>NC_087369.1:151254588-152606114 GCF_030014295.1 Loxodonta africana
GATACACTATTTAGAAAGCCCTTATAGAGCTTACAAAGAGTTGTCACCTTAACACTTGCTTCAAAATTACAGGGGGTGTGTGCATATTCCAAAAAAGTAAATTCCTGGGACTCACCCAAATGGCCTGAATCAGAATCTGAATTGTTGTAGCCCAGGAATAGCATTTCAACAGGCGCCTCAAGTGATTCCTATACACAGCTCAATTTGAGAACCAGTGATTTGGTGGATTGCAGAAGATTAATGAAAATCAACTACTAACATAAAGGCTTGAACCGACCCAGAGGCACCAGAGAAAGAAAAAGGCCTGGTGGTCTGCTTGCCTTAAGATTATAGCCAAGAAAAGGCTACGGGGCAGTTCTATTATGCATACATGGGGTCGCCATGAGTCAGAATTGACTTGATGACAACTAACAACAACGATGTTCTAGACACTGTTTTATTCACCAAATTCCCTGCTCCCCTGGAGTGTACTTTCTAATTGGAGGAGGCAGATAATAAATACATATGTCAACTAGCGATAAGTGCTAAGAAGAAAACTAAAACCAGATAAAAGGCTAGTTAGTTATGGGGCTGCTATTTCATATAGGGTGGTCCAGAAAGGCCTCTCTGTAAAGATGATATATGAATGAAGTGAGTTAATGAGCCATGCAATTATCATGGGAAAAGTTTCCCAGGCAGAAGTAACAATATAAGCAAAGACCCTGAGGTGGGAGTGTGCCTGACCTGTTCAAGGAGTAGCAAAGAGGCCAGTGACAGGGCCAGTGGGAAAGTGGTTGAAAAGCCAGAGAGGTAATAAATATGTGGGAGCATGGATAGGTCCTGTTGGACTTGGTAGACCGCCCCCAGTGACAGGGCCAGTGGGAAAGTGGTTGAAGAGCCAGAGAGGTAATAAATATGTGGGAGCATGGATAGGTTCTGTTGGACTTTGTAGGCCATTCTAAGGATTTTGGCTTTGACACTGTGATAAATGGGGAGTCACTTAAGGTTTTAAGCAGAGAAGCAAATTGGTATGACTTATGTTTTTAAATGGTTTACTCTAGCTGCAGTGCAGAGAATAGACTTTGGGGTCTGTTACTTAGGGTAAGGCCATAGCTGTGTAACAAAGAAACCAACAATATGGTAGCTTAAAAAACAAAGAAGTTTGTTATTCTCTTAGGTAACAGTCCTGATGTGAATAGTCCAGGTCCACAGAGCAGGTCTATTGCTCATGGTGTTTCAGGGACCCAGATTATCTCCAAGTTCTTGCTCTGCCATCACTTGTCATTTTCTGCAAGGTCAAAGGCAGATTGTCAAGACATCCAGGTTCCAGCAGACAGAAAAAGGAGATGAGGGTATAGAAAAAGCACAAATGTCACAAGTCCCTGACTCAGGAATGGCACATGTCACTTCTGCTCATATTCTGTTGATGAGAATTTAGTCATACGGCCATACCTAATTGCAAGGGAGGCTAAGAAATGCAGTCCAGCAGGACAGCTGTGCAACAAGCTATATTTATTTAGTTATAGGACAAGACTCAATCGGGTTTTGATGGACAGCTAGCAGTATCTGGAACAAAGGGTAAACCCAAAAGAGAGGATATGTTGGGGTCATTGAAAGAAGCGATGATGGTAGCCTGGCCCGAGGTGGTGGGAGGAGAAGTGGGGAGCAGTGGATGGTTTCTGCATATACTGTATTTTCAACAATTTGCTGAAAGAGGTGTGGGTGTGAAAGAGTCATGGGTAACCCGCGGAGTCTTGACATAAATGACTGAAGAAAGGAATCAAATGTATGAATCCAGGAAAAATAATCCACCTGAGGAAAACATTTCTCCCTCCTCCCCAAATTCCAAAACCCACTGCTGCAACTTAGTGCAAATAAGACTTACCTTCCTTGAAAGCCTGATTCTAAATTTCAACTCCACTACTTTCTACCTGTCACTTTAAGCAAATAATTTCATTTCACTAGGCCTTAGTTTCCTTGTCTATAAGACAGAAATGTTAATAGCATCTACCTCAAAAAGTTGTACTGAGGATTAAATAAGACAATGTACAGACAGTGAATAGCATAGAGAAGCACTCAATAAAGATAGCCCTTTTCATTATCCCACAGAATCCCTGGGTGGTGCAATCGTTAAGCACTTGACTACTAACTGGAAGCCTGGCACTTCAAACCCACTCAGAGGTGTCTTGGAAGAAAGAACTGGTGATCTGCTTCCAAAAGACCACAGCCTTGAAAACCTTATGGAGGGCAGTTCTACTCTAACATATGAAGTTGCCATAAATTGGAATTCAATTGACAGCACTGGTACTGGTTTCTTATTATGCCACAAGCTTTTGACGATGGAGGGCAGTTCTACTCTAACATATGAAGTTGCCATAAGTTGGAATTCAATTGACAGCACTGGTACTGGTTTCTTATTATCCCACAAGCTTTTGACGAGGACTAGATGTGACTATATATGCCTTTATAAAGCACGTTACACAGTTCTTGGTGCATAGTAAGTAATTAATAAATAGTATCTATTATCATTAAAAAAAATCTTTTTTTATTATCATTAAAAGGCAGAGACTAGAGTTTCCAAAGAAAAATGTAGTGACATTCCAAATTTTCCCAGACAGAGCACTGAGAATTATATGTTCTTGCAAAACAATGCAGAAAATAAAAGAACGTGCTCTATAGAGTTGTTGCACTGTTAGAAATATTTCTTGCTTCTAAGTATCAGCCATAGTTTCTCCCCTATCGCTGGTGTGCAGGACCCTGACATTCTCCATCTTCCAGTGTCAGAGAGGAATATAAATGATCTTCATTCAACCCATTATCTTGCTCCAGATTCATTAGCTAGTCATAACCCCTGCATGTTCTGGAGGAAAAAAGCATCCGTCAGAAACGAAATTCAAGCCCATCGACATGAGTGAGTACCTGAGCTGGACAGGAAAAAGAGCCTCACGCAAACCAAACAAAGTAGCGAGGCAGTGACAGCCACTACCTTCCTTTTCCTTCTTGGCCCACAATATCACTTGTTGAATTCAAGCAAGAAAGTATATCTCTGATAGGGAAATCAGGTTTCCATTATGACCTATCTCTTATGATCTGCATATCACATAGACACATAATCATCCTAAACAGTTTGCAAAACATTTTCACATAATCCTGAAGGATAGACAAATCAAGTATTATTAACTCCATCTTACAGATGAAGAAACTAAGTGTTAAGAGGTAAAATGGTTTGCCCCAGCTCATAAAACTAGCAAGCAATCTAAATTTGCCTACTACAGAGTTGGGAGCTGCAGCAGCTTTGATTTAAGTCCTTTACACGGAATGTCTGCAATTGGATCATATTAACTTGTGTTCACCTACAATTTACAAGGTTTCCTGGGGTGGGTGTCATAGCCACACTGGGCTCTGTGAATCCCAAGTTCACCCCCATAATTAGTGGACTAGTAGCTTATGAGTTCTTCAGCTTCTTTGTTTTTCTCTATCTATGATTAGACCATGAGCAAAATATTCCAGAAGGCAATGTTTGTTCCATGCCTACTGCCCAGATTGTTCCCAGAAGGCAATGTTTGTTCCATGCCTACTACCCAGATTGATCTCCCATGGCAGTATCTACCTTCTGTTTGAATTGAGTTAGAACCCTGAATTCACCTTCTACTTGAGAAACACTGTGCCCATTACTTTGGCTCTCCGAACTTCAATATCCTCGTCTGTAAAATGGAGATAATAGGGACAGGAAACGAAGGCTGTTGTAGGAAACGAAGTAATACCTGTAAAACCCCAAGCACACAGGGGACATCTACATCAATTGGCATAACGTAGTTCATAAAAACAAAGTTCTACATCCTACTTTGGTGAGTAGCATCTGGGATCTTAAAATCTTGCGAGTGGCCATCTAAGATACCACTAGTAGGAAAACCAAAGACTCAAGGGAGCAATTAGTCCAAAAGACAAATGGACAACATGCACCACAGCCTACACAACCCCAAGACCAGAAGAACTAGATGGTACCCAAATAGCACTACTAACCACTCTGATCTGGGTCACAATACAGGGTCACAGACAGAGGGGGAGAAAAACATAGAACAAAGAATCAAATTCATAAAAAAAAGACCAGACTTACTAACCTGATAGAAATGGTAGGAACTCCTGACAGTATGGCCCTAGGATACCTCTCTGACTTGGAACTGCATCCATTCCCAGAAACCACCTTCCAGCCAAACAACAACAACAAAAAAAACCATAACCCATTGCCGTGGAGTTGATCCCGACTTATAGTCACCCTCCAGGAGAGAGCAAAGCCGACCCATAGTGTTTCCAAGGTGGATTCAAACTACTGACCTTTTGATTAGCAGCCAATCTCTTAACCACTGCACCACCAGGGCAATAAACAAGCCTATAAAATAAACAATAACACCCACAAAGAACGTGCTCCATAGAACAAACAGTTGTATGAGACCAAAGGGGCCACATTTGCCCAAAAGTAAAGATTAGAAGGTTGGAAGAGGTAGGAAAACTAGAAAAAAGGAAATGGGGAACCCAGGGTGGAAATGAAGAGAATGCTGACATGGTGTAGGGATTGCAACCAATGTCATGGAACACTTTGTGTACAATTTGTTGAATAGGAAACTAATTTTCTCTTTAATCTTTCACCTAAAACACAATAAAATATTAAAAAAAAAAACACCAGGCACATATAAGTCATCCAATAAATGGTAGCGGTGCAATGGGGGTAGTAGTGATTACAGTGGTTTTTTTGCCACCTAGTCAGCTCTGACTCATGGCAACCTTATGTATAACAGAATGAAACATTACTTGGTCCTATGCAATCCACATGATCTTTGATATGTTTGAGTCCATTCTTGTGGCTGTCGTGTCAATCCATCTCATTGAGGTGAATCCTCATTTTCAGTGACCCTCTACTTTGTGTAACAAACATGTCTTTCTCTAGCGATTGGTCTTTTCTGAATATAATTACAGTTTACAGACCATTCCCTTGCCACCTCAAATGTTTATCCCATTTCCTCAAGGCCTTATCTGCTTGCCTAATTTCTTGAACCGCCTCGTAACCAGCTGATAATAATTTAATGTGTTACCCCATTAAATATAACATACATGCATTTTAACAAGATAATTGAAATACCTATCCCAAAGAATAAAGAAAACGAAAGTGCTGGACCCCAAAGAAAGAGAAAGTTTTATTTTTGTTACTCCCATATGCTGTAGAGGAGTCCTGGTGATCCAAGAGTTAAGCTCTTGGCTACTAACTGAAAGGTTGGCAGATCAAAGCCACCCAGCATCTCCTCAGGAAAAAGAACTGGCAATCTGCTCCCGTAAAGATAACAGCCAAGAAAACCCTATAGGGTAGTTCTATTCTATCACATGGGGTCACTGTGAGTCAGAATCTATTTGATGGCACCCAGTAACAACATATTCTGTAGGCAGAGCCTCATTCTATCTGGCGTAGAGCTAGGCCCGACTGGTTGTGTTTGGCTCCAAATGTAAAAGATTTGAGGATGAGTTTTGCCAGGTATTCTAGAAATTTATTTTGGAGCCAAGTTATTTGAATATGTTATTTAAAAAAAAAGGGGGGGGGGAGAAAACCAAACAACTCTGCCATTCCAACCTCCCTAGCTCCCTGCCTTCCTGCACCCCAGCCCTGCACACCCCATACAAACACAGACAATAAAGCAAATATCTCTGGGCACCAGGTAAACTGTGTAAAAGATCCTGATGTTCTGTCATAGTGGGACCATAGGTAAATGCAGTGTTGTGTTGTAGACAAACACATTTGATAAGAAATAATGCAGGAGAAGGCAGGGGGCAGGGGAGCACGCAGGTGTTGTCAGAAACGTGTAAAAATACCTCTGTGCTTCTCAGAATTGATAAACATAAAAAGGCTGAACGCAGAACAAAATCAGCCAGAACCTTTTCTTCCTTAGAACATTGGATTTGCCATGGCTATTTCTGAACACCCTGATGTCCCATACACAGTGATAAAATCTTAGAGATACGAGTCAATCTTTTCTGGAGGAGCAGAAGATCCTGGCTAGGGTATCTGGCCATTGTGGATTTTAACACTGCAATCACACACCGTTAAAGCCTTTTTTTTGCGTAAGATAAAAGGGCATGTCATATGTTTATCCAAGGAAAACTGACAATGCAGAATACCACCCTACTCCTTAATTTATCATCCCTTCTGGAGGTCTTTATCATCTTTGGTGGCTTCCCAAAGAACACTAATGTGAATCCACTTGGTTGTGGTTTAGTGCCAGCCTTCCAAACAAGAAATGATTTTACCCAAGAAAATGAAATTTTCAATGGATCTGCTTTAAAGTCCAAAATGCTGGGTCAGGCAACAGAACTACTAATTCCAAAATGTTTAAGTACAAACCAGAGGCAGCCTCACCAGGAAGTAACTATATTTATAATTCTTCATCAGTTTGCCATATAGTATCAAAATCCTTTCCTTTGGAGTAAGACACAAACATAACATGCTGGTTAAACGATACCAAACAAACCAAACCCATTGCCATCGGGTCGATTCCGACTCATGGCGACCCTATAAGTCAGAGTAAAATTGCCCCATAGAGTTCCCAAGGAGTGCCTGGTGGATTTGAACTACTGACTTTTGGTTAGCAGCCTTAGCACCTAACCACTACGCCACCAGGGTTTCTGGTTAAAAGATATTGCCCCCCAAAAAGCAGTATGCATATATGGATTTACCAGGAAGAGGGCTTGGGTGAGTGCTTCGATAGAGCCAGAGCATTTGGGTACTACCAGTAGAAAATAGGAATCAAGGAAGTCCTGGCTTCTGGGGCTTGGGAGAAACCAGAAAGAAGGCACTAAGAGGAGTTGTGATAGGCACTAAAGTAACATCACCAACTAAACAATTTTGCCAAGAGCCAGCTCTCTGGGCTTTACCTATCTCTAAGCATATCATGGAATGATTTGTGTCTCCCAAAAATATGTGTTAACAAGGCTGGGCCATGATTCCCAGTATTGTGTGACTGTCTACCATTTTGTCATCTGATGTGATTTTCCTATGTGTTCTAAATCCTATCTCTATGAAGTTGATGAGATGACATTAGTGGCAGTTATGCTAATGAGGCAAGACTCAACCTAAAAGATTAGGTTGTGTTTTAAGCCAATCTCTTTTAAGATATAAAAGAGAGAAGTGAGCAGAGAAACATGGGGACCTCATACCACAAAGAAATAAGAGCCAGGAGAATAGTGCGTCCTTCGGACTTGAGGTCCCTGTGCTGAGAAGTTCCTCGACAAGGAAAGATTGATGACAAGGACCTTCATCCAGAGCCAACAGAGAGAGAAAGCCTTCCCCTGGAGCTAGTGACCTGAATTCGGACTTCTAGCCTTGTAGAGTGTGAAAGAATCAAATTCTGTTGGTTAGAAGCCATCCACTTATGGTATTTCTGTTATACCAGCACTAGATAACTAAGACTAAGCATTACACACACAATTCCTTCTTCTTGACCCTAGCCCCTGATGGACCATGAGTGATAACCAGCCGTTATCTCCTTGGTAGGGTTTTAGTCAGCCTCACCTGGTAGCTATGAAAAGCAAAGGAGGAGACTTTTGTGGGAGAAGGGAATTTAAGAAAGATATGGGGATGGAAGAGAACACTATTCCCTCCCATTCCCTCTCTCACTTCTTTCCAGGGAGGGTGGATTTACCTGAGTTGTGTATCTGGTCAGAAAAAAACTTGTCCCATTTGTCCCAAGCCCTTTCTATCCTTCTGTTCCTGAGAGGAAGGCGTCTACAGAATACATCTTGTTCCGCATCTTCATGCAGTAACTTTTAACCAGTTGCTGTTGAGTCCACTCAGACTTGTGTCAACACTATCGTATGTGTCAGAGTTAAACTGTGTTCCATAGGGTTTTCAATGGCTGGTTTTTCAGAATTAGAGCACCAGGCCTTACTTCCCAGGTACCTCTAGGTGGACTTGAGCCTCCAACCTTTCAGTTAGCAGTGAAGCACAAAAACCATTTGCACTACTCAGGGACTTCACAATAAGTTTTCCAGGGACATAAATATCCATGAGGAGGAGAAGGGCAATGGGATGATGATCCAGTGCAGACTCTAAGTAGGTAGCTAAGGTTGAGATGCAGTATTAGGAAGCTCATTTATCCACAAATATAAGTTACATTCTCTAATATCCACTTAATTGGGAATGAAGTGGCTATTTTTACTTCCTTTCTGCCTTGCTCTTTTTTCCTCAAATGTCTGTCCTTTTAGAATTCATGGTGTTATTCCTGGAGCTTCCTCCAATCCAAACATCTGATGCATTGGACCAAGAATGTAGAGAAATAGACAAGAACTAGAATTAGCAGACTAAAACGACACTAGGAGGATCTTTGAGTGGGTCAAGGCACATGGCCATCCACCTAGGATTTCAGTTTGTAGACAGAATATTTTGAACATGGCAATGTGTAGAGGCTCATATTGGGCTAAGAGTTTGGTTTTCGTAATTATGCAATTGGCTTTAAAAGTCCAAATCCAAAGTTAACTTCTTGATGAGAAATTTCTCTAAATTGAGTTTAAATCCATGGACCACGGACTCCACATATCTGGTTAGACTCGGAAGGCTAAAACCAGGATGATTTCATCCATCTACCGTTTTTACTTCCGATAACATTGAGTTTCTGCACAGTCTTCAGCAATTCTGAGTACTGGATACGGGGAATATAATTTTGCCTAGGATAATGTCCCTAGGAACTGTGGATTGGCCTGTGTACTAGTTTTCTGTTTTTGCATAACAAATTATCCCAAAACTTAGTGGCTTAAAATGACAACGTTATCTCATAGTTTCTGTAGTTAAGGAATCTAGCTGCATCTTAGCTGGACCCTTTGTTTCAGGCACTCTCACTGGCTGCAGTCAAGGTGTCAGTCACGGTTGCAGTAATCTCAAGCCTCTAGGGGAAGATTTGCTTCCAAGCTCAGTCAAGAGGTTGCTGGCAGAATTCATTTTTTCGCAGGTAGAATTCAGTTCTTTGCAGATTGTTGGACTGAGAGCCTCATCTCCCGTTGGCAAGTTCCTTCTCACGTGGGCCTCCCCACAGGGCAACTTCCAACACGCCAGCTTACTTCATCAGCACAAGCAAGAGAGAGCCACAGAGGGAGAGAGTGCTACAAACACAGAAGTCACAATCTTTTGTAACCTAACACAGAAGTGATCCCCATCACTTCTGCTGTATTCTATTTGTCAGAAGCAAGTCACTAGGTCCAGCCCACACGTAAGGGAAAAGGACTGCACAAGGGTACAAATTCCAGGAGTCAGGGATCATTGGAGGCCACCTAGAAGACTTGCTAATGTTGTGTACCATCGAGTTGTTTTCAACATATAGTAACCCCATGTGACAGAGTAGAACTACCCCACAGGATTTTCTGAACTGTAATCTTTATGGCAGCAGATCACCAGGTCTTTTTTCCCACAGAGCTGCTGGGTGGATATGAATCACACCCTTTCAGTCAGCAGCCAAGCACTTAACCATTGTGCAACTAGGGCTCCAAAGGATGACTACTTTTTTGTTTGTTTTCTAATTGGGGAGCTGTGGGGCCAAAGATGTGATTATCTTGTGGGTTCTATTAATTCTTTGAACTTTGAGAAACATGACAGATGTGGCATTGAATTAATACAAATTCTGAGGCTGAAGGAACCCTAACTCTGCACAGGCTTTGAGAACTTTTCTAGTTGAGACTGAACCACATAGAAGCTGGGGAGGATACATCTTTGTCTTTGATTTCTTTGAACTTTCACTCGCAGGAGCAAAAAAAAAACTTTATTTTGGACTTTAATTTCTCTAGATTTTAACTTAAAAAGGAAAGGGAATTTATTATTTGAACTTTAATGTCTCCCTGGAAATATGATAAATGAAGGAGAGTATATTCAAATGAATGACATCTTATTGTTGCATATTGTTGTTGTAGTGTCTTAATGTTGTTCTTTGATCTCATTGCATATCCTCTGAAAGGCTACTTAAGACAATGCACCTGGACAAAATTTCAAAAGGGAAACAGAATTGGGAATGAACTTTCATCCTTGGGCACGACATGGTCTTAATACTAATGTAATCGACACACCCTTCAGATCTTAGTTTCCTAGCGCTGTTGCAACACAAATAAAATAGTGGGTGGCTTTAAGAACTGAAATTTATTTTCTAACAGTTATGGAGGCCGAAAATCCGTATCAAGGTTTCAGCCATGTTGATTCCTTCCTTGTCGACAGTGCTGGGCATTCCTTGGTTTTGGGGGATACTCACATGGCAGCTGACCTGTGTGTATGTGTCTCTGTGTCTATTCTGCTCTTTTATAACTCAGAAGTGAATGGATTTAAGACATACCCTACATTGCTTTTTCCTCATTAACAGAACGTTAGATTGCATTATGATAAAAGACGATTGACATTGCATCTATAGGCATACGGGTTAGGATTCCAACACAGATTTGGGGGGAACAAAATTCAATCCATAACAGAACTCCTTTCAAGGGCTTCTGGCTTCTGGGGGGCACCACCATCTACATTGATCATCAGCAGCCCAGTGATTGCCATTGAATGAGTAGCCTCATGAAGGTGGGGGCATAGACTCTCATCCCTCCATGGAGATGGCTCAATGGTTAAACTCAGCGGGTTAATAAAAAAAATAAACGTAGGAATATTGGGGGAGACTCTTCTCCCGCCCCCCGCAACCACATGTTTCTTCCCGTGTGAAGGCTGTAACATTCCTGTGGACAGGAGATGTTGGTGACTTACCTAATTGAACATTTTGAAAGAAGAAACTGGGCATACATAGCTCTGCCCATTCATCGTCTTGGGATACAGCTGACTACAAAGGAGTTGTGTTCTTCTCTGGTTTCTTCCAAGCAGTGATAGGAGACTGGCCCTGTCAGAGTGTCTTGCAGTGATACAGCACATCCTGTGACTAAGTACGTAAGTCTAACACTGGGCCACTGAAAAGCCCACTTGTCCATAGAAATAAACTGTCCTCCACTCTAGCATTTATCCATATTCAAAGTGATATTTTAGTCCATCTTCTGGTTCCCCTTAATTTTTCAATTGTTCAGAACTCAGGCAATTTAAAGGGGTACTATTCTTACCCTTCCCCTTGCTGACAAAGAGAAGGGGTCTGAATTTGAAGAGCAATTTGCCTCTCCAGTTGACAGAGGATAAGGTGGGGGGAGACAATGCACAGGCCAAAGGAAACATGAAAATCTGGAGAAGTTATCACCAAAAACAGGGAATAGGATACTCAGAACGGAGGTGTGTCTTAAGCACTTGGCTGAGGAACAACTGTCAGCCTCAAAAATAATAAGACTATCCTCAGAACTTTACTTTCAAACTCAAAAACCCCTTTAAGTGCCACAAATGCCCACTTTTAAAAATTCTCCTGAGTCAACAAAGTCTGAAGGCTGAAGTAGAATTGAGCAACTGTGATAAATAGCAATATGATCAGTGGCTTATTTGCGCTCACAAATTCCTACTGCCTCTAGGGATTTTCCTGATAATGGGGGACAGGAATTTGTGAATAATGTCTATCTCTGGGGCTACAAGAGTTTCTGTCATTTTTTTTCAGTTTTGTTGACATATCCCCAATAATTTATGAGTCTCCCCTGGTATGTAGAAGGATCGATAACTGTGTGTATCTTTGAGAACTAAGTGACAAAACAACACTAACATGCTCTGGTAAAAAGCTCCACGAATCTTTTGTCATGCTCAATATTTGCAGATGGTAAAACATAGACGTGAGCCTTACTTTGTGCATATCTGTCTCCTGAGCTATATTTTGGAAATTCCATTCTGGAGCATGGATCCCTTTCTAAATGCCATGGGGCGGTAGTTTCTCAAAAGTGCTGAAAGACAGGATCAAGGGCTTCAAGGAGCCCTGTCAGGGGCTGCCATAGAAGGCAAAACTGAACAGGTAGACTCCATCTCCTTCCCAGCATTACCCAGAATATCTGCTTCAGTCTCTTTCATACATTGTTATTTCCTGCAATATTTCATTGGAAAAAAGGGTCCCACAATTTTTAAAAGCTTGAAAATCAGTGTTCTTTGAGACTTCACAGCTTTATTAATACAGGTTTCCCCTGTTCTCCAAAAGTTTGCCTTATGTCACTTCAGTTTTATGAAACACCTACATTAGTACCTATTTTCCCTAAGGGAGAGAAACCCAAAGAGGATTTTAGCTTATCCAAAAAAAGGCAAAAAAGTGAAAAATAGCATCCCTATGTGTAAACAGCTGGTTTGGGGCATGCACGTCCGACTGACGATAAACACAGTAGGTGAAAGAAAACCAAGTCGGTGATGCTAGACAGGTGCCAGTCCAATGCGATCATCTCGGTAACCTCGGGGTTGCAGCAGTCCAGGAACTTAAAGTGCCACATGCCCAAAGGGGGCTGCAGGTGCAGATCATGGCCAGGGCACTACACTCCAGGCTAGTGGGCCTGAGGTCAGCCTGGTCAGAAAACCCAGCAGCTCCTCCCCAAAAGCCACCTACTTCCTCTGACTCTTTCTCCTCAGAGGATGTCAGGGAGGCAGAGTGGTGGCTACTGCCCCCTTGCCCCAGGGCCCCTGGGTCTGCTCCACTGTCCAGGGTGTCCTGCCCTGCCCTACCAGAACCATTTTCCACAGCTCCCATGAGGGTTTTATGTGTTATTTGATATGATTGGTAAGTTATTTTTAGGGTCTGGGAACAATAAAAAAAAATTTCCCGTATAATTATTTATGGTAATTACTTCTTCGCTTTCTGCCACTTCCACTTAGGAAACCTTCTTTTGATACTTCCTACATCATTTAGTATTTTCCCCATAGAATTCTTCATTATTGCAACTTGAGGCTTGACTTTTTTCTCCAGTTCTTTCCATTTAAAAAACGCCAAGCGTGTTCTTCCCTTTTGGTTTTCTATCTCCAGCTCATTGCACATGTCATTATACTACTTTGTCTTCTCGAGTTGCCTTTTGAAATCTTCTGTTCAGTTCTTTTACTTCATCGTTTCTTCTTTTCTTCATTTCTTTCTTGCTGAAAAGTGAAGAGACTTCAAGCACTTACTAATGAAGATCAAAGACCACAGCCTTCAGTATGGATCACACCTCAACATAAAGAAAACAGAAATCCTCACAACTGGACCAATAAGCAACATCGTGGTGAACAGAGAAAAGATTGAAGCTGTCAAGGATTTAATTCTACTTGGATCTATAATCAACAGCCATGGAAGCAGCAGTCAAGAAATCAAACAATGCATTGCACTAGGGAAATCCACTACAAAGGACCTCTTTAAAGTATCGAAAAGCAAAGATGTCCCCTTGAAGACTAAGGTGCGCCTGACCCAAGCCATGGTATTTTCAATCGCATCATATGCATGTGAGAGCTGGATAAGGAATAAGGAAGACTGAAGAAGAATTGATACCTTTGAATTGTGGGTTGGCAAAGAATATTGAATATGCCATGGACTGCCAAAAGAATGAACAAATCTGTCTTGGCAGAACTACAACCAGAATGCTCATTAGAAGCAAGGATGGCGAGACTGCATCTTACATACTATAGACGCGTTGTCAGCAGCGATCAGTCCCTGGAGAAGGACATCATGCTTGATAAAGTACAGGGTCACCAGAAAAAGGAAGACCCTCAACGAGATGAATTGACACAGTGGGTGCAACAATGGGTTCAAGCATAACAATGATTGTAAGGATGGTGTAGGACTGGGCAGTGTTTTGTTTTGCAGTACATAGGGTTGCTATGAGTTGGAACCGACTGGACAGTACCTAACAATAAGAACACTTAGGAAACGTTTCATAGGAATGGTCTACTTTCACATAGTGGGGGAAACTCGTAATAAGAAGACATATTTTGCAATGTGTGAGGCAGGCTGCCTTTCACAAAATAGCTCCATCCTGCCTTTTATAATAAGGAACTCATGGATATTCTATTCTCTAAATGTAAACACTTTACCTGGCATGAACCACATGAAAGATATTGGGACCTCAGCAGAGAGTCAGGGATCAAATCCACCACAGGAGAGAATTCAGGGAATAGGACACTGAGTGTTTAAGTGTCAGAAGAGCCAGATTACCCAATAAGTAATAAGCACAGGCTCAATTGCGCCTTCCCACCAATATACAATGCAAAATTTCACCTGTCCCCCACCACCTCAACGATGTGGTGAAAATCATGTGAAATTGTTCACTACAGATTAGCAAGTAAACACAATTAATCATGTGTGTACCTTGATCAATGCAACGCAGACATGCCATGCTTACTGGTTAATCTTCCCCTGAGTATGAGTATAGAGAAAGGCCTAGAGCTTACAGAGCTAACTGGTACCTGGCACCACCCATGAGAGATCAAAGTTGTTGCACCAGTGTTGCCAATAGCTTCTGTAATGGTTTACCATGAATACATACCAAGAGATAGGTTCGGAGAACAAACTGAGGAAAAGTTGAAATACAGGCAGTAAAGTCAGTTCAGTTGGATGCAGTTAAATGCAGGTACAAAAGCTGAAGCTTGGACTAAAAAGGCACAAAAGCTGAAGAACATTAAAAAAGGTAATCAATACAGAGAGCAGAGAAGAACTGAAAATGTAGGCATAAACGTACTGTGACAAAGTTGGGGTGATGGGAACAGTAGTCCGGAACCACCCTTGAATATCAGAACACAGTTATCTCTCCTAACACTGGAATGGTGAATCCAGCCCAACATCTCCCAAAAATTCTGAACCAGGTGAAGTGAGACCCTTGTGGGAAAGACAATTTAGCATTCCTGAAAAGTACCCCCCAGTGTTGGAGAGACGTGTTTGGGGCTCAGAACACGACTGGATAAGACGGGGAGGTGCCAAAGCCAAAACAGTCAATTCACATATAGATGATCAAGAGTGAACCACAATGTTAAGCTGAGTCAGTAGAGGGTTTTCTATAGTCATCGAGACCTAGGTAATTCTTGCCCACACTGGTATCCTCTTTGAAGAGAATCAATAGTACTCCCAGGCATACCAGGAGAATTCTAGGTCAACAATAGCTAAATATGTTTCTAAAGTCATTTATTTCTAACAAACCAGTTGCCATGGAGTAGATTCTGATTCTTGGTGACCCTGTGTGTGTAAGAGTAGAACTGTGCTCGAACCTTTGAGTTAGCAGCCAAGTGAATAGTCCCTGGGTGGTAGAAACGGTTAATGTGCTTGGCTGCTAACCAAAAGCAAGGAAGTTTGAGTCCACCTAGGAAGATGGGCCTAGGAAGAAAGGCCCAGTGATCCACTTCCAGAAAATCAGCAAGTGAAAACCCTGTGGAACACATTTCTACTTGGACATACACGGGATCACCACAAGTTGTCGTCAACTGGTTTTTATATCTTACATACAAACCTCAGTGTCATCTTGACCTCTCTTTATCTCCTACCCCACTTCCAGTCCTTCACCAGACACTTAGATTCTGCCTTCAAAATATATCCTGAATCTGTCTTCTTTCCATCTCTGTCACCACTGTAGTTCAAGCCACCATTATCTCTTACGAAGTCAAATACAACAGCCTCCTAGCTTATCTCCCTGTGGCTCCACTTCAGCCTTCTAGTAATCTGTTCTACACATGGCAACTAGAAGAATTCATTTAAAACATTAATCACATCTTTCCTCTTTCATAAGAATGCTGAACTATATTTTTTTATGACTATAACAACGTGATTCACTAAGTCATGCCCTCTACCATTTCCTGTTTATTCCCCAAAGCCAAAGTATTTATTGCCTTTTCCTGGGGTTTCTAAAACAACTTATCTCCAGAAGCACTCAGTTAAAGCCTCTGGAAAATATACTACCTCTGGGGGTGTTATTCAGAAGATGGTCATATGGTTCAGACAAAGACCAATCTGAATGGATGCCAGAACTATCAGGGAAAACATTCGTCTTTGCTACATGCTAACGATTAGTGGCTGATTCTCAGCCCTTCTTGCAATTCTTCTTCATGAGGTTGCCCACCAAACCCTGTGCCTGCTACCCAATCACATTTTTGGCCCACCATACTTCATTCATTCTTTAACACACATTTGTCAAGAGGCTGCAAGGTGCCTTATACTTAACCTCATTGTATTAGAGCAGAATTTCTCAACCTCGGACTACATTGACATTTGGGGCATGATAATTCGTTGTTGGGGGCGGGGGCTCTTCTATGCACTGTAGGATGTTGAGCAGCATTTCTTGCCTTTACCCACTAAATTCCAGTACCACTTCTCCCTCCCCAGTTGTAACAATCAAAAATTTCTCCAGACATTGCCGAATGCCCCCTGGGAAGACAAAATTACCCCGAGTTGAGAGCAAAAAAGATAAGATCCCTGCCCTTGGTGAAATTACAGTCTCATTTTAAAATTTCCAGATGGGATTCAAAACACTGGTCATGTGGCCTAAAATGTTTCTCTTATTGTTATTTGTATAACCTAAATATTCAATCTTCACCCAATGCTACTGATTTAGGAAATAATATCGGAGCCATTATTCCCCGTCTTAAAATGTGACCCAGCTGGAGCTTGACTCACAAGGACTCACAAAGACACAGCAGGTGGTACCTGAGGTGTAAAGACAATAGCTGGAAAACATCTTTTAGGGAAACTTTCACATAAACAAATCATAAAACACCACATAAAAGACCCACATGCTTTCCACTATTATCTTTTTTATTAGCATTTAGTGAATAGTAAGATGTGTTGGAACAATGAGGACCCTCCTGACTGCTGTTACCAAAAGAAACACAATTTAAAATGTAGAATCTCAGTTTCTAGCCAAGCTGTGAAAAGGTGAACCTTTCAATGGTTTCACCCATTTGAAATGTTAATATACACTGATAATTCCTTGGACTGGGACAGATATGGCTCTGGCAGCATGCTTGTCGGTGTTCCCATTTTTGTCTATTCTGTAATATTTCCATGGAATTAGGCAGATGTGGCAGTGGCAGCATGCTTATCCATTTTCCCATTCTTGCCTACTCTATAGTATTTCCATGGAATTAGGCAGACATGGCTCTAGCAGCATGCTTGTCCATTTTCCCAGTTTGGGCCAAATAAAATCTTTATTTTTGCTGTACTAAACTTTGTGATGTTTTTACCCTAGAACACTATATACATGCATCTTCACCTTGGAAGCACTGGCCCTGAAAGTAATAGAAGCAGATAATGAAAGAAATGGGTCAATGCTCAGAAGTTTCATAAATAGAAACTCATCACAATTGCACCTTTTTAATGCAATTTCGGAGTCCTGAAGAATTGTGAATGAATGCAACTACATTTAGGCACTGACAGAATTTAATAGGTCGGAATATATTATTTATTTCCACTTAATCCTAAATGAATATAGCCTCCTTAGATATTAGGTATTGATTAAGGTCATGTGTGTAGAGCAACTCACCCAGTTTTAAGTGCTTTTTCTGTTGTAATCTCAATTTTAAAGGTAAGGAAACTGAAGTGGTTAAGTAAACAACCCAAGGTCACACAACCATTAAATGGGAGCCCACAGCCCAAATCCTCAACCATTATGAAGGCAGCAGTGCCTCCATGGAAACCCTGGTGCCATAGTGGTTAACCAAAAGGTCCTCAGTTCAAATATGCCATGCGCTCCTTGGAAACCCTATGGGGCAGTTCTACTCTGTGCTTTGGGGCCAGTATGAGTCAGAATCAAAGCGATGACAACGAGTTTGATTAGCTTTTTATTGCCTCAATGAAGATGAGGAAGAAGTAGTGAAAGAAGAATAAACAATTGAGCTAATGAACCTTCTCATCCCATGGATTTGAACATGGCCCCAGTGGAAAGAGGCAGAGGTTACCTGTTGTAAATGCCCAGAGCACTTTAGAACTCAGCATCAGGTGCTTAGCTCCAAGGTCAAGTGGGCCCTGGAGGTCATGGAGGTGTGTTCTCAGAGGGGACATGAAAGCAATAGAAACAATCTTCCATGCTCAAGGTCAGAGAAGCAGAAAAATAAAGTCTAAATTCTTTAACATTGTCTCACTACCCATTCACTGCCCTATACACCAAAGAAAAAGAATTGCTTGATGTAGAACAGAGTGCTTAAGGTGAGAAGATGCAAAGCTCCAGAAATCAGTATAACAAAACAACTATTAGTGAGAAAGTCCACCAAAGGACAGAGGCCCTGACTGGTACTCTTTCAAAGGGAAGCATCTTCACTATGCTTAAAATAGACGATGAGTTCTGCTAACACTGACATACACAAAAAAAAAAAAAAAAACAAGCCCTTTGCTGTAGAGTGGATTCCAATTCATACCAACCCTATAGACTGAGGACAGCTACCCCACAGGGTTTCCAATGAGCAGCTGTGGATTCGAATTGCTGACCTTTTGATTAGCAGCCAAGCTCTTACAAACACTGTGATACCAGGGCTCCATAATGGACATATACCTTTCAAAAAAAATTACTGCACTATGCAAAATTGTGCAATAAAAACCACAAGGCTTATCCTAGAGAAATAAGAGCCTTTACACAAACAGATATATGCATACCCATGTTTATTGCAGCACTGTTTACAATAGCAAAAAGATGGAAGCAACCAAGGTGCCCATCAACGGATGAATGGATGAATGGGATACGACGCATCGATAAAGAACAGTGAGGAATCTGTGAAACATTTCATAACATGGAGGAATCTGGAAGGTATTATGCTGAGTGAAATTAGTCAGTCGCAAAAGGACAAATATTGTATAAGACCACTATTATAAGAACTTGAGAAATAATTTAAACTGAGAAGAAAATATTCTTTGATGGTTACGGGGGGGGGAGGGAGGAGGGGAGGGTGAGAGCCGGGTATCCACTAATTAGATAGTGGATAAGAGCTACTTTAGGTGATGGGAAAGACAACACACAATACAGGGGAGGTCAGCACAACTGGACTAAACCAAAAGCAAAGAAGTTTCCTGAATAAACTGAATGCTTTGAAGGCCAGTGTTGGAGGGGTGGGGGTTTGGGGACCATGGTTTCAGGGGACATCTAAGTCAATTGGCATAACAAAATCTATTAAGAAAACATTCTGCATCTCACTTTGGAGAGCAGCGTCTGGGGTCTTAAACACTAGCGAGCGAGCGGCCATCAAAGATGCATTAATTGGTCTCAACCCACCTGGATAATAGGAGAATGAAGAACAACCAAGGACACAAGGTAATTATGAGCCCAAGAGACAGAAAGGGCCACATAAACCAGAGACTACATCGGCCTGAGACCAGAAGAACGAGATGGTGCCTGGCCACAACGGATGGCTGCCCTGACAGGAAACACAACAGAGAACCCCTGAGGGAGCAGGACAGCAGTGGGATGCAGGCCCCAAAATTCTTATAAAAAGACCAGACTTAATGGTCTGACTGAGATTAGAAGGGCCCCAGAGGTCATGGTCCCCAGACCTTCTGTTGGCCGAGGACAGGAACCATTCCCAAGCCAACTCTTCAGACAAGGATTAGACTGGACAATGGGATAGAAAAATATGCTGGTGAAGAATGAGCTTCTTGGATCAAGTAGACACTCGAGACTTTGTTGGCATCTCCTATCTGGAGATGAGAAGGCAGAGGGGGTCAGAAGCTGGTGGAATGGACAGGAAAAGAGAGAGTGGAAGGAAGGAGGGCTGTCTCATTAGGGGGAGAGCAATTATGAGTATACAGCGAGGTATATATAAATTTTTGTATAAGAGACTGACTTGATTTGTAAACTTTCACTTAAAGCACAATAAAAATTTAAAAAAAAAAAAAAACCACAACGCTTATGGGGAAAATGAAGTTAGGATCACAACCATCAAAGCTTCATCAGTGAACATTAAAACAAGATACCCATAAAAAACACTTTCTCATCAAGGCAATACCAACTCATAGCGACCCAATAGGACAGAGTAGAACTGCTCCATAGGGTTTCCAAGGAGCAGCTGGTAGATTCGAACTGCCAACCTTTTAGTTAGCAGCCAAGCTCTTAACCACTATAACACCAGGGTTCCGAAAAAAGATAAGAATCTAACAGTTCTAGAAGTGTTAAATGCTTAAGAAATGCATAAATACTATCGTAAGAATGGCACTTTACCTTGAAAATGACCTGAAGTTTGCTTGTGGACATGGGTGTTGCAGCTTGTGAGTTATTGTGAAATAAGAAATCAAATGGAAACTTGCACCACTAGATGAGGATGGGTAAGGCTGGTAGATGGTTGAGGTGTGTATACTTCGTGTATTCCCACACTGTGCAGTTCAGCTGTTTTCCGTGCTCACGTAGTGTTTATTGCTGATGGAATCACGCATAAGCAAACATGAAATCTGTGTCATGCTCAAGTTGTTCCCTAATGTATCAATTGTTCTAGAGCAAATTCACATATTCAAAACAAGCATTAGCAGAACCGACAATGCAGTAATTCCCCTAGTAAGAAGATGAAAGAGTCGCAGAATGGGGTATTATAAAGGGCAATCAGCCTTCAATTAAATCTGCTTGCCATCTTCCTAAGCTACTAAAAATGTATACACATACAATTGAAAGAAAGTACCTTTTTATGTTGTTTCATTTTGTTTCAAGATCCTAAAACAAGTATTGTGGAGGCTGCAGGTCCTATTTATTCCTCAGTGTGTGAGAACTGACCTGAGCCAGCTGTCTTTCCCAGATAGACAGGATCAATAAAGGAGAAGGATTTGGAGGGTTATTTGACACCTAGAGAACCTTCACATTAATCAGTGCTTAATGATCAACCTTGAGTTTTTTGACTAAGCAAAGGTATACAACTGTGTGTATCACAACATATTATAGATAACATTGCAAAGAACGGGAATTCCAAAACACTTAATTGTGTTCATGAGGAATGTTTAAATAGATCAAGAAGCAGTTGTATAAACAGGACAAGGGGATACTAACCTAAAAAAAAAAAAAAACCAAACCTATCGCTGTTGAGTCAATTCTCACTCATTGCGACCCTAAGGGACAGAGTAGAACTGCCCTATAGGGTTTCCAAGGAGCACCTGGTGGATTCAAACTGCCGACCTTTTGGTTAGCAACCATAGGTCTTAACCATTACCCCAACAGGGCTTCCAAGGGGATACTTCGTGGTTTAAAATGAGGAAAGGCATGCGTCAGGGTTCTATCTTTTAACCATACTTATTCAGTCTGCATGCTGAGCAAATAATCCAAGAAGCCAGACTATACGAAGAAAAACGTGGCATCAGATTTGGAGAAAACTCATTAACAACCTACAATATGCAGATCTTCATCAGTAAGTTCTTCAAGTCCTTTTCATCTTCAGCAGTTCTACTCTGTCCTACAGGGTTGCTATGAGTCGGAATCAACTCGATGGCAATGGATTTGGTTTGGTTTGGTATCCTCCCCACCATTCTTTCAGTGCTTAAATATGTCATGCCACTTTCTCCTGGCCTCAATCTTTTCTGATGAAAACTCTGCAGTCATTTGAATCATTGTTTCACGTAACCCGTTGCAGTAGAGTCAATTTCGATTCATATCCACCCTATAGCACAGAGTAGAACTGCCCCATAGGGGTTCCAAGGATTGCCTGGTGGGTTCCAACTGCAGACCTTTTGGTTAGCAGCCGTAGCTCTTAACTACTGCTCCACCAATGTTCCATACAGGTAAGGTGTTTTCGTTCTTTAGTGGTTTTCAAGAGCTTTTCCTTTGTCTCTATTTTTCAGCAATTTCATGTCTTTGTGTTTATCCTGTCAATGGTTCACTAAGCTTCATGAGTCTGTAGGCTTATGTCTTTCATCAAATTTGCTAAGTTTTCAACCATTATTTCTTTTTTGTTTTTAATTTTATGTGCTTTAGGTGAAAGTTTTCAATGCAAATTAGTTTTTCATTCAAAAATTTATACACAAATTATTTTGTGATTGTGGTTGCAATCCCCACAATGACAACCATTATTTCTTCAAATATTTTTTCAGCATCACATTTTTTCTCCTCTGCTTCTAGTATATAAATGTTGGATATAGTTATCACTGTCCCACAGGCCCCTTAAACAAACAAACAAAAAAGGGGGCGGAGCCAAGATGGCGGACTAGGCAGACGTTACCTCGGATCCCTCTTACAACAAAGACACGGAAAAACAAGTGAATCGATCACATACATAACAATCTACGAACTCTGAACAACAAACACAGATTTAGAGACGGCGAACGAACTAATACAGGGAAGCAGCGATAGTTTCCAGAGCCTGGAGCCAGCGTACCAGTCAGGTACGGCACAAGCACAGAGGCCTGCTCCACCCCCCTGAACTAACCCCGGGAGGGGGACCAGCCGGTTCCACGGGCGGCGTGGGATGCAGCCGGTAGGAAAAGTCCCTGGGAGGCAGTGACTGATCTTGGAGCAGAAAGAGCAGCATCCGAGCCGGGGAACCGTCCCGCAGGGATTTGGACTGCTCGCAGGTACGCCATAAACACGGAGAGTTGCTCCACCCCCTGAACTAACCCCGGGAAGGGGACCAGCCGGGTCGCGCGGGCGGCGTGGGACGCAGCCGGTAGGAGAAGTCCCCGGGAGGCAGCGACTGGTATTGGAGTGGGGAGAACAGCGTTCCAGCCGGGACACTTGGTCGCGGCACAAGCACGGGGAGCTACTCCACCCATCTGAACTAACCCCGGGAGGGGGCCCACCTGGTTCACGGGGGCGGCACGGCCACGCGGCTGGAGGGACGAGAAGTCCCCGGGAGGCAGCGACTGATTTTGGAGTTGAGAGTGCACCGTCCCAGTAGGGGAGCCTTGACGCTGGGCGTGGGGCTGGAAGCGGAGGATCTGACCGTGACTCCAGCGGGCCAGACCCCCTGGGGGCAATCTCCACACAGCCAGCACACATAGGCGACGCGCCCGCGGGAATCTCAGATATAACAGTAATTCCAAGCAAGACAAGCAACTCTGGCTATATTCTAAGGTGCTACTCTCCTATCTCTCTGTTCCCTCCCCCACCCTCCCCAGGCGGCTTCATTAACATCTGAATAGCCTGAGCCAGAGGGAGAACTCTGATAGGGATCTGACTGCAGTTTTTTTTTAGCGGATTTTCTGGAAAAACTAGTTTCCCAGTGATGGCTCGGAGACAACAATCCATATCAAACCACTTAAAGAAGCAGACCATGACAGCTTCTCCAACCCCCCAAACAAAAGAATCAAAATCTTTCCCAAATGAAGATACAATTTTGGAATTATCAGATACAGAATATAAAAAACTAATTTACAGAATGCTTAATGATATCACAAATGAAATTAGGATATCTGCAGAAAAAGCCAAGGAACACACTGATAAAACTGTTGAAGAACTCAAAAAGATTATTCAAGAACATACTGGAAAAATTAATAAGTTGCAAGAATCCATAGAGAGACAACATGTAGAAATCCAAAAGATTAACAATAAAATAACAGAATTAGACAACACACTAGGAAGTCAGAGGAGCAGACTCGAGCAATTAGAATGCAGACTGGGACATCTGGAGGACCAGGGAATCAACACCAACATAGCTGAAAAAAAATCAGATAAAAGAATTAAAAAAAATGAAGAAACCCTAAGAATTATGTGGGACTCTATCAAGAAGGATAACCTGCGGATGATTGGAGTCCCAGAACAGGAAGGGGGGACAGAAAACACAGAGAAAATAGTTGAAGAACTTCTGACAGAAAACTTCCCTGACATCATGAAAGACGAAAGGATATCTATCCAAGATGCTCATCGAACCCCATTTAAGATTGATACAAAAAGAAAAACACCAAGACATATTATCATCAAACTCACCAAAACCAAAGATAAACAGAGAATTTTAAAAGCAGCCAGGGAGAAAAGAAAGGTTTCCTTCAAGGGAGAATCAATAAGAATATGTTCTGACTACTCAGCAGAAACCATGCAGGCAAGAAGGAAATGGGACGACATATACAGAACACTGAAGGAGAAAAACTGCCAACCAAGGATCATATATCCAGCAAAACTCTCTCTGAAATATGAAGGCGAAATTAAGATATTTACAGACAAACACAAGTTTAGAGAATTTGCAAAAACCAAACCAAAGCTACAAGAAATACTAAAGGATATTGTTTGGTCACAGAACCAATAATATCAGATATCAGCACAACACAAGGTCACAAAACAGAACGTCCTGATATCAACTCAAATAGGGAAATCACAAAAACAAACAAATTAAGATTAATTAAAAAAAAAAATACACATAACAGGGAATCATGGAAGTCAATAGGTAAAAGATCACAATAATCAAAAAGAGGGACTAAATACAGGAGGCATTGAACTGCCATATGGAGAGTGATACAAGGCGATATAGAACAATACAAGTTAGGTTTTTACTTAGAAAAATAGGGGTATATAATGAGGTAACCACAAAAAGGCATAACAACTCTATAACTCAAGACAAAAACCAAGATAAACGTAACGACTCAACTAACATAAAGTCAAACACTATGAAAATGAGGATCTCACAATTTACTAAGAAAAACGCCTCAGCACAAAAAAGTGTGTGGAAAAATGAAATTGTCAACAACACACATAAAAAGGCATCAAAATGACAGCACTAAAAACTTATTTATCTATAATTACCCTGAATGTAAATGGACTAAATGCACCAATAAAGAGACAGAGAGTCACAGACTGGATAAAGAAACACGATCCATCTATATGCTGCCTACAAGAGACACACCTTAGACTTAGAGACACAAACAAACTAAAACTCAAAGGATGGAAAAAAGTATATCAAGCAAACAATAAGCAAAAAAGAAGAGGAGTAGCAATATTAATTTCTGACAAAATAGACTTTAGACTTAAATCCACCACAAAGGATAAAGAAGGTCACTATATAATGATAAAAGGGACAATTGATCAGGAAGACATAACCATATTAAATATTTACGCACCCAATGACAGGGCTGCAAGATACATAAATCAAATTTTAACAGAACTGAAAAGCGAGATAGATACCTCCACAATTATAGTAGGAGACTTCAACACACCACTTTCGGAGAAGGACAGGACATCCAGTAAGAAGCTCAATAGAGACACGGAAGACCTAATTACAACAATCAACCAACTTGACCTCATTGACTTATACAGAACTCTCCACCCAACTGCTGCAAAATATACTTTTTTTTCCAGCGCACATGGAACATTCTCTAGAATAGACCACATATTAGGTCATAAAACAAACCTTTGCAGAGTCCAAAACATCGAAATATTACAAAGCATCTTCTCAGACCACAAGGCAATAAAACTAGAGATCAATAACAGAAAAACGAGGGAAAAGAAATCAAATACTTGGAAAATGAACAATACCCTCCTGAAAAAAGACTGGGTTATAGAAGACATCAAGGAGGGAATAAGGAAATTCATAGAAAGCAACGAGAATGAAAATACTTCCTATCAAAACCTCTGGGACACAGCAAAAGCAGTGCTCAGAGGCCAATTTATATCAATAAATGCACACATACAAAAAGAAGAAAGAGCCAAAATCAGAGAACTGTCCCTACAACTTGAACAAATAGAAACTGAGCAACAAAAGAATCCATCAGGCACCAGAAGAAAACAAATAATAAAAATTAGAGCCGAACTAAATGAATTAGAGAACAGAAAAACAATCGAAAGAATTAACAAAGCCAAAAGCTGGTTCTTTGAAAAAATTAACAAAATTGATAAACCATTGGCTAGACTGACTAAAGAAATACAGGAAAGGAAACAAATAACCCGAATAAGAAACGAGAAGGACCACATCACAACAGAACCAAATGAAATTAAAAGAATCATTTCAGATTATTATGAAAAATTGTACTCTAACAAATTTGAAAACCTAGAAGAAATGGATGAATTCCTAGAAAAACACTACCTACCTAAACTAACACATTCAGAAGTAGAACAACTAAATAGACCCATAGCAAAAAAAGAGATTGAAACGGTAATCAAAAAACTCCCAACAAAAAAAAGTCCTGGCCCGGACGGCTTCACTGCAGAGTTCTACCAAATTTTCAGAGAAGAGTTAACACCACTACTACTAAAGGTATTCCAAAGCATAGAAAATGATGGAATACTACCCAACTCATTCTATGAAGCCACCATCTCCCTGATACCAAAACCAGGTAAAGACATTACAAAAAAAGAAAATTATAGACCTATATCCCTCATGAACATTGATGCAAAAATCCTCAACAAAATTCTAGCCAATAGAATCCAACGACACATCAAAAAAATAATTCACCCTGATCAAGTGGGATTTATACCAGGTATGCAAGGCTGGTTTAATATCAGAAAAACCATTAATGTAATCCATCACATAAATAAAACAAAAGACAAAAACCACATGATCTTATCAATTGATGCAGAAAAGGCATTTGACAAAGTCCAACACCCATTCATGATAAAAACTCTTACCAAAATAGGAATTGAAGGAAAATTCCTCAACATAATAAAGGGCATCTATGCAAAGCCAACAGCCAATATCACTCTAAATGGAGAGAACCTGAAAGCATTTCCCTTGAGAACGGGAACCAGACAAGGATGCCCTTTATCACCACTCTTATTCAACATCGTGTTGGAAGTCTTAGCCAGGGCAATCAGGCTAGACAAAGAAATAAAAGGTATCCGGATTGGCAAGGAAGAAGTAAAGTTATCACTATTTGCAGATGACATGATTATATACACAGAAAACCCTAAGGAATCCTCCAGAAAACTACTGAAACTAATAGAAGAGTTTGGCAGAGTCTCAGGTTATAAAATAAACATACAAAAATCACTTGGATTCCTCTACATCAACAAAAAGAACACCGAAGAGGAAATAACCAAATCAATACCATTCACAGTAGCCCCCAAGAAAATAAGATACTTAGGAATAAATCTTACCAAGGATGTAAAAGACCTATACAAAGAAAACTACAAAGCTCTACTACAAGAAATTCAAAAGGACATACTTAAGTGGAAAAACATACCCTGCTCATGGATAGGAAGACTTAACATAGTAAAAATGTCTATTCTACCAAAAGCCATCTATACATTTAACGCACTTCCGATCCAAATTCCAATGTCATATTTTAAGGGGATAGAGAAACAAATCACCAATTTCATATGGAAGGGAAAGAAGCCCCGGATAAGCAAAGCACTACTGAAAAAGAAGAAGAAAGTGGGAGGCCTCACCTTACCTGACTTCAGAACCTATTATACAGCCACAGTAGTCAAAACAGCCTGGTATTGGTACAACAACAGACACATAGACCAATGGAACAGAATTGAGAACCCAGACATAGATCCATCCACGTATGAGCAGCTGATATTTGACAAAGGACCAGTGTCAATTAACTGGGGAAAAGACAGCCTTTTTAACAAATGGTGCTGGCATAACTGGATATCCATTTGCAAAAAAATGAAACAGGACCCATACCTCACACCATGCACAAAAACTAACTCCAAGTGGATCAAAGACCTAAACATAAAGACTAAAACGATAAAGATCATGGAAGAAAAAATTGGGACAACCC
Source organism: Loxodonta africana (assembly GCF_030014295.1). Classification (NCBI taxonomy): domain Eukaryota; kingdom Metazoa; phylum Chordata; class Mammalia; order Proboscidea; family Elephantidae; genus Loxodonta; species Loxodonta africana. The sequence continues at coordinate 151,282,020 of NC_087369.1, forward strand.
TAGGAGCCCTAATACAAGGTATAAACAGAATACAAAACATTACCAAAAATGATAAAGAGAAACCCGATAACTGGGAGCTCCTAAAAATCAAACACCTATGCTCATCTAAAGACTTCAGCAAAAGAGTAAAAAGACCACCTACAGATTGGGAAAGAATTTTCAGCTATGACATCTCCGACCAGCGCCTGATCTCTAAAATCTACATGATTCTGTCAAAACTCAACCACAAAAAGACAAACAACCCAATCAAGAAGTGGGCAAAGGATATGAACACACATTTCTCTAAAGAAGATATTCAGGCAGCTAACAGATACATGAGAAAATGCTCTCGATCATTAGCCATTAGAGAAATGCAAATTAAAACTACGATGAGATTCCATCTCACACCAGCAAGGCTGGCATTAATCCAAAAAACACAAAATAATAAATGTTGGAGAGGCTGCGGAGAGATTGGAACTCTCATACACTGCTGGTGGGAATGTAAAATGGTACAACCACTTTGGAAATCTATCTGGCGTTATCTTAAACAGTTAGAAATAGAACTACCATACAAGCCAGAAATCCCACTCCTAGGAATATACCCTAGAGATACAAGAGCCTTCATACAAACAGATATATGCACACCCATGTTTATTGCAGCTCTGTTTACAATAGCAAAAAGTTGGAAGCAACCAAGGTGTCCATCAACGGATGAATGGGTAAATAAATTGTGGTATATTCACACAATGGAATACTACGCATCGATAAAGAACAGTGACGAATCTCTGAAACATTTCATAACATGGAGGAACCTGGAAGGCATTATGCTGAGCGAAATTAGTCAGAGGCAAAAGGACAAATATTGTATAAGACCACTATTATAAGAAATAGTAAACCTGAGAAGAACACATACTTTTGTGGTTATGAGGGGGGGAGGGAGGGAGGGTGGGAGAGGGGTTTTTTTATTGATTAATCAGTAGATAAGAACTGCTTTGTGTGAAGGGAAAGACAACACTCAATACATGGAAGGTCAGCTCAATTGGACTGGACCAAAAGCAAAGAAGTTTCCGGGATAAAATGAATGCTTCAAAGGTCAGCGGAGCAAGGGCGGGGGTCTGGGGAACATGGTTTGCGGGGACTTCTAAGTCAATTGGCAAAATAATTCTATTATGAAATCATTCTGCATCCCACTTTGAAATGTGGCGTCTGGGGTCTTAAATGCTAACAATCAGCCATCTAAGATGCAGCAATTGGTCTCAACCCACCTGGAGCAAAGGAAAATGAAGAACACCAAGCCCATATGACAACTAAGAGCCCAAGAGACAGAAAGGGCCACATGAACCAGAGACCTACATCATCCTGAGACCAGAAGAACTAGTTGGTGCCCGGCCACAATCGATGACTGCCCTGACAGGGAGCTCAGCAGAGGACCCCTGAGGGAGCAGGAGATCAGTGGGATGCAGACCCCAAATTCTCATAAGAAGACCAAACTTAATGGTCTGATTGAGACTGGAGGAATCCCGGCGGCCATGCTCCCCAGACCTTCAGTTGACACAGGACAGGAACCATCCCCGAAGACAACTCATCAGAAATGAAAGGGACTGGTCAGCGGGTGGGAGAGAGATGCTGATGAAGAGTGAGCTAATTATATCAGGTGGACACTTGAGATTGTGTTGGCAACTCTTGTCTGGAGGGGGAATGGGAGGATAGAGAGAGAGGGAAGCCGGCAAAATTGTCAAGAAAGGAGAGACTGAAAGGGCTGACTCAAGACGGGGAGAGTAAGTGGGAGTAGGGAGTGAGATGTATGTAAACTTATATGTGACAGACTGATTGGATTTGTAAACGTTCACTTGAAGCTTAATAAAAGTTATTATAAAAAAAAAAAAAAACTCATTGCCATCAATTTGATTCTGACTCATAGCGACACTATAGGACAGAGTAGAATTGCCCCATACGGTTTCCAAGGAGCACGTGGTAGAACTGAACTGCTCACCTTTCGGTTACCAGATGTATCTCTTAACCACTACGTCACCAGGGTTTCCACAGGCCCCTTAAAACCAAAACCAAACCCACTGCCACCGAGTCGATTCCAACTCATAGTGACCCTATAAGACAGAGTAGAACTACCCCATAGAGTTTCCAAGGAGCGCCTGTTGGATTCAAACTGCCAACCTTTTGGTTAGCAGCCATAGCTCTGAACCACTACACCACCGGGGTTTCCACAGGCCCCTTAAAAAAACTAGGTTCTGTTCATTTTTTCTAGTCTTTTTTTCTCTCTGCTGTTGATATTGGATAGTTTTTATTGGTCTATATTCATGTTCACAGACTCTTCTCTCTGTTGCCTCCATTCTACTACTGAAGTCATCTAATGAATTTTTTTTGTTGTTATTGTATTTTTTCAGTTCTTAAAATTCCATTTGGTTCTTTATAATTTTTTTTTTCTTTTCTTAAACTTTCTACTTTCCATTCCTTTCAAGTGTGCTTCCCCTTACTTGCTACAGCATAACAGCTACTTTGAAATATTTTCAGGTAATTCTAACATCTGTCATCTCAGCATTGGCATCTGTTTTTTTTTTTTTTTTTGTCTTTTCCCATGTGAGTTTAGATTTTCCAGATTCTTCATATGCCTAGTAATTTTTTTTTTAGATTATGTCCTGAAAAAGTTGGATATTACCTTATAAGACTCTGTGGTCTGCCACCCAGAACCCAGTGCTGTTGAGTCAGGAGTGAGCTCAGGAATTCATAAATAACTGTATATGGTGGATTTCCCAAGCTCCTCCCTTTCTGTGATCTTCTAGGTATTTCCGATGCCTTTTGTGTCCTCTGGGCAGAAAGGTATAGCTTTAGTTATCCTGCTCGATGGTGTACTTCTGCAACTGTGCCCATATCTAGGGCCAAAGTAGTGGGAGGACTGAGAAAAAAAAGCAAAGAGGTTTGACTCAACCCTTTTGTAACCAGAACTCCACCAAAGTTTCAACTCCTGTAAGCTCCATTTACTAGTACTGCCCTGGGATTTTGTGGGGGAAACCAGAGCACAGGAAAACAGAGAAAAGTACGAGGAAAAAAGTGGGGACTTTCCACACTCTCACTGTGTGTTAGGAGTCCATTTCTATTCCTTGAGCTTTCCCTAGAGCTCTGTCTGTCTGCCCTCCTGCCCATTTCTAAGTTTCCGGTGTGCCTAGTTCAGGCTAAAATATAATAAAGGAAAAAATGTTATACTCACCACTGGTTCAGTGGCACTTCAAACTGTTTCTTTGGGTTTTTTTTTCCCCAATCTACTACTATTTACTTTTCAGAGTCCTCAATACTCCATTCATTCTTTTCAGGTTTTACACCTGTATTCAGTGGGAGAGACAGAGTACAGTGTGCTTTCTTCATCTAAGAACTGGAACTCCATGACATTGGATTATAATTATGTAATTTTGTTTTTCTACCGTCCCCTGAAAGCTCTTTGAGGACAGGGATATTGTGTATCCAGGACACTCGGCACAGTCCTTGGCATACTATTGGTGATTAATAAATTATTCTGTAATGAGTAATTGGGTGAAGGCCCTGACCAGGGAAGTTCACCCACTACTGGAGTCCAAAAGCCAGGAAACCTGCTTGGCAGGATGATCTTGGGGCAGAGCCTATATCAGGGGAAAGGGCCAGAATGTTCTCTTTAGTCATGTGACCTTTTCCACAGAGGCCGTTGGATGGCAATGCCCTCTTTTCTGTCCAATCCATCGTTACTTGCATGGAAGGGATTTCAACTATAGTAGCAAAGAGATGGGTATATATACAAATGACCATGAATCAATAACTATTAATGAACAAACTCATACAATGTCCTCAACTCTAGCCACAGAGAGAAAAAGATGAGGCATTGCTCCTATTCTCAAGGAGCTTAAGAATTACAAGGATAGTTTATGCTGAGCCATAATAAAGGAAATGCTTAATTGTGCAGAGTACCCTAGCAGTTCAAAGAAGGTGCAGATCAGTGTATGCTAGTGTAGTTACAACAGACTTTCTGGAATAAGCAGAACATGAGTCTTCACTATGGATTAGGTTGTAGTGAATGGCAATCTTTTCAGATAAAATAAGCAGCATAAGCAGCAGTATAAGATGGGGAAGGACCTGGAGAACAGAGGGGCCTGATTAGAGGAGAAAGTATGTTCTGATGAGCCACAGAAGACTTAGTGTTCTATATTAATTGCTGCATTCTGGCCATACTATGAAATAATATTATAATTCCAGGACTAGGAGGCATCTTTGCTTACCCAACCCTCTCTAATCCCTGAAGCCCCTAATAGACATCTATTGTTTTGTACATCCAGTTTCCCCCACACACACAAACACACACAGACACCCCAATCTCTTTCTGGCTATCACTATCCGAAAAGATGTTCTATCTCTGCTGGAGTTGCTAGGATACAAGATAGAGAAAGTCTACATGGAGAATACAGCAAAGCAAAAGCAAACAAGGACAAAAAAAATGGAGAGACAGAGACTGATGAAATCAATTGATGCCCTGAATCCAGCCCTCCCTGAAGCCACTTCCCTCTTATACCAAATAATAAAGTCTATTTATAAGCTTTTTGAATTGGGTTTCTGTCATGTGCTACTAAAAGAGTCTTAAATAACAAAGCCTTCTCCACATTCTCTTCACCAACTGGTTAACCAGTCAAATGGCTTGAAGTCACCAAGTTATGGGAGAATCATTTCTCTCTGAGGCAGACCATTCCATCATTAGACATCCTGATAGGATGTTGTTGTGTGCTGTCAAGTCAATTCCAACGCGTACCAGCCATGTAAGATAGGGTAGAACTGCCCCATAGGGATTCCTAGGCTATAATCTTTATGGGAGCAGATCACCAGGTCTTTTTCTCTCGAGGAGCTGCCAGTGGATTCAAACTGCTGACATTTGGTTTAGCAGCTGAGTGCTTAACAATTGCACCACCAGGACTCCTTCCTGATAAAATAGTCTCCCTTTTATTGAGTTAAAATTTTCTTCTCTGTTGCATTATCTTCTTGGTTCTAGTTCTCATCTCTGGAGCAAGACAGAATAAGGCTAATGCCTCTGGCACAATTATTTGGCTCTTCACTCACTTGACAGAAGCTTTTATGTCTGCCCTGAGATTGAGCATACCCAGTTCCTTCAACAGTTCCTCACATGGCATAATTTGCATGATTTCAAGACTCCTTGCCATCCTGGTCACTGGGCTCTGAATGGGTTCCAGTTTGTAAAGGGAATCATTCAGGACTAAGTAAAACATCCCAGGGGTAGTTCAACCAATGCACATTACACTGGGATTATAAAGTCTCTCTAGTATCACAGTGGTTCTCAACCTCAGCTTGCCAGTGGAATCATATGGAGAGCATTAAAAAAAAAAACTGATTCCTAGGTCCTACCTCCCAGACATCCTTACGCAATTGGTCCGTGTTGAAGCCTGGGAGGCCAAGTGTGTGAACCATCATATAGCCACATCTCACAGCTAACTTACCTTTGAGCCTATTGTACACTAAAACCCCTAAAATCTTTCACATGAGCTGTATACTAAGCCACACTCTTCTTGGCCCACCCTCCCTAAATAGTATTTTGTGCTTAACTTAATTAAATTTTATGTTACAGATTCAGCCCACCAACCAAACCTGTTAAAATCCCTCTATAAATCTGAAGAGACTGCTTTCTTTAACTTCAACCAAGTCATTAATAAAAAGACTCAACAGGATGGAGTTAAGGACAGGGGCCTATGTCATGTCACTACAAACTATAGTGTTAACACTCTCCAGATTTGTACCTACACCTTTTGGGTATGTTAGTTCAACAAGCTACTAATTGACATAATTGTATGAGTGAGGACAGAGACCTTCATACTTTCCATAAATACATCATGAGAAATCTTGCTAAATTCCTGGATGACAGCTACACATATAGTGTCTGTTGTATTCCCCAGTGCCATCACAAAACTAACCCTATTAAATAAATGGTGAAGTCTGTACGGCGTAATTTCTTCTGAGTAAACCCATGCTGGATCCCACTGATCACTGCTAACTCTTCGTAGTGTTATAAACCACCTGTTAATAGCAATTTCTAGAACGATTGGCTAAGACTGACATCAAACTTGCCAGTCTGTGGTTTGTGCAATTCAACATTATTTTTTTTCTGATGACTGGAATTTTATTTGACCATTTCATGCCTTTCCTGTAAATGGGTGGAATTCAGAGTCTAATGTCTTCAACTTTTCTAATCTGCAACTGAAGAGTCTGCGCAGCAAGCAGAGTAAGGAGCAGCAGAATATTCTTTTGTTGCTTGCTTTTTAGCTCTATATCTTATGCGTTAGATCTCCCCTGTGAAATGCTTTCATGTCTTTACTACCCTCTTTCATGTTCTCTTTTTTTCCTCTCCCACACCTTCCATTTCTCAAATACGTTACTATATTATGTTCTCATAATGAAGTTGGGTTTCTCTATTGGATCTAAATTCATAACTTTTGTCAGTTTCATTCCAATTAGATGACATTTTTTGAATCACACTTGGAGAGGGACTTGAGATGAGGGGAGGCACTCATTTGAACATACTGTTCCTAACAGAATTAGTCAATAAGCTAAGTCAATCTTGAGTGCTCTCACTTCCCACTCCCAAGCATCTGCTGCATATCCATTGCAGCTCCCTGTCTTCTCTGGACCTACTCTGGCACGCTTCGTGCTCCCTTGCTCTGTGTTCAGGACTTGCACCTGCCATGATACCTTACCTACAGCACTAGGGAAGGAGGCTCTGCTGTAGGAGCATGAGCACCAGCCTTCGTCATCATTGGTGTCTATCACTAATTTGCTGTGTGTCTTGGTCCAGCCATTCAACTTTTCTGAGCTTTTTATTTCATCTGAGGGTTGGGGATAATAATAACAATAAGAATGCTGATCTCATGGGATTGTTATGAGGATTTAAGGTATGTGAGAGAATTTCATAAATTTGTCAATGAACTAACAAGAAAGAGCTATAAAACCTCATGGACCTTATGTATACTGCGTGTATGTGTATAAAATATTATCAATAATAACAATAGCTAAAATGTATAAAGAATAACTATGTGACAGCCACTGTTCTAACCACTACACATACACACTTCATGTGCGTATATGTGTACCCACATATATGTAACAGGGGTCTTTTGGAAACCATGCCATCCACCTGTATGGTCTTAATCCACACAACAGAAACACTGTGGTACACTAGAAACACCACATAGTAGCCATCAGGAGCCCTGGGCTCTAGCCCTGACTAAGTCATGAATTCACTCTGTAACCTTGAGCAAGTCACCCCCAGCAGTAGTGAACCAGGCAATGCCTACACACCCTTCCTTTTATGTGCTGAGACTAATAATAAGAAGGGAGAGATCACCATTGGCAATGCAGAAAGAATTCCTGTCTCAGTGCCTCACTGGGCATCTTGTTGAAGACTGGGTTCCTATGCCAACTACCAGGGCTGGACCACCATTTACGTTGTCAATACACTCATGCGGATGGCAAGAACAATGTCGATGAGCACGTGACTTTATGACTTTTAGAATACCATTACCTTCAAAGGAATGGCAAGCTATGCCCCTGGCCTTGGCTACGACAGGATTCTCTTGCTGGTTTTGTCCACATTCAGACACATCTCAATATTCAACCAACTAAATACTCCTAAAAAGGTGTCGAATACCATCCTCTCACCCCAGAACCTAAGGAGGCCAGGCCCCATCTCTAAGAGCTGAGGCCAGTTCTACTTCTACCCACCTGTTGCTAAAACTACCAAGGGGAATTCACATTTCCTTTTAGCCCTAAGAAGATTCCTCATTTTTTTCTAAGTAGGCTCCAAAGGGTGGGTCTTTTTCAATGGCCACCCATGTGGTATGAGAAGAGAGGCCACCTACCTACTCAAATTGCTCTCTTTCACAACCCTATCCCTTTCTGCATGAGATCCCACCGTACATCATTAGTTTGAGGGAAGGCTCCTGTTAACATGTATATGATATGTGGGAGAGATAATATACTAGACCATTAACATCTTAGCCTATATTTTACTTTATCAAGTATATTTAACAGACAACAGGTCCCTAAAGGAATAGGACACAGGAGAAGGAAGTTTTGATAGTAATAGTTGTGAAGAAGAGAAGAAGATAGAGATTTCCAAGTTGAAGGAAACTCCCTGGATTGCAGCCCTAGCCTGGGAAGCATGAGGGTATGTAGAATGTGAGGAAAGGGGGCATACTGGAAAAACTATTTGCTTTTCTAATCACAAATACCTAAAATCTCATTTTCTCCATATAAATACTAGGCCTACCCATCTACCAGGTACGTAGAAGGGTAAGGGTCATTGCCAGTTTTCAAATGAATAAGGCAATGTCAAGAGAGACTGACTTTATCAGGAGATCTTGGGAGTTGCAATAGGAAGCAGTGGAGAAAAACACAAATTCAAGTCACTCCCTTTCTCTGAACATCAGTTTCCCCATATGAATAATGAGGAGTTTAGACTAATCAATCTCGAGGTTCCCTCAATAAGTATTTCCTATATCTAGTAACTTCTCAATATTTTGCTGTTGTTAGGTGGCATCGAGTCGATTCCAACTCAGAGCAACCCTATGTACAACAGAACGAAACGCTGCCCGGTCTTGAACCATCCTCATAATCCTTGTTATAGTTGAGCCCACTGTTGCAGCTACTGTGTCAATCCATCTCATTGAGGCTCCTCCTCTTTTTTGCTGACCCTCTACTTTATCAAGCCTGATGTTCTTCTCCAGGGACTAATCCCTCCTGACAAGAACCTGCTAATATCCTATAACAGCAAACAGAAGAGATTTGGGGTTTCAAACCTCCACTTTGAGGTGGATGATTTATTTAGCCAATACTTATTGTGTGCTTCCTATGTACCAGGCACTATGCCAGGCATAGACAAGGCCCTTCACATTCATTATCTAATTTGCAAAAAGCAAACAATGGCTGTGTGATGTCATGGAAAACACAAGCTATAGATTCAGACAGATTGGGGTTAACTTCTGACTCTGTTAACTGCTAACTCTAAGGCTAGGTTTCCTGGCCTGTAAAATGGGGATAAAGGATTGATATCAGGACTAAATGAGAGGAAATGATATAGAGGCTGTAAAGCACCAGACACGTGGTAAAGAGAGTTTCCTTTCACTGTAAACTTCTACCAAATTAAGCGTGGAAACAAAGGGCAAATACAATCGTAATTATACTCTTTGTCAGGCTCTACAGGTTGTGTGGTTATAAAAGACTACCAATAGTGAGGTAGAGGGGCCATATCATTTACAGAAACAGCATTAGGGCCCAAGTAGTTGGGCAAGAACGGCGAGATTTAAGGTCACTTATTTTGGACACATCATCAGAAAAGACCAATTTCTAGAAAAGGATATCATGGTTGATAAAACAGAGGGTCAGCAAAAATTGGGGAAACCCTCAATGAAATGGACTGAAACAATATCTACAGCAATGGACTCAAAGACACTAATCATGAAGATGACACAGAACCAGGCAATGTTTTGTTATGTTATACATAAGGTCTCCATGAGTCGGAGATGACTTGACGGCATCTAACAACAAAAGCTGGCAGAAAGCTGCCAGGCTAAAAGCTTTCTCTTTAGTCCCTAGGCCACATATTCACTCTGCATTTGAGGAACTAGTAGTCACAACCCCAAGAAGCCAAAAGCAATGCAGAGCCAAGAGCAGCATCCCTGCCACTACCTGCCACTGCCTCAGCTCCCCAAAGCAGGCTCCTTTTGCCACCTGCATTGCCGTTGTCAAGGAAACAGGTTTCTTTTGAGTTCTAAGCAGATGGTGGGTGTGGTTAGGATCTTCCTACCCAGGTGGTGAAGGAAGGGTGCATGGAGAGAGAGAGTATGCTGAGCCTGGTGTGACAGGAGCCAGAGGTGCTGAGATGGAGCTACCAAGCCCCAGCTCCCTAAAAACTCTCACTTCTATGAAAGATAAAGATAACAGTAGGGGTGGCTGCAACTAGCAACTGGCTTGCTGAACATACCCAGCAAAAATAACAAGAATCATAAGGTCTCCTTGACATTTACTGAGATCCTGAAGTTTTAAACACTGGAAATCCCGGTGGCGTAGTAGTTAAGTGCTATCGCTGCGAACCAAAGGGTCGGCAGTTCGAATCCACCAGGCACTCCTTGGAAACTCTATGGGGCAGTTCTACCCTGTCCTATAGGGTCACTATGAGTCGGAATTGACTCGACGGCACTGGGTTTGGTTTTTGGTTTTTGGGAGGAAGACCAGACAGAGATTACCACCTAATTTTACATTTGAGGACTCTGAGGCTCAGAGATGGTACATAACTTAGCCTCAGTCCTGCAGACATTAAAGGAGAGAACTAGTATTCAAGTCCAAGTCTGTCTAAATCCTATTCTAGAGTTCAGTACATCACATGGGAAGAAATGGAGTCCTGAGGAGTGCACCAGCACACTGCCCTGTGATCTGTGACTTCTTGTCAGCAGGGGCCATGCAGAGAGACCTATAGCAATGTTGATGCTGTACTTATACAGGGTACCAAGAGTAACACAAACTGTTGGGGAAGTAGAAACTTTGACGCTTCATACAACAAGTGCTCACCATGTTCTGAGGCCTCAAATAAACCTGGCAGGATGTGGCAGAAGTAGCAGAGGTGGAGTTAAAGAGAAGAAAGATTCATTCCTTAGTAAGAGAACTATCTTCCAGGTTTAAAACAGGCCTAGAAATAGAATAAGCAGTGAAGAGGGTTGAGTTTATAAAGGAGGGACATGAAGATGTCACTGGGTGTTGGCATTTAAATCCAAATTGAAATGTTCATTGAAATTTCATGTGGAAACATAAACATCCCTCAACTAAATACTTAAAAAAAATACTTAAATGGTCATAATTAGAGTATCAGTTTGCTGTTGCCACGATAATGAGGCATAGCAAATCACCTCTAAACTCAGAAGTTTAAAACAACAATCATTTATTCTTTACTCACATTCAGTTGATCTAGGCTGGGCTCAACTGGGCTTGGCTTCAAGCTGTGGGTTGGGTCCATGTATCTAAACTTCCTTGGACCAGCAGTATCCCTGAGGTATAGTCTTCTGGATGGCAAAAGGACAGGAGGGCAAGCTCAAACACAAAATCACATTCCTAAGCCTGGGCTTTTGTCACATCTGCTTTGTTACATGGCCAAGCCCAAATTCAAAGAGTGAGGAACTACACTTCAACCACTACTAAGCCAAAGCAAATCACACAGGCAATTCCAACATCGATGGCGTAGTAGAGAATACTTTCATGAGGGTGGGGTAAGGGTCAGAGAAAAGTGACAATAATGCACCACAGCCATTAAAAAATGTGAGTGTATGGCAGCATGTATTTAAGAAGGCAGCTTAGTATGGTGGTGAAAAGCTTTGGCTGTGACATTAGGCATCCCGTTGCCATCCAGTGGATTCTAACTCATAGCAACCCTATAGGACAGAGTAGAACTGCCCCATAGAGTCTCTAAGGCTATAATCTTTAGGGAAGCAGAATGCCACATCTTTCTCCCAAGGAGCGGATTGGTGGGTTCAAACTGCCAACCTTTCAGTTAGTAGCCAAACACTTATCTGCTGCACCACCAGGACATTAGGTGCTCCTGAGTTCAAATCACAGCTTTCCCACTTGCTTGATATACTTGTTTTATGCATCCAATCAACATCCTTTTATGTGCCAATCTTGGGAATGGGAAGAGAGGAGGTAGTTGAAATTAGGTAGAATATTTGTTGAACTGAAAACATCACCTCCTAAAAATAATAAAGTTCTTATGGCCAAAAAGAAACAACATTTCTAGGTACCCATGAGTTCTCATTAATTAAGTCTTACTTAAACCCATTGCTGTCAAGTTGATTACAACTCATAGCAACCCTACAGGACAGAGAAGAGCTGCCCCAGAGGGTTTCCAAAGAGTGACTCATGGATTCGAACTGCTGACCTTTTGGTTAGCAGACATAGCTCTTAATCACTATGCCACCAGGGTTCCCAAGTCTTACTTAAGTGTTGTTTTTTTTTTAATTTTGCTTTCATTTTGAAAAGAAAATAAATCATTTCCTGAAACAAACCAAAATTATTCTATAGAAGAAAACTGAGTTTTGATCGTAGGTAAGCTGGAGTAAGAACATGCCACAGTTTTTCTCTGGCTGAAATTAACTGTAAAACTGGACAAATTGCATGGAGCATCTACTCAAGGATGCTGAAAGGTAAAGTAGCAGCAGGAATGAAAAAAAAATAGCAAAGGAAAACACCATAATTTGAGGTATCAGTAACCCAGGAGTGAGTATACCAACATCACCACCACCACCCCCACCAGCCCTACTTCCCTCTGGCTAGAAATCAAGACAGCCAGAAACCCAAGAGTGAGCACTGTGGTTCAGACAGAGAAAGATCCAAAATAAGACCTCTAATTTTGGCTTGAGAAAAAGGAAACTCCTAGTGATCATAAGGAGGGGGAGGGGGGGGAACCCAGGTTTTTTTTTTCTCTCTCTCATTTCTATTGTGCCCCAGCCTCCAGGCAATCCTGCAGCTGTGACATTGGCAGTGGCAGGTAATGGAAGCTGCAGCTCCAAAAGAATGGGGCCAAGCCCTGTTTCTTTTTATTTTCTCTCTGTCCTCCCACTTCTTGGCCCTGACAATACTGCAGTTATGAAAGTGAGTGGTTTCTGGTACAAAAAGGAGAGCCCAAGGGAACCAGAAAGTATTGAGAGGAGAGACAAGAGCTCATGAAAGTGAACCCGTAAAGTTGTTTATCAACTCCTATGCTCACCCCCAAACTATGACTGTGTGGATCTGGTCCTAACCACCATACCAATGACTTTGGGAACTGAACAAACAGATACAACACCACCCAGGATCCAGTCTAGCCACTGGGAAGCACACATACAGGACAGATTCGGCTGTGGGCATAGGTTCCTATGTCAGTTTACTTTTCAAAACCCAGCAAAGGTTTTGAAAAGTAAACTGACATAGGAACCTATGCCCACAGAAGGTATGTTGGAATTTGTGGTTTGAACTTAACCAACTGAAATGGCTAATAAAACAAAAATATCAACATTCTACATAGGATTTAAAGAAGACCCAATGTGTCATAATATAATATTCAAAATGTCCAGGATACAATCCAAAATTACTAGACATGTGAAGAACCACAAAAATCTTGACTTGCATGGGAAAAGACAATCAATGAAAAGGCATGGAAGAACCTTAAATGCATAATATTAAGTGAAAAAAGTCAGTATGAAAAGGCTACATACTCTATGATTTCCACTTTATGATATCCTGGAAAAAGCAAAACTATAGACAGCAAAAAGATTAAAGGTTGCCAGAGATTCAGGAAGAGAAGGATAGGGATAAATAGGTAGAATGCAGGGGATTTTAGGATGGTGAAGCTATTCTATATGATACTGTATATATTACATTATGCATTTGTCAAAACACATAGGATTATATGGATATAACACAAATAGTGAACTTAAATATAAATTGTGGACTTTCAGTTAATAGTAATGTATCAATAATGGTTCATTAATTGCAACAAATGTACCACACTAATCTGCCAGGTGCTCCTTGGAAACTCTGTGGGGCAGTTCTACTCTGGCCTATAGGGTCGCTATGAGTCGGAATCGACTCGACGGCACTGGCTTTTTCTAATGCAAGATGTCAATAATACAGAAAACTGTGGGGGGGGGTAGGAGTAGTAATATAGGAACTCTCTATACTACATACTCAATTTTTCTGTAAATCTAAAACTAAAGTCTGTTTCCTTAAATTTAAGAATGGATTTTGTAATACATACAGCAACCACTAAAATATTATACACAATAAGTAAATTAAAATAGGATACTAAAAAATGTTTAAATAACACAAAATAAGGCATGAAAGGAGAAAAACAAGTGAAAACAGACAAAACAGAAAACAATAATAAAATGGAAGACCTAAAATACAAACATCTCAACAATTACATTAAATGTAAATGACCTAAATACTCCAATTAAAAAACGGAACAAGAATGGAAACAAAGGCTACTGTGGAAAATATGGAAGGAATCTAGCCCCTACATCCAAGTCCCCAGTGTTCACAGTCTAATTGGGAAGGCACAACCCAGAACCAGGGAAAATGATACATGAACCTCACACACAGGATGCTCCAACCACACTGAGGATATCTTTCATTTCCTCAAACACACTAAAACCATTTCTGCCTCAGGGCTTTTGTATTTGCCATTCTCTCTGCCTGGAACACTCTTTGCATGGTTGGTTTCTAATCATTTAGGGCTGAGTTAAAATGTTACCTCCTCAGAGAAACCTTCCCTGACCTCCCTATGCAAAATAGCTAGTCTGACCCTCCATCACTCTCTATTTCCTTGTACTGCTTTACACTTCTTCACAGCCCTTATCACTTTCTAAAATTATTTTGTTTGCCTGTTTGTCTATTTGTTATCTCTCCCACTAGAATGTCCAGTTCAAGAAAACAGAAAGCCGCGTCCATTTTGTTCACTGATGTAGTAGGTGCTCAATAAGTTATCTATTGACTAGGCAAGAAAACATTTAAACCTTTTAAAAGGTCACATTACTTCAAAATAAAATTGAAGGTGTATGTGAAGTATAGAAATTGTTTGTGAATCACTTGGGGTTAACTGGGGAAGTCCTCTTAAACAAGGTAAACTTTGAAAGGGATTTCCAGAGAAGAGGGACGGATATTTCAGACTATGGCAAATTACACAAGCATGCTGGCTAAAGATGTAAACATATCTGGGACACAAATACATCTTGCAGATGGAATTACGTGTTACCTTCTTAAACACTCTCCACCCACAAACCAATTACATCAATTCATCTAGACTGTTACTCAAAATCTATTGGATTAAGGATACAAGTCATGTAGCTTCTTTGAGTTCTAGTGAATGGGTAGAGAAGCCCAGCTGAAGATATGTTTCTGAACAGATTGTAGGACCCCTGAGAATGAATCCATCTAAGAGCAAGAAGGAGTCAAGCATGTTGAATCAGATTTAGCAAGATGGGCTAATTGTGAGGGACAAGAAGTTTATAATTATAGGAAGATTGTTCTTCTTATCTAAATTTATCTCAGTCCAACTACCCTGATTGGGTAACTGCTTTCTAGGATATAAGGACTGTGACTGAAGGTTGAAAGAGCTGACTAAACTTAGTAATACCTCAGAACCTATAGAGCCATACTATCAGACTACCCGAAGGGAGCATAATGCAGAAAGGAGGAAGCGATGTTTTTCTAACTTTGCAGTTGATTGCCGAGGTCTCATTGCTCCTTGAGGACTGAGAGCATCAATAGCCAGGACTATCAGCAGGTCACAGCAGGCTGGCAAGACATCAACAGCACCACTGAGAGTCTGGGGCACAGTATCAGCAGCAGTGGTGGTGGTCTGGTCAATTCAGAACTCAGGTAAGATAAACTCTGGGGATGCCCATAAATATTTTGGCAGGGTTTTCTTGAGAAGGACAGGCTTAAAATTACTGTGTGAGCAAATAGGGGCCAGAGCCAGGGTCAGATGGTTATAGTCATAAATCAGAAAAGCTAGCACAATGAAACATAATACAAAAATAACCTTCACACTAGAGAAACTATACCATTATTTTCACTCTGGCAACAGCAGTTGTTTTCTTGGTGCTATTAACTGATTTGCCAGTATTGTAAACCTAATAGCTAAAATGAAACGCTCACATGGGTAAGTCAATTAAAATCTTCTTTGGCTAATCAACTTCTTTCTCAATGCATGTTATCACACTTCTAGAAAACCTGCTCCCACTTCAGCACATATAGTGAACATGCTCCTCATCAGTTCCAGGACAGAAATTACATATTAAATAGTAGTCCTAGAACCACATACAAACTCAAGGAAAGGATCATCAAAAATTAGATAAGTGCAGGAATCCAGCTAGATGTCACAAGAGATGTCAGTCACCTCATTGGTGAGGTTCTTAGATATAGGCAAACACTTCCCAAAATGCTTTTATTTTTAAATAATTTATTTTATTTTTGATGTTGTTGAGAAAATACACAAAACATACACCAGTTCAACAGTTTTTACTTTCAGTGATGTTCATTACATTCTTCCAGTTGCACAACCATTCTCACCCTCCTTTTCTGAGTTGTTCCTTCTCCATTAACATATACTCACAGGCCCCTAAGTTTCCTATCTAATCTTTGGAGTTGGGGCTGTCAATTTGATCCCATATAGATAATTCTTAAAAAAGCATAATACTCAAGGCAGACATTTTTTACTAGTTAAGCTAAACTATTTTTTGGTTTTAAGAGGACTTTAGGGGGCATTTTTGGTTTACCAAAAAGCTTTTGATATGACTAAATCAATGTCACTTTTCTAAAGAACCATATATTCCACTCTGGGTCAGCTCTGGAGCTAATATGAATAACAACCTACACTTAACACTTATTGAGGACTTACTATGAGCCAGATACAATTCTAATTCCCAAAATTCCTACTAAAACCCATTGCCGTTGAATTGGTTCCAACTCATAGCAACCCTATATAGGACAGAGTAGAACAGCCCCATAGGGTTTCCAAGGAATGTCTGGTGTATTTGAACTGCCGACCTTTTGGTTAGCAGCCATATCACTTAACCACTGCGCCACCAGGACCCCAAAATCCTATTAGATAAGTACTTATTATCCCTATTTCACAATTGAGCAAAATAAAGGTCAGAAAGTATACATAGTGAGTGGCAGAGCTGGTATTCTAATCCAGGAAGTGTGGCATCAGAGACGGAGCTCTTCATTTTGAATGCTTTCTGTATACACCTAATGCTTGCATCCCAACACTAGATTCCCAAAGTCCCCCAGAATGGTACTCCATCAGGGCCAACCTTCCAGGCTATACCCGATTCACATGAAAAAGAGGCTATAAACAAAAATGTACCTGTTCATGAACCTGTACCCACTCTCTTCAGGGGCAAGTAATTGTTCGGTAGGAAATCTGTGCTCTTTTACCCTAAACAAATGGTTGGGTAGCATAATTCTCCCAACATCAGCTCAGGTACTTACTGCAGGTCATAAGACAAAAGTGTTATAGCTCACACCTAGATACGTTCCCCACGACTGGCTGTTAGTAGGATATTCATTTTCAGTTGCTTCTCCAGCATGAGACGGCGCTCACAAAGTCATCCACAATCTCTACTTGGGTCGAAGACTCAGTCTCACAAGGAAATAGGCCATAAAGGGTAAATAAATCTTGAGGATAAACTTTAGCCAATTCTTAAATTGTTTCTTCTATTTCCCTTGCTTTAGATCATTTTATATTGCACACCGGAGAATCTAACCATTTTTCATTTTCTCTTTTTGTACAGAAATGTACGTAGAATCCCAGTTCAGCCATTTTCTAGCTTGATGTGTAACCTTGGGCAAGTTATTTAACCTCTCTGTGACTCGGCTTTCTCAGCTCTAAAATGGGTACGTGGGTCTCCCTCCACAGAGAATTTAGTGACAAAAAATACATGTGAAACAAAAGTGGCCAAAAAAAATGCAAAATATTAAGTCACTATTTTGTTGAAGTTGTGTTAATTCCTGGAAGGATAAATAGTTGACAATAAAATCATTTTATAAATTGAAGGAGATAGGATTTTTGATGGATTACAATTTCCAGTTGGCTATACTAT
Organism: Loxodonta africana; assembly: GCF_030014295.1. Taxonomy (NCBI): domain Eukaryota; kingdom Metazoa; phylum Chordata; class Mammalia; order Proboscidea; family Elephantidae; genus Loxodonta; species Loxodonta africana. The sequence goes on from NC_087369.1 coordinate 151,299,665, forward strand.
GACCTCCAGTGCTCGCTACTATATACAGCTTGTCATTTTCCTGGCTTTTCAAAAATGTCAGAGTTCAACCAATTTGCAAACACAGTTTCCAAAACTACACGGGCAATTTTAATCCTCATAAACAGAGTTCCTAAGTTTCACCATTTTAACCTAAGCCTTAACTAAACACCCAGAGCACCTTAAGAACAGTGTCTAAGGCTAAGGTATTGGTACAAATGCCAATTAAAATAGACCAGAGGACCTCATAAAAATTAAAAAGTTTTCTTCATCAAGACTTCACACAAAAATGAAAAGACAAGCTTCCAACCAGGAGAATATCTTCAGAAATCATATAACCAACAGGAATCTAGTAACAAATATATATATATTTGACAAATTAACAACAAAAAGACAACCCAATCATAAAATGGGCAAAGGACTTAACAGATATTTCACCAAAGAGGACATTCAACTGGGCGCCAAACACATGAAAAGATGCTCAGCATTATTAGCCATCAGAGAGATGCAAATCAAAATCACAATGAGACACAATTTTACTCCCGTTAGGATGGTTAAACAAAATCAAAAACTAATAAATGTTGGCAAGGATATGGGGAAATGCAACGCTTAATCATTGCTGGTGGGAATGCAAAATGATGCAGCCTTTGTGAAAATCAGTGTGGTGTTTCCTGAAAAAAGTAAAACTAGAACTACCATATGACCAGCAATTCCACTCCTAGGTATATACCCAAAAGACTTGAAAGCAGAGACTCAAAAAGAGACATGTACAACAATGTTCATTGCAGCAAAAGGTGGAAACAACCTAAATGCCCATCATCAAATGAATGGATAAACAAAATGTGGCACATATATACAATGAAATACTACTCAGCCGGTAGAAGAATGAAGTCTTGATACATGCTACAGTATGGGTGGAGCTTTTAGACATTATGCTGAGGGAAATAAGCCAATCACAGAAGGACACATATTGTAGGCCCTCGCTCATATAAAAAGACAAGAAAAGGCAAATGTATAGAGACCAAAGTTTATTACTGGTTACCAGGGGTGGGAGGAAAGGGAAAAAGGGGGGGGGTTAACAGTGATGGAAAATTGCATTGATTAAGGGCACCCATAAACCCATAGCAGTCGAGTTGATTCTGACTCATAAATAGCACCCCATAAAACAGAGTAGAACTGCCCCACAGTGTTTCCAAGGGGCTGCTGGTGGACTCAAACAGCTGACCTTTTCCTTAGCAGCCGAATTCTTAACCACTGTGCCACCAGGGCTCCTTGATTAAGAGTAGGGTTGCAATTATTGTAATTGCTATCAATAAGTTGTACACCTGTAAAAAAAAAAAAAGTCAAATTGGCAAAAGTTGTGTGATACATTTACAACAATGACCAAAAAAAGTAGCTGCTAAGGTTGCTTATGTACAACCAAACAGCTCATGGGATTTGGTTCCTTGGTTTGCAGGTTTAGGGTCATAGTTTCATGGGACATACCAGCTAACTGGCCTAATGACAAGTTCTACCTCCTAGTTCATTGCATAATGCCTGTGGTCTTAAAAGCTTGCAAGAGGTCATCTAAGGCATAACAATTGTCTCTATTCACCTAGAGCAACAGAGGAAGAAGGAGAGTGAGGAATAGTAGGAGGATATGGAATGTGTGGCTAACTGCCTCCATGAACAACTGCCTCCCTTACTATGAGACCAGAAGAACTGAATGGTGCCCGGCTACCATTACTGAACATTTTGATCAAAGATTCCATAAAAGAATCCTGATCAAAAGAGGGAAAATGCAGAATAGAACTTCAAATTCTCATGGACTCCAGACTTCCTGAAGCAAAGAAGTTTGGATGAACCCCTAAAACTATCCCCCTGAGATAATCTTTAAACCTAAAAGCACAAATATCCCCTGAAATCATCTTATAACCGAACAATAGTTTAGTTTAACCATTAAAAAAAGGTCTGTCTTGAGCATTATACTCTTTTAAGAACTATCTACCCACTGCCATTGAGTCGATTCCAACTCATAGTGGCCCCATACGGTTTTGAAGGCTGTAAAGCTCCACAGGAGCCGATGGCCACAACTTCCTCCCATGGAGCCACTGGTGGTTTCGAACCGCCAAACTTTTGGTTAACAGTCTATCACCTTAACAACTGAGCCATCAGGGCAGTGGGATCAAATTGACAGCAGCAACTCCAAAGATTAGAAAAGAACCTTAGGGGGCAGTGAGTTTATATCAACGAGGGAAAAACAACACAAAAAAGGAGGGTGAGAATGGTTGCACAATTCAAAGAATGTAATCAATGTCACTAAATGGTACATGTAGAAACTGTTGAATTGGTGTATGTTTTTCTGTGTATATTCTCAGCAACAGCAAAATAAATAAAATTTAGGGGAAAAAAAATAAACCAGAGGGAATCATTAGCTGTTCCTGAATGCCTCAAAATATACCATTAGTTTTTTTTCCCACTCTCAGACATTCTAGAACACCAAAGCTCACACCAACATATAGAAGCGTGCTTCCAAAAAAGGGAACTTCAAAATCAGAAGTTACAAGAGGAAATTGAATCCACCTGACAAATTCGCAGGAAGAAATTAGCATGTGCTGCATTCGCAAAAAGAAAAAAATCAACCCACTCCCACAAATGCCCATATTTTAAATTAAACCTTTATTAAATATTGAGATCAGTTGAGTTTCCATCAATATTACACATGTCCTGCAATACTGTCATCATACATATTTCATTAACTACACATCCATAGCTTTCTAATAACATTTCCAGTTGGACTTCCTGTCATCGGAGCTTATATTAGCATACAGGCATTTGGGGTCCATGAGGAAGAGAAGGAAAAACATAATAACCAAAATCTGCTGTCAGTGTCACTGTCAGCAGGAACCTTTGCTTCAGACACATAATTGAAAAGCAATGTCAGTCTGAAATACTGCATTATACAGGCAGACTCAGAGAAAAGAAAGCATAACACAATGTTTATCACACGTAATTAGAGGTTTTCAGTATTTTTTAATCCATTAGTTATCATTTCACCATATTCTCTGTCTTTGTTTGCAGGGAAGAAGAGCTCCGACATTTGCTTCTGCAAAATACTCATTATCTGGTAGAATGTTGAAATCTACAGCAGAGACACAGGAAGAGGCAGACAGGCAGCCTACAAGTTACAAACTGGCGACTCACAGAGTTCCGTTATTTACTTGCTTAATTTCTGACACTTCCCTTTCAAGCCATATCTTTGATTTGAACTTATGCTGTTATGTATTTAACCTTCACCTCTATTTTTTCCTCAACTATTTTTCAGGTCATGCTTGTCTTAACTTGACCAAGTACAGCAGGGCACGGTCACCATGAAATGTCAGTGCCAAAAGAGGTTTGTAAAAGCAAAACCAGGGATAGAATAGGATTTGATTGCTTGGAGAACATGGGCAGGCTGCCATGATCTGGCCTTTGAGCCAACTAGGAATTGGGAGCAGAGCTGGGATCAAATGTAGGGTCATCCCAGCAGGTCCAAGTGGATGAACGTGAGAGTCAATGTCCATGGGCAAAACAGAGGGCAAAGTCAGCAAAAATGCACAGGGATAAAAGGCCTGAAAACTGAACTGGATATAGACAGACCCTGCGAGCAGCATTTCCTTGTTATCCGCCCATCTCTGGGCACATTAAGCTCCTCACATGATGCCTGGCAAGTAATAAGTGCTTAGAGATTGCCTACATAGCGTGCTAAAATACAAGTGCATGATCGTTCATCTGCAATTCCCAAATACCAAGGGCTCTGAAACGGAAAGATGGTTATAACTCATTTGGAAGCAAAATCTGACACGAACAATTGTGAAGTTATTTACAGTTTTTATCTTTCCTACTTAGAGTGAATATACATTTTGCTGCAGGAATTTTCTATGATTGATTATGAAGCACTGCCCTACACTCCAAGGAGTCCAAGTGGTGCAATGGTTAAAGCATTCAGCTGCTAACTGAAAGGTCAGCGGTTCAAATCCACTGACCACTCTGCAGGAGAAAGATGTGGCAGTCACTGTCCGTAAAGATTACAGCCTTGGAAACCCTACGGGGCAGCTCTACTCTGTTCTATAGAGTCCTCATGGGTCGGAATCAACTCAATCGAAGTGGGCAGCCCAAAACACTACTGAGGGTGTCAAAAAATCTACAATACACACATTGAATTACCTTCTAAAATCTGAAAAATTCTGAGTTCCAAAACACAATGGGGCCAAAGATCAGATAAGTGAAGGCAGATCTGAATTAAAAGCAGTTGTCTCTGAGTGCTGGAATCATATTTTTTTTTCTTTATACTTTTTCATATTTTTAATTCTTTCTATACAGTACATATATTATCTTCATTTTTATATATTACTATACCTATTCTGGAAACCCTGGTGGCATAGTAGTTAAGTGCTACGGCCATTAACCAAGAGGTCGGCAGTTCGAATCCGCCAGGCACTCCTTGGAAACTCTACTGGGCAGTTCTACTCTGTCCTACAGGGTTGCCATAAGTCAAAATTGACGCCAGTGGGTTTGGTTTTTTTTGGGGGGTGGGGTTTATACCTATTCTACTTACTATAGACATTGTATAATAATATATATTATTTATTATTAAAAATAATTATCTATTCATCACAGACATTGCAGGACATCTACCTACCCATATTCTTTCTGCAGTCAACCCATTACATACGTTTGAAAGAAATAAAACAGTTCTCGAAAAATGATACTATAAATTAAGCTTGTCATCAATAGAAACGTTCTTCTATTCTAATGATTCCAAATGAGAATGGGGTATTGCATCTGAATTTTGCTCCCCCAGTCTGTTTCCTTTTGAGGAATAATGCAAAGGCAGCATGCTTGTTTTAGAGGAAATTCACTTCTCAGTTAGCAATGCTTTTCAACCCTTTCTCCCAAAGCAGAGGGGAATAAACAGGTACCCCCAGGAGCCTGAGGGCATAAACCATGTCTGCTTGGTTCTCCACTGTAACCTAGATGTCCAGCTCAAGGTCTGCCAGGAATGAGTAAATGGGTGATAAAAAATGAATAATCTAATACTTCATTTTCTTTACAGGGCACTGTCTAAAAACAATCGTTCTTGCAGTACTTTAAAAATAAAAAAAAGTCATGGACACAAACAATAAACCAAACCCGTCATTATCAAGTCGATTTGGACTCATAGCGACCCTACAGGACAGAGTAGAACTGCCCCATAGGGTTTCCAAGGAGCACCTGGTGGGTTCAAACTGCCAACCTTTTTGGTTAGCAGCTGAACTCTTAACCACTATGCCTCCAGGGTTTCCCGCAGGGACAAACACACACCTTATTTACATGTCTTTTGGAGGTAATCAGTAACTCCTAGAAGCAGGATTTTTCTCAGAATTCAGCAAAACATATGCCAAATGGCCTGGAAATTTTCAAGCAGAAGTGATGAGTAACACATGGGGAAGGTAACAACAATGGCTTGAGTGTTTGAACACTTGTTCCTGTAACGAAGTCATGCCTTATAGATAAGAAACCTGGAGTAGAGTCATGGGGCTGAGGCTGGGCCTGGGCTGCCTCGGAGAGGATTGTGTATGCGCGTGTGCACACGCATGTGTGTTTATGTTTTTACACATGGGTGCACATGTGTGTCTAAGCTTTGCAATTTTTAAACGATGCAAGTTAGCTTGAAGCTAAGGACTCAGAGCCTGAAAGAAACAGGCCAACAGTAAAATTAATCAGTCACCATGCATGTAAAAATCAGAAGTAAAACTCACATGGATTCTTTCCATTATATCTGGAATCCAAGTAGGCATAATAAGGTCTGTTGAAAATGGAGTGGGTTAAATCAATTAGATTACAGGCAGTTCCCGGATTACAAACGTGATCCCTTCCTGAGTGTGTCTTTATGAATTTGTAGGTAAGGAAAAAAATAGAAAAGAATTTGTAGGTAAGTTGGAACAAGTGCACACAGCTCTTATTTAGTCTTACTTTAGTGCAAGAATAGTGAAATCAATGATTTAAAAGCTGCATGTGCAGCGAGTAAAGATAATTGTGGTGAAGACTTTGTTTTGGTTATGGGTTGGTTCAATCTTTTCAAAGTGAGGGCAAATTTACATGACATTAAAGGGCAGGTAGGACTTGCCTATAAGTCAGGCATTCTTACCCAGGACTGCCTATATTGGCAAGGCTGGATTAAGGCAATCTGAAAGTGGGTTTAAGGACAAGCTTCTCCTTCAGAGAATGCTGGCTTCTTCCCAATCTTCTTAAACTATGGTCAAATAGGAATCAGTTGCATCTTGTGGGCCATAATGCTAAGCAAAGAAGTACGTTTCACTGAACCCTGACAAGTAGGAAGTCTGGACAATGCTCTGGGCAGCATAATACTCCCCTGCATAGAGACCTTTATGTCCAGGGTCTAACTTATAAGTAGGAAGAGCTACCACTGTGAGGAAAGAGGTCTGTAAAGGTCCTCCTGCCCATTCATTTTTCCAACCATTCAAAAATAAGGATTGAGAGCCTACATTATCCAAGCTGAGACTAGCAAGAGAACACAGAAAAGGGTCTCTCACTTGTGATTTGATCTCAGAATATAATGAGAAGGAACTAAAATGTCCCATCCTGCTCTTGTCTTCAACCTCACTCCCGGTGAACAGATACCTAAACATCCAAAGATAGGGCTTCATCTCATTAGCTTAAGGTCAGGTTTCCTGCAGCAGTGGTGCTTTGAGCTGTATCGGTCATTTTCCTCGCATGTTCCCCATCCACTCTTAGAGGTGGAATAGAAAAAAGGTGAAGGTGCCTGGGAACCTGAAAGAGAATGTACAGGGTGGGAAACAGTGGGAGGGCTGACTCATTAAGGGGAGAAAAATTAAGGCAGCAGTGGGGATGAACACCAAGAACAAACTTGGCTTTAAGGATTGACCTGACAACAGATAACAAAGCCAGGAAACTGGGGTCAGGGAAAAGGGACCTTAGCAAGTGGTACCTTACAGGAGAGACAAGACAATTACATGGCATGTACTGCAAACCAAATTCATTTGCTCAAGATTCACATAGTTGCTTCCACTGTTCTTTCTGGTAACTATAATTCAGATGGCCATGAAGCTGCCCTTGCCAAAATCTCTTTTCCAGTCTGAAGACCACTTGGGACTGTGTCATTATATCACAGGAGGGCACATGGAACGCTCTTGTCCTTTAATAAAGTCAAGGTCACAAATGTCCATAAAGCGATTCCTACACAGAATTGGATAAGAAAGTGTCGCTTACGGTTGTAAATTCATGCAATTATGGAAAAGATTAATCCACACATGGAACGTAATGCTGATGAATCAAACGCTTGCTTGCTTGCTTGCTTGCTTGCTTGCAATCTCGTACATTCTTCCTTATCATTCTCTAAAGAGCATTAAAAAAGTATGTAAAAACACTCACATGTTCCTATCCAAACTACGTCTTCCAGGCTCTTGTATCCAGAAGCATCCGAAAAATTCTTTGACAAATAATTAGAAAATCTCTCCACAAAAGGCCAATTATTTTCAAACAAAGAAAACAGCATCCCAACTTTAGTCTACGCCCTGACCCTAGACACAAACTCAGTATCTAATTTTAATTAGCCATCTCACAAATGTGTGATGAAACATTAAGGGGAAATCAGTATGAGAGTGTGGATGACAGAGAACCACAATCCCAATGCTAGGAAATCTCCAGAAAGCTCTTCTTACCAGAAGCCTATTTTCGCATTACAAAGGATAGTGCATTTTGTTTTCTTTCAGGAAAAGGAACCCATCTGAAATGCCAGTTTTAAAGCCTGACAGTGATTTCAGTGAGGGCCTGCCATATAGAAGACTCATCACCCAGGCTTGGCATGCCTCTTAGCCCCAGCAAGAGGGCTATAAGGCAAAATCCAACAAGTTCAACCATTTTCACCTTCACAAAGGCAGAACATTACCTAGCTAGGTTTGGTTTCATGAGATAGCACCTTTAGAATATGCTTAGGATGTCTTTTTTTTTTTTCCTTTTTTACAAGATCTCTTTGTTTGCATCTGATCTGTTCGCTCCGACATAACACAAGCATAAAACAGTGCAACTCTGTTTGTTTTAATAAGGCCATTCTGAGCAGCAGTTTAATGATCCATGGTGTTAAATGAAAACTACAGGTGTTCCAAATGCAAACCTTATGGCCGAGGGTCCCCCTTATTACCACTCCACAATTAGCAGCCAACTGCTCTTAGGCTGCGCAAAGAATTGCCGCCATCATCATTACATTATTTCTTAATTTCACTCTGTGCCTAAGTGTCTTCCCCCAAAGGAAAAACCTGTTTGGCATTGGAAAGCATGATAGTGACAAAACTAAAAGGGAAGAGAAGGACCCAAACTGTTCCATGTCCAACCACAGGCAAGCCTCAGTTAGGGGAAAAGAAAAGACAAAAAACCTCAGCCCCCCAAGGAATCTTCCTGAGTGGCTAGATGGCCAAACTGAGCAAAGACTTGCTGAAACTACTGGTTTTCATGAGGATCTCACTAACTCCTCCTTCTACATGATTCTCCAAGTGTTTTTACTCTACTAAGCCAGACTGCCCCAATGCTGCATAACTCTTTGCTCTGGCTCCTAGAGACCTGTGTTTACACAACTGTAATTTTAACAACACAACCTTAGCTCTTACTGAGGGTACATATAATAAGTAGCAAAGGAGGAAGACTTCTGTATCTTGTGTGAAAATGCTGTCCATAGCATCATTCATTACATAGCTCAATGCCCCTTGCATAAAGATGACTGCAACAAATTTAATTAGAGCTCAGGAACAAGTTTATCTTTCCATATCAATGGGTATACTTTCTTCTACAAAACTAGTAGTTCTCAACTCTGGCTGCACATTTGAATCACCTAATATTAAAAATATTCAGATGCCAGCCCCACCCTGTAAGAGTTCAATTAGAATTTCTTAGGGTAGGCCCTGGACAGGGCTGCTGAGTTGCACAGCTCCAGAGGTCACCATTCACAATGTGCCTGGCCAAGCACCAGGACTCCACTCTGCAGCCTATAACTCACTGCTTTTGCCTCTTAATTGTAGTTACTAAGAAGCTGAAAACTAATTGTATTGAATTGTAGTAGTTTTCCTCTGCCAGAATTTCTCAACATAATTTTCCCTCTGGATCCTCTTGAGTTAATGGTTTTACCAGTACTTTTAATGTCAACTACCATATATCCTTTTTGCAGATAAAGTAAAATAAAACAAGTAAATAAATAAAATAAAGGTTTGTTGGGAAGTACAAATAAAACACTATATGGATCTCTAATACTCATCTCAAATTTAAGATGGCCAAAATTTAACTCCTGATTCTCCCCCCGGAACTTGGTCTTGCCCAAGTCTTCACCATTCACCCACTTGCTCCAAAGTCATACGTGACTGTTATCCTTCTCTTTTATCCCACATCCTGCAAACATCAGCAAAATCTTTTTAGTTTTATCTTTAAAATATATGTAAAATCTAACCACTTCTCACCATCCTGACTGCTACCATCCTAGTCCAAGTCATCCCCATATCTTTTCGAGATTATTTCAGTAGCCTCTCCATTAGTCAGAAGGTTTGTTTGCTAGACTTAAACAATCCTAGAATCTCTAGGGCTTCCAGAAATAAATATTTCTTGCTCAAGTTACACAAGGGTTGCAGTTTGGCTAGGCTCTGCTGGGATGGCCTTAGCACCACATGTCTGCTAAAGACCCAGGCTGAATGCCATGCTGTTCTCATGTTAGAGAGCAGAAGCTCAAGGACAGCAGACCCAAACCATTACAAGCACACGTGAAGCTTCTGCTCTGCGGTATATATATATTATATCATCTCACATTTTATTGGCCAAAGCAAGTTACATGGCCAAGTCCGAAGTTAATAGGGAAGAAAAATGTACTCAGCCTACAGGGAACACTGGCAAGGAAGAAACCAGTAATTTTGAACAAATGTACAATAACCAGAGCCAGGTATGCACAGGGTTACCTGTTTCATCAAAGATGTGCTGAAACCCATGTGAAATTGTGCAGTACAGATTAGTAAGTAAACACAATTAAGCCCCTGCGTACCTTGTTTACTGGTTAACCCCTCCCTGACTATGGCCTCCTAACAGCTATCCTGGTTTCTACCCTTATCCCATTTATGGTTTTCTCAACACGTAGTGGCCCAAGGACAATTGATAAAACTCAAAACCGATTATGGAATTCCCTTGCTGAAAACTCTCTAATGGTTTCCCATCACATTTAGAATCAAATAGAAATGGTTTTTTTTGTGTAAAATTCCCTTCATAATCTTGCCCCTGGCCACCTCTGTGGTCTCATCTCATAGTTCTCTCTACCTCACAAAATATGCCCCTCTTCATGGATCCTCAAACATACCTTTCTCCCTCAGAGGCTATCACCTCAACCTAGATGTTGTTCTCCTTGGTCTTTGCAGTCTGGCTCCTTCTTGTCATTCAAAACAAAATGTAACTGCCACCTCCTTAGAGAAACCTTCTTATTACCTAATCTAAAGTTTCTCCCCATCAGTCTCTGTCATATAATCCTGTTTTAAATCCCTGCCTCACTTATCACTACCAGAAATTACCTGTATTGTTTTGTTTACTTATTATATGTCTCTCTGTACTCAAATATAAACTGTATGAAGGCAGAGGCCTTGTGATTCACTCACTGTTGTATCTATAACAACTAGAACAGTATCTGAAAAATAGTAGGTGCTTAATAAATATTTGTTGAATATTTGCTGGATGACTGAATCACTTCCCAATTAATGCTCATCACTGTAAATCTTCATATAAATATACTAGTGACAGGGCAGGGGATTGGACTTCAAGCATAGGGCAGGGGATTGCACTAGATAACCTTTACAGCCTCATTAAATCCTAAGATTCTATGGTTTTCTAGCCAAGTGTCTACATTTGTACAGCATTTTCCCATTTGCGAAGACTTTCACAACCTTTATCTCTTTTGATCCTCACAAGAGCAAGGCTTCCAGAGCAAGGTATTAATAAAGATGAGGAAACTGCTATATACTTTGAGCTAGCATAAGGGTGAAGCATTGACGAAAATGTCTTTGCCAACTAGTCCTTCAGCAGTATGAGCTGAGCTCCGCAGGTGCCATACTTTCCCTTTTAAGACATCCAGGCACTGATGCTGCTGTTGTGTACTAGCCCCTGTCAGACCCCACTCCCCAGTCATCTCTTTTTCCACTCATCGTCCAGACTTCCCTGTCCTCTGTTCCTGTTCTCACCTGGGTCTGGGTGGCCGAACCACTGTGACTAGACTATGACCTTTTCCCAAGGCAGTTTATTCTTTTCCATGTAAGAGGAAACACTCTCCAGAAATAAATGAGGTGAGACCCTCTGGCCTGTGCAGTGCATTGCAACAAGTCTGGAACATGATGAAGGGCATGTCTGATCATTTCCATGTCTACAGGTAAGCAGGGAGATAAACAGATGCCAATTTCACCATCTTACAAAAAACAGTATTTTCAATATGGTCTCTAATACGGAATTCTGTTTGGCGACTGGATAGCCAAAGAAATCATTTCAGGAAATCAATAGTAAACTGGCTCATGGGCAAGCAGCATGCTTTTTGATTGACAGCATTCATTAAAGCGTTGACCATCAAACAAGCCAGACTTCTGTGGCATGTAACTATCCTTGGAACAAACTTCGGGTAGATACTGTGCCTATTGGCATATGCCCGGATCCTCCACCTCCCACGTGCCAGTACTAGGAGACCTTCCCAGAAGACCTTGCCTCTGTTGGTTCCGCTAAAGGTGAAGGTGCTTGCCTCTAGCCTCAGAAGAACCAGGCCTTCCAACCATTCAGTGCTGTTTGAACCCCTGTTGAGAATTTGCATTTCTAACAAGTTCCTAGGGAATGCTAATACTGCTAGTAAGAGAACAATTCTGAGAACCACTAGTATATCAGTGGTTCTAAAAATTTATTATATATAATAATCACCTGGGGATCGTGTTAAACTATAGGTTATGATTCAGTATACCTGGGTTGAAAATGCAAATTATCAACAGGGGTTCAAACTGGAACAAACTGGTTTGAAGCCCTAAAAAGAACATTGGCTCACCCTAATGACAAGCACCACTCACTGGCCTTACCCATCCTCACCAAGAGGCTAAAGTCACAGCAGAGGAAAACAACCCTGCTCCATGACACAGCAAGGCATGAATGGGATTCAAAAAATACTTTTGGTCTTTAAGTTTGGGAAACATGGAACTCAGTGGAAAGTAAAGGAAAATGCAGATGAACACCATGTGGTCCTATATGGAATATAAGAAATGAAGCCTCCGCCAAGACTTCTCCCTGCTCCACCATGGTTCCCCACTCCCCTTGGCAGCTTGCCAAGCCACAGCTTCTAACTGTGGTTTAGCCCAACCATGCTACGGCCATAACCACAGTTTGAATTTGGTGCCAGAATCCTGCACATGCGCAAACCATGATTTTGGTGCATGTTCAGGATCTGAAGAGCTGTGTCCTCAGTCTGTCCTTGGACCTGAACATCACTGATAAGATTCAACAACGGGACCTCCAAATGTGGACATGGGAGGGCTAAGGGCAGAGAGTTCCAGGTGCCAAACCCAACCCCCAGATGCCATTGGAAATAAAAAGCTCCCCAACCCCCTCAGACAGCGAGCACGTGGCCTTATGGTTGCTAGAACCTGCATTGCTCCTTGTCTGTGCAGACAATAAATTTACACTGTTTCCCTTGCAACTGGTGGTGTGGCGTCCATCTTATTTCAATTGGCTAATAGGACAGGACAAGAACCCTCATTTAGTTACAAATTATGGTGACTTTGGCGGGACTTGCGGCCTCCGAAACCTGGCCAGTGAGTATCTGGACCCCCACAACCCCTTAAACGCACCCTGACCCCGTTTGGTCGGTAAGGAGTTTCAGGTGGCCTGATCCCTGCCCCGGAGTGACGTCCGCCGGGTCCCCACCTCAGCTCAGAAACAGAAACTGGAAACTGAATGGGAAAGGCCTCTGAATTAAGGTAACTGCACAGGACTAGGTTGTTCCACTGGTCAGCTTAAAAAAAAAAAAATTACTGGTCAGCTTAGAGGGGGTTAAAATCCCCCCTGAGGGGCGTTACAGTCCCCCCCGGGAGCTAGGCAAAGAAGAGGGTGGCAACAGCACAGTCCTAAGACCTTACCCCAAGGGTTGTAAAACAAGGGAAGTGGGGGTCGTGGCCCCTGGGACCCACCCTCAGCCTAGCTGGGGTCCCTCACCACATCTGAAACCAAGGGTATCAGGTCACTCTTTGTCTATCTGTGATAACCCAAGGTTAATTGGTAGTTGATAGCAGGTATTTAAGTCCCTCAGAGGTTGCCCTGCCATCGCAACAATCTTTCTTTAGGAACACTCTTTTCCTCTTTCCCTTTCTCTCTATCTCTGCTCTCTGACAGCAGACAGGGAATTTAATTTACAGTCACTGATTTCGGTTAATTCCTGGTTTTGGTTTTCGGTTTAGGGGATGTCCTTTTTGCATTGGTATTGTCTGTCTGTCTGGTGAGTGCTCCTCTAGGTTGGGGGGGGCATCCTTCTGTCTGAATGCGTTTAAAACGTGTTCTTTGTCCGTGTGTCTTCATGTGAGTGTGTAGGTATAGGAACAGGGATAATCCTAAAAATATTCCAAAGCATTCACCCTTAAGGTGTACTTCAAAGAACTGAGATAAATTCGGTTGTAATCGTGGGAAAAAGAGAAAGTCTACTGTGCCGCCGCCAGGGTTAGTGATGAATAGCCCTTACAATTCCAGCAGCTTGTGTGGGTCCCTCCTGGACCTGTGCCAAGTTGGGGGAAAGGGTGAAGAATTAACCAGGAAAGGCAGTTCAAATGTCCTGGGAATTTTCCATTGTGATCGCCCCATACGAGGGGGGGAACACCCTATGGAGGGACAAATGTGGCCCCGGGTGCTGCAAAGCCAGAACAGACCTTACCGGGAGGGCTAGCCCCCAGCCTGTATCCCCTCCACCAAACAACTCCAGTGGCAAATAGGGGCCAGGTTCCCCTTAGTACAGCAGACTTAATTAACTGGAAGAATAATACCTCAAGATGTCAAGAGAAACCAAAGAAGAACTATTTACTGCCATCTTTAGCTCTTTTGATTCCACCTGGGCAGGCTGTCAATCTCTCTTAAGCACCTTCCTCCCCACAGAAGAGAGGAAAATGGTTCTAGACAAGGCCAGAGAGGAAGCTCAGAGGCGACACAATGCTTGATGGACCAGAGATGCAGTCGATGACATCTTCCCCCTTCAAGACCCCACTGGGACCACAATCGCACAGTGGAATACTCACCCGATATCAGGACTGTCTTTTAGTGAGCCTTAGATGTGGGGTGCCTAAGCTCTTAGATTAGAACAAAGTATATGAAATTAACCAGTGTAAAGATGAGGACCCTGCAACCTTCCTTCGAAGAGTTATAGAGCCTTCAGACAATATACGGATCAAGATCCAAAGGACCCAACAAATGCTCACGTGGTCAATAATATTTTTATAAGACAGTGTGCCCCGGATATTCGGAACCAACTTTACAAAATAGAGGGAGGGGTAACTATGAGTATCAAACACCTCGTTGAGCTGGCATTCAAGGTCTATAACAACAGGGAAGAATACAAAGGCAGAAAGTACCAGGTTGGCCTATCGGCAACAGTACAGAAACGGTATAGGCCCCCTAGGAGGAAAAGACCTGTGGACCCTAGCAAGGCCTGGCCCTGACCCTCGCTGGGGGAGAATCAGTGTACATATTGTGAGCAAGAGGATCACTGACAAAGAGAGTGTCCCAAGAGAGAATGAGTACTGAGTAACTCAATACTGGACCTCTCTAGTCAGTAATCCCAGTACATCGGTCCAATCTACTGCCACTCCAGATTCAGCCACCCCTCTTCCCACTCTGTCCCTGGGAAACTCTGTCCACCATGACTGTGTCTGGACGGTGGGCCTGGTCCATGCCAGCTGTCCAGAACCACAAAATCAACCTCTAAGAGATGCCAGTTTAGAGATCTTCAGAGATGAGAGTAGCTTCGTTGAGGGTGGCCAAAAGAGAGTGGGCTATGCAGTTGTCAGCCACACTGAGGTCCTCGAGGCAAACACTCTCCGAAATGGAATCTCAGCCCAAAAAGCTGAACTGGTTGCAGTGATCTAGGCCTTGCGGCTGGCCAAGTCCAAGTGAGTGACCATTTATATAGATTCGGAGAACATGTCAGTTTTACATGTATATCAGACTTTGTGGAAGCAAAGGGAGCTTTTAAATTGGGTCAGTAAAGAAGTCAAACACGGCCAACAGATTTTACAACTCCTTGAGGTGGTGTCACTCCCCACCACTCTGGCTGTGGTACACTGCAAAGGACATCAACAGGAAGATACAGTAGTGGCCCAAGGCCACCAAAGGGCCGACTTATAGGCCAAGTGAGCAGCGAGAACAGTGACCCAATAGTAGTGACTAACTTTCCATAAGCTACAGAAGACCTTCATAGTTGCAAACATAGGGGCCGGACAGGGAAGTTACTCCTCCAGGTCTCGTTAGTTGTTTCTTCCCTGTCCGGCCCCTATTTTTGCAACTATGAAGGTCTTCTGTAGCTTATGGAAAGTTAGTCACTACCATTGGGTCACTGTTCTCGCTGCTCACTTGGCAAGAAGAATGAAGAGATGACAAAAATGTGAGAAGGAAGTAAAAAGGTAAAAAAAGAAAGGGAGGGATGGCTCCAGATTGGACTGTCCTGAGTTTCCAGGAAAAGCTAAATGTAAATATATTGATTTATTCTGCTGCTAGATCAGGTTTTAGAGTCTTTGTGAACAGCTGGCTCTGTACCACTTGTCACTCTGTATGGTCCCTCTCAATATTAAAGACCACTACTTTAAAAAAAAAGAGAGAGACAACAAGATCTTCTTCACAGTGTAAGAGGAGACTAAGTACCAGAAATATGTTCCGGAAAAAAAGGGTAAACTGGACTATTGAAGCCCACCAGGCCAAACCTTGCAAGAAGACCAAATTAGCATGGGCTAAGACCCGTCCCTTGGCTCTGTTTGGGACTAGGGTTGTACCTCGAACCAAACTTAAAGTAAGCCTTTTTGAGCTTATGTATGGGCATCCCCTCCTCTGTAACTTGTAGGAGGGCTTCATTGCTCTGGGTCCTGAGGATACCTTGGAGGCTAGAGACATGCACAAAGCTAGCTGGCTATTCAAAAATATTTGTATTCTGTGGCAGGGGTGCTTGACTCTCTTTACAGGTACACGACATGAAAGACTCTCCCACAACCTGAAGTCTCTCTCTCCGTATCAAGACCTGGAGCACTACAGACCCAGCAAGAGAACAAACCCCCAGCACTGCAATAAAGGTCGCCCAAAAGGGAGAGTGAATCCACAACTCTTGCATCGAGCCGGCTGCTACTCATACCAACCAACAAGCCCTGTAGAACATTTGTGTCTTCCACGCTTCAGAAGTTACGCCTACATATGATGCTAAAAATTGCGACGGGGATATCACCCCATCTCCCCCAAGCAAGTTCCAGCTAGAGCCCACTTCTACATCAGTGCCATTAGCCAGCAGAAAGAAGCTACAGAAGATGAGGCCTTCGGCCCTAAACCCCTTCTAAGATTAAAAGGAACCTGTTAGAGGGGGTATTGAAGCCTTTGCTGCGGTTCCCCGCTCCCCCCTCCCCCGCCCTGCAGTCCACCAAGCCACAGCATCTAACTGCGGTTTGGCCCAACCATATTGCAGCCATAACCACAGTTTGAATTTGATGCCAGAATCCTGCACATGCGCGAACCAAGATTTTGGCACATGCACAGGACCTGAAGAGCTGTGTCTTCAGCCTGTCCTTGGACCTGAACATCATCGACATGATTCAACATTGGGACCTCCAAATGTGGACTTGGGAGAGCTAAGGGCGGAGAGTTCCGGTCACCAAACCCAACCCCAAGACGCCACTGGAAATAGAAAGCTCCCCAACCCCCTCAGACAGCAAACACGTGGCCTTATGGTCACTAGACCCCATGTTGCTCCTTGTCTGCGCAGACAATGTATTTCCACTTTCTGTTTCACTTGCAGCTGGTGGTGTGGCGTCCGTCTTATTTCAATCAGCTAAAAGGACAGGACAAGAACCCTCCTTCGGTTACAGAAATGCATAATAATGGATGTCATTAACAGTGCCTAATTTAACTCCTGAATCTTCCACCTGCTTCATACTACCACCACCCTGGAGGTAAATCCCAGCATAGCTCCCTCAGTTCCAAATGAGAATTCCCATTTCAGGTTACCTCAGCTCAAATCCACAGGCCGCTCCTTGAAAACCTTATGGGGAAGTTCTACTCTGTCCTATAGGGTCGCTGTGAGTCGGAATCGACTCAACGACAATGGGTTTGGTGTTGTTTAAGTGTTCAGTACATATAATATTTTAGTGCACAGTTAGACAAGCATGACATGAGCAGAAAACTGTGGAGGGGGCGGGGGAATAGAAGTTTGGAGAATTAAAGTTTGGTCATGGATGACGTTGCATGGAAGGCTGAAGAACCTGGGCTTTCACTTAAAAACAATCCTTGACTTAGCTGTGGCCCCATGACTTGTTGACACCCTCCTCCCACCGACCCAGCCCCTATACCTGAAATCTCAGTAGTAAAATTTAAAAAAAAAAAAACCAAACTTATTACTGTCGAGTTGATTCCAAAAAACAACTAATATAAGTCACTAATTGTCATGGACTGAATTACGTCCCCCCAAAAATGTGTCTCAATTGGGCTGGGCCATGGTTACTAGGACTTTCCTATATGTTGTAAATCCAGGATGGGGGAGGATGGGCCAAGTTGTGTTAGTGAGGCAGGACTCAACCTACAGGATTGGATTGTGCCTTGAGGCAATCTCTTGAGATATAAAAGACAGGGGGACCTCACACCACCAAGACAGCAGCACCAGGAGCAGAGCACGTCCTTTGGACCCGGGGTCCCTGTGCCTGAGAAGCTCCTCAACCAGGGGAAGACTGAGGACAAGGACCTTCCTCCAGAACTGACAAAAACAGAAAGCCTTCCCCTGGAGCTGATACCCTGAATTTGGACATGTAACCTACTTTACCGTGAGAAAATAAACTTCACTTTGTTAAATAAACCGTGAGAAAATAAACTTCACTTCGTGGTATTTCTGTTAGAGCAGCACTAGATGACTAAGACACTAATCTTTACTGATAACTTCTTATATTTCAGGAATATTCTAAGCACATCACATAGACTATTACTTACCACTCTAGTTCAAGACAAGTCTCTAATAAAATGGGGGTAAATACACTAATACATTAATCCATTATCAACCATTAACATCTAAATATTTATTAGATCATCATAATAATATAGGGTCGCTATGAGGCGGAATTGACTCAACGGCACTGGGTGGGTTATTAATAAAGGGATATGTACAGAAATAACGGGTTGGAAAAAGCTTCTGGAAGATTCATTTGACAGCTGTGTGGAAAGCAGATTGGGCCTAGAAAGAGGCTAGAGCCCTGCATACCATATAGAAGGCATTTTTATAGAAAATTCTGTTGCTAATTTTTTTTTAAAGTTGTAATTAATGTATTGTATAATTTTCCTAAGTTTGGAATACACACATACCCTTTATGTATGTACTGGAAAACAAACCCAATCAGATGGGCCCTTTTAAGCAGTAGGTGCACAGCTTTGGGTACACAAAGGGAGGCCCAGAGCTAAATTTTGGGGTTGGCGCTAGAGAGAGCTGAATAGCTCTACTTGAGAAAATGTGTAATACATTTATAACAGGAGCAAAAGATAAACAACAGGGAAGAGGCCACGAAGAAAGAGCAAGGAGGCTGAGCAACATGGAGAGAGGCTGGAGGTCAGGCTGTAGAGATGACTGAGGGATTTTGAAAAACAGGGATGTCTACCACTCCACTGGAAGCTGTATGTGTGTGCCTGTGATTAAAAATTCCTCCACATCCCCAAAGCTTTGGTAAAATCTGCTACATTCATATTCCCGTGTGAGTGGGATCTCTTGGAACATAAGGAAAGGGGCTGTGTTCTGAGTTTTAATCAACATAGTACAGCACAGTGAGAAGATCCTTTCACAGGAAGGCCTTGGCAATGGCAACGACTCAGAGCTAGAGGTGACCCTAAGAGCATTAGTAGCATGAGCAGGGCTTTGGACCTTCCACAACCTCTGGGATGGAAATTCTAGACCATCTTATTTAGATCTTAATCATGAGAGTGCCCCTGACACCTGGATTATATATGTACAGGCAGTCCCCAGATTACGGACGAATTCTGTTCCTAAATGTCTTTAGGTTGAATTTGTATGTAAGTCGGAACAGTTAGGTACGGTATATATCTAACAGCAGTTAGTCAAATGTCTCTCTTAGTATATAGTATATACCGTACCTTTCAATGAATACAAAATATTAAACACTTCCAGATACAATAAAACATGTTTAACATAATAATGTAGAAGCAACAGTGCCTAGGAAGTTTTGCAACACAAGTCAGTTGCCACTGGCTTCTGAGCTACTTTTTCTTTTCCTTTCGCTTGTATGTGTGTGTTTTCCCCTCTCCCTCAACACAGGAAATGTTAAATTGCAGGGGAGAGGGGCAAGGTACAATAATTCCAATCCCAGCTAAATAGCCTGCAATCTGCAAGTGAGCTTCATGAAGAAAGAACACTGATCAAGGTAGAAGCCTCATGCCGATGGCAGGCAGAGAAGCTGCAGCTGTGCTATCAATTAGAACATTATAATATCCGGTTATGAAGACTGACACTTTGGAAGTAATTAAGTATTCGATATTTTTAGGTAATTGCTGCTGCAGACAAACACAACATGTGCATTTGGGAGATCAAAGACTTGATAGTGTCTTCTTCCTTGGAGGCCCCACTCTCTTAATTTGTCCCTAATTATTTTCCACACCTATGGCGCTTTGTGATTGCCTCAAGCGTAGCAATTGGTCAAATGTGAACCAAGGGGGAACCACTGCCTCTTCTTTTTTTGCTAAGTATCATGAAAAGCAGCAGGGGCATATTGGACTATCAGGCTAAACCACAATGACAGAAACAGCCCAGTGACATGCCAGTTTCCCGTTAAGAACATACACTGCTACAGCTCATTTCCTATGGCTACTGGGGATTCTAGAAGGCAATAATCGTTCTGTCAAGATGCTGAGATCATCAAAGGTGTCTCTTTCTAGCAGAAGGGGAAAAAAACCTTAACTGATCATTATGTTAGTTAACATATCGGTATTGTGTGTCCCTACCCTATGATAAAGAAACCCTGGTGGCGTAGTGGTTAAGGGCTATGGCTGCTAACCAAAAGTTTGGCAGTTCGAATGCACCAGGTGCTCCTTGGAAGCCCTACAGGACAGTTCTACCCTGTACTATAGAGTCGCTATGAGTCAAAATCAACTCGATGGCAAAGGGTTTGGTTTTTTGTTTGTTTAACCTATGATAAAGCCCTGGAGCCACACATTGTGGGGGAGACAGAAGGTGACTCAAGAACAACAAAGAATTCACAGCAGCACTTTTGCATAGAATCATAAAGCTGGGATTAGCTGCATGGGTGGTTCTCCATCCTAGCTACATTTTAAAATCACCTAAGAACTTTTAAAAATACCATGCCTAGAACTCACTCAAAACCAATTAAATCAGAATTTTGAGGGGCAGGGAGTGCTGGGCATTATATATTTTATATACATTTTTAGAGCTCCCCAGGCAATTCCAATGTGTGACCAGGGTAGAGAAGCACTTAGTCCAACCCCCTTATTTTATAGGAGAAAACTAAGACTCATAGAGGACAAGCACTTTACCCAAGGTCACAGACGGTGTGGCAAATTTAAACAGGTAAGCAAGGTTCCAAACTCCCAATACTCTTTTTCCCCGCATGCAATGCTGCTTCTTGTGAAAGGAACTGAGACTCAGAGAAGGTAAGGACTTGCTCAAGGTCACACAGCTTGTAAATGACAAAGCTGAGGCTTGAACCCAACAATCTGATTCTAGTCTGTACATTGAGCTACTATGCTGTCTACCTACCAAAACCAAGCTGACCAACAGGATCAAGGTCAGTGCCAAATGCATATTGAGGCCAGCAGTCTATCAGAATGCAGAGGAGGGAGCAGTGCAGAGAAGGAGGCCACTCTAAACTGGACCTGAAGACCCAGGTAGGATCTGGGGAGGCTGACTTCCCAGGTTGGGGAAGGACCCAGTTGTCAGCTGGATGATGTCAGTGAAGGAATGGATAGAGGAATCCACAAGGGATATTGAGGGATCACTGAGAAACTTTCTTTACAAAAAAAAAAAAAAATCATTTCAAACTTAGAAAAGTTGCGACGGTAGTACAGAGAACTATCGCACTCTACTGATTGATTGATTGTTGTTAGGTGCTGTGAATTCCAACTCAAAGTGACCCTATATAGGACAGAGTAGAACTGCCCCAAAGGGCTTTCTAAGCTGTAATCTTTACAGGAGCTGATCACCACATCTTTCACCTGAGCAGCTGCTGGATAGGTTCAAACCACCACCCTTTTGGTTAATGGCTGAGGGCTTAACAATTGCGCCACCAGGGTTCCTTTTTTTCTCTCTCTCTACACACATACATACATACATAACCACCAAAAACCAAACCCCTTGTCCTGGAATAAATTCCGACTCATAGCGACCTTATAGGACAAAGTAGAACTGCCCCATAGGGTTTCCAAGGAGCACCTAGTGGGTTCAAACTGTGTGTGTGTGTGTGTGTGTATATATATATATATTCAGTTTTGTTTTCAGATGCAGACAACATAGTAGCTAAATGCAGACTATATACAAATATACATATACATGTATATAATTTATTATATATAATTAATTTCTGTATATTACACAGGAACACATATATATTTATTTAATAGTTTATATATTTATGTATAATTGGTATTTTCTTGAACAATTTGAAGGCAGATCACATACATCATTTCCCTTTACCCCTTAATCCTGCAGTTTGCGTCTCCTAAGGATAAGGATATTCTGTTAAATAACCACATTATAGCTATCAAATTCAGGAAATTTAACACAATACTTTTATCTCAACTACAGCCCATTTTCACCAATTGTCCCAATTATGTTGTTTAGGGCATTTGGGTTCCTCCAGCTTCATGGATTGCATTTAGTTGTCATGTCCCTTTATCCATTGTCATTGAATGGATTCTGACTCATACAGACCATATAGGACAGACTAGAACTGCCCCACCCACAGGGTTTCCAAGGCTGTAATCTTTATGGAAGCCAACTGCCGCATCTTTTTGGTTTGCAGCTGAACACTTTAAGCACTGCACCACCAGGGCTCCCTCATGTCCCATTAGTCTCTTTAGCCTCCTTTAATCTCAAACAGTTCCTCGGCCTTTGTCTTTTACGAGATTGACATTTTTTTTTTTTTTTTAAAGAACAAAGGCCAGCTACTTCACAGACTATGTCTCAGTTTTGGCATGTCGAATGTTTCCTTATGATTAGATTCAGGTTATGCATTCCCGTTTGGAAAATTGCATACGCGATGTGTCCAATTCAGGCCCTCACATTTGGAAGACACAATGTCCCTCACTGCTGATGTTGATTCCAATCACCCAGCCAAGGCTTCATTCAGCTTTTCCACTGTATGGTTACTTTTTTTCACTTTAAACTAAAAAGCAATCTATGAAGAAACATTTTAAGACTGTGCATATATCTAGCTTCTCATCAAAGCCCCCTCCCCAAAATATAGCACCTATTGATGATTCTGGTCGGAACTCATCTATATTATGATGGCTGAAAATGGTGAATTTCCAGCTCCACCACACCCTCCTCGTATGTCAGTTGGCATTCTACCATAAAGAAGAGCACCCCGTCTGCCCCCATTTGTTTGTTTATTTTTGGTGTGCACTTTAATGATTTTGACACCTGGCTCTGCCATTCACTTAAAAAAAAAAAAAGTTGCCCTCGAGTCTATTCTGACTCATGGCGACCCCACACGTCAAAGTAGAACTGTACTCTCCCTTGGGTTTTCAATGGCTGATTTTTCAGAAGTAGATCGCCAGACCTTTCTTCCAGGGCTTCTCTGGGTGGACTTGAGCCTCCAACTTTTCTGTTAACAGCAAGCACGTTAATCGTTTGTGCCCCCCATCAACACTCACCATTCACATAGGGATTAGTTAAAATTTTATGGCAGAAGCCTGCAGAGGTTCCAAATATATACTAAGGGTTTTGGTTTTTGTGAGAGAAAAACAAGGCATGAGTGCCCAGAGCTTAACAACAGCAACTAGCAAACCTACAAAGTCCTGATGGTACATTTTGGGTTTTGCCAGACATAATGCCCATTAAATGCACTTATACTTGGTAATAAACCCAAAATCCAAACAAAAGCAATTTACTGCTTCCTTGAAAGTGCCATACCTATTTACATGTAGCATCTCCATTTTCAACAACCAGCCCAGCTGGGATTGTTCCAGGAATCTAGTCTCCCTGCCACCTGCCCCCACCCCCCCCCCAAAAAAAACCCCAACATACCAAAAAAATTGAATTTAGCCAAATGCATCATAACAGTTGGGTTTCTCACATCTCCAGAAATAGATATACATTCTTGGGGCGAGCTGGCAAAGGGTGGGGGATTGGACTACAGGAGCTGGTAATTAATCTGATATAAATCACTCAAACTGTGAAAAAATTAATCCTGCTGAGATTTCAGGGTATGTTAGCAATTCTGTTAGGGTTTGTGCAAACTGAAACAGCAACACTGAGATGCTTTAACAACGAAGATCTAATGAGGCTCAGGGGAAATTTATTACCAGTAGGTTAAAAAGTCAGAACTGCAAATTCAAAGCAAGCTTTACAGACTGGTAGATTTGGAATTGGGTTTCAACAACTCATCTGAGGTATATACACCAGATTTCTTGATTCAAGACATATAGAAGGCCGTATCTTTTCCCAAGTGTTTTCATTTTTCCCTCCTATTTTACTCCCTTCTCAGAAACAGATTCCAGTGTTAGTCCCTTTTGTCACAGCCAGTTCTGGACAGGCCAGGTAAGTTTGGGATTACCTTCTGCCTGAGTTCCTCTCACAGAGAGAGGCTACAAAGCAATGATTTCCTTATATAGTCTGAAACCAAAAATGCCATTATAAAGAATTTTTATGCCATCTCAGAGCGTAAAGAGTTGTCAGGGAGATATGGTCTGTCTGAGAAAATGTTAGAATGTTTTGGAAATGTCAATAGTTTATGGGCATAAGAGGACAGAGTTTTAAAAAAAGATCTCATTCCAGAAAATTCAGGACATAGGGTTGATGTACACATATAAAACAATAGGGATTTCTTGGCAGTTCTTTAAAATTTTTAAGCCTTTTCAGAAAGGGGACAACTACTGCTTTTAAGGTAATAATTATAGTTAGTTTACACAAAGAGTTCAAATTCGAAAAGCCAGAAGCCAATTCAATCACTTCCAACTGTCTGATGAGTCAGCTGTTCCACTGAAATGATTCTTTGGCACTAGCAAAGTCTGCCTTCCTGAGCTCTTCCAGCCTGAGAAACTTGAACATCGGGTTAGTAACCAACTAGTGAGTTCCTTTCCTTCTTGGGAGAAGGTGGAAGCTCCGTTCCTGGCAGGTCCAAAGCAGAGGAATGTTGGCTGTTGTGCACACACCACTCACGGGATGTTTAAAGGCCTCTTGACATGCTACAGACACAAGATTCAAATATTCTATTAAACTGCTGTTATATTGTTCAATTTCTGAAATGATTTTGTGATCTTTAGAATGATGGGATTTCACATAGAGCTCTTTGGCCTTGAAACGCACTTATTCACAACATTTGTCATATGCTACGACATTCAGCTACGGCAGAGTAAATAGGTTTAAAACCATGAGTTCCGCCTGCTGGAATGCTTTATCATTGAGCCTTGGCGTCCTCAAACGCAATAAATGTGGAAATTTGGAGTTGAAGGGCTTGATTTCCAGTCTCATTGGCCTCTCTCCCTTTGAATTAATGTGGTGCCATTGAGTTCAGCAATAAAGCATCTCATGCTAACAGAGTGAAAATATCAACTTTCTTCTTGTGCATATGTGAATTTGGCAAAATATCAGGAAGAAGGCAATATAAAAGGAAAAATGATTTAGCCGTCATGAGCATGAGAAGGTGAATGTAATGCATAACTAACACCCAACAGGATTTGTGGTTCTGGCATATTGAGGGAGGTGAGACATTAATTGAGTTAAGCTTTGGAAGAAAACCATTTATCTAGTGATAAAAGCAAAGCAGTATTCTGGATGCTTTTCTCTAAGTAATGTGACATTTAAATCAACTTCTCATCATCATCATCAAAGAATGGCTTTTTAAATTCTTCTGTTTCTAGGCGAGCACTGCATAGAAGAGGCATTTTACATATTCTCCCATTACTAGCTATTAGGATCTTGCCTGGTTCCTCTCCTCTCCCAGTATTCTGCCCCCTAAAGCTGAAGCCACCTGCAGAAGGAACCGCACCACAAGCTCTGGGACCAACTTGTTTCTAATCAGGGAGGGAACTGAAAGAGCATTAGTTCAGTGGTTCAGCTGATGGTCTTCCCTGCTACAACCATGAGTGGAAAGGCCACTAGTTATCCCCAACTTTCATTTACCCTTCTTTTTTTTTTTTTTTTGGTGGGCGGTGGGCCACAAAAAATATATATTTTTATATTGGGGGATTAGAAAAGAAAGCAGCCCCTATACTGGGCCGTATTCAGTGGCAGCTTCTTGTTCCATATGGTTAAAGAAGACTTTTAGAAAATAAAAATTTGTTTGGAAAACTCCAGGTGTAGTTGTTTTGCATGTTGTGTTGGGTAGAAAGGATGAAATGAAGTGTAAAGGCCCCTCATATCCTCCATCTTGCCTCAAACTATGTCCTGGAACACGGGGCTAAGAAAGCACCACTCTCATTCCTGTTTCTTGGGATTGTTGATGGCCACGTAGTGATAGACAATGACAAGCAAGAAGATCAGCACGCCAATCATGTTGGCAAAGATAGTGAGCTGCACACCCGTGACCATCCTGATCAGCTCTGCTCAGCTGCAACCTTCGCTGCGCACAAGTTCAAAGTATGAGCTTCCTCTAAGTTTTAAAACCACCATCCCAGGTGCCAAATTTCCCTCTTGCCAAGTGTCTTCTTATAACTCTGCACATTTCCTGCTTCTAAACTCTGCAGTGCTTTTCTCCTCTTCCCTTCTAGAACAGTTGGGCTCTAGAGGGATCTCCCAGATGCTGGCCATCTACCTGAATTGCTTCCCATTGCCCATACTCGCTCTTTCTGGACACTGTGTTAAGTCTATCACTGAGTCAGGATCATCCCAACATGGTGGTTGAATTTCCACTTCCCGATCTCTCTTCTCCTGGCCCATTCTGCTGCCATCTATCACTTCTAACTCTGTTTCACACATTTTATGACTTTAATCTTTTACTACACAGATTTTCATAACCAACCATTAGCCTTGTGTGATGTTGTTACCTGGCATTGTCAATTCAGACTCCTGGCGACTCCATGTATTACAGTAGAACTGCTCTATAAGGTTTTCTTGGCTGTAATCTTAATGAATGCAGATTGCCAGGCATATCTTCCATAGTACTGTTGGGTGGGTTTGAACCACAAATCTTTAGGTTAGCAGTTGACCACAAAGCTGTTTGTGCAACCTAAGGACCTTTTGCATTCTAGAGGAAAGTCGATGCCTGACTTTCCCTTCTCTCGACTGGTAGCACAACTGTTAGGAGCTCTGCTGCTAACTGAATGGTCAGCTGTTGGAACCCACTAACAGCTCCACAGGAGAAAAGGCTTAGTGATCTGTTCCCATAAATATTACAGCCTAGGAAACCCTACGGGGCAGGTCTATTCTGTTATATAGGATTGCTATGAGTCAGAATCGACTCAATGGCACACAACAACAACAACGACCATCACTGATTAAGCACAGTCTTCCTTGTCCTTTCCTCCCAGGTCTTTTTCTTGCCACCTGTACCCCTGTCAGAATGTCAGCTGCATAAGGCCAGAAACCTTATATCCTCAACATTTAGCATAACGAAACCCCTTGCCCTTGGTGATTCTGACTCATAACAACCCTATAAGACAGAGCAGAACTGCCCCATAGAGTTTCCAAGGAGCACCCGGTGGATTCCAAGTGCCAACCTTTTGGTTAGCAGCCAGAGCACTTAATCACTATGCAACCCCTATCTGTCAAAAAAGAATTTGGTGTAAGTAATTTTTTGCGTATTTACTGTATTCCTCTCTGTCTCTCCCACTGAAAGGATCTTGTTCACCGCTGTAAACCCAAGTCATCACACCATTGCTGTCAAGTCGATTCTGACTCATAGCTACTCTATAGGACAGAGTAGAACTGCTCCATAGAGTTTCCAAGGCTGTAATCCTTATGCAAGCAGATTGTCACACCTTTCTTACACACAGCGGCTGGTAGATTCCAATGCTGACCTTTCAGTTAGCAGCCAAGCGCTTAACCACTTCACCACCAGGGCTCCAGTCATCACACAGGGCCTGGTATTTAATGGGAACTCAAAGAATGTTTGTTAAACTTGGAAAAATTAACTCTTTCATTGCAATCTAGATCTGCTGGGTGGAAAGACTGAGCCAGGCTAGGTGGCCCAAGAAAATGTTTATTTCAAGAAAATTACACTCATGTACAGTACATAGTTTATTGTAAAATGCATATAGGTTTTCAAGAACCAGGGCCAGGACTAAAGTGAGGCATGTGAAGCACTCCCCTTAGGTAAAAAATGTAAGGGGGCACCAAAAAGGTCAGAATCAAGTTAAATAAGGCTAATGCAATATTTTAAAAAAATAAAAATGAGTGCAAAATTGCATGATGAACAAAATATCAAAAATTTAAATAAATACGGGATCAGTAACAGTGCCATGCGCAGCAATACTGGAGCCTGAGGCAAAAGGGAAAAAAATCAGTAATGCTGACTGTTATCTATAGTGTCTCTTGCCTTCTAAATAAGATGGATTCCAAGCAAAAGGCAACGCTGTTTGACTATATGAAGAAAAAAAAAAACCCACTGCCGTCGAGTCGATTCCGACTCACAGCGACCCTATAGGACAGAGTAGAATGCCCCATAGAGTTTCTGAGGAGTGCCTGGTGGATTCAAACTGCCGACCTCTTGGTTAGCAGCTGTAGCACTTAACCACTAGGCCACCAGGGTTTCCAATATGAAGATTAAAAAAAAAATGCTGTCGAAATATGAAGATGTAAATTGAAGGAGATTAGAGAAAAGTCAAATTTCTCTATTTAAGAAAGGGGGTAGACGTAGAACAGAATCTGGGAGAGGATGGAGATGCTAGGGAGACCTGAATAGTAGAGGAAGAGGAAGAGGAGAAAGACCAGTGGAAAGTGAGATAGGAAAGAGACTTTGGGAAAGATATGTCCCATGAGCGAATCAGATTGAATTGCACTCTGTGATGTGCAGTGAAACGGTTAGGAGCTCTGCCGCTAAAGAAAGTCAGCAACTCAAACCATTTTCCCGTGAAATATTCAACAAAATGCATACTTTCCGTCAACGCTATGAGAAGTCAATTTGTTTTGAGATATGCGTGAAGAGTGCTGTGTCTTGTCTCTAGGAAGAGAGAAGGCAAGAGCACAGGCTACCCAATAGGGATACAGCATGATCCTACTTCACTTAATAACTCACGAAGGTCTATCAATGCTGCTGTTGTTAGTTGCCAACAAGTCAATCCTGACTCATGGAGATCCTGTGTGTGAAACAGAATTGCTCCACAGGGTTTTCAATGGCTGGTTCTTTGGAGGCCTTTCTTCTGAGGTGCGTCTGGGTGGGTTAGAACCATCAAATATTAGTCTACCTCTTAAATATTCCTTGTATCTGTATACCTCTTTCCATTTCCACTGCTACCATCACCATAAGTAATCCTCTTTCACCATAACCACTGTACTAGCCTGCTAACTAATCTACCAAGCTTAACCTTTCCTGCTCATCAATCCACTTCTCACACTTTAGCGACTGAGCTTCTTAAACACGTATGTCACTCCCTCTGCTTCTAGAATAAAGTTAAAATACTTTAACATGGCTTCAAAGTCCTTCAAGATCTTGTGCCAGCATTATTGTTACACATTTCTCATTATACTCAAGGCACCAGATACACTGGACTTCAAATTTTTTTTAATAAATGCTCTATGATATGTGAGAAAAATTAAAATCATTAAGATAGCACATATGAAAGCAATTGCAACTTCAAGAGCTATACCTCAAAACGATAATCATTAGAAGAAGAGTAGGATAAATAGAACCCAGTCAAGTACAAAATCTGCTTTATTACAGCCAAACTATGCCCCCAAAAATTTATTTGGTTTACTGTATGTCATTCTTTTTCTTTTTTTTTTTTTGCTTATAGTCTAAGTCACCAATAGTATGATGCTGAAATAGATATTAAGATTTTTGCTCTGACTGTACTACAAACATCCCATAGAAACTCTGAATTCTGATTATTATATCCAGAACAGAAAAGAAACTTTAGCAAGTTCTTTAATAAAAGTCTTATTTATATTTCTATTGTTAAATATTCCTTTCTCTGCTTCAAACAAGATGGATTAGTGTCATTAAAGTCCTTAATGTCATTTAAAAAAAAAAAGAGAGAAAACTCGTTGCCATCGACCCTACAGAACAGAAAAGAACTGCCCCACAGGGTTTCCAAGGAGCGGCTGGTGGACTTGAACTGCCGACCTTTTGGTTAGTAGTACAGCTCTTAACCACTGCACCAGTGGGGTCCATTAATGCCATTAGTAAAGGATAATGTGTTTCAAATTTCCATGTTCTTAGATCGAATGCAGGGGCACACGTTTCCACCAACACTAGCATGCTCTCATCTAAAATCAACGAGTGGGCCTTTGTAAAGTTAACAAAAGGCTATTCTCAGCAGTTGTAGGAACTGTGCATGGACATGAAGATTTGCTAGTGGTTTTCCCAGTTCCTTGGGCTTTTGTTACTCCTTGGATTGAAATCTGACCTAAATTATAATGCTATGCTGTCTAAACTTAATTTTAAACTAATGACAATTAAATAAAATTAAAACTTCGTTTCGTAGTTGCACTAGCCACATTTCAACTGTCCAATAGCAATATGTGGCTAGTGGCTACTGTACTGGACAGTGCATATACAGAATTATTTGTATCATGGCAGAAAGTTCTACTGGACAGAGCTGGTCTACTGCATTCCAGCTCATCCTCCACCTCTGAACAGGGATTCAAATGGAGCTCTAATACTTCAGCTTCTCCACCACCACCTCCCCCTGCCCGCACCCGCTACCTCACATTCTGAAAAGATTTAGATATTGAAATAAATCCCCTATTATACCACAGTTTCCATCAAAGTAGAGACTCTGACAGTTTTATTACTGCCTTATCAAGTCACTTCATGATTTTTAAAAAAATTATTATTCTAAAAACCCATTTATCCAGAGTGAATTTAGTAGATGCATGAGGTCTATTCATCTAATAGAAAGTGACTTCCAGCACATGCTGCCTGGCTTCCTTGCCCCCTGATGCGTTCTGTACCCAGCAGCTCTCACTGTGGACATCCTTTCCAAGCAAGCTTCGTTTCATCAGCCACATTCACAGGCCCATTTATATTCGTGTTCACGTATTTGCTTTATGTTTTCACAGTCATAGGAAGTTACTACTTTCACATGAGTTTCATTTCTTTCTTTCCAGTTTTTTTTTTCTTTTAAAGGAAAGAACTGTCTACCATGGCAATAAAGTATGTGTGCTCTCTGCAGCTAGATAATTGAAGATGAAACACTGGCAGGCATATTGTTATATCAATATGTACTGTCCTTCACAGAAAAAAAGGCA
Source organism: Loxodonta africana (assembly GCF_030014295.1). Taxonomy (NCBI): domain Eukaryota; kingdom Metazoa; phylum Chordata; class Mammalia; order Proboscidea; family Elephantidae; genus Loxodonta; species Loxodonta africana. The sequence goes on from NC_087369.1 coordinate 151,330,494, forward strand.
CAGCTACTGACCCACTTGTACTAAAGCACAGGCCTTGTACTGTTTCTCCAGTGGTAAGAATGAGCTTCACTTTAACCCATCTGATAATGGTCATTTATGTAATAGCTCCATAGACTTAGGACTTCATCTGTGGCCACGTTGGGGCTCCATCTTATAGCCAGGTTGAGGCAATATCTGTGGCCAGATGGGGGTTCCATCTGTGGCCAGGGCCAGGACTCTGCTTTAACTATACTTAGGACATGGTTCTGTGCCCACAATCAAGGCTCAACTCATATCTGATACTAATGGCGGTTTAACCAGTAAGAAAGGTATGCACAGCTTAATTGTGTTTACTTACGAAATCTCTAGCGTACAATTGTACGCTAGAGATTTCGTAAGTAAACACAATTAAGCCCATGTGTACCTTGCTTATTGGGTAATTCATCCCTGTTTGATATCAAAGGCCAGGAAATAAATGAGGATTACGGATTAGTAACCATGTGTTCCAACCCATTCTCCTAGCAAGGCATAGATAATAATAGTTTCTGGCAGAAATATACAACTTCTTCTGCCTCAAGGATAGCACATTTTTGAGGCGTGCACGCTGTCAATCTCTTCTTCCATACCTATACAGCAGACATCATTAATCGATCATGGCCTTCTTTCCTACCGCCTTCAGATGAGGCCTCAAACGACTTCTTACCGCAGTGCCCTACATAGCCACTACCATTCAGTCGGAATTGGCCCAAGAGATTAAACCGATTTATCATCTTGGCTCCACAGAGGTCCATGAACCTAGCTGCAGATTACTCCCAGAAAGAAGATTGTTATGATTCTGACCGTTTTTTGAGGTCAGAAGAAGGTAGACAACAATCAACTTAAGGGTAGGACCTGAGGCAAATAAAAATATGTGAACAAACACTCCCTTAATTCAAAGGTGAAGAGATGGCACAGGCAATCTGAGGAGGGATGGGGAAAAGGCAGCAAAGTGTTATATTGCCAGGTCATCGGCACTAGTTCTAACTTTGCATACTGTTGGAGGGTAACAGGGTTTTGTGCCAACTAAATATATCTGCACCTCCTTCTACTTTTGCTGCCTCAGTCAGTGTAGGTAGTTTCAGCCTCCTGTTCCTATGAGCAGCCACTGAGACATCCCCAAAAGAAGGACTCAAAACATTGAACTCCTTTTACCACCCCTGGTTGTTTCCCTTTTTCACCCTCCCTACTGGGTTTTTTTTTTTTACTGGTTAGAATAAGGAGCCCTGGTAGTGCAATGGTTAAACACTTAGCTGCTAACCAAAACGTTAGTGTTTCAAACCCACCTAGCAGATATGTGGGAGAAAGATCTGGCAATCTGCTCCCATAAAGATTTGAGCCTAGAAAACCTTATGGGGCAGATCTACTCTGTCACATGGTATTGCTATTAAAAAAAAAAAAAAACTTAATAACACCCAAGAACAGCAACAATTAATTTCATATGACTTTGGAGCCCCTGGGTGGTATAAATATTCAGTTAGAGGTTCAAGTCCACCCAGAGGCACATAGGAAGAAAGGCCTGCTGATGTACTATTGAAAAATCAGCCATTGAAAACCCTCTGGAGCACAGTTCTACTTTGACACATACGGGGTCACCATGAGTCTAAATCAACTTAACAGCAACTTTTTTTTTTTTTTTAAGAAATGACATTAGCCAACAGTAGAGACTGAATCTAAAGTGACACCATTCATCTCTGGATATGCCTTTAAGTCACTGGAGAGCATCTTCCTGAGTTGTCTCCTTTCAAGTTCAGGACTACACATACACAGTAGATGTACTGTCCTTCCAAACAGATTTGGTCCACAATTCCACCAATAGCTTTAAGTTCATCACGCTTGAAAACAGGATGCTACTTCATATTTAAGAACTCAAACATTCTCCAACCACAATTCCAAAGAATCTCAATTTAAAATTCACCTTGTCCAGCCATCCATGTATTGCTTAAAACCTCTCTGCAACATTCTCAGCGTGTTATCATTCAGCTATTCTTAGCCCATTCAAGCTCCTGGCTAACCACTCTCTCCCAAGGCATTCATTCCAACAACATCTATTAATTGCCAGGACGAAGTGCATAGTGCCTTTCCATAAAAGCACATACTTTGTCCTTATGTTGTGCAAAAAATCTCTCTATTGGTTCCACTGGCCTTGGATCTGTTCATGATAAATTCCAAGAAGAAGAAATCTGTTCATTCTTACATGTGGCAGCCTTTTGATGTCAGAGGACAACTATACAACAAAACTGCTAACCCAGTCTTACATTCTTACACCTTCTGCTGAGCTTTATTTTCATTTCCCAAATTTTTCCTATGTATTCTATCCTTCCAAAGTACATGCCAAGAATTTTAGCTGCATATAAAATTTTGACACTAGCATATTTCCATTTGGCTTCTATATTTACACTTTTTCACACATTCTTACTCTAGTACACAGCTATAACACATTTCAATATTTATCAGTCACCTTTCAGTGACTTTCCACACTATAAAGCACTTTCATATACTTTTTTATTTAACTTCAAATACTAGATATAATGATTAGTCACTGTCCTGAACACCTAACGTGAATGAATTTATTTAATACACACACACACACCCCTCCATGAACAAGTGCCTTCTTTGCCATGAGATCAGAACAACTGGATGGTGCTCAGCTACCATGACTGAACATTTTGATCAAGGATTCCACAGAAGAACCCTGATCAAAAGGGCAAAAATGGAGAACATATTTCCAATTTCTCATGGACTGTGGACTTTCTAGAGCCATGGAGGGTGGATGAAACCCTGAAACTATTGCCCTGACATAATCTTTAAACCTTGAATCAAAAGTATCCCCTGAAGTCTTCTTATATCACAAAATAGTTTACCTTAACTAGTAAAAAATATCTCTCTTGAGCATTATGATCTTTCGATAACTATGTATATGGGATCAAACTGACAACAGCAACTCAAAAGGTTAGATAGAAAGGAACCTTGAGGGGGCAGTGGCTTTATGTTAATGGGGGAAGAACAGTTCAGAGAAGGCGGGTGAAAATGGTTGCACAACATGAAGAATGTAATCAATCTCACTGAATTTTATATGTAGAAACATTTGAGTTGGTGTATGTTTTGCTGTGTATACTCTCAACAACTACAACAAAATATATAACATAAAAACCGGGGGCGGGGCCAAGATGGCGGACTAGGTAGACGCTACCTCGGATCCCTCTTGCAACAAAGACTCGGAAAAACAAGTGAATCAATCACACACCTAACAATCTATGAACCCTGAACAACAAACACATATTTAGAGACAGAAAACAAACAAATATGGGGAAGCAGCGACTGTTTTCAGAGCCTGGAGCCAGCATCCCAGTCAGCGGATTTTCTGGAAAAACAAGTTTCCCAGTGATGGCTCGGAGACAGCAGTCCATATCAAACCACATAAAGAAGCAGACCATGACAGCTTCTACAACCCCCCAAACAAGAGAATCAAAATCTTTCCCAAATGAAGATACAATCCTGGAATTATCAGATACAGAATATAAAAAACTAATTTACAGAATGCTTCATCAAGACATCAGAAACGAAATAAGGCAAACTGCAGAAAAAGCCAAGGAACACACTGATAAAACTGTTGAAGAACTCAAAAAGATTAGTCAAGAACATAGTGGAAAAATTAAGAAGTTGCAAGAATCCATAGAGAGACAGCATGTAGAAATCCAAAAGATTAACAATAAAATTACAGAATTAGACAACGCAATAGGAAGTCAGAGGAGCAGACTCGAGCAATGAGAATGCAGACTGGGACATCTGGAGGACCAGGGAATCAACACCAACATAGCCGAAAAAAAATCAGATAAAAGAATTAAAAAAAATGAAGAAACCCTAAGAATCATGTGGGACTCTATCAAGAAGGATAACCTGCGGGTGATGCGAGTCCCAGAACAGGGAGGGAGGACAGAAAACACAGAGAAAAAACTTCCCTGTCATCATGAAAGACGAAAGGATATCTATCCAAGATGCTCATCGAACCCCATTTAAGATTGATACAAAAAGAAAAACACCAAGACATATTATCATCAAACTTGCCAAAACCAAAGATAAACAGAAAATTTTAAAAGCAGCCAGGGAGAAAAGAAAGGTCTCCTTCAAGGGAGAATCAATAAGAATAAGTTCAGACTACTCAGCAGAAACCATGCAGGCAAGAAGGGAATGGGACGACATATACAGAGCACTGAAGGAGAAAAACTGCCAGCCGAGGATCATATATCCAGCAAAACTCTCTCTGAAATATGAAGGCGAAATTAAGATATTTACAGATAAACACAAGTTTAGAGAATTTGCAAAAACCAAACCAAAGCTACAAGAAACACTAAAGGATATTGTTTGGTCAGAAAACCAATAATATCAGATACCAGCACAACACAAGGTAACAGAACATCCTGATATCAACTCAAATAGGGAAACCACAAAAACAAATTAAGATTAATTTTAAAAAATGCTCATAACAGGGAATCACTGAACTCAATATGTAAAAGATCACAATAATCAAAAAGAGGGACTAAATACAGGTGGCATAGAACTGCCATATGGAGACTGATACAAGGCGATATAGAACAACACAAGTTAGGTTTTTACTTAGAAAAATAGGGGTAAATATTAAGGTAACCACAAAGAGGTATAACAACTCCATAACTCAAGATAAAAGCCAAGAAAAACGTAACGACTCAACAAACATAAAGTCAAACACTACGAAAATGAGGATCTCACAATTTACTAAGAAAAACGTCTCAGCACAAAAAAGTATGTGGAAAAATGAAATTGTAAACAACACACATAAAAAGGCATCAAAATGACAACACTAAACACTTATTTATCTATAATTACACTGAATGTAAATGGACTAAATGCACCAATAAAGAGACAGAGAGTCTCGGACTGGATAAAGAAACACGATCCGTCTATATGCTGCCTACAAGAGACACACCTTAGACTTAGAGACACAAACAAACTAAAACTCAAAGGATGGAAAAAAATATATCAAGCAAACAATAAGCAAAAAAGAAGAGGAGTAGCAATATTAATTTCTGACAAAATAGACTTTAGACTTAAATCCACCACAAAGGATAAAGAAGGACACTACATAATGATAAAAGGGACAATTGATCAGGAAGACATAACCATATTAAATATTTATGCACCCAATGACAGGGCTGCAAGATATATAAATCAAATTTTAACAGAACTCAAAAGTGAGATAGACGCCTCCACAATTATAGTAGGAGACTTCAACACACCACTTTTGGAGAAGGACAGGACATCCAGTAAGAAGCTCAATAGAGACACGGAAGACCTAATTACAACAATCAATCAACTTGACCTCATTGACATACAGAACTCTCCACCCAACTGCTGCAAAGTACACTTTTTTTTCTAGCACACATGGAACATTCTCTAGAATAGACCACATATTAGGTCATAAAACAAACCTTTGCAGAGTCCAAAACATCGAAATATTACAAAGCATCTTCTCAGACCACAAGGCAATAAAACTAGAAATCAATAACAGAAAAACTAGGGAAAAGAAATCAAATACTTGGAAACTGAACAATACCCTCCTGAAAAAAGACTGGGTTATAGAAGACATCAAGGAGGGAATAAGGAAATTCGTAGAATGTAATGAGAATGAAAATACTTCCTATCAAAACTTCTGGGACACAGCAAAAGCAGTGCTCAGAGGCCAATATATATCAATAAATGCACACATACAAAAAGAAGAAAGAGCCAAAATCAGAGAACTGTCCCTACAACTTTAACAAATAGAAAGTGAGCAACAAAAGAATCCATCAGGCACCAGAAGAAAACACATAATAAAAATTAGAGCTGAACTAAATGAATTAGAGAACAGAAAAACAATTGAAAGAAGAAACAAAGCCAAAAGCTGGTTCTTTAAAAAAAACTAACAAAATTGATAAACCATTGGCTAGACTGACTAAAGAAATACAGGAAAGGAAACAAATAACCTGAATAAGAAACAAGAAGGGCCACATCACAACAGACCCAACTGAAATTAAAAGAATCATATCAGATTACGAAAAATTGTACTCTAACAAATTTGCAAACCTAGAAGAAATGGATGAATTCCTGGAAAAACACTACCTACCTAAACTAACACATTCAGAAGTAGAACAACTAAATAGACCCATAACAAAAAAAGAGATTGAAACGGTAATCAAAAAACCTCCCAACAAAAAAAAGCCCTGGCCCGGACGGCTTCACTGCAGAGTTCTACCAAACTTTCAGAGAAGAGTTAACACCACTACTACTAAAGGTATTTCAAAGCATAGAAAATGACGGAATACTACCCAACTCATTCTATGAAGCCACCATCTCCCTGATACCAAAACCAGGTAAAGACATTACAAAAAAAAAAAAATTACAGACCTATATCCCTCATGAACATAGATGCAAAAATCCTCAACAAAGTTCTAGCCAATAGAACTCAACAACATATCAAAAAAATAATTCACCACGATCAAGTGGGATTTATACCAGGTATGCAAGGCTGGTTTAATATTAGAAAAACCATTAATGCAATCCACCACATAAATAAAACAAAAGACAAAAACCACATGATCTTATCAATTGATGCAGAAAAGGCATTTGACAAAGTCCAACACCCTTTTATGATACAAACTCTCACCAAAATAGGAATTGAAGGAAAATTCCTCAACATAATAAAGGGCATCTATGCAAAGCCAACAGCCAACATTACTCTAAATGGAGAGAACGTGAAAGCATTTCCCTTGAGAACGGGAACCAGACAAGGATGCCCTTTATCACCACTCTTATTCAACATTGTGCTAGAAGTCCTAGCCAGGGCAATTAGGCTAGACAAAGAAATAAAGGGTATCCAGATTGGCAAGGAGGAAGTAAAGCTATCACTATTTGCAGATGACATGATCGTATACATGGAAAACCATAAGGAATCCTCCAGAAAACTACTGAAACTAATAGAAGAGTTTAGCAGAGTCTCAGGTTATAAGATAAACATACAAAAATCACTTGGATTCCTCTACATCAACAAAAAGAACATCGAAGAGGAAATTACCAAATCAATACCATTCACAGTAGCCCCCAAGAAGATAAAATACTTAGGAATAAATCTTACCAAGGATGTAAAAGACCTATACAAAGAAAACTACAAAGCACTACTACAAGAAATTAAAAAGGACATACTTAAGTGGAAAAACATACCTTGCTCATGGATAGGAAGACTTAACATAGTAAAAATGTCTATTCTACCAAAAGCCATCTATACATACAATGCACTTCCGATCCAAATTCCAGTGTCATTTTTTAAGGTGATAGAGAAACAAATCACCAACTTCATATGGAAGGGAACGAAGCCTCGGATAAGCAAAGCATTACTGAAAAAGAAGAAGAAAGTGGGAGGCCTCACTCTACCTGATTTCAGAACCTATTATACAGCCACAGTAGTCAAAACAGCCTGGTATTGGTACAACAACAGGCACATAGACCAGTGGAACAGAATTGAGAACCCAAATATAAATCCATCCAAATATGAGCAGTTGATATTTGAAAAAGGCCCAGTGTCAGTTAATTGGGGAAAAGATAGTCTTTTTAACAAATGGTGCTGGCATAATTGGATATCCGTTTGCCAAAAAATGAAACAGGACCCATACCTCACACCAAGCACAAAAACTAACTCCAAGTGGATCAAAGACCTAAACATAAAGACTAAAATGATAAAGATCATGGAAGAAAAAATAGGGACAACCTTAGGAGCCCTAATACAAGGCATAAACAGAATACAAAACATTACCAAAATGACGAAGAGAAACCAGATAACTGGGAGCTCCTAAAAATCAAACACCTATGCTCATCTAAAAAGACTTCACCAAAAGAGTAAAAAGACCACCTACAGACTGGGAAAGAATTTTCAGCTATGACATCTCCGACCAGCGCCTGATCTCTAAAATCTATATGATTCTGTCAAAACTCAACCACAAAAAGACAAACAACCCAATCAAGAAGTGGGCAAAGGATATGAACACACACTTCACTAAAGAAGATATTCAGGCAGCTAACAGATACACGAGAAAATGCTCTCGATCATTAGCTATTAGAGAAATGCAAATTAAAACTACGATGAGATTCCATCTCACTCCAACAAGGCTGGCATTAATCCAAAAAACACAAAATAATAAATGTTGGAGAGGCTGCGGAGAGATTGGAACTCTTATACACTGCTGGTGGGAATGTAAAATGGTACAACCACTTTGGAAATCTATCTGGCGTTATCTTAAACAGTTAGAAATAGAACTACCATACAACCCAGAAATCCCACTCCTCGGAATATACCCTAGAGAAACAAGAGCCTTCACACAAACAGATATATGCACACCCATGTTTATTGCAGCTCTGTTTACAATAGCAAAAAGCTGGAAGCAACCAAGGTGTCCATCAACGGATGAATGGGTAAATAAATTGTGGTATATTCACACAATGGAATACTACACGTTGATAAAGAACAGTGACGAATCTGTGAAACATTTCGTAACATGGAGGAACCTGGAAGGCATTATGCTGAGCGAAATTAGTCAGAGGCAAAAGGACAAATATTGTATAAGACCACTATTATACGATCTTGAGAAATAGTATAAACTGAGAAGAACACATACTTTTGCGGTTACAAGGGGGGGAGGGAGGGAGGGAGGGAGAGGGTTTTTTACTGATTAATTAGTAGATAAGAACTGCTTTAGGTGAAGGGAAGGACAATACTCAATACATGGAAGGTCAGCTCAATTAGACTGGACCAAAAGCAAAGAAGTTTCCGGGATAAAATGAATGCTTCAAAGGTCAGCGGAGCAAGGGCGGGGGTTTGGGAACCATGGTTTTCGGGGACTTCTAAGTCAATTGGCAAAATAATTCTATTATGAAAACATTCTGCATCCCACTTTGAAATGTGGCGTCTGGGGTCTTAAATGCTAACAAGCGACCATCTAAGATGCATCAATTGGTCTCAACCCACCTGGAGCAAAGGAGAATGATGAACACCAAGGTCACACGACAACTAAGAGCCCAAGAGACAGAAAGGGCCACATGAACCAGAGACCTACATCATCCTGAGACCAGAAGAACTAGTTGGTGCCCTGCCACAATCGATGACTGCCCTGACAAAGAGCACAATAGAGAACTCCTGAGGGAGCAGGAGATCAGCAGGGTGCAGACTCCAAATTCTCATAAAAAGACCATACTTAATGGTCTGACTGTGACTAGAGGAATCCCAGCGGTCATGGTCCCCAAACCTTCTGTTGGCACAGGACAGGAACCATCCCCGAAGACAACTCATCAGACATGAAAGGGACTGGACAGTGGGTAGGAGAGAGATGCTGATGAAGAGTGAGCTAATTATATCAGGTGGACACTTGAGACTGTGTTGGCATCTCCTGTCTGGAGGGAGGATGGGAAGATAGAGAGAGTTGGAAGCTGGCAAAATTGTCACGAAAGGAGAGACTGGAAGGGCTGACTCATTAGGTGGAGAGCAAGTGGGAGTAAGGAGTAAGATGTATATAAAATATGTGACAGACTGACTTGATTTGTAAACGTTCACTTGAAGCTCAATAAAAGTTAATTAAAAAAAACCTATGAGGTAGTTGTTATATTATTCCCATTTTGAAGATTAGCAAATCAAGACACAGGGAAGTTAAATAACTTGCGCTAAGTCAGAGAACTAGTAAATGATGGAGCTAGTATTTATTCACCACTCAAATTTGCCTGACTCTAGAGTCAGTACTATTTAACAAATATGCTATATATATAAAAATCATAGTATATTTACACTTTGTAAACTGTTTTTTACTCAAATACTGTAGGCTCTTTTGATATCAGTAAATATAACCCTATCTTATCATTTAAACTGCATCTTTAATATTCCATTATAGCACTGTACCAAAATTCATTTATTTTCTTATCAATAGAAATTTTGCTTATACCTAGTTTTTAACAATTTGAAAAGTATTGTGTTAAAAATATTGTAGAAACACACCTCTTCATGTATGTATGATACTATTTCCTCAGAATAAATTCTCAGAAGCTTTATGCCACTTTCAGGATGTGACACAAGTGCCCTGCAAAATAACTTTCCAAGGAATGTCCCCAAGGGAAAAATTCAAGGCAATGGCTTTATAAACCAAAACCCAAATTCCCAAATGCAGGTATAATTTGCATCTGTAATTACAAATTTGTAGCTTTTAATGAAGAGCAGAGAAAGAACAAGAGCAAAATCCAACAAATAAAAAGAATTTCTATACTAGAGAATCAAGAAGATGAGTGAAGAGAAAGCTAAAGCAAGACTAAAGGCAAGACCTATGAACATGTAAGAATGGGTGAGTAGTGGAGAAAAATACAGGCTGATGGTGCTCTCAATGGATAAATTGGACAGATGAATAGTACAAAAAGAGAAATTTCAATCACAGAGTTATTTTCAGAACTGTTTAGGAGCAGAGAGAAGGAAGGGGCTGTAACCTTATGTTTTTGCACCAATCAAAGAAGGAAGAGACAGCTGTGGAGGTGACACAACAGCTCTGGAAGTGAGCACCATAGGATCCAGAACGCTGCATCAGGATTGGAGGAGGACTTACTAACAACTTGCCATATGCAGGTGATACAACTCTGCTTCCTGAAAGCCAAGAGGACTTGAAGCACTTACCAATGAAGATCAAAGACCACAACCTTCAGTATGGATTACACCTGAACATTAAAAAAAAAAATCCTCACAACTGGACCAATAAGCAACATCACAATAAACTGAGAAAAGATTGAAGTTGTCAAGGGTTTCATTTTACCTGGATCCACAATCAACACCCATGGAAGCAGCAGTCAAGAAATCAAACGACATATTGCAGGGGGCAGATCTGCTGCAAAAGATCTCTTTAAAGTGTTAAAAAGCAAAGATGTCACCTTGAAGACTAACGTGCTCCTGACCCAAACCATGGTATTTTCAATCACCTCATATGCACGCGAAACTGGGAAAATGAATAAGGAAGACCAAAGAAGAATTGATGCCTTTGAATTATGGTGTTGGCAAAGAGTAATTAATATACCATAGATGACCAGAAGAACAAATAAATCTGTCTTGGAAGAAGTACAGCCAGAATGATCCTTAGAAGGGAGGATGTACTCAGGTACTTTGGACATGTTGTCAGGAGGGACCAGTCCCTGGAGAAGGACAATATGCTTGGTACAGTACAGGATCAGCAAAAAAGAAGAAGATCATCAACAAGAAGGACTGACACAGCAGTTGCAACAATGGGCTCAAACATAGCAACAATTATGAAGATGGCACAAGACTTCACAGTGTTTCGTTCTGTTGTACATAGGGTTGCTATGAGTTGGAATCAAAGGCACCTAACAACAATGACATTGATGAAATTGAAGAAGATAGCACACAGCAATGGGAAGTAAGCAAAGAAATTAAAATCATAGTAGAGGACGGAAAGTCTACCCTTATATACGTGGTCTGCAACACTTGCCTTTTAGAAACCGAAGTCATCTTTGAGAGAAAAGAGTGTTAAGATGAAAAGGGGATGGTTATATATAGCCAGTTACATGTTCTGCAAATGAGATCACTCTGGCAATAGTAGAACATGGAGAGAAAAGTTTGATATATGCGCAGAAGGCCAGAGAAGCTAGAGTAAGGCAAACTGAAAAGTTATAAATATAGAAGCCAAAGGAATATATGCTAGTAGCAAAAACTGTAAGTGGTGAAAGTTCTTGGCATCTACTTTGTAGAGAAAGAAGACACAGGAAGAATTTGGGAAATGAAAATAAAGCTCAGCAGAAAATAAATGTGGAAAAGTTGGAAGCTCTTAAAATAGAGGGTAAGACATGTGTGCTATCAAGGTTCTCTCTAGCTAATCCTGCTCATAGCACCAATTGTGCAAAACAGTCCAAGGAGTCTGAGGTCACCAACCTGTGACACCACATTCACCTGAAAAAAAAAAAAACCCAGATGCCGCATTGGTGGATAATAAATCCCTTTCCACATACCAGCTATACCCTGTAGAAATCTCAGCCTCCCTTACCTGATCAGTTCAGACACCAACTGTTCCATGCAATCCTTCTCTCTCACCCCCATTTACCAAGGGCTGGTCAGTGGGTATTGACCCCTTCTCTGTTTCATTGGCCCAAAATTTGAACAATTCACAAACTCCAGGAAAAGGGCTACCTTTAATCCAGGAGAAAAAAAAATACAAATACATAGGGTGAAGTCCAGTAGGGACCCTAGTGTAGAGCTTCCACGTCCCCACAGGACATATTTAACTTCCTGTGAACAGAGGTTCACCCAAGAAGTTCCACTGAGCCTCCAAGACCTTCGCTGGTGTCACAATGAGGATACAATATGTTACATCATGCCTCCTGAGCCTGAATCAGGAGCTGGCTCCCAGATGGCCCCTCTTGGTCTGGTCAGCCCTGATTAATTGGCTTCAAGGGTGATCCTGCTCTCAGGAACCAAGAACAAAAGCCAAATTGTTTACCACAAGGGTGTTCCACACCTCACACTAGGCAAACAGCTTTGATGTATAGTCATCTTGATGGGAGCCAATGAAACAGCTATCTGGAACAACTAGGCCAACATACAGGAAGCTCACATTTCAGTGCCTGGAAATTATAAAATGAGGATGATAATAATATCTGCCACATAGGAATGTTGTCAGGAATTTATCAGATACTATAAAGTACTTAGACAGGTTCCCAGCACATAAGTGCTCAATACATAATCAACATTTATAGCATATTACTGAATCAATATCTTTATTGAATACATAAAAATTTAATAAGTGAGAAAATAGTCGTAGAAAACTTCCAAAAACTAGAACAAAGTGATAAGAAGTCAGAAAATAGAAAAGAAAATATTAGACTCAGATACTTGATCCAGGAGGTCTAATATCCAAAAAATTAATTGTAGGATGCTAGGTGCTAAAACAAAAACAAAATGAAAGAGAGGAAGTTATCAAAGAAATACTACAAGAGAATTTCCAAGACCTGAAGGACATAAATCTCTAGATTAAAATTCTCACAAAGGGTCCAACATAATGAATGTTAAAAGGTCCTACACCAAGGCACAACACTGAAACAAGAATACCTTGGCAAAAGAGAAGATTCTAAAAGCTTCATAATGGAAAAGGAAGGGGTATCTTTAATAAGAATTAAAATAGCATGGGAGAATTTTCCTCAAAGTTTTTAAGATTTTTAAGCCTATAAAATAGTGGGAAGACTACTAAAAAAAATACATATCATTCCCCTAGATTCATCAGTTGCTAATATTCTGCCACTGACATTCGTGTCATTCAAATAGGCAGGTAGGTGGATACAATCCAGGAGAATGAAAAAGAGTCCCAGGATGTCAAGTGTGTACCAGTTCAAACAGCAGAAGAGGAAAAAAAGGACCTTAAGGGAGGGAAATTTTCTTAAAAAAAGGGTCTTATGATAGATGAGTTTATATAATGAAATATTTAAGAATAAAAAAGAACAGGTGGAAGGAATACTTGATGTGACAACAAGGAAAAAAGAATAATTTTATATTACGGTAAAAACATAAACACTGATACAAATTTAACAAAAATAGAGACAATATAACAAAAAATAGCGACATAAACTGAGAAGAACACATACTTTTGTGGTTACGAGGGGGGGAGGGAGGGAGGGTGGGAGAGGGTTATTTACTGATTAGTTAGTAGATAAGAACTACTTTAGGTGAAGGGAAGGACAATACTGAATACACGGAAGGTCAGCTCAACTGGACTGGACCAAAAGCAAAGAAGTTTCCAGGATAAACTGAATGCTTCAAAGGTCAGTGGAGCAAGGGCGGGGGTTTGGGGACTATGGCTTAAGGGGACTTCTAAGTCGATTGGCAAAATAATTCTATTATGAAAACATTCTGCATCCCACTTTGAAATGTGGCATCTGGGGTCTTAAATGCTAACAAGCGGCCATCTAAGATGCATCAATGGTCTCAACTCACCTGGATCAAAGGAGAATGAAGAACACCAAGGTCACATGATAACTATGAGCCCAAGAGACAAAAAGGGCCACATGAACCAGAGACTTACATCATCCTGAGACCAGAAGAACTAGATGGTGCCCGGCCACAATTGATGACTGCCCTGACAGGGAACACAACAGAGAACCCCTAAGGGAGCAGGAGATCAGTGGGATGCAGACCCCAAATTTGCATAAAAAGACCAGACTTAATGGTCTGACTGAGACTAGAGGAATCCTGGCGGTCATGGTCCCCAAACCTTCTGTTGTCCCAGGACAGGAACCATTCCCGAAGACAACTCATCAGACATGGAAGGGGCTGGACAATGGGTAGGAGAGAGAAGCTGATGAAGAGTGAGCTATTTGTATCAGGTGGACACTTGAGACTGTGTTGGCATCTCCTGTCTGGAGGGGAGATGGGAGGGTAGAGAGGGTTAGAAACTGGCAAAATCGTCACGAAAGAAGAGACTGGAAGGGGGGAGCAGGCTGCCTCATTAGGGGGAGAGTAAGTGGGAGTATGGAGTAAGGTGTATATAAGCTTATATGTGACAGACTGACTTGATTTGTAAACGTTCACTTAAAGCTCAATAAAAATTATTTAAAAAAAAAATAGCGACATACCTGTATTGAGAGAATGAAGAAAATGAGGTGAAATATATGAGAAAGATAAACCCTTACCTATCACCACAAAAAATCAATACATATTAAATTTTAAGGTCATTAAGGAAAGAGTGAGCATTTTCTATAGAAACATGAAAATAAATAACAGAAGAAATGGTCCAAGATGTTGAAAGTGGTGGCTCATAGAGAATGGGACCCAGGAGTGGATAAGGGAAGAGCAAGGGACTGTAGATTTTTGTCATAAGTCTAAGTCCCTTGACTTTTTAAACCATAAAAATGTGTTACTTTGATGAAAAATAACTAACATATGACTTCTACTTCTCTGATGATGGAGTAGCCATATTTTTCAGTCTTTCTCCTACTAAGTACAACTAAAACCCCTAGCAAAGATATATTAAAACAAGCACAAGAAGAGTCTTATAGTTGGAAAAAAGGCAAATCAGCTAGCGATCCCAGAGCCAGGAAACTATATTATGGTACATTCCTGAGTTTTCCTTTTTTTTTTTTTTAATTCTTATTTAGGTGAAGGTTCAAAGACCAAATTAGTTTTCTATTCATGAGTTTATACACCACTTGTTTTGCAACACGGGTTGCAATCCTTGTAACGTGACAGCACTCTCCCCATTACCACCTTGAGTATCCATTTCCATTCATCTGGTTTTCCTACCCCTTCTTGCCTTCTCCTTTTGCTGTTGGGCAGATGTTGCCCTTATGGTCTCATACACATGATTGTTCCAAGGAGCATTTTTCTCAAGAGTGCTATGGTTTATTGTATAGCCCTGTGGCAGTGCTACTCTATCTTCTAAGTTAGCTATGAGTTGGTAATCAACTCAACGGCAATGGATTTCTTTTTTTTTTTTTGTCTACTATTTGGAAACCCTGGTGGCATAGTGGTTAAGTGCTACAGCTGCTAACCAAAAGGTCTGCAGTTCGAATCCACCAGGCACTCCTCAGAAACTCTATGGGGCAGCTCTACTCTGTCCTATAGGGTCACTATGAGCCAGAATTGACTCAGTGGCAACGGGTTTGATTTTTTTGTTGTTTTATTCGGTCTACTATTGCCTCAAGTTGAAATACTGAAGGATTCCACAGGAAAAATATTAAACAACACAGGAAGCATTAAAAGAAGATGGAAAGAATACATAGAGTCATTACATCAAAAAGAACTGGTCAACATTCAACAATTTCAAGAGGTAGCATATGATCAGGAACCAATGGTACTGAAGAAGTCCAAGCTTCACCAAAGACATGGGTGAAAAACAAGGTTCCAAGAAGTGAAGAAATATAAATTGAGACATTTCAACAAAAGGATGTACAGCTTGAAGCGCTCACTCATCTATGCCATGAGATTTGGAAGACAGCTACCTGGCCAAATTACCGGAAGAGATCCATATTTATGTCTATTCCCAAGAAAGATGATCCAGTCGAATGCAGAAATTATCGAACAATATCATTAATATCACACACAAGTAAAATTTTGCTGAAGATCATTCAAAAGCAGCTGTAGCAGTATATCGACAGGAACTGCCAGGAATTCAGGCTGGATTCAGAAGAGGATGTGGAACCAGTGATATCATTGCTGATGTCAAATGGATCCTGGCTGAAAGCTGAGAATGCCAGAAAGATGTTTACCTGTGTTTTATTGACTATGCAAAGGCATTCTACTCTGTGGATAATAACAAATCACGGATAACAATTTGAAGAATGTAAATTCCTGAACACTTAATTGTGCTTATGACAAACCTGTACATAGATCAAGAGGGAGTCATTCAGACAGAACAAGGGGAAACTGCATGGTTTAAAGTCATGAAAGGTGTGCGTCAGGGTCGTATCTTTTCAGCATACATGTTCAGTCTGTATGCTGAGCAGATAATCCAAGAAGCTGGATTGGAAGAAGACTCATTAACAACATGCGTTATGCAGATGACACAACCTTGCTTGCTAAAATTGCAGAGGGCTTGAAGAACTTACTGATGAAGATCAAAGACCACACAGATTTCAGTATGGATTACTCTTCAACATAAAGAAATCAAAAATCCTTATAAATGGACCAATAAGCAACATAATGATAAACGGAGAAAACATTGAAGTTGTCATGGATTTCATTTTACTTTATTCCACAATCAACACCCATGGAAGCAGCAATGAAGAAATCAAGAGACGCACTGCGTTGGGCACATCTGCTGCAAACTACCTCTTTAAAGTGTTAAAAAGCAAAGATGTCACCTTGAAGACTAAGGTGCTCCTGACCCAAACCATAGTATTTTCAATCACCTCATATGCACGCGAAACTGGGAAAATGAATAAGGAAGACTGAAGAAGTGACACCTTTGAACTGTGTTACTGGCAAAGAATGTTAAATATACCATGGACTGCCAAAAGAACGAACAAATCTGTCTTGGAAAAAGTACAATCACAATGCTCCTGAGAAGCAAGGATGGGGAGACTGTGTCTTACATACTTTGGACATGTTATCAGGAAGGTTCAGTCCTTGGAGAAAGACATCATGCTTGGTCGAGTACAGGGTCAGCGAAAAAGAGGAAGACCCTCAATGAGATGGACTGACACAGTGGCTGCATCAATGGGCTTAAGCGTAACAATTGCGAGCATGGAGAAGGACCAGGCAATGTTTCATTCTGTAGTACATACGGCCACTATGAGTTGGAACCAACACAACGGCACCTAACAACAACAACATTTGGGTGAAAGGTGGTCTCCTAGAATGGTTTTAGTTCTAAGTTAGAAAGGGTGTCTAAGGGGCATAAAAAAAAATTTGGTCTTTTTTATGAATTTGTATTTTGATCTACATATTTTTTTCTCCAACTCTAACTGGGACCTTCTATTATGATCCTGGTCAGAGATGTCAGTAGTGATAGTCGGGATCCATCTAGTTCTTCTGGTCTCAGGTTAGTGGAGGCTATGGATCCTCTGGTAAATTAGTCCTTTGTACTAATTGTTTCCTTGAGTCTTTGTTTTTCTTTACTATCCTTTGCTCCAGACAGAAAGAGACCAATAGTTACCCTGAATCTTTTTCTTGACTCAAATATCTCAGACTTGGAGCTATATGAGCCAGAAACCCAGACACGTCAATGGCTGCAGAAAAAAAAGCCCCAACAAAAGTCTGCTTTCTTTAGCCAAAGGATCAGGAAAGCCTAGGAAGACATAAAACTTTTAGACAATTACCACACTACTTCAGGCCAAACATCACAGAAAAATCTGTGGCCCCACCCCCCTCTCATAAGTTTTCTAAATTATCTTTTATGATTGAAGCAAAAATTGTTAACACTGACTGATGTGGTTCTATATACAGAGGAAAAAATTTCAACAATTATAAATGGGGAAGGGTAAAGGAAAATTAAGAGAGATACCTTTTATACTGAATTTTTATACATCAGTCGAAGTGGTAAAATAATGACACCAGTAGGCCATGATTTAAAAAAAAAAAAAAACCCTAAACCCATGTTCACTGCAGCACCGTTTACAACAGCAAAAAGATGGAAGCAACCAAGGTGCACACCAACAGATGAAGAGATAAATAAATTATGGTATAATCACACAATGGAATACTGTGCAATGATTAAGAACAACGATGAATCTGTGAAACATTTCATAACATGGAGGAATCTGGAAGACATTATGCTGAATGAAATTAGTCAGTTGCAAAAGGACAAATATTGTATAAGACCACTATTATAAGAACTCCAGATAAAGTTTAAACACAGAAAAAATATTCTTTGATGGTTACGAGGGTGGGGAGGGAGAGAGTGGGGTATTCACTAACTACATAGTAGACAAAAAATTATTTTAGGTGAACGGAAGGGCAACATACAACACAGGGGAAGTCAGGACAACTCGACTAAACCAAAAGCAAAAAAGTTTCCTAAATACAACTTTGAAGTCCAGAGTAGCAGGGACAGGGGTCAAGGGACCATGGTTTCAGGCGACATCTAGGTCAATTGGCATAACAAAACATATTAAGAAAATGTTCTGCATCCCACTTAGGTGAGAGGCATCTGGGGTCTTAACTGCTAGCAAGTGGCCATCTAAGATGCATCAATTGTTCTCAACCTACCTGGAGCAAAGGAGAATGAAGAATACCAAAGATATATGGTAAAGATGAGCCCAAGGGACAAAAAGGGCCACATCAACCAGAGACTCCATCAGCCTGAGACTGGAAGAAGTAGATGGTGCCTGGCTACCACTGATCACCGCCCTGACAGGGAACACAACAGAGAATCCCTGATGGAGCAGGAGAACAATGGGATGCAGATCTCAAATTCTTGTAAAAAGCCCAGGATTAATGGCCTGACTGAGGCTGGAGGGACCCTGACAGTCATGGTCCCTGGACCCTTTGTTAGCCCAAGATTGGAACCATTCCCGAAGCCAACTCTACAGATAGGGGATGGACTGGACTGTAAGACAGACAGTGATACTGGTGATGAGTGAGCTTCTTGGCTCAAGTGGACACTTGAGTCAATGTGGGCAACTCCTATCTGGTGGCGAGATGAGAAGCAAGAGGGGAATAGGAGCTGGCTGAATGGACGCGGGGAATACAGGGTGGAGAGGAGGAATGTGCTGTCTCATTAGGAGGAAAGCAGCCGGGAGTGCATAGCAAGGTGTGTATAACTTTTTGTATGAGAGACTGACTTGATTGGTAAACTTTCACCTAAAGCACAATAAATTACAAAAAAAAAACCCGTTCCTGTCGAGTTGATGATGTTATGTATATATAATATAATACCAAGCAACCACTAAAAATCTATATAAAAAATGCAGTCAAAAACATTATATTATTGTTGTTCTTGTTACGTGCCATCAAGTCAGTTCCAACTCATAGTAACCCTAAGAACAACAAAACGAAACACTGTCCAGTCCTGAGCCATTGTCACAATTATTACTATAAAAACCAAAACCCTCTGCCATCGAGTCAATTCTGACTCATAGCGACCCTATAGGACAAAGTAGAACTGCCCCATAGAGTTTCCAAGGAGCCCCTGGTGGATTCGAACTGTCAACCTTTTGGTTAGCAGCCATAGCTCTTAACCACTACACCACCAGGGTTTCCAATTATTGCTATGTTTGAGCCCATTGTTGCAGCCACTGTATCGAAATAGCTCGTTGAGGGTCTTCCTCTTTTTCGCTGACCCTCTACTTTACCAACCATGATGTCCTTCTCCAGGGACTGATCCCTCCTGATAACATGACTTCATCTTTCCATCCTATAGATAAATCAAAATGGACTTCTCAGTAACCCACAGAAAACAGAAAAAGTAACTGAGATATGAGAAACAGAAAAAGGAAAAAAAATGGCAGACTTAAACACTATCAATAATTACAATAAATTTCAATGGTCTAAATATGCCAATTAAAAAAGATTGAGATTGGAAGAATTAATTTAAAAACATCACCAACTATACACTGTCTATAAGAAGCTCACTACAAATATACTGGAAAGTTGAAAGAAAAAGAATGGAAAAAAGATACATCATGCAAACATTAATCAAAAGGGAGAAGGAATGTCTATATTAACATCAGATAAACTAAACTTCAGAACAACAAAAAAAAACCTACCAGAAACAGAGAGAGACATATATCATTGTTGTTAATCTCTTACTGTGCCAAATTTATAAACTGAACTTTATCATAGGTTTGTCTACATAGGAGAAATCATAGTATATATAGATTTTGGTACTATCCGAGGCTTCAGGCACTCATGGGAGGTCTTGTAACATATCTTCATGGATAAGGGGAGACTACTATCTACACAATCTATTCAACTACCCGTGAACATATATATAGTAAGAGAAACCATATTCTGGAACAAAAAAAAACTTTAAAAAATTTTTTTAATTTAAATTATACTAAATGTGTTCTCCAACCACAATGGAATCCAACAAAAAATCAATAACAAAAAAATAATAGGAAAATTTCAAACACTTAGAAACTGAACACCACACTTCTAAATATTCCATAGGTCCAAGCAAAAGTCTCAAGAGATATCAAAAAATACCCTGAAATAAATGAAATTGGAAAATACAACATATTAAAATGTGTTGTTTACATGTTGAGAGGGAAAATTATAACAGTAAATACATATATTAAAAAAATATATTAGAGGAGAAGAAATGTCTAAAAGCAATAAGCTCTCACCTCAAGACCTAGAAAAATAAAAACAAAATGAATCCATAGCAAATAGAAGGAAGGAAAAAGTAAGAGTAAAAATCTATGTAATTAAAGAGAGACAATTTTAAAAAATCAATAAAACTAAGAGATGGTTCTTAGAAAAGATCAATAAAGTTGACAAACCTATAACAATACAAAGAAAAAGAGAGAAAACACAAGTTACCAATATAAAGAATGAAACTGAGGATGTCAAAAGAATCATACCAGTACTAAAAACTCACACATAAATTTGACAATTTAGGTGATATAGACCAATTTCTCAAAAGACAAACTACTACAATCTCACTCAATATAAAATAAATAATTTGAACAGCACAAAAATGAAATTGAATTAGTAATTTAAAACATTCCAGAAAAGAAATCTCCAGGCTCAGATAGAGAATTCTACCTTTTAAGGAAGAATTAACAACAATCCCATACAATATCTTTCAGAAAAGAGGAGTGAACACTTCCCAACTCATTTCATAAAGATAATATTACCCTGATCCCAAAGACAGATGAAAAAAGTACCAAAAATAAGAGCAATATCCCTCAAGAATATAAATGCAAAAATCCTTAATAAAATATTAGCAAATATAATTGAGCAACACATAAAAATAATCATACACCATGATCAAGCAGAATATATTCCAAGGATGTGAGACTGTTTCAAATTAAGAAAAATTAATCAATGTAATCCACCATATTACCAGACTAAAAAAGAAAAATCACATTATCATACCAATTGATGCAGAAAAACCACTTGACAAAATTATCAGAAAAACACAGAGAGGAACATCCTCAACTTCATATAGAGCATTTACATAAAATGTACAGCTAATATGATACTTCATGATGAAAGACTGAATGATTTCCTCCTAAGCTTAAGAACAAAGCAAGAATAACTGCTCTCACTCCATAGTGTTGGAAGGTTCAGCCAGTGAAATAAGGCACATAGGTCAGAAAAAAAGAAATAAAATTGCTGTCTATGTAGAAAATCCCAAGAAATCTGAAGGAAAAAAAAAATCCCAGAACTAATAATTGCATTCAGCAAAGTTGCAAGATAGAAGGTAAACTTAGAAAAATAAATTGTATGAGATGGGGGACATTACAACAGACACAGGAGAAATAAAAATGATCATAATAGAATACTATAAAACATTGTACTCCAACAACTTTGAAAACCTGGAAGAATGGATACATTTCTAGAAACACACTACCTATCAAAACTAACACAAACTGAGGCAGAAAACCTGAACAGAACCATAAGAAGAGATTGAAGAGGTAATAAAAAAAAGCTACCAACAAAAAAAAGCCCTGTCCTTGACAGCTTCACTGAAGAATTCTACCAAACATTCAGAGAAGAGCTCACACCAGTACTACTCAAACTATTTCAGAGCATAGAAAAGGAAAGAACACTCCCAAATACATTCTATGAAGCCAGCATAACCCTGATACCAAAGACAGCAATGACACTTCAAAGAAAGAAAATTACAAACCAGTAGCTCCCATGAATATAGATGCAAAAATTCTCAACAAAATTCTACCCAATGGAATTCAGCATCATATATATTTTTAAAAAAAATTACACCATGACCAACTAGAAACCACATCAGGCACGCAAGGATGGTTCAACATTAGAAATTCAATCAACATCATCTACCACATAAATAGAACCAAAAATAAGAATCACGCGATCATCTCAATCAACATAAAAAAGGCATTTGATAAAGTGCGACATCCTTTCCTGATAAAAAATCTCAATAAAATAGGAATAGAAGGGAAATTCCCCAACATAATAAACAGCCTCTTTTTTTTTATACAAAACCAAAAGCTAAAATCATTCTCAATGGAGACAGGCTGAAAGCATGCCCCCTGAGAATGGGAAAAGGACAAGGATGCCTTTCATCACCACTCCTATTTAACATTATGCTGGAAGTCGTAGCTAGAGCAATAAGGAAAGAAAAAGAAATAAAGTGCATTGAAATTTCAAATTTCGATGCCTTTTATTTCCAGATAATATAACACCATCCTATACACCAACAGGAAACCCTGGTGGTGTAGTGGTTAAGTGCTACAGCTGCTAATCAAAGAATCAGCAGTTCGAATCCACCAGGCGCTCCTTGGCAACTCTATGAGGCAGTTCTACTCTGTCCTATAGGGTCGCTATGAGTTGGAATCGACTCGACGGCACTGAGTTTGGTTTTTTTTTTTTTTTGTCATACGCCAACAAAGAGAACTTCGAAAAGAAAATTAAGAAAAGAATACCATTTATAAGAGCCCCTAAAAAAATAATAGCCCCTAAATCTGATCAGGGATGTAAAAGGTCTATATAAAAAAAAACTACTACTAGAAACCAATAGAGTTCAACAAAAATGAAAAAACATAATGCACTCATGGATAGAAAGACTCAACATTGTGAAAACATCAATCCTATCCAAAGTGGTCTACAGATACAATGCAATCCTGATCCAAATACCAACAGCTTTCTCTAACAAGATGGAAAAACTAACGTTATATGGAAAGGAAAGAGGCCCTGGATAAGTAAAGCATTATCGAAAAAGAAGATCACAGTACCAGATCTCAGAACCTACTATACAGTCACGGTAATCAAAACAGCCTGGTGCTGCTACAACGACAGACACATACACTGATGGAACAGAATTGAGAACTCAGGTGTAAATCCATCCACCTACAGTCACCTGATCTTTGACAAATGCCCAAAGTCCATTAAGTGAGGAAAAGACATTCTCTTTACCAGATTGTGCTGGCAAAACTGGATGTCAATCTTAAAAAAATGAAACAGAACCCATACCTCACACTATACACAAAAACTAATTTAAAATGGATGAAAGACCTAAACATAAAACCTAAACTATGAGAAAAAATAGGGACAACACTACGGATCCTAATATACAGCATAAATAGGATACAAACTATAACTAACAATGCAGAAACACCAGAACATAAACTAGATACCTGGAAACACCTAAAAATTAAACAGTTATGCTCATCAAAAGACTTCCTCAAAAGAGAACCTACAGACTGGGAAAAAAATTTTGGCTACAACATATCCAACAAGGGTCTAATCTATAAAATCTATAAGATACTTCAACACCTCAACAAAAAAGACAAATACTCCAATTAAAAATTGGACAAAGGGTATTAACAGACACATCACCAAAGAAGACATCCAGGCAGCTAACAGACACATGACGAAATGCTCACAATCATTACCCATTAAAAAAAAAAAAACCCACTGCTGTCAAGTCGATTCCAACTTAGCGACCCAATCGGAAGAGAAGAACTGCCCCATAGGGTTCCCAAGGAGCAGCTGGTGGATTAGAGCTCCCAACGTTTTGGTTAGCAGCTGAACACAAAACTACACTTAGATACCATCTCATCCTGACATCACTGACACAAATCAAAAAATAACCAATAATGAAGAGATTGCAAGGAGATTGAAACTCTTATGCACTGCTGGCGGGAATGTAAAATGTCACAACCACTATGGAAAACAATATGATGCTTCCTAAAAAAGCTAGAAATAGAAATATCATATGATCAAGTAGTCCCACTCCTAGGAATACACCCTAGAGAAATAAGAGCCATCACACCAATAGACATATGCACACCCATGTTCACTGCAGCATTATTCACAATAGCAAAAAGATGGAAACAACCTAAGTGCCCACAACTGATGCATGGATAAACAAATTGTAGTACATACATACAATGGAATACTAATCAACGATAAAGAACAATAATGAATCCTCGAAATATTTCACAACATGGATGAATCTAGAGGGCATTATGCCAAGTGAAATAATTCAATCACAAAATGGTAAATACTGTATGAGACCACTATTATAAAAACTCAAGAAAAGGTTTACACACACGAAAGAAACAGTCTTTGAAGTTTACAAAGGAAGGGATGGTTGGGGAAAGGAAATCATTGACTTCGGTGAAGAGAAAGACAGCACACAATATAGGGGAAGCCAGCACAACTTAACCAAGGCAAAGTAATAGAAGCTTCATACACACATCCAAATACCCCCGAGGGACTGAGTTGCTAGAGTTGAGGGCTGGGGACCATGGTCTCTGGGTTCATCTAGGTCAATTGGCATAACACAGATCATAAAGAAAATGTTCTATATCTAACATTAGTCCGTAGCATCTGGGGTCTTAAAAAGTTTTGAGTGGCCATCTAAGATACATCTACTTGTCCCATCCCATCCAGAGCAAAGAAGAATGAAAAAAACCAAAGACACAAGAGAAAGATTAGTCCAAAGGACTAAAGGACCACACATATCACAGCATCTACCAGCCTAAGCCAAGAAGAACTAAATGGTGCCAGGCTACCACCACCGGCCGCACTGACAGGGATCACAGTAGAAGTTCCCAGACAGAGTGGGAGAAAAATTTAGAACAAAATTCAAATTAAAAAAAAAAAAACAGACTCACCGATTTGACTGGGAGGAACCCCTAACCCTAGGACCCCTAGACATCCTTCTAACTCAAAATTGAAGCCACTCCCAAAGTTCACTGTTCAGCCAAATATTAGACAGGTCTATAAAACAAAAAATAACGCACATGAGGAATGTGCTTCATAGTTCAATCATGTATATGAGACCAAAAGGGCATCACCTGCTCAAAAGTAATGACGAGAAGGCAGGAAGTGACAAGAAAAATGGACAGATGGAAATGAGGAATTGGGGCGTGGAAAGACAGAGTGTTGACATATTGCAGGGACTGGAATTACTGACACAAAAAATTTTGTGTATAAATTTTTGAATGAGAAACTAATTTGCACTGTAAACTTTCACCTAAAGCACAATAAATTTTTTTTAAATGGGCAAAGTATTTAAAAGGACATTTCTCCAAAAAAGATAGGCAAGTGGCCAATAAGCACATGAAAAGATGCTTAAAATCATTAGCCTAGAGAGAAATGCAAATAAAAAGCATAAGATACCACTTTACGCACACTAGGATGATTTCATTTTACTTGGATCCACAATCAACACCCATGGAAGCAACAGTCATGAACTCAAGAGATGCATTGCATTGGGCAAATCTGCTGCAAAAGACCTTTTTAAAGTGTTGAAAAGCAGAGAGGTCACCTTGAAGACTAAGGTGCGCCTGACCCAAGCCATGGTATTTTCAATTGTATCATATGCATGCAAAAGCTGGACAATGAATAAGGAAGACTGAAGACAAATTGATGCTTTTGAATTGTGATGCTGGCAAAGAATATTGAATATACCATGTACTGCCAAAAGGAAGAACAAACCTGTCTTGGAAGAAGTACAACCAGAATGTTCCTTAGAAGCAAGGATGGCGAGACTGAGTCTTACATACTTTGGACATGCTGTCAGGAAGGATCAGTCCCTGGAGGAGGACATCATGCTTGGTAAAGTACAGGATCAGTGAAAAAGAGGAAGACTCTCAATGAGATGGACTGACACATTGGCTACAACAATGGGCTCAAGCATAACAATGATTATGAGCATGGCACAGGACCAGGCAGTGTTTCGTTCTGTGGTACATAGGGTTGCTACGAGTGGCAACTGACTCAACAGCACCTAACAACAACAGCAACAGGCTGACTAAAATAAAAAAGAAAGACAGTATCAAGTGTTAGCAAGAATGTGGAAGAATACTTGCAAGCTACATATTCAACCAAGGAGAAGTACCTTAGAATGTATAAAGAACTCTCAAAACTGAAAGTAAAAAAAACCAATAACCCAATTAGAAAATGGGCCAAAGACACGAAGAGACATTTCACCAAAAAAATATACAGATGGTAAATAAGCAGATGATAATATGCTTAATATCATTAGCAAAATCCAAATTAAAACCAGATGCAATGTTCCCACACACGTATCAGAACGGCTAAAATAAAAAATAGTGACAATACCAAATGCTGGAGAGGATGCTGAGAAACTGGATCGCTTGTTTTGCCGATGGGAATATAAAATAGCACAGCTATTCAGGAAAAGTTTTTGCAATTTCTGAAAATAACTGAACATGCACCTACCATACAACCCAGCAATTGTACACCTAGGCATTTATCCCAGAGAAAGGAAGACTTAGGTTCACACAAAAAGCCATACACAAATGTTTACACCAGCTTTATCCGTAATAGCCCCAAACTGGAATCAATCCAGATGTCCTTCAACAAGTGAATGGTTAA
This sequence comes from Loxodonta africana, assembly GCF_030014295.1. NCBI lineage: Eukaryota > Metazoa > Chordata > Mammalia > Proboscidea > Elephantidae > Loxodonta > Loxodonta africana. The sequence goes on from NC_087369.1 coordinate 151,357,531, forward strand.
ACAAACAATGGTAAACCCTTATCATAAAATACTACTTAGCAATAAAACAGAATGAATTATTGATACATACAATAACCTGGATGAATCTACAGTAAAATATGCTAAGTAAAAAAAAAATCCAATTCTAAAAGATTACTACTGAATTATTTCATTTATAAAACATTATTAAAATCACAAAGTGATAGAAATAGGGAACAGATTAGTGGTTACCAGGGTTTAAGGAGGAGGTAGGAGTAGGAGGGTAGTGGGTGTGGATATAAAAGGACAGCATGAGGGATTCTTGTGATAATGGAAATATTGTGTCTTGGCTGTATCAATATAAATATTCCGATGGTGATACTGTACTATAGCTCTGCAAGATGTTACCATTGGGGTAAAACTGAGTGAAGGGCACATGGGATCTCTCTGTATTATTTCTTACATCTGTATGCCAATCTACAATTATCTCAAAACAAAAATTTAAGAGAAATGAAGTCCAACTACATGCTACAACATGGATGAACCCTGAAAACTTGATGTTGAGTCACTCAGAAAAGGACAAATATTGTATAATCCCACTTATATGAAATATCTAGAATAGGCAAACGCATAAAGATCAAAGTTCACTAGTGGTTACAAGGGGTGGGAGCGAGGGGAGAAGAGGGCGCCATTGCTTAGTGGACACTAAGTTTCTGTTAAGAGTGACGGAAAAATTTAGAAACAGATAGTGGAGATGGTTGCAAAACATGATGAATGTAATAAATGTCACTAGATTGTACCTGTAAAAAATGTTGAAATGGCAAATACTTTCATGTACTTATAACATGTCACGGATTGAATTGTGTCCAACAAAAATATGTGTCAACTGGTTAGGCCATGATTCCCACTCTTCAGTGATTGTGCACCACCTTGTCATCTGATGTGATTTTCCTATACTTTGTAATCCTAATTTCTACCTGTGGTTAATGAGGAAGATTAGATTAAAAGGATTAGGGTGGAACTATAACACCTTTACTAAGGTCTCATTCCTGATCCATTGTAAAGGGAGTTCCCCTGGGGTGTGGCCTGCACCATGTATTATCTAACAAGAGATTAATTAAAGGAAAGGGAAGCAAGCAGAGAGAGAGGTGGACCTCATACCACCAAGAAAGCAGTGCCAGGAGCAGAGTACGCCCTTTGGACCCAGGGTTCCTGTGCAGAGAAGCTCCTAGTCCAGAGGAAGATTGATGAGAAGGGCTTTCCTCCAGAGCCTACAGAGACAGAAAGCCTTCCTCTGGGGCTGAAGCCCTGAATTAGGACTTCTAGCCTACTAGGCTGTGAGAGAATAAATTTCTCTTTGTAAAAGTAATCCACTTGCAGTATTTCTGTTATAGCAGCACTAGATGACCAAGAAACTACAATAAAAAATTTAAAGTCTAATTTAAAAAATAACAATTGAGCTTATTAAAGAAAAGTAAGCAAACAAAAATATGAGGAAGTTATTAACTCTAGGATGAACAAAAAGTTGTACACAGAAGGAAATGGCTGAAATACTACGCTCCTTGGCTCAGCAGTGAATCACACTTACATACTCATCATAAAGGAAAAACTGAATACTGATTTGAACAAAAATAATGGTGGTTTAATTACATTGAAAGAGTGAGGTAAAAGTGTTAAATCTTCATATTCTATATGAGGATGTCAATAGATGCTGTCCAAAATTCATATGTCAGGAAATAGCACTGAAAGGGCATGATTTATACAAATGGAAATAACTACCAAATGAAGTAGCCGAAAGAGTAGTAAGTGTTAGCTCTCTAACAGGCTGTATGTGAGGTAGGGAGGCAGTGGGCAGGGCCCCGTGAACTGGAAAGCATTCTGCTACTTTTTTCTATATTACCATTGTGCATGTATTACTCTTATCAAATTTGGTACATACGATAAAGGTTATTTTTAAGGAAGGGGAAGCATCCCTGATGGGAGAAATTTGACTTCCAGTCCCAGCAGCTGTATTAACTGCTCTCACTGTCCCTACCATCCTCCTAATTGTCAAATCCAATGTCACATTCTCAAGCCTCAGCTTCCTACACTTTATTGACATTTGTCTATTTCACATTATTAATTACTGACACGGCCCTCGTCTGGTATGACTGCTCTCCTGCTCTCCCATTGCTGAAATGCTAGTTCAGGTCCTCAGCATTCTCATCTGAACCAGTGCAATGGCCAACACCCTCCTACTCACCTCCTTGGTGCTGTCAAAGAAATTTTCCTATGAAACAGCTCTCATCCTGTGCTCTACTGCAGTGGCTAACAAACACAGGCACGCAGGCCAAATCCAGACCACTATCTGTTTTCGTAAATAGTCTTGCTAGAACACAGCCATGCCCATTCATTTACCAAAGGTCTATGGCTGCTTTGATGCTACACTGACGGAGTTGAAAAGTTGCAACACAGAACATCAGGCCCAAAAAGCCTCAAATATCTACTCCTTTACAGAAAAAGTTTATTATTCCTCTACTGCAAGACAATTATGGATCTTGTTGATGACCAAGATTCCCTTTGATTGTCCCTAAACTTCCCTTTCCATGAATGACAGTAGTCATTTCAAACCTTCACCAATATCCTTTAAGCCCAGTAGCCTAACGTCTCTTCCCTCAGTCACAGAGAAAATGGAGGTGAAAATTTTTCAATTATATTCCCAATGTCCTACCCTCTGCTTATATGTATTTGCTCTTGTGCTTATTTCATTCTTTCTGGAATGTAAGCTCCAAGAAGGGAAAGGACTTTCATCTTCCCTTCTGAAACTGCTACATCTTCACACCTAGAACAGTGACTGGCATGGTATAGGGCCTCCATAAATGAAATTCAATTTCAGTAGGAAAGGTGCCTCTCCTCATACCTCAAGTCTAATCCTTCCACCTGCCCTCTGGATCACCTCTGATCCCACCTGTCTACCGACCTCAAGTCATCAATAGATCCTTTCCTTTCCTGTATCTTCGACCTTACCCTCTCTTCTGATCCTTTCTCTTTAGCATATAATTGTGCTTATCTCTCTCCCATTATATGTGTATATACATATAAATAACCAACTATCACCAACTGCTCACCATCCCTTCATAGCCAAACTTCTCCACTTCCTGACCTCCATTAAATCCTCAGCCCAGAGGGCTGCAGGGACCATGGTCTAGGAGAACATCTAGCTCAATGGGCATAACATAGTGTGGTGCTTAAGGTTGTATGTCAACTTTGCTAGGCCATATTCTCAGTGGCTTGATATCTGTGTGACAGTGTGATCACTTTCATGATGAGATTTGATATTATGTGATCACCTCCATGATGGGATCTGCTGTGAGTAGCCAACCAGTTGAAAGGGAGTTTCCTTAGGCTTATAAAGGGATTATGGCCGGCATTAAATATAAGTGGGTATTCTTGCAAGGCTTGGGGTTTTTGTTCATTCTGCATCCTCCAGCTAGCTCCTGTTCATCTGATCTCCAGTTCACGGAACTTGAGCTAGCAGCTTACTAGTGGTCTCATCTGCCTATCTTTGGGATTCATTGATCTTCACAGCCTGTGAACAAGAGCCCTGCTTTCCAACCTGCCAATCATGGGTTCCCCGACCCTGGGGACAACATGCATTAGGAGAAGCCTCTATTCTAACCCATGGATTTGGGACATTCCAGTTTGTAGAATCGCATCAGCCATTTCCTTGATATAAACCTCTCTCTATATATATTTATATGCTTTAGTGATTTTGCTTCTCTAGAGAACCACTCTTAAGACACATAGTTTATCAAGAAAATGTTCTATATTCTACCTTGGTAAGAAGCATCTGGGGTCTTAAAAGCTTGTGAATGGCCATTTAAGATACTCCAATGGTCTCAACACATTGGCAGCAAAGGAGAATGAAGAAAACCAAAGACGCAAGGGAAAGACTAGTCCAAAGGACTAATGGACCACAACTACCACTGCCTCCACCAGACTGAGTCCAGAACAACTAGATGGTGCCCGGCTACCACCACTGACTGCTCTGATAAAAAAAAAAAAAACGACTGCTCTGATAGACATCACAAAAGAGGGTCCCAGACACAGCTAGAGGAAAATGTAGAACAAAATTCTAACTCACAAAAAAAGACTGGACTTACTAGCCTAACAGAGACTAGAGAAACCCCGAGAGTATGGCCCCAAACACCCTTTTAGCTCAGTAATGAAGTCACTCCTGAGGTTCACCCTTCAACGAAAGATTAGACAGGGACATAAAACAAAACAAGACTAAATGGGCACAGCAGCCCAGAGGCAAGGACGAGAAGGCAGGAGGGGACAGGAAAGCTGGTAATAGGGAACCCAGTGTCGAGAAGGGAGAGTGTTGTTAAGTCGTGGGGTTGGTAAACAATGTCGCAAAACAGTATGTGTACTAATTGTTTAATGAGAAGCTAGTTTGTTCCGAAAACCTTCATCTAAGGTACAATTTTTTAAAAAATCCTCAACCTAATGCAATCTGGCTTCAGCACCCACCACACGACACAACTATAATGACTTCAGTCCAGTTTAGCAACCCTCTCCATGGTATAAATTCTTATGGAAAGTTCACAGTCCTTCTATAATTCTGTAACATTTGACATGGTTGACCATTTTCTGTCTGCGAACTCTCTCTTCGTCTGGCTCCCTGGACACCAGGCTCTGGTTTTCTTCTAACTTTTTTTTTCTCTCTCTCTCCCTTCCTCCCTCCCTTTCTTCCTTACTTCCTCCCTTTGTGCCTCACTCATCAGTATCTGCCTTCCCTTATTTTACTCCCCTGGAGTTTTGTCCTATGTCACATTTTATACCTGATCACTTTCTGTATTCTACATACTCTCTAATTCTACATTCTACATTCACTCTAATGGCTAGTTGCCATCTATATCAAGGGTGGAAATTTTGCTGCTTAAAGCTTCATATGACTTGTAGGGTTTAGTTGGCTTAACCATTTCCTTTTTTAACTTAAATACCTTTGACCCTATCCTCAAGGCTTCCTTTTTTCTTAACCACATATTAGCCCCAGATGGAATCATCCATTCACGTTACCTGCATTTGGATCTGATGACTCAAAATAATATAATATCTTGAACTTAGCAGATAATGCATATTTTAAATGAATGTTTAACAAAATCAGATTAGGAGGAGGATTTCACCTAATTACAAATGCATTTAGTATTTGATTATCATCCCCAAAGGCAACTGCTTTGAGCATCTGAAAAAATAAAACTCAACTATGGTGATAATTAAGTATTAATTATCACAGTGGTGTTTTCCATTTACATTAACATAGGAAAAAGGGGTTTTCACATCAAGGAGAGAAGGAGACACTTTGGTTTCCATTTCTAAAGCCAAAGCTACACAATTCATTTCCATATGGTCTGCTTGGAGGGCAAATTATAGCTTTGGCTTCCAACTGAAACTATATTGGCACTCAGAGGTATATCTCCTTATAACTCTGAGTAGGTACCCTGGAGGCTCCTTGAGATAAAGAGCTGTAATTTAATTTGCCATTGCATAACCCAGTCACGTAAAGGAAGAAGGAGCTCCCGTTTTCATTCCCTTCATAGTAGACATTTAATTATATGATAATTACTTACAGCTTGCTGCTCAGCTTCTACTTTTATGAAATGTAAATTACACTTCACTCAAAAGTGCAAGATGAGCATTCTAAATACTTCACTAAGCAGGGTTACGAAATTTTCTGACATTTTTTCCCAGGCCAAGAATTAGAAAGATGATATACCTTTAAAGGAAACTTTCAGACACCAAAAAAGTTGAGTTTTTAATGAATATCTAAAAGACAGAAAAACTTCCAAGGGGGGAAAAAATGTATATTGGGTTTTGAACAAGTTCAGTAGCCTCAGTAAAGCCATAGATAGCTTTGTCTTAGAATGTCAACCACTTTATCTATTGTGCTTACTGTCAAATTCATAAATTGGGTTTACTGGCAAGAATAAGAAAAAAAGAAAGTGATGAGAATGATAAAGATGATACAATTTAAACGACATTTTTAAGTCTGTCGAATGTATCTTATTATTTTTCTATAGCATTATTTTCACCTGACATTGGAATTACAAAGGTCAAGTGACTGGTGAAGTCATTATTATTTTCACTACTAAATGATGCATTCAAATAGAAAACCTAGACTGGAGAACCCAAAGCCACAGCTGACTCAAAGGAACCATGAACCATTCTCTATAAACCTTGAACCTTTAATTTAGAGACTTTGCCACTGTATATTGTCAGCTAAAAATTTAAGAGAGTTCAGGATTACTCTTCAAGATATTTGTCTCTGGTGGCACTGGGTTCTGGGATCTTATCCAGAGTCTAGACAGAAAAACTTCAGAGAAACTAAAAAATAGCCAGAAAAAAAGAGAAGTAACTTAAATTTTTAAATGTTAGATAAATATATAGAAGCATAAACAAATTATTTCCCATGGTTTGATTAAGGAATCATTAAGATATCATTAACATCACATGCAAGTAAAATTTTGCTGAAGATCACTCAAAAGTGGCTGCAGCAGTATATCCGCAGCAGTATATCTACAGGGAACTGCCAGAAATTCTGGCTGGATACTGAAGAGGACATGGAATCAGGGATATCACTGCTGATGTCAGATGGATCCTGGCTGAAAGCAGGGAATGAATACCAGAGAGATGTTTACCTGTGTTTTACTGACTATGCAAAAGCATTCAACTGTGTGGATCATAACAAATTATGGATAACATTGCAAATAATGGGAATTTCAGAACATTTAATTGTGCTCATGAGGAACCTGTATGTAGATCAAGAGGCAGTTGTTCTAACAAAACAGGCGATATATCGTGGTTTAACGTCAGGAAAGGTATGAGTCAGGGTTGTATCCTTTCACCATGCCTATTCAATCTGTATGCTGAACAAATAATCTGAGAAGCTAGACTATATGAAGAAGAATGGGGCATCAGGATTGGAGAAAGTCTCATTAACAACCTCAGTTATTCAGACGACACAACTTTGCTTGCTGAAAGTGAAGAGGACTTGAAGCACTTACTGATAAAGATCAAAGAGCAGAGCCTTCTGTATGGATTACACCTCAACATAAAGAAAACAAAAATCCTCACAACTGGACCAATAAGCAACATCATGATAAATGGAAAAAAGACTGAAGTTGTCGAGGATTTGATTTTTTACTTAGATCCACAATACCCACGGAAGCAGCAGTCAAAAAATAAAAGACACATTGCTGCAAAAGATCTCTTTAAAGTGTTGAAAAGCGAGGATGTCACCTTGTAGACTAAGGTGTGCCTGAGGCAAACCATGGTGTTCTCAATCACCTCATATGCATGGGAAAGCTCCACAATGAATAAGGAAGACCAAAGAAGAATTGATGTCTTTGAATTGTGGTTTTGGCAAAGAATATTGAATATACCATACAATGCCAAAAGGACAAATAAATCTGTCTTGAAAGAAGTACGACCAGAATGATCCTTAGAAGCAAGAATGGTGACACTGTGTCTTACATACTTTGGACATGTTGTCAGGAAGGATCGGTCCCTGCTGAAGGACATAATGCTTGGTAAAGTAGAGGGTCAGCGAAAAAGAGGAAGAGCCTCAACGAAATGGATTAACACAGTGGCTGCAACAACGGGCTCAAGCATAACAACCACTGTAAGCATGGCGCAGGACCCGGTAGTGTTTCATTCTGTGGTATATAGGGTCGCTATAAGTCAGAACCGACTTGATGGCACCTAACAACACAACAAGATTTCAAGGGCAACTACCACTGATACATAATAAAAGACCTTATACTGGTAGAGGATTTTATTATTTTGAAAGCATTTTCACAAAAAATCATAGCATGTTAGACCTGGAAGGAACATTAAAAATCACCCAATGTAACTCTTGCTCCTCTTACTAGATTTATTCTTTATTTCATTTATTTTTATAAACCTATTTATTAAAATATAACATACATATAGTATAACCATACATATAATAAAGTGCACACCTTGAGAAATTTTTATAAAATGAGCATGCCTGTGTTGCCATCACCTAGATTAGACTGAGGACATTATCAGCATCCCAAAACTCTTCCTCATGTCCTTCCTGATCTTCTACCACTACTCTGATTTTGATCACCATAGTTTTTTCTGTTTTCAAACTTTATATAAATGGATTCTCTTTTGCATTTGGCTTCATTTTCAACCTTATATCTATAAGATTCATCCATGTTGTCTGGTGTAGTAGAAGATTGTTCTTTTTAAATGTTATATGGTATTCAATTGTATGAATATACCACAATTTATCCATTTTTACTCTACTTGAAAAATCCCTGGGTGATGCCAATAGTTAAGGCACTCAACCTGCTAACCAAAAAGTTGGTGGTTCAAGTCCACCCAGAGGAACCTCAGAAAAAAGGCCTAGTGATCTAGTTCAGAAAGCTCAGACACTGGAAACCCTATGGAGCACAGTGCTACTCTGACACGGCATCACCGTGAATTGAAATCGACTTTGTGGCCACTGAAAAAACTGTCGATGAACATTTAGTTTGTTTTCAGTTTGGTCTTGCTGCTACGAGCATTTTACACATGTTTTGTGGTGCACACATGTATGCACAGTGGTTAAAAGCTTGGCTGCTAATCAAAATGTCAGCAGTTTGAATCCACCAGCTGCTCCTTGGAAACCTTATGGGGCAGTTCTACTCTGTCCTGTATGGTCACTATGAGTCAGAATTGACAACAACAGGTTTTTTTTTTTTGTTTTTTTTTTAGTATACGTAGGAGCAGATTTGTTATATCATCTGGTACACATATATTCAGCTTAAGCAGGAACTGACAATTTTCCAAAGTGGTTGTACCAATTTACATTCAAATGAACACTCTATGAACATTTCAGTGCCTCCATACCCTCTACAGTAGTTGGTGTTGTTGGACTTTGTAATGTTAGCTATTCTGATAGATCTATAACGGTATCTCATTGTAGTTTTAAGGTATATTTCCTTGATGACTAATGATACTTAGTGACCCTTTTGATATCCTATTTTGTGTAGAACTTGTTCAAGCATTTTTTTTAATTGTGTTATCTTTTCCTTATCGATTTGTAAGAGTTCTTTATATATTCTGGATACAAGCCCTTTGCCACTTTTGTACATTGCAAACATTCTCTCCTATTATGGTTTGCCTTTTTACTCTCGTAATGGTGTTTTTAGATGAATAGAATTCTTTATTACAATAAAGTCTGTTATTGTTCTTAAAAATTTTTTTTTTTTTTTTTTGTTCTTAGGTGCCCTCAAATCAGCTCTGATTTATAGTGACCTTACATACAACAGAACGAAACAGTGCCTGGTCTGTACCATCCTCACAATCAGTGTTACATTTGAGCTCACTGTTGCAGCCACTGTGTCAATCCATCCCATTGAGGGTCTTCCTCTTTTTCATTGACCCTTTACCAAGCATGATGTCCTTCTCCAGGGATTGGTTCCTCCTGATAACATGTCCAAAGTACCTGAGACAAAGTCTCGTCATCCCCACTTCTAAGGAGCATTCTGGATGTACTTATTCCAAGACAGATTTGTTCATTCTCCTGGCAGTCCATGGTATATTCAATATTCTTTGCGAGCACTGTAATTCAAAGGTATCAATTCTTCTTCAGTCTTCCTTATTTGTTGTTCAGCTTTCAAATGCACATGAGGTGATCAAAAATACCATCCCTTTGATCAGATGCACCTTAGTCCTCAGAGTGATATCTTTGCTTTTGAACACTTTAAAGAGGTCTTTCACAGCAGATTTGCCCACTGCAATACCTCATTTAATTTCTTGACTGCTGCTTCCACGGGCATTAAGTGTGGATCCAAGTAAAATGGAATCATTGGCAACTTCATTATTTTCTCCTTTTATCATGATGTTACTGATTGGTTTAGTTGTGAGAATTTTTGTTTTCCCTATGTTGAGTCTGAGAGTGCACAAATTATCAACATAAGGAATGAAAAAAAAGAGACATCACTACAGAGATAACATTCATTAAAAAGATAACAGGGCACTATAAACAATTTTATGTCAATTCTTTTGTCACAATAAGTGATGCATTATCTATTTTCATCTATTAACTTCCAGTGCTATATAAACATAAAGAACGAAAGATTAGAAAATGGAGTCTGGGTTGTTACTGCTCAAATGTGCAAAGACATAACTTCACTTATTCAACAATTTTTTCACAATTGCTAAATGTCAGATGTGAGGCCCTGGGGGATACAACAATGAATAAAACATATTAGTTCCTACCCTCATGGAGTTTGTTTCTCCAATGGGAGAAACAAACGTTGATAATTACCCTAACAATTCATTATCATTATGGCAAGAGCTGTATAGAAAAACTACAGGGTGCTATTATGCATGTATACAATGTGGGCCTAACTAGACTAGGAAGGCACAGATGACTTATCTGAAAGAATGACATTTAAGCTTAGACCTGAAGAATGGTTAGGAGTTTGCAAGGTGAAGGGGGATGGAGGAGCAGAGAGGATAAGAAAAGGATAAATCAGAAAAAATTGGAGTCCTCGCCACCTCACCCCAACCTTTGCTACCCAACCTCTACAAACATTCACCCTGCCCAGGGCAATATGAGTTTTGTGATCTGGAATTCTGGAGCTTCAACTGTTCAAGGTCAAAGTTAAGTGAATACTGTGTTCTAAACCAAGGTAAAAGGAGGCAAAATGCTAAGCTTTCCAGAAATGGAAGTAGCTCTGAGATTTGGAAAATAGATAAAGAGGTAACTAGAGCTTCAAGAAAGTGTCTCCAAAACAGGCAGGGGGACCAAACTTTTACAGATTTCACAAATAGAGGATGTAGGCACCTATTTCCCTGAAAGTGACCAGGAAAGTGACAGGACCTCAAAGTAGAATGGAATGTGGTGTCCAAGGAAGGCTAGACCCCAGACCACTCCAGTGCTTCCAGCCCAGACAGAAATCTCTGTACCTCAGCTTGGCCCAGAATCACAGATCTGCTAGCCTTGAAGAGATCATACAGGATTCGACAATGAGCATAGCAGTAGTGACCAATGCATAGACAGAAGACCTGAGGACTCCCCGTGATTATCCAAGACACTCAGTACCTAATATGACCCTGGAGGCCTCAATAACAACTGGGAATGAGTTTTCCACAAATTGGGGAAGAAGGGGTCTCTGAGTAGATTAAATCATATTTAGAGAATAAGAGAAATATAATATTCCTTCCATTCCATATTTTGGAGTAAAATGCATGCCCACTACAAGATTTAATAATGGGGGGAAGTAGTGGAATCTGAAGAGAGTCTCAAAGCAGTTGGGGCAGAGCTACAGGTGTCATTGATAGGACTTCCTTGGTCATGAGTGGGGAAGCAGCAGTTAAAGGTGCAGAGCCAGCACAGACAAATGCCCAGTGAACAAAAGAATGAATGGTCTTGGCCCTTTCAGAGATCCATTCCAATCCCCAGCAAGTCATTCTTCCTGTCTGACCTCCATCTCTCCCTTAGGAGGGGTACATAGAATTCGGCTGCATTATCTTAATCTATTGCTTCCCAGTCATAAATTTAGACCTCTCAAGTGGCTTCCAAGGTTCAGGGGCCAAAATGTGCTTCATGCTTAACTGCGAAAGAAGTACCTCCTTGAGTTACGTGTCATTAGAGGGTCCTTATGTCATTAGGTACAAGAACCAAAATTTGCGTAGAAATCATTGCAGGGGATTATTTCTTCCTCATGCTGGTATTGATTTTCCAGCACCATTAGCTGCTACCACTTTTAATTGATTACTCCGGGGGAGTCCATCAACAGTAGTCTTCTTCAGTTGAGATGCTAGGACATTCATTGAATGTGATTTGACAACCCCAATTGACTCTGGAGATATCTTCCTACGTATAGCACAATCACATAAGCCACACAGAGCTTAGGAAATAACGTAGCCTTTCTAAATGCCATACTCAGGCTACCCAACCCAGCACCCAGTGCTGTCGAGTCAAGCCCCAGTTAAAAAAATGAACCTGTCTAGTTCTGTTTACCTGCTCAAAATCAATGATCAAGTCATATATTTGTAACTACACTTAAACTTGGGTATCTGAGGCTTATTTTACAATCTCTTCTTATTTCAGTCTCTGTGTATGTGTGAAAACTCGGCAATGCCTAAGGTCGCCCTCCTGCCTTAGTAAGTAGTTGAGTGACTCTATGTATGTAGAATCTCCTTTAGCTAACCAAGGGTACTGCAGTGTTCATTATTTGGAATGCGATTGTTACTACTGAGGACTAGAAAGGCTGAGGAATGTTGGAGTGAAAGCATACTGAGGGGAGGACAGATCAGGGAGCGCTTCATACCTAATAATTGACCCCATCCCCAGCAGGGGTTGCTTGTCTTCTGATTCACTTGTCTTCTACAAGGCTCTAGTTTATCAATTCAATCCAATGAGTGCCTTGGTGGGGTTGATATAAACATCAACCCACAAATTCAGAGGCACAATATTCTTTTTCTATAACATGTTCTATCTTCAGTCCCGATTCATCTAGGTCACACAAAATTTAATCTCACTCAATTCAAGCTTTCTCCAAAATCTCTGGGTTTACAGCTAACACGAGCAGGAAGCATTTGATCTTCAGTTGTCTCCTGCTGTCCACCCTAGAATCCAATGAAAGACACATTGTCATGTGGGGCCTTGGTTGTCTCTATACACATGTTGGAGGAATATACAAATTCCACCTAGGTTTCCATCATAGGTGCACTCAGATCCCTGCTGTGCCTCTTCAACACTGAATTTAAGTTCTCTTGGGTCTCAGAGCCCTTCATGGGTTTTCAGAAAACACTTGGTTTTTCCAATACCTCAGCAAAGACCAGGGAATTATGAGGCTGTCTCAAGATCTATCTACTGAGTAACACATGCAATCAACTCTACTGCTCTGGTGCCAGGCTGGGTCCAGGGGAACTCTTCAAGGCTTGCTGCCTTTCCCTATGTGGGAATCAAGGCACAGTCTCATCTGCTGTCAGATTTCTCCACCTCCACCCCATCTGAGGATTATATTTTTTCTTCAACCTGGGCCTTGGCCCACAAAGGCAGATAATAGCACCTGTTACGGAACTTAGAAGTCACTGGGTGGTGCACATGATTAAGTGCTTGGCTACTAATTGAAAACGTGGTAGTTCAAATCCACCCAGAGGTGCCTTGGAAGAAAGGCCTGGCAATCTACTTTCAAAAGATCACAGCCATTGAAAACCCTGTGGAACACAGTTCCATTCTAAATCAAACACATGGGGTCACCATGAGTCAGACTCAATGGCAACTGGTTTACTGGCTAAGGGACTTACCAAGGACTCATTCTTTTGTTCTAACTCTCGCTCCTCTCATATCCCATGGAATCTTCATCTAGTCTGAGGGAAAAAAAAACTGGCTTTGATTGATCCTATATCCTTTCAAATCTATTGTGTATGCCATAAGACGTATGTTCTAGGTTTTTGGGGGCTTCGGCTTTTGAAGCACAAAAGCCCAGGTTCTTGCAACTCTAAACAGGGTTTTAAAACTCAAAGGCCAAGAATTTACTTTTTTGTTTTCTGCTCTTCTACTGTAACAAATGTGGGAAGGAATAAGTGTAAGGAAACACACACACACAACATACATATGTGTACACGGGGTAATTTATTAAAACATTTTCCTACCGTGCTACTATATACTTAAGGCTATGGTAGAAATTAGAGGAGATAAAAGAGAAAACACAGTCTATGTGTCAAAGAGAATACAGTTTCATCATGGATTTAAATACATGAAAACACTCAAAAGATGCATATTATTGCCTACAATCCAGGGATAGCGTGAATGATACTCTAAATGTTATAAAGAAGCCAAAGAAGGGAATTATTAACATGAGCCATAGATGTCAGAGATAGTTCCATGGAAATAGTTATCTTGAAAGGAAAGGGGTAGAAAGGAGGAGGTAATAAATGAACAATCGACAGCACTGGGTTACCGGGTGGGTATCTTGAAAACTTTTCTCCAGGCAAGGGTCATGCCCCTTAACATTGGCTTTTTATGATGTTTTCACTGTCCTCCTGGGATACTGATGGCAAAAAAAAGCCTATAAAAGTTTGTCAGAAACTATTGTCCTAAAGGAAAATTCCTTATTTATTCACCAATTCTTATTAAACACCTACTGTATACCGATTGTATGCTGAGGTCTGATTCGCAATTCAAGGAGATTGCGCAGAACCAAGCAGCATTTCGTTGTGCATGGGGTTGCCATGAGTCTCCAGGGCAGCGAACAACAACTGGATGCTAAATCCCAGGGTAGATGCCATTAGGACTATTTGCATTGACTGGGAACAACGGGGATCTCCTTCCAAGTCAGAGCCATACACTAGGCAGTATTATGTAGATTGTTGCTTCTAACACTTGAAAGAACATTAGAGCTCCTGGAGGTGTTAAAATACAAGTTGCTGGGCCCCATCCCCAGAGTTTTTGAGTCAGAGGATTTGGATATGAGATGTTGGATTTTTCTAACATGTTCCCAAGTGATGCTGATGCTGCTAGTTTGGCAGAAACCATGGATACAGTGGTTAAGAGCCTACAGAATGTATACTCAATCAGACCAGCATCTGAATCTCAGGTCTACCACTTACTAGCTGTGCAATCTGAGTATGTTATTTAGCAGCATAGAGCCTAGGTGTGTTTTTTTTTTTATCTGTAACATTTGATACAACAAGGTAGACAGCAAATATGTTTTGAGAACTACAATGAGCAAGATAGACACAGACCCTGTGTGGGAGTGACAACCATTAAACATAATCACAAAAAGTACTGTATAATTACCATTGTGATTATACTGTGAAGAAGGAGGGCATGACTCTATGAAAGTGGAAAACAGGGAAACCTAATCCAGTCTGATCAGGAAAGGTATTATTGAAGTAGTGAAAATTAGGCTGATACCTGAACTGTAAATAGGAGGGCACTTACTCACAGTAGGAGTGGTGGGGTGGCGGGGCACTTGCTCATAGTAGGAGTGGTGGGGTGGCGCTGCTAGAGTTCGGAGCTGCTGGATGGACAGGGGATGGTGTGGCTGATGTGTGTGGCACTGCTGAGTGCAGCTGATAGGGAATGGTAGGAAGATAGAGCAAAGGGAGGATACGAGTAATAGAAGGGATAGGTGACCCTGCTGGTCATGAGTGGGGCTAGAGGCTGTGGGTAATGGAGGAGAGTGTGACTGGTTAGCATAACAGTAAGGGATAGTGATGGGGTGATGGAGGATATTAGAGAGGTAAAGCCTGGTAGAGATAGGCTGGGAGGTGATGGGGTTGCTGTTCATGGTAGGCAAGGTTGGTGGATGTGACTTATAAGAGTAACTAAAGGTGGAGACAGAACCATTATAAAAAAAAATTGGAAAACACTCTAGACAAACGAATGATAGAAGGCCTCCCTGATGCAGTGACACTTCACTTGATGAAGGATGAAGAAAGAGGTAATGAAAACTCCAAGCAACAATTCTGAGAGAGGAGGGATCTGAGGATCCAACAGAAAATCACTGTGGTTAGAGTGCCAAAGATAAAAGGGAAAATGACGGAAGATCAGGCTAAAGAGTGGGGGCAGAGATGGAACCATGAAGAGTCTTGTAGAGAGTGGTAATGAGTCTGATCTTTATCCTAAGAGCAAATAACCCCAAAAACCAAACCCAATGCCGTCTAGTCGATTCCGACTCATAGCGACCCTATAGGACAGAGTAGAACTGCCCCACAGAGTTTCCAAGGAGTGCCTGGTGCATTCGAACTGCCGACCCTTTGGTTAGTAGCTGTAGCACTTAACCACTACACCACCAGGGTTTCCAAATAGAAGCCATAAAATCAGCTTAGTATGTTCACGGGTGCTGCAAATGGTTAAGCGCTCAGCTGCTAACCAAAAGGTTGACAATTTCGGCCCACCTAAAGTGTCTTGGAAGAAAGTCCTGGCAATGTATTTTTGAAAAATCAGCATTTGAGAACCCTATGGAGCACAGTTTTACTCTAAGACACATGTGGTGGCCAGGAGTTGGAACAGACTCGATGGCAACTGGTTTGGTTTGGATTAGAATGTTCACAAGCTCACTCTGGCTCTATTGTGGATAACGAGTTGGAGAGGGCCACCAGTTAGGAGTCTGAAGGAGACTGAAGCCATTCAGCACCAAGTCACAATTTTCTACGAACAGAATACAGGAACCTCCCTAATTGGAGCCCATCCATGTCTTTCCTCCCCTATGGCTGATTTTTTTGTCTGGTATACCAGTAGTAGGACTAGATTTCCTATACACAAATCTGTTTCACTGTAACTGAATCTCTAACACCTGCTGCCATAATTCCTTGAAAACTAATCTGGACACCAGCTAATCTGGACACTGCCAATTGCCAACCAGTTGGACAACCATTGGTCAACAGCCTCACTCCTGTTTGCCAACAGCCTTGTTCTTAGTTTAGTTTGTCATTATGAATACTTATACCTGTATCTTACCTACTCTTATACTTCTGCCATCTAATCTGATTGTGAAGCTATTCTTGGTCTCCAACCATCTATAATAACTGCCTATAATATCCAAATCATTAAACTCTGGGATTACATCCTTGTTCCAATCCCATCCTTTCCTTGACCTAGTAAAAGTCTATCCCAGTCTGGCCTGTTTTACCACCACTCAAGCCCTGGTTCTGCTAGCATGTATTGTCAAAGTGCTAGA
This sequence comes from Loxodonta africana, assembly GCF_030014295.1. Classification (NCBI taxonomy): domain Eukaryota; kingdom Metazoa; phylum Chordata; class Mammalia; order Proboscidea; family Elephantidae; genus Loxodonta; species Loxodonta africana. The sequence continues at coordinate 151,374,186 of NC_087369.1, forward strand.
ACACCATTCAATAATAAATATAGCCTGTGGTTCAGACCATAGCAGGTCTTGTAGTCTGAGAATCGGATGTGGGCTATTTGGTATTCTTGGTCTTCTATAATTGTACAACCTAGGCCTGGTGAATAAGTCAGGGTGCTCCTTTACAACACCTGAGCTCACTTGTCCTGGGAAGTCAGCACTCACAAGTGCCTGAGGCCTTCGCTAGCTTAATAAGAGAGTCTGTTTTAAATGCTAGACTACAGATCCTTTCTGGGTGGCATCACTGTATTCATTCAGAGTCCATAGTCCTGAGAAACAGGAAATGTCTCCTTCCTGGGTTTCCAGAAGACTATATAAGCTACTTAGGCCTGATATGCATCTCTGAGTGTGTAGGTTAAGGCCCAACTGATTGTGCCCATGCTTGTCATATTCAAGTCATCAAACTGCATGTGGAGACAGGGGAGAAGCTACTAATGGGTTAAAGGATTGCCAGTTTTCTAGAACTTTTGTTACAATGCTCTGGCAGAGGAATCAGAGGCAGGGAAGGCAGGTGAGGGGGTTGGTTGCAGACAGAGATGGCAGCTTTTCGGATTGAAGGTCCTACATCTATAAATCTGCTGCTTCTTATTGTAAAGGATTATATTGGGATGGGGAGGCAAATTGCCTCTCAGAAAAAGCCATCCCCTCACAATCTGAGAGTTCTCCCAATCAGGGCCTGATGACAGCTTTGGTGCTGGGAGTTAGGTGGCAAGAGTTTACAGGTTAGTACAAAGATTTCTTGGGAGCAGGAAGTTCAAGGCTCTGAGAAAGAATAGAACAGTGTCCGGTAGGCAGCCCAAAGAGCTGAAATTAGAGGAGACTAGAAGCCAACAATCACAATTCAGAGTACCTGAGAAACCAAAACCAATGGGGCAGACTCAAGAGCAGCTCCAGGGCTGGAGAGTTTATAGGACTAGGCAAGTACAGGAAGTTCTTTCTTTAAGCTCTCCAGGAGCTCAGTGGACCAGGCTTAAAGCTGGATTGGTCACACAGATGATGTTCATATCCAAAGTGTTGAGTTTTTTGCTGGTTGGCCCCAGGAAGAAGTATGATAAATGGGATTACTTTTTCAAGCTCTCCCTCCTCCATTCTGACACACTCTCATCCCAGGCATCACTTTCTGCATCTAGCCACACAGATATCAGACCCATTAAGTCTATCTTCTCACAATGGCTCAAGACCCAGACATCCCTACATCCTGGGTCCCACTCTGTGCTCTCTGCCAGTCAATCAGATCAAGGCATAACAGATTGAATGTTGCCTACTACATCTTTCCTATGCATTTTAGTAGAAGCTTTCAACAATTGTATCCTTCAGTAATATTGCCCAAAGCAATGAGATACTTCTAATATTGGGAATTTTTTGGCTCCCCATTACATCCAGGACAAGACTATGGGACGGGGAGGGACATGCTGGCTACTGTAACAAATTATCATAAATTCAGTGGCTTAAAACAACACAAATTTATTTTCTTTTGATTCTGGAGGTTAGAAGTCTGAAATTGGTCTCACTGGGATAAAGTCAAGGTTGAGCTGGCCTGGTTCCTCCTGCAGGCTCTGTAGGGAAAATCCATTTACTTGCCTTGTCCTCTTCTAGTGGCTGCCTGTATTCTTTGGCTTGTGGCCATTTCCTCCAACTTTAAAGTACGTCACTACAATCTCTGCTCCCATCGTCACATTGCCTTCTCCTCAACCTCTGACTCCTCCTTCATCTCTCTTAAAAGAAACCTTGTGATTACATCAGGCCCACCCAGGTAATCCAAGATAGTTTCCCCAAGTAAAGATCCTTAACTTAATCAAAGATCTGCAAAACCCCTTTGGCCATATAACGTAATATATTCAAAGGTCAGGGGATTAAGGAGTGGATATATTTGGGGAGCCATTATTCCGATATGACAGGAGCATTTTAAACTGCAGCATGGGACAGATACTTACTATGCATAGCTTATGGATTAGAGATTTAAAAGAAATGTGAAATCAGTCACTGTTACCTTTGCCCAAAGATCATCATCTTCCAAAGGCTGTTTGTGGGTGGTAAGAGGTTGGGGCAGGAGATGAGAGAAGAGGGAGCAGGTTACAAAAGTTCTGCAATGAGACATTTGGAATTGGTGTCTTACCTTAGAAACTCTACTGCCAATTAGGACCAGCCTCTGCCTTGTACTTTCATTTGAAGCCTCATTTCAAGTCAATTCATTTCAGTGCTTCTTCTGTTTTTCCAATACAATTTGTTGTTGAGCCCAAATGGTGCTCTCAGCCTGGATGGACATTGAAGGCAGCTTCCTTCAACTCTGTCCTTGATCAAGGAAACAGGAAGTGGACATTTGGAAAATTTATCTGAGAAGGGCAGGAAATTAAAACTGAAGGGAATCCAATTGTTCTTCAGAAATGTCTAAAGAAATTAGAGCAAAAGTGACTCAAAATGACATCCTACTTATCTTACAAGCTCCCGCTGCTCAACCCTCCATGGGGGAGGAGATAGCCTGATCTCTGTGCCCAGGGAATCTGTACAAGCATTGGAGGCTGAGGGCAAGGACATAGTGGTGAGCAAGAAATACTCTCCAAACCATGGCTTCCTAGAGTTTGTGTTCTAGGCAGGGCTTCAAACCGGTTCAGTCATGGCCAAAGGAACCAAGGGCAGCATATGTGCTGCAGAGCAACCAAAAGATAAATAGTGACACACATTCAAAGCGGCGTGGTCGGCCACCATTTTTAAGCAGGGCACCACTGTTTCCTACTTGGGTCAAAATCCAACAGGCAAGAGATTTGGATGTGACGTCCCCCAACATGGCACCATAGACAAAAGCAACACAGCGTCTCTCCACAGCAAAGACCCAAAAAACTAAGTAAAACAGAGACAAACGTCATTCCTGGAACCTGAAGAGCCAAATGAAGAGATAAAGAACTCGGCCAAGCACCAAATGGAATAAGAAACAGAGGACAGAGAGCAAGGAGAGATACGTGCGGAGGGCCCCATCAGCTAACGCAGCACGGATCCACTATCTTAGACTCCTGTCAGGGATCCGCAGACATGGAGCACGGGAAAGCAGCTTCGTGGAACTCCCAGCAGGAGACAGAGCATACAGTAACCAGCAATACACGCTTTCCCACCCCTAATCTCTCCCCGCTGCTCTATCTCCGAGCTTCCTGGCTGGCAGCCGTGACTCTGCCAGTCAGGAAGTGCAGCATCCTTGCCCCTTGGATTTGCCCCACCCACGTCTGAGATGGCGGACAGGGAGTATAGGAAAACAACTTCAGGAAGTTCCCAGCAGGAGACAGAGCAGACGGTAATGAGCATTGTATTCTTTCCTAGCTCCCCCTTCACCCCTCCCCTTCAGCCTCCTCTACTTCCCGCAACAGCAACAGTCGCTTGGCTGGGAGGCAATTGCTTTGGCCTCCAGCTGCTTGCATTCGCCCTGCCCACACAGGCCAGGCTCCTGAACTGGTGTTGGTTCTTTTCGTCTCTTTTGTTTCTTCTGTGCCTCCTACCACCTCCCCCTCCTTTCTCTGGAACACCTAACTCCGTGTGCCATCTTTACTTCTTCTGGAAAGGCTGTGAAACCATGCTCAACTGGAGAACCACTCCTCTAGCCCTCAAGGCCACACTGGTGGGATCCCTGGGGCTTTTTTTATTTGCTTGTTTTGCTTTGTTTTTCAGCTCAGGAGCCCCTTCTACCAGGCTGCACTGCATGGCTTAGGAGCCACTCCTTCAATTTGTGCAGCCGCATAGGTTGGATCCCTGGGGGCATTTCTTTTTTTCATTCTTTCTCTTCTTTTTTCTTCTCTCTTTTTCCCTTTCTGTCTTTCTTCATGTCTCATCTCTCTACACTTATCTTTTTTTCCTGTCTCCTGAATACATGGTGCTGTGTGACACCTATACCTCCTCTAGCCATGCTACACTGCACAGCCTGAGAGCCACCTCTCCAGTCTTAGCAGTCCCACTGGTGGGACGCCGGGACTCCTGAAGGCTTTTTCATTTATTTTCCAAATTTTTATCTAGTTATTTTTTTCTTTCCCTTTCCCTGTTTCTTTTTTTTTTTTCTTTTTACTTTTCTTCATTTCTCAGTTTCTCATCTCTCCACTCCAACGGCAAACTCCCTTAGCACTCTTTTTTTTTTTTCTTTCTTTCTTTGTTTTTGGCTCCTGTTTCTCTCTCTCCTCTCTCTACTCTTTCCCATACCCCTATTAGCTCCACACAGTACAACCTCCCTGCTCTTTCCTGCCTACCTACACTGTGCACTGAACTTCACATCCCTGAGTAGCACAGGCACATCTTACTGGAACCTGCCCAACACTGATTCCTGGCCCACCCTGTAGGTCCCAGTATGTGCCACAAACAAGCCATCCCAGCCCCTCCCCTTCAGCTGGACCTGCCCTGCTGCACCATAGCTAAATGACTGGCCCTGCCCATTGGACAAGGAGGTGACAAGTATCATGACTACAGATGAGCAAACAAAGAATGCACAGCCTGCCTGCTCAGACATAACCAAATAAAACAAAAAAGGATGAAACAAACAAATCTACAATCAAGAAATGACAAAAATAACTACTGAATATCCCGAATGTCCCGAATATCAAAACATATGTTAGAGACCTACATCATCCTGAGACCAGAAGAACTAGTTGGTGCCCTGCCACAATCAATGACTGCCCTGACAGGGAGCACAGCAGAGGATCCCTGAGGGAGCAGGAGATCAGTGGGATACAGACCCCAAATTCTCATAAAAAGACCAAACTTAATGGTCTGACTGAGACTAGAGGAATCCCGGTGGCCATGCTCCCCAGACCTTCTGTGGGCACAGGACAGGAACCATCCCCGAAGACAACTCATCAGACATGAAAGGGACTCGTCAGCAGGTGGGAGAGAGACGCTGATGAAGAGTGAGCTAATTATATCAGGTGGACACTTGAGATTGTGTTGGCAACTCTTGTCTGGAGGGGGGATGGGAGGATAGAGAGAGAGAGAAGCCGGCAAAATTGTCACGAAAGGAGAGACTGAAAGGGCTGACTCAAGAAGGGGAGAGCTAGTGGGAGTAGGGAATGAGATGTATGTAAACTTATATGTGACAGACTGATTGGATTTGTAAACGTTCACTTGAAGCTTAATAAAAGTTAATAAAATAAATAAATAAAACATATTTTAAAAAACAGGACAGAAAGGTTCTAGTAGGTGTCCAAAATAAAACACCAGATGACTTTCCAGTAGAAGAAAAGACACTACAACTACCTGTCAGGGAATTCAAATCTCTAATATTTAGAGCTATCCAAGAGTTGAAGCAAAAAGTAGATAAAAATGAGGAAAAAATAGACAAATTTATGGAAAAGGCAGACAAGTTCATGGAAAATACAGACAAAAAGAATGGAACAATTCAGGAAAGTAATACAAGAACAAAATGCCAAAATAAATTCACAACTAGAAATCATACAAAAACAACAATTAGAAATCCAAAAGATAAACAACAAGGTTTCAGAAATGGGACAGTGTCAAAGAATGGCTGAGTAGCAGGTTTGAAACAATGGAAGACAGAATCAGTGAAATTGAAGACAAACACTTGGATACAGTGTTCATTCCTTCAGAAAAAAGAATGAAGAAAAATGAAGAAACCCTGAGAATTATGAGGGATACAATCAAAAGCAAAAATTTTGGAGTGATTGGAGTTCCAGAGCAGGGAGAGAAAAACACAGAGAGGATCACTGAAGAATTGCTGACAGAAAATTTCCCTAATATCATAAATGATGAAAAGCTGACCATCCAAGAAGCTCAACGAACCCCATATAGGATAGACCCCAAAAGAAAAACACCAAGGCATATCAGAATCACACTCAGCAAAACCACAGACAAAGAAAAAAATCCTGTGAGCAGCTTGAGAAAAACAAAAAGTCACATACAGAGGAGAAAAAATAAGACTAAGCTCTGATTATTCAGCAGAAACCATGCAGGCAAGAAGGTAATGGGATGACATATATAAAACCTTGAAAGAAAAAAACTGCCAACAAATAATAATATATCCCGCAAAACTTCTGTTCAAATTTGATGGTGAAATTAGGACATTTCCAGATAAACAGAAATTAAGGGAATATGTAAAAAACCAAACTTATAAGAATTATTTAAAGGAATTCCTTTGGTCTGAGAACAAACAACATCAGACCACAGCCTGAACCTAGACGCAAGATTGTACCAGCCAGATACCAACCTAGGAAATGAATTCTCAAGAACTATCCAAAACCAAAACAGTTGCAACAGGGAACCAGAGAGGTTAATCTGTAAATGACAACAGTGTCAGAACAAATAAAAGAGGGAATAAACAGTATAGGTATAGAACTTTCTAATGGACAGGAAGGCAAGGTGATACCAAGAAATAATAGACTGGTTCAAACCTAGGAAGATAATGGTAAATTTCAAGGTAACCACAAAGAAAGTTAACAAACCTACTCATCAAAATAAAGAAGAAAAACATAAACTCTCAACAAAAACAAAAGAAATGAAAAAGAAATCCACAAACAAAAGGAACTCACCACAGGAAAGTAAAAGGAACAACGAAAATACTGGTGGTGTAGCTTTGAGTATCATAGTAACCCACAAGCCACCACAGTATGACAAACTGACAGATGAGTAGTGGAGAAAGACAGATAGTAGAATAGATGTGTATATGTTTATATGTGATACTACATGCAAATATATATGCATTTCTAGGTATAAAAAAAACCTTTTTTTTTAAGGCAGCATCTATGCAATGGGGGTTGAGATTCTAATGGGAGACCCTCACAACAACAACATTATCATGATCAAGAACAACAAGACAACTTGTAAGGAAAACTGTCATAAATTGAATTGGGTTCCCCCAAAATCATGTGAAATTGGCTGGTCCACGATTCCCAGTACTGTGTGAATGCTCACCATTTTGTCATCTGATGTGTATTTCCTATGTGTTATAAAATGCTACCTGTATGATATTAAAAAAGAGAGAGAGAGAGAGATTTGGGTGCTATGCAACTCCTACGCAGTCTTTGTTTCTGTCAGCCATGACTGAACCATTTCGAACTGGTTTAAAGCCCTGGTTCTAGGAAGAAATGTTATATAATAGGTACCATTGACTGTGTGCTTACTATATGCTAAGCACTGTGTTAAGTGCAGTACATGTATTTTGTCATTTAATTTAACATTCTTGACAACCACATAAGGTAATTAAGATTACTCTATTTTACGGGTTAGGAACCTGAGGCCCAGAGAGGTTGAATGAGTGAACTGCCCAATGTTGAACAGCTCCTACAAGGCAGAGGTAAAATTTGAAGGCAGGTACGTCTGATTCCAAAGCCCACGCTCTTATCTATCCACTATGTAATACTGCTCCACATGGAATTCTGTTTGCAGAATTCTATGTCAGATATGTGGAGGTTTATGCTGCCAAATAGGTCATCATACTTGCTCACCTAATACTATTGTCCTTGAGAATTTAATTTCCACATTATGGGAAGCAGAATTGAGGACAACTTCACCAGATTTTCACAAACTATAATATTGGAGTAGAGGGTAACATCCAGGCATGTGTATCTTTAAAAACCATGTATGTGATCATACACTGGCAACGCTAAAAATAACATGACAGACAAATTACCATGCAGGGGTAAACCCCCTTCCAGAGAAGAATTGTGCCTGACCAGTGTGTTAACTCCAATAAACATCCTACATGAAACTATCCTTTGTGTTTTCTTCATCTGCATTAAACAAGCCCTATCCAGTCATCCCCTACATACCTCATGAATGGAAGAAGCCCAGGTCTCATGCCTCATAGAAAAGAGCAAAAATAAGAGATGAAAATTGTTCCAATGATCAAGTTCCCTTAACTCTGGGTCATTTTTTTCCCCTATAGTTGACCCATCATCTCTAGCCTACAAGTTTTCTGTCCTTGATCTTGTTCTTTGAACCTCAAACTGCCCTTCCTCCTTTACTCAAGTTACAGCCCATTTTTGTTCTTCAATACCATCCTGCTTCTTCATGAAGACTGATCCAACTCCCTTCAATACCTAACACCTTCACCTCTCCACAGGCATTCAAAAAAAAGCGTTACACTACCCCAATCCTAACACACACACAACGACCACCATGGATACCAACAATAAAAACAATTCAGTGTGAATTATGAAATCATGAGAACCGAAGAACTGGCAACCACTTGGTGGCGACATACCCAAATTCAAGTAGCAGTAAATATTTCTAAATGAAAAGGAATGGCCTGAATTCACAAAATTAAAGTTAGAAAATGCCACGTTTGCAAAGCTAAAGTTGGAAAACGATAACCATATCACAGCTGTAAAGTAGTATCAGTTGTATTCAGGAAAACTGAATTGAGAGTATACTGCAGTCCTCAAACAGCAAAAAAAAAAAAAAAGAGTATAAAATTTATTATGGGGGTTGGGGGCGTGTGGATCCTCAGGTCTATACCAAAAGAGCCTTGAGTACTAACATTTTAGCACTAAAGGCAGAAAACCTGTTGTGTCTCTATATTCTCCCAGAGAAAACTAACTGAATAGTCTACGTTTATAGAAGCCCTGGTGGCACAAAGGTTAAGTGCCTGGCTGCTAAAAAAAGGGCAGCGGTTCGAAACCACCAGCAGCTCTGCAGGAGAAAAGACCTGGTGATCAACTCCCTTAAAGATTACAGCCTAGGAAACCCTATGGGGCAGTTCCACTCAGTCATATAGGATCGCTATAGGGTTGCTATGAGTTGGAATTGACTGGATGGCATATAACAACAACAATGGAAACAATGATAAACCAAATGAAAATGTACATATTGACATTTTTCTTTCCCATAAAATGGGCCATTAATAAGAGGACACTTACAAGAATGCAAGTAGCAAGTGTATGGTTTTGGGTAATGCACTCAGAGGGGATTCAAATCCTCTTCTGGGATTGGTTAAAACCCAGTGTTAAATGAGCTCCCATTAATGCTGGAGGCAGTAGGCTGGCACAGATGACCTCCTGAGCTCTTAAGTTCTACAAGAACACATGGACTATATGCTAGGTCCTCAGTAGCCAAAACATGGTAATTACTGGCAGCCCATAAAAACAAACTGCCCCTAAAATCTTTAGAAATGTGGGACTCAAAACATCTTTGAAATTGTCCCCTTAGTCAATGATCTCCAATTGACTAAGAAATGCCTACGCCTTTCATCCCAGTTGCCTAAAAACCAACAGTCTCTCTCTCTCATCAGAGCTTTGCTATTTCTAGGGGTAAATCTATAATCTCCATCCATAATAAGACATCCAAGCCAAGAAGTTCAAAGGTAAAACATATGGAGTCTTTTCTTGTAGCTCAGCTACAACGCATAGGGCCAAAGTCAATCAATAAACATATATTAACCCCTGCTATGTACCCATCGCTAGGACAGCTGCTATATGGTAGACAGAAAATATACTGGCATGGTGCCTGATTGCAAGTGCTTACAATCTAGTCAGGGAATAAAATTAACATATAAAACAATTAGATAAAAGATTGCACTTGTTAGACACATGAGAATATTTGGGCAGCTCCTGTCTGGAGGCGAGATGAGAAGGCAAAGGGGAAAGGAGCTGGTTGAATGGACGCTGGGAATACAGGGTGGAGAGGAGAAGTGTGCTATCACATTAGGTGGAGAGCAGCTAGGGGTACATAGTAAAGCTTGTATAAGTTTTTGTATGAGACTGACTTGATTTGTAAACTTTGACTTAAAGCACAATAATTTTTTTAAAAAAAGATTGCACTTGTAATGAGTTAGATTGTTCAGAGGCCATGTTCTACGGGTGTTAAGAAAAGAGGAAAGTAAATGAGGAATGGGGTTATTATCAAGATATTTTACTCTGTTCTTGAGCTGCCCAAGTTAGTCTGTCTCAGTTTTACGGATGCTGTTAGAAGACACGAGACTCCTGGACAGAAATAAAGGACAATTTATTACTCACAGCAATAGCAATAACCAGAGTATCAGCATTTTTGTATTGCTTCCAGAGTCCCAATTCCAGCAGGGCAATGGGAAGAGGGCCAAATGATACCTGCACATGGTATGGGTTACATTACAGGAGACGGATCTGAGCTCAGGGAACTTGAGATTAGGGAAATATTGATAATAGACAATAAGCATGCCTGCCCTTTCCTCTAGAGGGAGACGCCATCTCTATATTCCAAGGCTTTTCTATATAGTCATTCTTGAAAACCTACTCCAGAACAGTGGGCGGTCAGTTCCTCGATTGCAAGACATGCAGAAACATGAGAGACTCAGTAGTCAGGCAAGGAAACATGTAATCATTGCTTTGGTGGGAGGTGCAGATCACAGCACAAACGGCTCAGGCAAATTCATCTCCATTACAAAGAATATGTCCTAAAAATGATGAATATCTTAAGATGACTAATTAAATCCTAAAACGTTCAGAGTTGTAAGGGGGCCTTTGTCCAACCTGCTCATTTTATAGGCATGGAGATTGAGTTCCAGAGAAGTCAAGTGGTCCTACCTCATCATGATATAAAGCTAGCTAAAAAAATTTAAAAAAAAATTTTTTTTTTTTTTTTTATTTCTTAGGTCTGGTAAGACAGGTATATTTTCTGCCCATTGAACAATGTCCCACTTTTCAAAGTCGATGCTGGTCGATAACCTCATTAGAAACCAAATCTCTACATGCACTGAGTTTACACTAATGTATTGACAGCCACAGCACTCGTTAAATGAACCATAACTCCAATACGCTGAAGTCATTTTCAACTGAATCAAATCAGGCTTCAGTCAAAAGATTACCATTGTGATATACTTAATGCCTGGCATTTTCAGGGGGTCTCTGACTAGGTCATTTCAGAAAAAGAAAGAAAATTTGTGGAGCCATGAAATAGTGATGACTAAATAGGCCACACGGCAAGAATCCTAATCCAAAACTGGGAGTTTAAGGGCAATAATTGATTCTAATTGACTATTTGGTGAAGCCATCTAAGAAGTCACAGTTCTTTGTTTACTAATCTGTCTGTAGTTCGCTACTTTCTCCCAGATTCAAAAGTGCCATAAATAACACTACTGGCTTCTAAGAATGCATTTGGTCCTTCTCAGTTTGCACAGCAGCAGAACTATGGAAAGAGTAAGAAGGAGATATAAGGACTGTCCAAAGTACTAAAAAGGACCTCAAAGTATAGATAAACCATCTTGTATTTGTAGAGAATCTGGACAAGAATAATAATCTGTTTTGATTCTTTTACCTGATTTGTCATCGAACGTATTGGTACCAAGTGTTTTATCTTCAATCTCACAAATTCTACCTTCCATTTCCTCAATTCTGCTCCTCTTTCTATTGAGTTGTCTAATTCTGAAATTTTATTGTTAATCTTCTGAATTTCTGATTACTGTCTCTCTATGGATCCTTGCAGCCTATTAAATTTTTCATTATGTTAATAACCTTTTTAATTTCTTCAACTGCTTTATCTGTGCATTTCTGGCTTGTTCAGAGTTTTGCCTGAATTCCTTCCTAATCTCTTGAAGAGTTCTATGTATTAATCTTTTGTATTCTATATCTGATAATTCCAGGAAGACATCTTCATCCAGAAGATTCCGATTCTTTGTTTTGAGAGCTTGTTGAAGTGATCGTGGTCTGCTTCTTTATGTGATTTGATATTAACTGGAAACCCTGGTGGTGTAGTGGTTAAGTGCCACGGCTGCTAACCAAAAGGTCAGCAGTTTGAACCCACCAGGCATGCCTTGGAAACTCTATGGGGGCAGTTCTACTCTGTTCTATAGGGTCACCAGGAGTCAGAATCGACTTGATGGCACTGGGTTTGGTTTGTTGTCTCCAAGCCATCTAAAATTTATTGTATTAATTTATTTTATGTTTGCTTACTGTATCCTAGCTTCCTGCTTTGTTTTGTCTTGATATGCCCAAATAGGCTGCTTAAGTGAGCTAGCTTGATTATTTGTGCCTTTGAAGCTCTGACATCCTGTCACCAGATGGCTAGAGCTGTTACCAGCTATATGAGCCTAGGAATCCATTCACTTTTCTTGTATGGATTCAGCTCAGGGTGTCCAGGTAGCTGGTAATCAAGTGTGTGGTACAGGCTCTGTCCTACAGTCTTAGAGGGGCAGGGGTGATTGATGTAGGTACTGGTATCTGCTTACAGCAGGGGGTCACACTCTGAACAAGGCAGGGGGCTGACAATCATCCCCTTAGTAGCTGAGAGGAAAGCACATCCCAGTTCCCTAGAGCACACAGGTGGGTGGGTTCTGAAGCCGGATCATGGGCACCCAATGCTTTTGGTTGTAAGGACTGGGAGGCACCACTTATCCTTGGACCCCTGTCACAGGTGGCTAGCCAACAGCCCTCAGGCCCCTGATGTGGGTAGGTGAGGACCCTGTTTAATAGACAAAGTAAGTGGTGTCAAACATCAAAAAACATACCTCTCTACCGCACAGCTGAAACAGTTGAATTCAGATCTCAAGCACATACACCATTGCAGTCTGCCAACAAGGGCCTAATCTCCTGAAGTGGGCCCACACTGGTCCATGCAGGGGTGAAAGGTATTCAAGTCCACATCCCATTTGTGCCTGGACAGGAGGTGTTTCTGTCCTGAGCTCCACAGCTTAGTGGAGCCGGCAGATTATCTTTTCCCCCAATTGTGAATTTATTCCTTCTCCACAGCTGGGAGAATGGCTCAGGGGATACAGCAGGACCTATCTCAGGCCCAGGGAAATCGACAGCCACTGAAGCCGGCTTGGGGGCTGGAGAGTAGTAAAATAAACACAAGTACTTAGCTTTTGTTGAGAGCGCCATTCTTCTCTGGTTCTGGAGGTGTGAGTAGGCTGTGTGGCTCGCTGTCTCTTCTTGAGGAAACCGCATCCCCAATGCTACCAGCCCCGCCATGGTAGCTCCAGGGGATCATGCCTGAGGGGGCTGGTCCCCGATGAGTCAGGTCCAGCAACTCCTAGCAACTCCTAAACTGTCTCTCCCTCCCCCTGCTGCTCAGTCCAATTTCCTAACTTTGCCTTTGATGTTCAGGGCTCCTACCTTGTCATATATTAATTGTTTCACTTGTTTTTTTGGGTCTTTGTTGTAAGAGGGATCACCAGAAGCATCTGACTACTCTGTCATCTTGGCCCCACCCAATAATCTGTTTTGAAAGCATGAAAGTTAATTGAATTTAAAGATATTAAACCTGGCCCAGAAAATCAGGAGCATGTGTAGGACAAATTAAAAATCTACTTGTGTGTTTCTTATTTTGTACGAATTTCTCTGGAGAAAATGCAGCTGTTTTCAAGACTGTGAGTGTACTAGCAAGTAAAAGTCAAACATGGAATGAAAGTAAGTGTATCCCTCAGCCCTCATCATTGTCCCCCACCTTCCAGATTCCCCATGCTCTAAGGTTGACTAAAATATCATTACCACTTGTTACTGGTTTAAGAAGACTTAGCTTGCTCTGGCTTCCTAAACTACCTTAACAGAAGACTAGTGTTGAGATAGGAGCCCTGGTGGTGTTGAGATAGGAGCCCTGGTGGTGCAATGGTTAAGTGCTTGGTTGCTGACTGAAAGGTTGGTGATTCAAACCCACCAGGAGATCTTCGGGAGAAAAGACCTGGCGATCTGCTCCCATAAAGATTACAGCCTAGGAAAATCCTATGGAGCACTTCTACTCTTTTCTATACAGTTGCTATAAGTCGGAATTGACTCAACGGGACACAACAACAGTGTTGAGGTCAAAGGAGATCATAATTGCATTGCACCCAGAAGACCATACCCAAAGTATCTGTATTCATTTGTGGGTACCATATATAACAAGAAACCTTGAAAACTGTAGTGTGTCCACAAAAGATCAACCAACATGATAAAGGGACTTGAAGTCATAGCCTTTAAGGACTAGTTGAAGAACCTAAGGATATTTAGCCAGAAGACTTAAGTCTTTCCAACTTGGATTAGTGGGAAATCATTCGTGGTGTCTTCAGACTATGGAAGGATTATCACTTGTGGCTCCAGAGAACAAAATGGGACAATAGGCATGGTTGAGTATTAAAAAAAAGAAAGAAAAAGATTTCGACTCAGTGAAAGAAATAACTTTCAAATAATTACAGCTGTTTAAAAATGGAATGGGAGCCAAGATGGGCAGGACGAATCTTCTGAATAGGATATTTCATTTGTATTGTTACCTCTCCCATAGAGTTTAGTGTACTCACCACGTCTGACGGCCAGCATCTTAAAGTAGCATGCTTCCCCAAGACAGCAGGTCCATCAACCTACTGACTGCAAAGCCTCTGGCTCTCTGGATCCATTGGATTAAGGACAACCTACCTCTGAGCAGTTTTTCTTAGAAAATTCATTTTATAGGAGTACAGGCTATTGGAGGAAGGAGATTTCGAAAATAGTCTAAGCCTCCAATTAAGTCCATATTGGACATGCTATGACAAGGATACCCAAAAGAGTTGCAGAAAAACACTTCTGGACAACTTAAGATCTTTCTTGCCTTAAATTCTGTATACTCTTGAGTCACTTTAAAAATAAAATTTCAACTTTCTTTATGCCACAGTGACAGTGACAGTGCCCAATAGTTTTTCTCTTTGTTTCTTCTAGGATCTTCTGTCAGCTCACTGGAGAGTCAACCTGAGGTTTGTGGCCCAAATCACAGCAGCAAATCCTTATGCTCTACAACCAAGAGCCCCTGACACATGTACAGTGAATAACGCTCCCGGTAGCTCCTGCTGGGATATAGACTTCTCTGAGTACCTTCCATGCCCTTCGTCAAACTCTGGCCTATACAGTATACTGCAAACTTCCCTTCCACTACAAAGTACCCCATTTTAGGTGTAGTGGCTCCAAACTCAGTGTCTATACCACAAGGAACCAAGGAAGTAAATCTTCTCCCCGTCTTACCACATTTTCCACCCACATAAGTGTGCTCAGACATATGATATTGGCACAGAACCCACCACACAGTGATGAATAGAAATCGGGTCATTTGGAAGCCCTCTCCTACCCATCTGAATTTTTCTCACAGACCTAGAAGGTTTTCCTCCTTACACTTCCTGTCTGTAGAACTTTTATTATATAATCCACTAGTGTCTGGTCTACCAAAGCTGGCTCTTTATATGCTAAAAGCAAGAGATAAGGGAATTTAGAAAAATTCACTCTCAAGAATGTTTAAATTTCCAACTATTTTCCTGCTAAAAGATTCTATTCTGAATGTCAGAAGCCGAAAGTTAATGTTTTCATTTTTCTTCTCAATCTTTTTTCCTTAGCAGAAGATGGATGCCTTGAACTAAGAAAAAAAAAATTAAGTACCCAAACATGCAAATGAGAAAAGTGCATTAATACTTTTTCAAAATATTTCCTACATTACATGAATTATAGTACATTCAATACTACTCATGGTAACTCCATTTCATATATGCTATGTTGTTGTTGTTAGGCGCCATCAAGTCCATTCCAAATCGTACCAACCCTATGTACACAGAACCAAATACTGCCCGGTCCAGCACCATCCTCACAATTGTTGCTATACTATCTGCTATAATATTGTGAAAATCAGGATTATTTCAGAAGCATGTGACAGAGAGATAGGAATCGGTATCGATATACATAGCCTTAGCAGGACTGGACAGAGGAAGAAGTCACACTGCAAGACATGCCCAACAAAGCCTTGGCCACTTAAGGGTTGGAGGCTGAGAGAACCTGGAGTGAGCATTGGCCAATAAAATTGTCCCACGGTGGGCCAAAATGGCTGGGCCTTTATATTCCTGATTCACTTAGTCAGCTAATGTCGGCTACCCTGGAAGGGCTTAACCTTGGGTAGGGTGGCTCTCTGTGGCTGAAGTAAGACCCTAAAAGAGCTGACAGCTGGAGGCTATCAACAGACCTCATGCCCCATACCTGGGCAGCAAATCCTTCCTTGAAAGTGGAGCAGGGTGGTTCATCTCCATGTCTACCACAACGAATGTATGTGTACTGTGCATGAATTTGCTCTATGAACCTGGCATGTTTGAAACAGTACATTTTTAATTTTTGTAAATCAAATTACATGTGGTTTGCACCCATCTCACCTGCCAGGGCTGATGGGAAACTCAAACTCAGTCATTTCAGGGATACTTCCCCCTACCCTGGAATCCCACGAGAAGCAGGAAACTTTAGGGAAAGATCTTGAATAATTTTCTTCATGGGCACCATTGAGATAACCTGGCTCAGGATCCAAGGCAGTGGGGGTCCTATAGCACTTGCTGTTATTACTCCATCCATATATCCTGAGTACTCATATCCCTTATATGCTGCTTGTGTCCTACTGCAAGCACCTATGACTGTCAGCATGAGAACTTTTTCTTAGCCTAAAGGCCGGGTATGTCAGTAGTGCTGGAGAACTAATGGCCCAGGAGTATCCCTCAGACAATGACTGATGGAGAATAAATACCCCAGCTTTGTGGGGAGAGATAATTCTGAGGCATGTTCTACATTGCCCCGTAGACTTCCCCAGTGAGACTGAGCCTCAGTTGCCCACAGAAGTAACCTCCTTAATAATATAATTTTTACTGACTTCCTTCTTTTCCATGTGCCACATTCCCACTCCCTTACAGGTACTTCTGAGAATCAACTCTCAAATAAACTACTTGCTGTCAGATCTTTGCCTCAGGATCTGCTTTTGTAGGAACCAAATCGAAAAAAGGCACTTTCAAAGGGATTTATTCTCATACATTCTCAAAACTGTGGAAAAAATATAGTGGTGATGCGTGCACAACATGAACGTAATTAATGTCACTGAGTTGTACATGTAAAAAATGTTGAAATGCAAAATTTATTTAAAAAATGTTCTGCATCCCACTTTGGTGAGTGGCATCTGGGTCCTCAAAAGCCAGCGAGCGACCGTCTAAGATGCATCAATTAGTCCCAACCCACCTGGAGCAAAGGAGAATGAGGAACACCAAAGACACAAGGAAAATATGAGCCCAAAAAACAAAAGGGGCCATATAAACCAGAGATTCCATCAGCCTGAGACCAGAAGAACTAGATGATGCACAGCTACCACCAATAACTGCCCTGACAGGGAACACAACAGAGAGTCCCTGACGGAGCAGGAGAAAAGTGGGTTGCAGAACTCAGATTCTAATAAAAAGACCAGACTTTAATGGTCTGACTGAGACTGGAGGAACCCCAGAAGATATGGCCCGTGGACTCTCTTGTTAACCCAGAACTAAACCCATTCCCGAAGCCAACTCTTCAAACAAATAATAGACTGGACTATAAGACATAAAATGATACTCGTGAAGAGTGTGCCTCTTAGTTCAAGTAGATACACGAAACTTAATGGGCAGCTCCTGCCTGCAGGTGAGATGAGAAGGCAGTAAGGGACAGGAGTTGGTTGAATGGACACGGGAAATCCAGGGTGGAAAGGAGGAGTGTGCTGTCTCACATTATAGAGAGGGCAACTGGGGTCACATAATTTGTGTATAAATTTTTGTGTGAGAAACTAACTTGAGCTGTAAACTTTCACCTAGAGCACAATTAAAAAAAGAAAAAGAAGTGTTCAAATGGCAAATGTTTTGTTTTATATATGTGTATATTTAGCACAATTTTTAAAAAATGGAAAAATGATAGTAATAAATGTGATACTCTAATGTGAAAAAAAAGCTGATACTATAAGCAGATAAAACCAAAAGAAGAAAAAAACAAACCCGTTGCCATCGAGTCAATTCTGACTCATAGCAACCGTACAGGACAGAGTAGACCTGCCCCATACAGTTTCCAAGGAGTGTCTGGTGGATTCGAACTGCCGACCTTTTGGTTCGCAATCTCTTACATCAGATTGGCGTGTGAGAGTTTACAAAGCACTTCCCTATATGCCATGGCCTACAAACTCTAACAGCACTGAAAAGTGAGATAGACAGCTCCACAATAAAAGTAGGAGACTTCAACACACCAGTTTCAGAAAGAATCTCAACATCCAGAAAGAATCTCAAAAAAGACATGGAAGATCTAAATGCCACAATCAACCAAACTGACCTCATAGACATATACAGAACACTCCACCCAACAGCAGCCAAGTATACTTTCTTTTCTAGTGCACATGGAACATTCTCTAGAACAGATCACATATTAGGTCATAAAGCAAGCCTTAGCAGAATCCAAAACACTGAAATATTACAAAGCATCTTCTCTGACCATAAGGCCATAAAAGTGGAAACCAATAACAGAAAAAGCAGGGAAAACAAATCAAACACTTGGAAACTGAAGAACACCCTGCTCAAAAAAGACGGGATTATAGAAGGCATTAAGGATGGAATAAAGAAATTCAGAGAATCCAATGAGAAAGAAAACACTTCCCATCAGAACCTTTGGGACACAGCAAAACCAGTGCTCAGAGGTCGCTTTATATCAATAAATACACATATACAAAAAGAAGAAAGGGCCAAAATCAAAGAATTATGCCTACAACTTGAACAAATAGAAAGAGAGCAACAAAAGAAGCCCTCAGGCACCAGAAGAAAACAAATAATAAAAATTAGAGCAGAATTAAATGAAATAGAGAACAGAAAAACAATTGAAAAGAGTTAAAAAGACCAAAAGCTGGTTCTCTGAAAAATTAACAAAACTGATAAACCATTGGCCAGACTTACAAAAGAACACCAGGAGAGGAAGCAAATAACCCGAATAAGAAATGAGGTGGGTGATATCACAACAGACCCAACTGAAATTAAAAGAATCATATCAGATTGCTACGAAAAATTGTACTCTAACAAATTTGAAAACTTAGAAGAAATGGATGAATTCCTAGAAACACACTACCTACCTGAAATAACACAAACAGAGGTAGAACAACTAAATAGACCCATAACGAAAGAAGAGATTGAAAAGGTAATCAAAAAACTCCCAACAAAAAAAGCCCTGGCCTGCACAGCTTCACTGCAGAGTTCTACCAAACTTTCAGAGAAGAGTTAACACCACTACTACTAACGGTATTTCAGAGCATAGAAAAGGACGGAATACTCCCAAACTCATCCTATGAAGCAAACATAACCCCGATTCCAAAACCAGGTAAAGACACCGCAAAAAAAAAAGAAAATTACAGACCTATATTCCTCATGAACTTAGATGCAAAAATCCTCAACAAAATTCTAGCCTATATGCCACGGCCTGGTACCTTACCATCTATAAGCAGATACTAAGATATATATATATATATAAACCAAAAAACCTGTTGCCATTGAGTTGATTCCGACTCATAGCGACCCTATAAGACAGAGTATAGCTGGCCCATAGAGTTTCCAAAGAGCACCTGGTGGATTCAAACTGCCAACCTTTTGGTTAGCAGCCATAGCACTTTACCACTAAGCCACCAGGGTTTACTAGTTTTTTTATATATAAAAATAGTGTGATTATATTTTTTAAAAGCATGTGCCTGTTTACAAAAAGTATCAAAATGGTAAGAGTTATTGTTTGAGACAAAGAAATGAAGGGTTTTTCCTCTTTTTTCAAATTGTCTATTCTTTGGGGTTTTCATTTTTGTTTTTTAATGTAGGTTTGAATAACACCTAACCATGCCCTGTCTACATAACAGGGCACTATCTGAGGATTAAACAAGGCCATGGCATATAGGGAAGTGCTTTGTAACCTCTCACATGCCAATCTGATGTAAGGTGTTATCATGTCATGGCAAGTCATGTATGATTCATACAGATCCACATGTGCACTAAACAA
The DNA here is from genome assembly GCF_030014295.1 of Loxodonta africana. NCBI lineage: Eukaryota > Metazoa > Chordata > Mammalia > Proboscidea > Elephantidae > Loxodonta > Loxodonta africana. The sequence continues at coordinate 151,393,874 of NC_087369.1, forward strand.
CACTTCTGTGCAGTGCTTCCCACATTCTAACATGAGGACGCACAAAGAAATTGATAGTGTTTGTCAATACACTGGAGGAAACAGATCAGGCTTCTTGCAGTCAGACAACTGGCCAGGACTTTGGCCATGCCAGGCCCTGTCCCACCTGAGAGTGTAAGGGTCAGTACCGGTGCACGCCATGTGGAAATCTCTGCTCTCGTGGCCTAATGCTTCCCTTTAAAAGAAGGGAAATGTGGAGGCCAAAGATCCAACACTGTGCAGCCTGGGGCACTTCACTTCCTCTCTCATTTGTAACTGGAGATAGCTGCCAGCCTCAGAGGGTCAAGGGAGGATCAAGTAAGATGATGCATATGAAACTGTGTTGTTTGGAAATAAAAAAATTCAAGTACCTCAAGGTGATTCTGACTGTGGCAAGCCCGTGCGTTACGGGAGTAGAACTGCTCCATAGGTTTTTCTTAGCTGTAATCCTTCTGAGTGCAGATTTCTAGGCCTTTTCTTCCGTGGTACCGCTGGGTAGGGAATTGCCAACATTTAGGTTAGGAGTTGAGCACAAACCATTTGTGCCGCCACCTAGGGACCTTAGGACATGTGATAGATGCTATTATTCATTCCACACTTAAACCCCAGAAAGAAGCTTAGGCACTAGGGAGACTAGCGGTTATTGGGTTTTCAAACAATATACATACGCTGCTCATTTATTCGACAAGTGCTTACTGAAAGCTCCCTGCTTGTAAAACACCAAGCTAGGTTCTGGGTGTTGGGCGCTGAAAATAAAAAGGTCCTACAGTGGTTAAGGAAACCCTGGTACTATAGTGGTTAAGTGTTACAGATCTTATCCAAAAGGCCGGCAGTTAAAATCCACCAGGTGCTTCTTGGAAACTCCTCGGGGCAGTTCTATTCTGTCCTATAGGGTCATTATGAGTTAGAATCGACTCAACGGCAATGGGTTTTTTGTTTTGTTTTGTGTTGTTTTGGTTATTATGGTTAAGAGCTGTGGCTCCTAACCGAAAGGTAGGCAGTTCGAATCCACCAGATGCTCCTTGGAAACCCTATGGAGCAGCTCTACTCTGTCCTATGGGGTCACTGTGAGTCAGAATTGACTCCACGGCGATGGGTTTGGTTTTTCTGGTTTAATGTCCTAAGGCGAGCCCTGGTCTACAAACAGCAATAGGTTTGGTTTTTGGTTTAGATTGAGATGGGTAGGCAGAGAAAAGGATATAGAAACCAAAAGAATATAGAAACCAAAAAAAAGAAGAAAACAGGTCAAACCACCAATCAATGAGGTGATTTTTTTTTTTAATGCTAAAACTTCTGCAAGGATCTAATAGAATTAGGCCCCCCCGAGACACGCCAAATACTGAAAGCTAGTTTCTACCAAGCGGAATACTGTATCTAAGTAGTATCTCAAAGGTGTCCCCCACCCCACAATGGTCACCTTAATAAGAAGGATGCTCAAGAAAATGACTGCAGGCTAGCAATGTGTGGATCGTGATTCAGAACAGCCCTGTCCCTGAGTCTAAAGAACTCAGAGAGAAACAACCTTTATAAACACAGAGGAGAGATTACATCCCACCATGGCTTTTCAAACACAAAAGGAAATGCTCATAAATATTTTTTTATTTCACTGGTAACAGCAGTTGCTCAAAGAAAATAAAACCATCCCTCCCATGCTGCCCCCAGCCTTCCAAAGGCATCCCACTACCCTGATCAGGTTATCCTCTTTGAAACAAAGTAACTTTTAATAAAGTGGGCTGGTGGCAGGAAGAACCTGATATGATCACACACCTGTTATAATAGGATTTAATTCTGCTTCAGATGTGCTAGTTTTAATAAAAAAGGATTGAGCAAATCGAAAATAAATTACATTGAAAGGTCAGGCTTATTGCTTGTACAGTTATGTTAAGTCCCCCACTGACACTTTTAGAGACTGTATTTATGAGACCTTTTGATTTGGAAAAGAGAGGTATAAAATACATCTACAATTTCCACATTATTTGTTGCAGTATTTCATTTTCAAGCATCAATTCTAACCACTTAAGTATGGCATTCTTTAACAGGAGTAAATCTAAAAAGTATGAGTTGTTTACAGAATGCTGTTATTCAAAATATTAATAAAACAAGCTTTTCTATGCAATGGAAAGTTAGAAAAATCCTTCCAGAGTTTACGCAGAATGTTAATTCACGTCTTTGCATGTAGAGCATTTATTAAGAATGTGATTTCTAATTTGAATGAGTAAATGCCTCTGCCACAGCATCGACCCATCCAGGATTACTTTCCTGATATTTCCAATGGACCATTCAAGTAGATATAGTGAGTTTGTTCCTCTGCTCAGCCCCAAGTTAACTAGAAATTTATCACAAATGATTCCCAACGTAATGTTTTTCCTTGTTCCTAGGCTGGTTTCATGATCCATCCATCAAACATAACAGAATATTGAAGGGGGCTTCCCCTATTGTCCCAAAATTGGTGGCTATGGTCCAAAGCAGAAGATGAAGAAGTAATAGTTATAATTATCAATAACAATGAACACTCGCATGACCCTGATTATGGGCCAAGCACAGTACCGAACACTTTAAAAACCTTAATCCAATTATTCCTCACAATAATCCTATGACATAGATACTACTATTACTCATGTTTTACATATGAGAAAATTCAGGCAAAGAGAAACTGAGTTACCCAGTTACCCACAGTTTGTAAGTGGAAAAACCAGGGTTTGACCACAGGCACACTAGCTCCAGACTTAAGTCTCTTGTAGCCTAGACTCTCTCACATTCTAAAAGAAGCCACCAACAAATGAGATCAGACAATATCCCCAGGACTTATTGTACTACTGTCATCTACCATCCTCTACCACCCTCCCCATCCTGTCCACTCCCCTCAGGCCTGAAGGGAGGAAGGAGGGCAAGTCCTTGGAGTTTTTAGCATGGTGGAAAAGGAGAAGAGGCTTTAATCTTCCCTCCACCAAAACCAAGTGTCATGGATTGAATTGTGTCTCCAAAAAATATCTGTCAACTTGGCTAGGCCATGATAACCAGTATTGCGTGACTATCCACCATGTTGTTATATGATGTGATTTTCCTGTGTGTTGTAAATCCTGTCTCTATGATGTTAATGAGATGGGATTAAGGGCAGTCATGTTGATGAGGCAGGGGTCAATCAACAAGATAGATTGTATCTTGACCCAATCTCTTTTGACATACAAAAGAATCAAGCAGAGAGAGACAGGGACCTCATGCCACCAAGAAAGCATAGTGCATCCTTTGGACACGTGGTCCCTGCACTGAGAAGCTCCCCAGCTGGGAAGACTGATGACAAGGACCTTGCCCCAGAGCCAACAGAGAAAGAAAGCCTTCCCCTGAAGCTGGCACCCTGAATTTAGACTTCTAGCCTCCTAGACTGTGAGAGAATAAACTTCTCTTTGTCAAAGCTGGAAACCCTGGTGCCACAGTGATTAAGTGCTATGGCTGCTAAACAAAATGATGGCAGTTTGAATCCACCAGGCACTCCTTGGAACCTCTATGGGGCAGTGCTACTCTGTTCTACTCTGTGGAGTCAGAATCAACTCAACGGCGATGGTTTTTGTTTGTTTGTTTGGTTGGTTGGTTTTTGTTAAAGCCATCCATTTGCGGTATTTCTGTTATAGCAGCACTGGATAACTAAGACACCAAGTGAAGTGTTGGGGAGGAAGGCCGAGAGAATCTCTCATAGATTTGGGGAGATCCTTAAGAAGAGAAGGCTGGCATCTCACTCCCCAACAGGACACTGTGCAGACTCACTCTGATACCCTTGAGTGGACCAAGGTGAGAATCCTTAAAACAGGATGATGTATGGTCTCTGAGGGAAGGTGGTTATGTGAATATAGAAGCTGGGGCCTGCTCCTCACCTGGAGCTTTCTGAAGGCAGGAGTCTTGATGGGGTGGACCAGAAAGGATTGTAGTATAATGTACGCTGGAGGAGATAAACAGGATACTCCAACCCCAGCTCCCTGCTACCTTTGAAAGTCACAGAAAAGGACCACAGCAGTTCTGTGACTCCAACTGAAGGAACGCAGAGTAGAGGAGAGGCAGGAGGCTTAATGCTAACCAGGCACCCCCAGGACCAACAGTTGTGATAATCCACCTAGTAAAGGGAGACTGAGGACATGGACTTCTGGAAATGAATTGAGAAGCCAGGCTAGACTGCCCCACTCTGAGAGAGTCCTCAGTAACAGAGGAGGCTACAGTGAAGCTAACCACCACTTTCTTGAAAGCCACATACGCCATCTATGTACACTGAGGGCAGCCCAGCAATAGAAGCTACCATTAAGAGCCAGAAGCAAATCTAATCAGGGTGAGCTAGAGAACAACACATTAAAAAAAAAAAAAAAACATTGCAGTCGAGTTGATTTCAACTCCTAGTGACCCTATAGGACAGAATAGAACTGCCCCATAGGGTTTCCAAGGACCGGCTGTTGGATTCCAACTGCTGACCTTTTGGTTAACAGCTATAACTCTTAATCACTGCACCCCCAAGGCGCAGCACAGAGGAGCTAAATCACAAGCAGAAGGAGTATGAAGAATAGTAGAGGATACCACAGCCCAGCATCTACTACTAGTTCCTCTACCCACCCATCTAGACAGCAACAAGGTAAGGAAAAATCTTTGAATCGAATATGATATTGGAATTTTTAAACAGACTAAATTTTAATAATTGAAAGGGATCAGAAGGTTATGAATAGGAAACAGAAATCTGACAACACAAGCTTGGAATCAATGTTTGGAAAAAATGAAACATTTTCATGTTAATAGGGGAGATGGAGGTGTGCGTGTGTGTATGCGGGCATGCACGTGTCCCTAGGTGGCTCATACAGTTAAGCACTCAACTAGTAGCCAAAAGGTTGGTGGTTCGAACCCACCCAGAGGCACCTCGAAAGCTAGGCCTGGTGATCTACTTCCAAAAGGTTAGAGACTTGAAAACCCTATGGAGCAGTTCAACTCTATACACATGGGGTCGCCATGAGTAATAATCAACTGGACGGACAATCAACACCACTACATGTTAATACCTCTTTTAATATTCCTCAGTGAACCAGTTATATCAGAATACCACTGGGGCGGGCAGGTGCCTCTTTCCTGGATTTATGAGCAGCAGGTGTTCTCCAAACCACCAGTCTATGGAAGAATACAGTCACACACAAAGGAACAGTAATAAAACAGTCCTTCTGTGGCTCAGTTTCTACTTGCAGAATTGAAGGCACTCTAAACACATTTCCATGAAGTCAATTCCAACTCATAGCAACCCTATAGGACAGAATAGACCTGCCCCATAGGACTTCCAAGGCTCTAATCTTTACATACGCAGACTGCCACATCTTTCTCCCATGGAGCAGCTGGTGGGTTCGAACCACCAACCTCTTGGTTAGCAGCCAAGCACTTAACCACTCCACCACCAGGGCTCCTACCAAGGCACTCTAGTCCCATCCAAATCTCTCCTTCAGACACAAGTCAGAAATGATAGAAGTTAGAGGAGGAAGGATCCTTGGGGTGTCTTACAACTTCTGTCTCAGGCCTTATTTCCACATAGCTCTGAGATGCCAGGTCCTGACCACTCTCTCAGCGGTCTGGCATAGTGTCACCGTCCAAAGTATCTACTGCTACTTGCTGTCATAGCACTCCTCCTCCATGACACTGCTAGTGCCATTACCACCACTGTACCAGACCTCCTCTGTATCGGGACTCTTAGTCTCACACAGAAATACTACACTAGAATGTTGTGATACATTCCAGCACTACCTGGGAGGCCCCTCTCCCTAGAACTCTGACATTTGCTCCAAAAGACTACGCCAAAAATCTGTGTGAGTGTCAACCTATCACAACACACCTGATAATCCCCTTCCTGCACACTCTTAGCAATATTCCCACACCGAGTTGGCGGATCCCAACTCTACTTGTCACCAAGGTGAGCTCATATTAATACTAGATATGTATTGTGCAAGTACTCTACGGTCAAGCACTGTGATAATGGTTGTATAATCACACTGAGTTCTCAAAACCACCTTATTAAGTAATTCCTGGTTAGGATTGGTTGTATCTGGAAAAAGAGAGGGAAAAAATAATAGTGGACATCACACCCACTAGGTCAGAGACGTAGATTCCTATTTTCTTGCTCCATCCTGTGGGGTTTCCATTCCCATTGTCACTGCATGGTCCTAGTTGGCTGCTGGAGCTCCAGCCATGATGATCCCATTCCATTCAGCAGAAAGGAGAAGGGGAACAAGAAGGGTACACCTTACTGCAAGAGTGGTTGAGAAATGTAATCTTTATCCCTGAGGACCATGTGGCCAGTTCAAGAACAGGGGTTCTACTGCTGACAAGGAGCCCTGGTGCCACAGTGGTTAAGAGCTATGGCTGCTAACCAAAAGGTCAGCTCTTTGAATCCAACAGCTGCTCCTTAGAAACCCTACAAGGCAGCTTTACTCTGTCCTATAGGGTCACTAGGAGTCATAATCGACTCGGCGACACCTAACAACAACATTGCTGATGAAGAACGGGAGATGTATTTTGTGGGGACAATTAGTAATCTCTACCACAGGCGGCAACCACGTATGATTTTGTATTTTGTAAATTTGAAGAAGCTGAGGGACAAGAGGGAGATGAAATCCAGCCAGAGCCCACAAGCAAAACCAGTGTGCCCTAGTTCAAGGTTGAATCGGGCCAGAAGAAGGGGTGCCTTTTTGTATTAGGTTGAACCATATAAAATTGCCATTTTTATAGATCAAAATGATGGAATATCAGCAATTTCATGTGAGTCAACCTAATAATTCACCTACCCAGAAAGGAAAACTTTTTTCTAATTCTCAGAAAGGTACCTGTGGTAGATTGATTGTAAAACTGTCCCCCAATTCTCTACCTGGCCCTGGAAACACATCCTTTGTAATGTGACTTTGCAGCACTTCCCATGAAGAGAGAGAGTCTATTTCCCCAGCCCTTGCCCTTGGATCTGGGCTGGTCTTGTGGATTGTTTGACCAACAGAATGAAGTGGAAGAGAAGGTATACCAGTACTGAACCTAGGCCTCAAGAGACCTTACATACTTTCTCTTTCTCTGTCCCTGTCTCTCTGTCTCTCTCTCTGTGTCTCGGAACCTTGTTTCAACCATGCGAAAAAGCCCAGGTTAGTCTAGGAAGACGATCCTAGACTATCCAACAGTCAGCTGACCACCAGACACGTGAGAGAGCTCAACCAAGGTCAACAGAGCTTCCTACCTGATCCACAGCCGATTACAGGCACATGAGTAAGCCCAGCTGGAACTAGAACCACCCAGTTGACTCATAGATTTATGAGCAATAATACACAGCAATATACATATGTTGTTGTTGCTGTTGTTGTTGTTAGGTGCCATCAAGTTGCTTCTGACTCATAATAGCGTCACTATGTACAACAGAAAGAAACACTGCCCAGTCCTGGCCATCCTCACAATCATTGTTATGCTTGAGCCCATTGTTGCAGCCACTGTGTTGTATTTTGTGTGCCTTCCAACCTGAGGGGCTCATCTTCCAGCACTATATTAGACAATATTCCACTGCTATTCATAAGGTTTTCACTGCTCACTTCTTTCAGAAGTAAACTGCCTTATCCTTCCTCCTAGTCTGTCTTAGTCTGTACGCTCCTCTGAAACCTGTCCACCGTGGGCGATCCTGCTGGTATTCTAAATACCGGTGGCATGGCTTCCTGAATCACAGCACCACACAAGCCACCACAGTACGACAAACTGACAGACGAGTGGTGGATACAGACATACATACATGCAGTGGTATATGTACTAGCAACATCCCAGTGTAACCACTGATACTAGCCCATTTTATAAATAACTGAGCTTCTTAGCAATTGAGTGATTTTTAAAGTCACACAGCTAGTTAGTAGGAATTCAGTCAGGATTCTAGTTCCCAGAGTTGTCAAGTTAGGCTATTAATTTGAAATATTTCTTCTTTTTTCACGTAGGCATTTATTGCTATATGTTTCCCTCTGAGTACCGCCTTCACTGCATCCCACAAGTTTTGGTATGTTGTGCTTTCATTTTCATTTGACCCTAAGAAATTCATAATTTCTCTCCTAGTTTAATAATGTGTTGTTTAATTTCCATGTTTGTGTATTTTCTAGTTGTTGTTACTTTTCTTTTATGGTTTTCTAGCTTCATTCCATCTGACCAGAGAAAATATTTTGTATGATTTCAATCTTTTTAAATTTATTCAGATCAGACTTGCTTTGTGACCTAACATGTGGTCTATCCTAGAGAATAATCCACATGCGCTGGAGTAGCGTGTATATTGTGCTGTTGTTGGGTGGAGTGTTCTATACATGTCTGTTAGCTTTAGCTGATTTCATTCAGGTCCTCTGTTTCCTTGTCAATCTTTCTAAATGTTCTAGCCAGTATTGAAAGTAATGTATTAAAGTCTGCAACTATTATTGTAAGGTTTTCTATTTCTCCCTTCAATTCTATCAGTTCAGCCAGGATTCTAAACCAGACTACCGATAGACCTCGTGATCTTAACCATTACTCTATATGACAATAGCAGTACTCTGCCTAAAGGAGAAATGACAGGCACCCTTATTCCCCAATGGCCAAATACTAACTGTTTAACGACCAGCTGTCTGAGGAAAAAAGTCCTGATTTATACCATTTGCTGATTTCCATGGTGTAAATACTCCCACCATGGCCAATCTCAAATCTCCTTGAACATAGAATTGGGAAGGTATATGCAATAGTATTTCCATTACACAAATACAATACTCTCTAGAGCACAGATATAGTAAGAAGTATAGTGTTTCGTGACAATTTGTCACCTTTGTTTTCAATATAATTTGTCTAATTATAAATTTATATAATTTAATTTTTAATACTAAAGCCAAAAACACTACCTGTGTTTAAATATTGGCTTGCAAAATTTCCTGAAAAGTTAACCATCAGCTCTTGCGAGCCAGTATGAACCAACTCTAGCACACCACATGCTAAAAGTCATGGTCCACAGATTACCTCTAAGCATCCAGTCATTTGACCCGCCCAGCAAACTCCTTGTTTCCTCCTGTAAACCAACACCTGGCCACCCACCTTTCCAGCCCTCCAGATGTGTTTGAGTTGGCTGAATATTTATAGCTTAGGCCTAAATCCTGGAACCTCTGCTTCAATCTATTCTATTTATCTTTTCAGCCTATACTGCCTCTTGGGGTAAGAAAATCTTTATCTACTCCACAGCGGGTAGACTCCACATTAATTTATGTATTCTAAAGTGGTATCACTTGTTTTCTGCCTCAGGAAGCCTCCCCCACCTGCCCTTTATATGCTCCAGCATTTAGGCAACAGCTCCATTTTCTTCTTCTCCCCATGCCGCCTACGCTTCCTGATAACAAAAATCTCTATACTTTGTCAGCCATCCTCTCTCCACAAGGAAGGCGCCTAATATTTTGTCCTTGTGATCATATTTATCCACACGCACCCCACCCCACCAGGATCTTCCACGTGATGTCTGGGCATTTCATAGGGAAGTGGGTATTTTTACAACATGTGGGACATCAAAGAGCTAGGTTATCTCTGAGCTCCTCCAGCCTGTACTAATGTGGTAATCTTTGGCCCTTCTGGACTTGACTCAAGGCAATTTTGGCCCAGGAACAGCTTCACACAGTCTTTGAAGAAGCTTCCAGAGGAACAGACTCCGCAAGATTTCTCTGCCATACAACCCAGGGCTGACCTCCTTGGGTTCAGAATATTCTGGATGACTTTATGTGTTTGTCTGTTGTCTAACATCAATCCTTGGATTAGAATTCATTTCCATTTTCTCCTTGGCTAGTCTTACCAACTTCATTATAAAATACAGATTCATTCTTTTCTTTATTATTTTTAACACAGAAGTAACAGATGCTTTCTGTAAAATAATATAATGGAAGACTAGATTAAATTAACCCCAACTCCTAATTCCATGCCCCAAAGGTAACCAGTGGTAAGAGTGAGAACCCATTTTTTCTATGCATATACGAACATGAACATACACACACACACACACACACACACACAGAATATTTAAAAACAAAATTGGGACCATATTGTTCTACCGGAAACCCTGGTGGTGTGGTGGTTAAGAGCTATGGCTGCTAACCAAAAGGTCAGCAGTTCGAATCACCAGGCACTCCTTGGAAACTCTATGGGCAGTTCTACTTTGTCCTATAGGGTCGCTATGAGTCGGAATCAATGCGACGGCAACAGGTTTTTTGTTTTGTTTTGTTTTTATTGTTCTACCCTGTTTTTTTTAACTTCCAAGTCAGTTCATATAGATCTATTTCATCCTTTCAGTGGCTGCATACTGTTTCATTTTATGGACACATCAGTAAAACTTCTCCCATTTCCTATAATGGGAAATTGGGTTGTTTAAAATATTTTACTATTACAAACAATGCTACATTTTCTATCCTGGTGCGTGAGTAATTTTGTAGTGCATATTCCTAAAAGTGAAATTGCTATCAAAGGGTAAAAGGAATTTTTAATGTTGATACGTCCTAACAGAGAAATGTGCATTGTTCTGAACTTGCCATTTCACTGCAAGGAGAGCAACTGGCTGACAGCCGTCACCTGCAACACTTTTAGGATCTGCTGCACCATTCTGCCTCAGTCCATGCTCTGCTAAGACAGCCCCCAACACGTGAGCATAGCAAGGGTACTGGGCCTGACCATTTCTTTTTTTTTAATAATTTTTATTGTGCTTTAAGTGAAAGTTTACAAATCAAATCAAGTCAGTCTCTCACACAAAAACCCATATACACCCTGCTACACACTCCCAATTACTCTCCCCCTAATGAGACAGCCCACTCTCTCCCTCCACTCTCTCTTTTCGTGTCCACTTCACCAGCTTCTAACCCCCTCCGCCCTCTCATTTCCCCTCCAGGCAGGAGATGCCAACATAGTCTCAAGTGTCCACCTGATCCAAGAAGCTCACTCCTCACCAGCATCCCTCTCCAACCCATTGTCCAGTCCAATCCCTGTCTGAAGACTTGGCTTCGGGAATGGTTCCTGTCCTGGGCCAACAGAAGGTCTGGGGGCCATGACCACCGGGGTCCTTCTAGTCTCAGTCAGACCATTAAGTCTGGTCTTATGAGAATTTGGGGTCTGCATCCCACTGATCTCCTGCTCCCTCAGGGGTTCTGTGTTGTGTTCCCTGTCTGGGCAGTCATCGGCTGTAGCCAGGCACCATCTAGTTCTTCTGGTCTCAGGATATGTAGTCTCTGGTTCATGTGGCCCTTTCTGTCTCCTGGGCTCGTAATTACCTTGTGTCCTTGGTGTTCTTCATTCTCCTTTGATCCAGGTGGGTTGAGACCAATTGATGCATCTTAGATGGCTGCTTGCTAGTGTTTAAGACCCCAGACGCCACTCTTCAAAGTAGGATGCAGAATGTTTTCTTAATAGATTTTATTATGTCAATTGACTTAGATGTACCCTGAAACCATGGTCCCCAGACCCCTGCCCCTGCTCTGCTGGCCTTCAAAGCATTCAGTTTATTCAGGAAACTTCTTTGCTTTTGGTTTAGTCCAATTGTGCTGTCTTGTGTGCTGTATTGTGTGCTGTCTTTCCCTTCACCTGAAGTAGTTCTTATCTACTATCTACTTAGTGAATGCCCCTCTCCCACCCTCCCTCCCTCCCCCCTCTCGTAACCACAAAAGAATGTTTTCTTCTCAGCTTAAACTATTTCTCAAGTTCTTATAATAGTGGTCTTATACAATATTTGTCCTTTTGCAACTGACTAATTTCACTCAGCATAATGCCTTTCAGGTTCCTCCATGTTATGAAATGTTTCACAGATTCCTCACTGTTCTTTATCGAGGCGTAGTATTCCATTGTGTGAATATACCATAATTTATTTATCCATTCATCCATTGATGGGCACCTTGGTTGCTTCCATCCTTTCGCTATTGTAAACAGTGCTGCAAGGAACATGGGTGTGCATATATTTGTTCGTGTAATATTTCTCTAGGATATATTCAGAGAAGTGGGATTGCTGGATCATATGGTGGTTCTATTTCTAGCTTTTTAAGGAAGCGCCAAATCAATATCCAAAGTGGTTGTACCATTTTACATTCCCACCAGCAGTATATAAGGGTTCCAATCTCTCCACAGCCTCTCCAACATTTATTATCTTGTGTTCTTTGGATTAATGCCAGCCTTGTTGGAGTGAGATGAAATCTCATTATAGTTTTGATCTGCATTTCTCTAATGGCTAATGATCGTGAACATTTCCTCATATATCTGTTAGCTACCTGAATGTCTTCTTCAGTGACGTGGGCCTGACCCTTTCTAACCAACTCACTTTTCTTGTAACAGTCAATCTTAGTCCAAAGCCCCTCACTGGACTATGGAGAGTTTAAACGGATCTGCATCAAAAGATGTAGTTCTTCCTGCCCAATTCTGCTTGCCCCCACATTTGTCATTCATGGACACATATATCGTTCACAGGCACTGTTTTTTTTTAGCTGCCCTGGAGTCAGCCCGATTCATGGTGACCCCACGGGCAATGGAACAAAACGCTGCTCATTCCTACACCATCCCCCAAATTAGTTGTGGATCTGACCATTGTGGTGCATAGGGTTTTTATTGGCTGATTTTTTAGAAGTAGATCACCAGGACTGCATAGTCCATCTTAGTCTGGAAGAGACACTGAAATCTGTTCAGCATCATAGCAACACGCAAGCCTCTACTAACAGATGGGTGGCAGCTGCACATGAGGTGCACTGGGGGGAATCAAACCCAGGTTTTCTGCATGGAAGGCAAGAATTCTACCACTGAAGCACCAATACCCATAGTTCATAGGCATGACCTCACAATAAAACTTTTGCACTCCTAACTTCCGATTTCCATTTCAGATTCTGCTTCCTAGAGGACCCAATTGACATATATATATAAATATAAATGCATATTAACCCTTTGCCTATAATACATGTTACAAATATACTCTTTCAGTCTATCATTTGTGTTTAAACATTATTTATGGTATCTTTTGCTATAAAGCGTTTTTAAATTTTTATCTAGTCAAATCTATCAATCTTTTCCCTCATGGCTTCTGAGTTTTTGTCATGCTCATAAAGGCCCTTCTAATCTAAATAATTTAAAACATGTTTTTGTATTGTCTTCTGGCACTTTTATAATTTTATTTTTATATTTAAACATTTATCTGAAATTTATTTTTTGTGTATGGTGTGAAATAAATATCTAACATTTTTTTCCAGGAAGCCAATTTTCCTGGCAAATTGAATAGTCACTTTTTCCTCAGAGATTAGAAATGCTACTTGTATTATACACTAAATTTCTGTATATACATTACTCTGTTTCTGAACACTTCATTGCATTTCATTGATTAGTTTATTTTGAATGAATACCATTTTACTCAAATTACCATAGCTTTATAGGTCACACTGATTATCAGTAAGACATTTGTAAAATAGAAATCTAACACTCAATTTAATCATTCTTCAACATGCTTAGATTGAAATTTTAGATTATTTAAACACTTTATAATAGCCATACCTTATAATCACCAGAGGAAATATCTAGTACGTTAGACCCTATCACTCCCATGTTTAAAATCCTTCCTTGACTCTCTGTTGCCTAAAATCTAAGCATCAACTTTAAGTTAAATATGGAAGATTGATTACATGTGTCTATTTCTTATCCTTCCTGAAACCCCACTAAAACTATACTAATGGAATTTTTGTAATGATCTAAAAGAGTAATCAGCAAATTACAACCTCAGGCCAAATTTGAGCTCACCCACCTATTTTTGTAAATAAAGTTTTATTGGAATGTTCATTCATTTATGTATTGTCACAGTGGATAAGAACTCTGCTACTAACCAAAAGGACAGTGGTTCAAATCTACCAGCCACTCCTTGGAAACCCTGCAGGACAGTTCTATTCTGTCCTGTAGGGTTGCTACGCGTTGGAATCGACTTGACGGCACTGGGTTTCGTTTTTTGTTTGGTTTTTTCTTATGTCTACATTCACATTACAACTACAAAGCTGAGCAGTTGTGACACAGACTGTATGGTCCACAAGCCTAAAATATGTACCGTCTGACCCTATACAGAAAAATTTAACTGACCTCTGGTATATATATATTCACATGGACAAAGAGAATAGAAGAGGAATTATAATGGCAGATGAGATGTTACAACAAATTTTTGGAAGTTAGAAAATTGATGAAATTTCGTTCTTCCTTCCTTCTTTTGTAGTCAAAAAACCATTAAGCAGATCCAAGCAGGGCAGAGAGGATGCCTGACAGCTACCAGGAAACATGCAAGGAAGGAGTCCCACAGGACAGAAGGACTCCGAGGAATTCGTTGTTGGATAAAGGCAGAAAGACACCCAGTGGGGTCAACTCCTATGCAAGAAGGCATCCAATCAAAGCAGCAGGCCTATAAGAGTTGGGGGCTGCACAAGGAGGGCATCCAAACAGGGCAGTGTCTCAGCAGGTTTGAAAGATTGACAACATACAAAAGAATTGAGGAATTAAGTAACTATATTGAGAATAATTGAGCCCCGGTGGCACAGTGGTTGAGAGCTACGGCTGCTAACCAAAAGGTCGGCAGTTCGAATCCACCAGCCACTCCTTGGAAGCCCTATGGGGCATTCTACTCTGTCCTATACAGTCACTATGAGCTGGAATCACCTCAACAGCAAAGGGTTTGGTTTTTGTTTTTATTGAGGATATCGGAGCCAGATTTTTTGCTGTCAGAGAATGGAAGTAACAAATATGGAATAGGAGAAAGCTAGAATGAACCCTGTGGTGGTAGATTAGAATCTGAGGTATCAATGTTTATTAATATAAATAAATAGATAAATAAATATAATTTTCAGACATACATCACCAGACCTTTTTTCCTAGACTGTCTTAGTCTAGAAGATTCACTGAAACCTGTACAGCATCATAGCAACACACAAGCCTCCATTAACAGAGAGGTGGTGGCTACGCTGCAGGTATACTGACTGGGAACCAAACCCAGATCTCCTGCACAGGTGAGAATTCTGCCACTGAACCAAGGATCTTAAACTTTCCCATTTTTAAAGCATTGTTGGTATTTATAATTTCATTTAATCTTCATGACAGCTACAAGAAATTCTGGTAGGAAGCAGAAGACACAAATAACAGTAGTTTCCTGGGTGTTGAAGGAACTGAGAAGATGGAAACATAGTGGAGACTTTCCTTTTTTTTTATTTTAATTTTTCAGTTACTTGAAGAGAACAACTCAAAAATTAAATTAAAAATATAAAAGAGAGGCAGGGCTGAGACAGTGGAGTACTCAGACACTTCCTGTGGTCCCTCTTAAAACAAAGACCTGAAAAAACAAGTGGAACGATTATATATAACAATCTAGAAGCCCTGAACATCAAAGACAAAATTGAGGAATCAAACTGAGCAACAGGGGAGGGAGACACTTCAGAAGCAGCGAGGATTTGCCAGACCTGACCTGGCCGGCACTCTGCTGACTGGATCGGCTGGCACATGATGGCTGAGGCAAGCAGTAGCACTCAGGATGCATTTTCCACGTTGGAAGAAACCAGCAACAGAAAGTCTCCTCAAGCCTGCAGAACCAGGAAGAAGTGGCTCTGAATCGGCAAAAGGTTAAGTACAAGCATCTAAACTATCTTGCAGATTTTAAAAACCCTTCCCCCTTTGGGAAGTACCTCTCTCCCATTTACCTCATGCCTCCCCACTCTGCTCCAGGTTGCAGTCAAGCTTCAGCACTTGCTGCACCCCCAGACCGGAAGTAGGACCCATTGCGCACCCCAAGCCATTCTCCCCACATTGGGGAGGGAACAAATGCACAAACAGGAAAAAATAATCTGTCCGCTCCCCAAAACCAGGAGCCCAGGGCAGGCAATATACCTGAAGTCTATTTTGAACTGCAACAGCTATAAGGTAGAGTGGCAGATTTGTGACATCTTATACCACCCTGCCCATCAAGCAGGGTCCTCACCTACCCACGTCAGGAGCCTGATGACAGGTGGCTCCACCCACTCCACCTAACCACCCGTGACAGGGGTCCAAGAATAAATGGTGCCTTCCAGGCCTTACAGCCAGCAGAACTGGAACCCCAAAGTCCGTCTACAAAACCCACCCACTGGCTGGCTCTAGGGAACAAGGACACGCCTTCCACCCAAACATGAAGGACCAGCCATCAGCCCACTGCCTTACTTAACACATGACCCCCTGTTGCAGCCAGATACCTGTGCCTACTCTAATCATCCCTGCCCATCTAGGACTGTAGGTGAGAGCCCGCACCACACACTCAATGACCAACTCCCTGGACACCTGAGGTGAATCCACAAAAGAAAACTAAACAGACTATCAGGCTTACATACCTACTAACAGCTCTGACCACCTAGTGACAGGATATGAGAGCTTCAAAGATGCCAATAATAAACTAGCTCACATAACCAGCCTATGTGGACATATCAAAATAAGAAGCTAGGACACAGTAAGCAAACATTAAATAAATATAACAACAGACTGATGGCTCAGGGACAACAGTCAATATCAAATCACATAAAGAGCGGACCATGAAGGCTTCAGCAAGCGACTGAAAAAAGAACCAAGAAACTGCCTGGAGGAAGATAAGATATTGGAATTACCAGAGGTAGAATTCAAAAGACTAATATACAGAGCTCTTAAAAGGATCAAGAAGAAGATCTGGCAAAAAGCATACCAAGCCAAAGAACACACAGACAAAGCATCAGAGGAACTTAAGAAGTTTATACAAGAGCATGATGACAAATTTAACAAGCTGCAAGAATCCACAGAGAGAAAGCAAACAGAAATCCAGAAGATTAACAATAAAATTTCAGAATTAGACAACTTAACAGAAACTCATTGGAGTGGAATTGAGGAAATGGAAGTCAGAAGTAGTCAGACTGCAGATAAAGGACTTGACACCAACTTATTTGAGGAAAATCAGATAAAATAATTTTAGAAAATGAAGAAATCCTAAGAATTATGTAGGACTCTATCAAGATGAATAACCTAAGAGTGATTGCAGCACCAGAACAGGACAGAATAACAGAAAAAAGAGAGAATTGTTGAAGATTTGTTCACAGAAAACTTCCCTGATATTGTAAAAGTTGACAAGATATCAATCCAAGAAGCCCATCAATCCTCACATGGGATAGATCCCAAAAGAAAGTCACCATGACATATTATAATCAAACTTGCCAAAACCAAAGATAAAGAAAGAATTGTAAGAGTGGCTAGGGATAATTGAAAAGTCATCTACAAAGGAGAGTCATTAAGACTAAGCTCTGACGACTCAGCAGAAATAAGGCAGGCAAGAAGGCAATGGGATGACATATATAAACTCTTGAAGGAAAAAAATTGCAAGCCAAGAAATATATAGCCAGCAAAACTCCCTCTCAACTATAATGGCAAAATTAGGGCATTTCCAGATAAACAGGAGTTTAGAAAATTTGTAAAAATCAAACCAAAATTACAAAAAATACTAAAGGCAGTCCTCTGGTTAGAAAATCAGTAACATCAGATAACAACCCAAGACTAGAACACAGGACAGAACAACCAGATATCAACACACATAGGGAAGTCACAAAAATAAATCAAAGCTAAAACACTGAAAATAGGGAAACAGGGAAACAGAGATGTCAATATGTAAAAAATGACAACATTAAAACAAAAAAGAGGGACTAAATAATGTACTCATAGAATTTGCTTATGTAGAGGAAGTCAAAGCAGTAACAGGAAATAAAAGATTGGTTTACACTTAGAAAAATAGGGGTAAATATTAAGGTAACCACAAAGGAAACTAACAACCCTTCACATCAAAATAAAAAACAAGACAAACATAAAGACTCTGCAAATACGAAATCAACAATAATGAAAAAGAAGAAAAGAAAACACATAAAGAAATATGAATCAGCACAGAAAATGAAGTGGAACAAAGAAACTGTTAACAACACACACAAAAAGTACATCAAAATGACAGCCCTAAACTCCTATCCATAATTACACTGAATGTTAACAGACTAAATGCACCAATAAAGAGACAAAGAGTGGCAGAATGGAGAAAAAAGAAAAAAAAGATCCGTCTATATGCTACCTATAAGAGACACACCTTAAACTCAAAAACACAAACAAACTAAAACATAAAGGATGCAAAAAAATAAATCAAGCAAACAACAATCAAAAGAGAGCAGGAGTGGCAATATTAATCTCTGAAAAAACAGACTTTAAAGCAAAATGCACCCCAAAAGATAAGGAAGGATACTATATAATGACTAAAGGGTCAATATACCAGGAGGACATAACCGTATTAAACATTTATGCACCCAGTGACACTGTTGCAAGATACATAAAGCAAACTCTATCACCATTGTCAACGGCACTGGGTTTGCTGGGTTATCACCATTGAAAAGTGAGGTAGACAGCTCCACAATAATAGTAGGAGACTTCAACTCACCACTTTCAGTGAAGGACAGAATATCTAGAAAGAAGCTCAATAAAGACACGGAAGATCTAAATGCCACAATCAAACAACTTGATCTCATACACATATACAGAAAACTCCACCCAACAGCAGCCAAGCATAAGTTCTTTTCCAATACACATGGAACATTCTCTGGAACAGACCACATATTAGGCCACAAAGGAACCTTAACAGAATTCAAAACATCAGAATACTACAAAGCATCTTTTCTGACCGTAAAGCCATAAAAGTAGAAATCAATAATAGAAAAACCAAGGGAAAAAAAAAAGTCAAATACATGGAAACTAAACAACACCTTGCTCAAAAACTACTGAGTTATAGAAGAAATTAAGGATGGAATAAAGAAATTCACAGAAACAAATGAGAATGAAAACACATCCTATCAGAACCTTTGAGACACAGCAAAAGCAGTGCCCAGAGGTCAATTTATAGCAATAAATGCACACATCCAAAAAGAAGGGCCAAAATCAAAACATTAACCCTACAACTCAAACAAATAGAAAGAGAGCAGCAAAAGAAGCCCTCAGCACCAGAAGAAAGGAAATAAAAAAATTACAGCAGAATTAAATGAAATAGAGAACAGAAAAACAATTGAAATATTTAACAAGACCAAAAGCTGATTCTTTGAAAAGATCAACAAAATCAATAAACCACTAGCCAAACTGACAAAAGAAACAGGAAAAGAAACAACTAACTCAAATAAGAAATGAGATGTGTGCTATCACAACACACCCAACTGAAATTAAAAGATTCATAACAGAATAATATAAAAAATTGTACTCCAACAAAATGGAAAACTTAGAGGAGATGGACGAATTTCTAGAAACATACTACCTATCTAAACTAACACAGAGGTAGAACAACTAAATAAACATATATTAAAAGAAGACATTGAAAAGGGAATTCAAAAACTCCCCCTCCCCCCCAAAGAAATTGCTGGCCCTGACACCTTCACTGGAGAATTCTACCAAACTTTCAGAGAAGAGTTAACACCACTACTACTAAAGGTATTTCAGAGCACAGAAAAGGATGGAATACTCCCAAACTTATTCTATTAAGCCAGCATAATTTTTTAACCCTAACACCAAAACCAGGTAAAGACACCACAAAAAAAATTATACACCAATATCCCTCATGAACACAGACGCAAAAATCCTCAACAAAATTCTAGCCAATGTAATTCAACAACATATCAAAAAAATAATTCACCATGACCAAGTCAGATTCATGCCAAGTATGCAGGGATAGTTCAACATCAGAAAAACAATCAATGTAATCCATCACATAAATAAAACAGACAAGAACCACATGATCTTATCAATCGATGTAGAAAAGGCATTTGACAAAGTCCAACACCCATTCATGATAAAAACTCTCAACAAAATAGGAGTAGAGGGGAATTTCCTCAACATAATAAAGGGCATTTATACAAAGCTAACAGCCAACATCATCCTAAATGGAGAGGATTTCCTAAATGGAAAGCATTTCCATTTAGAAATGGAACCAGAAAAGGACATCCTTTATCACCACTCTTATTCAACACTGTGCTGGAGGTCCTAGCCAGAGCAATTAGGCAAGAAAAAGAAATAAAGTCCATTCAAATTGGTAAGGAAGAAGTAAAAGTATCCCTATTCGCAGATGATATGATCTTATACACAGAAAACCCCCAAGGAATCCACAAGAAAACTGCTGGAACTAATAGGTTTCAGCAAAGTATCAGGATACAAGATAAACATACAAAAATCAGTCGGGTTCCTCTATACCAACAAAGACAACTTCGAAGAGGAAATCACCAAATCAATGTCATTTACAATATTTCCCCGAATAAGATAAAATACTTTGGAATAAATCTAATCAGAGGCGTAAAAGAACTACACAAAGAAAATTACAAGACGCTACTACAAGAAACCAAAAGAGACCTACATAAGTGAAAAACATACCTTGCTCATGGATAGGAAGCCTCAACATTGTGAAAATGTCAATTCTACCTAGAGAGATCTACAGATACAATGCAATCCTGATCCAAATTCCAATGACATTTTTTAATGAGATAGAGAAAAAAAAATCACCAACTTCATTTGGGAAGGGAAGAGGACCAGGATAAGTAAAGTATTACTGAAGAAGAACAAAGTGGGAGACCTCATGCTACCTTTAGAACCTATTATACTGCCATGGTAGTCAAAACAGCCTGGTATTGATACACCAACAGATACACAGACCAATGGAACAAAATTGAGAATCTGGAGGCAAATTCATCCACCTATGAGCAGATGATATTTGACTAAGACCCAAAAGTCTGTTAAGTGGGGAAAAGACAGTCTCTTTAACAAATGGTGCTGGCATAACTGGATATCCATCTGCAAAAAAATGAAACAAGTCCCATACCTCACACCATGCACAAAAGCCAACTCAAAATAGATCAAAGACCTAAATATAAAATCTAAAACGATAAGGATCATGGAAGAAAAAACAGGAACAATGCTAGGAGCCCTAATACATGGTATAAACAGAACACAAAACATAACTAACAATGCATAAACACCAGAAGAGAAACTAGATAACTGGGAGCTCCTAAAAATCAAACACTTACGCTCATCAAAAGACTTCACCAAAGAGTAAAAAGACAAACTACAGACTGGGAAAAAAAATTTAGCCGTGATATATCTGATCAGGGTCTAATCTCTAAAACTATGAGGTACTGCAAAACGTCAACAACAAAAAGACAAAGAACACAATTAAAAAATTGGCAAAGGATATGAACAGGGGCTTCACCAAAGAAGACATTCAGGTGGCTAACTGATACATGACGAAATGCTCACAATCATTAGCCATTAGAGAAATGCAGATCAAAACTACAATGAGATACCATCTCACCCCAACAAGGCTGGCATTAATCCAAAAAACACAAAATAATAAATATTGAAGAGGTTGTGGAGAGACTGGAACACTTATACACTGCTGGTGGGAATGTAAAATGGTACAACCACTTTGGAAATTGATTTGGTGCTCCCTTAAAAAGCTAGAAATAGAACTACCATACTATGTAGCCATCCCACTCCTAGGAATATAACCTAGAGAATTAAGAGCCCTTACACAAATAGATATATGCACACCCATGTTCATTGCAGCACTGTTCACAATAGCAAAAAGATGGAAACAACCTAGGTGCCCATCGATGGATGAATGGATAAACAAATTATGGCATATTCACACAATGGAATACTATACAACAATAAGGAATAATGATGAGTGCGTGAAACATCTCATAACACGGATGTATTTGGAAAGCATTATGCTGAGTGAAATTAGTCCCAACAGGACAAATATTTTAAGAGACCACTATTAAAAGGACTCAAGAAAAGGTTTAAATACAGAAGAAAACATTCTTTGATGGTTACAAGGGTGGGGAGGAAGGGAGAGAGGAATTCACTAACTAGATAGTAGACAAGAATTATCTTAGATGAAGGGAAGGACAACACACAATACAGGGGAAGTCAGCACAACTGGACTAAACCAAAAGTTAAGAAATTTCCTGAATACAACCAAACTTCCAGGAACAGAATAGCAGGGGTGCGGATATGGGGACCATGGTTTCAGGGGACACGTAGGTCAACTGACATAACAAAGTTTATTAAGAAAATATTTTGCATCCCATTTGGCTGAGTGGCATCTGGGATCTTAAAATCTAGCAAGTGGCCATCTAAGATGCATCAGTTAGTCCCAACCCACCTGGAGCAAATGAGAACGAAGAACACCAAAGACACATGGAAAATATTAGCACAAGAGAGGAAAGGGCCACATAAACCAGCCTGAGACCAGAAGAATTAGATGGTGCCCGGCTACCACCAATGACCACCCTGACATGGAACACAACAGAGTCCCTGACAGAGCAGGAGAAAAGCAGGGTGCAGAACTCAAATTCACATAAAAAGACCAGACTTAATGGTCTGACTGAGACTGGAGGAACTCTGGAAGACACGGGCCCTGGACTCTGTTAATCCAGAACTAAAACCATTCCCGAAGCCAACACTTCAGTCAAAAATTAGACTGGACTATAAGACATTTTTTTTATAAGACATAAAATGATACTTATGCAGAGTGTGCTTCTCAGTTCAAGTAGATACATGAGACTAAATGGTCAGCTCCTGTCCAGAGGCAAGATGAGAAGTCAAGAAGGGACAGGAGCTGGCTGAATGGATGTGGAAAGGAGGAGTGTGTTGTCACATTATGGAGACAGCAACTAGGATCACATAACAATGTACGTATAAATTTTTGTATGAAACACTAACTTGAACTGTAAACTTTCACTTAAACACAATTTAAAAAAAAAAAGACGAACGCAAGAGATTAACATTTGACTACAGACCACTGGGGGGGGCCTTGACTCAATAACAAGCTACACAAGGCTCATCGCTGTGGATTTCAAAGCACTATGAATAAAAGGATATTCCAAAAGCTTCCAGAAAGAAAAAAAAGTTCACAAGAAAAAGGTTGGGAATGAGATAAGCAGCATACTTCTTAATAACAACACTGGAAGCCAGAAAACAATTGATGAATACTTTCACAATTCTGGAGGGAATTGCTTTTAACTTATATTTCTATATGCAACCATACTATTAACCAAGTGTAGTGATAGAATAAAGACATTTTCAGACATGCAAGGACTCAAAATACTTACTTTCTATGCATCTAGCTTATTTTCCAGCTAAATAAGTGAGTAAACTGGGGAAGATGATGTGTTGCATCCATCAGGGTTCAGTTGCAGGAAACAAATTATTCTAGCCAGGGATTCAATAAAGGAAATCGGGTCTTTGCAAAATCACTGGAAAAGCTGTAGGAGTGAGATCTAGGCCAGGTCTCAGGAAAGATTCCAGAACAATACTACTAAACTGCCCCACCAGGAAAGCTGCTACCTCTGCCACAATTAGGAAAGTTGGGAATCAGGAGTCCCCCACTGGCACTGTTACCTTCAAAAACACACCACCATAGCTAAAGTACAGGGATCAGGGAGTCCTTAGTAGTGCCCCACAACCGCCTCTTGAAACCTGAGACAGTAGTGTCAGGACAGTGGACCAATGAGTCCAAGAGCCACCACCACTGTTCCTGTCTCCCTATATACATGAAACTGTTAACTGAACTCTAGATCACTGCTCACAGAAAAAAATTCTCCCTGGCATTTCTTGCTAGTAGTCAAGATAGCAGGAAGATGGCCTCCACCTCCCTGCAAAACTCTCACAAAAATGCCTGATTCGTGGAACCTAATTCACATACAGAACCCTAGCTGCAGTGGAGGCTGGAAAGTATAATTTTTATCTTTTCACTCTCTGCAGTACAGGAAAGCACACTAGACACAGGTGAGAATGAGTGGTAACTATCAGTCTGTTACATCCACCACACATGAAGGTTAGGAAACAAGGAATCCGACCCAAAGGAGTAGCACATCACAACTGCAGGATGACAGTGAAGGAAATCTCAAGATGACAGCTGTGCTGAAATGCTAGAGCCCAACCAGTCCTTACTGAGGAGACGGCTCCAGAACTCAAGGAAGGAGATCTTTAGGGAAAGAATGAAAATATATATTAAGAAAAACATGATAATAGGCTCATAAAAAACAAGGCAAATAAAAAAATGAAACAATTATTAAGTCTAGGAAAATCAAAGGGTTACGCAAGAACGAAAATGTGATTATGGTGTACTCTTAGTTCAGCAGTGAACAAAAGTCCCATAGTCATAACACTGTAAACACCATTGATTGTAATAAAAATTATGATATAACTTTGTGGGCCAAGGGGGTGGAGGGGACAGAGGAATGAAAGTGAAGAGGGATTGTGTGGGAGAACTAAGTTCTCACCAACATGTTAGGAAGTCAATACATAATATCCAAAATTGAAAGATCAAGAAATAGCAGTATAAACAAGTTCATTATTTAGAAACATATTGCCTGTGTAAACTTTCACCAAAAAGACAATATTTTTTAAAAAAGAAATACAGCACCAAATACTAAGGCAATGAGACAGAAGATCAATAGTGGTTGCGCTTGAGGAGCATTACTGTAGAGGAGGAGAACTGAGGGGTGGGGCAAGGGACTAATGTTTCTAATTTTAAGTATTTTCATACAAATGTACTTCTGAAAATATGCATGTCTTGCTTTAGCTGATATACATATATGTTCTTTTTTAATATTTATAAGTCCATATAAGAACCTTCATGATCTAGTCCCTCCCCAATTTCTTATTTTGTCACTCCTTGGCTCTCGTTTGCCTTGTGCTGCATTCCCTCTGTCGGAAATGCCCTCTCCACTTCTCCCCACACCACATAATCATGTTCATCTGTCAAATGCTTGTTTACCTGTCAAAATTCTACTCAACCTTCACCTCCTCCATGAAGCCTTCACTGATACCTCAAGACAGAATTCATTCATTTCTACACTGCATGACTCCTCTACCATGTACATACTTCTATTGCGAAACACATAGGGTTGACAGATTTAGAAAATAAGGATATAGGACACCCAGCTGAATTGAAATTTCAGATAAAGCATGAATAATTTTTAGTATAAGTATGTTGCTTGCAGTATTTGGGACATATTTACAATAAAAAATTATTTATTGTTTATATCAAATTCAAACTTAACTGGGCACCCTATATTTTATCTGGTAATTCTAGTGACACGCCACATTAGAGTTCCTCTCTGACAGCTAGTCTATTAGTTCCTTGAGGTCAGTGGTTTGGGATTGCTCATAAGTGTATACCTAGGATGGCAAAAGCCCACTAAACGTTTGTGGAACTACAGTGGGTACTGCTTTATACCATTCAAACTTTTCCATACATCATCCCACTGAGTCTCACAAAAATCCGAGGAGGTAAAATAAACAAAACAAAATATCACAGATTATTTTATCATCATTGTACTGATGATGAAACTGGGGGCCAAGTGACTTACCCAAGACCATGTAGAAAGAGCCAGGGCTAAGACCAGGTACTCCTGACTCCCTGGTTCTTTCCACTAAACCACACTGCTGTTTTTCTGTATGTGGCCACAGATTTTATGCAACTTTGCAATTTTCAGAACTATTTCTAAGCTTTAAATAAATGATCATGCTTGCTTTGGTTTTAAATGATATTATGCCTCCACTGGTATGGCAGTGACTTTAATATAGCTTGAGGTGCTTGAAGTTGAGCCTAGTGAACTTTTAATTAGGTATCAATCAAATAGAGAGACTGGTTATAAAGCATCATTTTCCAGTAAAGTCAGCAACACGGTAAATGATTTTATTGGTAAACTATGAGCTTTCTTTACATATTTATTATTATTATGTCAATACAGGTTTCCTCTATCTGCGTATGTATAACAGTTGACAATATCAGCCACATTATTAGTTTGGTTTCCTCTGCTTGGCTAGCTTTTCAGTTGGGGTAAGTGAAGTCTGCATTCCCTGTCTCAGCACTTTTGAAGAAGTGGCAGTTACAGTAAAGTTATATAAACTTGCACCCAAGTAATGAGCTCTCTGTTAATTAAAAACTTTCTGCACTTAGCTTTTAAGAAAAAAAAAAAGAGGCAACTATGTGAAGATGGACCGAAAAACACGTCTCCCCCAGAACTGTCTGAAACTGGCCTATTCAGTCTCCTGCTGTACCTATACCTATTTCCGTCTAGAGTTCTAGAAAATCATGGGCGATCAGCACATTGGCTCTTACAAAGGGCGCACCTCTCTACTAGAAGCTGTGGGGTTCAAAATGAGGCAAAAAAGAACCAACATTTATTAAATAACTACCATGGATATGTCTGGAAGGAAGCTCAAGAAACTGGCGCCTGTCGTCTCCTGGGAGGAGAAATGAGTGGCTGCAGTACAGGGATGGGAAGGAGGCTTAGTTTGCACTACATTCCTTCATGCACATTTTGAATTCTGAACCACGCACCTATATTGCCTAATAAAAGAAATTAATTAAACATTGTTTTTCAATGCCCACCAAGTTCTTTGCATAACCTAATAAATAATCACAATGACCTTTGAGGTAAAGTACTGCTGTCATCTCTATTTTACAGAAAGAAAACTGAAACTCAGAGAGATTAGGTCATGTGCCCCAGTTCACACAACTAGTTAAGAGAGAGAACCAGGATCTGAAAAAAGTTTTGTCTCACCCCAAAGCTACGCTATCCTGCTCCCCAAAGATGAAGACCCAGTATTTGTCCTTAAGGAAAATCTTATTGGAGAACTAAGACATAAACTTCTGAAGAGTTAATCACCATATTTCAATGATTCTAAGAAGAACATTTTACAATTTCTGAAATTAGTATGTGTCTTCCAATGGATGGCATGTGGTAGTATATTTGGTGGTGGTTTTCTTTCCTTAGTGATTCACAAAATAATAGTGTACTTTTCAATCAGTGGTATCTTGGAGTCAAAGAAATATGGTATCAATATAATACAGAGAATCGAAAAGTCCAAACTGGCAGCACAGGCAGTAAGTGCTGTAGGAGCTGAGAAAGGAGCATTCCGCTCTATAAGAGTTGCCATGGAAAATTTTGCACTGGTTTGAGCTAAGCCTCAAAGTTTAGGTAGTGTTTCTGTTCTCTATCACCACAATAATGCTGTATAACAAACCACCCTAAAACTCGGTGGCTCAAAACAGCAGCAATTTCTTTCTTATGGCTCTTCAGTCTATAGGTTAGCTGGGCAGTTAAGATGATGAAGGCTGGACTTGCTCAGCCAGATGACACATCTTGGTCTAGAGGTCAGCTGGCTGTTGGCTGACATAGTATGGCCTCAACTTGAGTAAGGGCTGGTGTGGTATTTCTAACATGGCTCCAGTAGGCTAGCCTGAGCATATTCCCATGGATGTGGCAAGGTAGCAAGAGCAGGGGCGCAAGAGTGAGCAGGATGAAATGTGCAAGCATTTTCGCAGCCTGCATTTGCAGCATGCTTACTAATATCCTGTTGTCCAAAAACATGACAGCTGACTGAGCCCTGAGTCCACAGATGGGGCTGAACCACCACCCACAATGGAAAAAGCGAAGACTTTGGACCATCAATGCAATCAATCTATCACAGGTAGGCCTTCAGAGCTGCAGGCTGAGGAAAGAGGGCTTATGTGGCTGGCTAGGGGAGATCCAAGCAGATACTGTGTGGTTTAAAATCAGGGAAGGTGTGCGTTGGGATTGTCTTCTTTCAATCGCCTCATGTGCATGCAAAAGCTGGACAATGAGTAAGGAAGACTGAGGAAGAACTGATGCCTTTGAATTATGGTGTTGGCAAAGAATACTGAATATACCATGGACTGCCAGACGAACAAACAAATCTGTCTTGGAAGAAGTAAAGCCAGAATGCTCCTCAGAGGCGAGAATGGTGAGACTTCGTCTAACGTACTTTGGATATGTTACCAGGAGGGACCACTCTCTGGAGAAGGACATCATGTTTGGTAAAGTAGAAGGTCTGTGAAAAAGAGGAAGACCCTCAACAAGATGGACTGACACAGTGGCTGCAACAACGGGCTCAAGTGTAGCAACAATTTTGAGGATGGCGCAGGACCGGGCAGTGTTTTGTTCTGTTGTGCATACGGTTGCTATGTGTTGGAACCGACTCGACGGCACCTAACAACAGCAACAACAAGGGGAGATCCTGTGGGGAAAGGAGAGATAGAGCCAAAGAGACTGTATGTGTGTGTGTTTGAAGGGGTTGGTATAATAGCAAGGACAGGACCAGGCAAGGCTATGAGCTTATTTAGGGACAGTGCTCGCAATGACAACACAGAGCTGCTGTTTGAAATAAGGATAGAACCAAGCATCCCATAAACTTAGCCTCCTTCACCCCCACCCCTAGAAGCTCCTGGGGCTCACCCATGGAACACTCTCTATCAAAAATTCCAAATACAGTTGGAAAATGACTGCATGATATCCTTGGCCCCAGCAGCAGGCTCATCCTGTCTCTATTTCTCTTCTTAGGCAAAGTATAATAACGAATTCATCATTTTTTGCTCTCCTTATTCTTTTCTTTAGATTGTTGTTGTTGTTAGGTGCCATCCAGTCAATTTGGACTTGTAGCAACCCCGTGCGATATAGTAGAACTGCCCCATAGGGCTTTCTCGGCTGTAATCTTTACTGAAGCAGATCGCCAAGTCTTTTTCCGAAAGAGTCGCTGGATAGGGTCAAACTACCAACCTTCCAGATAACAGCCAAGCACGTAACCACTTACGCCATCTGGGCTCCTTTTCTTTAGGTTGGATGCTATATTTCCCTGTCCTAACTGCCCTCACCAGAAAGCATCCTGAATGTCTTTTAGATCTTCCCCCTTATCTACTAATTCAGGATTAGTTTTACTGTCAGAATTTCATTTTTGAGAATCTCAAGTGTTCCCTCCCTAAGCTAAGGCTTTCTTTCAGTGATCCCCTGACTTTAACTTCATCAAGTTCCTCTTTCATGGTCAGTATTTGTACCAGAGGAACATTTTTTTTCCCTGTAATCCCCTCTACTTTCTGGGAAATGACACTGTCAACAAGATAAAACAAGAAAAGAAAAAAATATATTCAATGTACTGCTTTTAGCTGAATGAGTTTCAGGAAGGGAAAGAGACCAGTAGAAGCTGGAGTAGATAGGGAAGACTTTCTGGGGTAAGTAATGACTGAGCTGGACTCTGATAAAAGTGTGGGTTTAGAATGGCAGGAACAAGTGGGGAAGATGAGTTTATGACAACCTATACCAACTTGAAAAGTCTGGGGTCCCTGTAAGCCTTCACAGGCAAACTGATTCTTTCCACTGCCTTGTGAATTACTACCACTAAATCAGCCTGGTAAGGTTTCTTTGTGGATTATCATATACAACATTGGTACTTGGAACAGTGACTAACTTGAATTGTGGGAAAGTCACCCTCCAGTTCTGGCATTTTGTGGAGCCAAGATGTCTTCCTCACTCACCATGGCACCATACCTCATCCTCATGTTCAACTTCCTCCAAGGCCAGAGAAAGGTCCCAAACTCTGCAGTTGAACTTTAAAAAAGGACAGGAGAATTGCCACTAGAATTTTAAGTTGTACCATAATGTTTGCAGAGCTTTCTTCTCTGTGATACTGGTGGATAATTAACCACCTTTGAGCTCTGAATCACACTGAGGAGGTCCACGGCACTGAGAATTTTTCTTTTGGAAACAAAAGGGAAATCAATTTCAGCCATTTCAATTGTTGCCATTTTATGAAGTTAAGGTGCTCAATGTAAATTAATGTTTTGAATGTATGCCTTTGATCAATAGGTGTAATTATTGACTGGGACTACACAAAGCTGAAGGCAAACCAATCATTCTTGACACTGTAGGCTTTATGCCATACAGATAAATCCCAAACGCAACTGCACTGAGCTCAAGACTTATGTGACCCCACAATGGTACAAGTCAACTACTGAAAAGAATGCAAACATGGTCACTCTCTTTGCTTCCCTTCCTGTGCAAATGTCTCTGGATTGTTTAGTGAAAAGGATGCACAGACCAGAGTAGGGGCAGTTGTTCCTGATTGGTCACCTGCCCAGAAAGTGAACAACACAGTTCCTTATGCCTAAAAATCATATTTCTGCTAACCAAACCAAAAAACCAAACCTATTCCCATCAAGTTGATTCCAACTCATAGCAACCCCATAGGACAGAGTAGGACTGCCCCACAAGGTTTACAAGAAGCGGCTGGCGGATTCAAACTGCCCACCTTTTGGTTGGCAACCCGGTTTCCTTACTTCTGCTAAAAAAAAATTTTTTTTTTTTTTACTTCTGCTAGGAAGTATAAATTAAGCAGAATACATCAATGCACAGCCCTCAGGCAAAGCTGGCTTAATTTCAATTATCGGAAGTCCTCCCCACACCAATCTACTCAATTACGGTGTCCAAAATTCTTTCTATTTGTCATTGTCATGGCACCCAAAGGCCTTTCTCCTCTTAAGCCCCAGGATCAATTCTCCGACCCAGGCCAGTTTCCCACACTCTCAGGAACACTGGACAACACTCACTGAGCACTTACTACGAGCCAGGCACTCAACGAAGCACTTCACATACATAACCTCACGGAATCTTTACCAAACTCTATGAGATAGGTAACAATGCCCTAGTTCTGACTGCAAGAGGCCGCTGATCTTAAAATTTGCTATCAATTTAACAAATCCTGTATGAATAGTGAGGCCCCTGGGTGGTACAAATGGTTTGTGCTTGACTACTAAGGAGCCCTGGTGGCACAAAGGAAAAGCGCACTCGGCTGCTAACCAAAAGGCCGGTGGTTTGAATCCACTCTGCAAGCAGCTCTGCAGGGGAAAGATCTGGCCTTCTACTCCCATAATGATTACAGCCTAGAAAACCCTATAAGGCAGTTAGCTCTACTCTGTCACATGGGGTCAAAATCAACTCCACAGCACCTAACAACACTAACCGAAAGATCAGAGGTTTAAACCCACCCAGAAGCACGGCAGAAGAAAGGCCTGGTGAACTGGTTCCATCAAAAAAAAAAAAAAAACCCTATGCATCTCAGTTCTATTCTGCAACACATGGGTCACCATGAGTCAGAATCAACCCAATGGCAACAGGTTTGGGTTTTTTGTTTGTTGGTTTAATATATGAGGTGTACACAATGATTGTAAGATACATATCAATTACAGTTGCATTAAAATGCAGGAAAATAAGGTATTATCCCCATTTTACAGATGAGGAAACTGAAGCCCAGAAGAGTTAAATAACCAGTCCAAGGTAAAAAAAAGCTAGTAAGGGATGACTCGGATTCAAACCCAGATTTCTGATTCCAGTGCCTATGCCTACCTGGAAGAGCATGATCACTTTACTTCCTTTGCCATTGGTCTTAGCTGCCTTCACCTGAGGCCACCTTCCATTCTGTTTCTTGGATTTCTGTTCACCCCTAAAGCCTGGCAGCAAGAGTGACACAGACAACACAGCCTCCTCCTCTCATGAGACCTCAACCAATCAGAAACTACTTATCATGCCAGGAAATAAATGGAGATAGGATCATCTGGTCAGTAAAGGTGCAGCAGGATCAATGATTTCAAGATGGAAGACCCAACACATGCTGCAGTCTTTGCCACCCAGCACCAAAACCATTGAAATACAGAGGGGTACTTGAAAGACACGAGGCAGATGGGATTGTGTCAAAGAGAGAAACTACAGCGCAGGACACAGGAGGTAAAACTTTGCTGTAGTAGGTGAGAGCAGTATAAAAAGTGTGTCAGGCCCTCAAATGGAAGAAACCGGAAAAGGCTCAGGGATAACTACGGGATAATGGTACAAGATCAGATAGAGTCATTGGCCCTGCACATCCCCTCCCACCTCCTCCTTCCATGGGCCAAGGAGTAGCAACAACAGCAATAGCTCTGTCTGCCTCAAGGTGGGAGCTGTGAGTATGGCAACTTGAATCAGAGACATAGCAATGCTGTAGGCGTAGGGCTGCGAAACAAAATACAGGACACCCAGTTAAATTTGAATTTCAGATACATAATGATTTTTCTTTTTTTATAAGTGTGTCCCAAATAAGGAGCCCTGGTGGTACAGTGGTTAAGTGCTCGGCTGCTAACTGAAAGGTCAGTGGTTGGAACCCACCAGGGGGGCTCTGTGGGAGAAAGATGGGGCAGCCTGCTTCTGTAAAAATGTACAGCCTTAGAAACCCTATGGGGCAGTTCTACTCTATCCTTCAGGGTCGCTATAAGTCAGAATCAACTCAATGGCACAGGACAACAACAGAGTAGAGGATAGGAGTGCAAGAGTTTTGAGGTTGCTGCTGAAAGTATAATTCAGATGATCAACCATGGGCTGAATGGCAAAGGAAGACGCCAGCAGAGGATCTGATAGGGACAGGGATTGGGACAGTGTCCGAGAGAATGGAAATTCCAATACTCAGACTATTTTGAGAGAGCAGAATAGTTAAATTTATAACTTCCATATGGGAGCCCTGGTGGCGTAGTGGTTAGGAGCTCGGCTGCTAACCAAAAGGTCGGCAGTTGGGATCCACCAGCCATTCCTTGGAAACCCTGTGGGGCAGTTCTATTCTGTCCTATAGGGCCACTGAGAGTTAGAACCAACTCGATGGCACCTAACAACAACAATATATGAAAGGAGCCCTGGTGGCACAATGGTTAAGCACTTGGCTGCTAACTGAAAGGTCAGTGGTTCAAAGCCACCAGCCACTCTAGGGGAGAAAAGACCTGGCGATCTTCTCTCATAAATATTACAGCCTAAGAAACCCTATGGGACAGTTCTACTCTGCCCTATAGGGTTGCTGGGAGTCAGAATCAACTCAATGGCACACAGTAACAACAGGGGTTCCAAAAGAAGCAAACAGATAAAATAGAGAGGAGGCAATATTTGAAGAAATAATAGCCACAAATTTCCCAGAATAGAAGAACAATAATGAGTCCTTGATCGAAAAGGTCCATGAAGTACCAAACAGGATAAATTAAACACACCCACACACACTACACCCTTAGAAAGACTGGGTGCAATTTCAGAAATCAAGATTAAAGAAACCAAAAACCAAACCCATTGCCATCAAGTAGATTCCGATCCCATGTGTTACATAGTAGAACTGCTCCATAGGGTTTTCTTGGCTGTAAACTTTATGTATGCAGATTACCAGGCCTTTCTTCTGAGGTACTGCTAGGTGGATTCAAAATGCCAGCCTTTACGTTAGGAGTCACATGCAAACCGTTTGCATCACCCAGGGACCATCAAGGTTAAAGGACAAGTGCTAAAAGCTGCCAATGAACAGAGAGAGGTCACGTTACCAGAAAGGAATGAGAATCAAGTTGACATTAGAATTCCATCTGCAACATTGGATGGAACACAAGGAGCACTTTTTATTACTAAGGAAAAATGATTCTGAAACTATTTTTCTTTCAAACAAAAATTAGAGTAAAAGAAAGACATTTTCAGGCACACAAACACTCAGTAAGTTTACCAACCATAAACTCACACCAAAAGAAGGGCAATGGAGAACAATTAGGGTAGAAATTGTTGAATGGGAGCCTAAACTGCTGTGTAAACCTTCACCGAAAACACAATTATTTTAAGAAGAAGGGCAATGGAGGGTTGGGGGAGTCTATTAGTTTTCTTTTCCTCTGGGTAACAAATTACCCAGAGTACAGGGCACTTCAGTGAAGGGTCAGCTTAGGCAGAGACCATAAGACGGCAGCCATGGAGAGTACCATAAAACCCCATTGCCATCGATGGAGAGTAAGGGGCATTATAAAAGTCCTGGGTTCCTGGGGGACTCAGAATGCCTTTAAAAGCCAGGCCTGCTCCCTGCCTTTTCCCTAGTGTTTCCAAGGATCCGTTTTCTGGGGTACCTGAGTCCATCTGATGGTTCCTTGGTGCCATATGACTCACAATTTCTCCCTTTTAGGTACTATTGCTTGTTATTCAAAACAGAAGTCATCTTGGAGCAGACAGGTACTTGAAGGGACCATTAGAGGTGGCAGCCTCTCCCATTTCTGAGCTCCCCAGCCTGGCATTGTGAAGTACTGCTTAGTGTCCAGCTCACAGGTTCTTAGTTGAAAGCTGCTTTTTGTCTCGTAAAAGGCAGCAGACTGTCAGCGGTATTAGCTAGGGGCTTTGAAGACATGGCATCTGGAATGCATCGAGATATTCAATCCCTCCTTCCCAGAAGAGCTGGAGACAGAGCTCACTTCCCTATCAGCCTTGGTGTGATTTCTATACTACAGAACACAGGCTCAGGAATTCAAAATCTTTCAGCCAGCAGCTGTTGCCTAAGAGTTGGGATTAAGACCACAGAGGCCTGACCAGAAAGCTGCCCTGTAACCCTGCTGACCTGTGTGATGGTTGAAAAAGCAGGATCCTTTCTCTGGGGCTTGAAATTGGCTCCCCCTTTTCATTAAAAATAAAATTTACAGAATTTAGAAGTTCATGAGGTTGGAATGTTGACTTGCTGAATTGGCCTTTAATGGTCTCTCACTTCTCATCTGTGGCTTCCTGTGTTCCAGCCTCCTGCCAGTGTGCCCATGCCCATAACATAAAGAAAATAGCCCCTTCTTAGCAAAATACCTTGAGGTTCATAAATGACAAACAGCCGAGAAGGGAGAGAGTTTGTGCCTTAGTTGGCTGCGCAAGTTTAATGTGTGTCATCTCTTACTTTTTAATTATCTTTTGTTTTTTAATTTCCCCAGTGAATCTTGGTAGAGGTTAGGTAACCATAACTACAAGTCAAAAGGAAGGCCCTCCCTACAGGATAATTGGCAAGATTATTTAGTCATTATCATCTTGACCAAATATCTAATGATCATATGCAATCATGCCCTTGGCACTTGCAAAAAAATTTCTAAGATCTAAACCACGTATCCCCTCTTAAGAAGGCTTAGCATATAAAAAAGGGAAAAAAATGGGGGAATTATATCAAGTTTAGCGCCGTCACCATATTTTGTCAAGTTTTTTGGAAGGTAGTATATAAGCTTTTAAAGCATGGTGTGACTCCTTCACTCATTTATTCATTCAGTAGAATTTTTTAAGAAACTTTTAAAGAATGTGTTAGTCACCATGCTATGCACTGAGGATACAGTGGTGGGCAAGCTAGGCTCTGTCCTCAATGAGTTATAGGCTAATCGGGATGACACACAATTAAAGTAGCAATTACAGTAATGTGTGATGCACTCTATAAGAGGTTAGTCTCTCAAGAGGCTGTGAGAGTACAATGGGGGGACATTTACCCTGCACTTGGGAGCAGGAGTGAAGTTAAGTAGACTTCACAGAGGTGGTGAAACTTCAGCTGAGACCAGAAGGATGAGCTGGCTAGGACGGGGAGAAGTGGGGGACGAAAGGCAAATGGGAGTTCCAGTCAAGAGAAACATGTACAACAGACTGAAGCTGCACATATGACACATAAAGGGAACTGAGCCACTTCATCATGGCTGGAATATCAATGTAAAAGAGGGAGATTTGGTTAAAAAAAAAACAGGGTTGAACAAGTAGACAGACGCCAGGTCATAAGAGGTTTTCTAAGCCAGGTTAAAAATTTTAGACATATTCCTTAGGCAACAGGAAGCCACTGAAGGATTTTGAGCAGTGAAGTGACATGATCAGATTTATGCTTTAAAAAGAGAACTTTGGCTACAATGTAGAGAACTGACTGGAGGAGGTAGCAAGAGTGAAGGCAGGGAGACTAGTTAGGAGGTTAGTGCAGCAGTCCAAGAGAGAGAAGACAGTGGCCTGCAGGGGAGTGGTAGTCCACGATGTAATGATGGAAATGGAGAAGAGATTCAAGAGATATTTAGGAGATAAAATAACCAGGACCTGGTGATTGAATGTGGGTGAGGAAAGAAAAGAAGGTGTCAAGGATGAGTCCTCAATTTAGGACAGAAAAAAATAGGTTGATGGTGATGCCATTTACTGAGATCAGGAGCACAGGAAAAGGAACAAACGGGGGGCTGTTAGGGGAGGGAGTAGATGAATTTAGTTTGGGAAATTTTCAGTTTGCAGCACATGTGGTATATCCAGATGGAGATGTCCAGTCAATAGTTGAGGGGAAGCTTAGGCTGGAAATAAAAGTTGAGAGTCATTGTTATAGAGATCATACTTGAAGCCATTCGATAAAATTGCCTGGGCAGAGAATATAGTTAAATATAAGTTAAAGTGGGCTGAGGCTCAAGTCCTGAGAAATCCAACATTTACAGTCTAGATATAAGAGAAGGAGAACTGAAATGACACTGACAGGGAGAGGCCAGAGAAGTAAAAGGCAAACCAGGAGAGTTGTATCATAGAAGATATGGGAAGTGAGTGTGTTGAGCAGGAGGGAGTAGTCAACAATGGGGTATGCTGCTAAAAAGCCAGGCAAATGGGGACTGAGAAGTGTCCACTGGATTTAATGGCATGGAGATCAGTTTCTGTTCCTCAGTCTCAGTATTCTCATTCTTAAAATGTAGGCATTGGGTTAGAATCATGGTTTTCAAACTGTGGTTATCAGAGCCCTAGGGGTTCCTGGAAGCACTTCATGGGTCACCAATGGGCACAAAAAGGAGGCCAAGTGAGAGGAGATCTTGATCCTGCCCAAATTCACCCAAAGTACATTTGCTTTTGTCTCCTTTACGTATTAGGCTTCTTTACAAAAGATTCCATTTGAAGAAAGAGTTCTGTGGATTTAAAACAAAAAATTCTAATGAAACCCCCAGTAAGTAGACACTAGACTAGATATCCCAGTTTCTGCTGGAATATTAGCAATGTCCTTCCACCTCTACTAATCTGTGATTCTATCCACTCAAGACACACCCCCAGTTGAGGCTCATTCTACTTTACCAATATCGGTTTTCCTAGTGCAGACCTTCAACAGTATCAGTCCAGCCTCCTTAGACACGTCAACCTCCTGTTCATTCCTGATGCCCTCATGCCTCTGCCCATCAAAATCCTTTCAAATCAAGCTAAGTAAGAGCTTACCTTCTCCCAAATGCCTTCCTTGACTCCAATTCACACTGACCACTGGCTCCTCTAAACTTACTTCTGTGTTAGGAGCCCTGGTGGCGCAGTGGTTAAAGCACTTGCCTGCTCACCAAAAAGGTCAGTGGTGGTGGTTCAAACCCACCAGCCACTCAGTAAGAGAGAGATGGCAGTCTGCTTCCGTAAAGATTGACATCCTTGGGGACCCTACGGGACCGTGCTACCTGTCCTATAGGGTCGCTAGGAGTCGGAATTGACTCGATGGCATTGGGTTTGATTTTTGGTTTACTTCTAAGTTAACAGTTCTCTGTTTGAGGTATGTTAGTCTTATCACCCCCGTGAGACTGTAAACTCTCCTAGAGCAGCGGCAATTCATTCACTTACCTATCCCACACTTCGTGCCTAATGCAAACTCCGTGCTCAGGAAGTGCCTAATAAAGACCGTTTCTCCGCTGAAACTGGTATACAGCCTGCTTTTTGCCCTCTTAAAGCAGCGAAACCAAGCCCTATGCTCCATTATTTGTAGTGTGCTTATTGCAAAGGACTTTTCATTCTATGGCATTTGCAATGGTTAATGGGGTAGGGCAGAGAGATGTCAGCATTTTTGTTGCGGTAAAGCACAGAACACAGGCAAACGCCACAGGAAGAAAAGCAACAACAGGCACTGTGCTCAGGACTCTGGGACCTTTGTTCCAAACCCTCAAACTCCAGCATGGGCCTGTCCTTGAGAATGAACATTTCACAGTGGGAGGCACCCAGTTTAAAAGAAGATCATGTTTGAGGTCACAGATAACAGATGATATTGTTTTAATGGGTACAATATAAAAATCATACATTTCCTAAACAAGGGCTGTGTGAACAACTTTGCCTTGGCTTGTGGTTCATTTACCCTAAAAGGAAAGCAAGTAAACATGGTTGAGACTTTCACTAAGCTGTAAAAATTGATGAATTCAATTATCTCCTTCCTGAAACTCAGCCAATATAAGGAGGATAAGAAAAGAAACAGGTTGGAAATGGAAATGTGACACCACTGACAGAGGTGTGAATGGCATCCTGGCAGTCTCTGATTTTCAGTGGCCCACAAAGAAGGTTCCTTCTGGGAGAACCAAATTTGACTGAAATCAATCAGCTTTTGTTACGCACCTTCTATTCCTGTAACAACCACCTGCCTGTCAGTTTGTTGTACTGTGGTGGCTTGAATGTTGCTATGATGCTGAAATCTACGCCACCAGTGTTTCAAATACGCGCAACGTCACCCATGGTGGAGAGGTTTCAGAGTAAGACAGACTAGGAAGAAAGGCCTGGTAATCTACTTCCAAAAATTAGCCAACCAAAACTTTACAACCACAACAGAACATTGTCTGACTCATTTGCCCTGGACATCTCATCAGGAGGGATCAATCACTGGACGAAGACATCATGTTTGGTCAAATAGAGGACCAGCTAGGGTATGAGAGACCCTCAGTGAGATGGATTGGCACAATAGCTAGAACGACAGGCTTGAACATGCAATGATCACGAGGATGATACAGGACCGAGCAACATCTTGTTCTGTTGTACATAAGGACACCATGAGTTGGAATCGTCTCAATGGCAGCTAGCTATCTAACTAATCTATATTATCTATCTATCTAATCTTATTCCTGTAAGCCTTTGTGTTGGATCCTGTAGGGAATAAAATTAAAATACAGGGTTCTTGGTCCTTGCTCTGTAGTCCTGACTGTGTAGTGGTCAAGAGCTACTGCTATTAACCAAAAGGTCGGCAGTTCAAATCCACCAACTGCTCCTTGGAAACCCGATGGGGCAGTTCCACTCTGACCTGTAGGGCACTATGAGTTGGAATTGACTCAACGGCAACGGCTTTGGTTTTTCTTTTTAGTTCCTGCTCTGGAGAAACGTACAGTGTAGTTGGTGGGGCCAAGATTAAGATCTATAAAGTAACAAAAGAACAATTACAAAGTGGTATGAGCTGAAACAAAATGTAGATCAACTTCAAACACCCAGGAAATGGGAAGTCAGAGAATCATCTGTGCATGATGCTGTGCATGTGTGTCTCCACATATATGTGTGTGTCCAGTTGTATCTGTTGGGGGAAGTGAGTGCAATAATCTAGGAAATAGAGCTGCCTCTTGAGAAAGTGTATGGGCTGAAATGCTGAAGAAAAGGGGGCACTCACTGTAACTTTATGAGCAAAAGATGCAGAAGAAAAAATAAACAGGGCATGTGATGAAAAGTATAAAAAAAAACAAGAGGATATTTAGACTATTGAGTCTTTGCGAGCAAGACTGAGATGGGGAGCTGGGCAATAGACTAATAGTGGGAAAACAACTGGATACATCATTTTAGACTAGCTGACACAGAGCCTCAAAAATCAACCTAAAACCCATGGCTAAAATCATATTTTAATGGTAAAAGACTGAAAGAATTTTCCCTAAGATCTGGAATAAGACAAGCATGTCCCTTCGCACCATTTCTATTCAACACTGTACTGTAGGGTCTAGCCAGGGGAACTAGGGATAAAAAAGAAGTAAAAGACATCCATATCGGAAAGGAAGAAATACAACTATATTCACAGATGGCATGATCTGGAAAATACTAAGGAATACACTAATAAATACTGATAGAACTAATAAACAATTTCAGCAAGTTTGCAGGATACAAAATTAATATATAAAAATCAATTGTATTTCTATATGCCATCAACGAACAATCAAAAATGAAATTAAGAAAACAAGTCCATTTACAATAGCATCAAAAAGAATAAAATACTTCGGAATAACTTTAACAAAAGAAGTGAAAAACTCATACTCTGAAAACTGCAAGACATTTTTGAAGGAACTTAAGATATAAAAAAAATGGAAAACGATTGCATGTTCATGAATTGGAAGACTTAATAGTGTTAAGACAACAGTGCTCCCCAAATTGATCTGCAGATTCAATGTAATACATACCAGAATCCCAGCTGACTTTTCTGTAGAAATTGAAAAGCTAATTCTAAAATTCCTATGGAATTTCAAAGGACCCAGAATAGACAAAAAAATCCTGAAAAAGAAAAGCAATTAGAAGGACTCACACGTCCCAGTTTCAAAACTTACTATATGTTGCACTAGTATACCCTTTGAATTTGGAACTGAAGCCACTCCCAGTAGTCACCTTTCATTAAAATAAGAGATTGGCTTATAAAATAAACATTATCACTCATGAATACTGTGTCCCCTTAAACTAATAAACCATATGAGACCAAATGGTCATCATTTACCCTAAAGCAAAAATGAGAAGCTAAGGAGAGGCAGGGAAGCTAGATTAATGGAAACAGAAAAAAATGGAAATAATAAGAATATCGACACATTATGAAAAATGTAATCAATTGTCATGAAATGAGTTGTACAAAAATTGTTAAATGGGAACCTAACTTGCTATTTAAACATTTACCTAAAACATAATTTAAAAAAAAAACTTACTACGAAGCAATGATAATCAAGACAGTGTGGTACTGGGAAAAGAATAAACATATAGATCAATGAAACAGAATTGAGAGTCCAGAAATAAAACTATGTGTCTATGGTGAATTGATTTTTGACAAAGGCGACAAGATCGTTCACTCAGGAAAGACTAGTCTTCGACAAATGATGCTGAGACCACTGGATAGTCAGCTGCAAAAGAATGAAGTTTGACTCTTACCTCACACCATATACAATAATTAACTCAAAATGGAGCAAAGACCTACAGGTAAGAGCTAAAACTTTGTAACTCTCTAGAAAAAAACAGGCAGAAATCTTCAAAGCCTTAAATCTTGTGAACCTGGATTAGGCAGCAGTTTCTTAGATATGACACCTATACCACAAGCAGCAAATGAAAAAAAAATAGGTAAATTGGACTTCACAAAATTAAAAAAGGTTGAACTGTAAAGAATTCCATTGAGAAAGTGAAAAAACCCACAGAATGCGAGAGAATATTTCCAAATCACATATCTGATAAGAGACTTGAATTCAGAGTATATTGAGAAACCTAAAGACTCAACAATAAAAAGACAAATAACTCAATTAAAAATATGAGCAAGGAGGCGGAGCCAAGATGGCGGAATAAACAGACACTTCCGGCGAGCTCTCTTTACAACAAAGACCCAAAAAAACCAGTGAAATGAGTATATTTGTGACAAGGTAGTAGCCCTGAGCTTCAAAGGCAAGCTTAGAAAATGAACTGAGGGGCAGGGGCAGGAAGAGGCCTTTCAGAAGGAGAGAGGAGTTACCAGACCTGAATCGTGAGGAGACCTCCGGCACCATTCCTGGAGCAGCAGCGGTGGAATAGTATTGGTGTTCGGCCACAGATTCCTCAGGAAGAAGCAGCCAGCCACACAGTACACTCAAACCTCCGGAACCGGAGAAGAACGGTGCTTTCAGCAAAAGCTAAGAACTTGCATATATTTTAACACGCTCCCCCCACCTCCAAGCCGGCTTCAGCGGCTGAATTCCTTGGGCCTGAGAGAGGCATTGTTGAGCACCTAGAGCCATCCTCCCGGCCTTCGGGAAGGAAAAAAATTTGCATTTGGGGGAAAAGATAATTTGCTAGCCCCAATAACAGGGGGAGCTCAGGACAGAAGCGGCTCCTGTCCAGGCATAAACAGTCCGTGGACGTTGAGCACCTTTCCTCTGTGCATGGACCTGTGTGGGCCTATTTCGGGAGAATAGGCCCTTGTTGGCAGACTCCAACAGCTTCAGGTGTGTGGTGGAGAGGTGGGTGTTTGTTGTTTGACATTGCTTTGCCTATTAAACAAGCTCCTCACCTACCCACAGCAGGGACATAAGGACTGGTAGCTCCACTCAGGTCACCAAGCCAACCACGACAGGGGTGCAAGAATAACTGGTACCTCCCAGTCCTCACAACCAAAAACTTTGGGTGTCAATGGTCCGTCTGCAGAGCCCACCCACCTGCACGATCTAGGGAACAAGGGCACGCTTTCCTCAGAGACACTCCAGGGTCAGTTTTCAGCCACCTGCCTTGTTCAGAGCGTGACCCCCTGCTGCAATCAGATACCAGTATATACGCCAATCAGCCCTGCCCCTCTAAGACTGTAGGACACAGCCTGTACCACACACTTGATGATCAGCTACCTGGAAACCTGAGCTGAATTCATACAACAAAACTGAATGGACTCCTAGACTGATATACCTAAAAACAGCTCTAGCCATCTGGGGACAGGACATCAGAGTTCCAAAGGCAAAAATGATCAGGCTAGCTCACACAAGCAACCCATTTGGGTATATAAAACAAAACAAAGCAAGAAGCCATAACACAGTAAGCAAGCATAAACTAATACAATAACTTATAGATGGCTCGGAGACAACAGTCAATATCAAGTCACATAAAGAAACAGACCATGACCACCTCAACAAACTCTTAAAACAAAGAACCCAAGGATCTTCTGGATGAAAGTGCATTCCTGGAATTACCAGAGGCAGAATACAAAAGTTTAATATACAGAACCCTTCAAGACATCAGGAAGGTAATGAGGCAATATGCAGACTAAGCCAAAAAACACACAGATAAAGCAATTGAAGAAATTAGAAAAATTATTCAGAAACATAATGAAAAGATAGATAAGCTGGAAAAATCCATAGACAGACAGCAATCAGAAAATCAGAAGATTTACAATAAAATTTCACAAGTAGACAACGCAATAGAAAGTCAGAGGAGCAGAATTGAGCAAGTAGAAGCCAGAATTTCTGAACTCGAAGATAAATCACTTGGCACTAATATATTTGAAGAAAAATCAGATAAAAGAATTTCAAAAAATGAAGAAATCTTAAGAATTATTTGGGACTCTACCAATAGAAATAACCTACGAGTGACTGGAGTACCAGAACAGGGAGGGATAACAGAAAATACAGAGAGAATTGTCAAAGATTTCTTGGCAGATAACTTCCCTAATATCGTGAAAGATGAGAAAATATATATCCAAGATACTCATCGAACTCCACATACAGTAGATCTTCAAAGAAAGTCACCAAGATATATTATAATCAAATTAGCCAGAACCAAAGATAAAGACAGAATTATAACAGCAGCAAGGGATAAAAGAAAAGTCACCTACAAAGGAGAGCCAATAAGAATAAGCTCGGACTACTCGGCAGAAACCATGCAGGCAAGACTCAATGGCATGACATATTTAAAAACTGAAGGAAAAAAATTACCTGCCAAGAATCATATATCCAGCAAAACTCTCTCTTAAATATGAAGCTGAAATTAAGACATTTCCAGATAAGCACAAGTTGAGGGAATTTGTAAATACCAAACCAAAATTACAAGAAATACTAAAGGGAGTTCTTTGGTTAGAAAATCAATAATATCAGGTATCAACTCAAGACTAGAACACTGGGCAGAGCAACCAGAAGTCAACCCAGATAGGGAAATCCAAAAAAAAAAAAAAAGAAGCTCAAAACAGGGTAACAGCGATGTTATTACATAAAAGAAGACAACATTAAAATAATAAAGAGGGACTAAGACATTAATAATACACCTTCCATATGGAGTGCAACATATGGTGATACAAAGAACTAAAAGTTAGGTTTAAATTTAGAAAAATAGGGGTAATAATAAGATAAACACAAAGGAGACAAACTATCCTACTCATCAAAATAAAATACAAGGGAAAAATAGAGACTCAGCAGAAACAAAATCAAGAGAAACAAATATGAGGAAAGGACAATATATAAAGATGAGCTACTCAGCACTAAAAATTAAGTGGGAAAAGAAACTGTCAACACACAAAAAAAGACATCAAAATGATAGCACTAAATTCATACCTATCCATAATTATGTTAAATGTACATGGACTAAATGTACCAATAAAGAGACAGAGAGTGGCAGAATGGATTAAAAAACAATGTCTGTCTATATGCTGCCTTCAAGAGACACACCTTAGACTTAAAGACACAAACTACAATTCAAAGGATAGAAAAAAATATATCAAGCAAACAACAATCAAAAAAGAGCAGGAGGGGCAATATTAATTTCTGACAAAATAGACTTTAAAGTTAAATCCACCAGAAAGGATAAGGAAGGACACTATGTAATGATTAAAGGGACAATACACCAAGAAGATATCGCCATATTAAATATTTATGCACCCAATGACAGGGCTGCAAGATACATAAAACAAACTCTTTCAGCACTGACAAAAGAAAAACAGGGGAGGAAGCAAATAACTCAAATAAGAAATGAGATGGCCGATACTACAACACACCCAACTGAAATTACAAGAATCATATTGGAATACTATGAAAAATTGTGCTCTAAAAAATTTGAAAACCTAGGAGAAATGGATGAATTCCTAGAAACACATTACTAAC
The DNA here is from genome assembly GCF_030014295.1 of Loxodonta africana. Lineage (NCBI taxonomy): Eukaryota > Metazoa > Chordata > Mammalia > Proboscidea > Elephantidae > Loxodonta > Loxodonta africana. The sequence continues at coordinate 151,438,137 of NC_087369.1, forward strand.
CTAAACTAACACAAACAGAGGTAGAACAACTAAATAGACTCATAACAAAACAAAAGATTGAAAAGGCCGTCAAAAAACTTCCCCCCCAAAAAAGCCCTGGTCCGGATGGCTTCACTGCAGAGTTCTACCAAACTTTCAGACAAGAGTTAACAACACTACTACTAAAGGTATTTCAGAGCATACAAAAGGACAGAACACTACCAAATTCATTCTATGAAGCCACCATATCCCTGATACCAAAACCAGGTAAAAAAAAAAAAAAAAGACACCACAAAAAAAGAAAATTATATACTTATATCCCTCATGAACGTAGATGCAAAAATCCTCAACAAAATTCTACCCAATAAAATTCAACAACATATAAAAAACATAATTCACCATGACCAAGTGGGATTCAAAGCAGATATGCAGGGATGGTTCAACATTAGAAAAACAATTAATGTAATCCACCACATAAATAAAACAAAATATAAGAATCACATGATTTTATCAATTGATGCAGAAAAGGCATTTCACAAAGTTCAACACCCATTCATGATAAAAACTCTCAGCAAAATAGGAATAGAAGGAAAATTCCTCAACATAATAAAGGGCATTTATACAAAGCCAACAGCCAACATCACCCTAAATGGAGAGAGCCTAAAAGCATTCCCACTGAGATCAGGAACCAGACAAGGATGACCTTTATCACCGCTCTTATTCAACATTGTACTGGAAGTCCTAGCCAGAGAAATTAGGCTAGATAAAGAAAAAAAAGGCATCCAGATTGACAAGGCAGAAGTAAAAGTATCTCTATTTGCAGATGACATGATCTTATACACAGAAAACCCTAAGGAATACTCCAGAAAACTACTGAAACTAATAGAAGACCTATACAAAGAAAACTACAAAGTACTAGTGCAAGGAACTAAAAGGGATCTACATGAGTGGAAAAACGTACCTTGCTCATGGATAGGAATATTTAACATAGTAAAAATGTCTATTCTACCAAAAGCCACCTATATATACAATGCACTTCCGATCCAAATTCCAACAACATTTTTTAATGTGATGGAGAAACAAATAACAAACTTCATATGGAAGGGAACGAAGCCCCGGATAAGCAAAGCATTAGTGAAAAAGAATAAGAAAGTGGGAGGCCTCACTCTACCTGATTTTAGAACATATTATACAGCCACAGTAGTCAAAACAGTCTGGTACTCGTGCAACAACAGGCACATAGACCAATGGAACAGAATTGGAACCCAGATATAAATCCATCCACATATGAGCAGCTGATATTTGACAAAGGCCCAGTGTCAGTTAATTGGGGAAAAGATAGTCTTTTTAAGAAATGGTGCTGGCATAACTGGATATCCATTCGCAAAACAATGAAACAGGACCCATACCTCACACCATGCACAAAAACTGACTCCAAGTGGATCAAAGACCTAAACATAAAGACTAAAATGATAAAGGCCATGGAAGAGAAAATAGGGACAACGTTAGGAGCCCTAGTACAAGGAATAAACAGAATACAAAACATTACTAAAAATGACAAAGAGAAACCAGATCACTGGAAGCTCCTAAAAATCAAACACCTATGCTCATCTAAAAACTTCACCAATATGATTCTGTTAAAAACTCAACCACAAAAAGACAAACAGCCCAATTAAAAATTGGGCAAAAATATGAACAGGCACTTCACTAAAGAAGATAGTCAGTTGGCTAGCAGCTACATGAGAAAATGCTCTCGATCATTAGCCATTAGAGAAATGCAGATTAAAACTACGATGAGATTCCATCTCACTCCAACAAGGTTGACATTAATCCAAAAAACACAAAATAATAAATGTTGGACAGGCTGTGGAGAGACTGCAACTCTTATACACTGATGGTGGGAATGTAAAATGGTACAACCACTTTGGAAATCTATCTGGCGTTTCCTTAAAAAGTTAGAAATAGAATTACCATACAACCCAAAAATCCCACTCCTCGGAATATATCCTAGAGAAGTAAGAGCCTTTACATGAAGAGATATATGCACACCCATGTTTATTGCAGCACTGTTTACAATAGCAAAAAGCTGGAAGTAACCAAGGTGTCCATCAAGGGATGAATGGATAAATAAATTATGGCACATTCACACAATGGAATACTATGGATCGGTAAAGAACAGTGATGAATCTGTGAAACATTTCATAACATGGAGGAACCTGGAAGGCATTATGCTGAGTAAAATTACTCAGATGCAAAAGGACAAATATTGTATAAGACCACTACTACAAGATCTTGAGAAATAGTTTAAACTGGAAAGAACACATTCTTTTGTGTTTACGAGAGGGGGGAGGGAGGGAGGGTGGGAGACAGTTATTTACAGATTAGATGGTAGATAAGAACTACTTTAGGTGAAGGGAAGGACAACACTCAATACAAGGAAGGTCAGCTCAACTGGGCTGGACCAAAAGCAGTTTCCTGAATAAACTGAATGCTTTCAAGGTCAGCGGAGTAAGGGCAGGGGTTTGGGGAACTACGGCTTCAGGGGACATCTAAATCAATTGGAAAAATTAATTCCATTAAGAAAAGAAAAAAATGGCATCCAGATTGGCAAGGAAGAAGTAAAAGTATCTCTATTTGCAGATGACATAATCTTATACACAGAAAACCATAAGGAATCCTCCAGAAAACTACTTAAACTAATAGAAGAGTTCATCAGAGTATAGGGATACAAGATAAACATACAAAAATCAGTTGGATTTCTCTACACCAACAAAAAGAACATCGAAGAGGAAATCACCAAATCAATGCCATTTACAGTAGCCCCCAAGAAGGTAAAATACGTAGGAATAAATCTTACCGGAGATATCAAAGGCTTATACAAAGAAAACTACAATACACTTCTGCAAGAAAACAAGAGAGACTTACATAAGTGGAAAAACGTACCTTGCTCATGGATAGGAAGAATTAACATTATAAAAATGTCTATTCTACCAAAAGCAATCTATACATTTAATGCAATTCCGATCCAAATCCCAAAGACATTCTTTAATGAGATGGAGAAACAAATCACCAACTTCATATGGAAGGGGAAGAGGCACCGATTAATAAGGCATTACTGAAAAAGAAGAACAAAGTGGGAGGCCTTACTTTAACCGATTTGACAACCTATTATACTGCCACAGTAGTCAAAACAGCCTGGTACTGGTACAACAACAGATACATGGACCAATGGAACAGAATTGAGAATCCAGACATAAATCCATTCACATATGAGCAGTTGATATTTGACAAAGGCCCCAAAACATTTAAATGGGGAAAAGACAGTCTTTTTTGGGTTTTTTTTTTTTTTTTGGTTTGGGGCTGGCATAATTGGATATCCATCTGCAAAAAAATGAAACAAGACCCAAACCTTACTCCATGCACAAAAACTAACTCAAAATGGATCAAAGACCTAAATATAAAATCTAAAATGATAAAGATCATGGAAGGAAAAGTAGGAACAACGTTAGGAGCCCTAATACATGGCATAAACAGTATACAAAACATTATTAAGAATGCAGAAGAAAAACTAGATAATTGGGAGCTCCTAAAAATCAAACACCTATGCTCATCCAAATACTTCACCAAAAGAGTAAAAAGACTACCTATACACTGGGAAAAAGTTTTAACTCTGGCTTAACTCTGACATTTCCGACCAGCGTCTGATCTCTAAAATCTACATGATACTGCAAAAACTCAACTACAAAAAGACAAAAATAACCCTATACAAAAATGGGAAAAAGATATCAATAGATACTTCACTAAAGAAGACATTCAGGTAACTAACAGATATATGAGGATATGTTCAGGATCATCAGCCATTAGAGAAATGCAGATCAAAACTACAATGAGATTTCATCTCACTCCAACAAGGTTGACATTAATCCAGAAAACAAAAAATAATAAATGTTGGAGAGGCTGTAGAGATACTGGAACACCTATACATTGCTGGTGGGAATGTAAAATGGTACAACCACTTTGGAAATCGATCTGGCGTTTTCTTAAAAAGTTAGAAGTAGAACTACCATACGACCCAGCAATCCCACTCCTCAGAATATACCCTAGAGAAATAAGAGCCTTTACACGAACAGATAAATGCACACCCATGTTTATTGCAGCACTGTTTACAACAGCAAAAAGATGGAAGGAACCAAGGTGCCCATCAGTGGAAGAATGGATAAATAAATTATGGTATATTCACACAATGGAATACTACGCATCGATAAAGAACAGTGAGGAATCTGTGAAACATTTCATAACATGGAGGAACCTGGAAGGCATTATGCTGAGTGAAATTAGTCGGTTGCAAAAGGACAAATATTGTATAAGACCACTATTTTAAGAACTTGAGAAATAGTTTAAATTGAGAAGAAAACATTCTTTCGTGGTTACGAGAGAGGGGAGGGTGGGAGAGGGGTATTCACTAATTAGTGGTAGATAAGAACTACTTTAGGTGAAGGGAAAGGCAATACATAATACAGGGGAGGTCAGCACAACTGGACTAAACCAAAAGCAAAGAAGTTTCCTGAATAAACTGAATGCTTTGAAGGCCAGTGTAGGAGGGGCATGGGCTTGGGGACCATGGTTTCAGGGGACATCTAAGTCAATTGACATAATAAAATCTATTAAGAAAACATTCTGCATCCTACTTTGAAGAGTGGCGTCTGGGGTCTTAAATGCTAGCAAGCAGCCATCTAAGATGCATCAATTGGTTTCAACCCACCTCGATCAAAGGAGAATGAAGAACACCAAGGACACAAGGCGATTATGAGCCCAAGAGACAGAAAGGGCCACATGAACCAGAGACTACATCAGCCTGAGACCAGAAGAACTAGATGGTGCCCGGCTACAACCGATGACTGCCCTGACAGGGAACACAACAGAGAACCGTTAAGGGAGCAGGAGAGCAGAGGGATGCAGACCCCAAATTCTCATAAGACCAGATTTAATGGTCTGACTGAGACTAGAAGGATCCCGGTAGTCATGGTCCCCAGACCTCCTGTTGGCCCAGGACAGGAACCATTCCTGAAGCCAATTCTTCAAACATGGATTGGACTGGACAATGGGTTGGAGAGGGATGCTGATGAGGAGTGAGCTTCTTGGATCAGGTGGACACTTGAGACTATGTTGGCATCTCCTGCCTGAAGGGGAGATGAGAGGGTGGAGGGGGTTAGAAGCTGTCGAAATGGACACGAAAAGAGAGAATAGAGGGAGAGAGCAGGCTGTCTCATTAGGGGGAGAGTAATTGGGAGTATGTAGCAAGGTGTATATAAGTTTTTATGTGAGAGACTGGCTTGATTTGTAAACTTTCACTTAAAGCATAATAAAAATTATTTTTAAAAAATCTAGTATATTGCCAGGTATATAGGAGTCCTACAAACCCTGGTGGTGTAGTGGTTACGTGCTACGGCTGCTAACCAAGAGGTCGGCTATTCAAATCCGCCAGGCACTCCTTGGAAACTCTATGAGGCACTTCTACTCTGTCCTATAGAGTCGCTATGAGTCGGAATCGACTCGACGGCAGTGAGTTTGGTTTTTTGGTTTATAGGAGCCCTTGTGTTACAATGGTTAGGATCTCTGGGCTGCTAACGGAAAGGTCAGCGGTTTGAGCCCACCAGCCACTCTGAGGAAAAAAGATATGGCAATCTGCTTCTGTAAAGATTAAAAAAGAAAAAAATCATTGACCTCAAGTCAATTCCAATTCGTAGCAACCCTATGGGACAGAGTGGAACTGCCCCATGGGTTTTCCAGGGAGCGGCTAGTGGATCGGAACTGCTGGCCTTTTGGTTGACAGCCAAGCTCCTGACCACTGCACCACAAGGGCTCCTCTATAAATGGTCTTGGGCCAGACCTTCTGTTACCCCAAGACAGGAACCATTCCCAAAGCCAACTCTTCAGACAGGGATTGGACTAGAATATGGAATGGAAAATGACACTGGTGTAGAATGAGCTTTTTGGACCAAGTAGACACATGAGGCTACATTGGCATCTCCTCTCTGGAGGGGATATGAGAGGACAGAGGGGCCAAGAAGCTGGCCGAATGGCTAAGAAAAGGGAGAGCAGAGCTAAGGTGTGTGCCGTCTCATTAGGGGGAGAGCAATTAGATGTATGTAAATTTTTGCATGAGAGACTGACCTGATTTGTAAACTTTCATTTAAACCACAATAAAAATTAATTAAAAAAATATGAGCAAAAGATCTGAATATACGTTTCTCCAAAGAAGATATACAGATAGCCAATAATCACATGAAAAGATGTTCAATATCACAGTGAGATACACTTCACATCCACTTGAATGTCCATAATCAAAAAAATGAACAATAACAAGTGTTGATGAGGGTGTGGAGAAATTGAAACCCTCATACATTGCTGCTTGGAATGTAAAATGGTGCAGCTACTTTGGAAAGTCATCTGTCAGTTCCTCAGAAAGTTGAACACAGGGGCACCATACAACTCAGCAATTCACTCCTAGGTATATACCCAAGAGAAATGGAAACATACGTTCACAAAAATGCTTGTACATGAACTATCCGTACTAACTCCAAAGTAGAAACAACTCAGATCAACTGAGGAATGAATGGACAAAATGTGGTATACAGTGGGACTATGCAAGTAAGGTATATGGAAATCTATGCTGGTTGGAATTATCTGTCAGCTTGGCTAAGCCATTATTCGAGGTATTTTGTGGCTGTTCTCCATTTTGTGATCTGAGGTAATTCTCCTAATTATCCTCCATTTTATGCATTATAAATCCTAATCTCTACATGTTAATGAGGCAGGACTACTGTAGGGTGTATCTCAAGTCACAGCCTTGCACAAGGGTGAGACTGAAGTCCCACCCTCACTCAAGTTGCACCCGTTCCTGGGGATTGGCCTGCATCCGATGTATATGTGTGGGTGCTCTGGCAAGGCTGTCTCTCTGCATCTGGATTCTGCATTTGGCTAGTCACTGCCTGACCTCCAGTTCTTGGGACTTGGGCCAGCAGGCTTCTGTCTGACCTGCCAATTCTGGGATTCGCCAACTTCCGCAGTCCCATGGGGCAGCAGCCTATTGTCTGACCTGATGTGCCAGCTTGCAAAGGCTTGTGAGCCACAAACCTGTCATCTGATCTGTCAGTTTGAGTTCATCAGCCCCTGCAGCCCCGTGGATCAGGAGAAGCCTACACAGATTTGGGACTTGCCAGCCTCCACAAATGCATGAGCCATTTCCTTGATAAGGTTTGTGAGTTCTGTGAGACACTGCAGCAAATTACGGAACACAAAGACATTAAGGAACGGTGCTGAGGGGAGGAGGAGTACTTGATGCTACAGATGATGAAGTGGTATAGCAATTTGGAAAAGTAAGGCATTTGGGACATCTTTAACCTCTTCCTCACAGGAACCAGCTTTGTGCTCATTCTTATAAATTATTCATTCACTCTTCAATGAATATACGTGTCTACACCCACCAGGCGCTCCACGGAAACTCTAAGGGGCATTTCTACTATGTCATACAGGGTCACTAAGAGTCAGGATCAACTCGATAGCAATGGGTTTATAGATATTTCAAGGTGCCATGGTAGTGCAGTGCTGGTAATCGAAAGGTCGGCAGTTCAAACCCACCAGCTGCTCTACAGAACAAAGATGTGGCAGTCTGCTTCCGTAAAGATTTACAACCTTGGAAACCTTATAGGGCAGTTCTGCTCTATCCTATAATGTTTCTATGAGTTGGAATGGAATCGACAGCAATGGGTTTGGTTTTATAGATACTTCTATCTATTCTCACCTATGTATACAACTGTACCAAACTGTATATCAATATGACTATACACATCCATATGGGCTCAAACACTCATTTTGACTTTGGTTGTGCTGTGCTCATTACATACACATTTCATGTCACTTTTCCCACCATGAAAAATAACAAGTCTCTATAATCTAAAGCATACTTTCCCCTCCCCCTCTCCTCTCCGTGGTAATCACATGTCATGGATTGAATTGTGTCCCCCCAAAATATCGGTCAACTTGGATAGGTCCTAATTGCCAGTATTGTATGATTGTCTACCATTTTGTCATTTGATGAGATTTCCCTATGTGTTGTAAATCTTATCACTATGATGTGATGAGATGGATTAGTGGCAGATATATTGATGAGATACAAGATGAGATAGTGTCTTACGCCAGTATATATAAAAGTAGAGATATAAAAGTAAGAAGTGAACAGAGAGACTTGGGGACCTCATACCATCAAGAAAGCAGTGCTGGGAGCAGAGCATGTCCTTTGGACCTGAGGCTCCTGTGCTGAGATGCTCCCAGACCAAGGGAAGACTAATGACAACGACCTTCCTCCAGAGCCCACAGAAAGAGAAAGCCTCCCCTTGGAGCCAGCACCATAAATTCGCACTTCTAGCCCACCAGACTGTGAGAGAATAAAATTCTCCTTGTTCAAACCATCCACTTGTTGTATTTCTGTTATAGCAGCACTAAATAACTAAGACACTGCCAAAGAACACTGGTCTCTCTCTATATATATCTATTCTTGTCTTCTTATAAAATAGGGATTGTACAATATTTATCCTTATATGCTTGACTTATTTCACTTAGCATTATGCCTTCCAGGTCCATCAATGTTGTGTTGTGTTTCACGGACTCATCATTGATCTTCATGGTTGCACGGTGTTCCCCTGTGTGCATGTACCATGGTTTGCTAGCCCTTTAATCCATTCATGGGCACTTCACCAGTTTCCACCTATTTGCTGTAGTGAATAAAGAAGCAAAGAACATTAAAAAAAATGTGGTATATACATACAAAGGAATATTATTCAGTCATAAAATGGAATGGGAATAGATACATGCTATAACATGGATGGACCTTGAAAACATTTCGCTGAATGAAGAAACAACTCACAACATAACACATATTGCATAATTTCCATTTACATGAGATGTCCAGAGCAAGCAGATTATGCAAACAAAAATTAGATTAGTGGTTGTTTAGGGCTAGGGCAAGAAAAGGGAAATAGGAATTAACTGCTAACGGGTATGGGTTTTTTCCCAAAGAAATGAATGTTTTTTCACCATCTCAGGGAAACAAAAAGTACATGTTCTAAAATTAGATTGTGGTGATAGGTTTTCTTAGTTGTTAGGTGCTGTCGAGTCAGTCCCGACTCATAGCAACCCTACATACCACAGAACGAAACACTGCTCGGTCCTGCACCATGCTCACAATTGTTGTTATGCTTTGAGCCCACTGTTGCAGCCACTGTGTCAATCCATCTCGTTGAGGATCTTCCTCTTTTTCACTGACCCTGTACCAAGTACAATGTCTTTCTCCAGGGACTGATCCTTCCTGTCAACATGCCCAAAGTAAGATGCAGTCTCACCATCCTTGCTTCTAAGGAGTATTCTGGTTGTACTTCCTCCAAGACAAATTTGTTCATCCTTTTGGCAGTCCATGGTACATTCAATATTCTTTGCCAACACCACCATTCAAAGGCGTCAATTCTTCTTTGGTCTTCCTTATTCATTGTCCAGCTTTTGAATGCATATGATGCAATTGAAAATACCATGGCTTGGGTCAGACGCATCTTAGTCTTCAGGGTGACATCTTTGCTTTTCAAACCTTTAAAGAGGTTTCTTACAGCCGATTTGCCTAATTCAATGCTTCTTTTGATTTTTTGACTGCTCTTTCCATGAATGTTGATTGTGGATCCAAGTAAAATGAAATCCTTGACAATTTCAATCTTTTCCCCATTTATCACAATGTTGCTTATTGGCCCAGTTGTGAGGCTTTTTGTTTTCTTTATGTTGAGGTATAATCCATACTGAAGGCTGTGGTCTTTGATCTTCATCAGTGCTTCAAGTCTTCTTCACTTTCAGCAAGCAAGGTTGTGTCATCTGCATAACGCAGGTTGTTAATGAGTTTTCCTGGAATTCTGATGCCTCATTCTTCTTCACATAGTCCAGCTTCTGGGATTCTTTGCTCAGCATACAGATTGAATAGGTATGGTGAAAGGATACAACCCTGATGCACACCTTTCCTGACTTTAAACTATGCAGTATCCCCTTTTTCTGTTTGAACGACTGCCCCTTGGTCTATGTATAGGTTCCCCACTAGCACAATTAAGTGTTTTGGAAATCCCATTCTTCACAATGTTATCCATAATTTGTTATGATCCACACAGTCAAATGCCTTTGCATAGTCAATGAAACACAGGTAAACATCCTTCTGGTATTCTCTGCTTTCAGCCAGGATCCATCTGACATCAGCAATGATATCCCTGGTTCCATGTCCTCTTCTCAAACCGGACAGAATTTCTGGCAGTTCCCTGTCAATATACTGCTGCAGCCTCTTTTGAATAATCTTCAGCAAAATTTTACTTGAGTGTGATATTAGTGATATTGTTCAATAATTTACACATTCTGTTTGATCACCTTTCTTGGAAATAGGCATAAATGTGAATATCTTCCAGTCAGTTGGCCAGGTAGCTCTCTTCCACATTTCTTGGCATAGATGAGTAATCACTTTCAGCGCTGCATCCGTTTCTTTAAACATCTCAATTGATATTCTGTCAATTCCTGGAGCTTTCCTTTTCCCCAATGCCTTCAGTGCAGCTTGGACTTCTTCCTTCAGTACCATTGCTTCCTGATCATTACTACCTCTTGATATGGTTGAACATCGACTAATTCTTTTTTGTATAATGACTCTATGTATTCCTTCACTCTTCTTTTGATGCTTCCTGCATCATTTAATATTTTCCCCATAGAATCCTTCACTATTTCAACTAGAGGCTTGAATTTTTTCTCCAGTTCTTTCAGCCTGAGAAATGCCAACCATGTTCTTCTCTTTTGGTTTTCTATCTCCAGCTCTTTGCACATGTCATTATAATATTTTACTTTGTCTTTGCCAGCCACCCTTTGAAATCTTCTGCTCAGTTCTTTTACTTCATCATTTCTTCCTTTTGCTTTAGCTGCTCAACGTTCAACAGCAAGTTTCAGAGTCTCTTCTGACATTCATTTTGGTCTTTTCTTTCTCTCCTGTCTTTTTAATGACCTCTTGCTTTCTTCCTGTATGTCCTTGATGTCATCCACAACTCGTCTGGTCTTCGGTCATTAGTGTTCAACATGTCAAATCTATTCTTGAGATGGTCTCTAAGTTCAGGTGCGATATGCTCAAGGTTGTACTTTCGCTCTCATGGACTTGTTCTAACTTTCTTCAGTTTCAGCTTCAACTTGCATATGAGCAATCGATGGTCTGTTCTGAAGTCAGCCCCTGGCCTTGTTCTGACTGATGATATTGGGCTTTTCCATCGTCTCTATCCACAGATGTAGTCTGTTTGATTCCTGTGTATTCCATCCAGAGAGGTCCATGTGTACTGTCACCATTTATATTGGTGAAAAAAGGTATTTGCAATCAAGAAGTCATTGGTCTTGCAAAATGCTATCATGTGATCTCCGGCATCATTTCTATCACCAAGGCTATATTTTCCCACTACCAATCCTTCTTGTTTCCAACTTTCACATTCCAATAACTGGTAATTATCAGTGCATCCTGATTGCATATTTGATCAATTTCAGACTGCAGAAGCTGGTAAACATCTTCCATTTCAATTTAGTTGTATAACCCTGTAAATATACTAAAAATCATGGAACTGCATATACTTTTAATGGATAAATTCGATAGTAGGTGAATTATATTTTAATAAGGCCTTTTTCTTAAGCCAACCTAAAGAGTTTCAACTTATATGATGCATCAAATTTAACACTTGACTAGGAGTTAAGGGATCTGAATTTTTGTCCCAACTCTCTCCTGACTTGCTATTATGACACTGGGCATATCACTAGCTTTCTCTGAGACTTAGTTTTCTCATTTATAACATGCAGGGATTGGGTTGAATGGTCACGAAGGCCCCTGCATGAAAGACGTTTCCTGCCTAATAGAAATTGTTTATTTTACCATTCTGAAAATGTTAGCACTGGGCCTCAAAGTCAAATGACACCAATAAAAAGTACTGAAACATTATAGAATCAAGTTATCTCCTTTCATCTTGAAGCTCTTTTTATCTTCTTGAAATCTCATTGAAATAAAATCACTCCTATTTCTTCTTAGTTCCTATAGGAACATGAAGTCATTCCCCAAGCCTTGTGGGCACTAATAATGAACTGGGACATAACATAGTTGCTGACGAACAGTATGGTTAGGAATTAAACTCCATTTGTCCTTTCTCTGATACCTCTGGGACTTCCTTCCTAGCAGTGTTTTAATATAAAACCTATGTGATACCAACAACTAAGCCTCATTTAACCAAAGAAAGAAAAGTAGCATTGACCAAGTTCTTGCTCTTCCTTGTATTCAAAGATACTTTACGTAGCTTGTAAACCATTGGTTTTGATATACATTAAAGAAATATCAAGCTGATTTCTCCTTCGTTATTAAAAATGTACAGCGTACTGTTGTCCAACATAGCAAGTATTTAAAATGCCTACTCCCGCCATGTGTTTAAGATTTGAAACATAATACTCTTTTATTTATGATTCCTTTCTCCTTTTTTTTAATCTTCCTTTTATCTTTCCTCAGGTTCTTTCTCTGTAAGAAAAGTCACTTGACCCTCTTGACACTGGCAATCTCCATTGTAGCTCAAGAAATGGAGGATACATCAATTGCTGAATTGTGCGCATGATATAAAGATGTCTTTTCTTTAATACATAGCCCCATGTGAAGTTTTAAGTTAACTTCCCAGATCACCACAAACCAGCAGAATGTTTTTCACATGCTGAATACTCAGGAAGCAGTTTGATATTTAGCTTCAAAGTAAAGAACTCTTGTAAGTGCCAATCATTGGCTTTCTGGCAATTCATTATGGTTTCAATTTAATAATTTGCCCACTGCACTTAAGATTTTCCAACTTACAATTGCTAATTTGTGTCTAACACTTTATCCTGCAAATTGTTATAAAAATCATGCTACAGTAGTTTTACATTCATTCACTCACTCATTAATTCAATAAGCATTTGAGTGCTTACAATGCAAAGTATTATAGAGATTGAATTTTTACAAATTAAAGCACACTTCAATGTGAGTGATTGTTTACAAGAAATGTAGAGTGAATCCTTCTGTAATGTAAACAATCATTTGATAAAAAGACACCTCCAACCTAATGTGTGTTCCTTTGAGTTTACTTGAAGTGGGGATGCATTTAGTTGAACAGAGATCGAGTGTTAATGAGATCACTCCTGAGGTTCACTCTTCAGCCAAAGATTGAACAGGCCCATGGAACAAAGCAAGACTGAAGGGGTGCACCAGCCCTGGGGCAGGGACTGGAAGGCAGGAGGGAACAGGAAAGCTGGTAATGGGGAACCCAGGGTTGAAAGGGGAGAATGTTGACATGTCTTGGGGTTGTTAACCAATGTCATCGAACAATGTGTGTACTGTCTGGTGAGAAACTAGTTTGTTCTGTAAACCTTCCTTTAAAGTATAATAAAAGAAAAAAACCGAATAGGGTAGTAAAACTGAAAACTACATACAGCTTAAGAGAGACTTGGTAAATAGAAAAACGTAGCTGAGAAATTCACCAATATAGCGAGATAAAAAGAGATGGAAAATACTAGTGATTAAAAAAAATCTAAGGATAGAACAAACAGGATAGGATTGAAGTATGTTTTGTTCTTTTTGTTGTTTGTTTTGTTTTTTAAGATCCCATTCACAATATATACAAAACAAGTTCCAGAGAAATGAAGACAGAGAATGGGAAAGAGGCAGTATTTGAGGAGGTAATGGCCAAGGATATTCCAGAGCTGAAGAAACAAATGAGTTCTCAGATTAAAGAATCAAATTGAGACTTAAGCAGGATTATTCAAAGCAAATGCATATCTATACAAATATAGTAAAAATGCAGAATACCAAAGACAAAGACAAAAAATTCCTACAAAGAAATGATGATTAAATTGACAACAAAGGCTCAAATAAATGGAATGGTAGCTTCAAAGTGATGAGGGAAAATATCTGCTATTCTGCAGTCTATGCCTGGCTAAACTGTCGTTAAGGAGAGTAAACAAACAGCATTTTCAAATAAATAAGAGTAAGACAGTTTTCTACTCACGAACTCTCACTAAGAAAAAAAGTAATCTAGGAAAGAAACAGTAGGGCACAACATTGGTGATCAGAGAAACTGAAAAGTATGTTAGCAAATTTTAAGGAGCAGTGAGTATAAAAATAAACAATAATAATAGCTGGGGATGGTTAATAATAAAGTTAATACACTGGACAATAACATGAAAGAGAATGTGGTGGTAAGTATTTGTGTTCTATTGTCACTCCATTGTTCAAGAAAAATAGATATAATGATTTATATTAGACTTTGTTAAGTCACATGTACCTGTAAAAATTAAAAGGATCACATATTCCTTTAAAATTTTAAAGAAACTAAAAAAAGAGCAGAAATAAGATGTATGACTTCCAAATGAGTAGAGGGTGAGAGGAATATAATGAAAACTTGATCAATATAAAAGATACAATCAATCAATCCAGTAAGAAGAAAAATAAGCAAACAAAAAGCATGGCAATAAATAAATAAATAAATAACTCTCAAAATATTTCTGTAATCACAACAAACATAAATAGATTAAACTTACATGTCAAAGGCCCATATGGATTTAGAGACTATTTTAACCAAATTTTCAAAAATGTACAATTCAGACTTTACATAAAATGTCCCAGAGAAAAAAGAAAAAAGTCAGTTATACTCTCCTACTTATTTTCTGAGCCCAGTACACATCGGCACCAAAACCAGAAAAGTGTCAAAAGGAGACAAAACCAGAGCAATGTGATTTATAATCATAGAGGTAAAATCCCCAAATGAAATATTAACAAACTAAATCCAGCAATATATTATAATTTTAATACATTATTACAAAGTGGAGTTTATCTCAGGAAATATATGTAACTCATGAAATTAAGTGCCACAGGAGGAAAATATATCAAATCTCACTTGGTGCAGAAAAAGCATTTGGTAAAATTCAACACCCATTCACATATTTTAAAAAAACATAAGAGGCGGGGCCAAGATGGCGGACTAGGTAGATGCTACCCCGGATCCCTCTTGCAACAAAGACTCGGAAAAACAAGTGAATCGATCACATACATAACAATCTACGAACCCTGAACAACAAACACAGATTTAGAGATGGAAAACGAACAAATACGGGGAAGCAGCGACTGTTTTCGGAGCCTGGAGCCAGCGTCCCAGTCAGGTAACCTTGGCGCCGGGCATCTGGGCCCAGGGGAGCTGAACTCATAAATCTTGTGACGGCGCAAACAAGGGGCACAGCCCTACCCCTTGAACTGACCCCAGGAGGGGGCCCAGCCGGGCCGCGCGGGCGGCGTGGTGACGCAGCTGGTGGGAGAACTCTCTGGGAGGCAGTGACTGGTTTTGGAGCCGGGAGTGCTGCGTCCCAGCCAGGGAACCCTGGCGCCGGGTATTTGACTGGGCGCTTTCACGGCGCAAGCACAGGGCGCAGCCCTACTCCCCTGAACTAACCCCGGGAAGGGGCCCAGTCGGTCCGCGGGGGGCGGCATGGCAACACAGATGGTGGACGAGAAATCCCCGGGAGACAGCGACTGATTTTGGAGCTGGGAGTACAGAGTCCCAGCAGGGGAACCTTGACGCTAGGATTTGGACTGGCAGCGGAGGATCTGACCGCGGCTTCAGCGGGCCAGACCCCCGGGGGCAATCTCCACACAGCCAACACACATAGGCGACATGCCCCTCGGGAATCTCAGATATAATAGTCATTCCAAGCAAGACAAGCAACTCTGGCTATATTCCGAGGTGCTACTCTCCTATCTCTCTGATCCCTCCCCCACCCTCCCCAATTGGCTTCATTAACATTGGAATTTCCTGAGCCAGAGGGAGAACGGCTCCGGCTCCGCTGCGGCTTTGCTTCCCCCCACCCCTTTTTTTTCTTTTGGTCTTTTTCTAACCCACTCTTCCGGCCTGAGAGAAGGAACCACAAAAAACCCAGGGACCAAAAATCCATCCCTAATTGGACTAAAAACACAGAACCAGCTACAGCCAAGCATATATGATCGAAATCTCAGACTTTCATCCTTACAGGGAACAAGGTGGCAGTTATAATCCAAAGGCAGTTCTGATAGGAATCTGACTGCAGGAGATCAGTAGGATGCAGATCCCAAATTCTCATAAAAATACCATACTTAATGGTCTGACTGTGACTAGAGGAATCCCGGCGGTCATGGTCCCCAAACCTTCTGTTGGCACAGGACAGGAACCATTCCCGAAGACAACTCATCAGACATGAAAGGGACTGGACAGTGGGTAGGAGAGAGATGCTGAAAAAGAGTGAGCTAATTATATCAGGTGGACACTTGAGACTGTGTTGGCATCTCCTGTCTGGAGGGGGGATGGGAGGATAGAGAGAGTTGGAAGGTGGCAAAATTGTCACGAAAAGAGAGACTGGAAGGGCTGACTCATTAGGGGGAGAGCAAGTGGGAGTAAGGAGTAAGATGTATATAAACTTATATGTGACAGTCTGACTTGATTTGTAAACGTTCACTTGAAGCTCAATAAAAGTTAATAAAAAAAAAAACATAAGAAAAAAATCTTAGCCAACTTAAAATGGAAGGAAACTTCCTTAACCTGATAAATGGTAGCTAACAAAAAGCGGCAGCAAACATCATAACTAATGGTGAACCATTAGAATCATACTAGATGCCCTTGTCAGAACAAAAAAAAAGATAGGACATTGTAAAAGAAGAAATAAAATTACCATTAGTTGCAAATGCCCCAATGCTGTACATAAGAAAACCTAAAGAACCTGCAACCAAACTACTGGGTCTAAAAGAGGATCCAAAAATAACATCAGCACACAAAATTCAATATACCAACAATAATCAATTAGAAAATGTGTATTTTCAAATACCATTCACAATAACAGCAAAACCTGTAAGATACTTAGGAATAAAACAAACAAAATATGAATATGATCATAATGAAAAAATCATTAAAATTTACTTAAGGACATTTTTAAAGACCTAAATGAATGAAGGTTCTGATTATTAATAATCAGAACCTGGAATGCATGAAGTATGAAACTAGGAAAATTGGAAATCATCAAAAATGAAATGGAATGCATAAAGATCAATATCCTAGCCATTAACAAGCTAAAGTGGACTGGTATTGGTCATTTTGAATCAGAAAATCATACGGTCTACTATGCCAGAAACAACAACTTGAAGGGGAATGGCATTGCATCCATCAAAAAGAACATTTCAAGATCTATCCTGAAGTACAACACTGTCAGTGATAGGATAAGATCCATACACCTACAAGGAAGACCAGTTAATACAAATATTATTCAAATTTAGGCACCAACCTCTAAGGCCAATGATGAAGAAATTGACGATTTTTATCAAGTTCTTCAGTCTGAAATTGATCAAACATGCAATCAGAATGCACTGATAATTACTGGAGATTGGAATACGAAAGCTGGATAAAAAGAAGGATTGGTAGTTGGAAAATATGGCCTTAGTGATAGAAACAATGCTGGAGATCGCATGCTTGAATTTTGCAAGACCAACGAATTCTTCATTGCAGATACCTTTTTTCACCAACATAAACAGAGACAGTACACATGGACCTCGCCAGATGGAATACACAGGAATATAAAATCAACTACATCTGTGGAAAAGGACGATGGGAAAGATCAATATTTTTAGTCAGGAAAAGGCTAGAGGCTGACTGCTGATCAGATCGCGAATTTCTCATATGCAAGTTCAAGTTAAAACTAAAGAATTTTAGAAAAAGTCCACAAGAGCCAAAGTACAACCTTAAGTATATCCCACCTGAATTTAAAGAACATCTCAAGAATAGGTTTGACACATTGAACACTTATGATCAAAGACCAACTAGTTGTGGAATGACATCAAAGATGTCAGACATGAAGAAAGCAAGAGGTCATCAAAAAGACAGGAGAGGAAAAAAAAGACCTAAATGGATGACAGACGAGATTCTGAAATTTGCTCTTGAATGTTGAGTAGTTAAACAAAAAGGAAAAAATGATGAAGTAAAAGAGATGAACAGAAGATTTCAAAGGGCAGCTGGAGAAGACAAAGTATTATGATGACATGTGCAAAGAGCCAGAGGTAGAAAACCAAAAGGGAAGAACACGCTCAAAATTTCTCAAGCTGAAAGAACTGAAGAAAAAATTCAAGCCTTGAGTTCCAATAGTGAAGGATTCAACCTGGAAAATATTAAATGACGCAGGAAGCATCAAAAGAAGATGGAAGAAATACACAGAGTCACTATACCAAAAAGGATTGGTCGATGATCAGCCATTTCAAGGGGTAGCATATGATCAGGAACCGATGGTACTGAAGGAAGTTCAAGCTGCACTGAAGGCATTGGCGAAAAACAAGCCTCCAGGAATTGATGGAATACCAATTGAGATATTTCAACAAACAGATGCAGCGCTAAAAGTGCTCACTTGTTTATGCCAAGAAATTTGGAAGACAGCTTCCTGGCCAACTGGAAGAGATCCACATTTAATCCTATTTCCAAGAAAGGTCATACGACCAAATGCAGAAATGATTGAAAAATATCACTAATATCACATGCAAGCAAAATTTTGCTAAAGATCATTGAAAAGTGGCTGCAGCAGTGTATCAACAGGGAACGGCCAGAAATTCAAGCCGGATTTAGAAGAGGACATGGAACCAGGGACATCATTGCTGATGTCAAATGGATCCTGGCTGAAAGCAGAGAATATCAGAAAGATGTTTACCTGTGTTTTATTGACTATGCTAAGCCACTTGACTGTGTGAATCATAACAAATTATGGATAACATTTAGGAGAATGGGAATTCCAGAGCACTTAATTGTGCTCTTAAGAAATCTGTACACAGATCAAGAGATAGCAGTTCGAACAGACCAAGGAGATACCGCATGGTTTAAAGTCAGGAAAGATGTGCGACAGGGTTGTATCCTTTCACCATACCTATTCAATCTGTATGCTGAACAAATAATTCGAGAAGGTGGGCTATATGAAGAAGAAAGTCGCATCAGGATTGGAGGAAGACTCAACAACCTGCATTATGTAGATGAGACAACCTTG
Organism: Loxodonta africana; assembly: GCF_030014295.1. NCBI lineage: Eukaryota > Metazoa > Chordata > Mammalia > Proboscidea > Elephantidae > Loxodonta > Loxodonta africana. Next base: position 151,457,262 of record NC_087369.1, read on the forward strand.
CTTGCTGAAAGTAAAGAGGACTTTAAGTACTTGCTGATAAAGATCAAAGACCACAGCCTTCCAATTCTCAGAACTGGACCAATAAGCAAAATCATGATAAATGGAGAAAATATTGAGGATGTAAAGGATTTTGTTTTACTTGGATCTGAGATCAACAGCCATGGAAGCAGCAGTCAAGAAATCAAAAGATGCATTGCATAGGGCAAATAGGCTGCAAAAGATCTCTTTAAAGTGTTGAAAAGCAAAGATGTCACCTTGAGGATTAAGATGAGCCCGATCCAAGCCATGGTGTTTTCAGTCACCTCATACGCATGCAAAAGCTGGACAACGGATAAGGAAGACCGAAGAAGAATTGATACCTTTGAATTGTGGTGTGGCGAAGAATATTGAATATACCATGGACTGCCAAAGAATTCTGTCTTAGAAGAAGCGCAGCCAGAATGCTCCTTAGAAGCAAGAATGGAGAGACTACGTCTCACATACTTTGGACAATTTATCATGAGGGATCAGTCCCTGGAGAAGGACATCATGCTCGGTAAAGTATAGGGTCAGCGAAAAAGAGGAAGACCCTCAACGAGATGGATTGACACAGTGGCTGCAACGATGAACTCAAGCACAGCAACAATTGCGAGGATGGTGCAGGATCGGGCAGTGTTTCGTTCTGTTGTGCATAGGGTTGCTATGAGTTGGAATCGACTCAACAGCACCCAACAACAATAACAAATGAACGGAGAGATCTAGCACATTCATGTATAGGAAGATTTAATATTGTAAAGATGACAAATTTCACCCAAATTAATCTACAAATTCAATTCTATTCCAACCAAAATCACAACAGTATTTTTCTTTTCATGGAACTTGGGAAACTGATTCCAAAAATGATATGATAGAATAATAGATCAAGAACAGTAAGAAATTTTTGAAGAAGAATGAGGAGTAATTCACCCTACCAGATATCAATTTATTATAAAACTATATTAATTTTTAAACTATGTGATATTAGCATAAAATAATCATATAGATCGGATGTTGGTAAACATTTTCTGTAAAGTATCAGAAAGGAAATATTTTAAGCTCTGCCTGCCAAGAGGCAAAATTGAGGCTATTATGTAGGTACTTAGATAACAATAGAAAAAACTCCTGCCCTGCCCCATCACGTTTGTCTAGAGTGACACATCCTCGATGGTGGTCAGGCTTAGCACCCAGTTTCTCTGTGCTGGAGACATTCTCCAGATCAAGAGCTACTTATCAGAGGTTAAGGGAACCATTGAACAACCATCCTGGTTTGCCCAGGCCCGCCACAGCTTTAGTCCAGGAAACCCCTCAGGCCCAAGAAAACCAGGATGGTTGGTCACTCCTAAGGGAGAAGGGCCTCGTGGGCTGTGGGGCGGGAGGAAGAGGGAGTGACTGCCACAGTAAGTTTCATTCTCTGCCCCAGCAACACCTAGACCCCAGCACACCCTTCTCTTTTTCCAGCAAGCTCAGCTATATTAACTTGGGCAGGTGGCCAGAGGCAAGGCAAGTCACAAAGTCTAACACCCAGCCTGAGATACCACTGTTCCATGCCTTCAGGTGCCAACGTCAGAGCCCTTAATGAACAAGTGGAGACCAGCCTGACCCTGGGCAGCAGTAAGGCACAACCGCCTGCAGGGGAAGCAGGCACTGGGAGCAGATGGAGGAACAAGGGCAGAGGGGTATGCCCTGGCTTGGTCTCCATGACTTAAAATGCTAGTCTGCTTGAGCAGTGTGCATGCACCATTTAAAAAAAAAAAAAAAGGCTGTGGGTCAGATTTAGCCTGCAGGACATAAATGACCACTGAAATAGATGTTTCAGATTGGAGTGCCAGGAAGAAGACCCACATATATATGGGAACTTGGTTTATGACAGAAGTGGCATTATGAATTAGTGAACACAGAAAAGACACTTCCATAAATGGTGCTGGGACAATTTGTTATCTCTAGAGATAGGGGAAAATAAAATTAGATTTCAACCTCATATTATACACAAAAATAAATTTCAGATGGATTAAAGGCCTAAATGTGAAAAGTAAAAAATTTAGGTTCAAAAATGGGAGTATATCTTCATGATATAAGAATAGAAAAGGAGTTTTGAAACAGGGCACAATAAGGACAAATGACAAAGGAAAATATTCAAAACTTTGGCTACATTAAATTAAAAAAAAACCTTCTATATGACAATGACAATGTAAACAAAGTTAAAAGATATGGAACAAACAAGAAGATATTTTCAACTCGTGTAACCAATATTGTTGCTGTTAGGTACCTTCAAGTGGATTCTGACTCATAGCGACTCTATGTACAACAGAAACATTGCCTGGTTCTGCACCATCCTCACAATCATTGCTATGTGTGACCCCATTGTTGCAGCCACTGGGTCAATCCATCTCATTGAGGGTCTTCCTCTTTTTTGCTGACCCTCTACTTTACCAACCGTGATGTCCTTCTCCAGGGACTGGTTCCTCCTGATAACATGTCCAAAGTACATAAGACAAGGTCTCACCATCCTCGCTTCTAAGGAGCATTCTGGCTGTACATCTCCCAGGACACATTTGTTCATTCTTCTGGCAGTCCATGGTATATTTAATATTCCTCCCAACACCATAATTCAAAGCATCAATTCTTCAGTCTTCTTATTCATAACCAATAATGGATTTAATATACAGAATTGATTATTTAACTCCTACAAATCAATAACAAAAGAGCAAACTGCCCAACTGAAAAACAATTAGACGTGGGCTGAATAGACAATCCCCAGAACAGGAAATTCAAATAGCTAATATAAGAAATACAAACAAGAATGTGCAAAAATGTTATATTGGTCAGGATAAGTTGGATTTATACTGCAGTAACAAATCATCCCCACGTTTCAGTGGCTTAACACATAAAAAGTTTATTTCTCACTCACAAAAAGGAAACTGTAGATCCGGCAACTCTCCAAGGCAGATGTCCTCCGTGAAAAAAGACCCCTGGTGGTGTAATAATTAACCACTTGGCTGCTAACCAAAAGGTTGGCGGTTCAAACCCACCAGCTGCTACAACAGAGAAAGATGTGGCAGTCTGCTTCTATAAAGATTACAGCCTTGGTAATGCTACGCGTGGGGCAGTTCTACTCTAAGGATGCTATGATCATGTGGCTGCATTATCTCTACATTCAACCTTCATGTTCATGATCCGTGGGCTAGAGAGAGAGAGCAACTACAGAGTCACAGAAGCTTTCACTGCCTCAGCCCGGAGGTGACCTACATCACTTCTGCTCACATTTCATTGGCCAGAACTAGTATTATGGCCCTGAAAGGGGACTGGAAAGTATGGTTTTCTGTTGTCCAAATGTTCATTACAGTTCACAATGTGAAAACTTGGAAAAAATATAAATGTTCACCCAAATGAAAATGGTTAAATAAAGTGGAAACTCCATACATTGCAATAAAAAGCACCAAAACAAACCCTTTGCCATCGAAACAATTGCAACTCATAGCAACCCTATAGGACAGAGTAGAACTACCCCAAAGAGTTTCCAAGTAGCACCTGGTGAATTCAAACTCCCAACCTTTTGGTTAGCAGACGTAGCTCTTAACCACTACGTCACCACAGTTTCTCTGCATTGGAATACTACAGTGAAAATGAAAAATTAGATACATATGTATAAACATAGTTAAATCTCAGAAATAAAATACTAAGAAAGGATAAACACTTGGCTAAACCACACTGCCATGGGGTCGATTCCAACTCATAATGACCCTCTAGGACAGTGTAGAACTGCCCCATACAGTTTCCAAGGCTGTAATCTTTACAGATGGAAACCCTGGTGGCGTAGTGGTTAAGAGGTATGGCTGCTAACCAAAAGGTCAGCAGTTGGAATCCACCAGGTGTTCCTTGGAAACCCTGTGAGGTGGTTCTACTCTGTCCTGTAGGGTCGGCATGAGTCAGAGTTGACTCAAGGGCAGCGGGTTTTTTTTTAATTTTTACAGAAGCAGGCTGCCACATCTTTCTCCCTTAGAGCAGCTAGTAGGTTGAACCGCCTACATTTTAGTTAGGAGTCAAGCACTTTAACCACTGTCCAACCAGGGCTCCTAAATACATGAGTAGGGGGCGGAGCCAAGATGACAGAATACAAAGACCCTTCCAGGGACCCCTTGTTACAACAAAGACATAAAACAACAAGTGAAACGAGTATATTTGTGACAAGCTGTTAGCCCTGAGCTTCAAAAGCAAGCTTAGAAAACGAACCGAGGGGCAGAGGGACGAAGAGGCCGTTCAGGAGCAGAGAGGAGTTACAAGACCTGAATCGTGGTGAGCCCTCCGGCACCATTCCTAGAGCAGCGGCAGTGGGCTAGTATTGGCGTTCGGCCACAGTTTCCTCAGGAAGAAGCAGCCAGCCACACAGCCCACTCAAACCTCCGGAACCGGAGAAGAACGATGCTCTCGGCAAAAGCTAAGAACTTGTGTATATTTTAACGTGCCCCCCCCCACCCTCAAGCTGGCTTCAGCAGCTGAATTCCCTGGGCCTGAGATAGGCACTGTTGAGCACCTAGAACCATCCTCCCGGCCTTCGGGAAGGAAAAAAATTTGCATTTGGGGGAAAGATAATTTGCTAGCCCCAATAACAGGGGGAGCTCAGGACAGAAGCGGCTCCTGTCCAGGCATAAACAGTCCGTGGACGTTGAGCACCTTTCCTCTGTGCATGGACCTGTGTGGGCCTATTTCGGGAGAATAGGCCCTTGTTGGCAGACTCCAACAGCTTCAGGTGTGTGGTGGAGAGGTGGGTGTTTGTTGTTTGACATTGCTTTGCCTATTAAACAAGCTCCTCACCTACCCACAGCAGGGACATAAGGACTGGTAGCTCCACTCAGGTCACCAAGCCAACCACAACAGGGGTGCAAGAATAACTGGTACCTCCCAGTCCTCACAACCAAAAACTTTGGGTGTCAATGGTCTGTCTGCAGAACCCACCCACCTGCACGCTCTACGGAACAGGGACGTGCTTTCCTCAGAGACACTCCAGGGTCAGTTTTCAGCCACCTGCCTTGTTCAGAGCATGAACCCCTGCTGCAATCAGATACCGGTATATACGCCAATCAGCCCTGCCCCTCTAAGACTGTAGGACACAGCCTGTACCACACACTTGATGATCAGCTACCTGGAAACCTGAGCTGAATTCGTACAGGAAAACTGAATGGACTCCTAGACTGATATACCTAAAAACAGCTCTAGCCATCTGGGGACAGGACATCAGAGCTCCAAAGGCAAAAATGATCAGGCTAGCTCACACAAGCAACCCATTTGGGTATATAAAACAAAACAAAGCAAGAAGCCATAACACAGTAAGCAAGCATAAACTAATACAATAACTTATAGATGGCTCGGAGACAACAGTCAATATCAAGTCACATAAAGAAACAGACCATGATCACCTCAACAAACTCTTAAAACAAAGAACCCAAGGATCTTCTGGATGAAAGTGCATTCCTGGAATTACCAGAGGCAGAATACAAAAGTTTAATATACAGAACCCTTCAAGACATCAGGAAGGTAATGAGGCAATATGCAGAACAAGCCAAGGAACACACAGATAAAGCAATTGAAGAAATTAGAAAGATTATTTAGAAACATAACGAAAAGTTTGATAAGCTAGAAAAATCCATAGACAGCAATCAGAAAATCAGAAGATTTACAATAAAATTCCACAAGTAGACAACGCAATAGAAAGTCAGAGGAGCAGAATTGAGCAAGTAGAAGCCAGAAATTCTGAACTCGAAGATAAATCACTTGGCACTAATATATTTGAAGAAAAATCAGATAAAAGAATTTTAAAAAATGAAGAAATCTTAAGAATTATTTGGGACTCTACCAATGGAAATAACCTACGAGTGATTGGAGTACCAGAACAAGGAGGGATAACAGAAAATACAGAGAGAATTGTCAAAGATTCCTTGGCAGATAACTTCCCTAATATCGTGAAAGATGAGAAGATATCTACCCAAGCCGCTCATCGAACTCCACATAAGGTAGATCTTAAAAGAAAGTCACCAAAACCAAAGATAAAGAGAGAATTATAACAGCAGGAAGGGATAAACAAAAAGTCACCTACAAAAGAGAGCCAATAAGAATAAGCTTGGAGGCGGGGCCGAGATGGCAGACTAGGTAGACGCTACCTCAGATCCCTCTTGCAACAAAGACTCGGAGAAACAAGTGAATCGATCACATACATAACAATCTACGAACCCTGAACAACAAACACAGATTTAGAGACGGAAAACGAACAAATACGGGGAAGCAGCGATTGTTTTCGGAGCCTGGAGCCAGCGTCCCAGTCAGGTAACCTTTGGCGCCCGATTTAGGGCAGGGCCCAGGGGAGCTGATGGCGCAAACAAGGGGCGCAGCCCTACCCCAATGAACTCACCCCGGGAGGGGGCCCAGCCAGTCCGCGCAGGTGGCAAGGTGACACAGCCGGTGGGAGAAGTCCCCGGGAGGCAGTGACTGGTCTTGGAGCTGGGAGAGCAGCGTCCCAGCTGGGGAATCTTGCCGCCGAGCATTTGAATGGGCGCTGTCAGGGCGCAAGCACGGAGAGCTGCTCCACTCCCCTGAACTAACCCCGGGAGAGGGCCCAGCCGGTCCGCGGATGTGGCACGACGACGCGGCGGGCGGGACGAGAAGTCCCCGGGAGGCAGCGACAGATTCTGGAGTCGGGAGTGCACCGTCCCGGCAGGGGAACCTTTGACGCAGGGAGTGGGACTGGCAGCGGAGGATCTGACCGTGGCTTCAGTGGGCCAGATCCCCAGGGGCAATCTCCACAAAGCCAGCACACATAGGCGACACGCCCCTCGGGAATCTCAGAGAAAATAGTCATTCCAAGCAAGACAAGCAACTCTAGCTATATTCTGAGGTGCTACTCTCCTATCTATCTGATCCCTCCCCCACCCTCCCCAGGCGGCTTCATTAACATTGGAATTTCCTGAGCCAGAGGGAGAACGGCTCCGGCTCCGCTGCGGCTTTGCTTCCCCCCTCCCTTTTTTTTTCTTTTGGTCTTTTCCTAACCCACTCTTCCGGCCTGAGAGAAGGAAACACAAAAAATCCAGGGACTAAAAATCCACCCCTAATTGGACTAAAAACACAGAACCAGCTACAGCCAAGCATATATGATCCAAATCTCAGACTTTCATCCTTACAGGGAACAAGGTGGCGGTTATAATCCAAAGGCAGTTCTGATAGGGATCTGACTGCATTTTTTTTTTAGTGGATTTTCTGGAAAAACTAGTTTCCCAGTGATGGCTCGGAGACAGCAGTCCATATCTAAACCACATAAAGAAGCAGACCATGACAGCTTCTACAACCCCCCCCCGAAAAAGAATCAAAATCTTTACCAAATGAAGATACAATTCTGGAATTATCAGATACAGAATATAAAAAACTAATTTACAGAATGCTTCAAGACATCAGAAACGAAATAAGGCAAACTGCAGAAAAAGCCAAGGAACACACTGATAAAACAGTTGAAGAACTCAAAAAGATTATTCAAGAACATAGTGGAAAAATTAATAAGTTGCAAGAATCCATAGAGAGACAGCATGTAGAAATCCAAAAGATTAACAATAAAATTACAGAATTAGACAACGCAATAGGAAGTCAGAGGAGCAGACTCGAGCAATTAGAATGCAGACTGGGACATCTGGAGGACCAAGGAATTAACACCAACATAGCTGGAAAAAAAATCAGATAAAAGAATTTTAAAAAATGAAGAAACACTAAGAATCATGTGGGACTCTATCAAGAAGGATAACCTGCGGATGATTGGAGTCCCAGAACAGGGAGGGAGGACAGAAAACACAGAGAAAACAGTTGAAGATCTCCTGACAGAAAACTTCCCTGACATCATGAAAGACGAAAGGATATCTATCCAAGATGCTCATTGAACCCCATTTAAGATTGATACAAAAAGAAAAACACCAAGACATATTATCATCAAACTCGCCAAAACCAAAGATAAACAGAAAATTTTAAAAGCAGCCAGGGAGAAAAGAAAGGTTTCCTTCAAGGGAGAATCAATAAGAATAAGTTCAGACTACTCAGCAGAAACCATGCAGGCAAGAAGGGAATGGGACGACATATACAGAGCACTGAAGGAGAAAAACTGCCAGCCGAGGATCATATATCCAACAAAACTCTCTCTGAAATATGAAGGCGAAATTAAGATATTTACAGATAAACACAAGTTTAGAGAATTTGCAAAAACCAAACCAAAGCTACAAGAAACACTAAAGGATATTGTTGGGTCAGAAAACCAATAACATCAGATACCAGCACAACACAAGGTCACAAAACAGAACATCCTGATATCAACTCAAATAGGGAAACCACAAAAACAAATTAAGATTCATTTTTAAAAAATGCTCATAACAGGGAATCACTGAAGTCAATATGTAAAAGATCACAATAATCAAAAAGAGGGACTAAATACAGGAGGCATAGAACTGCCATATGGAGACTGATACAAGGCGATATAGAACAATACAAGTTAGGTTTTTACTTAGAAAAATAGGGGTAAATAATAAGGTAACCACAAAGAGGTATAACAACTCCATAACTCAAGATAAAAGCCAAGAAAAACGTAACGACTCAACAAACATAAAGTCAAACACTACGAAAATGAGGATCTCAGAATTTACTAAGAAAAACGTCTCAGCACAAAAAAATATGTGGAAAAATGAAATTGTCAACAACACACATAAAAAGGCATCAAAATGACAACACTAAACACTTATTTATCTATAATTACACTGAATGTAAATGGACTAAATGCACCAATAAAGAGACAGAGAGTCTCGGACTGGATAAAGAAACACAATCCGTCTATATGCTGCCTACAAGAGACACACCTTAGTCTTAGAGACACAAACAAACTAAAACTCAAAGGATGGAAAAAAAATATATCAAGCAAACAATAAGCAAAAAAGGAGTAGCAATATTAATTTCTGACAAAATAGACTTCAGACTTAAATCCACCACAAAGGATAAAGAAGGACACTACATAATGATAAAAGGGACAATTGATCAGGAAGACATAACCATATTAAATATTTATGCACCCAATGACAGGGCTACAAGATACATAAATCAAATTTTAACAGAACTAAAAAGTGAGGTAGACACCTCCACAATTATAGTAGGAGACTTCAGCACACCACTTTCTGAGAAGGACAAGACATCCAGTAAGAAGCTCAATAGAGACACGGAAGACCTAATTACAACAATCAACCAACTTGACCTCATTGACATACAGAACTCTCCACCCAACTGCTGCAAAGTATACTTTTTTTTCTAGCGCACATGGAACATTCTCTAGAATAGACCACATATTAGGTCATAAAACAAACCTTTGCAGAATCCAAAACATCGAAATATTACAAAGCATCTTCTCAGACCACAAGGCAATAAAACTAGAAATCAATAACAGAAAAACTAGGGAAAAGAAATCAAATACTTGGAAAATGAACAATACCCTCCTGAAAAAAGACTGGGTTATAGAAGACATCAAGCAGGGAATAAGGAAATTCATAGAATGCAACGAGAATGAAAATACTTCCTATCAAAACCTCTGGGACACAGCAAAAGCAGTGCTCAGACGCCAATTTATATCGAAAAATCCACACATACAAAAAGAAGAGCGAGCCAAAATCAGAGAACTGTCCCTACAACTTGAACAAATAGAAAGTGAGCAACAAAAGAATCCATCAGGCACCAGAAGAAAACAAATCATAAAAATTAGAGCTGAACTAAATGAATTAGAGAACAGAAAAACAATTGAAAGAATTGACAAAGCCAAAAGCTGGTTCTTTGAAAAAATTAACAAAATTGATAAACCATTGGCTAGACTGACTAAAGAAATACAGGAAAGGAAACAAATAACCCGAATAAGAAACGAGAAGGACCACATCACAACAGAACCAACTGAAATTAAAAGAATCATATCAGAGTATTATGAAAAATTGTACTCTAACAAATTTGCAAACCTAGAAGAAATGGATGAATTCCTGGAAAAACACCACCTACCTAAACTAACACATTCAGAAGTAGAACAACTAAATAGACCCATAACAAAAAAAGAGATTGAAACGGTAATCAAAAAACTCCCAACAAAAAAAAAGCCCTGGCCCGAATGGCTTTACTGCAGAGTTCTACCAAACTTTCAGAGAAGAGTTAACAGCACCACTACTAAAGGTATTTCAGAGCATAGAAAAGGATGCAATACTACCAAACTCCTTCTATGAAGCCACCATATCCCTGATACCAAAACCAGGTAAAGACACCACAAAATAAGAAAATTATACACCTATATCCCTCATAAACGTAGATGCAAAAATCCTCAACAAAATTCTAGCCAATAGAATTAAACAACGTATCAAAAACATAATTACCATGTCCAAGTGGGATTCATACCAGGTATGCAGGGATGGTTCAACACTAGAAAAAATATGTAATCCACCACATAAATACAACAAAAGACAAGAATCACATGATTTTATCAATTGATGCAGAAAAGGCACTCAACAAAGTTCAACACCCATTCATGATAAAAACTCTCAGCAAAATAGAAATAGAACGAAAATTCCTCAACATAACAAAGGGCATTTATACAAAGCCAACAGCCAACATCACCCTAAATGGAGAGAGCTTGAAAACATTCCCATTGAGATCGGGAACCAGACAAGGATGCCCTTTATCACCACTCTTATTCAACATTGTGCTGGAAGTCCTAGCCAGAGCAATTAGGCTAGATAAATAAAGGGGATCCAGATTGGCAAGGAAGAAGTAAAAGTATCTCTATTTGCAGATGACATGATCTTATACACAGAAAACCCTAAGGAATCCTCCAGAAAACTACTGAAACTAAGAGTTCAGCAGAGTATCGGGGTATAAGATAAACATACAAAAATCAGTTGGATTCCTCTACACCAACAAAAAGAACATCGAAGAGGAAATCACCAAATCAATGCCATTTACAGTAGCCCCCAGGAAGATAAAATACCTAGGAATAAATCTTACCAGAGATGTAAAAGACTTATACGAGGAAAACTACAGTACACTTCTGCAAGAAACCAAAAGAGACTTACATAAGTGGCAAAACGTACGCTGCTCATGGATAGGAAGACTTAACATTATAAAAATGTCTATTCCACCAAAAGCAATCTATACATTTAATACAATTCTGATCCAAATTCCAAGGACATTCTTTAATGAGCTGGAGAAACAAATCATCAACTTCATATGGAAGAGAAAGAGGACCCAGATAAGTAAGGCATTACTGAAAAAGAAGAACAAAGTGGGAGGCCTTACTTCACCTGATTTTAGAACCTATTATACCGCCACAGTAGTCAAAAGAGCCTGGTACTGGTACAACAATGGATACATAGACCAATGGAACAGAATTGAGAATCCAGACATAAATCCATTCACATATGAGCAGTCGATATTTGACAAAGGCCCCAAAACAGTTAAATGGGAAAAAGACAGTCTCTTTAACAAACGGTGCTGGCATAACTGGATATCCATCTGCAAAAAAAATGAAACAAGACTCATACTTCACTCTATGCACGAAAACGAGCTCAAAATGGATCAAAGACCTAAATATAAAATCTAAAACGATAAAGATCATGGAAGAAAAAATAGGGACAACCCTAGGAGCCCTAATACATGACATAAACAGTATACAAAACATTATTAAGAATGCAGAAGAAAAACTAGATAACTGGGAGCTCCTAAAAATCAAACACCTATGCTCATCCAAAGACTTCATCAAAAGAGTAAAAAGACTACCTATAGACTGGGAAAAAGTTTTTAGCTGTGACATTTCCAATCAGTGCTTGATCTCTAAAACCTACATGATACTGCAAAAACTCAACTACAAAAATACAAATAACCCAATTAAAAATGGGCAAAAGATATGAATAGACACTTCTCTACAGAAGACATTCAGATAGCTAACAGACACTTGAGGAAATGTTCATGATTATTAGCCATTAGAGAAATGCAGATCAAAACTACAGTGAGATTTCATCTCACTCCAACAAGGCTGGCATTAATCCAAAAAACACAAGATAATAAATGTTGCAGAGGCTGTGGAGAGATTGGAACATTTCTACACTGCTGGTGGGAATGTCAAATGGTACAACCACTTTGGAAATCGATTTGGCACTTCCTTAAAAAGCTAGAAATAGAACTACCATAAAAAAAAAAACCCAGTGCCATCAAGTTGGAGCAATCCCACTCCTTGGAATATATCCTAGAGAAATAAGAGCCTTTACACGAACAGATGCACACCCATGTTTATTGCAGCACTGTTTACAATAGCAAAAAGATGGAAGCAACCAAGGTGCCCATCAACGGATGAATGGATAAATAAATTATTGTATATTCACACAATGGAATACTATGCATCCATAAAGAACAGTGAGGAATCTGTGAAACATTTCATAACATGGAGGAACCTGGAAGGCATTATGCTGAGTGAAATTAGTCAGTTGCAAAGGGACAAAAATTGTATAAGACCACTATTATAAGAACTTGAGAAATAGTTTAAATTGAGAAGAAAACATTTTTTTGTGGTTACGAGGGGGAGAGGGTAGGAGAGGGGTATTCACTAATTAGTAGTAGATAAGAACTAAGAACTACTTTAGGTGAAGGGAAAGACAACACACAATACAGGGGAGGTCAGCACAACTGGACTAAACCAAAAGCAAAGAAGTTTCCTGAATAAGCTGAATGCTTCGAAGGCCAGCGTAGCAGGGGCGGGGGTTTGGGGACCATGGTTTCAGGGGACATCTAAGTCAATTGGCATAATAAAATCTATTAAGAAAAGATTCTGCATCCCACTTTGAAGAGTGGCGTCTGGGGTCTTAAACGCTAGCAAAGGGCCATCTAAGATGCATCAATGAGTCTCAACCCATCTGGATCAAAGGAGAATGAAGAACACCAAGAACACAAGATAATAAGGACCACAAGAGACAGGGCTACATGAACCAGAGACTACATCATCCTGAGACCAGAAGAACTAGATGCTGCCCGGCTACAGCCAATGACTGCCCTGACAGGGAACACATCAGAGAACCCCTGAGGGAGCAGGAAAGCAGTGGGATGCAGATCTCAAATTCTCATAAAAAGACCAGACTTAATGGTCTGACTGAGACTAGAAGGACCCCAGTGGTCATGCCCCCCAGACCTTCGGTTGGCTCAGGACAGGAACCATTCCCAAGCCAACTCTTCAGACATGGATTGGACTGGACAGTGGGTTGGAGAGGGATGCTGGGGAGGAGTGAGCTTCTTGGATCAGGTGGACGCTTGAGACTATGTTGGCATCTCCTGCCTAGAGGGGAGATGAGAGGGTAGAGGGGGTTAGAAGCTGGCGAAATGGATAGGAAAACAGAGAGTGGAGGGAGTGAGCGGGCTGAATCATTAGGGGGAGAGTAATTGGGAGTATGTAGCAAGGTGTATATAAGTTTTTATGTGAGAGACTAACTTAATTTGTAAACTTTCACTTAAAGCACAATAAAAATCATTAAAAAAAACATGGATAGAAAGGAAAAACACCAGCCTATAGATAATGGTTACCTCTGCAGAGGAAAGGAGGGAGGAGCATGACATAGTGGGTAGAGGAGGAATGAGTCTTCAATTGTATGGTGTGACATTTTGTTTCCTTTTAAAAATGATCTGTAATGGCAAATTTATAGAGAAAGAAACTGGATTAGTGGTTGCCTGGGGCCGACGGTAGAAGCAGGAAGTTGACTACAAATGGCCACAAGGGATCTCTTTGGGATGATGGAAGTCTTCAAAAATTGGATTGTGGTGATGGTATACTTAAAACGGTAAATTTTATATTTAAATTATATCTCAATAAAGCTGTTCTAAAAACTATCTGTAATAAATATAGCAAGACATTATGCTGTATTACTCCATTAATGTAAAAAATATATATGGTTGTATATGCATTAAAGTTGTGCTTTTTTTTTTTTGAGGAGGAGGCATGATAGTTTTCTGCCTGTAAGTCTAGTGGCTCATATTATTGCTTTTTGAAAAAAGAAAGAACATGGGACTTAAAGATATAATTGCTAAAATAATAATAATAATACACAGGGGTTCTACTTTATATCATTTAATGTACTGATTTACATATATGCATATTGATTAGTTCCACTCTTATTTCATGTTGATTAATTCTATTCTCATTTCATGAAGTCAAATCAGTGCTTTCATTTTACTGGATCACTTTTTGCATCATCTAACAGTTTTCCAGAGCACATCAGTTTTCACTTCCAAATGCAACAAAAAACATAGCATTTTAAAAACACTTACATGATGTTTTATCTAGAAAAAATGTTTCCAGGCAACAAGTACGGATGGGCATAACATGAATAACCATCCTTTCTTTTTTTCCATTAGTAGTTTAATGTAGTGATTAAAGTATAGGTTCTGATGCTTGACCAGGTAACATTTATTGAGGATTTACTATGTGCCAAGCCTATGAGTCTTCACAATAATCCTTTGAGGTAAATATTATTAGTCCCATTGTTCTGGAAGAAAAACACCAAACCCCAAAAAACATGAGTAATTCACAGCTAGTAAGTATCTGATAGCAAAGACCAAAGTGCCTTACTTTACCTGCTCTTATTGAGAGTCTAATCTACCCAGGGACATGTTATAAAATAAACCACAAGGACCTGATGGAAGGGGCATGTTGTCCTCAGTCCTTGTCAATGCTGTCAGAGTAAAACCTTAAATTCTTAGGTAATCCGACGATTTCAGGTAATTTTGACAACAGGGGTTCCAGAGAATTCAGATGTCTTTGCCGGAGTTGTTTCAAATTGCGCTTTTAAGAAGGGTCCAAATTCACCAAATCATTGATAATTCCCATTGCTTCAGCTCCACAGACCCAGGAGTGTTGGCTGACTTGATGGCCAGGTAGCAAGAAATAGATGGCGGACGTTATCTGGTAACAATGTAATAAAAACGGTATAAACCAAACATCGAAGGCAACAGTAAACAGACCATCAGTATACCAGAGAAATTAGTTAATTTCTGAAGACAGAAAGCAGATGTAGGAGTGATGACTGGAGGGGGCACAATAAGCAATAATCTAGAGAAATACAGCCATGAAAGGAGTCAGTCAGCCCTCCAGGGTCCCAGGAAAGCTCAGAGTTCAGAAGCACCAGGACAACAAAAAGTAGGACTGAGGTGTGGAATTGACAACTCAGGGAATAATTAAAATATGTATTTGAAACCATTGACTCTCCATAACCTCCAGTTCCCCAACCACGGAAATCTCAGCCACCAGACTTCTATCCTTAGGCAAGGGAAGGGAGGGTTCTTCTCTGGAGAAATTAAACAGTCCTAGAGCAAAGGCCTTCTGACACTTGGGATCTCCCTACAAGATCGTTCCCAAGCAGTTGTTTTATTTTATTGTGCTATTCTCATATATGAACAGACACCCAGGGATCACCTGGCATTTGAACAAATTTTGCAACAGAAAAGAAATCAATAATAAAAAGAAAAAAGGCCCTGCGAGAAACAGCAAGAGTTCAGGGAATAAAGACAACTTTAACAGCAATAAGAACAAAACCATTTTAAATAGTGCATCCCTAAATAAGAACAAGATTCTATGACAAAGGACCAATCAGAGCACAAGAAAGAGATTTTGTAAACTTTTTTTTTTTTAATTTTTTAAATTATTTCATTTTGGGGGAGGGGTGTAAAACATAAAAACCAAATCAACAATGTCTACATATACAATTCAGTAGCATTGGTTACATTCGAGTTGTGCAACCATTCTTGCTATCCTTTTCCAAAGTATTCCACCACCACTAAGGTAAACTCACTGCCCCCTAAACCTCTCATCTACTCTTCCAATGTGCCGCTGTCAATTTGATCACACTTAGATAATTTTTTAAAAGAACACAATGATCAAGGCAGACATTATTTTCTAATTCAGCTAAACTATTGTTTGGTTGAAAGATGACTTCAAGGGATAGTTTTAGTTTAAGGTTTAAAGATTATCTGAGGGCAATAGTTTCTGGGGGTCATCCAGCCTCAATGACTCCAGAAATTCTGGATTCCATGATAATTTGAAATTCTGTTCCTCAAGGCTGTGTAAATTTAAAATGTAATTTCAAAAATAAAATAGTCTGTGACAAGGTTTAACATAAAATTGAGGAAATTTCCCAGAAACTAGAATGAGGAGAAAAAGAGATGGAAAATCTGAGCAAAAATATGTGACAAAGGTTCAGTTCAGCAATTCTCAACATGAGTTTCAGAAAAGAGAACAGAGAAAACAGATGGAGAAAAAAATATCGGAAAAATAATACAGGAGTATTTCATAGAGCTCATGATGGATAGAGTTTCTATATCAAAGGTGCCCTCTTAGTGCCCAGCTTAATGAATCAAACACATCCCTGAACAAGCCACATCATTATGATTTTCCAGAACACCAAAAACAAAGAGAAGATGCTAAAAGCTTCTAAAGAAATAAAACGGGTCATCTACCAAAGTATAAGAATCAGGCTGACATCATATTTCTAATCAGCAACATTGGATGCTAGAAGACAATTGAGCCATGCCTTCCATTTGTGAAACAAAAGTACTTTCAAACAAGAATTATGTACCAAAAAACCTATCAATAAAGTATGATAATATAATCAAGGTATTTTAGACACTTGAAAACTCAGAAAAGTTGTCTCTCACACATTCTTTCTTAGAAAGTTATTCGAGGATTTATATGAATTGAACTGCATCCCCAAAAAGGTATGTTGAAGTCCTAACACCCAGTGCTTATGAATGTGACGTGACCTTTATTTGAAATGGGGTCTTTGAAGATGTTATCAGTTAACATGAGATCATACTGGAGTAGGGTGGGTCCTCATTCAATATGAATGGTCTCCTTATAAAAGAGAAGAGACAGACGCAGAGAAGATGGCCATGTGAAGATGGAGCTAGAGACAGAGCTATGCTGCAGCTACAAGCCAAGAAACATCAGGGGCTACCAGAAGTTGGAAGAAACAAGAAAGGATCTTCCCCTGGAGCCTTCAGAGAGAGAGCATGGACCTGATGACATCCTGATTTTGGACTTCTAGCTTTCCTATGGCAGCCCTAGGGAACTGACACAAAGATCCATTCCAGCTAGAAAAGGTAGTAAAACAGTTATGGATTGAATTGTGCCCCCCAAAAAGAAACACTGGAGTCCTAACCCCTGCACTGGTGAATATGAACTTGTTTGGGAAAATAGGGTTTTTCTTTGCAAATGTTATCAGTTAACAATGTCATACTGGAGTAGGATGGGTCCTAATTCTAATCCCTTCTGAGTGGCATCTTATAGAAGAGACAGGCAGACTCAGAAACAGTCAAACACACAAGGGGAATACATCATTTAAGAATTCATCTACAAGCCAAGGAATGCAAAGAAACGACCATGGCTACCAGAAACTAAAAGACACAAGGAAGGATCTTCCTATAGAGCGAATAGAGAGAGAAGAGCCTTGCCAGTGCTCTGAATTTGGACTTCTAGACTTCAGAACAGGGAGAAAATTAATTTCTGCACTTTAAAGCCACCCATTTTGTGGTGTTTTATTATGGCAGCCTTA
Source organism: Loxodonta africana (assembly GCF_030014295.1). Lineage (NCBI taxonomy): Eukaryota > Metazoa > Chordata > Mammalia > Proboscidea > Elephantidae > Loxodonta > Loxodonta africana. The sequence goes on from NC_087369.1 coordinate 151,474,904, forward strand.
GGAGACTGAGACAAAAGCCAAAAAGAAGACACTGAGATTCTAGAACCAGAGGCTCCTACTAAAGATTGCAGTGAAGAGAAATCCCAGGATGACTGCTGTTCATTAGGACTAGCGAAAAACCAGGCAATGTTTGGAGCAAGGCAATGGAAGGCTCCATGAGTGACCTATCCAGGGAAAACAACGGGATTCAAGAAATTTTATATCATCCTTAAAAATCTGGGGCAACATAATATCAATTGCAAGTAAATTTTGCTGAAGATGATTTTAAAATGGTTGTAAGCAGTACACCAGCAGGGAAAAGCCAGAAATTCAAGCCAGATTCAAAAGGGGACATGGAACGAGGGATATCATTGCTGATGTCAGATGGACCTTGGCTGAAAGCAGAGAATAAAACAAAGTTGTTTACCTGTGTTTTAATGACTATGCAAAGGCATTTGACTGTGTGGATCATAACAAATTATAGAGAACATTGTGAAGAAAGAGAATTCAAGAACACTTAATTGTGCTCATGCAGAACCTGTACATAGACCAAGAGGCAGTCGTTTGAACACAACAAAGACATACTGAGTGGTTTAAAATCAGAAAAGGTGTGTGTCAGGGTTCTATCCTTCCACCATACTTACTCAATCTTATGCTAAGTGAATAAAACGAGAAGCTGGACTATATGAAGAAGAACACGGCAACAGGACTGGAGGAAGACTCATTATCAACCTGCATTATGCAGATGACACAACCTTGCTTGATGAAAGCAGAAGGACCTGAAATACTTACTGATGAAGATCAAACACTACAGCCTTCAGTATGGATTACTCCTCAACATAAAACAAAAATCCTCAGAACTGGACCAATAAGCAACATCATGATAAGCAGAGAAAAGATTGAAGTTGCCAAGGATTTCATTTTACTTGGATCCACAATCAACACCCATGGAAGCAGCAGTCAAGAAATCGAATGACGTATTGCACTGGGCAAATCTGCTGCAAAGGACCTCTTTAAAGTATTGAAAAGCAAAGATGTCATCTTGAAGACTAAGGTGGACCTGACCCAAGCTTTGATGTTTTCAATCGCCTCATATGCATGTGAAAGCTGGACAATGAATAAGGAAGACTTAAGAAGAATTGATGCCTTTGAATTATGGTGTTGGCGAAGAATATTGAATATACCATGCACTGCAGAAGAAGGAACAAGTCTGTCTTGGAAGTACAGCCAGAATGCTCCTTAGAAGCAAGGACGGTGAGATTTCATCTCACACACTTTGGACACTGGAGAAAGACATCGTGCTTGGTAAAGTAGAAGGTCAGTGAAAAAGAGGAAGACTCTCAAAGAGATGGATTGACACAGTGGCTGCAACAATGGATTCAAATACAGCAACAATCGTGAGGATGGTGCAGGACCACATACTGTTTCATTCTGTAGTACGCAGGGTCGCTATGAGCTGGAACGGACTAAACAGAACCTAGCAACAGGAAGAAGGAGGTGATAAAGGCAAACACTGCATGCAAATTAGGGAAGTAACCGAGCTGGCAATAATTCAGGTAACATAGTATTTATGGATAATTCTGGAAAGAACTACTTAAGGATGAAATCCATTCAAGCAAGAGGTAAGCAAAATAAAATTCTTATAAATGAAGACTCTTTGATTAAAAAGAAGAATGGTGTTCCAAGCATTAAATCCATGTAAACAGAAATCTAAAACTAAGCAACTATGGAAATTGAGAACACAAACACTACCCTAGTAACGGAGCCCTGGTGGCACAGTGGTTAAGATAAGAGATCAGGCTGCTAACCAAAAGGTCGGCAGTTTGAATCCATCAGCCACTCCTTGGAAACCTTATGAGACAGTTCTACTCTGCCCTATAGGGTCATTATGAGTCAGAATCGACTCAACAGCAATGGGTTTTACCCTAGTAATAGAACTTCAGGCATTATGCTCAGTGGAAAACTACATTTCCCTGCCATCCCTACAAACGAAGAGAGGCAATGAAATGTTAATGGAAGGCAGGGCTTCTGGGAAAGTCTTTTTGACTTTCTGCTCCCTTTTCCTGCTTCTTGCCTGGAATGTAGACATGATGACTTGAGCTCCAAAAGCCACCTTTTGACCTTGAAAATGAAAGTCACACACTAAACATGGCAAAACAGGAAAACAGAAAGAGCCGGGGTCCCTAATGACTTCATGAAGCCCTGGCAATGCCTTATTCTTACCTCCAGTCTCCTTTAGGTGAGAGACTAAACCCTTCTTGGTTTAAATTGCTATAGTCAGTTTTTTTTTTTAACTGGCAGTCAAACAATTTCTAACTGATTCCTAGAGCATACAGTAAATGTTATAAACCTTGACAATGTAATATATTATTATACAGAAAAAAATTTGAAGAGGAGAGGGAAAAACATATATAATCCTGTGACTTCCTCATCTTTCATAGCAGGGAGTCAATCAATACTGTTTAAAATTGAAACAAGAAGGAAAAAATAAACACAGTAACACCAACCTCTCCATGTTTCTTTCACCAATTTTTTTTCCCTCAACCTTAGAGGGATCTGTTAGAAACTGATATCCCTTATGATGAATAACTATTTTTCCAAAGTATATAGTTTCTTCCATTTTACATTATTTTTTATTTATTCTGTTAAATTCTGATAAAAGTAAATTGAGTACTTTTGATTTAAAAGATGTATAATATAATCCAAGTTTTATCAGAAATTGGATATGTTCATCTACCACTTACCTATGTGTGTAAAGAGTGATCCGGAATGCTGTGAAACTTGTGTTAATGGTGGTTGTATCAGGTTGGTGGGCCTTGGGGTGGTTTTAGCTCTCAACTTTTTGCTTTGTATCTCTTGAACTTTTTATAAGGAGTATGTATCATTTTTAGAAGAACAACAAAGGCATTTTTAAATGAGGGGATTAGACTCAAAGTCTCCAAAGATCTCCAAGCTCTATGATTTAATGTTATATGAAGCAAACACTTATCCATGATTCAGTGATGAAAGGCTCCACATTCTTATTTTTTCAATACTATCTCACTGAGTTAACTAGCTCTCTTTGATCACTGATCTTTATCTAGACTTAGGCCTGTTGGAAAAGCACTTGATGACCTCAGATAATTAACCTTAGAGGACAGTGTGTTCTCATCAATCAAAAGCAATTTTTTCAAATGCAAATGAAATTTTTTCTAAAAAAAAGAAGCATGCTATCTAATCCAAGAACAATGAAAAAACATTAATTTACACATTAAGTAGTTTTAGTATTTAATTATAATGATGGTAAACTGTCTACTTAAAGAGATTATAAATATAACTTATACTGTCATCCCTTTCTTCAAAACAGGGAGTCCATCTATATTATCTCATAGGAGCAGTCACAAGTCCCCTAACCTCCTACCTCTTTTATACCTCTTCATCTTTGTACATACTCTAATGCTTTACAACTCATCTATACTTGGCCAAAGTCCATTTACCCTGCAAAATTTGGTTCCTCCTACTTCTACAGGCCTATAGCACTTGACCTATACTTCTGTTATAACAGTTCTCAGAGGCACCATGTATAACTGTGCAGGTTGTGCACTGCACAAGGGCACTCATATGAGACAGTAATTTGTTGCTTACAGCTAGGCTCTGTTATGATTGAACGAGTATCCATTCAGATTGGTGGGTGTCCATGTTGTACTAGTTATTAAATATCTTGACTCTCAGTGCTAATACTACTTAAATGGCAGGGTTGCCGTGAGCATACAATGAGATAGTATAAGTGACGCACCTGGTATACAGTTGAAATCCAGCCTGAGCTCAACTGCCGAGCCAAGCTACACCTGCTGCGCAGAGGTTTCTTTTTAAAATTGGCACGAAGGCACCTTACAGGTTCATGTTGTATGGATTGAAATCAGGCCTTATTCATCTGTTGCTTCTTCTAGACTATGAGCTCATCAAGGGTAGAGATTGTACATTGTGTATCGTCTTACCCCCAGCATCCCTCACTGCCTGGCACAGAGTAGGAACTTAATATTTATTTAATGGATGCTGAATAAGTTTAAGAGGAAAGAGTTCCCTTAACCTCACAATGAAAACAGAAAGCATATTTTTTTCTCCCCTTATTTAGGTAGAATAATATATTTTTTAATTGTATGGAAAAAAAGGAAGAAATAAAATTAATGTTTAGTGAGTAGCAACTGTATGCCAGGCACATCACATATGTTATCTCACTGTATTCTCCCAATAACACTGCCCTTTAAGTATTATGAGGACTGAGAGTAAAGATATTTAACAACCAACACTAATGGACACCCACCAACCAGAATGGACAGTGGTCCAATCAGTACAGAGCTCGGCTGTAAACAACAAAAACTGCTCCACCCATGCTGGTAAGTATCAGCTGAATATCAGCCATGAGTATATCATCCCTATGTTACAGATAAGGAGTCCTGTTGGTGCAGTGGTTAAGCACTCAGCTGCTAACCCAAAGGTTAGCGGTTCAAACCCACCAGCCGCTCCACAGCAGAAAGATGTGGCAGTCTGCTTCTGTAAAGATTACAGCCTTGTATATTCCCGAACACGGCGCCCTAGACAGGTGCACCACATCGTGCCTCTGCAACACAGACCTGAAAACAGATACAAAAGTCAATCCTGGAACCCTGAGCATCAAATGAAGGGATAAAGAACTAGATTAAACACTGAATAAAAGAAGAAACTCATGGAAATAGAGACCAAGGAGAGACACAGAGTGAAGGTCCTGTGCCAACTAAGACGGCATAGCGTGGCCATCTTGAAACATAGCCAGCAACAACCCCGGACAGGGAGTAAGGAAAGGCAACTTCACAGAGTGCCAACAGGAGACAGAGTACCCGGTAACCAGAGAAATATACTTTCCCAGCCTTCACCCTTCTGGTGAGTAGAAGCAAGAACCCCCCCAACCCAACAGCACCCACAGCAGGGTTCCACAATACGAACCTCACCCTGGGACCACCCCACCCCTTCACACCATGCGGCTTTTCTTTTCTTTTCGTTTTTCCTTTTCTTTCTCCCTCCCACCTAGCCACATACGCCACCTCCTCCCTTCCTGAAGGCTCCCACCACACAGCCTTTTTCTTTCTTTCTTTCTCTTTCTCCCTTTCTTTTCTCCCTCTCTTCCTCTCTCCCTCTCTCTCTTTCTCTCTATCTCTTTCTCTCATTCTTTCTTTCCTTTCTCCCTTCCACCTAGACCCATATGCCACCTCACAAACCACCACACAGACAAAGCAATAAAAAAATTCAGGAAAATAATAGAAGAACAAGATATCAAAATAAATGATTTGAAACCATACAAAAACAGCAAATAGATATCCAAAAGATAAACAACAAAATTTCAGAAAGGGACAACTCAACAGAAGGTTTTAGGATTAAATTTGAAACAATGGAAGACAGAATCAGCAAGATTATAGACAAATCTGTAGACACAACTTTGAGGAAAATCAAAGAAAACAATGAAGAAAACCTAAGAATTATTTCAGACACAATCAAGAACAAAAATTTGCACATGATCGGAGTTCCAGAACAGATGGAGAAAATGGAAAAGACAGATAAGAGAGTTGAAGATTTGCTGGGAGAAACCTTCCCAAATATCATAAAAAATGAAGCTCAACAAATCCCATATAGGAGAGACTCCAAAACAAAGTTTCCAAGACATATCATAATCACACTTGCCAAAACAAGACAAAGATTCCTGAGAGCAGCTCAAGAAAAATGAAGTCACTTACAAACGGGAAACAATAATACTAAGCTCTGATTACTCCACTGAAACTATGCAATCAAGAAGGCAATGGGGTGACATATATAAAACCTTGAAAGCAAAAAACTTCCAACCAAGAATAAAATACCCTGCAAAACTCTCTCTGAAATACGATGGCGAAATTAGGGCAATTCCAGACAAACAGAAATTACGGAAATTTGTGAAAACCAAACCAAATGCACAAGAAATACAAAAGAGAGTCCAACAAAATCAGACAAAAACCAGAGTCTGGGACACAGGACAGCATCAGCCAGATACCAACCTAGGTAATGAACTCTCAATAAAATAAAGCTAAAAAAACTTAAAACAGGGAACCACAGATGTCAATCTATAAATGATGACAAAGTCAAAACAAAAAAAGGGGGAAATGAATAGCGTAGGTATAGAACTTTCAAATGGGGGAGGAAGTCCAGGTGATATCAAGTAATAAAAGACTCGTTCAAATTTGGGAAGATAAGGATAAATTTCAAGGTAACCACAAAGAAAACTGACAAACCTATTCACCAAAATAAAAAAGAAAACATAAAGTAAACACAAAATCTATAATAATGAAAGAAAAGAAAATTCACAAACAAAACAAACTCGCCACAGGAAAGAGGAACAAAGAAAATGTAAGCATCACAAAAAAAAAAAAAAACACAACATATAACAGCAATAAACTCATACCTATCGATAATCCCACTGAATGTAAATGGATTAAATGCACCCATAAAGAGACTGAGAGTTGGAAAATGGATTAAAAAAAAACACACACACACAACCCATCAATATGCTGTCTATAAGAGACACGCTTTAAACAAAAAGACATAAATATATTAAAAATCAAAGGATGGGAAAAATATTATCAAGCAAACAGTAACCAAAACACAAAGTGGCAATACCCATTTCAGATAAAATAGACTTTAAGGCAAAATCTACCATAAAGACAAGAAGGACACTATATAGACAATCCACCGAGAAGATATAACCTTAATAAATATCTACACACCCAACAACAGGGCTCCCAAATACGTATAGTAAACTATAACAACACTGAAAAGAGAAACAAACTGTTCCACAATAATAGTAGGAGACTTCAACTCACCACTTTTGGTGAAGGATAGAACATCTAGAGAGAAACTCAACAAAGTTACAGAAGATCTAAGGGCCACATCAATCAACTTTATCTCATGGACATACAGAACACTCTATCCAACAGCAGCAAAGTATACATTCTTTCCCAATGCATACCAATCTCCAGAATAGACCACCTTTTTTTTTTAATAATTTTTATTGTGCTTTAAGCGAAAGTTTACAAATCAAGTCAGTCTCTCACACAAAAACCCATATACACCTAGCTACACACTCCCAATTACTCTCCCCCTAAGGAGACAGCCTGCTCTCTCCCTCCACTCTCTCTTTTCCTGTCCATTTCCCCAGCTTCTAACCCCCTCCACCCTCTCATCTCCCCTCCAGGCAAGAGATGCCAACATAGTCTCAAGTGTCCACCTGATCCAAGAAGCTCACTCCTCACCACCATCCCTCTCCAACCCATTGTCCAGTCCAATCCATGTCTGAAGAGTTGGCGTCGGGAATGGTTCCTGTCCTGGGCAAACACAAGGTCTGGGGGCCATGACCACCGGGATCCTTCTAGTCTCAGTCAGACCATTAAGTCTGGTCTTATGAGAATTTGGGGTCTGCATCCCACTGCTTTCCTGCTTCCTCAGGGGTTCTCTGTTGTGTACCCTGTCAGGGAAGTCATCGGTTGTAGCCGGGCACCATCTAGTTCTTCTGGTCTCAGGCTGATGTAGTCTCTGGTTCATGTGGCCCTTTCTGTCTCTTGGGCTCATAATTACCTTGTGTCCTTGGTGTTCTTCATTCTTCTTTGATCCAGGTGGGTTGAGACCAATTGATGCATCTTAGATGGCCGCTTGCTAGCGTTTAAGACCCCAGACGCCACTCTTCAAAGTGGGACGCAGAATGTTTTCTTAATAGATTTTATTATGCCAATTGACTTAGATGTCCCCTGAAACCATGGTCCCCAGACCCCGCCCCTGCTACGCTAGCCTTCAAAGCATTCAGTTTATTCAGGAAACTTCTTTGTTTTTGGTTTAGTCCAATTGTGCTGACCTCCCCTGTATTGTGTGCTGTCTTTCCCTTCACCTAAAGTAGTTCTTATCTACTATCTAATTAGTGAATACCCCTCTCCCACCCTCCCTCCCTCCCCCCGTCATAACCACAAAAGAATGTTTTCTTCTCAATTTAAACTATTTCTCAAGTTCTTATAATAGTGGTCTTATACAATATTTGTCCTTTTCCAACTGACTAATTTCACTCAGCATAATGCCTTCCAGGTTCCTCCATGTTAGGAAATGTTTCACAGATTCCTCACTGTTCTTTATCGATGCGTAGTATTCCATTGTGTGGATACGCCATAATTTATCCTTTCATCCGTTGATGGGCACCTTGGTTGCTTCCATCTTTTTGCTATTGTAAACAGTGCTGCAATAAACATGGGTGTGCATACATCTGTTCGTGTAAAGGCTCTTATTTCTCTAGGATATTTTCCAAGGAATGGGATTGCTGGATCTTATGGTAGTTCTGTTTCTAGCTTTTTAAGGAATCGCCAAATCGATTTCCAAAGTGGTTGTACCATTTGACATTCCCACCAGCAGTGTAGAAGTGTTCCAATCTCTCCACAGCCTCTGCAACATTTATTATTTTGTGCTTTTTGGATTAATGCCAGCCTTGTTGGAGTGAGATGAAATCTCATTGTAGTTTTGATCTGCATTTCTCTAATGGCTAATGATCGTGAACATTTCCTCAAGTGTCTGTTAGCTGCCTGAATGTCTTCTTTAGAGAAGTGTCTATTCATATCTTTTGCCCATTTTTTAATTGGGTTATTTGTATTTTTGCAGTATCATGTAGATTTTAGAGCTCAGGTGCTGATCAGAAATGTCACAGCTAAAACCTTTTTCCCAGTCTGTAAGCAGTCTTTTTACTCCTTTGGTGAAGTCTTTTGATGAGCATAGGTGTTTGATTTTTAGGAGCTCCCAGTTATCTAGTTTTTCTTCTGCATTCTTAATAATGTTTTGTATACTGTTTATGCCATGTATTAGGGCTTCTAACGTTGTCCCTATTTTTTCTTCCATGATCTTTATCATTTTAGATTTTATATTTAAGTCTTTGATCCATTTTGTGTTAGTTTTTGTACACAGAGTGAGGTATGGGTCTTGTTTCATTTTTTTTGCAGATGGATATCCAGTTATGCCAGCACCGTTTGTTAAAGAGACTGTCTTTTCCCCATTTAACTGTTTTGGGGCCTTTGCAGAATAGACCACCTTTTATGACACAAACCAATCCTCAATAAAATCCAGAACATCAAAATAACGCAACGCATTCTCTCTGATCACAACATCGTAAAAGTACAAATCAGTAACAGGAAGAGCAAGGAAAAAAAATATACAAATACATGGAAACAGAATAATACCTTTCTTAAAAACAACAGGGTAATAGAAGAAATCACACATACAAAAGAAGAATGGCCCAAAATCAAAATGTTAGCCCTACAACTCCAACAAATAGAAAGAGAATAGCAAAAGAAGCCCAGAAGAAAGGAAACAACAAAGATCAGAGCAGAAATAAAGGAAATAGAGAACAGAAAAACATAATCAACAAAACCAAAAGTTGGTTCTTTGAAAGGATCAACAAAATCGACAAACAACTGGCCAACTAAGGAAAACAGGAGAGGAAGAAAATAACCCAAAAAAGAAATGAAATGGGGGACATTACAACAGATCCAACTGAAATAAAAAGGATCATAAGAGAATACTATGAGAAACTGTACTCTAAAAAATTTGAGAACCTAGAGGAAATGGACAAATTTCTAGAAACACACTACCTACCTAAACTAATACAAGCTGAGATAGAACATCTGAACAGACCCATAACAAGAGAAGAGATTGAATGGGGTAATAAAAAAAATAAAAAATAAAAAACTTCCAGCGAAAAAAATCCCTGACCCAGATAGCTTCACTGGAGAATTCTACCAAACATTCAGCCAAGAGCTCACACCCGTACTACTCAATTTAAGCGCACAGAAAGGAAAGAAATACTCCCAAATTCATTCTATGAAGCCAGCAAACTCTGACTCTGACTGAAACTGGAGGGACCCTGACGGTCATGGTCCCCAGACCTTCTGTTAGCCCAAGACAGGAACCATTCCCGAAGCCAACTCTTCAGACAGGTTAGAAAATAGACTATGGAATAGAAAATGACACTGGTGAAGAGTGACCTTCTTGGATCAAGTAGACACATGAGACTATTTGGGCAGCTCCTGTTTGGAGGGGAGATGAGAGGGCAGAGGGGGTCAGAAGCTGGCCGAATGGACACGAAAATACAGAGTGGAGGGAAGGAGTGTGCTGTCTCATCAGGGGGAGAGCAACTAGGAGTATATAGCAAGGTGTATATAAATTTTATTAAAAAAATTCTTTTATATAAATTTTTGTATGAGAGACTGACTTGTTTGGTAAACTTTCACTTAAAACACAATAAAAAAATTTTTTTAATTCTAGCCAATAGCATTCAGCATCATATCAAAAAAAGTAATACACCACAACCAAGTGGGATTCAAATCAGGTAAGCAAGGATGGTTCAGTATTAGAAAATCAGCTGATGTAATCCACCACATAAATAGAACAAAAAAAAAAAAGAATCACATGAACATCTCAATCAACAAAGAAAAGGCATTTGATAAAGTCCAACACCCATTCCTGATAAAAACTCTCAGTAAAATAGTAATAAAAGGGAAATTCCTCAACATAATAAAGGGCATCTATATAAAGAGTCTAGGAAAACCTGGTGGCCTAGTGGTTAAGTGCTACAGCTGCTAACCCAAAGTTCAGCAGTTCGAATTCGCCAGGCACTCCTTGGAAACTCTATGGGGCAGCTCTACTCTGTCCTATAGGGTCGCTATGAGTCGGAATCGACTCGAAGGCACTGGGTTATATAAGAGTCTGTTCATATCCTTTGCCCATTTTTTTTAAGTGGATGATTTGTCTTTTTGTTTGTTGAGGTATTCAAGTGGTTGTACAGATTTTAGCAATTATACTCTTGTCAGATATGTTGTAGCCAAAATTTTTTTCCCCAGTCTGTAGGTTCTCTTTTTATTCTTTTGGCGATGTCCTTTGATGAGCATAAATGTTTAATTTTTAGGAGCACCTAGTTATCTAATTTATCATGCGGTGTTTGTGCATTGCTAGTTATGGTTCATATTTTATTTATGCCATTATCCCTTTTTTTCTTCCATGATCTTTATCATTTTAGGTTTTTTTATTTAGGTATTTGATCCATTTTGAGTTAGTTTTTGTGCATGATGTGAGGTGTGAGTCCTGTTTCATTTTTCTTTACAGATGGACATTCAGTTTTGCCAGCACCATTTGTTAAGAAGACTTGTCTTTTCCCCAATTAATAGACTTCAGTCTTTGTCAAAGGCAATACACAATACAGGGAAGTCAGCACGACTTGACCAAGGCAAAGTCATAGAAGCTTCCTAGACACATCCAAACACCTCGAGGGACCAAGTTACTGGAACTTAGGGCTGGGGACCATGGTCTCGGGGGACATATAGGTCAATTGGCAGAACATAGTCCGTAAAGAAAATGTTCTACATCCTACTTTGGTGAGTAGCGTCTGGGGCCTTAAAAGCTTGCAAGCAACCATCTAAGATACATCTCTTGGTCCCATTCTGTCAGGAACAAAGGAGAATGAAGAAAACCAAAGACATATGGAAAATATTCATCCAAAGGACTAATGAACCACAGCCTCCACCAGCCTGAGCCCAGGAGAACTAGATGTGCCTGGTTACCACCACAGGGATCCCAACAGAGGGTATAGGACAGAGCAGGAGAAAAATGTAGGACAAAATTCAAATTCACAAAAAAAGACCAGACTTATTGGTCTGACAGAGCCTGGATAAATCCCTGAGACTATGGCCCCCAGACACCCTGCTAACTCAGAACTGAAGCCGCTCCAGAAGACTACCTTTCAGCCAAAGATTAGACAGGCCTATAAAACAAATAAACAATAACACACGTGAAGAATGTGTTTCTTAGTTCAATCAAGTACACAAGACCAAATGGCAACACCTGCCTAAAAGCAAAGATGAGAAGGCAGGAAAGGGCAGGTAAAGTGGACAGGGAACCGAGAGTGTAAAGCAAAAGGGGGAGAGTGCTGATACATTGATGGGAGTGCAACCAATGTCATAAAACAATTTGTGTATAAATTTTTATGTGAGAAACTAATTTATGCTGTAAACTTTCACCTAAACCTAAAGCACAATAAAATAAAATTACACCTTTGGAAACCCTATGGGGCAGTTCTAGTCTGCCTTGTGGGGTTGCTATGACTCAGAATAGACTCGATGGCAACGGGTTTGGTTTATGTTACAGATGGGGATGAATGTTCATAAAGGTCAGATAATGTGCTGAGTCTACACAGTGGAGAAGCTAGGACTAGACCCCGGATGAGTCAGATTCCCAAAACCTTGCTCTTTCCCCCATTCCATGATGCCTCTCTCTCATCTCTAAGGAGTGTGAGGACGTGGGTCTAAGTTTCCTGACATCTAGTCCAATGTCTATTCACTAAACTTTGCTTCCCCAAAGAGGAATAATCATAATTTGTGACTCTAAAGTAATGACCCTAATTCCACAAGTCACACACAAGAACTAGTCATGTTGTTTTATAGTCATGCTTCATGCCTTAGTAAATCTGAGTGGTACACCTTTATTACTTCATATATTGAAGGGGTTAGCAAAGGGAGACAATTCTTGAATAATGCTCCTGGCTTCCTTTGCATTTTCTAAAGTCTTTACTCTTTAAATTTGAACTACATAATGCAGTTCCTTTTGGCAAAGATGCTTCAACTGCTGAAGAATATACAAAAGTAATTTTGTTCTGTGAAAGTTCAGAGCTACACTTTACATCCTAGAAATTTTACTACTGGTTGTTGAATTCAAGCTTATGTCAGGACATCCATACGTTGCATGAACATATGTTCATTACAGGATCCTGTTATTTACTCAATCCTTGGACCAGCCATTGCATAGCACTATGGTCAGACACTATACCTCACGCCAAATTCCTACTAGGAATGAAAATATTCAACAATGTTTGCTTTGCTTTGAGGTTGTTTTCCATTACAGCCCTATAGGGGATTCTAATAAATTTGTTTCTACTATGAAATCAGTTCTTCGATGTAAAGGAAAGGGGATTTGTTTTCTCTAGGTCTGTTTTACTGGGATACAGTACTAAACTATAAGCAATCAAATCATTCTGATTTGTGACCAAAATTTATTTTCCTGGTAATAAAATAGTGAACCTAAGGAAAAATTGTCAGCTAAAAAAAAATGCTTTTGTAAAGACGCCATTTCTTCTATTTTTACAGAAATAAATTGGGAATGTTTACAAAATGCAAAATTTATAGGAAGACATGTTGAAATTGGTATGGAACAAAACAGCCAGACTATAAAATACAGTATTTATGACTACACCTGGAAAATATTGTACATATGTCTTTTGTAATAAAGGTTTTTGATCCTCTTTTCATTCACATCATGGCGGTGACATTCAAAATATTTAACAACCAGGGTCACTATGAGCCGGAGTCGACTCGATGACAATGGGTTTTGGTTTTGCTTTTGGTTTGACTGCTTAACATTCACGCTCCCTAGGATGGCTATTATCAGAAAATTGAAAAATAACAAGTGTTGGCAAGGATGTGGAGAAATTGGAATGCTTGTGCATTGTTGGTAGGAATAAAAAATGGTGCAGTTGTATTGGAAAACAACTCAGTTGTTCCTCAAAAAGTTAAACAGAGAAATACTACGTGACCCAGCAATTCCACTCCTAGGTATACACCCAAGGAAATTAAAGCAAGTACTCAAACAAGTACCCATACATGAACATTCACGTCAGCACTATTCGCAATAACCAAAAAGTGGAAACAACTCAAATACCCATCAACTGATGACTGGATCAATAAAATATGGTATAGCTATAAAATGGAATGTTATTCGGCCATACAAAAGGAATGAAGTCCTGATATATGCTACATGGATGAACCTCGAAAACATTAGACGCTAAGTGAAAGAAGCTAGACACAGAAGGTCACATACTGTATGATTCCATGTATATGAAATATTCAAAATAGGCAAATTCATAGAGACATAATGTAGATTAGTGGTTGCCACGGGCTGGGGGTAGGAGGAATGGAGAGAAAGTACTTAACTGGTACAGAGCTGTACACTGGAGTGATGGAAATGTTTTAGAACTAGATTGCAATGATACTTGCACAATGTTGTAAATGTACTAAATGCCACTGAATTATTCACTTTAAATGGTTAAATTTATGTTATGTAAATTTCACTTCAAAAAATTATTTTAAAAAAACACCAGAGTCCAAGGGCCCATGAGATGATGATCTGTAGTTTGGGCAGCTCAGGCCAGTGTCTTTCTCTGTTTCGTTCTGCTAAAGGCCTAAAACTAGAGAGCTTTTTACCCTCGGAGGAGGAACAGGCTGTTCAGTGTTCAGGAGCCTGGGCACTAACGGGGGAAGCAAGACCTCCAGAGGTAACCCCAGGAGTCAGCGAGCTTTCCTGGCAATAACATCCCAGGACTGCAGCACCAGCTCTTTTCTAATTCCCTTTCCTTTAAGGCAGGCCCAGTACTAACTCTGCTGGCTGGCTAGCTGGGACCCTCTGGGGTCAAGGATTATAATAGGTCAAGGGATGATTATTTCAGACCAGGGTCAGGCCTCAAAAGCTAGGAAACACCCCAGCTGAATGAAGCATACAAGGTCAGGAATGGGATGAGGACAATGTGTGGGTAGAAAGGCCACTTCCTGGGCACCTCGGCAGTGTCTGGACCTCATGGTAACCTGCACCAGATTGGTCCCACCCAGGGCTTCGAACTAGTTCATTCCAGTTCTGATTTGAACCCCTGCTGAGAATTTGCCTTTCCATCCCAGATATACTGAATCAGAATCTACAGTTTAACAAGATCTCCAGGTGATTCTTCTGTATAATAAATTTCGAGAGCCACTGCTCTACTAGTGATTCTCAGAACTGGTCCCTAACCAGTAGCAAAGGATCACCTGAAAACTTGTTAGAACTACAAATTCTCAGCAGTGGTTTGAACTAGACAACCAGCTGGAAGCCCTGGTCCCATCCTGCCCTCATCTACAGAGTCCGCAGCCAAGAGACCATCTCTGCATCCAGCTCCCCAGGCAACAGGTCTCTCTCTGTCACATTAATGATCCCAGTCCCAAAGCCAAGAGGAATATGGGGCTTCCACCTAGAAATCCTTCTCCAACCCGGGACTAGAGAGTGTCGCCTGTGAATGGCTGTGATGGAAAACCAGGGGCCCTTCAGAAAGGAAACTCTGATGTTTTCATAAGAAATCCATTGCTTATGGTATCATCTGTTGGAGTAAAAATAATTGCAGACTTTTAACCTCAAACCAATACCCATCTGTTGGTTTGTTGAACGGTGCTGGCTTGTATGTTGCTGTGACGCTGGAAGCTATGCCAACCAGCATTTCAAATACCAGCAGGGTCACCCAGGGTAGACAGGTTTCAGCAGAACTTCCAGACTTAGACCCGGAAGAAAGGCCAGGTAATCTACTCCCAAAAACTAGCCAGTGAAAACCTTACAGATCACAACAGAACATTGTCCGATAGAGTGCTAGAAGATAAGCCCTCTAGATTAGAAGGCTCTCGAAATACATAGTGGCCACAACAGTGAATCAAGCATACCAGTGATCGTGAAGATGAAGCAGGACTGAGCAAGGTTTAGTTCTGTTATACTTACGGTCACCGTGAGTCAGAGCCAACTTGCTGGCAACTAACAAAAACATTACCTCCCCCCTGCAAAAAAAAAAAAAAAAGTGGCCTGAAAGCCTGTTCTGAAGCAAACAGGATAGCAAAGGTGGAAGTTTTCAGTCTTGGGAGGGCTTGTCTAAGTTCTGGCCCAGTGCCAAGATAGGAGTAGCAGGACCAGCCCTTGGACCTCAGTAAATGTGTTAGACCTTGGAGCCTTCTCAGACAACACAGGTCATTTTGATTTCATTGCCTCTCTTGACCCTGCCATTTTGACCACAAGGATATTTCTGCTCTGCATTTTGCTCTTTCCTCCACCCAGAGTATAGGCCATTTTGGTTATAAAGTTTTGTCTTCAGTAGAAGTTTAATTTACTACCACTTCTTCAACGTAAATGGAACTTCTTTGAATCTATACGTAGGAATCTGGCTTTTGCACACCTTGAAAGCAGCTGAGCCCATGAGATGAAAGACATTGTGTACTGATCTCCCCAGTTACACAGGTGGCACATGTTGAATTAGGATCTCTTCTCATATCACTCCCGGTTTACCAGTTAGTAATAATAAAAACCTGAAGCAGCATGCCTAAGGGGGAAAAAAAGAGGCCCCTGAAATCGGAAAGCTGGCCTGGCGCTCACAGCTAGGCTGTGTTATTCTCCTATTGGACAGAAAGACTCTCATATAAAACCAACTTCAGACAAGGTTATTCTGAGACCGTGAGAATGTGAGACAAAACAAGGTCACCGTGCTCCCCACAAACTACCAAACACCTCCCCCCCAGCTACACTGGTGACTGCTACTTCTTTACAAATTATACCTTTATTCTGACTGTACCGTACAGTATCCATTGCCGTCAGCTGATCCAGACTCATAGCGACCCTATAGGACAGAGTAGAAATGCCCCTAGGGTTTCCAAGGAGTGGCTGGTGGATTCAAACTGCCAACCTTCTGGTTAGCAGCTGAGCTTCCAACCGCTACACCACCCGCGCTCCCTTTGGAAACCCTATGAGGCATTCTACTTTGTCCGATAGGGTCACTATGAGTCGGAATCCCCTTAAAGGAAATGGAGTTTTTGGGGGGGTAAAGTAGTAGTAACTGCAACTTTGACTTAGGAAAATTTGCAATACAGGAAAAAATCACTTGGAGAAAGACTGTAGTCAGAAGTATTGGGTGTGCAACAGCATAGAGTTATTGTGAAGACTGGGACAATTCTGGAACTCCTGAGGGGAAAAGCTAACAATTTCCTTGTGGAATCACCAAAAAGTTATTATCAACTTTCCAAATCATAATAAATATAACTGGTAGAACTAGTCAACACAAAATAAAATGGTCAATGTCTAAAACTGCACAAGGAAAAATTTATTGGAAACAAAAAACTGAAAAACTGCATGTCGTTTGTAACATTAGAAACTGGAAAAGCTGACCTGAGAAAGTTCACATTTGACAGAAATAACCACCATAGGGGGAAAAAATGGCAAGCGATGAAACTGCATACGATAAAAATTGTTATCAACTAAAATTTTACCAAAAAAAATCACACTTCCTTGAAAAACTTAGATATGTATAATTTGACCCAGGAACATAGACCTTGATAAAAATTATGTCCACAAATAAAAATTTACAATGGCAAAGTGAAATTTTAATATCAAAAACAATTTATTGGTAAATCAAATCCTTAAAGTTAAGATGGAAACTAATCAATCCCAATGAAAATACTTTCAGTAAAATACAAATATGGAAATGGTTCATCTGTACAGTTTAGAAAACTGATGAAGGACTTTAACTGGCTTAATGGAGTTCAATAAAAATTTGCTCAATAAAAATTCATCAATGTTGGTGTATCAGGATACAGCTGCATACACCAATGACAACCAAATTAACAACAGTGGTTTAAACAGAAAACTATTTCTGTCTCAAGAAAAAGAAGTCTGGAGGTGGAAGAAGTCCACGGCTGGTAAGGCAGTTCCGTAGTCATCAGGGACCCAGGCTCCTTCTATCCAGCTGCTCTACCATCCTTGGTACGCATCCACATAGTTCAAGATGGTTGCTTAAACAAACTTCAGTCCACATTCCAGCCAGCAGGAAATAGGAAAGGATGAAAGAAATCTTGCCTTTTAAAGATACATTCCAGAAGTTGCAATGTCATTTCTGTTTATAACTCATTGGCCAACTTAGTACATGGCCACATCTAGCTGCAAAGGAAGCTGTGTAATGCAGTCTAGCAACAAAGCGTGCAGCTGAAAATACATGTTCTTATTACTAAACCCTGGTGGCGCAACGGTAAGTGCTTGGCTGCTAACCAAAAAGTTGGCGATTTGAGCTAACCCCCAGTCCCGCAGGAGAAAGACCTGGCGATCTGCTTTTGTAAAGATTATAGCCAAGAAAACCCTATGGGGCAGTTCTACTCTGTCACCTGGTGTCACTATGAGTTGAAATCGAGTTGATGGCACCTAACAACAACACAATTACTAAAAAGTGAAAGATGTTTATTGGGAGGCAACTAGCAGTTTCTGCCTCTGTTGGCATAATTGTAATATTCTCAGAAACAGGGAGTGTAAACGTTCTTAGAGCCAAACAGACGGGGGAGCCAAGAGTCAGCCAACCCTCAGATCCAGAGTCACCCAGATGACCAGTAGTTGACCACAGAAACGAGTGAGCCAAGCGAAGGCCAGAAGAACCATTCACCTGAGCCCAACCCAAATTGCCAACCAACAGAATTGTAAGCTAAATAACTGGTTGTTTTATGTCAGTAAGTTTTAGGGTGGTTTAACATGCAGCAAAAGCTGACTAATATAGGCCCTAACTAAAATAAAGCCAAACCGAGCTTAGCTGTTGTCAAAGCCTGAAGCTGATGATTCTGAACACAACACTGAATTGTTTTCCTTCATCATACTAAATCCAAATCTCTGCACCATGGGATATACAATCACTAGTTAGGGTTCCATGAGGCTCAGACAGTGCAGCTTGTCACGCAACTGCACCTATCTAATATTGTTGAAGATCTCCACATGAGGAAAATTATGGCATGCAAATTATTCACACATAGTTTAACTGGCTTTTTTTTTAAACTACAAAGCAAATCTTTTAAAAACACAGTCCACTCGAATTCAAATTTCAGCAGGGGATGTGCATATGAAAGCATCCCTTTTTCTCCTAGTATCTTCATCAGCAGCAGTTGTCCTTTCCTGAATGAGAAGACTCAAAACACAGTGACACTGCTGGTTTCACTGCTCTCAAGGACACAAGTTTCACCAACAAAGAGCCTCACCAATAATCACAAAACACAGTAAATAAGAAATCACATCTAGGAAATATTATTCTCACAGAAGCCATCAAGTTCGCATCCTATATGGTACCTTTTTGTGATACCTTTTGTACTAGTCAATGTTTTAGCCAGATACCAACACATGATGAACCAGAGCCTGCAGGAAACTGGCCTGGCTACGGAAGCTGAGCATCTGAGCAGTCTAAGCACTGTCCCTATTGGCCTCCAGGAAAAGAGTTCGAAGCTCCGCCCTGGTCTTCTCCCCATCCACCTGCCTAAGTAATGGAGGAGTGCTGAACTGATGCTTAAGATTCCTGGGCACTCCTTGAACCACGTTTTCTAGTGGGTGGTGACTTGGGAATATAAATAATCCCGTATCGAAAAGCCTCTTTCTGGATTCAATCCCTCTGGAGCTGGTAGGTGTGACTTTTTCTCTCAATGAGATGGCAAATTCTGAGATTTGATTTTGGATTAAAGGGAAGCGGCGGCAAGATGGCGTAGGCAACCCAACGTCCCCACCCTCTTACAAGAACTACGGCAAAATAAAACCAATTCTAAAATAAGCAATGTGTTGGAATTATCGGACTCAGAACTCTGGAAACCCGTCAGACCGGCACAGCAGCTAACCGAAAATTGACCGAGGGGCAAACCGACAAGGTAGGAAAGTTCGGCTCTCTTCACCGCGCGCCCTTTTCCCCGCCGAACCCGACAGAGGCACCTCCAGGCCCGGCGGGCCGGATTTGCATCCCGCCACTTTTTTTTTTTTTTTAACCCGCAACCCTCGAACCGCGCCCCCTTTGGTCCGGGAGTGTGGGGGGCGGGGCGGGGGGAGACTTAGCTTTGGCCAGCGGGCCGTCGTCTCAGGTTCTCCTCATCTTTCGGGAGGCAGCCAGAAAAACTGAGGAGAACAAGGATCCTCGAGGAAAGACCAGCTCCCGGCTCCTGGCAAGACTGAGGAAAAGAATAACCCCATGCAAATATCTCCAGACACCAAACAACTGGGAGCAATTTACCTTAACGACTGTGAACATTAGACTTTCAAATGCTCAAATTTGGGAAAGAAAGGCCTGCGCGGGAAGGGGAAGAATTTACCATAAAAGGTAAAATTCAAAAAAAAAAAAAAACGCCACCAAAGCATCTACTGCCCCGAAAGAGTCCCCGGAACTACTTAGGGACCTTGAAGGGCATCGAACAATTACGGAAGTGCCATCTGAAGGGACAAGCAGCTGATCTTTCCTAGGGGTACCACATGTACCACCGCCTAGCAACCCCCATTCCGCAGCCCCGCCACGGGAGGTGGGGAAGGTGGCCCGTGTTCCCCAAATCAGATGACTGGTGACAGAGCGGACAGTGGGGACCTTTTCTTCCAAGATTTGGGGGTTTCACAGGTTACAAAGAAGGCGTGGTACTGGGAAGCTCTGAAAGTTCAAACTAGAGGCTTGGCCTTTACCTGGCGTTGTGTCATCGTTTGGAGCCCTGGTGGCGCCGGGGTTAAGACCTCGGCTGCTAACCAAAAGGTCGGCAGTTGGGTTCCACCGGCTGTTCCTTGGAAACCCTATGGGGCAGTTCTACTCTGTCACATAGGGTCTCTATGGGTCGCAACTGACTAGAGGGCGACGAGTTTGGTTTGTCTTTGGTGTAATCGTTGGTAGACTCAAAGGGTCAGAGCGCCCTCTAGTGGAGTCCGCCAGACTGATTGATTACAAAGATAACAGGATTGGAACTCACACCTTGTTAATAGTAGCTTGGAAAAGGTACTAAACAGTCAAATATAGCCTACATCAAGTATTAAGACCAATCCCTGAGGAGAGGGAGAACCAGATACTTCCTGTACTCTACTGTTTTTCTTCCTGAAATACAAGCATATCTTCTTTGAAACGTTAGAAAGACAAGGGTTTTGAAGCAGAGTCTTCAATATCCACACATTCAGGAGGGCAATCTCTACAACATGATTTTGGATTAATGGAAATGTTCAGTCATTCATCTTGCTTTGGTTCTGAGTTCCAAGCTGTCTCTAGCCTAAGCCTCCTTGTGGTATGGAGTCAGTGTCCCAGTTAATAATAAAATGTTAACTTTGCTTCCCTTTACCACTCTATGCACATGCGTCCCTTTCAGAACACCAGGGAGTAAGAGTTGTAGAGTCAAGACAAGATTTGAGTATTCCTATATCCCCTGGCTGTTTACCAGAAATATAGAAATATTTCTATCCCATACTACTACCTGAATCTCACCTCCACTCCTAACACTGACATGGTCTTGGCAGACAGCAAATATATGCCCTGAAAACTAATACTTGGGGAGTAAAGTCTGACAAAATGTGATTGCATTTCAGTTCTCAAACTAGAAGCACTGCTGCTGTAAGCCTAGTATAAAGTCTCCCATGTGTAGCAGGCAGGTTAGAGACAGCTTGGAACTCAGAACCAAAGCAAGATAGCCTTGTTCATGACTTCAAACTACAGGAACAGCAAAGCCCCACATGAGCTAGGTCTCCCCAAAATACGCGTAACTCTGATGTGTGACATTTTCATCTAGTGGATTGTTAGATCCAAATACTCCTACAGTCAATTAGGTGGCAGGCCCAGATTCTGTTCCTCTTGATCTTGTTCTTCTTCATCTTGATTGAACCCATATCCAGGAATAGAGAGAGAATTCTGGGATGTCAGCTACCTTCTCTAAAGTTTTCTCGAGTCCCTTCTCCACCATGGGTTCTCATATATTAATTCTGATTTGGACATTCTATAACCCTAATCTCAGGAATTTGTGAAGAAAGGATAGAGGGATACAGTAACAAAAAAATAACCCTAAGGGATTTACAAGGCCTAATCAGGAGACATTATCTTTCTCACAATTGCTTTCCTGATCACGAATCTTCAGGAAACACTGGCCAACTGTCTAATCATAGTTGTGGATTTCAGAGACCTCAGAGTATGGACACAATCTGAAGGGAGGCAGAGTTCACTAGTAAAAAGGAATGGGAGCCTTTATGACATGGGGAAAGTAGCTTCTTGGACTGAGGTGGTGAGAAAAACTTCAAGAAATTACAAGCCAGTAAGTCATTACATAATGCCTTTACCCAAAAATGCCTTAGCTTTGAGAATCAGGTTGGCCTGGAAACTGGGAAAGCTCTTGGTCAGAGTGAATATAGCATATTTTAGATGAACTAAAAACTCTTGACCAGGAGATAGTTTTTGCTTTAGAAGTGCTGAGAGGCAAACTAGGAGAGAATTGCAAAATGAAGGAAAAGAAGAAAGTTTGAGATCTTAGACGCTAGGCTAGACAAAAATGAAAGGAGAAAGAGGGCTGTGCCTATAATGATACAGCCAAACAAAGACCCTAACTGCAGTCAGCTCTCATAAGGGAGACTTCTAACATACACTGGGAAACAGGAGATGGAACACTACAGCAATCTCAGTAGAAAAGGGATAACATATTTCTGCACTCTGCAACGCTCCGATACAGCCAGTAGGAAACCCAAACAACTTTTCCAGACACAGGCTGACCTTACTGTGGGAACAAATGCTGTTAGCTATCAATTCCAATGGATGATGATGGCCAAATATCACATATTTTAGCAAAGAGAGAACCTTATGCAAAGATCCCTTCTGTCTTAGATATTGCAAATAGGCTTTGTCTCTACCCCTGAAGGAGATATGTTAGCTCAAAACTGTATTCATGATGGAAGGTAGAGTTGGACATGAATAGTACTCACCATCAACCTCCATAGATATATGGAGAACCTTAAAAATAGACCACACACCCAGACCTTCTGTTGGCCCAGGACAGCCCAGACCTTCCGTTGGCCCCTGACAGCCCAGACCTTCTGTTGGCCCCGGACAGCCCAGACCTTCTGTTGGCCCCGGACAGCCCAGACCTTCTGTTGGCCCCAGACAGCCCAGACCTTCTGTTGACCCCAGACAGCCCAGACCTTCTGTTGGCCCAGGACAGGAACCATTCCCGAAGCCAACTCTTCAGACATGGATTGGACTGAATAATGGGTTGGAGAGGGATGCTGGTGAGGAGTGAGCTTCTTGGATCAAGTGGACACTTGAGACTATGTTGGCATCTCCTGCCTGGAGGGGAGATGAGAGGGTGGAGGGGGTTAGAAGCTGGCGAAATGGACACGAAAAGAGGGGAGGGAGAGATCGGGCTGTCTCATTAGGGGGAGAGTAATTGGGAGTGGGTAGCAAGGTGTATATGGGTTTTTGTGTGGGAGACTGACTTGATTTGTAAACTTTCACTTAAAGCACAATAAAAATTATAAAAAAAATAGACCACACAATAGGGCAGTCTAATATATTAATGAATTTCAATGTCTCTATCAGAGGAAGATCAGAAATTACCCAAGCATGTCTTCGAAGCAATAAAGAAGGGAAACCAAGAAACCAAACCTGTTGCCATCAAGTCGATTCCGACTCATAGTGACCCTAGAGGAAGAGTAGAACTTCCCCATAGGGTTTCCAAGGAGTGCCTGGTGGATTTGAACTGCCCGACCTTTTGGTTAGCAGCTGTAGCTCTTAACCACTGGAAAGATATATCTTGGATATGACTACAGTGGCCTAGATGAAGTCTCCCCAGCAGGAAAGCAATGGATCAGGAAAGGGACAAATGATCTGGTCACTAGGCTAACAGGTGAAAAAAGCCTGGTGTCACAAAGCTTCTGTAATGGTCATGTGCCACAATACGGTGTGAAAGGCCAACAATTGGTCCAGTTACCTAAAAGGGACACTGGTACAGGGCAAGGGGCACCAACTAGCATGGAGAATACTTCAAGAAGCAATAGTCTGGGCACTAGCTTTGGCCTTACCAAACGCTTGAGAACCTTTTAACCTCTAAGTTGACAGTTTGAACTCATCTAGAGGCACCTCGGAAAACTGGCAATCTGCTTCTGAAAGGTCACAGCCTTGAAAACCCTATGAAGCTCAGTTCTATTCTGACACATACGGAGTCGCCATGAGTCAGAATCAACTGACAGCAAGTAACAACAGTATTAATTCCCAATTCCATAGTTTTTTTTTTTTTATAGTTATTGGTAGTGTGAGAACATCTTTGTTAATGGAGAGAAATCAACCCAGTACTTTGTACTAATGTAGAGTGTCCTGATCCTGCCATTCCACCCACTAACTGCTCAAATAGATGTAGATCTTGTTAAGAACAGATCGATGACTTGCTGTCTAGTCAAGATTCTCCTTCAGCACCCCATACCTTTTTATGAACTAAGAGCTAAGAAGAGTTATGTATACAAGGTGAGTGTGTTAATTTGGGTTCCCTCAGCAGCAGACTCTCAAAGACTCTATTGCAGGTAAAGTTTATTTAGGAGTTGATCTCAGGAAACGCCCATCACTGAAGTCTAATTGTGCAGGTAAGACTCTGGGGAACCAAATAAATTGATTATCTTAGAGTTATCTTGCTCAAGGAGTGAGAGAGCTGGGGTATTTATACACCAACTCCCATCAATTTTTGGTTGATAGCTGCTCCCAGAGGTGTTAACCCTCTAGCTATCCAGTCTGTCAGGCAAAGAGTAGAGACGCCTTCCAATGCCTCTGAAAAGACCTCAGACAGAAGATGCTGGCAGTTTTAAATCAGCTGGAGCACACTAAAATGGTAAGGCTGAGGGAGATGGACATGACAGCCAGTGTCAGCTAATGTATTTGAACCCTAGGAAAATTCTACCCCTCGTCTATCGGGGAGGGTAGCTTAGGCAGACTAAATAAAGGAGACACAGGATGGAATACTGATAGGAGTTTGAAATTTGATGGTAGCTTGAAGATTTCAGGAGTAGGTAAGGTTAGCATACCTGGAAAGAAAGCAATGTGGATACCTGCATTATCAAGGGCCTTGAAACTGGCCCAGAAATCTGAACTACCTGCCTTGGCTACAGCACCAGAGAGACATAATAGACCACAAGTGGGGACCTTTGTGAGTAACTGGAAAATAACAGCATTTTTGGTGACAGTGGATAGTTTCACCAGTTGGGTAGAGGCTTTTCTTACCAAACAATCAGCAGCTGAGAAAGCTGCAAAGACCCTAGTTCAATAGCTTCTCTCTTAACTGGAAGTTTTCAGACAATGGACCAAATTTGGAGGCATATTTCATGAAAGAATTGTGTAATCTGACAAGTACTCAGGTTGTCCACATAGCAGAACACTCAGGCCAAGGAGCCAGGGAAAAAGAAGGAATTCTGCAATAAAGACTGAAATACAGATGACTATGATGAAAACGAGAGATTATCGAGCTCACCACTTTCTTTTGATTCAAAGGAAATGAGGGTATCCCGGTTGCCATGAGTCAGAGCCAACTCAACAGTAACTAACAAGGAAATCTGAGTATCCAATGCATCAAGATACATGCTTTATGAAGGCCTCTGGAGAAGCCCTAGGGTTGGTGGAAAATTTATTGATCCCTTGTCTTCTGTAGTTACACAGAAGCCCTGAGTGGAGGGAAACTCAGGGTCCCTATTCCTCTACTCACTTCATTCCTTACACAGTCTCCAAACAAGGAATCAGGTGGTCAAATTACAAGACATTGATTAGGCCATTTTTACTGGTGGGCAGGGTCATCGTGGTCTTACAAAATTGCATTCATGGATGCAGCACTCCCTCCTGCTTCCTCTGGCCTCTAAGCAGCTGACACAGTAAGCTATCCTAGGTTTACTAGCCCATCACAGTCTAGCTAGTGTCTGAAATGGAACTTCTCTGTGGGGACTGTTAAAATCTATGGGACTTTAATTTCTCTGTGGCAATTTGACACTAAGAGGAGTTTCATATTCAGACTTGGGGCATTTTGTATTTCTAACACTGTATTATTTGGACTATCCTGTCATCTGGGGTTCCTTACATGGGCCTCCTTCGTAGACTAGGTTCAAAAATGTAGCACACATAATTTGAGTAATAAAATAGGGGGTGAATTTTTCACTAAATATATAGAGATCTTTAACTTAATGTCCTGAACAAAACCATTTCACAAGTTTCTGAAGATGACACCAGAGGCACTCATTAAATGTCTTTGGGAGCTGAATTTCACATCTCTTTGGTCCAAGAAAGAGCCGTAATATGGATCAAGGAAATGGCCCCATGAAAGGGCTAGAAGAACTTACCTGCAGATCTTCTCCCCTAAGGTAGACAGTCACATACAGCTCAGCTATTAACCCTTTCAGATTAACAGAGAAAGAACAAGAAGTAGAGATTGTAAAATTTCCATGAAAAGGGTTCAAAGACCCTAACTGTACCTGCTCCATCTTTATTCTTCCCTAAGAAAATAAATGCTGATTTGAATGATCAGAATCCAGGAGCCTCATTGGATTGTTTTCTAGTGCATGGAACTGTTGTGTGCTGTCGGTCGATTCTGACTCATAGTGACCCTACAGGACAGAGTAGAACTGCCCCATGGGGTTTCCTAGGCTGTCATCTTTACAAGAGCAGATCGCCAGGTTTTTTCTCCCACAGAGCAGCTGGTGGGTTCAAACCACCAACCTTTCAGTTCTCAGCCAAGCAGTTAACGGTTGTGCCACCAGGGCTCCTATGCATGGAACAAGGGTATCAAACAAGACCCTCTTAGGTATAATTTTCTCCAGCTCAGGTGACTGCGGCTTTTCATCTCATTGGAATCCAAAATTCCAGGATTGTGGGTTTAAGAGCTGTGTATTGGGGTTTGGAGCCAACGCCCCAGGTATTGAAGTATTACTTACTTTCACCTCCTGTGTGGGCCCTACAGAAAGACCAGCTAAGTTTTGGTATCTCTGGGTACCAGGATCTAATATCATCCTAACCCTGTCTCTTAATAGCATCCCAATTTCACCCCAACAGGGTACAAGGGTCTAAGTCCTATGCTGAAAACAGAGAAAGGAATCCAATACAGGGCACAGGAGTAAGAAACAGGAAATCTGGACAATGAATGAAGACTTGGAATAGTCCAACAGACAGTGGGCTGTCATTCGAGAAAATCTATTCCTACATGATAGAACTTCTATCAGAAGATTGAGGATGTGACCGATGTGGACCTGGGACAAAGGGGTGACCCAGAGTTTGCCAGTGATACACTAAATAGAGTCCGATACGAAATGTAAAAGACCTTCGTAGTGGAAGGGGCAACTCTTCAGTGTCGTAAAGCTTGTCTTCATAACTGACACCACTATCCTGTGTTCCCAGCTTTGCCTCTTTGCTGTTTGTTTCACACTAGATTCTGATCAGTTTTCCCATTCCTTTCCAACCTGACCTTGACTCTGATTAATCCCCCATGAACAGTTTTATGTGACAGACCCAGGTTCTTTCCTCTGACAGCCCCTGAGGCAAAGGCAGTAATATAAAATATTCCCTATATCTCTTATTTTTGCCAGCCCTCTTGCAGGTGCACAGGACCGTGTGACTAGTTTGGGACAATGAAACATAAGTGGATGTGACATGTGGCACTTCTGAGCTGAGGCAGTAAAAAGCCTACATGAGATTCTCCAGCCTCTCTTTATTTTTCCCTACAGCGGCAACTGAAAAGGCCACACGTCCCAGGTGGTGTGGTCAGCCTGGAACCTTGAGTGACCCTGTGGAGCAGATTCCCACCTCCCCACATCCTGCTGACCTGCAGGGACATGTAGTGTGAGTGAAAGAGAAGCTTTTGACGTGTAAAAACTGACACTTTGAGAATCTTTGTTACCTGAGCATAACCATATTCCTAAGAAATGCAGCCTTCTTCTACACACATAGCACTAATTTTATTCTCTTAAATTAGTTGCTAATAAAGCTACACGTTTCACCCAGACTTCTCTGCACTGGCTCTCTGGGACAGAAGATCACACACAAGTTGGCAAGCACAGCTTTAACATTCTTCCAAATACACAGTAGTGAGCAATGCAACTCAGCAAGCATGACTATTTTCTACTGCACAAAAAACAGGAAATAAATTTCTTATAGACATTTCTTTATTATATTTTCCCACTTGAATATTTAGAGAATAATTTAAATGTAATGCATACTGACAGCAAGCACAGTATCAAATATTAGGTGTTTTTTTTTTTAATATTTTTTTTCTTTTCTCACCCTTTATTCCTTTAGGAAAAAAATATTTAGATGACCTCAAAGAAACAATTATTATGCTAATCACAGTATGCAGTAACACATACAAGCCCATACTCAATAGAAAAGAAAGCAACAAAGAAGTGAAAAGTCTTTCTCCTCAAATCATTTTAATTCATTTTTCCACAGCCATATAAATTTCAAGTATGAAACAACAATAATACAGCTATAGAATCTAGGTTCTCTTTCAAAGCAGCGGCATATAAAACATAGAAAAGCTAAAACCTCAGCACAAGCTTCGAAAAGAACAAGGACTGAGAGGATTTGGATGAAGACGTGAAATGCACAAAAATACTAGAAAGCATAAAATACAAAGCTACACACTTCAGGTAGAAAGCATTGTAAAATATATCAAATATGCAAGAAATCAAAACCAAAGAGATTTTTTTAAGAGTACCATGAACACACTGGAACTGGCAATTAGCATTTGAAGATGGGAACAAGAAAAGAGCAGTTTCCCATTTAACACTTTATTTCTAGGCTTTAGGATTTCACCTTCTTGACATCCTTCTTTCCAGAGCTCTCAGTAGCTGACTCTGCTTTTCTTTTCTGTGACTAAAATGGAAACAGATTTAATGTTCTGCTCCAATATGCACATTTTTAAATGGCCCAACAATGTTAAATCTAGGATGTAAATGCATTAAAAAAAATTTTTAACATGAATATTCACTTAAATGTTATACTCACAGTCAATGTTCTAGATAGCCCAACAAACTATATAACCCAATGTAAAATAACCTTCAAAGATGTTTCTTTTTAAAAGACACAAAATACCCATCAAAAATAGCCACCAAGTGTCTTATACATGTCTTATACATGGCACTATAAATGTACTCTCATCTTAAAGAACTACTTAATACGTAAAGTTTTCTGGGCAAAGTTTTATTTATGAGTATATTATCTTTTAAAAACTTTCATATACTCTATGATGCACATTTCTTTCACATTTTAACATCTCTGAAATCAAGATGCATCTTATAATTGATGACAGCATTTTTTCTCAGTGGTACATAAAATAATGCTGTGTCTTACAACGGAAGGCATCTCAGATTTGACGACATACGGTAGTTTCTTTAACCATGCTCAAATAATCTCATCTATTAAAGAGTATTTTAAATTGTCACTATACAAGGCAACCTGGCTGGATTAAAATCCAGGTATCTTATCATTAAACACTTAACTTATTACCAAATAGAGTATCACTGGCTGCTCTAAGTTCCTATTTGCACTCATGGTTTCACAAAGATCAAAAAACTTACGTGATCAAATCAGAACTCCCAGTTTCAACCTTGGCCCCACCCCACCCATCCCCACCCCTCTCCTATCCCCAACAATATCTCTAGTCTCATTTTGAAGTATTTTGCTTGCATTACACCTCTACTTAAATTCAGGAGAAATTTTTTGTTAATACTGAGTCCTGTTACTAGGGAGTTCCTAAGCATATGTTCCACAAGCAAATAAGAAACATGTGGTTGCGTTCTTATTCTTTTTCTGTCGAACACAAATTAGCATTTCATAAAACCAGTCTTTATATCACTATGGCATTGAACATAATATAGGCATTTTAATTATGTAAAAAAATGGGATCTACCTAAAAGTTAGGAAAATGCTGAAAATTTTACCATTGGAGTTTTAGTTGCCCGTTTCTTCTTTTCTGCTCTCTCTCTTTCCTCAATTTCCATGTTTTCTTTCTCAATCAATGAAATCAGAGTATTACAGCGTCTCTGGAACTCCTAAACCAAACAGTAAAAAGGCTTAAACTATGTAGCCCTGTCATAGTCTTTTTTAAATGACAATTGTTTAATTGTATCATTTCTGTGGTACAGAACGTCCGAAACTGGTATTCTTCAGAACAGTATTTATACAGGGTATTAATAGATGCTGCTGAAGATAAGGGGGAGGAATAAATGCCATTCAATGGGTCAATAGTTAAACTGTAGTACATTCATACCATGGAGTACTACTCTGCAATAACAAGGAATAAACTATGGATACACACAACGACCTGGATGAAGCTCAAGAAAATTATGCTAAATGGAAGAAAAAACAATCACGAAATGGCTACATATCATTTGTGTAACATTGTTGAAATGACAAAATTATAGAAATGAAGAAAAAAGCAAATGGTTGTCAGGGGTTAAGGAAAGGCAGAAGGGGGACAGCGTGACTATTACAGGGATAATATGAGGGACACCTGTGGTGGTGAAGATTACATGAATCTACGTGTGTGATAAAATTGCATTGAAGGTACACACACACACACACACAAATGAGTGCATGTATAACTGACAAAATCTGAATAAGCTCTGTGGATTGTACCAATTCCAATTTCCTAGTTGCAATATTGTACTATAGTTGGGCAAGATGTTACCACTGGGGAAAACTGGGTGATGTGTGCATGAGACCTCTCTGGGCATGTCTTTGCAACATCTTGTGAATCTATAATTACTTCAAAATAAAAAGTTTACAAAAATCACATAATCAAAAGAATTTTAAAGGAGGTGTCCTATGATCAAAATACATTTTGGAAGTACTAGGTTTACAAAAGTTGGACAGATTTCTTTCCTGCAGGGCTTCTCAGAGCCTGTAAACTCCTGGTGAGCCCTGAGAACCAAGCTGTTTAACCAACAGAACTCTCTTCTTACAGGACACCTTGTGGGACCAGTGTTTTGAAGAGCAATTTCAGAAAACATTGTTGTACTGTTAATTCAGGGCAAACAATAACTGAAAAGATTTTGCATTAACCTTGCCACTACCTACATCCCCCTGCCAGCAAATCAATACATCCAAGCTATAATCAGTTTTTATGAATGTATGGTGAGCATTGAACACATGACGCATTAATATGGAAACTCATATATTATTAACTGTATACTCAGCTACATTTTTATCAAAGGGTAAATTAAAGACTAAAAATCATATATAATTCCTTTTCTGTGTAAGTAAAAAAGTCTGACAAAATAGCTAAAACACTCAAATGAAAATGTAGGTTTTTTGGCAGTTAAGAATCCCAACAAAAAAATGGTCAAAGCATAGAAATAGAAAAATTACCAAAAAATAAAAATACCCAAATATTAAAAAAAAAAGTTCCATTCAAACAAATGATCAAAGAAGAAATACAAAGGAAAGCAGTGCGCTCTTCATCAAATGATGATATGGTATGTGCGTGTGTCTCCAGTGTTGGCAATAAGTGAAATGAGAACTCTCATTCACTGAGGATGGCGTGTCAATTTTACTACATTTCTAGAAAGCTGTTTGGAAATATCAATGAAGCATCTGAAAAATGTTCATACCCTTTGACCTACCAATTCCACTCCTAAAAACTTAGATTAAGGAAACAATAAGAGATGTATACAGATATTTACAAAAGAATGTTGAGGGCAGTATTATTCTTAACAGGGAAATACTGGGAGCTAATTAAATTTGGGGTAATTTAGAAACAAGACACGCAGATACATTTTATTATTTACATATATGTACACAGAAACAGCTGAAAGAATACTGACTACAATGTTACTAGTGGTTAGCAGTAGCTATTTCTCTGAGTAGGACCAATGGTAATTTTAATTTTCTTTTTTATACTAGTCTGTATTTTCTAAATTTTTAAAGAGGCAGAAAACCCAAAGACAGTCTAGCCAGAAAAAAAAAATCATTAACAAATCATTGTTTACCTATTAAAAATAGCCTTCCACAACACTGGTGCATTTAAGTTTCTTGGGCATCCTCAGTTACTCAAGGCTAAATAATTTTTGGAAAAATAACACTGGAATTCTCCTTACTTATCCAAACAATGACGATATCTTTAATATGCAGACCAAATACTCCTCATAGCTTCATTCAATAACACACATACAAATTAAACAGCATGTTATTCAATTTATCTATTATAGAAAGGTCTAGGTTGACCCTGATGAGATTTGATCGTTGGTTTCTAGGGAAACCAGATACAGTCTTTATGTGAAGCTGATCCTTGAATCATTAAGCTATCCCCTCTGGCCATTATTATTCTCAATAAGTCATAGTTGCCTGTGACTGCAGATATCTTTAGATACATATTCATGGTTCATATGGGTGATTCAGGACAAAAGACTAATAGTTTTTAGAAAGCCTCATCCACAGGGAAGTAGCATATTTCAAAATGACTATAAATAGACTATACAGTAAGTTCTTACCTTCATCCCTTTTAACCTGTCACTAACTACTCCAGACAGAAAAATAATCTAACTCCCTAGAGAATGGCACCAAGGAATGGGGGAGTATGAATGCTACCTTCCTCGCACAGTAATGTCACTTTCTCCATAGATACCAACCCTATTTTTGATCCACATGCTTAAAGACTGCGTAACTAAACAGACGGTATCATAAACAGAACACTTAGCAAAAGCCAGAAGTTACAAGGGGGGAGGCCAGATTATCAATAAAACAGTGATTCACTTTTGGAATAACTAAATGACTGATGAGAAATTTCATGTCAAAAGCACTTTCATTTTGTATAATTTCTCCTTTTATATATTCTCCAAGATTCTTGTACCCCTTTGTCTTCCTATTTTCCAGGGCTGATAGGGAACGGTTCCTGGGATCTCCACAGTGCTGCCGTCTATTATCGTCTCTCAACATGCTCCACACTGGAGTTAGGAATGAAGTTGTGGAGAGGAAAACAGCACAGAAGAAAAAGAGAGGAGATGCTAAACAATAAAGACAACAGAAGAGAATAGGAAAGTGACAAATGGAAAATTGTTCTGCAGTGTTAAGAGCAGAAACAAAGGAGGCTTCACATTACATTTCCTATGTACTAAAATCCCTAGCTAAGCCTACTTAAGTCTGAATGCCAGAAGGTCTGGGCCAGTTAAGGGTAATAAGTCAAAAGCAGATGAATGAGCAAGGACAAAAGAAAAACGGCACTCCACATTTCTGCGACTGAATTTGGATGTAAAGTTCTAAAAAGTCAGAGGTTCTTGTTCTTCTACAGTTCTTTAGCAAAACAAGATGGGTGTTCTGTCCCCTTTGTTTTTATGCACGCCCTATACTTCTACGCACACCCTATACTCAAGAAATGTTTTTTAATCCACACCTTCAGTATACCTTCAGTATACTTCAGTATACCATGGCATATTTCCCAGGTTGCTAGTATTCTGACCCTCTTATGACTCGATGCCACTGGGTTTTTTATCTATACTAAAGGAGCCCTGGTGGCGTAGTGGTTGAGAGTTTGGCTACTAACCAAAACGTCGGCAGTTCAAATCCACTAGCTGCTCCTTGGAAACCCCGTGGGGCAGTTCCACTCTGTCCTATAGGGTCACTATGAGTCAGAATCAGCTCCATGACCACAGATTTGGTTTGGTTTGGTTTTTTGAGTTTTATCTATACTAACAAGAAGCAATGCCTTTCTATACCCGAATCTCAGGGCCCAAGCACAGTAGCAGTTAAAAAAGTGGGAGTTAATAGTCAAATAAATATATCCTACATTCCTCACACAAGTATCAAATGTCACAATGCTTTTATTTAACTGCTGCTACCTAAATATTGTTATATATAAAATATTGTCACCTCCTTACAAGACAACACATAAGGACAAATACCTAAAACTAGCTCCTGTTAGTGCATTTATAGTATTTCAGACTGTTAGACCAGTTCAGGGTCTTAAATCAAGTACTAGAGAGCCGCATAATGAAACACATGAAATTTACAACTGGCTATTCAAACTTATGAATAAGTAAAAGCTGCAGGGACGACAGCCAAATGAAGTCTATCATTAGAAAAAGGTAGATTAAAAAAAGAAATGAAATGAAATGAACCCAGGCTTGTTGGTACATTTCCTGACATTCTATCCAAATCTGATTCAACTTCAGGAGTCTACCGGGATAAAAGCAAACTGAATACACAAGTTTCGTGCATATTTAGTCACTGTATGCCGGTCACTTTAGAGATAACCAATTGCATATGAATGTTAAGAGAGCGGTAGTAAAAAAATGACTCAGGGCAGATGGTAACACATTAACCAAGGGAAGGAAAAAAAGATGAGAAACGGAATTAAAAGATACAGAGATAAATTTGGGAATTGTCAGCCTACTTGGCAGTTGAGGTAGACATTTGCCCATTTCCCACCAGAACAGCATTTTTAAAATGTGAATCTGATCGTGCCACTTTCCTGCTAAAAGCTTTCAACGACTCCTCATTTCCTATAGATAAATGACTAAAATCTTTAATACAGCATACAAGGCCCTCCATAATTTCACTACCTGCTACCTTTCCAGCTTCATCTTCCTGTACCTCCCTACTCACACAGTACCATACCAAGCTCCTTGCAGCTTCAGAATATGCTGTGCTTGTTTATACTTTTGCATCTGCTTTTTCCACAACCTGGAATGCAGTCCCATGGCCAACTCCTTCTACTCTTTCAAGACTCGGCTTCTGTGAAGCCATTCCTATGACCTGACCCTCAAGGCAAGGTTAAGCATGGCTTCCTCTGTACATGCCTCTATTATCAGACCATTTCAAAACGAAGACTGAAAACAGACATCTCAGTCTTTAAAAGTGCAGGAAGAAGTAACATAACCCTAGGTACACAAACACATTTGGCTTTTACCAGTTTAATTCTATAACCAAGAAGAACCCACCAATATATTTTACAGTAGCAATTTTACCAAAACTGTATTAATTCTTACTGTTCGCATTTCGTTAATAAGTAACGCTCTAAAATATGTTAGCTGTTACTATTCCAGTAAGTACCCAAAACGTACTAGCAGATACAAAATCAAAAAATCATCAGTAGCCTTCCTTCATTAAATTTCCTAGTTTTGTTTTATAAGCAACAAACAGAATTGTTACTGTGACTATGAAACAAGTTGTAAATTTGAATTTGTCTTTCATTTTTCTAAAATGTCTCTAAAGAAAATTCTTCTCACTGGACAGCTGATTTATAAATATCCTGTGCTAAACTAATAACCTAATTAACATTTATTACACACTGATCAACCTATAAAACAAGACATCAAGTTAATTAAAAGCCACAGCAATATTTTCTTTAAAATATATATATTTTTTCTCCTACAGCTCAAATGGGGAATGTCATTTTCTTAATTTTAATTGAGGAACACGTTCATTAATAACAGAACTGTGACTTGAAGACAGTGATAACATGAAATTTTTAGTACATTGTATACAATAGTGCCCGATTCTCTCTCTGAAATTCCATCAGAAAAATTCATTTAAACTACTACAAAAGACAGGTAATTGTAATAACTAATTATTACTTTGATTCAACTCTAATGTACATGGCCACAGGCCATACACACACAGCTTCTTGAGCTGCCGAGAAGAGGAAAGAAAAAAGTTCCCCAGAGGTTAAGAGGTACAAATTTTTTTTAATTAAACTTAAGAAAATGGGCCAATCACAGATGTCCAGTAAATGATTATATCAAGAACTGTCCTTTCAGAGAGTTTAAGTCTGCTTTTTCTCCTTAAGTACTTAAAAGGACCTAAGTAGGTCCAAGGAACGACCGATTGAACTTTGGGTCCTTTCCATATGTCCTTTCCAGTAAACTAAAGTGTTGGATTTTCTGGGCCTCTCAGGTTCTTCTCAAACTCCTCAGTCATGTTAGTCTGTCACTAAAATAAACGAACAGAGATAGGACTCTGACATTCATTCCCTAGAAGGAATGGCATGAAAATTAATGAGCTAATGTTAGTAAAGGGATTGACAAGTATTATATAAAAGTACTACATCAATACAGAGTATTAGCATTTCCTTCTAAAGTCATTGGTAAAGGTTTTTTTTTTATTCTGATACAGTTCTTGAATATCCTAAGACTAAGACCCCATTACTATAAGCTATTTTTCTGAGAAGGGAAATGCTGAAGACATTCACATGCTCTGGGCTTTAAAATGTAACAGTTGATCATATCCTTCCTACTTGTTTATGCAGTTCAATAGAGACTGATTACTTAAAGACCACACAAGTGCTCAGAGAAAGAAATCAAAATCTTTTTAACCCAGAGAAATGGAACTGAAACTCATTTTCTCCTTTGTAGAGCCAGCATTTTTAAATGGAAAAGAACCTCAAAGAAATCTTCAACCTTTAGGTGCGGGCTTTCAAAGTGAAGCATATTGAGAAGTAAAGGCTCATGCCTTTAAACCCTTTAAGACTGTTAGTTAAGTCAGAAGCCATGAATTCAGTACCCTAAGATCTCTGAATAAAATGTAACTACTAAGGTTTCATGTTTTTTCCTAAGAAGGGTTTCACACTATTTATTGGTGTCTCTGGGAAAGAAAATAAAGTCATCTTTGAGCAAGACTGTATTTTTATTAAATAGCTTCTTTTGTAAGCTAAGTTTAAGTTTAATAATCCTTAGTAAGATTTTAATTTGAATACACTGACAAACCCAAATAATGAATCAAATTATATCTGCTGTATTACTAAGATGAGATTTTATCAATGGAACAAATTATTTTTATTTCAGAAATCACAACTGCCTCTTTCAAAGGGATAGTTTCTCTTCCTAGACTGTGAAGCAATTAGCTATACAGGAAGGATTATTTCATTCCAGACAATTGATAATTATCATGAAATTCCAAATATACTCGTATTTTACAATATATTACCTATACTCTGAATCCAGAAATATAAACAAATATTATCCATTAACTAGGAGGGAAATCAAAACGAAAATGACAGGAAAATTAACAAAAATACTTTCAATTAAAATACTGAAATATGAAATGAACCACTATATGATAGGGGTGCTATGAGTCGGAACCGACTCCACAGCACCTAACAACAACAACGGTTTTAAAGATTCTTTTAAAAATCATAACTGCCACCTTACAGAAAGTAATCAAAACAGAGGTGTCTTTGTTTCTAACAGACAAAATAAAAGTTTCAATTTGCAATCACATATATAGTTTATATTTGCTCTTTGGAAAACATACATTAGAGATTTAAATTAAGTCTCTTGATAAAGAAAGAGTGCGCTGTATAAAGAAGATGGAGGAAAAACACATTCTTTATGAGGGTATTCAGAGACATCTAGTGGTTGTTGATAATACACACCTATAGTCATATCACAAATCGTTGATTTTCCTTGCAGGTTTGAATCAGTTTCATACTACTGCTTTAGTAGAATGACTACCAAAACCAAAAACAGCACTGAACTCTCAACCTTCTAAAAAATTAGTAAAATATCACTGAAATAAAACTCAAAATTCAATAAATGTTGCACTACATAGAAAGAAATGTATGATGTAAAATACGACTCGCCGACAAATGCAGGCAGGCATGTCTTTTACAAGTTGTTGGTGCTGCTCTGAATTATATCATTACACGGCCGAAAATTTGAAATGCCTGGCTTTTGAGAAGAGTTCTCTGCTAAACATGGTCACAGAGATATTGAGCTAAAAGGCACCGTAAAATGCCCATTAACTCATTGCCAAAGCCTCCAGAATCTCCGTTTCAAAGGCCAAAAGAAAAGCTATTCTGCATTCTTCTACCATAATCTATTTCAGTGATACAAACAACCCTGTCAGACCACTCTTCCCTACATCTAACCTCAGTCCTTATGCTACAGATTAACTTTCTTTTCTGCTTATTCTTTTAATTCTTCCTATTCTTTTGTACAAGTATATAATAGCACTTTAGTTTTTTTTCCCCCTATTAAATGTCACGTTGCTTGATTGACTCCAGTTGCTCTAGTTCCTTTTGGATCCTGGTTCAGTCCCAAGTATTTGCTAGCTCCTTCAGCATTATGTAATAATCCATAAACTTGATCCATGAACAAACACTCTTAAATTTTTCTTAATGTTTTAACAAATATCTGATCTTCTAAAGCATCCACCAACATTAATGTCTCCAGCTTAGCAACTCAGATTTTTTCTTTTTATTCAACTAGAACTGAAAATATAAAATGAGTCAAACAAAATATTCAACACTGTTTCATACCCCTATGAACTTTTGGCCAAGAATACATTTATGGTAGACAGCAACTAGTATTTAACAAAAACGTATCCTATTTTAAACTAGCCTCAAAATCATTGTTTAGATCGTTGGTTTTTCATTACTTTTAATTTTTAGGCTGTATAAATCTATTTTTGTCTTAACTACTTTGGCTGACAAAAGACTGACCATGCCAAAATTAAAAATGTGTTACACTTATTTCAACAGCATGAGAACCACTGTTAAGTAGTACTAGAATTTAACCGAAGCACAGTTCATATTAGAAAGTATGGAATAAATTGCATGAAGCGAAAATATATTATCTCTTCTGCTTAATTATTCTCCCTCACAATATTCTTAAAAAGATTCAACGTAGGCAACAATTTCCTTCTCATTAAAAATAAATACGAAGGGAACGACAATACTCAATACATGAAAGGTCAGCTCAACTGGACTGGACCAAAAGCAAAGAAGTTTCCGGGATAAAATGAATGCTTCAAAGGTCAGCGGAGCAAGGGCGGGGGTTTTGGGACCATGGTTTAAGGGGACTTCTAAGTCAACTGGCAAAATAATTCTATTATGAAAACATTCTGCACCCCACTTTGAAATGTGGCGTCTGGGGTCTTAAATGCTAACAAGCGGCCATCTAAGATGCATCAATTGGTCTCAACCCACCTGGAGCAAAGGAGAATGAAGAACACCAAGGCCACACGACAACTAAAAGCCCAAGAGACAGAAAGGGCCACATGAACCAGAGACCTACATCATCCTGAGACCAGAAGAACTAGTTGGTGCCCAGCCACAATTGAGGACTACAAGAACCCCTGAGGGAGCAGGAGATCAGTGGGATGCAGACCCCAAATTCGCATAAAAAGACCAGACTTAATGGCCTGACTGAGACTAGAGGAATCCCGGCGGTCATGGTCCCCAAACCTTCTGTTGGCACAGGACAGGAACCATCCCCGAAGACAACTCATCAGACATGAAAGGGGCTGGACAGTAGGTAGGAGAGAGATGCTGATGAAGAGTGAGCTAATTATATCAAGTGGTCACTTGAGACTGTGTTGGCATCTCCTGTCTGGAGGGGGGATGGGAGGATAGAGAGAGTTGGAAGCTGGCAATATTGTCACCAAAGGAGAGACTGGAAGGGCTGACTCATTAGGGGGAGAGCAAGTGGGAGTACGGAGTAAGCTGTATATAAACTTATATGTGACAGTTTGACTTGATTTGTAAACGTTCACTTGAAGCTCAATAAAAGTTAATAAAAATAAACAAATAAATAAATACGTTATTCACACAGTCTCATGTATTTCTTGCC
Organism: Loxodonta africana; assembly: GCF_030014295.1. Classification (NCBI taxonomy): domain Eukaryota; kingdom Metazoa; phylum Chordata; class Mammalia; order Proboscidea; family Elephantidae; genus Loxodonta; species Loxodonta africana. The sequence goes on from NC_087369.1 coordinate 151,514,087, forward strand.
TAATTACCAAGGCGAAAATGTACTTTTAAAGTGGGGAACTCTGGTGGTCACCCTATTTATCAAATGTTCAAACTTAGCGTCACCAGTAAGTGTCACAATCTGACATAATGTGCCTAATGTGATGCAATGAAAAGGACACAACATCACTTATGTAGCAGTTCTGCTAAAAATGTTTAACTTGAATCTAACAATGAGTAAACAATGAGGTAAAACCACAATGCAGGACGCTGTACAAGACAGCTGCCTGAACACATTAAAAACGTCACTGTCATGAAAAACAAAAAGTAGTGGCGGGACGAATCCAGGTTAAAAGAGACTGAAGAGATACAACCACCAAATGCACCTTGATTGGATCATCAACTAAAAAAATATAAATTAAAAAAACAGCTATAAAAGACAAACATTTTGGAACTGAAAATTGACATATATGAACTGTATCATTAGATGACGTTACTGAATGAATTTTAACATTTTTAGGTAGGTGGTGCTATGATGGTTATGTAGGAGAACATCTTTATTCTGAGGAAGTACATACTGAAGTATTAGAGGTAAACTCTCATGACATCTGCAACTGGTTCAGAAATACAGACATTTAAAGATTTATAAACTACAGGTATTCATTTCTAAATATAGAATATAAATAACCCACTGCCAATGAGTCAATTCTGACTCATAGCAACCCTACAGGACAGAACAGAATTGCCCTATAGGGTTTCCAAAGAACAGCTGGTGGACCTGAACTGCCTACCTTCTGGTTAGCAGCCAAAAGCTTAACCACTGCGCCACCAGGGCCCCATAGACTCTACGTGTGTGTGTGTGTGTGTGTGTGTGTGTGTGTGTGTGTGTGTGTGTGTATATATTTATATATGTTGTGTGCCGTCAAGTCAATTCTGACTCATAGCCACCCCATATGACAGAGAAGAACTGTCCCATAGGCTTTCCTAGGCTGTAGTCCTTACGCGAAAAGATCATCAAGTCTTTTCTCCTGCAGACCAGCTGGTAGGTCTGAACTGCCGACCTCTTGGTTAGCAGCAGAGCACCTGATGTACCACCAGGGCTCTATCTTTATACGTACACACATACATATATATATATATACATACGTACACACATAAGACAGAAACACCGGGACAGGAGGGAGGGGCACGGAAATAGACAGGGAGCAAATGTGGCAAGATGTTAACAACTAGAGAATCCAGGTAAAGAATATATAGTGTTTGTTGTATCATTCTTTCAACTTCTCTTTAGGTTTACAATTTTTCAATATAAAAAATTGGAGGAAATAAATCCTTAAGAAACAAATACATACCATGGCGGTTCTAGACTTGATAAACCAGTCAAATCTAAACTGGGGAGCATTCCGCACACACTGCCTTAATTCTTCATACACGTTTTCTCTATCAAAGCCCATTTTGTGTAACATACAAATCAAGAATCTATCTTCTTCCTCAGTATAGTTCTTTCCTTTGCTGGTTCCATACTGAATACGCAACTGGTGAAATGGGGCCTTGTATCTTGCAATCTGTGTATTTAAACCAAATAGTGGTTTTAACTGAATGTGCAATAATAATTCAAAGCTAATCACCGTACCAATTAAAACAACTGAATAATAACATGACAATTATGAAATATAGTACTTTGGCATCCAGAGCTTTCTTGATACTGATCCTTCGTTGAATTCTTGCTTCTCCACGTTCAATCTGAGCCATAGTTTTCTCAATATCCTGTAGTTCATTGCAGCGTTCCCAAAATACAGCTGAAAAACAGTTATTATCACTTTAAATTAGTATCATCTTAGGCTACCAAATCTAAGAAATTTTAGAATAAAGAATTAACAGGAAAGAGTATGGTGAACTTATACCTTTTAAAGATTCAGATTCATCTGTACATACACCGTGTTCAGTTAGTAAACATCCCTAAATTTTCATTTAAAAATAAGACTTTAACAAGGAAGTTTTCATGAAATACTATAGAATCTTTAATTACCCATCCCAAATGACTAGAATTTCAAAAGATGCCGCGCACACTGATTTAAGCTATGCTTTTATTCTACTTAAACATGATACAGAATGCACCAAACACATAAAAGGAAACGGGAAAGAGAGTGGCATTATATAAACTTAGAGAATACATCCTCCTACCAAGAAAAACAAAAATAAAACCACTGTCAACAGGCCGTTCAAAACTTTCCTATGAAACAGCAATTTCAACTGAAACTATTACTTTGCTTTTGGAACCACTCACTGATCTTACGGTATTTCCAATGTCCTACAGTTTGTTTTTAAACTGACTTGAATCAGCCTTTTCTCTTAAACTCGTGCACACACCAACTCAATGGGACTTGAAATTAGAGACAGAAGAATATTCAAACTATGGAGTCATCCAGCTCAATTTTATAAATGAGCCAAATAATCTGGCTGTTTTAATACGTTACATCTTATGACTTCAGTGAGGGCCTTTTAATGATATACTCTGCTTCCTTAAAGTTTGCATTTTTACAGCCTATCAAGAAATGTATGTTAGCACTTCCTGATTTTTGTAAGCACCTGTGTTCATTTATTTATTCACACACTTATTCATTTAACACATATTGAGATGCCTGCTACGTATAAAGTACTGCATACTTGTCGACAGCCAGTTTTACATGTTTCTTCTCTAATTGCAACCAATTACATAAGCCCATTCCAACCTGGTGGACAGCCATTAAGCTGTTCTGAGCTAGTCATGACACTTGGCCTGGTGTCCACTTTGAGAGAATATCTGACGTGATACCTTTTTGAATCATTTTCTGGAAACTTCACGCACATTTCTCCTGTCCTCCCCTCCCTCCTATCTTTTAAAGGAAATTCCACTTCAGAAAATCTCTCCACACATACCTTGTACACTCCTTTTGGCTGCTAACGTTTTTCTCTTACACCTGTTTCGTCCCTCTCTAGGCCCCCAAATGCTCTGAACTTACATTATTAACCTCAAGAGTAACAGTAGCATTTTTCAGGGATCAAGGGAGAGGAAATTCATAAATTTCATGTCACGAAATAAACACTCAATACAAGCAACCTCTAAACGCGCTGGTAATCACCAGAAAACCCTTTCAAATTTCCAAAAAAAGGTCTTCAGCTATTCTCTATTTAAACCTGGATCAGATAATATTGTTGTACTCGGCTCTATTAGCTAACTACTACAAAGTATGGAAGTCAGTCCGCTATGATAAATCTTGTAATCTCTTCACAGAAATACAAGTATATTTTATACCTTCACCTAAATTTTACTTCATAGAAGTTTAAAAGATCTCTGAACGATAGCACAATTAAACTGGCACTAAAGAAAAGAATAAGGTTAAAGTAAAACATCCTGTTCCAATATACATACAAACCTGAATACTCCAGGACCTCCTCAGGGGATTTACCCTCCACCTCTCGAGCTATATTATCAATGTCATCTCTCCCATACTTCTCATTAGCCTTAATAAATTGGTTAAAATCTCGCTTAGTCCAGTTTGTGAATCCCTGTGAACAAAATTAAGCATCATCAACAGAGGTTAAGTTAATAAATTCAATTACTGTTCTGTTTACTTCTATACAATGATGCATTAAAAACTGTTTAAAAGCCTTAAAATGTTTCTCCTTGTAAAATCTCAGATTTTTCAAATTGGAATCGGAAGGTAAGTGAGAGTTACTATAGAAATAACTGCTTTTCCATCATGAGGAGAATGTATCCCTGTCCAAGTACTAAAAACTGATTTATAGCTCTAAGATATTGTGTGGTTTTTAATTCTACATTTTATAGATGTCTACTACACTAAAATACAAACACATTAAAATAAAATGCTAATATAAGGGCTGAAGTCCTCATATCCCGGTACTACATACATGAAATCAAAATAAGTAAATAAAACCACTGAGGAATACTCAAAAGAGAATGAAAAAAATTATAACTCTTTATATCATTCCAAACAACTGCAAATAAATATTTTCTGTTCAAAATTGTATTCATAAATAGAATTTCTACAAACAGCATGTTAATGGGCCACTCAATTTCTTTACTAAAAGAGAGAAGACTTCTACCTTCAGTTGATCTAGCTTTCAGACGACCCACTTTTGTTCCTTTGTACTGCCATGATTTTTTTTAAAAGATTATTTATTTAGGGCACTTAAGAAAGATGATTTCAAATGACCTTCAATTCAACTATTAACCAAAACCAAACCCACTGCCATCAAGTCAACTGAGATGCATAGTGACCCTATAGGTCAGAGTAGAACTGCCCCACAGGGTTTCCAAGGAGCGCCTAGTAGATTTCAACTGCCAGCCTTTTGGTTAGCAACTGTAGCTCTTAACCACTACACCATCAGGGTTTCCAATTTAACTATCATGAGGGGCAGAAAAAAAAAGTTTATACTCCTAATACCAAACTAATTGCTGGGTTAAGACTACATATTCACAATACACTATACCTTCATAATATACTGCAAGCCAAGTAGCATTTGAAGACTGTGACTTTATTTTTATGTTTTTATGTTCAGGAAATAAACTTTGAAAATAAAACATGAATATTTAAATGTTTTATTTTATTCTGTGGTAAATGCTAATATTCAACCAACAGTCATTATATTTACAAGCTAAACTTTATGACTTCCAGGCATTTGGCTCAAAACACTACGTATGCAATTTTTAAAAATTCATTCAACCAAAATTAAATGTTATAACAAAGACCTATATAATAAATAACATATTAACACAAAAACTATATTTAAATAATTAACATGGAAAATTTCATAGCATTGTGCTTTGCACATTCCTCAAAAAATGCTAAATAAGTAAATCTTACTGGCAACTTTCTGTACTAAGGTGTCATACAGTATACATTTATCATTTGCAAGAGTCTTTTACACTGAAACTTTATCTTCTACAGTTTATTTTGGAAGTACGACATTCATAAACCTCATTAAAGCAACAATGACCTGAAGACATTAATATTTTGTTCAAATGGAAACAACATCTACTTAATAAAAAAATATATATATATATATTTCTAATTTAATAGCTATTAGTTTTTAATTATAGGTCCCTAAACCCAGTGCCGTAGAGTCGATTCTGACTCATAGCAACCCTATAGGACAGAGTAGAACTGCCCCATTGAGTTTCCAAGGAGCGCCGGGCAGATTTGAACTGCCGACCCTTGGGCTAGCAGCTGTAGCATTTAACCACTATGCCACCAGGGTTTCCTATAGGTCCCTAGGTGGCACAAATGGTTTGCGCTCAAGTGCTAATTTAAAGATTGGCAGTCCAAACCCAACCAGCAGCATCGCAGAAGACAGACCTGGCATCTGCTTCCATAAAGATTACAGCGTATGGAGCAGATCTACTCTGTAACACATGGGGTCACCGTGAGTCTGAATTGACCTGATGGCAACTAACAACTGCTTTTAATTATACCATGTTGTTGTTGTTAGGTGTCATCGAGTCAGTTCTGACTCATATCAACCCTATGTAAACCCTATGTAGAACAGGACAAAACACTGCCTGGTTCTCGCCATCCTCATCATCATTGTTATGCTCGAGCCCATTGTTCCAGGCCACTGTGTCAATCCATCTCGTTGAGGGTCTTTCTCTTTTTCACTGACCCACTTCTTTACCAAGCATGATGTCCTTCTCAAGAAACTGAGCCACCCTGATAACGTGTCCAAAGTATGTTGAGACAAAGTCTCACCATCCTTGCTTCTAAGGAGCGTTCTGGCTGTGATTCTTCCAAGACCGATTTGTTCGTTCTTCTGGCAGTCCATGTATATTCAATATTCTTTGCCAACACCATAATCCAAAGGCATCAATCCTTCTTTGGTCTTCCTTATTCATTGCCCAGCTTTCGCATGCGTATGAGGAGACTGAAAACACTGTCGCAAGTGCCAATTGGTGTGAAGCCCCTCACAGCTGTCCACGCCCCCTCCTGCCTCCCACCCCCAGCTCGACTTGGCTGTCCAGACCCTCCTCCCCCCTGGAGAGCTGCGGCCAAGCCCCAGCCAGACAGCTACCCCGAACATGGCCATTCTGGACCCCGCGCCGCCTGGCCACGGGCCTGCGGCCGGTGGGCATGCTGGCATGGCAGGACGGCGGGGCCAAGGTGGCCTCCTCTTCCCACAAGATCTCCTCCGTCCTGGACATCCTGGACCCGCAGAAATTCACCCGTGCTGCGCTGCCGGCTGTGCGCCCTGCGCCCCGGGAAGCCAACAAAAGTTTGGCGGAGGCCGAAGCAGGAAACGACGCCAGCCCCGGGGACCCAGCGTCAGGTGTACCTAAATCCTTAAAGTGACATCTTTGCTTTTTAACATCTTAAAGGGATCTTTTGCAGCAGATTTGTTCAATGCAATGCATTATTTCTTTCTTTCTTTTTATTGTGCTTTAAGTGAAAGTTTACAGTTCAAGTTAGTTTCTCATGCAAAAATTTTTACACGAAGTTATGTGACCGTAATTGCTCTCCCTATGATATCACAGCACACTCCTCCTTTCTACCCCAGATTTCCCGTTGTTTGACTTCCTGACTGATGCTTCTATGGGTGTTGATTGTGGATCCAAATAAATGAACTCCTTGACAACTTCAGTCTTTTCTCTGTTTATCATGATGTTGCTTATTGGTCCAGTTGTGAGGACTTTTGTTTTCTTTATGTTGAGGTGCAACCCATACTGAAGGCTGTGGTCTTTGATCTTCATCAGTAAGTGCTTCAAGTTTTCTTCACTTTCAGCAAGCAAGATTGTATCGTCTGCATATTACAGGTTGTTAATGAGTCTTCCTCCAATCCTGATGCTGCATCCTTCTTCATATAGTCCAGCTTCTTGGATTATTTGCTCAGCATACAGATTAAGTATGGTGAAAGGATACAACCCTGACATACACCTTTCCTGATTTTGAACCATACGGTATCTCCTTGTTCTGTTCGAACAACTGTATCTTGATATACGTACAGGTTCCTCACGAGCACAATTAAGTACTCTAGAATTCCTATTCTTGGCAACGTTATCCATAAATTGTTATGATCCACACAGTCGAATGCCTTTGCATAGTCAATCATATCATAATCACCTTAAAAAGCTTCAGAAATCTCTCATAGCTGTATTAAAAGTTCTTTCCACAAAGGATAAAGGCATTTTAAGAATTACAAAATTATACACCAAGATCAGTAGATTACAATTTCAGAGGACAGTTCACATAAATTGACAAAAGCAATTAAATTTTAAATTTCCAAGAATATGGTAGTAACTATTATCTACCAAGATTCAAATGTAGACTGACCATATTAAAATTGGTAAACAGTATGTTTTATTTCTATTAATTGATGCTTTTATTTTACATTTGTGTATTTTCCAGTATTTCCAAAAGAGCTTATTGGATAAAAGGGATAAACAATAGAGATTTGGTCTAAATATGTGTTTACAAAATAGCCCTGAGTTTTGCTGGAGTGTCAAATCAGGATACTAGGCTTATACATTTAAAAGTAAGTGTAACCTCTGAAGTATCCATGTAAAAATTACTGAATTGGCAAATGTTTTGTTATATATATATTTTATATTTAAAAATAAATATTTTAAAAGCTAAGTGTCATCTGTACTTCTCTTTTCTATCGGTTACCCAGATATACTTCAGCCAGTTAAAAGAGTTTACTTGTGTGAGAAGTTTTTCCTTTTCATCAGTCTCTTCTGCTGTAAGAGGTTCAGCTCCATCAATCTTTTTTTGCTCCTCTCTTTGAGCTAGAACTGGATTCGGGATGTCAGGATTCTTTGGGACCTATAAATCAATAGAGGAGTTATGAATGAATTGTTAAGAAATTTAATTATTAAAGCGTGTATATATACATCGATTTTCAGAGTTATTTCAACCTAAATATAAAGTCATAATAGAATGACACATGGTCCTCTCCACATTTCTGCTACCATAATGCCACCAAAATAAAACCCATTCTTAAATGGCCCATATAGTATTGTAGAATTAAACCTCATTAGTAAATGCCACACTATATCCTAGATTTGATTACACTGTGGAACAAAATATACCCCCCGTATACTATTATAATACATAGTAATAACTGAATAAATTATTCCCAATGCCAACATTATACAATAAAATTTCAAGCCCAGCATCAACAAACAAAAAGTTTGGCAGTAAACAAACGAAAAAGACCCTATCCACCCAGCAATATAGATGAGGGAAGACAAGCAGCAATGCGCCCAAAGATTACATCCAAATCTCCAATCAGTTCAACACGCAAAAAGAAAGGAGTGCTTTTGCTGCCTGCTGAGGTAAATAAAGAGTCAGCATCTTCATATGAAAAGTTGGAAGTCTGGAAGAAGTGACAGGATAATGAAGAAGCCAAATAATAACAGTAATATTAATAAGGAAATAAAACCAAAAAACCAAACCCACTGTCATTGAGTCAATTCCGACACATAGTGACCCTATAGGATAGGGTAGAACCACCCCACAGGGTTTCCAAGGTGCAGCTGATAAGGAAATAAAGACTATAAAGAGAGAATGTAAGAGGCAAGGGAGCAGTGGAGTACACGAACAGCTGTAATGGGATCAGCAGTCAAGGGAAAAACACACCAGTGACCAACAGAAGTGATAGTACAGAGCTATAATCACACTGACAACTGAGAAACAAAACCAAACCAAACCCATTTCCATTGAGTCAATTCTGACCCATAGGGACCCTAGAGGACAGACTACAACTGCTCCACAGGGTTTCCAAGAAGCAGCTGGTGCATTCGAACTGCCAACCTTTTGGATAGCAGCTGAGTTCTTAACCACTGTACCACCAGGGCCCCTGACAACTGAGAAGAGAACTAAAATTCAAAAGATTGAGAACAGAAGCTCAGCTCTCTAAGAAAGCAAGCAGTCACCTGTATCTCAAACCTGTTGCCCCAGAGGCCTCAGTGTCACAGTGAACATATACAACCAGCACAGAAGGGTATTCTACACTGGAGCAATACGAGCAAAAACATGAAGGCAGATGTGTACAGAAAGCAGCACATACAGCTTCAACTGAGAAGGGGTAAGAAATAAAGCCAGGTGGAGACAGATTTAGAGGCCCCTGAAACTACACAGTAGGCCCCAGCAAGCCACCATAGATTTTTGAACAAGGGAGCAACATGTCAAAAAGCAGTATTTTCACCTGTAAGTCTTATGCAGGATGGACTAACGTAGGAAAGTGACTAGAGGCAAGAGAAGCAGCTAAACTTTCGTAATCTAGAAATGAGGTAGGATCACCTGGCCTAGGATGGTGGCAAATGAAAACGGAAAAGAAGGATTAAGTTAAAAATAAAGTGTAGTCCAGTGTAAGCATAATGAAAAACAGCTTTTTTTCTGACAGATAAATTCAATTTTAAAATTATACACACACCAGCAATTCCATTCCTAGTTATTTACCCAAGGACATGAAAACATATCTATGCAAAGACTTTTCCAAGAATGTTCATAGCAGCTTTACTCATCGAAGCCAAAAACCAGGAAACAAAATCAGAATATTATAGCATCAGATTGTAAGATCCACTGCAAACCATTTTCTACAGCCACTAGTCATATTAACACAGTAAAACTTTAAAATGACTTGATCAATCTTACATCTACTATTTTAATTCTAGAAATTACTCAAACACACAGCTGCTAAAATTTTTAGAATCAGAAAAATTCTCAGTTTTTTTTACCTCCTGAGGGTCTCATCAGCATTAAGCTTCATAGAGTGAGTTCAAAGGGCTATGTAAGAACCAAGTAGATAAATTATAGACCAATAGTTGTTGTTGTTAGGTGCCGTCGAGTAGGTTTTGACTCATAGCAACTCTATGTGCAACAGAACGGAACACTGCCAGGTCCTGCACCATCCTCACAATCGTTGTTATGCTTGAGCGCACCATTGCAGCCACTGTGTCAATCCATCTCCATCTCGTTGAGCATCTTCCTCTTTTTCGCTGATCCTCTACTTTACCAAGCGTGATACCCTTCTGCAGGGACTGATCCCTCCTGATAACATGTCCAAACTAAGTGAGACACTTACAGACCAATACTACTCAACAGATATCCAGCAGATATCTCAGGTATTCCTACTGTATATCCTTAATATGGTCCTCAGAAGCACAGAATAAAGCCACAATACATAAAAAGCTAGCTTTCAAAAAGAAAAATCTCTATTATTTGGATTTCTGGTCAGGCCCTAAGCAATATATGATTAAGAGCTATGTTCCATAGAGAAGTGAAAACCTTTTTTCGGTCTTGTTTCTTAGATGGAGTTTTTCCAAGTGCTTCATAGAAATATGGAATACTGAATTAAATGTGGCGGCACACAAAATGAAAGTAGTAAGTTGAAATCAGCTCACCTCATTTTAGTTCTACCACTTTAAAATAGGTGGCCTACAATAATACATTACCAAAACTCAGAAAGATGATGCAACTTCTTCCATTTGTCAAACGTTTCTATCTGTCCCTGAAGAATTTTTTATCAAGGAAAAATGTCAGACTGTGCTACAGCCTTCTTCAGCTTCAAATACGGCACGTCTTAGATTCAATGGAACTGTTACATAGTCAAGGTTTTTGTTAATTCTGCAATTGAAATTTCAATTAAGTTATTCTCTTCCAGTGTAAAGATTTTCGTGAAGAACTCATTAAATGCATTAAACAGCAACTCGTTTTTCGTTTAAGTTGCAAGAGCAAGGAAGCTTCTGACTGTGTCTACATTCCAACAAGGCCAAAGTTTAGCTACGGGGAATAACTGGCATATATCACGCTGTTATCCACCAAGTGGTCAGGGCAAAACAAATGCTTCCCTCACTCTCAAAGAAAACAAAACCCATAAGACTACAGATCTTATCAGTAATGCTGCTGTGTCCTTGTGCTGAATATGGGGGAGGGGACAAAACAGAAAATAAAAAAGCAAATATGCAGGCCCTCAAGAAAAATGCTCTTTACTAACAGCTTCAAAACTACTGAGCCTCACAGTAGCCCCCACCCCAAGCACTTACAGAACAAGACTATAAGGACCCAAACAAAATGTTACCATATACTACAGTGTCCCCAGCTATAGCCAATGCCTCACTCCTTTTGACTAACAACCACTTAGCCAGAAAAGACGAAAAGAGTCCCTTTCTGAGAACCTGACTACGTGTATAGAATACAGGTAACTCCACTACAGCAGGTTTGTTGATCTGATAATAAACTATTGTTCCATTCACTTTCTGGGTCTGGTGAGTTTTCTGAAGGTACAGGCACACACAAAAAAAGTCAATGCTAAATATCCCTTGAGAAGATCAATCTAACGGATCTGTATCACATCATCCTTGAAAGCAAGCTCTGCAGATGCCATGCTGATCTGTCTATACTCTGGCCTCAAAAACCTTAGCTCAGGTCCATAGTTCCCGATAAAGAACGAAAGAGACAAGGTGCAGAAAGAACCAATAACCAGCAACACATTCTTATTTGTCTTGTAAATCCTCAGATAAATATGCATAGGAAGGATCAAGGCAAGTCTTAAGACAATACAGAGGCAATCCAGGATGGAGCTGAAAAGAGGACAAGGCTAGGAGTAGAGGTATAGGGAATCAGTTCTCTTTTCACTGCCATTAACACCATTGTCCAAGCCTCCACCATCCTCTCTCGCTCTGATACTTCAACATTCTCCTGGTTGGTTTCCCTGGATAAACACCTTCATTCTTTGTGTAGCAGACAGAGTGAACATAAATCTGATCATACTGTACTAAGTTCTATGACCTTGAGCAAAGTACCTGGGGCAAATCACTCCATCTCTCTGTGCCTCACTGTCCTCATCTGTAAAATAGGACGTCTATCATTCTAGGACTGTTAGAAGGATAATGAGTTAATACTTATAAAGAACTTAACAACTAAGGACTAAATAAGTAGCTGCTATTATTATCATTTCCCCACCCACCGACCCCTCTGCCTTAAAAACATGTCAATGCTTTTCCTTTGCTCATTAACGTAACCTGGAAAGGCTCTAAGGTCCTTGGGTGATGCACAGTTTGCACCTAACCAAAAGGTTGGTGGCACCCTAGAAGAAAGGCCTGGCAATCTGCTTCCATAAAGAAAACATTCTGCATCCCACTATGGAGAATGGCGTCTGGGGTCTTAAAACACTAGCAAGCGGCCATCAAAGATGCATCAATCGGTCTCAACCCACCTGGAGCAAAGGAGAATGAAGAACACCAAAGACACAAGGTAATTATGAGCCCAAGAGACAGAAAGGACCACATAAACCAGAGACTACATCAGCCTGAGACCAGAAGAACTAGATGGTGCCCAGCCACAACCAATGACTGCCCAAACAGGGAACACAACAGAGAACCTCTGAGGGAACAGGAGACATTTGGGATGCAGGCCCCAAATTCTCGTAAAAAGACCAGACTTAATGGTCAGGCTGGGGCTAGAAGGACCCCAGAGGCCATGGTCCCAAGACCTTCTGTTAGCCCAAGACAGGAACCATTCCCAAAGCCAACTCTTCAGACAGGAATTGGACTGGAATATGGGGTGGAAAATGATACTGGTGAAGAATGAGCTTCTTGAATCAAGTAGACAAGTGAGATTATGTTGGCATCTCCTGTCTGGAGAGGAGATGAGAGGGCAGAGGGGGCCAGAAGCTGCCTGAATGGACATGAGGAGACAGAGTGGAGGGAAGGACTGTGCTATCTCATTAGGGGGTAAGCAAGGTGTATGTAAATTTTTGTATGAAACACTGACCCGATTTTAAACTTACACTTAAAGCACAATAAAAATTAATTTAAAAAAATTACAGGCAAGAAAACTCTATGGAGCAGTTCTACTCTGTAACACATGGGGTTGCCATGAGTCGGAACTGACTTGATGGCAATGGGTTTGTTTTTTTTATAAAGGCTCTATGTGATCTGCCTCTACCTACTCACAAACCTCATCTCAAGCCACTGTTTTCCCGCACCACTGGCCTTTTCCTTCCCCAAGGGGCCCTCCTCCTTCCTACCTCAAGACCTTTGCACATGTGCTTTCTGCCTGGGCTTTGGTCTCCAATGTTTCAGTTGGCTGACTCCTACTCATCTCTGTGACCTCAGCTTAAACGACAGTTCCCTAGGGACACTTCTGTGATCTCCCAGTCCACATCAGACACCCAGGTTATACCCTCTCAGAGCATCCTTTGTCAATACTTAACCTCACTGTGGTATCTGTTTCATGTCTGTCTCCAGCATTAAAATGTTAAATTCCACAAGATGAGGGACCTTGTCTGTCTTATTCACTGCTGTATCTCTAGTACTTGGCACAGGATGTGGTACACAGGAGTGTTCAATCATCAAGTATTAGGGGAAAAAATATTCTTTCTCTCATTCTCCCTCTCTTGTCCCTCCTTTCTCAGAGGTGAGGAAGTGAAAACAGTAAGGTGCAATAGCAAGAAGTCCATGCCATCTTTCCTCTCCCCATTCATCCCCTTCCTCTCTTCTTACATCTTCTTCCTTCTCCCTTCTCTTCCTTCCTATCACCCTTCACAGCTGCCCCTTCATTCCTCCCTCTTTTGAGGTTTTCTCTCTATCTCCCTCCAGTTGGCCACCACCCAACCAGTCATTGTAAGATCTCACCCCTAACCACAAACTGCCTGTAATGAAAGGCACTGTGTACATTAAAACCAGAGCTGTGGCCAGGATGTGGTGGGCACTGTAATTATCACAGGGACAAAATCTCAGTACCTCCATTGAGGAAGGAAAAACAGTTATATCAGAGGTGATTTTTTTATTGCTGCTACTTGACTACCACTTGGCCCACCTCCCAAATGACATGTCATACCATTGTAAACACAGTCCTTATTTAGGACTGCAGAAAAAAGTAGGGTTATATCACATGCGGAAATAGCTCAGGATGTCTGAGTGGAAAGAGCGTGGCATTTGAATACTGAGAAACCCGGTTCAAGATCAGCACCCAAGGCAACCTTGTTAGCCTTGTGAGCTTCTACAAGTCACTGGACCTCTCTGAACTTGTTTCCTCACCTATTGTATGGAGGTGCTAATAATATCTACCTCACAGGGTTGTTAGGAATCAAATGGAGTATGTGTGAGAGCATTTCCCAAATTATAAAACATTAAACACAAATATTTGGTTTATTATCATCTGAGGTCTAACATTTCGATTAATTCTCTTTTCAAATCTCACTAAAACAATTAAAGTAACAGAAAAGAATGTTATAAACCTCAAATTATTACAAACCTTAATGAAATAATATATTTTTTGTATACCTCATGAAATCTTATTAACTATGTTATTATTAACTTTTTTCTTTTTATTTTGCAGTTTGAACCTATAATTTGCCTGCTTCTTCTGGTATACCGCTGTTTTCACTTTCTTTGAAACTGGTTTTATGCCTGGTCCAAATGTTCAACCATGGTTATATTACTCTTCTACAACTTCCTAAGAAGAAATTTTATCCAGGTCTATTGGTTTAAATACATTCAAATTTAATCACAGTTCCCTAACTAGACTATAACTAACCACTTATATTCACCTTAAGTTTCCTGTTCTGATTTATGTTTTTTAACTTTGATACATAAGCAGCAAGCAAGGCTCTTTGCTCCGTTTCAAACAGCAATGCTCCCATTCTGGACAAGTAGTATCAACACTCTAGATAACTACCCTAGTTGTAAAGTACACATGGATTATTACATATCTTACAAACAGGGAGCTTTTCTAGGCACATTACAGCTACTAAACAAAATGGCAACTGGTCATACAGAGTTCCAACTGTGATAAAGTTTCACAAAACAAATTTTTAAAAGTACAGCTTCCAATTCATAAAACAGAAAGCTTCATAAAATCACAAGTGTGTTAATATTCTCATAATTTTGCTTATATTACTGATTATCATACCACTGGTCATTTCTCCATTTCTCTTCATCCACTAGGAAGACAATTTCAACATATAGCAACAATTTGGTATGCTTAATATCTCCATGTGATAGATTCGGTATGACAAATATTAAATTTCACTCACTAACAAATGGGATCCTAGATACCTTAATAAAACAAGAATTCTAAATTCCAGAAGAGTATTTTAAAAATTACATAATTCATTATCATGTTTACCATTATCTTTAACACCTAAGTGACCACAATCTACATCCGCCAACAGGGCTTTCATCAACCTGTGAGCAATAAACACAATACTTCTTTCTCTCTCTCTCCCTCTTTTTTATTGTACATTAGGTAAGAGTTTGCAGAGCAAATTAGATTCCCAGTTGATGGTTTGTACATACAGTGTTTCATGACATTAGTTTCATTCCCTACAACGTGTCAGCACTCATCTCATTTCCGCTCTGAGTTCCCTGTTTCCTTTTGTTCAGATTTTCTACCCCTTCCTCCCTTCTCATCTTTGTTTTTGGGCAAATATTGCCCTTTTGATCTCATAAAATTGACTGTTCTAAGGACCACGTCCTCTTGGATGTTGTTATTTTATGGGCTTGTTTATTGTTTGACTGGAAGGTAGTCTCCGGGAATGGCTTCAACCCCAGGTCAGAAGGGTGTCTTAAGGCATAGTCTCGGGGGTTCCTCCAGTCTCTGTCAGACCAGTAAGCTTGGTCTTTCTTGTGAATTTGATTTTTTGTTCTACATTTTTCTCCCACTCTGTCTAGGACCCTCTGTTGTGATGCTAATCAGAGCGGTCAGTAGTGGTAGCTGGGCACCATCTAGTGCTTCTGGTCTCAGGATTGTTTAGACTGTGATTCATGTGGTCCATTAGTCCTTTAGACTAATTACTCCCTTGAGTCTTTGATTTTCTTCATTCTCCTTTGCTCCGGACAGGAAGAGGCCAATAATTGTATCTTAGATGGCCTCTGGCAAGCTTTTAAGACCCCAGATGCTACTCCCCAAAGTAGGATGCAGAACACTGTCTTTATGAACCATGGTGTGCCAGCTGACGTAGATGTCTCCTGAGTCTATGGTTCTTTGTCTTTGAGCCTAGGAACTTCACCCTGTGAGGTGTTCGGTTATATCGAAGATGTTTCCCTGACTGTGCCCCTTGTGTGCTCTATTGTCTATAATAATATGTGAGGAGCACCTACAGTCATGTATGTAGAAATACCCACCACCAAACCTGTATCTGCTGGTGGGTGTACTCCCTTACACCTTCCTACACCTCTTGGTGTATCTATCTACCTATGTATCCATTTGGAAATTACTGTTTGTTAATAGTACTGTTGTAGGATTATCTATGCTATAGTAGTTACCGTAGTTGCCCTTTATTCTTGTGTTCCTGTCAGTGTCCTCTCTTGACCTGGTCATGTTGTGCTGACTTCTCCCATATTGTGTATTCCTTTCCCTTCACCAATGTTAACATGTATCTTCTATCTACTTGATAGTTTTCCCTCCCTCCCCATCCCATCCCTGGCAACCATCAAAGAATGTTCTTTTCTTTCTTTTTTTCTGTGTGTAAACCTTGTGTTGTTTATAGTAGTGGTCTCACATTTTTCCTTTTGTGATTGACTTATTTCACTCAGCATAACGCCCTCTAAATTCATCCATGTTGTGAGATGTTTCATGGATTTATTCATTATTCTTTATCATTGGATAGTATTTCATTGTGTGTATGCACCAGTTTGTTAATGCATTCATCTGTTGATGGGCACTCGGGTTGTTTCCATCTTACTGTTGTTGTGAGCAATGAACATGGGTGTGCATAAGTCTAGTCATGTCACAGCTCTTATTTCTTTAGGATATATACCTAGGAGTGGGATTGCTGCATCATATGATATTTCTATGTCTAGCTTTCTGAGGACATGCCATACCTTTTTCCATAATGGTTGTACCATTTTACATTCCCACCAGCAGTGTATAAGAGTTCCAATCTCTCCAAAAATACTATTTCCTGGTCATATTAAAGAAAATGGTCAAAAATTTCCTATCATATGTCATAATTCACTTCTAATTAAACACATACTGATTTTTCTTCCTACATATACTTTGACTGTTCAAGCGCTATATTATTAAAGTAATATACATTATTGCTATTTTGAAGTACTGGATAATTCTACATTAATTCCATTTAGTGACATTCTATTGGTGACTCAGTAGTTTAATGCTTTACTTCTAGTCAAATCTCCTCTTTGGTTTTAAAAACACCACCATTTTGATTTACTCTTATGTTAAAATGAAACACATTCTAGCCTAGTTTAATATATTACATTAGTTTAAGTTTTATTATACATTACCTTATAGCCTATTGTCTTCCGATAATACAGAATTTCCTTCTCCAGGAGCTCGAATAAACGTGGCGGGAAAAATTGAAAATCCTGAACATTTGGTTGTTTTGGAGGTCGTGGGGCCTGTGGAAAAAAAAACGCATTACATACGCTTATTTGTTTTCAGTGCATGAAGTGAGTGTACTTAATATTTTATTATTTATTTTACACATGAAGAAATAAATAAAATGAAATCCACTTATATGGCTCTACTATCTCAAGTATTTTTCTATATTGTTATATTTTAGGGACTATCATTTGGCAAGGAGCCCTGGTGGCACAGTGGTTAAGAACTCAGGCTGCTAATCCAAAGGCTGGCAGTTTGAATCCACCAAGTGCTCCCTGGAAACCCTATGGGGCAGTGCTACTCTGGCCTATAGGGGCTATGAGTTGGAATCGACTCAATGGAAACTTTTTTTTTTTAATGATTTGGCAATAATAATACATAAACCTGAATCCCAGACCATGTTACAAGAAAATTCTATTGTAGGACATAAAAACTGGCCTCATACTGTTTTACCTTTGGGGCCTTTGGCTCACTGACACGTAAAGCCTCTCTAAAGTAGGCATCCACCGCATAGTTTGCTTTGCGTTCTCGTTTTGGAGGTTCAATCCATTCCACCATACCAAGCTACACGCAACAAACAAGAACAAAGGATTTAATTACTCTAAGCTGTTTCATAAAAGTAAAGCACATCAAGGTTTCAGAAATATGAAAAGACCAAAGCCACTAGAAAGAACAAAAACTTGCTTTATGGACGAAGTTATACCTCCAAAGTTCCAAAATTTCTGACTGTATACCAAAGTTTAGGTACAAAGATGGTTTTGTTTTTTGGAAGACAAGTTTAAAAATTAGTTCTTCCTTAGTAATTGAAAAGAATTTGCACAATCTGGTTAGTATTTTACACCAAATTAAAGAAACAAATGTTAGTTAATATAGAAGGAAGAGTGACATTGATTCTGGTGACTGTGGTAAAACTATGTAAATTACAAAATAGGTGAAAGAGGTAAATGAGAAATAGCAATCTGACAGAAATATGTTACCTATCCCTTTGAACCAAGAGAAATTTTTAAATGAGACCTTTTGGTAAGGTAGCTGTGGTATAGTGGGAAAAAGTCAGTAGAATCAGAAAGATCTGATTTTTAATCCTGGCCCTGCCACCTGAGCAGTTGTATAACTTTGGGAAAACTGTTTTCTCCATCTGTAAAAGAGGAATAATTATACCTATCTTGAGAATTAAACATGGTCATATGTGTAAAACCGTTAGGTAAATTGCCAAGAGTTAAACATAAGGTATTATTAAACATCCAAAGCTATACGAACAATGACTTGATAGCATTACAAAATTTTACCCCAATATCAGCTAGAAAATATAACAGTGAGCAGACAAAACTGGCAATACAAGGTTCTGGAGCCTACAGGTATGGTTTTCTAGTTCAGATAATTTTCTTGATTTCCCAGGGCTTCACCTAGTGCCTTTATATAAAATAGGTTCATAACAAATACTTGTAGGATGGGTGGGTAGGTGGATGGATGGATGGTGACAACTACATGAATTAGAAAAACTAACCTCGTTTTTTACATTTCAACCACTCAACTATCTATCGTATTTTTACACCAATAACGCCTATCTTCTACACTTTTTTGCCAACTGTTCCCTCCCCCTGAGAGATATTTCCATAAGCACACTATGCTAATTTTGTTTTTAGAACAATATGTAAAAAAAAATTTGGCATAGCAGCGCTTATGAAAATAACTCACGGGGGGAGGCCACAGTTGGCAAACAAACACAGAAGGCGTGCATTATTTGCATAAAAGTATGGTCTATAACAGAGTTCCAAAAGCATTTTACCACTAATATTCCAACTCTATTTGATCTTATCTAAGAGGTGATAAGATCAACCTTGGCATTATATTTTGAGTACATGATAAACTAGGATGATTAAGATGGTTACAGATCCACAAACTCTCACAGGGCCTAGAGAAGTAAAGACTTAGAGAGAGAGAATGATGGCATTTCCATACGCCAAAGTCTATCATATAGAAAAAGGAGCCCTCGGGGCACAATGACTAAGCACTTGGCTACTAACCAAAAGGTCGGCAGTTCAAACCCACCAATCACTCTGTGGGAGAAAGATGTGGCAGTCTGCTTCCGTAAAGATTTACAGGCTTGGAAACCCTGTGAGGCAGTTCTACCCTCTATTCTATAGAGTCGCTATGAGTTGTAATCGACTCAACAGCACACAACAACATCACATACAAAAAAAAAGAACACGGTTCTTTGCTGATCCATAAGATTAAGACCAGTGTGAAGAGTTACAGGAAAGCAGACTGCTACTCAATATAACGTTAACACATGTAGTATGTGCAAGTCAGCACCTGGGATACAATTACAAATAAAATAATTTCTCCCCTTAAGGAGTTCATAAGTCAAATAAGTTTTTTGAGAACCAGAGAATATAAAATAGTAAAGTATATTTTCTGAGAGGAGTAAGATTCCCAAAACCACAGTGTTCAGAGACTAGATAACTATCCTAGATGCTAATGATAAGATCTTTTTTTCCTTTTTTTAATTTTTATTGTGCTCTAAGTGGAAGTTTACAAATCAAGTTGGACTCTCAGACAAAAATTTATGAACACCTTGCTATATACTCCTAATTGCTGTCCCCCTAATGAGACAGCACACTCTTTCCCTCCACTGTCTAATTTCGTGTCCATTCAGCCAGCTTCTGACCCCCTCTACCCTCTCATCTCCCCTCCAGACAGGAGATGCCAACATAGTCTCATATGTCTACTTGATCCAAGCTCATTCTTGCCCAGTATAATGAAAGGAGTTTTAAAGTACAAGAAAGCTTAGAGTAAATGACCTTTAAAGTATCTTCTCTGTCTGAGACATGAATATTATAATGTGATGCTTAAGTAAAATGAGAAATACCCAGAGCAGTGAAACAATTTTTGCTTTTTTTTTTTTCAGATGGACTGACGTGAGATTATGGTGATGGAAAAGTGTTTTATATGTCACCAATGTTTTATCTGTCTTGAGTCGAGTAAAAGTAAAGTAGTAATAGTTTAACTTTCTAAAAGTAATGTATTTAGCCAATCAACGTATAGTATACTTGTTTGAAGGTCTAGGTATTCAAATTTGAAATAAGTGTTAAAGGCCAATTCCTGAACTTTGAAACACAGAAGAAATCACACTGACTAAGTTTGTTTTAGACAAAAGTGTATTAATACAAACAAGATATTCAGGATCAATGTCGGCCATGATGACTTAATTTACCTGGTATGGTTATAAAATAACAAACCTGGTAGGACAAATCTTATATGAAAATGTACCTCATTGTACAATTACATCCATGGCTTATATATGAGAACAATATTCTCTCAGGATTTCAATTCTCTTCAAAAGATAGTTTGAACCTATTTTGAGAACCCAGCTACAAAAGATGATAAACAGAAATAAAACATGATCTCAGCTCAGAATATTCACGAAAAAATCTGATTTTGGACAGAACAATTACTGACAAACATTCAACTCTAAAAATGCAAGTCATCATAATTATTCTTATTAAAACTTCTCTATATCCGTGCAACATCCGTGCAACATTATTTTAGTAGAATTAGAGGTACTTTAACAAAGGAAAATCTGTTTATATTTGAAATAGACAAGTATTTACTAAGTTGAATTTTCCTCTAAGACTGTTAAGCAGATTTGCTGATACTTAGACTCTTCATTGGTTAATATTTTTCCACTTTATAAAACACTCCTAGAACCAATAAGCCCTTAGGAATCACTGAAAAAATTAATAAAATTCATATCACATAATGAGATCTAAAAAGCATATTAGCAAGATAATTCCCACATGCAAGCCATCACCTACATCTCATCAGGATAAAATATAATCAGTCTGGATAAAGATTATAGATAGAACAACCAGATATAAGCCAAGAAACTAAAAACCATCAGAAGCATAACAATAACAAAGCATTATGAGCATACTAGTTTCAAGTGAGTCAGGAAAGGTATGGTTCAGGGTTTTAGCCTTTCACCATACCTATTCAATCTGTATGTTGAGCAAACAATCTGAGAAGCTGGACTATACAAACAAGAACGGGGTATCAGGATTGGGGGAAGGCTCATTAATAACCTGCGATATGCAGATGACACAGCCTTGCTTGCTGAAAGTGAAGAGGACTTGAAACACTTACTGATGAAAATCAAGAACTACAGTCTTCAGTATGAATTCCACCTCAACATAAAGAAAACAAAAATTCTCACAACTGGACCAACAAGCAACATCATGATAAACAGAGAAAAGATTGAAGTTGTCAAGGATTTTATTTCACTTGGATCCACAATCAATATCCATGGAAGCAACAGTCCAGAAATCCAAAGACAGATTGCACTGGGCAAATCTGCTGCAAAGGACCTCTTTAAAGTGTTGAAAAGCAAAGATGTCACTTTGAAGGCTAAGGTATGCCTGGCCCAAGCCATGGTATTTTCAATTGCATCACCGCTGTGTGAAAGCTGGACAATGAATAAGGAAGACGAAAGAAGAACTGATGCTTTTGAATTGTGGTTACTGGCGAAGAATACTGAATAAGCCATGGACTATCAAAAGAACAAACAAATCTGTCTTGGAAGAAGTACAACCAGAATGCTCCTTAGAAACAAGGATGGCAAAACTACGTCTCATGTACTTTGGACATGTTATCAGGAGGGATCAGTCCCTGCAGAAGGACGTTATGCTTGGTAAAGTAGAGGGTCAGCAAAAAAGAGGAAGACCCTCAACGAGATAGACTGACACATTGGTTGCAACAACTGGCTCAAGCATAACAACGATCGTGAGCGTGGCGCAGGACCGGGCAGTGTTTCGTTCTGTGGTACACAGGGTCACTGTGAGTTGGAACCACCTCGATGGCACCTAACAGTTGCAAATGGCTCACCTCTCATTTTCAGTAAAATCAACACCTAAGAATTAGCTTTTTTTATTTTAATAAAAATCATTTGGGTCAGTTCAAAAAATTAACAGCTTTATGGAATAACTGGGGCAACTAAATAAATGATAGACTTGAATTATAATTCAAAAATTAAAAAAATCCATGAGTCCATACTAATATAAATAACTGAAATAAATAAATAAATGAGAAGGGACAGCTCTTACAGAAAAAATTCCAATTAATAAATGTTGCTGAATGAGAGAAATACAAATTGCCATTAGGCAAAGACTACCCAAAGTATTGTAGGCAAGCTCCACCAAGAGGTACTAAAATCAGCAGGCGTAAGTTTGAGAAGTATCTCCTCCAAGATATTTATCAATTACAAAGGGAAAAATGGCACCTCTACAATAGAGAAACCCAGTAAATAACACCTCAACCAAGTGATCGAGGTTGACATCAGCAGTAATAAGACACATTAACATCACGGATATCCTGACAGCGTGTACCAAGAAGGACACAACATCCCTTCTGTGGAATCCTTGCAAAAAAAAAAAATGTATAATCTCAATCAAATCATAAGAAAACATCAGAAAAAGCCACACTGAGAGACAAATTACAAAATAACTGACCAGTCCTCTTCAAAAGTGTCAAGGTCATTAAAGACAAGGAAAGACTGAGGAACTAAGGATTGGAAGAGACTAAGGAGACACGACAGCAAAAATGCAACGTGGGATCCTGAATTGGGTCCCTGGAACAAAAAGAAAAGGACATTAAGGGAAAAACTGGCCTTAATTCTCTGGTTTTGATCACTATCCTTTGATTCCGTAGGTTAACACTAGAGGAAGCTGAGGGAAGGGTATAGATGAATTCTGTTACTAGTTCTGCAACTTTTCTCTAAGTTTAAGTCATTTCAAAATAAAAAGTTTTTAAAATTACAGCCTTAATTTCAGTTTAAATAAAAAAAAATAATGAACTCTTCATTTCTTCAATGGACCATTGTTGTCCATGCACGAACAAACATGTTAAAAAGACACCGTGGGGTAGAATTGGCAAAATCCCTTTGTCCATACGTAACAGCCTATAATAAAGCCCTTCTGGCATTTAAGTAACTATATGTTAATAATAATATTGTTATATTAACATACAATATTATTATTAAGCATTAACTTAATACTAAGTGTCAAGCATTGTTCTAATTACTTCGTATTAACTCATTTAATTCTAGAAGTAACTCCATGATCTTCAGCTACTACGAACTCCAACGACTCTAATCTCCATTTGATAGGTCAGAAAACTGAGTACTCGAAGTCACATACTTAGTGACAGAGTTGAGATTTCAGCTCCAGAGTCCAGGAACTCAACCATAATCCACTACTGCTTCTCAATAACAAGGTTAATAGTAGAAGCAGTAACACCAGCAGCAGCAGCAAAGATGATAACAACGAGAGTAATAATAATAATAATAAACCAGTAAAATACATTAATGACAGCATGAGAGCTTTTTGACGTAAATCAAATTTCACTCTATAGCAGAGTATTGTAATAGGTTAAGTACCAGTGTTATTTTATAATTGCTGTGGGGAGAAATGCTAATTTGAGCCTAATGGTTGAGGAGTAAAAGTTACCTTCTGTTTTTCTCTATAATCTTCTCCTTCAAATTTGTACAAACTTTGTTCAGTGTCCATTCTAAAATTTCTTAGAGAAGACTCTCCCATTTTCTGCAAGCGTTCATTCATCTCTGCAGTCTAGAGTTGAATGCATTGAAATTAGAAACTATCACTGAATAACTCATAAAAATCTGTGAATTCTCTACCTTTTTAAAGTCATTTTTTTAAATTGTGCTTTAGGTGAAAGTTTACAGCTTAAGTTAATTTCTCATACAAAAATTTATACACGTTGTTTTGTGACATTAACTGCCATTCCTACCTTGTGACAGCACACTCCCCCTTTCCAATCCTGGTTCCCTGTGTCCATTCGACCAGTTCCTGTCCCTTTCCTGCCTTCTCATTCAGCTTCTGGACAGGAACTGCCCATTTGGGCTCTTACATCTGATTGAATTAAGAAGCACTCTCCTCACGTATATTATTTTTGTTTTATAATCCTGTCTAATCTTTGAAGAGTGGGCTTCGGGATGGTTTCACTTCTGTGGGCCATAGTTTTGGGGGTTCCTCCAGTCTCTGTCAGACTACTAAGGCTGGTCTTTTTACATGAATCTGGGTTCTGCTCTACATTTTTCTCCTGCTCTGTGGGGACTGAAGAGTCAAGTTTTGACATGAAATATTCGGTCTGTTAATTCACAAGGTAAAAAAGCAATGCAAATAGCAAACTTGAATATAAATTTAAATTGTATCAAGTACTTTAAATACCTAAATGGTTCTTCCCAAGTATTGTCACTTAGGCTTTCAACCAATAAATTCAACCAATTTTCAGGAAATGTAGTGAATAAATGAACATGTTGAAATGTACCATGGGGATGAAATCAGCAAAATTCAGACTGTGGGCAACTCTAAAGGCAAACCAGCCAGTTTCTTCACCAAATAAATTACAAGGGAAAAAATACATAAATGGAGGGGAACCTACAGATGAAGACATTTTGATGACAGTATTAACCAACTGCAATGTACAGACCTTGTGTTAATTCTGATTTTTTTTAAGAAGTTTGTAAAAAAAAAAACACTATTCATCAGACAACTGGAAATTTGAATACTAACTGGATATTTGATGTTAAATAATTACTGGAGTTTTTTCAGGTGTGACAATGCTATAATGACATTTTTCTTAAGAGTCCTTACATTTTAAAGATACGTACTGAGATACTTACATCTGTAATGTTATGTGTGGAATGTGCTTCAAAATAATCCAGGAAAGAGGAAAATGAATTGGGGCTGTGGATGGGGCAGGATTGGGTGATGGCTGTCGGAACTACGTGATAACTACACGGAGGTACGTTACACTATTTTCCTTATGTTTGAAATTATCCAGAATAATTTCTGAACAAGGTAAATTGAACACAAAATCCCATGGATTCTGAAACAGCTTATTATACTTTGACAAACAATGCTTTGATATTTCACACCATGTTCACAAAAGATTTTTAGTTCAACAGTATGTATCAGTAGACGACTTCTAATCCAGGACAAAAACAGGTCATAAAAAATGCAGTTTTGATACATGTTGCTAAATACAAAGACTATTTGGCTTTTAAGTATAGTAAGTACTAACGATAGTTTCAATAAGCATGCGGTACAAGGTTACTCAATTTTAAACTGCTGATTCTTAGTCTTTCGCACTAAAAATTAAACCAAAAAACCTGAACCACCCCCTGAAAACTACATCTATAAATTCTTAGAACATGAGTCACCTGAAACACGTAGTTCAGTACGATGCCAAAATGATAAGTATGCTGAAGCATGTTAATTTTAAAGAAACCCATCATGGAAATTAAATGCCATGTTAACTAACCTTCTTTTCCCCTCTTTCCAGAATAGTTGTAATGTCTTCATCTGTCAGCTCACTTTCTTTAGAAGCAAAAACATGGGTGGCTCCATGCCGTATCATTTGTAACATTTCCTCTTTTGCCAGTTTGTTAGATTGTTGGTCAATGAGTCTCCCTAATAATAAAAATTTTAAAAACATATATATTCAATTTTACATTCTAAAGAAATCATAGCGTAATAGTTCTAATCAGACACTACCTTGTTTAACCATAAGCTTTATAAGAACAGAAAAGCAGTGAGCTTTAAAGTTATTTTTTAATGAGCAACTCTCCAGATTTTTTTTCTACCATACTTCTTATCTCACTATTAATTTCCTTCAATAAAATTCAGCTAAAACCCAAAAGGACAGAATGTTTTTCAGATCAAATTTCTCTATACAAAAAGGAATTCTTGCTATGAGTTGGGATCGACTTGACAGCAACAGGTTAATATATATTTAAAAAGTATTTAAACTAGACATTTCATCTGTTAAGTAATAGCAGGTACTTCAAAAGACAGACTGGGGGAGAGGCAATGTTTTATTTGGATATAATTTTAAATTCACAGAAAAAGTTGGAAGAATAAAACCAGGAACTCCCACACATTCTTTGTATTTTGTCACTTTTGCTCTATCATTCTCTCTGTCCTTCTCTGTCATTTTGATCCTTAAAACCACTTGCTGTCAAGTTGACTGACTATGGTGGCCCCACACGTGTCCAAGTAGAACTGTGCTCCACAGGGTTGTCAATGGCCGAGTTTTCGGAAGTAGACCACCAGGCCTTTCTTCCAAGGTACCTCTGGGTGGGCTCAGACCTCAAACCTGCTTTTGATTACCAGCTGAGCAAGTTAACTGTGTGTACCACCTAGGTACTCCTTACCCCTTTGAGAATAAGTTAAAGATATCATATCCTTTTACCCCTAAATACTTGAGTGGGTATTTCTTAAAAACAAGGATATTTTCTTACATAAACATGGTAATCAAATTTAACCTTGATTTAAAAAATTTTCTGATTCATAATCCACACTTCAAATTCTGCCCATTTTCCCAGTAATATCCTCTTCAGCTACCTCCTCCCCCACCCTCACTAGGTTGACAATCAAATCCAAGATTATGTATTGCATTTAACTGCAAAAGACATACCACTGACATTCAACTATAAGCTAGTGATGCTCAACTAGCTACTCAGTATATTGAATGCAAGGGTTTAAGTTAGGAAGCTTTAAATAATCAGCATTTTTTCAAAAAGGGCCTTCTCTTCTCGCTACATTTGCAAATTTGATCAACCATTATTAAAAGTAACGTCCTTTGAAAAAAGCTGTGTGCGTTTTTTTTTGTAAAAACCATCTCATTAAGCTTATACGTATAAATACCTTGTTGAATAACAATTGAGTCAAGTCTCAGTTTTATCTCAGCTCTTTCTACAATCCTTTCTTCAACAGTGTTATCAGTGATGAGACGGAATACACGCACTGGCTTCTTCTGACCAATACGATGTGCTCGATCCTGGTTAAAAAAAAAATCCTAATATATTGGATATTCTTGATAAAATTTATAGTATAGGCATGATATGCTATAAAAGTCTGAAAATAAAATTAGTTCCTTATCTACTTAGACCTGGCACTTTCAAAGAAAGATGATGAATATTAAGAATATCAAGAGACCCCTGGGAACAGAGAAATCTGCAAGTATTATACCATACCGTTAATGGGAAATTTCCAGAAGGACAAATGGCAAAGCCCCTTTAAGATGAGTAGAGGGAGTTGAAACCTTCTGGATTAAGTTACTAAGTAACTTATGCCACTAAATACAAGCATCTTCCAAACTAGCAAGGAGTTTTATGAGGGGCAAAGTAGTTAGCAAGGTTGCTACGGCGGTGGCAGAAGTCTGCTTTATCTCATCATCAAGCAGTTCCTTCTGCTTACTGAGGCAATTCAGAGATACATAGTAAAAAAAATAGTAAAGGGTCCTAAAAATTAATGAGATATGAATATTCTTACTAGATAGTGGTCTAGAACTGGTTCTACGGTTTATAGTTGGTAAAGGTGACAGGAGGCAACTTCTGATAATACAAAACAGCTGGGAGAATTTTTTTTTTATTGTGGTGAAAATATACACAACAAAACATACACCAATGCAACAATTTCTAGGTGTAAAATTCAGTGACACTGATTACATTCTTTAAGTTGTGCAAGCATTCTCACCATCCCTTTCCAAATAATTCTACCACCATTAACATAAACTCATTGCCCCCTAAGCAAAAACCCCCACTGCCTCCTGGTAACCACTAAGAATTTTTGGTTTCTATAATATTTGCTTGGAAACCCTGGTGGCGTAGTGGTTAAGTGCTATGGCTGCTAACCAAAGGGTCGGCAGTTCAAATCCGCCAGGCGCTCCTTGGAAGCTCTATGGGGCCGTTCTACTCTGTCCTTTGGGGTCAGTATGAGTTGGAATCGACTCGACAGCACTGGGTTTGGTTTTTTGGTATATATTTGCTTGCTTCATATAAGTGAGATCATACAGTATTTGTCCTTTTGTGACTGACAAATGTCACTCAGCATAATGTTTTCATGCTTCAAGATGCTAGAGCAAACAGGTGAGGGGGGGAAGATAGTAGAGAGAACAGATCAAAAAAACAAGGTTCGAAACAACCTTGTACTAAATATAAAAACACAAGAGCCCAGTTACAAAGTTTTAACACAGCCCATGCAAAGAGACTATTAACACACTATACATACTTGAAATTTCAAATTCAAACCAGTAAATTCTGAAAGATCAGATGTACTTTAAAAACACTTTTCAGCAACACTGTAACTCTAACACACTTTCAGCAACACTGTAACTTGCTGAGGCTTACTCCTATTTACTCATATGAAACAGGTAGTTTAACACCATGTCAAAGTAATAATAATTATGCCAAAGCATGTTGACTTAAAAATGTCCCAGTGCTCAATATTTTTCATTTCTCTATTATTAAAGAAAGGGAAGGAGTCCTAAATTATGCCTCGTTGGCATACAACTTTGATTCCGAAAAGACAAATGTCCCATTACATCTTTGCATCTTTTTACTTTTGAAATTATATTCTTTATCTTAAAATGTGAGTCACATTCTGAAAAGCTGTAGTTCTAGTTCAAGAAATGACACCAAATATCATGGGGGTAACCTGTCATGGTGAAAGTAAGAGAAACAGCT
The DNA here is from genome assembly GCF_030014295.1 of Loxodonta africana. Taxonomy (NCBI): domain Eukaryota; kingdom Metazoa; phylum Chordata; class Mammalia; order Proboscidea; family Elephantidae; genus Loxodonta; species Loxodonta africana. Next base: position 151,542,931 of record NC_087369.1, read on the forward strand.
CCAAAGAAATTTTTTAAAAAGGGGAGGTAGGATAATTTCTGATGGTGTTCTTAAGTAGCAAACATTTTCCTAGAATACATTCCTTCCTTACCTTTTACCTCTTCTTCCCAACTGTTTTATTACAAAAGTTAAAATTCCTACCTCTCTCAATCTCAGCACAGGCAGTCCCTGGGTTACGATAGTCCAACTTGCGTACAACTGGTAGTTACAAACCAACCCCAGTAAAGCCAATTTTATTAAAAATTTGAGGTACAATTTTTTTTTAGTAACAACAGGTGTTTCTAATGCACATCAAAACATTATTATTATTACCATATTATTATGTTAAAGGTGTTTTAGTGTATCTGGAAGTGTTTCTTTAATGTTTTATGCATAGCAAGGTACACTATATGGCGTCTGGGGTCTTAAGTGCTAGCAAGCAGTCCTCTAAGATGCATCAGTTGGTCCCAACCCACCTGGATCAAAGGAGAATGAAGACCACCAAGAACACGAGGTAATTACAAGCCCAAGAGACAGAAGGGCCACATAAACCAGAGACACTACATCAGCCTGAGACCAAAAAAACTAGATGGTGCCCAGCTACAACAAATGACTGCCCTGACAGGGAACACAACAGAGAATACCTGAGGGAGCAGGAGAGCAGTGGGATGCAGACACCAAATTCTTATAAAAAGACCAGACTTAATGATCGGACTGAGACTAGAAGGACCCTGGAGGTCATGGCCCCTAGACCTTCTGTTGGTGCAGGACAGGAACCATTCCCAAAGCCAACTCTTCAGACAGGGATTGGACTGGACTATGGGATAGAAAGTGACACTGATGAAGAGTGAGCTTCCTGGATCAAGTAGACACATGAGACTATGTTGGCATCTCCTATCTGGAGGGGAGATGAGAGGGCAGAGGGGGTCAGAAGCTGGCCGGATGGACACGAAAAGAGAGAATGGAGGGAAGGAGTATACTGTCTCATTAGGGGGAGAGCAACTGGGAGTATGTAGCAAGGTGTATGTAAGTTTTTGTGTGAGAAGCTGACTTGATTTGTAAACTTTCACCTAAAGCAAAAAAAAAGTTTTAAAAAACTGAAAGTTAGAAAAATAAAGTGGTTTGTCTAAGAACAAAAAAAAAAAAGAAGGGTACGCTATATACTAAGACAAACATTTGACTAACTGACATTAGATATAAACTGTACCTATGTGTTCTGACTTATGTACAAATTCGACTTAAAGACAGACTTAGGAAAGGAACTCGTTCGTACTCTGAGGACTGCCTGTACTGAGCATTTTAAGATTTTTTTTTTTTGGTGGTTTCACAGATGTTCATTTTACTATTGTGCTTTATAACTTCCACATGTTACATACATTCTTTTCCATGCATCAAAATATCACATAATAATCTATACTGTTTAAAAGAAACTACCCAGCAAAACCCACTGCCGTCAAGTCGATTCTGACTCATAGCGACCCTACAGGACAGATTAGAGGTTTCCCACATTTTACCCACTCACCCTTTTGGGATTCTATAATTCCATTAGGTTGAGCCCTGTGAAACTGCCAAAATTCAACCTATTTCGGAGTGGTAATATACTTTTTTTTTTTTTTATTGTGCTTGAGGTGAGAGTTTACAATGCAACCCAGGTTCCCCATGTCCATTCATCCAGTTTTCCTGTCCCTTCTTGCTTCTCACAATTTTAAGATATTTGTTATATACAACAATAGAGACAGATTAACTTTTTCATTAAAACAAACGTATGTGCCCTCTTCACTCTTCAGGAAATGAGGGAAAAAATGGATGTTTCTATTTCACAATAAAAGGTGAAACCGACACCAGATGCCATAGTCGTCTTCAGGCTGTGGCTTTTCTGGGGGAAGGGTTCCATTTCATTTGTTTGTTTGTTTTTACGATTAGCACAGTAACTTTGTTTGCCAGGATCCTCTGTTACAATGACAACACAACTTCCCCAAATGGTTACCATTTTATCTGAAATTGCCTCTGTGCAGTGTAAATAGCAATCGTGTTCAGACCTAAGATAAATTGGACATCTTTAAAAGTTACTAACCATAGCTTGTAGATCAACCTGTGGATTCCAGTCTGAATCGTACAGTATAACCACATCAGCACTGGCCAAGTTAATTCCGAGACCTCCAGCCCTGGTACTCAGCATGAAGATGAATTTGCAACTATTAGGAGCATTAAAGGTCTCTATTGCCTCCTTTTTTGATTTGTCAAAGGGAACAGGACAAAAGTAGAGAAAAATCAAATTATATTACCAGAGTGCTTAAAAAAACCAATTAAAATTTTAACATGCACACACAAAACCCCACTGTATAATATTCTTCCATCTTCAAAAGTATTTAAGCATCTATTTATCTATATACTATACTATGTGACTACCAGTATAGTCCCAACGTTTAATCCCAACTTCTAAAAGTTTATTTCAATAGAAACGAACTTAGAACAATCACACAGATGGATTTAACTAAGTAAATTATAAATCACTGATTTTAAAACAGTAATAGTGAAAATATTTTAATTGAGTGAGAGCTAAAATATACTTGGGGGGGTAAGATGTCAGAAATCTCTACTTTATTCCCATTAGCTTACAGAGGATTAGTAAAGAAAGTGTAACATAGAAGATCGACCAAGAGAGAAAAAGGTTTAGGAAAGGGAAGAAGAGGAACAGATAAAAGGGAAGGTTTATTTCAGTATTGTGAAAAAAGGGGCAAACAGATAAGTAAGTAATGAGGAAAAATAGGAAGGCAATCCAGGAATATTTAGTAAAGAGTCTTGAAATTAATGGAATGTTGATACCCTTACTATATAGAGATCTCATACAAAATTAATGAGAAAAACCCTAACTCCAATAAAAAATGAGGAAAAAAAAAGACAATTGCACAGAACAAATACAAATGGCTAATAAACACAAGAACAATGCCCAAGGTCATTAGTAATCAAATTAAAACAACACAATACCATTTTTTAAAGATAAAAAAAATGATAATACTCAATGTTGACGAGAGGGCGGTGAGACGGGCACTCTCATACACTGCTGCAGGGAGTGTAAATTGGTACAACCTTTCTGGAAAGCAATTTGGCAATATGCATCAAGAGCCTTAAAAATGTTCATACCCTTTGACCCAGTAATTCCACTTCTAGGAATTTATCCTAAGGAAATAATCAGAGATGTGCAGAAAGATTTATGACAAGGACTTTCATTTTAGCATTATTATATTAGTGAAAAATTGGAAAACAACCTAAATCATCAACAATAGGGGGATAAATTACACATCCGTAGGATGAAATATTACACTAAAATTATTGCCACAAGGATTTCTTTTTACTGACAGAGGGAAATGCAACATACTAAGTAAAACGTAGCAGAATACTGAACTGCACAGATAGTATGATTATCAACTACTCAAGTATGAATACATGAAAAGACTGGCAGGAAATATTATTCTGTATCTTCAAAATTTCCTTCAGCAATCATATACCATTTTTATAATCACAAAATACAGTACTTTTTTTTTTTAATGAATGCAACGGCATGGTCCAAAGTCGCAGGCAGAGAAGATGACCCTCACTGCAGCAGTCAGTATAGCGCGTAGGGGGCAGTACAGAAAGCAGCATGGCGTAGTGAGAGGCGACTTGGTGCAGAGGAAAGAGTGAAACGGTTTTCAGCACAACCTGGGCTTAAATCACAACTCTACTGCTCATTACCTCTGTGATTCAGAGCAAACATTTAACCTCTATGTGCAGTTTCAAAGGGAGAAAACTATACCAACAACTGGGGCTGCTGGGAGAATTCAACTGAATTCAGTAAGTTGTCTAGCTCATAGTTAGGTGCTTGACAAATGCTAGTTCCTTTTTCTATAAAGGAGCAGAGGCCAGTTAAGAAAAGGTTACAGGAACTGAATCAGAGGATGACCAGAGACTTAACTATCTGAATTTACCTGTAATGAAGGGCAAATCTGCAAGCTACTGAGAAAGAATGGTTTATGAAGAGCTGGGAAGCAATTAGGGTAAGGAATCAAATGGGGTCTTCTCCTCACAGGAAGCACAGCTGAAATGATTGTCTGGACAATGACAATGGGAATGCTAGGCATTTCCAAGAAAAAATGAACAGCACTGATTTTGCCATATTTAAAGTCAACATATTTAACGCAGTCTCTGAAGGGAGAACATTATTTGAAGTTTTCAAAATCAGAATAATCCGGGCATAAGTAAAGTCCACAACATTCACGAGCAGAGAGATGAGTGAGAAATCCAAATTGGCTACTCAAGGTCAGAAAGCACCTACTGTTTGCCTCGATATCGTATGCATTCCGGGAAGAAGGATCACCTCAGATGGTACTATATGGCCTATGCTCAATGTGGCCTCAGAGAAACCCATTCTCAGGAATAAAGTAGCAAAAACCCAGCAAAGCTTAAAGTTACCATTTCAGAGAGAGTAAAAAACTATAGTGTAGGACATTTGTGTAAGCTCTGAAATGTCCCCGTATCTGTAATAATTGTTATCATAATTGTTTCCCCATAGTGGTTTAACAGTAAAAGCCTTAATATGAAAAGGGCCTGTGTGTTTGCTGCGAACACTATCCTATACTATAGCCAAGCCCCAGTAAAAAGTGCCACAAAGGACAGAGCGTCCATTGTAGCTAAGTAAGGAGAAGGACACATGCTGAGAGTCCTTGTAGCCTGAGAAAGAGCCCCAAAGCTGAAAGATAAAAGGCCCTGTGTGCAATTTCATGACATGCAGTACGTACTGTACTACAGAGTTTAAAAGTTGTATTCATACCTAACGTATTCAATGATCCTCATAACATTATCCAAAAAGTAGCCCCATAGAATTTCCAAGGAGCACCTGGTGGATTTGAACTGCCGACCCTTTGGTTAGCAGCCATAGCACTTAACCACTATGCCACCAGGTTTCCCATCAAAAAAAAAGTAGCATAGGTATTAATATTATCCTTATATACAGTTAAAGATACTGAAGCTCAGAGAATTAAATGGCTTGCATACGTTACAAAGTAATGGAGTTGGTGCTAAAATTCAGTTCTTCTAAAACCAAGTTCAGTGCACTTTCCACTATACCATAAAATTCTATGATCTTTGCCTAGAGCATAAATACAGACTTAAGACAGAAGCCAAAGACAGAGCCCTGAAAGATCACAGAAAATGGAAAGTAAACAGCAAAGCCTTCAAAAAACATAACAGTGTCTTAAATGGTTTAAAGTGCATTCGACCCATGACATTCATGAGAGAGAGTCTAAAGATCTGTAGGAATCCCCAAATTTGACAAAGATAACTGGGTGGTAAGTAGGCTTACTCACTAGCTTAGTGACTCACAACTGCACACTAACCTTTTAGTGTTTCAAAAACCAAATACATGGTAAACACCTATACCTACACTGGCTCATTTAATTTTTACAAAAACTCTGTAAGATCAAGATTATTCCCTTTACTACATTTTATGTGTCTTCAGAGTTGCCCATAAGCTGGGAAAATCTCAACTCTTAAACTGCACAAATGGCAAGGGTCTACTGTAGGAGGCAAACCAAGAAAAGAAAAGAATACAGAACCAGAGGTCACAGAGTAAGCTGAGAAACAATTAGTAATCCAAAAGGTCAGAGGTAGCAGTGGTTAGAGGAGATAGGGGTCTAAGTGTAGTGTCCTCTAGATAAGTGAGGATGCCTCTGAAGACCTTGGAAAGGATGATTTGTATAGAGTCGGTGGAATGGAAGCCAAATTGAAGATCTAAGAGAGAGAGAGATGGTAGTGAGAAACTCAATGCACCAAGCTAAGGAAAAGGCAAAAGTTCAAAACTACCTATGAACAACACTGCTTAACTGAACTTTGATTTTCGAAGTCTTATTTTCTCTTTCTCACCTCTCTTTCCTCATGCGGGGTTTGTCCATCCAGTCGACAATACTCATAACCACGCCACATGCAATAATCCTCCAAAATGTCCAGTAAACGAGTCATCTGGCTAAAAATGAGAACCCTTGAACCTGAAACATTTCCCCCCAAATAAAAAAAAATGTTATGCAACTTGTGTAAAACTAACGTGAAACTTACAAAAATATGAAAACATTATATGCAACATAAATACACAGCATGTGAGCACTCAACACACACACACACGCACACACCCCACCCTTGGAGGGATGCTAATATAGAATTATGCAGTTGTTGAAGTAGGCATTTTTAAGGTGTTCAACTCCCCCCCGCACATATTGAAATGATTTAAAGGTGGCCTTTACTCTGTCCTGAGGGTGAGTAATGAGTCTATACAATTTCTCAACAGACTACTGCAATAGTCTCAACCAGTCTCCTGTTTCTAGTCTCTCAACCTTAATCGATCCCCTAGACTGCTTCCAGAGTTCTCTTCCCAATGTACTGCTTCCAGAGTTCTCTTCTTAACATACAACTATGACAGTGTCACTTTCCACAGCCATCTTCAATGACTCCTGCCTCATCTTCTAAATTAAGTCCAAACTCCTTTAAGCTTGGCTTAAAAGGTCTTTTGTCATTTGGCCCCATCCCATCTTCCTAGATTCATCAACTGCCCCTCTACCCCAAATGCCACAGCTCCCTCATTCCCTTATTTACACCTCTGATTCTTTGCCCTGGAAAACCCTTTCCCTCCTTTTTCACAGTTTATTCCTACACATTGTCCAGTGCTCACCTCAAATGTCATTTCTGTACAGACTTCCCCAACTCCCAGTTTTTCAACATTTTGTGCATGCCTCTATCAGACCACTTTGCACAACGAACTGCAACTATTTTTTTACACATCTGTCCTCCTCACTACACTGTGAGCTTCTCCAAGGCAGAGGCTGTTGCCTTTTTCACCTGTTTTTTATACCCAGCCCGTAGGACAATTCCTGGCAATCAGTAAGTACTCAATAATGTCTGCTGAACCAGTGAATGAATGATGAATGAATAAGGACAATTTTACTCATACACAAGTCCTTAATATGAATTACATGCAAACGAAAAAAAGAAAGAAATCGCTCACCTTGTTCTTTGAGCCTGGCCAACAGTTTATCCAGAACTAGCATTTTACCACTGTTGATGACAATGTGTTCATCAGTGGTATAAGGTGGACCAGGTTCAGTACCATCAAACAGATATGGATGATTACAACACTTTCGAAGCTGCATCAGAATGTTTAAGAGTCGCATCTTGTCCATCTTGCCAGCAGAATTTAATACATCAATATCTTTCATCAGGATTTTTGTATACCTAAAATTTAAAACGATAATTAATCATCAATTATTAGAAAGGTCAATGCCATAGAGAAGTCTCCCTTTGGTGATCAGCTTAGATTCTCATTTAACGATAAATAGCAAGATTTGACCCGAGACTAACTTTATCAGCAAAAACAAGAAACTAGTAAAGATTTAAACATTTAACTTGGGTGTTGCCTGTAAACTTGTTTCCTCTAGCTTTACTGATTACTAGAAGTTGTTGTCGGCTAGTAATTATTCCATATACAACAACTCATGTTATTGGTTGATAGCTGGTATCCGTCTTTTCCGTCTTTTATTTGAGCTAAAAACAATCCCAATTTCTTATGCCTGTCTTCATAGGTCATTTTTTCTGATCCTGTAACATCATTTTCATTTTCTTTCCTATACCTTCACCCAGGCAAAAACTGACGTACATATACACCTGAATATTAATAATATTCAATTATAATAACAGCCAGCTTGTAATGAGTGCAAGGGCTTGGTATCGTGTCAAGTGCTTTACCTGATTCACCTCATTAAATCATAACAGGTATGTACTAATATTGTCCCCATTTTACAGATGGAAATTCAGGCAGATAAGTGAAGTTAAGCAACTTACTCAGGGCCACAGTAAGGGAAAATCCAGGATTAGATCTTATGTCTGAGTCCAAAGAATATACTCGACCTCTTCTCCGTACTGGCTTTTATTGTAGAGTAATCATTATATATTTTATATATGGTGTAATTTATATAAGCAGTATTTTGCTCCTTTTAGCAGCATTACTACATTACTGGCATGTCCAATTCATGATTCCTTGTGACTCCCCTTGTCAATTTCCTGCTTTGCATGTATTGATCAAACCATCCCAGCTTCTGTTTTTGTTAATATCCACACTAACAGTTTGAATTTTATTATTATAATTTTCATTGATGAAAAAAGCAAGAATAACTAATAAATGTGCCAGTCACATCATCCCCTTTAATCCTGACATCATCCTGTAAGGTAAGTATTATTACCCCTATTTTACAGAAAGGAAACTGAAGTTACACAACTTGCCCAAGCTAAAATGCTATTAAGAGGCAAAGCACAGTGTTCGCACACAGACCTATAAGACCCCACGGTCCACGTTCTTTCCCAAAGATTAAATATTTATCAATTTTCTATTAAAATATCTGAACTACTTAATTTGCATTTAAATATAAAATATATTTTTTGAACTAAACGCATAACTGAACCAGTACAAAGCTAATTTTTAATAAAGCCTTATACACAAATCAATTTTAATGGAAACGAAATAGCTCACCACTCTCGTTGCATCTTACTGAGTCCCAAGTAAATCTTTATTTCCTTTTTAGGAGGCAAGCTCTTCTCTACGTCAGTTTTTATGCGACGTAACAAAAATGGTTTTAAAACCTAAAAAGTGAGCATTTACATAAAAGTTTATAGAATATATAATATTATCAACCACATATTTACACCATAATGTAAAATTTACTTCCCATTACACAATCTGAAAAATGCTAACATCAGTTGCCAACTTTCTCAGTAGAGAAGAACCAAATAATGGCCTATTAGAAAATCAGAATAACAAACCAAACCAAATCCACTGCCATTGAGTCAATTCCAACTCATAGCAACCCTACAGGACAGAGCAGAACTGCCCCATAGGGTTTCCAAGGCTGTAAATCTTTACAGAAGCATACTGCCACGTCTTTCTCCCGAGGAGCAGCTCGTGGATTCAAACCACCCATCTTTCGGTTAGCAATTTAACCACTGCACCACAGGACTCCTCGAAAATCAGAATAGGAGACCTAAGTTAGATAGCCATGATTTGATGACACAAAATGGATTAAAAATCAAGCCAACAAGACTACTGACTATTGAATAAGCACAAAAGAGGCGCTAAAGGAAAAAAATCTGCTGTAATATAAGCTTTTTAAACCTTAGAGGATATCTGAAGTCAAGAGCACGGATCAGAAAGTCTCCAAAAGTGAAGCAGAAATTCAGACCATTTCAAAATGGTTAAGTATATGAATGAGGAGAAAGTGGTTCAGAGTTAAGGAAGATATGGATAAAGAGGGGGAAAAAAATGAAATGATCGGTGTATACCTGGAGGAAAGACTCTATCACAAGGAAATAATAGTGCTGCCATTTATAGAGTACCTATAATGTGCCAGACACTGCACTATGAACTTTACATACAGTACTGAATTCTGATAATAATCTTTGAAGGAAATGTGATTATTCTCATGTCAGTAACTGGACCAAGGTCACTTTGCTAATAAATAGTAAAAGTAGAATTCAAACCAGTAACTCTAAATTCTAAATTCAGCACAATCCCCAAATAGCTGTCAGGAACCTGGGTTGGTTCCTTAACTCTTCTGAGCCCACTTCCTCATTCATTCACCCAAAAAAAAAAAAATTATGGCTATGCCACGCATTTTAAAATGGGGATAGTGATACCTATTTCCAAGGCTACTGTGGGAATTTGTGGCAGTACACATGTCAAGCTTAAGCAAGGTAGACATTCAATAAACTGTAGCTATTATTATTAGAGACATATGGGAAGTAAGAAAAAGGGAAGAATAAGAGAAGGCTTCTGGTTTCGGCCTCTTCAATTTGTTTAAGAGAGATTCTTCAGAGTTTAAACCACTTTTTATACATTTAGGTAAAGTGACTCAGAAGACAGTGGGACATGTATGTCTAGATCTTAGGAGAGAGATTCGGATCTATCATTTTGGGAATTAGCAGTATATTACAGGTGGTCGCTGAAGCAATAGCAGTGGATACCGGGGATAGCATGATGAAAAAGAAAGCCATGCCCTATCACACACTAAACTGAAGGGACAAAGAAAGAGAAGCCCATAAAGTGGGCTGACAGGGAGAGTCAAAGAGGTAAAAGAAAATCTAAGAGAATGGTGTGAAGAAGGCAAGCAGGAAAGAGTTTCAAGCGGGAGGAGTGGTTAATGGTGCCGAATACTGCAGAGAAGTCAAGATACTGACCAAAAGTCTAGTTGTGTTCAGCAACCAGAAAGTCAGTGAAGACATTGTAAGATAAGTTTCAGTCATAAGGAATGGATAGAAGCCAGTCATCAACGGGCTCAAGGATGAATAGAAGATTAAGTTGTGCAGATCAAGAGGATCAACTATTCTTTCAAGAAGCTTAACTGTCAAGGGAAATAGAATCATAACTAGAGAAGGACACAGTGTTGAGGGAGTATTGTTTCCTATGTGTGGGTAGGGATGGGTATGGGTGTGGGTTTATATTTAAGAAGGGAACTATTTGAGCATGTTGAGGGAAAAGAACCAAAACAGAGGAAGAGGTAGAAAATTTAGTCAATAAAAAAATAATAATAATCAATTATGAGGAAAGGTCCATTAAGAAAATAGAAATAGAGGAAATCCAGGGTTTTCATGGAAAAATTAGCCACTAACAAGAGAAAGGCTGCCTCTTCCATCGAGACCAAAAGTAGCACAGACACAGATATCCTTGGAAGATGAGGCAGAAAACTGAAGGCGTTCCTTAAACACTATTTCCTCTTTGAAAAAGGAATGGTGTTATCTGCTGAGAGAGAAGGGCAGGGGATAACTGGGATTGGAGAGATTGGGGCAGGTCTGAAACAGCTGTTGTAGGAAACGAGAAAGTGTAGAAGGCCATGCTGAAGGACAACGAACACCATGAAGATAAGTTTAGTCAGAGACCATGAGCAGCCCCAGCGCAGAGAAGGTCACTCTGCTAGTAAATAGTAAAAAAGGAAAACTTAAACCCAGAAGACGGAAAGATCATTATATTATTCCATTTTATGGTTTTCCAGGGCAAGTATGGAAGATGGACAAGGGAACAGGGGAGTTGGGGAGTTAGGGAGTATTGGCGAAACAATGGTTCAAGTGATAGAAAATGGGCTCAAGGCTGGATACAGAAAAAATTAACAACAGAAATGGGCTGATGGATGGGGAGGAAAAAGAGGGGTCCAGGGACTGGAGATCTCTGTAAGGTAAAAGAATAGGTACAGAAGGAGTAACATGACTGAAGGAGCTAGAAGGATATAAAAACCAGTTGCCGTTGAGTCCACATCAACTCATGGCGACCCCCATGTGTGTCAGAGTGGAACTGTGCTCCACAGGGTTTTCAATGGCTGATTTTTCAGAAGTAGTTTGCCAGGCCTTTCTTCTGTGGTGCCCTCTAAGTGGACTCAAACCTCCAACCTTTAGGTTAGCAGCCAAGCACTTAACCATCTGCACCACCCGGGGACTCCAGAAGGGTATAAAAGGTTGTTATCAAAGAATGGAAAATTGGTGTTCAATGAATGTGAGGTAGTGTTGAGTAGATGATGGTGAAGATAATGGGCGCAGGGTGGACTTGCAAGATAGCTTGGGCCTCAAAAGAAGAGTTTTATGTATGACAGTGGAGAAGCAGTACTTCAGAATGGCACTGGGGTACTACAAGAATACTGACTCCATCTCGAGGGCCTGTGGGGCAAGGAGAATGGAGAGCCTCTACAGGAAGAGAATATCCATGGAGGAGGGGCAAGGTAACAACAACAACAAAAAATGCTGCCCGCATTCCTTGGCTCGTGGTCTTCTCCCATCTTCAAAGCCAGCAACAGCCGGTTGAGTCTTTCTCATATGACATCACTCTGAATCTGACTCGCCTGCCTCCCTCTTTCACTTATAAGGACCCTTGTGATTACACTAAGGAGCCCTGGTGGCACAGTGGTTAAGCACTGGGCTGCTAACAGAAAAGTCGGTAGTCTGAACCCACCAGTGGCTCCACAGGAGAAAGATGTAGCAGCCTGCTTCCGTAAAGATCACAGCCCTGGAAACTCGTCCTATATGATCGATATGAGTCAGAATTCAACTTGATGGCAGCGGGTTTGGTTTCTGGTTTTATACAGAGGCTGAGGATATAACAGTGATTCTATAGCTGTCTATTTTCTGGCTCAGTTATATATAATTGATTACTGAATTTTCTTGTTGACTATTTTTTTGTTTATTACTTACAGCGTGAAGTCTTTCCACAAGTTTTTGATCACCAAGACAATTCTTAGTATCAAACCAAGAATCAAAGTCCTGTGAAGGGAAGGGGGTGGAAATTCTGCAATAAGTGCACAGGCTTGTTAATGAACTTCGTACCTACAAATTTTTATACAACTAACCTTGAAAAAAATTCATTTTAAAGGAATTTTCAAAAATCATTGTGAGGGCCAATATTAGCTACTTTCAAAAATAGATAAAAAAAAAAACACTGGAGCAGGTAACAAAATGTTTTGAAATTCTCTCAGCCATTTTTTTTTCTTAAAGGGCATTTATTAGACTTCCCCGTACCATAATAACATTATATCTACTTAAAAAGATTAGGAGCAAGAATATAAAATTGAAGACATACAATGTTAATGAAAATATTAATCTTACTGATCAATAAAAACAAACAAAAGCAAGATAAGGTATACAAACCAACAGACAGCTGCATTTGGTATTTTTATTATTTCAATTAATAAGAGTAGTGGGGCAAAGCAATCTCCGAAGTCCTTATATCATTCAATGCAGTTAGCTATCCCAACATAACCTTGTGTTAACGACAGAAACAATATAAATCCTACATTTACAACATACTTTGTTCTGTGAATCAAATGTGAATGCCGACAATAAGCAAAGATCTTTTCAAAGACATTTAGCGCACCCGCCAAACTAGTGTTCAGTAATATATTTCAAATCTTGGCAAGACAATGAAACTGTTGAATGCACTGTTACTAACCTGGCCTATCTCATATCACAAGTTGTAGAAGCAATGTGATATGAGCAAGTTTAACAGACAGGCTAATCTCAAAGGAGAAAAAAAAAAAGATTTCTCTAAATAATCCCTATTTTTTAATTTTGTACTTTTAAGAACTCTTTCCTGAGCAAACCACAACGTACAAAGAGTTACAAATGAAAATGAACTATGAATTTCAATCTACATCATATGCTTTAAAAACAAGTGTCCGTGAACATTAGAAAATTATACTTAAAACATACAACTTAAACTTACATCTGCCGAATTAAAGACATCAGGCAACAAAAAGTTGAGTAATGCCCAGAGTTCATGCAGGTTATTCTGCAAAGGCGTTCCAGTTAGGAGCAAACGGTTAGTTGACTTGAACTCACGAACAATCTCTGAAAGCTAGAAAAAAATAGTTAGATATTAACATGCTCTTACTATTAGAACATTCAACATTTAGTTCGACTTTATCCAACCAACATTATTTTTTTCAAATAAAATAAAAACTTGAAAATTACTTTTATATGGAAAAACATCCCAATTCAGATTACATTGCTGCACTGAAGCACAACTATGCAAAATATTCTAGGCACTTCTACACTGAAAAAAAGATAGATCACATTCATACCTGAGACCCCGAGACCCTCCCGCCTTATCTCAAAAAATGGATTTTCTCCAACTTAGGTCTATCGAAAACAGTGCAGACCTTCTCCATGGAACCCAGGACAGTCACTTTATACGATAATGTTCCCTTCTCCCAACCAACCATGTTCATCTACATGCCTAGCCAAGTTCTAACTCGGCCTGGTCACAATTTTTAAGCACCAAAATTGAGCCCATTTTCCCCTATACCTTATATTAACTTCGGAAATATAAGACCACAAAAATTAAGATACCCAAAAAATCGTAAAATAGCAGCAATCTTATCAATAAAAATGCATTTGTATAATGCTTTTAAACAAGCAATTCTTTAACATGCGTCCTCTTATCAGGTATTAGTTCCAATTTGAAATTAGTATGATCCACCTGGTGGTTTTGCTCCAGTTCTGTCCCTGTTTCTCCCAAAGTAGCCCAGTGATCCAAAGAGAGGTTCATCATAATAATTGAAGCTTTTCCTACTGTCGATGGAGTTGAATGGCAAGAAATATTGATATTTTTCAATGTTAACACCACACTCTAATTCACACAAGTCAGATAATTCCAGAAAATCTTTTTTTCTAATCCATATGAATACACATAAGGCAGCTCCTCAATTAAAAAATAAGTCAGTGCAAATGATATTTGTGCACCAAATATGTAGAACAATATTAAAATACTATAGCATAAAAGAATTAGACTGTAGCAAGAGGTATAACAAATAAGCACCTAGGTTTCTCTACATTAGCAACTGTGCTCAATTTTTATTTGTCTTGTACTCAATAACTTAAAAGTTAAAACCATTTTAAAAACCGACTTTCATTCGTACTCCATGAATAAAATCACAACCTTCCATCACTTTATTATTCTGAATATACAGATGTGAAGAAGCAGACCCAGTAATGAAAAGAAAACTTTAATAAAGATGTTGAGAATTGGCTTACCTTAGATTTTTCATTCTTTATTCTGTGAGCTTCATCAATGACTAGATATCGCCAATGAAACTTTTTGAATACAGATTTTTCTTTAATCACCATCTCATAAGAAGTAACACAAACATCCCACTCTCCTGGCATCATTTCATCACGAATAAAAGCAGTCTAAGGCAAAATAAAGTTCCTTATGTTAGAAAAGGCTGGCAAGATGATCATGGAACTAAGTGTCAAGAGAATATTAACAGTTCTAAGAGACCTGGTGGCGCAATGGATGAAGAACTTGGCTGCTAACCAAAAGGTTGGCAGTTCAAATCCATCCACCAGCCGCTCTGCAGGAGAAAAATGTGGCAGGCAGTCTGCTTCCGTAAAGATATACAGCCTTGGAAATTCTACCCTGTCCTATAGGGTCACTATCAGTTGGAATCGATTTGATGGCAGCGGGTTTGGCTTTGTTTTGGGAAGAGACTGAGCATCATTTAGTTTCATCCATTTCAGAGATGAGAAAACTGAGGCCCAAAGATACCTTGGGTGTGGTGGCCAATTATCTGGATGACATGTTAATATGTTCATCAACAGAAGGGAAGCAAAGGATTCTTTTACATAAGTATAGCACATTCCATGAACTGAAAAAATGTTCGTATCACCAGAAGATCATGAAATTATGATGCTCTGTCTTCATACCACAAGGGGTCCAAAAGGACAATAGGCAAAGTAACTGCTTTCTGAATAACACTTTCTTACCAAGACCCAAACATTACCAACATAATATAGTTTCAACAACTAGAAGGTACTCAATGTATACATGAGTGATTACAACCCTTTGAAATTTCTTGTAAGTTCCTTCTCTTCATAGCAGGGATGAGTTATACACATTGTTAAGGGGTCAGGAAAGTCCATTCATGTTTCCGTGAAGTTTCTGGCATTATTATGAGGCTACAAATGGGGCTTGCTCTGTTTAGTACAGGAGGCTATTTAAAACTGGGTCATACTATTTAAAACTATTTTTTAAATCTTCACAGGCAGTGGACAACATGATAGCCAAAGCTGACAATGAACATTTTAACTTGCACAGACTGAATTCCAGGTGTTATGGGTCAAAATAAAACCATGAAAGTTACTGGGGAGCATCAAAATCTATATTGAAAAAGGGCTGATTAGTATGGTAAATCTAAAATTAAAATGCCTAAATAAAAGTTACTGTTCAAAGTCTTTTTTCATAAATTCACAGGTATGCAATCAAACATACTGTGGACTTACTCAACAAATATTAACTGACTGCCTACTATGTAAAAGAGGATCACCTGGACCAAAGTAGACACCAGAAAAAAGGCCTCTGTAGAGATCTCAGTTGTACCCTGGGAAGAGGTCGTATTTTAAAAAGTTACTTTAAGATATTAGAGACTAAGAGACAAAATAAAGAGAGCCAGGGTGCCAGACCCCACTTGGTCCTGTTAACACTTTATCCTTGTTTGATTGGGGAAATACTCAGTTTCATGGTTCCACCTACAAGTTTCATGAAGCATATGCATACTTTTTAATTTAAATTTGCTCTATTTTAAAATTTTTGTAACTACTTGATAGATTCAGAGTTAAATATCTTAACGGAACACTACCTTCCTGTTGCCATCGAGTCAATGCCGACTCATATCGACTCTACAGGACAGGGTCAAACCGCCCCAGAGGGTTTCCAGGACTGTAGTCGCCATAGAAGCAGACTGCCACGTCTTTCTCCCGAGGAGCAGCTGGTGGGTTGGAACCACCACACCTTTCAATTGGCAGCCAAGTGTTTTTACCACTGAACCACCAGGGTTCTCCTAACAGAACACTAAAGGTCACATAATCCAAAAGTTCTCATTTTATAGGTGTCAAAATTAAGGCCCTTTGAGACTCACTCAACATCAGTCTGTAGCAAAGCCAGAGCTAAACCCCAGATCTCCTAATTCCATGTCCACTATCTCTGAGCCCTCTGGGACAGAAAAGAAATGGACCATACGACCATGTTTGGGAATCACACCTCTGTATATTTTAGGACTACATTAGTATCAGATAGGCTCAAGAGTATCTTTAGTAATTTTCCAACTCAATTAAATATGTATCCTAGCCTACCTCAGATATTTTATTACTAAAATATTGACCTCATGAAATGTTTACAGAAGGCCAAGAAAATAGAAAGACCCACTATATCTATCCCATGTGGTGCCACGGTTCAAATTTATCCAAAACGATCTGGAATTTCTGTAAACATACCAACATCGATCTCTAAGTATTTAATATATTAATTATTTAAACCACCATGATACAATTTGGAACACTACATTTCAAACTTTTTGACCATGGCCCACAGTAAAAATACATTTAATATATTTTATGTTGCAATCCAGTGCATATAGAAATAGGTAACTTATAAGCTTCTCAAAATAGTACTTATTCTTATTACATATGAAATGCTCTGCTATTTTCAATTCTGTTCTATTTTATTGTTTTAAGCAATAATTATCACCATTCACTAAGCTGAATTCACAACCCATCAATGGGTGGCAACCCACAATCTGAAAAACACTGACTTTGAAGACTGGTTTTCAAATTTAATTTTCAAGCTGCCAGAATCCCACCCTCCCACATGATAAAGATAAGGTAGTCGCAAGCATATCCACTCTTTCTTTAAAACTCCCAGAGATACTTGATGAAGTCCTTGGATTCTATATGATACCATTAAAAGCCACAGATTTACCTTTTTATTGGGGCATTATGAAAACACAAGCCTAGATATTTTTCTGTTCATAATCTTAAGAAATAATTTTAGCAAAAGATCAATACTTTAAAAATGCCAAGTATTATGAGGAGTGATATTATATTAAACAACAGCAGTGACCAGAAAGAGTTCTAAGTGACTAACTTGCTACTGAGAAATACCAGGCATAGGAAGAATCAAGCCTGTAATTCTAAATTTATGAGTTCAGTATCTCAATATGGAAATTATTTATAAGTTAAATTTAAATAAATTTAAGTAATTTTTCTTCAAGCAAAATGAGGAGGATAAAATTACATAATTCATTATGTTACCATTCTTTAGAGGGTATTTTTTGAAAACCTATCTAAATATGTAAAAGAGAATAAATCTTTCAACTATGTTCTCTAGAAGCAAAATAAGGATGAAGTTTAATAATATGCCTTCTAAGCTGATTATTCATTTTGGTATTTTTGCATAATTTATTATTTTTAGATTAATTCTACAGTCCTAAAACAATTATAGCCTTTAAGAGACTAGGATTGACAAAAGCCTAGAGTTTCTAATATTATCTGAGAATGTATACAGACACGTATTTTTCCTTTCAAAGACCAAATCTGAAAGCTGTGACTATCTATGCACAAACAAAAAACACAAGGATCTCTGTACATACGGAAGAGGTTTCTTGTGTGTGTGTGTGCGCGCGCGCGCAAGTGCACAAGTGAAAGTCAAAAATTAAAAAAAAAATGTAGCCATGCAAATTTATATATTTTGGGCTTCAAAACAGCACAAATGACAGTGTCACCAATAAGCTATATTGTTCATAAGGCAATTTTTTAAAAATAAGAAGTCACTTAAAAGTGCAATTCAAAAATGCTTAGGTTAAATGAGCTAATTAAAAGTAAATGCGGATAAAAGCATAATAGCGGTTTGTCCGTTACTAATAGGGAACACATCTACCTCATAGGAAGGTTGTGAGAAGAAAATACATGCAAAGCACTCACAACGGAGCCTAGCATAAAGTAAGCACAACTTCAGTGTTATTTATCAGTAGTAGTAGTAATCAGCTTAAATGTATTTTATAGCAACAGTATGTTAATTTAAACAACTTCAGAAAACATTTCTTGAATAACTTGTTTAACTCATTTTGCACTTACTCTTGCATCCTTGTCTCCAACGAAACAGATAACACGGAGAGATGGGACCCACCGTTTAAACTCATTCATCCAGTTGTGTAAAGTAGACTTTGGAACCAAAACCATGTGAGGTCCAGGAATGTTTCGGTAGTGTTTCAGGTAACCAAGCAAAGCAATCGTTTGTAAAGTCTTACCAAGACCCTGCATTATCATCACAAAGGGGAAAATCCATACATGTTTATTCTTGAATGAAGCATTCTGTTAGTAACAACGTTCGTTACAAAAGATATTTGCCAACTAGCTCACATAGGGAATTATGTTCCTGCCAATGAACAGTTAAAAGGCCTTTTTTTTTTTTAACATGAATAGCCACTCCAATTCAATACAGACCGCCGAGCACAAAAAGAAACCAGGAACTATTGCAGACAGTTGCTCAACAAAGATATTTTTATTCCTGAAAGAGCCAGCAATCTACTATATAATTTTATCTACTAGTAGCAAAATGAAGAATTTTTTTGTGTGTATTTCACAATGACAGATTTCCTTTACCAAACTGCTTAGATATTGGTCTTTCTTTCCCATTGTCCCCAACAGTATTATAGCCCAGGCATTAAATATTTAGACTATGTGTCTCAAGGGGCTCGTGGCTCCATACTTGCACCTCATGCTCTTAAGGACCTAAGGAACCGTAAAAGAACAGGACTTTGCAGCCAGAAAGGGCCTAAGAGATCACCTAGTCCAGTGGACTTTTTTTTTTTAATAATATATTGGACACCCGTGAACCCACGACCTAACTCACAGGAAAGGGAACTATGTCCTATGCTTTCTGGTTTAATCTTTATGTATGAGCTAGATTTCCTTTCATAAACCTAAGCTCCAAGCTCTTTGTATTGGGTTTATTCTATTTCATATTCCCCTAAATGAGATGGTTTTTATAGACACTGTGCATCCAAAACCTGAAAACGTTCATACTCCTTAACCAAGTAATTTCACTTCTAGGAATCTTATGGAAATAATCTGAGCAGTGCATAAAAACTAAATGACAAATTTTTTCACAACAGCATTATTTACACATCAAGCAATCCAAAAAACTGGTGATAAGGGAAGGTGAATAAAATGATGATACCTCCCTAGGATTAGTTTTTATGCAACCATTATTTTCATAAAAATGTTTTTTAATTATGTGGAAAAGACGTATGGATGCGAAGAAATCAGAATACAAAATTACGTATATATACACACACAGTATAGTCTCACTATGTAAAATAAATACAGGGGGAAAAAGAGGAGGGGGTTAGAAGCTGGCGAAATGGACACGAAAAGAGAGAGTGGAGGGAGAGAGCGGGGCTGTCTCATTAGGGGGAGAGTAATTGGGAGTGTGTAGCAAGGTGTATATGGGTTTTTGTGTGAGACTGACTTAATTTGTAAACTTTCACTTAAAGAACAATAAAAATTATTTAAAAAAATAAAGAACAAGAAAAAATGTTAACTGTAGTTATTTCTAGGTAGAATTATAATTTGCTTTTAATTTTCTTTATTTTTTCTAAATTTTCTACAATCCTTAAAGTGTTTTTCCCTTTGTTTGTAATAAAAATACATCTGGTATGAGCATAAATTCAACCCTAAGAACCTTTAGTTCCTTCATGTTTAGACAGGCTACAGTCAAAAGGAGCTTGGGGCAAATAGCCCTGGTCCTTCTGTTGGCCAAGTAACCAAGCTACTGCCCCTCTGGGCTGATTGTAGGCTTCAACCGAGAATACACAGATATGAGGAGCTACAAACCCTTGATTTAAATGACACCCTGCCACACACCTGACAGTTGTTCAGCCAGGGATGAGTACTACCTATGGGACTGACTACCATACTAGATGATATAGGGCATATATAGTGATATGGCTCCAGAGGCACATGAATATGAATACCCCTAGGTTGTATGGATTGAGAGCTTCCCCTGCCCCTCTCTTCAATCCTATACTATTCATTTGGTCTTAAAATATCCATCTAGGCCTTCATATACTCCCCTTATCAGCTGAAGCAGTGTCTTATATGGCCTTACTTTTTGTTGTCTTTGGTCATTTTATTTACATGCCCATGATTCCTCAATTTACTTCCCAAACCCCACTTGGCACTCTACTGTATCCAGAGTCAATATTGTTCTTTACTTTTTTGTTCCTTATTCCATCTAATCACTTTGTGACTGTTCACAAAACCAGGTGTTATTTTCATTCATGCATTCCTTCATGCACTCATTCATTCATTCATTCATTGTTTGGTTTATATACCCCGCCTCATTCCCAAAATGATTTCAAGTAGCCTACAGTGAAAACATGGAACAGAAATTGATGGTAAAATAGAAATAAAGAGGGACTAAGGCAAGTAAGTAAGGCTAGAAAGAAAAGAACGGGAAAGAACACAATGGGCAGACCATTAAGGGTTACACAGATGCTCCATTTTGACATAATTTGGCTCTGAGCTCCCTGGAAGCCAAAGCATAAAGGAAAACAAAAATTCAAGGAGGTTTTGGGTATCATTTAAGGAAATCTCAATAAGAATTCTGTGGCCTGTAAAATTATACGTTCTAGAGGCTCCTAAACAATTCTAGACATTACAAATATCTTTTTCATTATAATAGCTAAATGAAACAACTTAGCCTCCAGGCATGGGGGGGCAGGTCAGCTCAGGCATCTCAAATTTACCTAAAAAATTACTGATAACTGAGAATGTGTTTTTAGCTACAATCTTCTTACCATTTCATCAGCCAAAATACCATTGACACCATTTTCATACAAAGAGATCAACCAGTTCAATCCCCGAATCTGATAATCTCTTAGCGGGCCTCCTTTCACATCTGGGGGGTAGAAAAAAATAAATCAAGTACGTCTCACACTATTGTTAATTCAATCAAGTAAAATTTTTCTAAAACCAAATTGAAAACAAAATCCCCACAAGTAATGAAATACTTACAAGAAGGCGACACCTCAAATCTAACACACACATTAGATGTTTTCCGACTCTCGGACAGTAGCTCTTCATCTTCTTCTTGCTCTGTGCGCCTGTGGCGGTAGCTGGAAGGAAAAAAGGAATACCTTCATACTCAATCCAAATGCTAAGGTGCTGAATGAGTTATCTAGGATCTTTCTTGGAATTTGGTAGAACCAGTCTACATTTTTACTCATTGGCTTCTAGTGAGAAAGAAATACTGTTGCTTCCAAAACATAGTTTCACTGACAGTGACTTATTTTTTTTTTAATATAAAGTTATACTGAACAAGTGAAGAGTGAAAGAGTCATGAGTGGAGGGGAAGAGAGGGAAGGGAGGGAAGGAGAGAAGAAAGGAGACAGAAAGATGCCAACATACTCTCCAGCAGAAATTAAGCTCTGCTTTTCATCTTTCTTCACTCGAGGACGCCCCAATTTCAAGTTCAGCGGAGATGTTGGAGATTTTTGTGCTGCAGGTTGAATGAAATGTGCAAAGAGTTCTGTCTGCTTCAGGAGAAATTCAAATCTCTTGGCTCGGTCTGCTTTCTAATGTGCAAAACAAAAAGTCAAAAAAATCACTCAGCATTTGCTTACAAATACTTTTGTTAAACAAGCACTTACTTCGTACTATGCACTGTTCTAAGCACCTTAAACATGCTAACTCAGTTAATTCTCTTAACAAACCTATGAGCTTGGTACTAGTATCACCCCCATTTTACAAAATGATAAAATTGAGGCACAGAGAGGGTAAGTAACTTGACCAAGGTCCTACAACTAGTAAGTAGCAGAATTTGAAAAGGGTGTTTTCAAATACTTTGAACAGAAGCCAAAGGACCTGACAGACTTAGCAAATGCCTCAATAAGAAATACCCTTCTTAAAGGGTTGGGGTCCAAAAGTAAATTCTCCTTCCATACCATGATGCTTTTCTTTTCTTAAATAGTAACAAAACTAAGCATCGAAAAATGTATCTTAAAAACAGAAATGAAAGTTATCGACTATGATACATACGTACCATAAACTAAGCTGAATCTAGAAGTCATTAAAATCTTAGACTACAGTGTCACCTTCTCTCCAAATATTTTCAATGTGATGCCACAATAATATAACAAACATTCCTCGCCTCAATTTTTAGATCACTGTAATTATATCTTAGGCTAAGTTTCTCCCCAAAGCGAGTGGGATTTGGGGAAAAGAAGTACACACATGCACATGCACACGTGTGTAGAGTTAATAATGAAGTAGTTAATATGATAATATAATATATTAACTACTAAAAGTGGACACATATTACAATTTCTCAGTAATTTTTAAAAGGGTATATAACTTATACCAGATAAGTTCAATGAAAATTTCTTCTTAACTGAAACATCTAGAAAGATCAACAGATACACATCATTCTAAATTAAGAGAAAAAATGAGGATGATCTTTTAACTCCATGTAACTTTCTGACCACAGGGTAGAGAAAATTTGATTGCAAATGAAAGATGCGTAATTAATAACACCAAGAACTTACAGAAGAGTTCGTTAACATAAATACGAGAGTTAGACAAATATATTCAGAACACTAGCTGGAAGGAGGACAAAAACTTTCCATTTTATGTTATCCTCACTGGAATGTTGTTTAAACGTTGTCCTCGTGTGCCTTTGAGTGAATTCTGATTCACAGCAACCCCATGTGACAAAGGAGAACTGCCCCATAGGGTTTTCTAGGCTGTTATGGGAGAGATTGCCAGATCTTTCTCCCACGGAGCCACTGGGTGGGTTCAATCTGTCAACCTTTAGGTTAGCAGCTTAGTGCTTAACTGTTGCAACACCAGGGTTCTTCAATGTCTACATCAGATGTGGCCTTGAACATTAAAGCATGGAATGTTGTAGAACAGTTACCAACAACCAAAAATTGTACTTCACCTCTACTTAATGTTTATGCTATTACTACAAAAACAACCTCAGGAAAAAAATCAGCTCCAACAAGCTGTAACTTCTCACTTGAGTTAATCAAGTTCACTGGTTTTGAAAGATCCCAGGGCATAAAAGTCTAGTTAAAATACAGATTCTTGTGACTAAAATTTAAATAATCAAATGTATAGCAAAGCAGTATGTATGCATAACTAAGGTTAAAAAAGGTTACACTGCTTAAATATGTAATATTTTCATGCACTGGGCAAATAGGCTTCCTTTAAGAAAGTGTACTGTCATATTACATGTTTTATAATGTGTAGTATTCAGTCAGATATTCATTCATATATCCAAAGCAAGAAGGAGAAAGGAAGCAGGTCACAAAGCAGGATTGATATTGCCACTGAAATTTTCACTTGGTGGATAAAATATTTCTAACACAAAACACCTTATTTTGGTTTAAAGAGCACTGAACTAAAAGACCTGGTTTCTAGTCCCAACTATTCCATATAGCTTTTCTGATCCTTTATTTCATCTGAAAATGAGGAGATTCATTTATTCAACAAAAATCTATGATGATGGATTATATAGTTACTTTCTAATTCTAAAATCTGCAACTCTATTACATTATACATACACATGTATTTTTTCATCTCTCACATCTCTATAAAACTTAACTACAGCATTCACTATTCTACCCAAGAATATATTTACCATTTTCTCTTCATATTCTGGGTCAATTTCCTTTTCAGATTTAGAAGCTTTAGCAGCAAGTTTGAGTTGAAATGGAGCAGCACTTTTCTACAAATCCAAAATAAATAAATTATCAAATTGCAAAGTCTAAAAAATGGTCAGCCTTCTCAATTGAAGAAAGTAAAAAGTATAGACACCCTTTTATCTCGGTACAGAAGTCACTCTTGAGGTTCACCCTTCAACCCTTCAGCCAAAGATTAGGCCCATAAAACCAAACGGGACTAAATGGGCATACCAACACAGGGGCAAGATTGAGAAGGCAGGAAGGGACAGAAAAACTGATAATGGGGAACCCAAGGTCACGAAGGGAGAGTGTTGACATGTCATGGGGTTGGCCATCAATGTCACAAAACAATATGTGTATTAATTGTTTAACAAGAAACTAATTTGCTCTATAAACCTCCATCGAAAGCACAATAAAAAAAATTGTTTTAAAAAGAAAGTAAAAAGTAATTAAAATTAAACGTGTGCCATGCATGGACCAATGATGAAAGCGTGTCACGAAACAGGGCCTATAATTAATCTAGTTCTGACACCCGAGGATCTATAAAAAAACGAACTGAAAAAAATCATGAAAACCAGTGAAATAACATTAATTAAAACAAAAACCAAAAGGTGAAAACACTGAGCCTTTCCACCTATTTTTGAATTTAAAGTGTAACAAATAAGAGATTTAAAATCTAGAATATGTTAATATTATCAACTACAAATCAATGAATTCCAAGAAAAGAAATATTAATTATCAGAAACATTTCTCAATATGGTAGGAACATGCTAGACTCTCAGAAGACTGTGGCTTCTATCCCTGAAAAAACTATTTTTTAATTGTGTTTGTATTTTATTTAGAATATTTAAACTATTTTTATTTAACACCATGTGATCATACATATTTAAGATAATGAAATAGTACAGTTTCAAACTGTACTTATGTTTTATTTTCAAACAACTTATGTTTATTTTCTCCAAACAGGGAAAATAACTGCTTTAAACTATCCACATTACATACATATTTTATAGAGGCAATTTATCAGGGCTGTTAACTATTAACCTTGGATATTTAAAAAGTTGTAATTTGCTGAAAACTAACATCAATCAATTACTTCAAAATACTGAAATTCTCTGGGAGGTAACACACGCGTTGTATCCTTTATAAAGACAAGTTTGTCGTTACAAAGATAAATAGGTATACAGCTTATGCTTCCTTCCCTGCAGGAAATCAAGATATAAAATAATTAAAACATAAATCTGCTCATCGCAAGGCAAAAGACAATTATGTTTGTGAAAACTGAAGAAAACATTTTGATTTTATCATAGCTTTTTTCAACCAGTTCCTGAACACTTAGGCCAAAACTCAACAACAGAATGTGACCTTTAGCATAAGAAAATCATGGCTCCAAAAGCTAGTATCTCTTTCAAGGTTTATTAAAATGTCTATTTGGAGGAAATCCAAATTAAGATAATGGAATTTGACCCTGGTTAGGGTCTATACTTTGGAGTGCTGATCAGATACTGTTCAGTTACTCTAACCCAAATAACAACCATCTTAATTTATAGCATCTCATATGTACACATCACCCATCAGGGATGTTTTCAGTGTAATCCTAGATGTATGGACTAGAAAATGTTAAAGATTCCCTTTAAACCCACACTTTCAAACTGTCATATTTACCATAAATCTATTATATTTTCAAAGTAACAAGAAAAATTGGGCAACAAAATATCCACCATTATCATTCCTTGAAAAGCTGTATGAAGTCTAGATCAAAACAGTGAAAATTATCTCACTTCCTATACACAAGTCTACATCTAATAATGCGGGAAGTAAGCTTCACTTACAAAAAATTAAAGCTTCAATCTTAGAGAAACATTTTACTCATTACCTTTTTGGCTTACTTTGGGTAGAATACCATAAAAAATTAATTTATATGCTAATTAAAATTCCAAATCTTGAACAGTGCTATTAAAAGCTGTGGGTAATTACTTAATTGGCACTATCTTCCAAGTAACAAATATTAAAATACCTAGCTTCTAAACCTTCTCATTTGTACGTGTATACATTATGTTTTAAAAATACTTTTCTCATACAAAAAAAAGATAAAAGGTGACTAAGATATTCTAATGAATTCCATGTGGATTTTTTCCTGGTATTCTTGATGCCATGAGAATACATTCTAAGGTCATCAAAATGCCTTGTCTTAAAGACCATGACCTTTTTCTTGACGTTTTAATTACCAAAAATACCATCTCCAATTTCTTTAGTCTTAGGTTATCCAACCACCATCACTTAAACCAAGTAAGTTCGAGAACCAGAAGGTAAGCAAATATACCTTTGGGCAGCTAAGTGTCATAAGTCAAACTACTAAATATCTACTGAATTCATCGTAAACGTGCTCTTATTCAGAGCCTAGTTTATTTGATACACAGTGAAACCTGTGAGAGCTGTAATGCAACGGGAGTGTTTCTTTTTCCAGGTCTTACAAGTTTTCCGCCTTTGACAGACTGCAGTGTTACCACTTTTCTATCACTATTAGTGGAAAATGTGTGCATTTTCCTTCTCTGACAGGTATCTGCTTACACAGATTCCGGCTTTCACAGGTTTCACCGTATAATTCTAGCAAATTTGATAATCTGGCTTCCCACACCACAGAGAATAAAGTAAGGAGCAGATGACACGGGAAAGACTTCTAGTAGCACACTGTTAACAGCAAGAAGAACACAGGACTAATACCTGTGTTCCACTACAACAGCATTCCTTATCCTTGGTGTTCAGGTATCATTATTTCCCTTTCTCTGCTTCATCATTTGTATTTTTGCATTTTACAGAGATTTCAAATCATTTTGTTACATTTATGTCCTTCCCTTCTGATGAAAGCAGATGAGGTGTTTAAAAAGTGGTAGCTGACAGCTTGACTCTTGAGGAAGGACACCGAAAAGGTATTTAAATAATTAACACAATACTGGAAGGGCCTGGGAAGTGGGTATTTACTTTAGGGGAAACCATCTCCTGGACCTCAACTGCCTTTGTGTCAGTGTTAGATATGATAATTGATGGTCAGGAGGAAAAGGATAACTTGTACTTTTAACACACCATTTGAGGAGGCAAGGGCATTTGCAATATACTTAGATTTTCAAGGGAAAAATTAAAAAAAAAAAAAAAGATGTAGTGACTAAAGTAGTAAACTTCAGTTATCCAGAAAGTTCCCACCATGCATTCCCATTTCCCCATGCTGAGTGGACAAATACAATTTCCGATGAGGCTACAGAGTTTATGAATCTATATATCTCATATGTATCAGGTCTGTTTTTTATGTGGTAGGGTTTTTTTAATTGATTCCCAGTCTTTTCAGAAATCGAAAAATTTATACAGCCTGGAAAATTCGACCACCTTGACCGCCACATGAAAAAAAGCTTTGCGCTTTACATTTGCCCAATCTGGTGAATAGAAGGCACCTTTAGAATAAACACATTTTTTAATCTCCCAACATTTATACTGAAGCTTGGTACTTGGCCCAGCTTTTTTATCTTACTGATCCGAGTACTGTCTACATCTAAATATCTGTATGTTTTCCACGGTTTTCACTCAGCACAATTGTCTGTTTAGTCAACCCTGTAACAGTAAAATGTCACTTAAGCAAGTCCTGAATTTAAAATTGACTCTTTTAATTCAAGACAAAAGGTGTTAATTTCCCTCAAAAGCTTTTCATTTGGTCGTATGCTATCATGTAATGATTCAGACAAAGCCACTTGAGATCGCTAAAGCATAATTTTAATTACCCACCATTTTTTAAATTGTGATATGTCTACTAATAAATAGAGAAAATCCACCCGCAAACGATCTGTTCTGCAACGTTATTAGATATCAAAAATCCATATGCCACATCCAATTTTTTTTAAACCTCAATTTTTCAGCGCGTTTCATAATTTCATTTGCATGTCTTGGTTCCACATGAAATATGCGTTATGGAAATAATACATATTTTCTGGGGTTGGCTTTAATAGGTGTCAAGTCCCTTATGTACATCAGCAGCAGCTCACCCTGGCGACGCTTGATTAAAAAAAAAAAAATCAAGAAAAGAAAAAACCTGCTTGTGTCCAGGAGCCAGCAGCGCCCACTAGGAGAGGGAGGCGGAAGCCTGGGAGGCGTGGGGCCGGATTGGGGGACCATTTGGGTGGCCCTGGAGTGAAACACTATACCGTCGGGGGCGGGGCGGGAGGGAGTGGGGGTGCATACGTTGGAAATTTTCCTAAGCCAAGGTCCACGGTTCCTCAGTTTGCGGCTGGGGGGCACGCCGCGGATAGCTCGCTTTCTCGGGGTGACACCCCCCACTTCAGCAGGCAGGGACAGAAAGAACAAGGAATGATTTTCTTCTGCCATCCAAAAGGCCGACATTGCCAAGCAAAGAAAGAAATGTCTTCCCTCTCATCCTGCGCCCCCCAACCACCAGCACCTTGAAACGCAAAGAAAAAACCAGCCGCAGCGAAGCCCCTGCGGCGCGAGGGTGGGATTGAAGGGCCCAGATTTCCCAAGCGGAGGCCGCCGGGAAGGGAGGGCGCGCGGAGAGGGAAAGGGAGCGGCGGCGGCGGCGGCGGCGGCGGCGGCGGCGGCGGCGGCGGCGGCGGCGGGTTCCTGCACCGCCCCACCTCCCCGCCGTCCCCCAGTTCCGGGAATGGGGAGGGGGCCGGGGCTGTCGCGGGGCTCCGCAGCCCCCGGCCCGGCTCCCGCGCCCTCCGGCCCGCGCCGCGCCCCGCCCCCGCCGGCTGGCGGCGACAGGAAGGGGGAGGGGAGGCCGGCTGGCCGCGCCACCGCCCCCCGCCCGCGCCCGCCGCCCCCAGCCCTGCGGCGCTGCCTCCGGAGGTACCTGTCGGCGCCGAAAGGTCAGGGTTGGGGCCCTCGGCGGGGTCAGGCCCGCGTTTGTCCGCCCCCCACACACACCCCCTTCCTCTCTACCTCGTTCTTCTCGCCCTTCTCCGTGGCCGCGGTGGCTTCGGTGCCCGCGGCGGCCGCTCCCTCCTGCTTCGAGGTGGACGGCCCCGGCTGCTCGTCCTCTAGGACCACGATTGTGGCGGTCGCATCAGCGGCTGCCACGGTGGCTGCCACTGCGGCGGTGTCCGGCTCCATGGCGTTGGAGCAGGGACGAGGAAGGGGACGAGGGCTCCGGGGCGGCGACAGTGGCTGCTCTGGAAAGAGCTAGATGGAGCCGGGGTGAGGAATCACTCCGCTTCCAACCCCTTCGCTCGGCCCCCCCTTCTTTAAATAACCCTCAACCCTGCCCCACTTCCGTCCACCCACCCTACGTCATGGCCTCCCCCCGTCGCCCTCCCCCCTGCCTCCACCCCCCCTCAACGATCGCGAGACTCCCCCTCCCCACCCAGAGCCCGGGCGGGCCCCGCGCGACCAACTGTTGCCTGGGTGTGGGGCGCGGACAGGGGTGGAAGCGGGAACCCACGGCCACGGCCCCCTACAAATCTTCTTCCCCACACGCCCCCAACAGTCAGCCGAGCTCCCCTCGCAGAAGTGTGCAGAAGGAATCCTCTTTGCCTGAAATCTGCTCTTTGTACCTCAGGGCGCTCTCCCCTCCTTGCACAAAGAACTTTTCCTCGGCTTCTAACTGTTCTGTAGCAGGTCATTCTTACCGTTTTCAAAACCCGGAACGCCTCTGGGGACTGACCTTTCCCAGGTCTCTAAGCGGGAATTGGTGGAGCTATACCTACCATCCTAAATTCTTCAAAAGGAGAAGCACTCCTTGCATCTCCTGATTGCAGCTGCAAACACTCACAAGGCAAAGCCTGGCTCTTGGGTTTTATGCATGTTTGCTCTTTTTTCCAACTCTGATACCTGTCAGAAGGCCCATCTGCAGAACCTTTCTTTTGCCTTAGCCACTGAATTTTAAAACTCCTGGGGGGCAAGGTCAAGGGTCCCAGAGAATCTGAGGTAGCATATGGTGGGTACCAAGTACGTGTGATTGGATTGAATCGCTGTGATTTTTTTAGTGCTCTTCCTATTCACACTCCCTTTGTTGTTATTTGGTAGTAATTGAGCACTGATGATATACATGATTATGGGTATGAAAGCACTTTGTAAAGGGTGCAACACTATGCAAAGGAACTATTAAATATTATTGTTACTATTTCTCCTCAACATTTATTTTGATCCATAATGAGAAGATTTACATCCAAGCTTTCAAATTTCAGTCATTAGGGACACAAGATAACAAAACATACAAAAAACAGCATAGCAAACAACAACCACAAAGTCTACAATTTCCAAAATGAAGCAAATACTTCCCAAAGTGAAAAAAAACAAATCATGGTTAATTTCCCTTGATGTTGTTAGGTGCCGTCGGGTCAGCTCTGACTCATAGCGACCCTATGGGACAGAATAGAACTGCGCCATAGGGTTTCCAAGGAGCATCTGGTGGATTCAAACTGCTGACCTTTTGGTCAGCCACCATAGCTCTTAACCACTGTGCCACCAGGGCTCAAATTCCCTTGATAGACCCTCCATACCCTCTTAATGGGTATGGGTTTATACCCTCCTAAATTACCAATCTTAAATGAGGTGTGTGTGATATCTGGAAACAGCAGGAAAGCGTTCCCTCCCCCCCCCCAAAAAAACCCTTTTCCCTGGGGATTATATTCTAAATTCCTTTCTGCTTTAAAAATGTGAATCCTTAATGCAAAAACCATGTGACCTTTTCAGCTATTATTGAATCATTTACACCTTAGTGCAAATGAGTGTATGATCCTATCTGGGAACTGACTTTGAGTGAGAAAAAAAAAAGAGGCTAAGAGCAGGACACTGGTGACTGAAGGGGTGTGCTGCTGAAAGCAGGGGCTGATAGTGCTGATTACTTTTATTATGTTCCTCTCACTTAGATTCCCACTGCCCCCGGCCCCCATGTTTCTTAGCCTGGAGTGCACATGTGTACTATCCAAGGGGAAATAGGGAGCCTCAGTAAAAAATGGCTCATATTTCTGGAGCATCAACTTTACTCAAAAAATGGCACAAAATTAAGCCTCTTAACTGATCATTTTAAACACAGTTTTTTTCTGTTAAAATGCGCAGATGTATTAAGGAGTGGACTGCAGAATTTGGAGTGTCTCCAAAGAAAAGCTTGAAACTTCCAGTTAGACATTCTCACCCTTTCCCACTCCCTGTTCAATCTTTAAAGGCCCTTTGGTGGGAAAGTTCAAAAAGGACCATAAGACACAATGCTGTAATTCATGCACCCACCTAACTTAAGAAGAGCCCTTCCAGATAATGGCAGTGGAGGATTTCTTTGTCACCAAGCTGTGAGTATGGGGGAAACCCTGGTGGTGTAGTGGTTAAGTGCTATGGCTGCTAACCAAAGGTCGGCAGTTCGAATCTGCCAGGCGCTCCTTGGAAGCTCTATAGGGCAGTTTTACTCTGTCCTATAGGGTTGCTATGAGTTGAAATCAACTCGATGGCAGCGGGTTTCGTTTTGGTATGGTGGGTATGGGAAGATAGGATCCCATTTCTTTTCCTGGGGCTTCAAAGGAGAAAGGCTCAAGAAATATTGGTTAAATGTAACCAGTGTCACTGAACAAATTGTGCAGAAATTGTTAAATGGGAACTGAATAAACTTTCACCAAAAACTCAATAAAATATTATTTTAAAAAAATAAATATTGTGTATTGATGTGCTCCTGTTTGCAAGGAAACTTTATTCCACTGTATTTCTCATGGCAAAATGTATAGCATACTCGTTATATTGTGGGTTCAATGCACTTTTGTGAGGAAATCTGAGAAACTCATCCCTTTATAACACCTTTTCTGCGGAAACGTGTTCCAAGTTCCAAAAAGAAAAAGAACTTAGAAATTAATTTGGGGGACAGAACATATGTGTACATTGAAGATTTTTCATGTATGTATAATATGATCCTCCATTTTCTAGAGGACACCACTGAAAATGCTCCCAAGTATATGAATTTGGCCGTAAAGATCGATGCTTGGTCAATAGTCCTTGCCACAGGATTCATGTAAACACTGCCCTTTGACTTGTGGCAGCAGCTGCTATTTACAGAGCATGTGCTACCCCTATTTGCAAATCTGTCTAAAATTCGTGATCTATAGACTTTGTTCAACAAGAGTTACCTCTCTTCTGATCTTATTCAGCACCTTGCTCTGTTACTGCTTTCTCCTGTTATGTGTCTTCATTCAAAATGGTCTTTAATTGCTCCACTCTCTTGGGGTTGGAGAACAAAGCGACATTTTTATAAAGAACTATGAGACCATATTTGGGAACCTCAAAGTGAATGCTAGTCTACTGGACAATGTGTCCATGTTGGTAGATTGTGAATGTTGTAGAGGTTGTCCAGTAGTCATTTTCACATAGCCCAACTTGTTTTGCTACCAGAATGCAGGTCCACTGGTGGTATTAAATGTTTTTGTAAAGTTCATAAAGGCAAGGTCAAGGGCTTGATGTTCCTTCTCTTATCCTGTGTCTGAAATTTATCATCAAAACCACAGTATGACTTAAAACCACATTGTTATCCCACTGGTGACTGTTCTTTAGAAGCTAGTACGAAAGATTCTGGCTGGTCACACTGTCTTGCTTAAAACTCTAGTAACCATGCTGTTCATATCAGTAAACTTTCTCACCATTATTCTTGAAGACACTTATGATGATGGCCTCTTTGAAAATGTGATATTTCTTTGCTGCCGTGTATGCTAAAGAAAAGGAAATAGTAACAGCTTTTTTTTTTTTTTTTTTAGTATATTGGGGTTTTTTTTGTGTTTTAGTGTACTTCTATTGTTTCTCGAGCACCCGCTGTTGTATCAGGACTGTGCTAGGTTCTTTCCATATGATGTGTAATAAAAAAAAAAAAAGTTTTTTTTTAATTGCCATGATAATTCCATGAAACAAATATTATTATCCCTATTTTCCAGATGAGAAAACTGAGAGTCAGAGAGGCTAAATAACTCATCTGAGGTTCCACAGCTAGTAAGTGACCAAAGCCAGATTCAAATCCTGGACTGTCTGGCTCCACACCTCATCTTTCCACTTCACCTTTATTAAGTTCTCTATTCTTCACAGGGCTTTCTCCTTGACAGTAGAAATCATATTGAGAAAATGGTGGAAAAATATGTCTGCCACCTGTTGCTAGCTTTATGAGGAAACATTGTCACTCTTACAGCTCTGGTAGTATGTACTTATCCAGATAACTTCTTTAGCTCTACATAAATGTGTAAGGTGTAAGGTGGAAATTGGAGAATAATTTGGGATTCTTGCATGTACCTAAAATATATTCTCAGAACAGTAATGGGACTTGGGACAATTAAGATACCAAAACCCATTTGCTGTCAAGTCAATTCCGATTCATAGAGACGCTATAGGACAGAGTAGAACTGCCCCCATGGGGTTTCCAAGGTTGTAACCTTTACAGAACCCTATGGGGACAGTTCTACTCTGTCCTATAAGGTCGCTATGAGTCAGAATCGACTCCACGGCAACAGGTTTGGGTTTTTTTGGGCGGGGGGAGTTAGTCTTTATGGGAGCAGACCGCCACATTTTTCTCCCCGCGGAGCAACTGGTAGGTTCAAACTGCTGACCTTCTGGTTAGCAGCTGAGAGCTTAACCACTGTGCCACCAGGGCTCCTTAATTAAAGGAGGGGGAAAACCTAATGGAAATAACTTAGATATCCAAGAGAGGATTTGCAAAACATTGTATAGTATATTCACAAATGGAATACTATGTGGCCATTAAGAATGATTACCTAAATATGTATCTGTTGACATGGAAAATATGTTCCTCATATATTAAGTGAAAAAAGGGCAGACAACAAAATAGAGTGATCCCATTAAAAAAATAAATAATCCATTTACATAAATATATTTCCATAAAACAAAAAGCCTGGAAGGTTCTACTCCAAATGTTAGCAGTAGTTATAGCAAGGTGGTGGAATTCTGAATGATTTTTTTCTTACATTTGCTTCTCTATTCTAATTTTTCTCAGTGAAGGTATATTACTTTTATAATAAATAACTAATGTTTTAAAAGGTAAGTCAAAAAACATCGCTTGAAACTGGACAGGTTGAAATAATCCTGGCAGAAGGAGTATGTACTAGTGGACAGGGTGAGTCAAAAAAAAAAGAAAAAGACGAATTTCGTACTGAAGACACAGTGCAGTTGTTTACTGTGTCATGTAATGCAATATATATTGTAGTGTTTACAAGAAGGTTACCTGGTTGAGGAAGTGTTCTTGACATTATGTTTTTAAGTTGTATGTAAAAGGATTTTTCTACTTTGAAAATAATCAAGCAAAACCTAGCTCAAGAAAAAGATATTGCAAATTTTTTGAAATGCTCTCTTCTGTGAAATTCTATCCACCAATACATGCCCTAGAACATGAAACAGATGCTAAATAATCCTAACTGAGTTTGCTATAGGCACAGTATTATCTCTGCTGAACGTTCTCAGAGGCCGCCTAGCACAGTAATTACCAGCTTGGGCTCTAGAGTCAGGGAGACCTAGAGTTGGAATTCTAGCAAATGATTTAACCTCCCTAAGCCTCAAATTTGCATCTATAAAATGGATATAAGGATACCTAACTCAAAGGAGTTTTATGAGGATTAAATGAAAAAGTGTATGTAAAACATTTAGCATGGTCTTGCCATGTAATATGCACTCAGTGGACGGTAGTTAACAAAAAGTCAAAAAAGGGGTGAGTGCTTTGAGCTTTAGACTGAGCCAAGGAGAAAGCCAGGATATGGGAGATTAAGTCTGAAGTCAGTCCTAAACCAAAGTGGGAATAATGCAGAACTGTTGTTTGCCAGGAGCCCTGGTGGCACAGTGATTAAGAGCTTGCCTGCAAACCAAAATGTTAGCAGTTCAAATCCACTAGCTGCTCCTTGGAAACCCTATGGGGCAGTTCTACTCTGTCCTATACGGTTGCTGTGAGTCAGAATCGACTCCACAGCAATGGGTTTGGTTTGGTTTTTGGGGGGTTGTTTGCCAAGTTAATTTTCTCCGTGTTCATTATCATTTACTAGGGTCAACAATTTGGCTCCATTGCACTTTCCCAAAGGTACCTTCTGAAGAATGGCAGTAAATAGGAGAGAAGGTCAGGACACTCCCCTGCATAGACTGTGTCCTCCTTGAGGATAGAAACCATATCTGACTCATCTTTGTTAAAGGAGTAAATGAAATGAGGTAGGAGGGAAGGGGGTCCAAGGGCTGGCTTCCTAGCCACACTGTGTCCTCCACCCTCCACATGTACCCTTCAAACTCTGTGTTGCTGCTGTGGTTTCTCTCATTTTTCCTCCTTCATCTTTGGCCCTAGGTGTCCATTTTTGCTAGATTTCACAAGCATAATAATATATTTATGTAACAGTTATCAAGGCTCTTGTATAGCTTATCCACTATGCACAGAACAAGATACCAGGACAGGGCTTCGAACAGGTTCATTCTGGTTCAAACCCCTGCTGAAAATTTGCATTTCTAACAAGTTAAGAGAAACAAGTTACCTGCTGAGAATTTCCAAATGTACTGAACCAGAATCTACATTTTTAACAAGATCCCCAGGTGATTCTTACATACAACTTCCTGGGACTTGTTAGAAGTAGTTCTCAAACTTTAGCATATCAGTATCACCTGGAGGACTTGTTCAAACACAGGTGGCTGGGTCTATCTCCAGAGTTTCTGAATCAGGTTTGGGGTGGAGTTAAGAATTTGCATTTCTAACAAGTTCCTAGGTGGTGCTGATGCTGCTGGCTGGAGACCACACTCTGAGAACCAGTGCCCTAGAACTAAAAAAAAAAAAAATTTTTTTTTTTTTTTTAAGGATTGGCAAATTTTTTCCGTAAAGGGCCAGGTAGTAAATATTGAGGCTTTGTGGGCCATAAGTGCTCTGTTGCAACTACTCAAATCTGCCATTGTAACATGAAAGCAGCCATAGACAATAGTGAAACAAATGAGTATGGCTGGGTTCCAATAAAACTTCATTTATGGCCACTGAAATTTGAATTTCATATAATGAAATGTTATTCTCCTTTTTATTTCTTCAACAATTTAAAAAAAAATGTAAAGGCCATTCTTAGCTCGAGGGCCATACAAAAAACAGACAGTGGGCTATGTTCGCCCACCCCTGTGTAAAAGAGACTTGGTATGGAAGGAAGGCAAAACAAACACAAGTGGGGAAAAAAAAACATAACAAAGCAATAAGCACACAAATAGGTGTTTAGCCTCAATAGTTGTTGTTTTTGTTGCTGCCCTTGGTTGCTGTTGAGTTGATTTCGACTCCTGGAGACCCCATGTGTGTCAGAGTAGAACTGCTCTATAGGGTTTTCACAGCTGTGACCTTCTGGAAGCATATCACCAGGCCTGTCTTCCAAGGTGCCTCTGAGTGGGTTCGAACTGCCAACCTTTCAGTTAGTAGTCGAGCACTTAAGCGTTTGTGCCACCCACCCAGGTTGGGTAGTCATCAGGGAAATGTAAGGTAAAACCACAATGAGCTACTACTACACATCCACTAGAATGGCTAAATTTTTTAAAGACTGACAATACCAAGAGTTGATGAGAATGGGGAGGAATAACTCATACAGTGCAGGTGGGAGTGTAAATTGTACAATTACTTTGAAAATCAGTTTAGCATTATTAACTAGAGTTGAACACCTGTGCACCGTATTGTAGACACAGAGATGTGCCACCCAGATTCTCTTTCAAGGAAGGACGTTCTGCCCAGATACGGAGAATACAATCAGCAGATAGCCTCTAGCTGTCAGCTCCTTGAGGGTCTACCTTAGATACAGAGAGCTGCTTTGCCCAAGGTCATGCCCTTCCTAAGGTGATTAAGCAAGGCAGGGGCGTAAAGGACCCTTTTCCATGGTTGTTGCAGAACACACTGATAGGTACTACTTGTTCCAAAGCTCCATGCCAGGGTGACTCAAGCCTTGCCCGATTTGTATCACAGTTCATCTTCTCCCTCTGCCCAATCTACTTGCTCCACCTTTCTTTCACGGTTGTTGATTCCTAATAAACATCTCGTACCCAACACTCCATCTCAGCTTCTGCTTCTGGAGACCCAAACCTTCGATACCTTTGACCTAGCAATTCCACCAGAATTATGTACCCTATAAGGAACCCTGGTATCACGACAGTTAAGCACTCAGCTGCTAACCAAAAGGTTGGCGGTTCAAACCCACCCAAAGGTTCTATGGGAGAAAGACCTGGTAATCTGCTTCCATAAAGATTATAGCCAAGAAAGCCCTATAGGGCAGTTCTACTCTGTCACATGGAATTGCTATGAGTTGGAGTCAACTCGACAGCATTCAATAACAAAACCCTAGAGAAAATCATTCATATGTGCCCTGAAAGACATGTACAAGAATGTTCATAGCAGCTTTTGTTTGTAATAGCTAACTACTGGAAACCACCTAAATGTCCATCAACAGGGGAATGAATGAATTGTGATATATTTATGCAACGGAATGTAATGCATCAGTGAAAATGAATGACAGTTATATGCAACAACATGCATTACATAATACTCAGTGAAATCAGCAGTATACAGAAGAGTACATAGGAGTCCCTGGGTGGCACAAATGGTTAGGCATTCAACTACCGGCCAAAAGGTTGGTGGTTTGAACCTACCCAGAAGTGCCTTGAAAGACAGGCCTGGCAATCTGCTTCCGAAAGGTGACAGCCTTGGAAACCCTGTGGGGCACAGTTCTACTCTGACAACAACAGCAGCAACAAAGGAGCATATACTGTAGTATGCCATTCATCTGAAGTTCAAAAACAGGTAAAAGTAAACTATATGGCTGCATTCATACGTGATAAAACTAAAGGAAAACAAGGAAATGATTATCATAGAAGTCAAAATAGTGATTATATCTAGGGATGATCTTCAAAATGTTTAATGACCAGTATGGTATCTATAAGTCGAAATCGACTCGATGGCAGTGGGTTTTTTTTATGGCATACAGGTTGATCAATCCAAAAAGACAGGAGCCTTAATGCCTCATCAGTGTATGCTGACTCAGTGTCAGCCCTGGTTTAATCCTGGCCAGGGGAAGAAGAGGTGATCAGAGAGGGACACCACGTTGAGGGGTGACTTCCAAAGTGCTAACAATGTTCAATTTCTTGACTTGGATAGAGGTTACATGGGCATTTGGCTTATAATTACGTGTTAAAGTGTATGTATATATTTTATGAGCATTAGAAGAAAGAAAAGCTAGGTGTACCATACCCAAACCAAACTCATCGCCATAGAGTAAAGCCTGACTCATAGTGACCCTATAGAACAAAGTAGAACTGCCCCCATAGGGTTTCCAAGACTGTAATCTTTACAGAAGCAGACTGGCACATCTTTCTCCCATGGAGCAGCTGGTGGGTTCGAACCACTGAACATTTGATTAATAGCCAAGCGCTTTAACCACTGTGCCACCAGGGCTCCCTTCAGATATACCATCCCATTGCCATCAAGTCAAATATGTAAATTAATGTTTTATAAATGGTCTTTTTAAAAAATGTGTCTATAAAGCACTGAGGATTTGGTGGGCAAGCAGAGATAAGAATGATCAGAGCTCATCATGCGCTTACTCATTCTGTAACAATATGATACAAAACAGACCTTGAAAAGTTCCAAGAAGTTCTATAAGAAGTACACAGAGACAGTGTTGTTCAGAAAAGGGAGCATTCCTTTCCTGTTGAAAGTGACAAGAGAAAAGCTTCAAAGGTGGAACACCATTTCAGGTGAGCATTGAAGAACAGAGAGAATTCCAGCAGGTATGACTGCAAATGAAGTCGTGGGGAAGACAAAGCATTAACAGTGAGATGGAAGTAAGAAGTGGTAGCATGTGATCAAGAAATCCAATAAGTCAAATTGATTAGAGCAGCATTTCCCAATTTGTTTTCATGCTTAACATCCTTAGGAAAAATTTAAATCATTCTTTATTCTCTGCCAGGGAGAGTTATATATTCCATAGATACCTGTAGAACAGCTACTGTGCTGGGTACTAGGTATACAACAATTAGCAAGACGGACAAGATTTTGGAGTTTAGACTGCCTATATCTCAACTTAAGTTCTTTCTAGAGGCACTATTCTTCTCTGAGAGCAGAAAACAATCTAGACTTATCTGGGTAAACTCAGTCAATTCAATGTTTTTTGTTTGTTTCTTTCTTTCTTTGTTCATTTGTTTTTTTTTAGTATTCCTTGTTTAAACTCAATCAGATTTAGGATTCAATCCTTCTTTCCTCCATGACCCTGGTGTTGATTTTGAACTCTAGGGTTTATGCAAGACCGAAAGCGTGATGGTGGGGAGGAAGTGCCCACTTCATGGGCTCTTCTTATATTCTGCACTGGCCTTCCCTGAGATGTACTGTCATCCTCTCATCTATCCTTGCTGCCACCCACTGAAGTGGCCAAGTCCCCATCAGGCCTCTAATGGCATCTTCCTACTGATACTCAATGCTGCTTCCCCTTGTTATGACCACACGACCCCATTTTCTAAGTTCTCTTCTTTTACTACTCGCCTCCTTCTCCTCAGCTTTGATCTATTGGAGGTGGGGGAAGGAGGTGAAGAACATAACATGGTCTTCTCAGTAGGTAGTCTTTCCAATCTTTGTGTCTTATATCCTGGACTGAGACTCAAAACACCATTCTAGAAACCAAGAATATATTCTCCAGTTCCTTCACGGCACCTGCACTGGGGGTGATACCAGCCTCATGTCTCAGTGTCTGCATTGAGGAGGGTCAGAGAGTTGAGGGAAGAAGGAAGCTCAGGTAATCTTCATTGATCATCCCACCTTATCCATCAGAGAGTAGTAACACTCACTGACTAGGCCTTGCAGCATTTGCAAATAGACAAAAGCTGCTTTCAAGATCTGATGCGTGGAATTCTTTTTTTTTTTTAAATCATTTTTTTAATTGTACTTTAGGTGAAGGTTTACAGAGCAAACTAGCTTGTCATTAAACAGTTAATACACATATTGTTTTGTGACATTGGTGGCCAACCCCATGACATGTCAACACTCTCCCCTTCTTGACCTTGGGTTCCCCATTATCAGCTTTCATGTCCGTTCCTGCCTTCTCATCCTTGCCCCTGGGACAAGGGGAGTTTCGTTTTATGGGCCTGTCTAAACTTTGGCTGAAGGGTGAACCTCAGGAATGACTTCATTACTGGCTAAAAGGTGTCCATGGGCCATACTCTCGGAATTTCTCCAGTCTCTGTCAGACCAGTAAGTCTGGTCTTTTTTTTTTTTTTTGACTTAGAATTTGTTCTACATTTTTCTCCAGCTCTGTCTGGTACTGATGTTTGGAATTCTTGAATTCTGTGCTTTAAGAAAATATTCACTTGTTTAGCATTTTTTGTTCTTTGTTTCTAAATGATGAGATTAGAGATACAGTTTTATTTTACAGATGTGGATAATTTGTATTCCCAATAAGTAAAAACCAAATTGAATTTAGCCATAACTATATTTTTTCTTATTTATATTTTTTCTTTTAGGGATTTTGAAGTACTATAAAAATCTTTATGTGCTGTATAGGAATTTGGATCAGATAAATTCAGCTTATGTGTCTGATGGGTATCATCTTGCAAATTCACAGAATTTTTTTTTTACCTAAAATTCTTCTTTATTTTTTTCTGAAGACCAGTGCCATTATTTATTTTTATCACAAGGAATGTTTGTTGTTGATCTTCAATGTCTTTAAGGCCTTTGAAAAAGTAAAACCAAAACCAGATCATTGCTTTTGAGTTGATTCCGACTCATGGTGACCCCATGTGTTACAGAGTAGAACTGCTCCATAGGGTTTTCTTGGCTGTAATTTTTAAGGAAGCAGATTGCCAGGCCTTTCTTACACAGTGCTGCAGGGCAGGTTCAAACCACCAACATTTAGGTAAGTATTGGAGAACAAGCTGTTTCTGCTACCCAGGAACTTTTGTATAAACGTAGATACTTATTTCCTCAATATTGTAGTAGTTCAATTTTTTTAAAATTTTTTTGTTTTGTAGTCCAGTCTAATCTTTGAAGAGTGGGCTTCGGGAATGGTTTTAGTTCAGGGTTAACAGAGCGTCCGGGGACCACGGCTTCGAGGGTTCCTCCTGTCTCAGTCAAACCATTAAGTCTGGTCTTTTTGCACTTTTCTCCCACTCTGTCAGGGACTCTGTATTGTGTTCCCTGTCAGGGTGGTCATTGGTGGTAGCCAGGCACCATCTAGTTCTTCTGGTCTCAGGCTGATGGAGTCTCTGGTTTATGTTGCCCCTTTGTCTCTTGGAAACTCTGGTGGTGTGGTCATTAAGAGCTATGGCTGCTAACCAAAAGGTCAGCAGTTCAAATTTACCAGGCACTCCTTGGAAACTCCATGGGGCAGTTCTACTCTGTCCTATAGGGTTGCTATGAGTCAGAATCAACTCAACAGCAATCGGTTTTGTCTCTTGGGCTAATATTTTCCTTGCGCCCTTGGTGTTCTTTATTCTCCTTTGCTCCAGTTGCATTGAGACCAACTGATGCACCTTAGATGACCACTCACAGCTTTTAAGACCCCAGATGCCACTCACCAAAGTGGGATGCAGAACATAGTCTTAATAAACTTTGTTGTGCCAATTGACCTAGATGTCCCCCAAAACCATGGTC
The DNA here is from genome assembly GCF_030014295.1 of Loxodonta africana. Classification (NCBI taxonomy): domain Eukaryota; kingdom Metazoa; phylum Chordata; class Mammalia; order Proboscidea; family Elephantidae; genus Loxodonta; species Loxodonta africana. Next base: position 151,584,580 of record NC_087369.1, read on the forward strand.
CCCAGACCCCAGCTCCTGCTACTCTGTCTCTCAAAGTATTTGGTTGTATTTGGTTGTGTAGAATTATTTTATTTTATCATTTTTATCCTCTCTATATATATATTTTTATATTTTAGTATTAGCATCTCTTTGCTTCTCTGTGGATTTATATGATATGACCAATTTTTTTTAAGCTAACGCTATAAAGATTGAGACAAAGATGGTAAACTAGCAGCGTTCAGCTGGATGATCAGCTGAGTGCTCAAGTCATGAGCACAACCATCTGATTGTCTCTATCCACTGCGCATGCTCAGTTCCTGGGTAGAGCATAAGGTTTCTGAAGAGTAGTGATGGGAGATAACTGTGGAAACTTACATTCAGGACAGATGCTTGGGCCTTACGTGCCAGGCTAACTCCATATTCATTCAGTTTAGCATCTCCAGTTTTGGAGGGGTGGAAGAGAATAGGCCAGGGGAACGCCAGACCTGATTGTGGGATTCACTAAGCAGAAAGGAGGCCCTAGTTTAGGAGAGGGAGGGAGGTAGGGAAGGGGGTGGAGGGTGAAGGGAATTAAACTAAAGGGGTGGGAATAAAAAGTAGCAAAGGAAAGATGATGCTTAAAAGGGGAAAAAGAAAGCCTGGAGGGCCTCTCATGCCAAAGGAGGCCTGCTTCCGTCTGCTGTGCCTGTCACTGTCTCATCAGAAGTGTGGATGATAGGCTATGGCCCCAGATAATGAGCCTTTCTCAGCCCAAATTCCATAAGGAATGAAAAGTACAAATGGAAATACGTAACAATGAGCTCAAATAAAAATGAGCACTTCCTTGGTGGGAATGTAAAATGGTACAACCACTTTGGAAATCTATCTGGCTTTTTCTTAAAAAGTTAGAAATAGAACTACCATACAACCTAGAAATCCCACTCCTCGGAACATACCCTAGAGAAATAACAGCCTTTACACGAACAGATATATGCACACCCATGTTTATTGCAGCTCTGTTTACAATAGCAAAAAGCTGCAAGCAACCAAGGTGTCCATCAACGGATGAATAGTTAAATAAATTATGGTATATTCACACAGTGGAATACTATGCATCGATAAAGAACAGTGACAAATCTGTGAAACATTTTATAACATGGAGGAAACTGGAAGGCATTATGCTGAGTGAAATTAGTCAGAGTCAAAAGGACAAATATTGTATAAGACCACTATTATAAGATCTTGAGAAATAGTATAAACTGAGAAGAACACATACTTTTGTGGTTACGAGGAGGGGAGGGAGGGAGGGTGGGAGAGGGTTATTTACTGATTACTTAGTAGATAAGAACTACCTTAGGTGAAGGGAAGGACAATACTCAATACACAGAAGGTCAGCTCAACTGGACTGGACCAAAAGCAAAGAAGCTTCCGGAATAAACTGAATGCTTCGAAGGTCAGCGGAGCAAGGGCGGGGGTTTGGGGACTATGGCTTAAGGGGACTTATAAGTCAATTGGCAAAATAATTCTACTATGAAAACATTCTGCATCCCACTTTGAAGTGTGGCGTCTGGGGTCTTAAATGCTAACAAGCAGCCATCTGAGATGCATCAATCGGCCTCAACCCACCTGGATCAAAGGAGAATGAAGAACACCAAGGTCACATGATAACTATGAGCCCAAGAGACGGAAAGGGCCACATGAACCAGAGACTTACATCATCCCGAGACCAGAAGAACTAGTTGGTGCCTGGCCACAACCGATGACTGCCCTGACAGGGAGCACAACAGAGAACCCCTGAGGGAGCAGGAGATCAGTGGGATGCAGACCCCAAATTCTCATAAAAAGACCAGACATAATGGTCTGACTGAGACTAGAAGAATCCTGGCGGTCATGGTCCCCAAACCTTCTGTCGGCCCAGGACAGGAACCATTCCCGAAGACAACTCATCAGACATGAAAGGGACTGGACAGTGGGTAGGAGAGAGATGCTGATGAAGAGTGAGCTAATGATATCAGGTGGACACTTGAGACTGTGTTGGCATCTCCTGTCTGGAGGGGGGATGGGAGGATAGAGAGAGTTGGAGGCTGGCAAAGTTTTCACGAAAGAGAGACTGGAAGGGCTGACTCATTAGGGGGAGAGCAAGTGGGAGTACAGAGTAAGGTGTATATAAGCTTATATGTGACAGACTGACTTGACTTGTAAACTTTCACTTAAAGCACAATAAAAATGAAAAAAAAAATGAGCACTTCTTTATACTGCCCTGTATGGAAAGCAGTATCTATGTTGGATGTATATATATGAAAAGTGAGGTTTTTCAACTAGTAGTGATTTAAAAATCAATGAATCATTTATGCCTCTTCTCGGCCTGCCTTCCAGACTCTGGCTGCTGACTCACCTACGCAGAATCTTCCTTCCCAGCCTCATCTATGTCAGGCAGGCCAGTTTTCAGGCCTTTGCAGGCCCCAAGCACACTCACATGTGGAGGCCTCAGCCGGCATCATATTAAATATATTTAAATGAATCTACATGCTGCCAGAAAGATTTAGATTTTTGCTATAAGTTTTGAAAGAGTTTTTGTTAATTTTGCTTTTGAAATTATTTATCTGTGCATAACTAATTTATGATGGCTGCGATATTTCTCCATAATCATTGTGCATACGTGGGAATTCTTGGGAAGTGAGAAGATCCAAACTAAAAATCGTTTTCAAATATAATGGAATTTTTTAAATAAATGCAAAATTGAGCAATTAATGAACATGATATAATGTTATATTTTACAGTCATTCCATTAAATTGCTACTAATTTTCAGTTGGCCATTTTATTCTAAGTATTTTACAGCCATGTTTTTTAATAGTTTATTTTATTTTTGTTGTTGAAAATATACACAGCAAAACATAAACCAATTCAACAATTTCTACATGTACAATTCACTGACCTTGATCACATTCTTCAAGTTGTGCAGCCATTCTCACCCTCCTTTTTCAAATTGTTCCTCTGTCATTAGTATAAATGCACTGCCCCCTAAGCTTCCTATCTAACCTCTCAAGTTGCTGTTGTCAGTTTGATCTGGTATAGATAGTTCTTCAAAAGAGCACAGTGCTCAAGGCAGACATTTTTTCTAATTAAGTGAAATGATTGTGTGGTTTAAAAAAGACTTCAGGGGATATTTTTGGTTTAAGGTTTAAAGATTATCTCAGGGCAATAGTTTTGGGGGTTTATCCAGCCTCAATGACTCTAGAAATTCTGGATTCTATGAGAATTTTAAATTCCGTTCTGCATTTTTCCTCCCTTTTGATCAGGATTATTCTATAATACAGCCATGTTTTTTAAGATATCAATTTTTTATTTTGTCTGTAAAATGCTCATAAGTCCTAGACATTTGGTTATAGTTATCAAATGGATAAAAGACAAGCACTTAGTATCTGTTTAATTTTGTGTGTGTGTGTGCACGCGTGAGCATGTGTACACGGCAGTGGGACTCATCTTTCCTTGAAGCTAGAGTTTAATTTATTTGAACTTTGTTCAATGGCCATTTAAATCTTTGCGTTGAATTCGTCTGGTACACAAATGCAAGTATAGGGTGTATGACCTTTATTCGGTTTGGCAAAGTGCCATCTGATGATTAGTGAGAATGATCAGAGCTGTACATTAAGGAATTTACTAGAGAATTGACAAAACATATGAGTCATTGAATATCATAGGCAAGGGAGAGGCAGGGGTCATAGATAAGTTGAACAATGGTATCATTAACAACCCTAGGGAAGGCATAAGGCTGCTATGGATAAAATAATTATCTTAGCCAATTCACAAAAATTACTTAACACATAAAGAAGTACATAAGTAAATATCGCCCCTGAAGTGATCCTAGAAAAGGAAGCAGGGGTGGTGAGACTTAGTCTCATGTACTTTGTTTTGTTTGTTTGTTTTTTAATTGTACTTTAGATGGAAACCCTGGTGGCGTAGTGGTTAAGTGTTACGGCTGCTAACCAAAAGGTTGGCAGTTCAAATCCGCCAGGCCCTCCTTGGAAACTCTATGGGGCAGTTCTACTCTGTCCTATAGGGTCGCTATGAGTCGGAATCGACTCGACGGCACTGGGTTTAGTTTGGTTTTTTGGTACTTTAGATTAAGGTTTACAGAACGAACTAGTTTCTCATTAAATAGTACACACATTGTTCTATGACTTTGGTTAACAACCCCACTACATGTCAACACTCTCTGTTTTCAACCTTGGGTTCCCTATTACCGGCTTTCCTGTCCCTTCCTGCCTTCCAGTCCCTGCCCCAGGGCTGGTGTACTCCTTTAGTCTCATTTTGTTTTATGGGCCCGTCCAATCTTTGGCTGAAGGGTAAACCTCAGGAGTGACTTCATTACTGAGATGAAAGGGTGTCCAGGGGCCATACTCTCAGGGCTTCTCCAGTCTTTGTCAGGGCAGCACGTATGGTCTTTCTTTTTGAGTTAGAATTTTGTTCTACATTTTTCTCCAGCTCTGTCTGGGACCCTCTATTGTGATCCCTGTCAGAGCAGTCAGTGGTGGTAGCCAGGGACAATCTCATCGTACTGGGCTCAGTCTGGTGGGGGCCATGGTAGCTGTGGTCCATTAGTCCTTTGGACTAATATTTCCCTTGTATCTTTAGTTTTCTTCATTCTTCCTTGCTCCCTAAGGGGTGAGACCATTGGAGCATCCTAGATGGCCACTCACAGGCTTTTAAGACCCCAGACACTACTCACCAAAGTAGAATGTAGAACATTTTCTTTATAAACTATGTTATGCCAGTTGAGCTAGATGTTTCCTGAGACCATGGTCCCCACAGACTTCAGCCTAGCAAATTTGGTCCCTCAGGGAGCTTGGATGTGTCTATGAAACATCTATGACCTTGCCTTGTACAAGTTGTGCTGGTTTCCCCAGTATTGTGTACTGACTTACCCTTTACCAAAGTTACCACTTATCTATTGTCTAGTGTTTTTCCATCCCTACCACTCCCCTCCCTCGTAACCATCAAAGATGATTTCTTTTTGTGTGTAAACCTTTTCAGTACAGTAGTGGTCTCATACAATATTTGTCCTTTTGTGATTGATTTATTTCACTCAGCATGATGCCCTCCAGATTCATCCATGTTATGAAATGCTTCACAGATTCATCATTGTTCTTTATCATTGTATAAATACTCCACTGTGTGTATGTACCACAGTTTGTTTCTCCAGTCATCAATTGACGGGCATCTAGGCTGTTTTCATCTTTTTGCTCTCGGGTCTCACGTACTTTGGATATGTTATCAAGAAGGACCAGTCCCTGGAGGAGGACATCATGCTTGGTAAAGTAAAGGGTCAGTAACAAAGAGAAAGACCCTCAATAAGATGGATTGACACAGTGGCTACAGCAATGGGCTCAAGCATAGCAACAATTGTGAGGATGGCGCGGGATCCATCAGTGTTTCATTCTATTGTACATAGGGTTGCGATGAGTTGGAACCAACTCAATGGCTCCTAACAATGACAACCAACTTTGACTCTGTTTTTGGTAGCTTCCGTCCAGTCTACCCCCTACTCACGGTGACCCCATGCACAACAAAGGAAACACTGCCTGGTCCTGCACCATCCCCGTGATCCATTGCCGATTAGACCATTATGATCCATAGATAGGGTTTCTACTGGCTAATTTTTGAAAGTAGATTGTCAGGCCTTTCTTCCTAGTTCCTCTTAGCCTGGAAGCTCCGCTGAAACCTGTTTAGCATCGTAGCAACATGCAAGCCTCCACTGACAAACAAGTTGTTGCTGCACACGAGGTGCATCGGCTGGGAATCAAACCTGGGTGTCCTGCATGGAAGGCAAGAATTCTACCTCTGAACCCCCACTGGTTCACAACTTTGACTCTAACCCCACCCAGTTTCAGTGCACCCTAAACACCATTTTAGACTGTCCCACTGCATGACCTTCTGCTGGGCCTGCTATGCTAATTTCCAAGCCTGATGAGCTTTCTTGGTATGTTTTCTCTGCTCTTGCTTTCCATTTGCCAAGTATTGCCAGAGAAAGTTACAGACCTGCGCTGATTTGGCCCACTATATAAATTCATGCAATCTGCCTCCAACTGAGCTCTTTTCTGCTCTAAAAACCTTTATTAATTTGTCTGGATTCATCATTACTCTTCCAACAATGACATTTTCCTCCTCTTCTGTCCTATTCAAGTCCCCAACCCTCTACTCTCTTCTGCAATTTCACCAGATTAAATGTGATAACTCGGGTAAAGCAGTTAGCGTAGTGCCTGGCATGTGTTGTATTGTTAGCTGCCATCAAGTCAGCCCCAACTCATAGGGAACCCATGTGTGTCAGAGTAGAACTGTGCTCCATAGGGGTTTTAATGGCTGATTTTTCAGATTTAGATTGCCAGGCCTTTCTCCCGAGGTGCCTCTGAGTGGACTCAAACCTCTAAACTTTTGGTTAACAACCAAGCACGTTAACTCTTTGTACCGCCCAGGGAGTCCTCGCTTGGCACATACCCATTGCCATCAATTTGATTCTGACTCACACAGACCCCATAGTACAGAGTAGAACTGCCCCATAGGGTTTTCAAGGCTGTAAATCTTTACAGAAGCAGACTGCCACATCTTTCTCCAGCAGAGAGGCTGGTGGGTTCGAACACCAACCTTTCAGTTGTCAGCCGAGCACTTAACTGCTGTGCCACCAGGGCTCCTTCACATGTCATCAGTAAGAATTAAACGAAGTTATGTATGTAAAACTCCAAGCAGGGTTTCTGTCACGCAGTGAGTGTTCAACATTAAAAAAAACATTAGCTATCAGTATTATTACTGTCATTACTATTGCAACATCCACTTACTACTTTTTTTGAGAAAATCATTATTTCCCCTGTGAGATAACCTCATTTTGTAATGTCCTCACCTCAACACATTTCAATTCCTATACAACCTCTTATTCCTCACTAAACAACTATCTATTCAAATACCCACTATACACCATGCACTGTTCTAGATGCTGAGGATATATAGACTCAGCAAAATATCTTACTTTTTCTCTGAAGATGATCACCACCTTGGATCCTTCTTCTTCCCAATCACTGAGAGATTTTGCTTCCAACCTTCCTGCCTCCCTCTTCTAGCATCTGATATGTCCCCCTCTTAGCTGGCTCCTTCTCCTTTGCTTTAAAGTGGCTTCCAGCTTTGTCAAGAACCTATTTTGATCTAACTAATTTAGTTAAAATTGTATTTCACTCTTTTATTTCCAAACGTCTTCAATATGTGGCCCCTCCTCAATTCACTGTAATCTTGTTTCTACCCTTGCCATTTATTGCAACTACACATTCAGCAGTCCCCAGCAAACTCCTTGATCCATCTAAAGAAAGTCTCTCAATCCCCATTTTCCTTGTCCTGTTCTCAGCATGTGACACTGCTAACCCTTTCCCACATATTTTCCTTAGTTTTCATTTCCATTTATTGCAAACAATTTCAAACACAGGAAAGCACATGGAATAGCATAACCAATATATGTACCTACCACCTGGTTCTATCAAATCTTGCAACAGTAACTTTCAGATAGTGTTTAAAGACATAAATATTACAGATATAGTTGATATTCCCTGTGCACACCTCTCCAGTCTCAATCTTCTCCCTCCCTTCAATTTGGTGATGACCATGCCCTTTTAAGTTTTATATACTATTACTGCATATCCATGTAGCCATAAGCAACAGATAAATTTTTCAAACTTTATATAAATGGTATACTGTGTGTTTTGCAATTTGCTTTTTTTGCTCAATGTTATGTTTGCTTAGACTTAACTATGTTAATACATGTAGGTCTAGTTTAAAATAGTAATCAACTTCATGAATACCATGATTTATTTATTTATTTATTTATCCATTTACCTGCTGATGGGCAACAACAACAAGGTGTGCCTGACCCATGTCATGGTCTTTTTAATCGCCTCATATGGATGTGAAAGCTGGACAATGAAAAAGGAAGACAGAAGGAGAATTGATGCATATGAATTGTGGTATTGGTGAAGAATATTGAATATACTGTAAATTTCCAGAAGAACAAACAGATCAGTCTTAGAAGAAATATAACCAGAATGCTTCCTGGACACATCATCAGGAAAGACCAATTGCCAGAAAAGACCATCATGGTTAGTAGAGGGTCAATGAAAACAAACAAAACCCTTGATGAGATGGATTGACACAATAGCCAAAACAATGGACTCGAATATACCAACCATCGTGAAGATGATGTGGAACCAGGCAACATTTCATTCTGTACTGGGTATACATAAGGTCACCATGAGTCAGAACCAACTTGACAGAAACTAACAACACCACCACCTAGATAGAAGTGGAATTTCTGGATTGGAGTGTATTGCATATTCAACTTTTTCGTTGTTGTTGTTAGGTGCCGTCAAGTCGGCTCCGACTCATAGTGACCCTTTGTACAACAGAATGAAACACTGTGTGGTCCTGTGCCATCCACACAATCCTTGTTATGTTTGATTGAGCCCATTGCTGCAGTCACTGTGTCAATCCATGTGGTTGAGAAACTTCCTCTTTTTCGCTGACCCTCTACTTTACCAAGCATGATGTCCCGCTCTGGGGATTGATCCCTCCTGATAACGTGTATAAAGTATGTGAGACCTAGTCTCACCATCCTTGCTTCTAAGGAGCATTCTAGTTGTACTTTGTTCGTTCTTTTAACACATTTGTTCATTCTTTTAACAGTCCGTGGTATGTTTGATATTCTTCGACGACACCACAATGCAAGGGCATCAATTCTTATTAAGTCTTCCTCTTCACTGTCCAGCTTTCACATGCATATGAGGCGATTGAAAACACCATGGCTTGGGTTAGGTGCACCTTAGTTCTTAAAGTGACAGACACCTCTGCTTTTCAACATTTTAAAGAGGTCTTTTGCAGCAGATTTGCCCAAAGCAATGCATCTTTTGATTTCTTGACTGCTGCTTCCATGGGTGTTGATTGTAGATCCAAGTAAAATGAAATCCTTCACAACTTCAATCTTTCTTCCATTTATCATGGTGTTGCTTATTGGTCCAGTTGTGAGGATTTTTCTTTTGTTTATGTTGAGGCATAATCCATACTGAAAGCTGTGGTCTTTGATCTCCATCAGTAAATGCTTCAAGTCCTCTTCACTTTCAGCAAGCAAAGTTGTGTCATCTGCGTAACGCAGGTTGTGAATGAGTCTTCCCCCAATCCTGATGCTCTGTTCTTCTTCATATAGTCCAGTTTCTCAGACTATTTGCTCAGCATACAGATCGAATACCCAAACCAAACCAAACCCAGCGCCTTCGAGTCAATTCCAACTCATAGCAACCCTATACAACAGAGTAGAACTGCGCCATAGAGTTTCCAAGGACTGCCTGGCAGATTTGAACTGCTGACCCTTTGGTTAGCAGCCGTAGCACTTAACCACTATGCCACCAGGGTTTCCTACAGATTGAATAAGTATGATGAAAGAATACAACCCTGATGTACACCTTTCCTGACTTTAGACCACACAGTATCCCCTTGTTCTGTTCGAAACGACTGCTCTTGATCTATGTACGGTTTCCTCATGAGCACAATTAAGTGTTCTGGAACTCCCATTCTTTGCAGTGTTATCCATAATTTGTTATGATCCACACAGTCGAATGTTTTTGCATAGTCAGTAAAACACAGCTAATCATCTTTCTGGTGTTCTCTGCTTCCAGCCAGGACCCATCTGACATCAATAATGATATCCCTGGTTCCACATCCTCTTCTGAATCCAGCTTGAATTTCTGACAGTTCCCTGTTGATATACTGTTGCAACCACCTTTGAATGATGTTCAGCAAAATTTTACTTGCAGGTGATATTAATGATATTGTTCAATAATTTTTGCATTTGGTTGGCTCACCGTTCTTGGGAATAGGCACAAATATGGATCTCTTCTAGTCGGTTGGCCAAGAAACTGTCTTCCAAATTTCTTGGCATAGATGAGCGAGCACTTCCGTGCTGCATCTGTTTGTTGAAACGTCACAATTGGTATTCTGTCAATTCCTGGAGCCTTGTTTTTCACCAGTGCCTTCAGTGCAGCTTGGACTTCTTCCTTCAGTACCATCGGTTCCTGATCGTATGCCACCTCTTGAAATGGTTGAACGTCGACTTATTCTTTTTGGTATAATGAGTCTGTGTATTCCTTCTATCTTCTTTTGATGCTTCCTGCATTGTTTAATATTTTCCCTATAGAATCCTTCACCACTGCAAATCAAGACTTGAATTTTTTCTTCAGTTCTTTCAGCTTGAAAAATGCCGAGTGTGTTCTTCCCTTTTGGTTTTCTTTTTCCAGGTCTTTGTACATGTCATCATAATACTTTACTTTGTCTTCTGGAGCCACCCTTTGAAATCTTCTGTTCAGCTCTTTTACTTCATCATTTCTTCCATTTGCTTTAGCTACTTGACGTTCAAGAACAAGTTTCAGAGTCTCTTGCTTTCTTTTTTTCCTGTCTTTTTAATGACCCCTTGCTTTCTTCATATACGATGTCCTTGATGTCATTCCATAACTCCTCTGGTCTTTGGTCCTTAGTGTTCAACGCATCAAATCTATTCTTGAGATGGTCTCTAAATTCAGGTGGGATCTATTCAAGGTCATACTTTGGCTCTCCTGGGCTTATTCTAATTTTCTTCAGTTTCAACTTGAACTTGCTTATGAACAATTGGTGGTCTGTTCCACGGTCGGCCCCTGGCCTTGTTCTGACTGATGATACTGAGCTTTTCCATCGTCTCTTTCCACAGATGTAGTCGATTTGATTCCTGTGTATTCCATCAGGCAAGGTCCATGTATATAGTCGCTGCTTATGTTGGTTAAAAAAGGTATTTGCAATGAAGAGGTCATTGGTCTTGCAAAATTCTGTCATGTGATCTCCAACATTGTTTCTATTACCAAGGCCATATTTTCCAACTTTGGGTCCTTCTTCTTTGTTTCCGCTTTTGCATACCAATTGCCAGTAATTATCAATGCATCCTGATTGTATGTTTGATCAATTTCACACTGCAGACACTGGTAAAAATCTTTAGTTTCTTCATCTTTGCCCTGAGTGGTTGGTGCGTAAATTTGAACAACAGCCATATTAACTGGTCTTCCTTGTAGGTGTAAGGATATTATCCTATCACTGACATGTCTTGAAATGTTCTTTTTGATGATGAATGCAATACCATTCCTTTTCGAGTTGTCACTCCTGGCATGCTAGGCCGTATGATTGTCTGATTCAAAATGACCAGTACCAGTCCATTTCAGCTCACTAATGCCTAGGATATTGATGTTTATGTGTTCCATTTCATTTTTGATGATTTCCAATTTTCCTAGATTCATACTTCGTATGTTCCATGTTCTGAGTATTAATAGATGTTTGCAGCTGTTTCTTCCCATTTTGGGTCGTGCCACATCAGCAAATGAAGGTCCCAAAAGCTTTACTCCATCCATGTCGTTAAGGTTGACTCTACTTTGAGGAGGTAGCTCTTTCCCAGTCGTATTCTGAGTGCCTTCCAACTGGGGCGGCTCATCTTCCGGCACTATATCAGACAATGTTCCACTGCTATTCATAAGGTTTTCCCTGGCTGATCCTTTTCAGAAGTAGATCACCGGATCCTTCTTCCTAGTCTGTCTTAGTCTGGAAGCTCAGCTGAAACCTGTCCACATGGGTGACCCTGCTTGTGTTTGAATACTGGTGGCTTGGCTTCTAGCATCACAGCAACACACAAGCCCCCATAGTATTACAAACTGACAGATACGTGGAGATCGAGTTTATCAGACATTGTCAAATTGCTTTTCAAAGCAGTTCTACCAATTTACACTCGTAGCAGTGGATCAGAGTTCTATCTTTTCTACATCATCAATAGCACTTGGTGTTGTCTGATTTTTTAAATTTTTGCCAAACTGATGTTTGTGAAATAGTATCTCATGGTTTTAATTTGCATTTCCCTGAAAAGTTGCATATACTTTCATATCTTTAATGACTGTTTGGGTTTTCTTGTCTATGAATAGCTTGTTCATATATTTTTGTCAATTTTTCTACTAAGCTTCTTTCTTTTACTGATTTATAGAAGTTCTTCATATGTTCTGGATACTAATTCATTCATTCATTTAATCAGTATTTTTTGAGCATCTACTTTGTTGCAGGAAGGGCTTGACGCGCTGGAAATATAGCTATGAGCAAAACAGACAAAAATTTTTGCCCTCATGGAACTTACATTCTATAGGGAAAGATAAATGATAAACAAGTTTGATAAGTAAAATAGTATTTTTTTATATAATAAAATATAATAGATAGTAATAAATTCTCTGGAGAAAAATAAACAGGGAAGAGAAATAAGGAGCATGTTTACTTGAGGTGGAAGGATTGTTGAATTCTAATTTTAGATAAAGTAGTCTGGGAAGGCCTCATTGAGAAAGTTACATTTGAGCAAAGACGTGAAAGATATGAGGGTACAGCAGACGGAGCAGGAAGTAAAAAGGCCTTGAGGTAAGAGTGTGCCTGTCAAGTCCTAGGAACATCAAGGAGCCAGTGTGACTAAGATTAGTAGGAAAGAAAGTCAGAAATGTGATGATGGCCAAAAGTGTAGAGCCTCATAGGTCATCCTTTGTTTGTTTTATAAATTGAAAATGTCTTCTCCTAGTCTGTGGCTTGTCTTTTAACATGTTTTGAAGTACATACATTTTGAAATTTAATTAAGTTAAATGTATTGACCTATTCCTTATTGTTTATGCTTCCTAGTATCAAGTAATCATTCTTACTCCCTATTCCAAGGTCATAAAGATATTCTATTTTCTTCTGAATGTTGTAAAATTTTTCTTTTTTCACAATCAGATTTTTAATCTACCTGGAATTGATTTTTTTCCCTTTTCTGTGGTATGAGGTAGGGGTCTAATTTTATAATTTACACTTATGGGTAATCAATAGTCCCGGCACTTTTTGGTGGATAATCTGTTCTTTGCCCACTGATTTGAAATGTCACGTATGCTTAATATCAGCTTTCCATGTATGTGTGGGTCTGTTTTGGGGCTCTGTGTTCTATTGGTCTGTCTATCTCCATACCATACTGTCTTAGCTACTATAGCTTTAAAATCAGTCTTGGTATCTAATCCATTGTAGAGTCTGAGCAGATAAATAACACAATTTGCTATGGATTAAATTGTGCCACCCCGCAAAAAAAGTGTGTTGGAATCCTCACCCCATACCTGTGCATGTAATCTTGTTTGTAAATAGGGTTTTCTTTGTTACATTAATTATATAATATCTGAGTAGGATGAGTTCTAAATCTAATCCCTTCTGAGTTATAAAAAGAGCAGATTAGACACAGAGGAGTGCTTGGGTGGTATAAATGGTTAAGCACTGGACTAGTAACCAAAAGGTTGGCAATTTGAACCCACCCAGAGGCACCTTGGAAGAAAAGCCTGGCATTTGCTTCTGAAAGGTCATAACTGTGAAAACTCTGAAGCGCAGTTCTACTCTGCATGTATGGGGTTGCCATGAGTCGGAATCAGTTAGAAGGCAACTGGCTGGTTGGTTTGTTTTAAGACGCAGAGATAGGAATGCTTGCGGGTGGGAGGGGTTCACCCTGGACTACCTACACAGAATCACCATTGAGACCCTTATTTGTGCTTTTAGCCTCCAGAACTGTAAGAAAAAAAAATCTGTTCTTTAAAGCCATCCACTTATGATATTTGTGTTACAGCAACACTAGCTAACTAAGCACAGTTAAAACATTACTCTGGGAAGAATATTTTTATGACTGTGAACAAAGTAAAATGGTTAAAGGAGAGATTAAATCCAACCTGACTTATTTGGGGAAAATGCAGTAACCCAGATAGGCTATCACAAAGGCTTACAATAAAGTACTGGTGGAGAGAAAACAAGGAGTAAAAGTAATTGCGAAGAAAATATTAACAAAGCTTGTTGGCTGATTGGATTCAGAGAAATTAGGAGAGCGGAAGAAAGCACATGGCTTTGCAGTTTTAAGCCTAAATGTCTGGGTGAAATTATTATGAGTTTCGTTAGTGTTATGTTAACAATGGAATATATATTAGGTAAGAGTTCTGGGGAAACCCTGGTGGTGTAGTGGTTAAGTGCTACAGCTAGCTAACCAAGAGGTCGGCAGTTCGAATCCCCCAGGCGCTCCTTGGAAACTCTATGGGGCAGTTCTACTCTGTCCTATAGGATCACTATGAGTCGGCATCGACTCGACCGCACTGGGTTTGGTTTTGGGTTTTTAAGAGGTCTGGGCCAGGGATATAGATTTGGAGGTTGCCTGCTTAGAGTTGCTTTGGAAGGGGCGCAAAGGAGGAACAAGGCTCTAAGCTTTGGGGGATTTTCCTACTTAGGAATAGAAGAAAGAAGAGGACTGGAAGAACATCTGAGAGGTAGGATAACCACCGCGGTGCGTTAAAACATTAATAAGGATTTTTTTTGACTGGATGATATAGGTCCTATTGGCCTAACACGTTGTGAGTTCCCTTACAGGTATGACTGGGTTTTTGCTTCTGTGGTCATCTTCAAAGTACCCAGAACCATTCGGGTGTCACAGGTAGCACTGAAAACGCATTCCTTGCTGGACGTGGTAGAGAAGCCCCCAGTCCGTCGGGTCTCTCCCTGCAGTTCCGCTGCTTGGCCGCAGGGGGCGGAATCTGCGGCGGACTGGAAAACCGGCGGGGGCGTGAGGCGCCGCTCTCTCTCGGGTCAGGCTCTCGGCTCCCGGCTCCCGGCTCCCGGCGCGGAGCCGTTCCTCAAGCGACGCGCAGCAGCGGCGGGCGGGGGGAGAGGACGCGGGAGGCAGCGTCGTCGGATCCGCCCGCAGTCCGCAGCCCCGCTGAGCCCAGAGGCCGCCCGGATGGAGCCGCCGCTCCCGGTCGGAGCCCAGCCCCTTGCCGTATCCGCCCGAGAGGAGGGGGAGGGGAGGCTGAGCCGAGGGTGGGGGCCGGGGGACTGCGGAATCCTGGGGACCGGGTCGGGGGACGGTGGGGCCCAGAGGCCGAGCAATGCCAGGGGGTGCGGGGTGGTGCAGGAGGCGACACCGGGGGGTCGGGCAGAGGGACAGGAGGCTCCCTCCGCACCGCACCACCCTCCCTGGGCGCGCTTCTAGAGGAGACCCTTAACCTGTGCCCACATACTGTCGAGGGTATGGAGATGAACGGGCCCCTTCGGGAGCCCTGCGCCCTAACCCTAGCCCAGAGGAACGGGCAATATGAGTAAGTAACCACCAGATCCCACAGAGAAGGGAGCTTGCCATTACCCCCACCCCCAAACCGCGACCACCCTGCCACCCTCCTGCCACCGAGGCCACGCGGGCAACAGGTTCAGGTACAGGTGTGAAGCGCGAGTGCTCTGTAACGACGGGGCTGTGCCCTGAATTTCCAAGCAGCTAGCTTGTGCCAGGCAGTGTGGCTTAGTGGGAGGACTCAGTGGGCAGGGAAGCAGGAAGCCTGGGTTCTTAGTTCCTGTCCCTGCAAACTGACATGTGTTGTGTAACCTTGGGTAAGTCAATAAAGCTTGCTTAGTGTCCTCATCGCTTAAGTAAAAATATGAACTGCCTTACCTTATAGCCTTTGGAGTTATAACTAGAGGAATAATTAATAAATGGGGAAGTGTTTTACAAAAACTTAAAGCGCTATAGAATTGCTGCACTACAAAAGTTAAAGACTTGCCTTTTCTTAACCCCATTCAACTGGTTCCTCCAGTCTCCCCAGCCCCCATCCCACCAAATTCAAAACCTTTCAACTCACTCTAAGGAATGCAGAGTCATTAGTTCAGTAATAGTTTTGTGGAGGCCTCACACATTGAGAGAGAAAGGGTAATGAAATCTGTAGAAGTGTAAATGACATTTGACATTTTATCAGTGTGTGTCATCTTGCAGTTTGCACATAGGAGCTCAGTAAATACTGGTGATGGATTGATGAAAAGTTTTTTTTTTAATTACTGTAGCTGTTGATCTCACTCCTTTGCTACTAACGCCTCATCTCCAAAGTATCCATGGTGAGACCACAACATATCAGAGGCCCCTATCTCTGTGCGCCCAAGTCACCTCCTGTAGGTGCCCACTGGTTTCTTGATGTCAGATTTCTCCTGAGGTTAAGTGTCGACCCCTTGAACCCTGCCATCTCCCAATATTGGATTCTGCCTAAAAACAATTTCCCTCAGCCCCCACTTTCAGAATCTCCAGACTCAGTCTGTGTCTGGCTATCTAATTTACACAGAAAAAATGTCCACTGGCCTAGCCTGTCCTCTTCTGAGACTATTAGAACCACTTTAACTGGACATCATCTGGTTCTGTGAAGTAGCTCTTCCCTGGGCCCTGCTTGGTCATTTCTGTTGATGTGGGAAATTCATGTTATTTTTCCAGTTTCCGCAAACCCTGGAAGACCAGTTTAATAAACTAAGTTCAACAGAAAAATGGACTAAAACCTGGAATACCACTGCCACTTCCAAAGGCTAAGATGGGGTGAAGAGAACAATGGATGTGGAATCCACAGACCTGGGTTGAATTCTCAGTTGTGCCACTTTTGAAATGTGACCTTTGAGCAAACCAGGAAATGTTTTGTGCCTCAGTTTCCTCTTCTGTAAAAACAAGATTATGGGGATTAAATCGAATAGCTCCTTATGGAAATGACCACAGTCTAGGATCTGGTGTCTTGGTTTTGTAGGGTTGGAACTCTGTTCAGCTAATAAGCGACTGAGCAGCTGGCCTTGAGATAAATAAGCGCCTCATCCTATCGGAGCTCTGATACTAGAAGTACTCTTAAACTCACAACAGGTAGCTCTCCTGACTATTTGTATCTTCTTCACGGAGAAATCAAATTCTTGTGTTCTAATTCTGTATAAGGTATTATAGCAACAACCAACATTTAATGGCTCAATATGTTCAAAGCACTTTTGACAAATCAGTTCATTTGACCCTCATGTGAGGATTATGATGAAATAGCAAGATGATGATCATCATCCCCCTTTTATAGGTATAGAAATTGAGGTACAGAGAGATTAAGTCACTTCTTCATAGGAAGTATCATAGCTGAGTTCTGAACCTCTGCAACATAGCTCTGCTGCCCCAGTTCGCAACTGCTACTCCATGCCTCCTCCCAGCTACGTAGGGAGGCTTGACTCTCAATCAGTAACCTATCTCAGAAATACATTATCTGAGTAGGTTTTTGAAAATCATTCCCTGGAGACCCCCTAATACCATAATACTATCTATAATCTCAAATTCAAGTCTTTTGGGTGCCTTCTCTGACTTGGGTAGCCAGAATTTTTTCATTTTTATTTTTTTTACTTTGGGCCTTTTTATCCTATATTTTGAAGCCTATCTTAATCTTCAGGGCTGTAGCTCTTGCTTGCAACCATAAAAAACCAAAACCAAACCAAGTGCCGTCGAGTCAATTCCAACTCATAGCGACCCTATAGGACAGAGTAGAACTGCCCCATAGAGTTTCCGAGGAGCGCCTGGGGGATTTGAACTGCTGACCCTTTGGTTAGCAGCCGTAGCACTTAACCACTACGCCACTGGGGTTTAGGAGAACTTTATTTGAGAGGCCAAAATTACAGTTAAAAAGGTTTTTGGAAATGGGGAATCAAACACTAGGGTTCAGTTTTTTTAAGGATAATAGGTTACGATAGAAGCTGTTGGTTCACCTTAAACCTTCTTTGAACAAATCAAAGAAGGCATTTTTCTCCTAGGGATAGTGCTGAGTTGACACAGTTTGTCCAACACTCTTCTGCTTGAAACTACCAAATTCTGATTCCATTGTTTTGCCATATACCTTTTTGTAAAAAAATCCTTTTCTGAAATGAATGATTATGTTTAGGTAGAATTTTCATGCTTATTTTTAGCCTTAGTCATTCACCATAGTTTGTTTAGTGACTAACATGTAGTAGATATTCAATAAATGTTTGTGGCATTAACTTAAATTCCCAGTTTCTTCATTTTGTGATGGTTTTTAACATTACAGTCTAGTTGAAACTTTCTGCTAATGTCCAACACCATTTCTAGGCTACATTATTTATTTTGAGATTACGTATATCGGTTTATGTTAATTTTCCTTAAAGTAAGCTCTTCCTCCTTGACCCTTGATTTATAATCCTTTTATTTAGTTTCTGGTCTCCGTCTTGGTTTACAGGGCTCTTTTTTTTTTTCTGATGGAATTATGAATTTTCCAGGTTGAAAAAGTCCTACCCCATTTTTTCCAATCACCTTAAAATGCAAATTAGCCAAATTAGGCAAACAAGATCATAATACAAAGACAGCATTAGTACTTTTATTTCTTTTAGTTATATCTAAGCAACCCTTTCCCCAGGCTATCCCCTTCAAAATTAACACATTTGGAAGAAAAATCAAAAAGCTAAAACAATAATCCCCCCAAAAGACAACAAAATAGAAACCACAACCTTCCAAACAAATATTTTTAATGCCAGATGTTGAACAGTCATATTTAAAAATTAGCCTCTGTTTATAGCTTAACTAAGCTAGTTCATTTATTCAACAAATATTTATTGAACACCTACTAGGCAGGAGAGAAAACTGACAAAACTGAATATGATAGCGTCCTTGCTTTCAAGGAGCTCAAATCAGTGAGGGGAAATAGATATATCTGTAACAGAGTGTGGGGAAATAGAACTATAAATAACATACTGTACTAGAGGGGCAAGGAAAGGAGACGAAGCCACCAGCTCTGCTTGGGGATGTGGGGAAAAGCTTCACCAAAAAAAAAGGAGGTGATATTTGAGCTGGGCCTTGAAGGATAAGTAGATGTTCTCCAGGAAAAAAAGAGAGGAGCATTTCTGGCAAAAAGAAGCACTTGAAGAGTGCTCAACTTTGGGGAAGCTAGGAGACCTTCAGGATGACTGTTTACCAGTAGATTATACCTTGATTCTGGGCCACTAAGGATAAGTAATAAATGAAAATTAATCTTTCAGGAGTACATATGGATTTTAGAAGTCTTGCATTTCACACTGGGGAGTCAAGTTCAGTAATCCCTATTTAGAAATACCAGCATAAAGTTGAAAACCGAAGTAAAAACACAGGAGATACGAAGTCAGCCTGGTTGTGATATCTGTTACCTTGCTGGTCACTAGGGTTATTTGGACTGATCTGGTGGGCTGGGCACCTTCTGTTCTCCATGAACTTGCATGCTTGTTTGAAGAAATTGAACCATTCTTTGGTAAAAAGCTATAGGAGTATGACTGGAAAGCTAATATATGAATTTTCTATTTCATTCATTCAACAAACATGAGCAACTGCTACGTGCTAGGTACTGTGCTGGGTGCTAGAAATACTGTGGTGAGAAGACAGACACAGTCCCTGAACTCATGGAGTTCACATCTCGCTGTTAGTTCTTCACTCTGGTGTGCATACTCTGAAGGCGTGTCATCTATAACTCATGCTCTTAAAATTGTAAGCTGTTTTTCGGACATACACCGTAAGTTTTTTTTATGGCATATAGGACTGTGGGTATTCAGATATTGATCACCGCAAGCATCTTTTTAAAACTAAACCAATATTCTAGCTGTCATAATGCTCAGGTCCAGAGAACTAAATATATTGGGCCTAACAAATACAGATTAGATTTATATAACAAGACAGCACTGTGTTTTGTTGCTAAATGTCTGGGTTTTTCAATAAACTATTCGTTGATACATTCTTCTGTTTCCTAGGTTAATAATCCAGTTGCATGAAAAGGAACAGCACGTTCAAGATATCATTCCTATAAATAGCCACTTTAGATGTGTTCAAGGTACTTGCTGTAATTGCTTGGCTCATTTTATAATGTTTTCCTTGGTCATTATTGCATTGCATAATTCCATACGTATCGAAAATTCATCGTTTCAAGTAAAATGAAATGTATTACTCTTTGCAAAAAAAGGTAACATTAATAATCTACCATCAAGAGAATGATAATGCTTTGTCTAAGAGTGTTGAAGGGTTATAAAAAGTAAACTCTATATATATTGTCTTACCTGTTTCTCTGGCTGGGGTTAGAGATCTATGTAGTCTGTTACCTATGCATAGTCTTTTAGGCTTACTGAACTATGTCTGGATTTAAATGACATTCTTGGACTTAACTGACACACTACTTACGGTAAAGTATCAAGGTTGCCTGGATTCACACACATTCAGCACTTTCTTCCTACACTATTTGAAATTAAAACATTTGGCAACAAACTCTCCAGGTTCTAATACCTTTCACTCAATTGTGCTAACTCAAACCTTGACATTGGTGAATCATAAGAAAATTGACTCCAGGGAGGAAATATTTGACTTCCTGCCCTCAGATTTGGGGACTGAGAACAGAAAATCTGTTGTTTCATTTGCTATAATGAAACGCAAAAACTGGAAAGTTTGTGTAGGAGGTGTTGCTTCTGTCATCTCAAATTGCTGTAGAAAGGAAATTGATTACTAGAGAAGAAATGCATTATGTTAACACAGGGTCCACTGGTTTCATCAGGCAGTGTATCGCTTATAGCTTCTTGGGAAACCTGAGGAGAACCTTAGAAAAATTGTAGGTGAATCCTATTGTGCACTGATTTTTTTTTAATTACATTTAACTTTTTTAAATTTTTATTGTGCTTTAAGTGAAAGTTTACAAATCACGTCAGTCTCTCATACAAAAATTTATATATACCTTGCTATATATTCCCAATTGCTCTCCCCCTAATGAGACAGCACACTCCCTCCCTCCACTCGCTATTTTTGTGTCCACTCGGCCAGCTTCTGACCCCCTCTGCTCTCATCTCCCCTCCAGGCAGGAGATGCCAACATAGTCTCAAGTGCCCACCTGATCCAAGAAGCTCAGTTCTCACCAGCATCCCTCTCCAACCCATCGTCCAGTCCAATCCATGTCTGAAGAATTGGCTTCGGGAATGGTTCCTGTCCTGGGCCAACAGAAGGTCTGGGGGCCATGACCACCAGGGTCCTTTTAGTCTCAGACAGACCATTAAGTCTGGTCTTTTTATGAGAATTTGGAGTCTGCATTCCACTGCTCTCCTGCTCCCCCAGGGGCTCTCCATTGCGCTCCCTGTCAGGGCAGTCAACAGTTGTAGCCGGGTACCATCTAGCTCTTCTGGTCTCAGGCCCATGCAGTCTCTGGTTTATGTGGCCCTTTCTGCCTCTTGGGCTCATACTTATCTTGTGTCTTTGGTGTTCTTCATTCTCCCTTGCTCCAGGTGGGTTGAAACCCATTGATGCATCTTAGATGGCTGCTTGCTAGTGTTTAAGACCCTAGACACCACTCTCCAAAGTGGGATGCAGAATGTTTTCTTAATAGATTTTATTATGCCTGTTGACTTAGATGTCCCCTGAAACCATGGTCCCTAAACCCCTGGCCCTGCTACGCAGGCCTTCGAAGCATTCAGTTAACTTTTTTTTTATTGCAAAAGTAACACGTACTGTAAAAGGTTTGGAAATTACAGAAAAGTATGAAGAAAATAAGTGGCCCAATCTCATCCTTGAGAGAGAAACACTTAGCATTTTTTTCTACGCATGTAACTTTCAGGGTAGGTGAGACTCGTACTGTATATACAGTTTTTTTTTTTTTTTTGTCTATTCCACATGCAATCATATTATGAGCTCTTTTCCATGCCATTAGTGACTGGATAGTATTCCATTTTATGAATGGCCTATAGTTTAATTATTCACCTGTGTTTGATAATTGGATTTTTTTTCCCTTGTTTTTCACTAGTATAAATAATAGTGTGAACATCTCTATACATGCATCTTCCTGCACATCTCTTATTTCTTTAGGATATATTCCTATAAGTGGAAATACTAAGGGTATGTTGTTTTTTTTTTAAGACAGCATGTATTAAGAATTAAAAATATCTGCAATGAATAGTCTCCACATTATATAGAAGAATGAAGTCATAACTATTTAGCTTGCCATGTGTGAAAGAAATTTAAACAAGGCAACTGTATGCCTTAGTAAGTTGCTGTGGTCACCTAATTTTTGTAGCACCGTCTGTTACATACCCAGCCCTTTAAGGAAGAGAAAAGCCAAAGAACATGACTTCAGATTAGTATCCTGATAGCTCTGTACTGTTTCATACAATTTGTAAGGTGTCATCTACCCTGTTTCTTAGTATTGTTTTTAATAAGAAACAACAGATTGGTAGATTGTGATGCTGCCCCTTGGGATCTGGGAAGATACATATGCACGCACACAGTAGTTTCACATGGTGAAAGGAACAGTTACTTCCTTGGAATTTTCACATCCTTTCTTTTTCCTGACCAGTACATCAATTTTGTCAATTGTCTATAAGCACTCAGGTTTTACAAAACTAAGTTACTGATGAACAATGGTGAACATATAATACCTATGTCTTGGTGTCCTATTTTCCGTGGGTGTATCATGCTAGTAATAATAACGAGACTATTTTCTTATATTAGCCAACTCAGTTCCTTATTGTTAGTTATCTAGTGCTACTATAACAGAAGTACCACAGGTGGATGACTTTAACAAAGAGAAATTTATTCTCACACTCTAGTAGGTTACAAGTCCAAATTCAGAGTGTCAGCTCTAGGGGACGGCTTTCTCTCTCTGTCGGCTCTGGGGAAAGACTCCTTGTCATCAATCTTCACATGGTCAAGGAACTTCTCGGGTACAGGGACACCAGGTCCAAAGGATGCACTATTCTCCTGGCTCTTGTTTCCTGATGGTATGAGGTCCCGCTGTCTCTCTGCTTACTTCTCTCTTTTATATCTCAAAAGAGATTGATGCAACAGACAACCTAGTCTTGTAGATTGAGTCCTGCCTCATTAACATAACTGCCCCTAATCCTGCTTCATTAAACATCATAGACACAGGAAAACCACATCAGATGACAAAACGGTGGACAGTCACACAATACTGGGAATCATGGCCTAGCCAAGTTGGCACACATTTTGGGGGGACACAATTCAATCCATAACACTTACCAATTGCTTCTATTGCACCTGAATAATGGAGCCAAATATACAATCTAGTGAGGGAACTAGAAAAGGCTGAGACTACTCCATCTGTCCAAGGTAGATCTGCCTAATCCAGAGGAGTCAGTACTCAGAGTTCAACTAGCCAGGAGGGCCTGGCAGGTGATGGAAGTCAGAGAGGAAGAGGTAGGTTGAATTTGGACACTAGAGGTAAGGAAGGAAGGAAGTCCAAAAGAACCATCGAGAGATAAGAGAACTCAGAACTTGGATACTGTGCTTTGCCCTGTTTTATACTTCCTGTTGGGTACTGTGGGTCTTGGGTTCACGGGTGTTAACTGTAAGCTGAAGCCAGTCAAAGAACTTCAGGTATACTGGTACTCTTCTATTCCAGGCAGGGGCAGAAATACTGAGATCACTGGGAAATTTCAAAGACTAGAGCTGAGTTAGGAAAGTAATTCACTTCTGGGCCTTTGGGGTCACTTCCTTGGCCTTCTATAAAAACCAAAAACACCAAACCCGTTGCTGTCAAGTCGATTACAACTCATAGCGACCCTATAGGACAGAGTAGAACTGCCCCATAGAGTTTCCAAGGAGCACTTGGCGGATTTGAACTGCTGACCTTTTGGTTAGCAGCTGTAACACTTAATCACTGTACCACCAGGGTTTCCACTGGACTTCTGTAAGAACTCTCTAAGTGACACGGTTAGATCATCTTAAATCAGTATGTTATAGTTGAGAGGAATTATTAACATGTTGTTAATGTTCTCTACTATTAATTTGTCATTCATCAATTTACTTTGAGGAGTTCTATCTGATTACTGTAGGAGCCCTGGTGGCATAGTGGTTAAAGCACTCAGCTGCTAACCAAAAGATTGCCAGTTCGAACCCACAGGCCGCTCTGTGGGAGAAAGATATGGCAGTCTGATTCCATGAAGATTTACAGCCTTGGAAACTCTGTGGGGCAGTTCTACTCTGTTGTATAGGGTTGCTATTGACTCGATGACAGTGGATGTTTGATTACTTGTTCAATTCATTTTCCTTTTAGTTGAATTGCTCATAATGTCTAGAGCATAGTACTATTAAAATCCTTTTTTAAAAAAGTACTAAACAAAGAAGCAAAGAATTTTTTTTGAATGTGTTCTAAGACCTAGGAGTGGTGACTAAGAAGCAGTTATTTAGTTGGGCATGTAATCCTTTTGGTTGTAATGAATGGTTTTTTCTTCTCTGATCCTTTTCTTCTTTTTCCCCCTCAGAAGCGGAAGAAACTCTTTTGATTGACATAGCTTCAAACAGTGAGTATCTTTCTGAATGGAGTTGATTTTCAATCAACAAATGTTTGCTTGAATACCCACTATATTTAAGACAACTTTTTTTTTGGCACACCTTTTATTTTACCATCTTATCCTGTATTAGTCTTCATTTTCTTAAAGCAGCCATACAAATTGGCACTGGGAGGAATGCTAAGAAAAACATGTAAGCTGGCAAGAATCTTTATAAAAATGGAAAACATGATCTGCTTTTCTAAGGCCGAACTTCTTTAAGCTACCAATATTGTTGCCATCAGTTAAACCATTGTTGTGGAATTGATAATTGTAGGCAGGGCTAGTAAAGTGTTTAAAGCACATGAGGTTTATGGGTTGGTTGTTGTTGTTTTTTTGATTGCTGTTAATGTTTTCAGCTTTTTTTTTACCCTATTATTATTATTTTTGTTTTCCATGATTTATTATATTATTTCCAGAGACTGCAGAGTCCATAAAATTGCTTGTCCTCAGCATACCTTTTTTTTTTTGGAAATATTTTTCGTCTTGTATTTATGCCTGGTCCCTTCAAGGCATCTCATCTGATTCTTTATCAGAGGGAACACGATCTTCCTTCTTGCTGTCTCTGTTCTCTCATTTTTATCTGTTTGAAGCAAATTACCACTGACTTTCTGTGCAAGCTGTTCTTTGTTTATCATCTAATTGTACTGTGTTATGGAGAAGAGAAAATGGGCACTTAGCTACTGTGACTACTTTGAGGTTTCTATGGAATAGAGTATCTGACCGTGTGAATATGGATCAAACAGGTTGCCTCATCAGCTAACACTAGGATGAGTGGGGCTTGGCACTTAGCAAGGGGCTATGGGCTAGACATAATTCTATTTAAACACAGTCTCTGCCCTTAGCACCATCAATTTGTATTGACCTATTTAAGTAGGCCTTTTCTGGTTCTGGTTTTATAAGCAAACCCAGCTGCTGGCTTCTACTGCAGGTATCCAAGAGAGAAAATAGCTTAATATCTATGTCTTATTCTGCTTAGAAAGAAGGAAAAAGAGCAGTAAAAAAGCAAAATTAGAGCAAAGGCAGTTAAGCAGTGACTGACATTGCTGCTGTAATAAGATACAGAAATATCCTGTTCTTGGTGTAGAAATAGGTATTTGATCCAAAGCTGAAGAGTTAAACTGAGCTGTGCCATTTTTCTTATAAACACCCGGTTTACAGCATTCGTTTTGTTGTAACCTCTCCTACATTATAGAAATTAGCCATGCACTGCTGTGTCCAGAGTTCATAGTGACTACTTGAATAAAATCCTTTGTTATTTCTGCTCATTTGGTAGTATTTGCACTGAAACTAAAAAGGACCCCTGGTGGTGCAATGGTTAAAGTGCATGGCTGTTAACTGAAAGGTGGGCAGTTTGAACCCACCGGCTGCTGCATGGGAGAAAGATGTGGCAGTCTGCCTCTGTAAAGATTAAAACCTGTTGCCGTGGAGTCAATTCGGACTCATAGCAACCCTATAGGGCAGGGTAGAACTGCCTCATAGAGTTTACAAGGAGCACCTGGTAGATTCAAACTGCTGACCCTTTGGTTACCAGCCTTAGCACTTAACCACTATGCCATCAGGGTTTTTTCTGTAAAGATGACAGCCTTGAAAACCCTGTGGGGTAGTTCCGTTCTGCCCTGTGAGTCTCTATGAGTCAGAATCTACTTGATGGCATTGGGTCAGGCACTGAAACTAGATTTTATCTTGATCCTTGGGCTTCATACATAAACCTTCAGGGCGCACAGCATATTGCAGCTGGAGGACCCTGGGTTTGTATGGCAGGCGTGATCGCCCCGTAGATTGGTGTTTTCCCATTGTCTGGATGTTGGTAATAATTTTTTTTTTCTGATTATGAAGGTAATACATCTTCATTGTATGCAGTTTTTTAGGTTAAGATTTTAAGGTGGATTTTACCTGTCTATTTGCTGCTATTGTGAGTAGAATGTTTTTTCTGTTATATTCTAATTGCATATTATTAGTTTACAGAAAAGCTATTGTGTCTTGGATATTTCTCTCTTATCCAGCAACTTCACTGAAATTTATTTTAAATCCTTTTTTGTTTGTTTGGTTTTTGTAGACATCCTTAATCATCTTCTGATAAAAATTTTGTCTCCTTTCTAGTAGCACTGACTATTAGTTTTACTGCACCAATGAGAATTTTGGGGTCTGTGTTAAATAATGATGATGACCCTTGTTCAGCTCCTGATTTTACTGAGAAAGCCTCAAATGATTTTTCAGTCTTAAGGATGTTACTGCCTGTTAATTTGAGAGATGTTTTTATTTTTTACCATATTACAAAGCTGCATCTAATTCAAGGTCACATGTTTTTTAAAATCATGACTGTGTGTTGAATTTTATCAAACGTCTTTTCAGTATCTGTGGAGGTGGTTATATTGGCCTGCCATATGTGACCTATCGATAGACTGTATTATACTAATTCCTAATATTAAATCCTCCCTAATTTATTCATTATTCAAAAAATATTCATTGAGCACCTTCTATTTGCCAGGCACTGTTTTAAGGAGCCCTGGTGGCGCAGTGGTTAAAGCAGTTGACTGCTAACTTAAAGGTCAGTGGTTTAAAACCACTAGCGGCTCCTCGAGGAAAAGATGTGGTAGTCTGCTTGCCTAGAGATTACAGTCTTGGAAACCCTGTGGGTCGCTATGAGGTGGCAGTGGGTTTGGGTTTGGGTTTGGGTTCTAAGTGCTGCAGAATCGTGGAGACCAGCATAGATAAGGTTGCTGCTCCTTTGGTTCCTGCTTCTGTGCTGTTTGGTACTAGTGTCACATATGTGTCTATAATTCATTAATTCATTCTATAACAGTATGAATACCTTTTCTTTGCTTACACACTGTGCTAGACTGTATGGATATATCAGAAAACAATGCAGTCATAGTACTTCATGGAACTTAGTACAAGAAATGGACTCTAAACCAGTAAGGTATAGATACTTGCATAATTGCAGTTTTGATAAATGCTATCAAGACATACAAAAAGTGTATAAGAGCAGTAACTAAATTAGGCAGGGTGGTCAGGAAAGGCCTCTTTGAGGAAGTGACATTTCAATTGAGACCAGAGGGGCTAAGTAAAAGTTAGATGAAGATGAGGGAAAGAGTATTCCTGGTAAAGAGAACTACATGTGCAAAGACCTAAAGTTGGGAAGTTGTTGTTGCCAGGTGCTGTTGAGTTGATTTGGACTCATAGTGACCCCATGTGACAGAGTAGAACTGCCCCATAGAGTTTTCTAGGCTGTAATCTTTATGGGAGCAGATCGCCAGGTCTTTCTCCCGTGGAGTCACTGGGTGAGTTTGAACCATCAACCTTAACGTTAGTAGTCAAGCACTTAATCGTTGCATCACCAGGGTTCGTTATATTGGGAAGTAGTTTGGCACTTTCTCTGAAATGAAAGGCCAGAGTGCCTGAACAAGTGAGACTTAGGCACCAAGGGATGGCAGGCAAGGGCCAGACCAAGCAGAATCTTGTAAGCCATGGTGAGGAATCTGGATTTTTAGATTTAAAAGATGGGAAGAATATGAAGGATTTCATGCTGGTGTGTCATCTGATTTACATGGAAGCAGAGAGTCCAGTTAGCAAGCTATTTCAGCGGTTTATGCTAGAGAATATGGTGGCAGTAGGAATGGAGAGAAGTGGACAGATTTGAGGTAAAAATAACAGGAATTGATTTGGGTATAGGGAATCAGAGGAAGAAAGGTCGCAAGGATGAATCCCAGGTTTCTGGCATGAATATGGTTGATACTGCATTTGCAGAAATGAGAAACATTGCAGGAGAAATAAATTGTCCTTTAGTGGGGTCATGAATTCAGTTTTGGCCATGTGTAGTTTGAATTTCTTTGAGACATTTTAGTGTAGATGTTAAATTAGTTGAATATATGTCTCTAAAGCTTAGAAGAAAGGTCTAGGCTACTAGATGGGATTTGAAACCACGAGAGATGATGTGAATGCCTATAAAGCTGTGCTATCTAATATGGTAGCCACTTTTTAGCTACATCTACCTGTTTAAATTGATTAAAAATGAAGTGTGAAATTCAGTTCCTTAGTTGCACTGGCCACATTTCAAGTGTTCATTGGGCACGTGTGGCTATTGGCTACCATATTGGACAACACAGTTATAGAACATTTCCATCATCACAGAAAGTCCTATTGGACAGTTCTGGTATAGAGTGAGAAAAGGGTTTAGGATTGAACCCTAAGGAACTCTACTTTTTAAAAGGTAGAGGAGGAGATATCAAGGGCACTAAAAATTAGTGACCAGAGAGAGACAAACTAGATGAGTATGGTAGCATGGAAGCCTTCAGAAGAGAGTATTTCGAGGAGTACTCAACTGTTGATTTCTGCTGGTAGGCCTAGTAAGATGATGGAAGAGTATTCACTGGATTTAGTAATATGGAAGTTGTTGGTGACCTTAGGCAAAGCAATTTCAGACGAGCGGTGGGAGTAAAAATCATATTGGGAAGGATTAAAGAGAGAAATGGGAAGTGAGAAAGTAGTGACTTTGTGTTTTTTAAAGCTTGACTGTGGAGCAGGATAATGTAGAGATGGACTGGAGTTGGAAGGAAATATGGAATCCAGGAAGGTTTTTTTTTTTTTAATGGGAAGGCCTTTGAGCACGATTTAATGCTGATGGGAAGGAGCCTGTGAAAGGGAAACGTTAAAGATATTGGGGTGGGGTGTCCTGGGAAATGCATGTGATTGTAAGATTCCTGAGAGAATTGGAGGGGTTATAATTCAAAGTAAAGGTAGCGTTTGATAGGAGTAATCTTCGTTCCTTGTATCAGAAGGGAAAAGAGATGATGAGTACAAATACAGGTAGGTTTTCATGTGATGACTTCTTTTTTCTCTGAAGGAGGAAGTGAAGTAAACTGCTTGGAATGAGAGGGATTGAGAAGAGGAGAAGATATGAAATAGTTGTTCCAGATAGTAGACTTAAAATTGCTTCCTATCACAGAGGGCCTGGTTGAGGTTGGCAGTCAAGAATTTATAATGATAGCATTCCGCCTGTGTGCTTGCATGCCTGTGTGTGTGTTTACCCCCTCTTGTTGCTCAGGTAAAAGTACAAAGAAGGCAATTAGTTGGATTCTGAGGGTTGGAATTTAGCCAAGTAAGGAACTTCTGGTTTTTTCCGAGAGTGTAATAACGGCATTTGTTTGATAAAAAGGGTCGTGAAAGCAGGAGGGAGCGGATGGATAGTGAGAAAGTGGAGGGCTCCATAGGTTCCCATGAAGCTAAAGAACAGTTAAAATGGGGATAATGAGAAAGTAAGCTGGAAGGAATAACAGGTCAGAGTGGGACATTGGAATTAGAGATTTATGAGGTGGAAGTTTTTTGAGTCAGGTGTTGAATCCTGGATTCAGAAGTTTCTGGGAGTATGGCAGATGATCTCATTGAAGAAGAGGGAAGGAAAGAAGATACTATAGCTCAGAAGATAATGAGCTTCCAAGGAATAAGGATTTTCCTCAGGGAGGAGGAGAAGGAATGGTCTGGAGGTAGCATTAGGAAAAAATAGGACAGCAACCTTAAATTACAGTGTGTGAGGGACTATAAACAGCCTTCACCTAAGAGGGCTGCAGGGGAATGCTATTCTCAGGGACCAGCCTGTTTTCACTGGACTCTGGTTTTCAATATGGATGCACATTAGAATCACCTGGGGAGTGTTTTAAACACTCCTCATGCCTGTGCTTCATCCCCAGAGGTTCTGTTTCAATTGGCCTGGGGTGGGGCCCAGCCTCAGTTTTTCTAGAAGCACCTCTGGTGATTCCAGTGCATCCATACTTGAGAACTGCTGAGTGGTAGAAAGAGTAGTGTTCAGAGACGTTGAGGTTATGGGTTGTTGGAGGCCCAGAGAGTGTTGGAAGGGAGAAAAAGAGTAGAAGTTTGGGTCATGAAGTAGTTTGTCCCCTTTTCCAGGTTACATGGCGAAATAGTATCCAGTGTTACTTTGTAAGCAGTTTCTGGAATCTTTTGGCCATTAAATGGGTCAGTTTGAGTTTAATTTTTGTATTTCTAAAATATATCTTTCAAGGATTGTGGGAGAGAGGATATGTGTTCTTGTTCTAAGTTTCTATCAGATAGAAACTGCTCTTTTTCCCGCTACTTTTAGTATAAATGACCTGAGAAAGGGAGGACTTGTTATGCCTTGAAGGAGTTTTCCCCTGTATCTTCAAGGCTGCTGCTCGTTGAAACAGTCTATTCATAAGCCCTCTCCCTACCATGGCACTCTCATGAGTTTTCTTATCTCTGGTCCACTTGGGTGCCTTCTTTTTCGTTGTTTTTTTTTTTCTCTTCATTTTTATCTCGTGGAGCCCTGGCAGTGCAGTGGTTTAAGAGCTATAGCTGCTAACCAAAAGGTCGGCAGTTTGAATCCACCAGCCGCTCCTTGGAAACCCTATGAGGCAGTTCTACTCTGTCCTATAGGGTCACTGTGAGTTGGAATCAACTCAACAGCAACAGGTTTGGGTCTTTTTTAATCACTACTTTTACTTTCCTTTTTTAATTCCATCTTTGAAGATAGAAACATCAGGAAATACAAAGGGAGAAAAGACAGCCGAAGTTTCAAAAGTGCATTTTCACCATAAGTAACTAAGATTTTCGTTTTATTTTCTCATTTCTTTGTTATTTATGAGTGTTAAGAGCTCAGTTCAACAGTCACTTATTAAATGCCTTCCCTCTCTGAAGTCTGGCGTCACTGTCACCAGTCAAGAGACCAACCTCCCGGTTTGCCTGGGACTTTCCTAGTTATAGCACTGAAAGTCCTGTATCCCGGGAACCCCTCAGTCCCGGACAAACTAAAACAGTTGGTCACCCTGGA
Source organism: Loxodonta africana (assembly GCF_030014295.1). Taxonomy (NCBI): domain Eukaryota; kingdom Metazoa; phylum Chordata; class Mammalia; order Proboscidea; family Elephantidae; genus Loxodonta; species Loxodonta africana. The sequence continues at coordinate 151,615,584 of NC_087369.1, forward strand.
CCTTCAAAACTGTTGTGTTGGGTAATCTGTATATGCAAGCCTACCTTTTGCTCTCAAAGAGTTTGTAGTTTTGTGGGGCATGAGAAATCAATACATGTAATAAACCAGTTAAAGTCCTAATATAAGCAAGGGCATAGATTTCTTGGATCACCATGTCCAAACGATTGATACAGATGGTAGCTATAAGGCATCAGAAAAGGGGAGATAATATGTTATATACATAAGAAACCAAAGTTCTAGATAACTTTGCTTCTAATTACTTTATTTTCCAATTGGCTATACATGAACCATGGAGCCCTGGTGGCACAGTGGTTAAGAGCTATGGCTGCTAACCAAAAGGTCGACAGTTCGAATCTACCAGCCACTCCTTGGAAACCCTGTGAGGCAGTTCTACTCTGTCCCATAGGGTTGTTATCAGTTGGAATTGATTGGACGATAACGGGTTTTTACTCAAACCAAACAACTACTGGACATAGGTCATTATATTGCTTTGGTAAGTTTATTCAAGACATTTGCTTTTCACGTGAGATAAAGAGGTATAGAGGCTTTTTTTCAGAATAATTTGGACCAATCCCACTATTCATTTTTTAAATTAGCTTGTAAATTTGTTAGCCCAGATAGAATCTGTACCTATGAACAAGCCATTGTTCCTTTATTCTTTTCATGCTTCAGTTACACGATCAGGATTTATAATGGTAGGAATTTCCAGCCAGGGGATGGAAGGGGGATGGTTGGGGAATATATCTTTTGCTAGAGTTTGGAGGTCCCTGTGCTTACATCTGAGAGAGATATCAAATGTAGGGAACTATGATTTCTATACGTATCTTATCATTATATCGAGTTGCTCATTGACACAGTTGATCAGCCTTTAGGAGCGCTAACTTCTCCTAGGTTTCCCTCTCTGCGTCCTCTCCTCCCACTTCCCACCACACTGAATCCCTGGATCTTGTACATATGCTTCCTACATTAGAGGTCTGGAATATTTGTGATCTGGACCTTCTTTTAACCTGCTGAGTTGAGGATATGATCACAATTAAACATCGTGTTTAATAGCTATATGTATGTCTTTTTAGGTGGCTGCAAAATTCGGGTTCAGGGGGACTGGACCAGAGAGCGCTGCTTTGAAATCCCTAATGAGGAACACTGCTCGAAGTTCCTCTCAGAGGTTCTTGCTGCTCAGGAAGGTAACTCAAGACTCAGCAACTTTCTTCCTACAATTTAAATAGGAGTAAAATCCTTACTTGTGGATATAGAGGCAAGTGGCCATTAGCAAAGTACCTCACCCTTCAGGCCTTAATACTGTTTTTTTTTTTATCTTTCTTTAGGGGATGAACCCAGGGATAGATTAGGGAACAAGCCTATTTAGCTTTAAGGACAATTTGAACCTTTTTCCAGAATGGTCAGTGTCATGGCAGACAGATACATTTTCTTAGGCTCTTCCTTTATGTTCGGGAATGGTGCTGGCCTCTGCGTTTGAGGAGTATTATGTGAATGGCTTTTGATTATGGGAAACTCTACTCAGTGAAGGGATTTCCCAGTTTCTGACCAGGACCTTTCTCTCTCCAGCTCAGTTACAGCTTCTTGTTCCAGAGCAAAAGGACTCATCCAGCTGGTACCAGAAATTAGACACTAAAGACAAACCTGGGTTTTCAGGTATTAAAAGGGTTCTTTTTCCCTGGTTGCTATGATCATTGCAGAGTCAATCAGTTTTATCTGGACAGATGAAATGATACGGATTAATGGCAGTGTCGGGCACATTTTCCTATGGAGTGGTTTTAGCTAGCCCATGCCCCTGACTAATGTGACTCTTAAGCCTGTGGCATATTAGCTATTAGGTTTTTGTGACGAGGGAGATAATGATGTAAGGTGTTGTGCTACATCTTCAATAAATGCTAGCTTTTTTTTTAATTGTTATTCAGGTCCCAGAATAATGTAACCTACTGTTGTTTTAAGGAGCCTTGGTGGCACAGTGGTTAAAGCACTTAGCTGCTAACTGGAAGGTTATATCCTTGTTTTAGGGACAGATGGTTTTTTTCCCCAATTTAAGTTATTAGCACCTTTCTGGTACCTTTCATTGTAGTGATGCCAGTGATGTTAGCTTCTCCCTCATCCCTCTTTTGACTTTGGGTTCTGTGTCCTTCAGGGCTTCTTGGATTTGAGGATAACTTTTCATCTATGAATTTGGACAAGAAAATCAGTTCACCAAATCCACCTACAGGGACTCATCGGGAGCCCCCACCCCCACCCACTTCTGTCAATAGAATGTAAGTGCCATATTAGAGACATATTTCCCATGTAGGAGACTTATATTTTAGGCAGTTTTATTTTTGAATTCCTCATTTATTTTTCAGGTTTCCACGTGAAAAAGAAGCCACTAACAAGGAGCAGCCCAAGGTAACCAACACCATGCGGAAGCTCTTTGTACCAAGTAACCAGTCTGGGCAGCGGGAGGGTCTCATCAAACATCTCCTGGCAAAGCGTGAGAAAGATTATGTCAACATTCAGACTTTCAGGTTAGTCTCTCTTCTACTTAACTGACTAGTAGGTATAGAAGAAAACAGCCTTTCGGCATTTACATTTTTATCTTAATTAAGAATCAAAGCATGAAAAGAAGGAAAGGTCATCTCATTCAAGCCCTTGTCTCTATGCTGGTCATTATTGTACATATCCAAATCCCAAATCCCTTGGATTTGCTAACTACTCACAGTACCACGCCTGCTAATGTTTTTGTCTACTCTTAGAGAACCAACTCAGGCCTCCTATGTACCAGATGATTGCCCTGTACACATTCCACAAGCGAGCATGTTTCTCTATGTGGCTTGCCGAATTTTTTTCCAGCAAATATTGGAAAAGTAAAGTCCATCATCACTACTAAATCTTAACTTACTTTGATAAATTAAGGAAAGTTTCACTAGTTGTCTCCTTTTGATTGAGAGGTCTGTATTCGTGAATAGCATGTGCTTTTCTAGTCCAGGATTCCAGTCCCATCATGCCTCATTTATTCCAATTCAGTCATAGCTATATCTTGATGTTAAAACCTCCAGTTCCCTATATTCGCCATGATGACTGTATTTGTATGTAAGCAATTAAGACAGTCATGAGTTTTCCCGTCTGCTTTCTTCCTTAATGTTTTATCTGCCTCATCAGAATTTTCTACACAGATGTCCTTGGAATCCTTTGGGAAGTGAGCTTTTGGTTTCAACTACAGCTCCTTACAAAACAGTTGTCCATATTCAGCTAGCTTATAGAGTGAAGATAATGCTTTCCCATCCACAAGCTCTGCCTTCAAGTATGAATTTGGATGGAGTTTAGTTGAAAGGAAACATAATAGAGCAGTTAAGCTTGTGTTTTTTACATAGAAATTTGGTTCCTTTCTGTAGGTTTACTTAATGTAAAATTTAGAGAAAATAAGCCTACTGGTTTTGTGTTCTAGATGCAAGTTCTTCTTTTGTGTGTGGCAAAACATTTTGAGAAATTATGTTAGCTTATTATGAACTTACCCCTGTATAGAAGTGACAAGAGAGAACTTTGTTGGTTCGTACTTGAACTTTGTTTTCAAATTATTTTTTTGATATTATATATTAGATTTTTTGTTGGAACTTGGAACGTGAATGGTCAGTCTCCAGATAGCGGATTAGAACCTTGGCTCAACTGTGATTCGAATCCTCCTGATATCTACTGCATTGGGTAAAGAACACTTCTGGAGTTTCCTTTTGGCTGTCTGCTTCCTGTTCATTTACATGACATTTGCACCTCCTCCCCCCTCCCCTCGGCTTTTTTTTTTAACTATTTGTTAGAAACCTATGGTGAACTCAATGTGAGAGTTAACTTATACGTCAAATTTGTGAGATCAGAAAAGAACAGATAGCTAAAATGATGTAAGGAAGCATCTAGTACTCTTAAAAACCATAGAAAACTCTATTCTTCATAGAAACTGAGACTTGAGGTCAGTTTTAACAATGACTATTTCTAAGCTATAAGAGCAAAGCTCTACTGTTAACCCCTTACCAAACCAAAACCAAACCCAGTGCCGTTGAATCGATTCCGACTCATAGCAACCCTATAGGAAGAGTAGAACTGCCCCATAGAGTTTCCAAGGAGCGCCTGGTGGATTTGAACTGCTGACCTTTTGGTTAGCAGCCATAGCACTTAACCACTACACCACCAGGGTTTCCATTACCCCTTGTGGAGATTTTTTTGTTTATTTTTGCATAGCATATGAATATTGCTGCTGGGGAGTCTTTAGAAAAGAAAGGTATTTGGCCTTACTGATCACCTGGTGAACAGAGTAATTCTATAAAATTTCTCTCCCCACTTCCCCACCCATTCTTTTTTTCATCTAATGTTTCAGAAAATGGGACAGGACGTAGTCAGAGATAATTATGGGATATGTGTAGAGCTCACATCCTCTTGTTTTCTCAGATTCCAAGAGCTGGACTTGAGCACAGAAGCCTTTTTCTATTTTGAATCCGTGAAGGAACAAGAGTGGTCCATGGCTGTAGAAAGGGGTTTGCATCCTAAAGCCAAATATAAGAAAGTAAGCTGCGTTTAATCACCTTCTTTAGTATATGACTTAATAGAGTTCACTAGGAGTTATTCCACTATGTATAACTTTTTCCGACAGGTTTAATTGAATTCTTCCCCATGTGTAATACTGGGATAGGGCATATGAATCCTTTATATCTATTTCCTAGAAAAAAATTTCCCTAAGCTTTCTCATCCTATATTTTCATTAGTTAGCTTTTAGAAGAGGAAAAAAAAACTTTTTACTGTTCTCATATCAATAATTACATATAAGGTAACTAATTTGTGCAGTAAAAGTTTAAGATTGAAATTGTTCACTGTTACGGTCAGAACTGGATGTTTTACAGAAAAGCAGCGTGAAGCATGTGGGTACATAGGATATACTTTACGATATACTTTGGAATCAGAACAAGAATAGAAGTCTTGTGGAATTTAAATGAGTTCTAAAATTGGTTGTAGGTTGAGAGGAGTAGAATTGACTCTAGCAAGGTGGGCCAATTTGTTGATCTTTAGAAGGCATGTGGTAGAAGCATTTAGCTACCAGCAGAGTTATTTTAATTATAGATCTACCACACTAAGCCCTTTTAAAGGAGTAATCTGTCTCAAATGATTTGTGTCTATATCTTCTAGGTAATAAGACTCTGGAAGACTATATTCCTCTCATACAGACCCCTGACTGATACATATTTCAGACCTATTTCTAGTTCACAGATTAAAAGTAATCAAAGTTGTCCATCAACATGTGAATGGATGGATAAATAAAATGTGGTATATACATACAATGAAATATTATTCAACCATAAAGAGAAATGAAGTCCTGATACATGCTACATAACTAAACCTTATGTTGAATAAAGCAAGTCAGACACAAAAGGACAGATACTAGATGAGCCCACTTAGATGAAATACCTAGAACAGGCAAATGCATAGAGACCACAGTTTGTTAGTAAGAGGCGGTGGAAGGAGGAAATGGGGAGGTATCGTTTAAGGTATACTGAGTTCCTGTTAAGGGTGATGAAGAAATTTGAAAACAGACAGTGGTGATGGTTGCACATGGTGAACATAATTAATGTCACTGGATTGTACATGTAAAAATGGTTGAAATGGCAAATGTTTTGTTACATGTATTTTACCACAATAAAATTTTAAAAAAGGACTGCTGTCTTATAGATTTAAATTGCTTAAAAAGAAAATTGGAAATGAGAAACTAGAAGGAGAGGTGGAAGGAGTAAGCTGTGATAGGGCTTTATCTTGATCGTTTAAAACTTTTAATGTTGCCTACTCCTGGTAGATTAGGAAGTGATTAAAATAATGAATCTAGAGCTTGAGCGTACTTATTGTCCCTGAAGGCTTTTAACTCTTATTGGTCAGAGTCAGATTAGAGCTTCCCCAGAGAATTTTTGTTTCTTCTTTATGGGGTCTGTAGGGAAATTAGATTTGGGCATTGTTTTGTCTTCTTGGTAGAAAATTATTTGTGGGAAGTTAGATGTGTGGCAAAGAGTAGTGTCAATATTAACCTTTTATAACTCCCTGGAACTCATAGGTTCAACTAGTCCGCCTTGTTGGGATGATGCTCCTTATATATGCCAGAAAGGACCAGTGGCGGTATATCCGTGATGTTACTACAGAAACAGTTGGAACTGGGATCATGGGGAAAATGGTGAGTTACTTTGGAAATGAGGTTTACTGTTACTTACATCCATGTGAAGTTCAGTTGCTACTTGTGTCTCTGTACTAACTGAATTTTTACTCCTGCTAACAGGGAAACAAAGGTGGAGTAGCTGTGAGATTTGTATTTCACAACACTACATTTTGCATTGTCAATTCTCACCTGGCTGCTCACGTGGAGGACTTTGAGAGAAGAAATCAAGATTATAAGGACATTTGTGCGCGAATGAGTTTTGTGGTCCCAAATCAGACCCTCCCTCAGCTGAACATCATGAAACATGAGTGAGTGGTTAACTCTCATTTTGCTTTTGAATAGTGGGGATAAGAAGGGGTTAAATGTGGTGCAAAACTGGAGAGCTGGGAAGAGTGAGGCATTAGTGTTTAGGGGCTGGGATCGCAAAGAAGAGAGGGTATTCGAGGAATAGCAGACTCATTGAGGCAGAGAAATTAAATTTGACATCACAGCAAAAGCTAGTTGTATTAGTGGGACATCTAGAATAATGCTGGAGGGGTCATGTTCATTCAGTTTTTATTATAAAATAGGATGTTCATTGTAAATGTAATAAAAGATTAAAAGTAAAAATCCCTCATTTCTCATCCTCCACCATCCCCAGCCAAGCCCCTCTGTCCAGTGGAACACTGTTAACAGTTTAGTGTGTATCCTTCTAAATCTGTACCGTCTAGTATGACAGTCAGGAGCCACAAGTGGCTATTGGGCATGCGAAATGTGGCTTGTCCAAGTTAAGCTGTGCTGTAAGCGTGAATTATGCACTGGATTTCAAGGACTTTGTAGGGAAAAAATGTAAAATATCTCAAGTTTTAAAAAATGTTGATTTACATTTTGATAATATTTTGGATATATTGGGTTAAATAAAATTACTTTCACCTTTTTAACTTTTTAAATGTAGCTACTAGAAAATTTAAAATTACATTTGTGACTTGAATTCTATTTCTATTGACTCGCACTGTTCCAATTTATCTCTAATATGCACACACAAAAACACACTTGTTATATGGGATTGTATTAATCCCATTTCTTGTGGATCTCTTTCCAAGTCAGTATATAGAGATCAACATTATTCTTTTCTGTGCCTGTGAATCATTAAAAATAGGGGCAGGGGAGATTTAAAGACACCAATGGAAGCAATAGGATAATATGAGTGAAAGATGAGTGAAGAATAATGGGACTTAATAAGGATAGACACAAATCAGTTGGGAAACGGACTGGGTGATAGAAAGTGATTAGTTGTGAGGAAATTAATGCCAGTGATTTAAATTCTGAAAAAAAAAAATAAATTCTGAGGGTGACTGGAAATACCTGGCTTGAAATGGGAATTCATAGGAAAATAAAGATCATTTAGGGGTATTAGAATCAGTAGAGAGTCGAGTAATTGAGGAAAGAGTAGGGAAGAGTAGTGATATCAGACTGTTTCCATATTATGTCAATAATTAGAAATGTCATACGGAATTCTGTTTCACAGTGGTAAAGTCAAAGCATTGAAATTGATGGTCATAAAGTTGCCCTGAAATTCCGTAAATGTATTTCTCTAGGATTCCATAAATTTCATGTTGTAATTGAAATTGGCAAAGTGATCCACTTGGAGCTTGAGATAACAAACAGGAAAATCCATTTTGGTGTAGTAATTTCAGGGTCTCCCCCTGTGGGACCTTCTGCACATCTAGGGGCCTTCTGCATATCTAGGGGCCTGTTATGGTGACTGGGAGCTGGACAGTCCCATGCCGTGCTAGTCTCCTTCTTGCCTGGACTGTTTGGTCTGCAGAACTTCGGCAGGAGAAGACAGGTTGGCTACACTAGAGAGCCTTAGACTACTTTCCTAGTGGGGCCTACCTGGGAGAACTATCATTCAGATCAGATCGTTCAGACCGTACAGACCTTAACGGAAAGCCTGCAGAACCTCAGCGCTCTGAGAGGCAGAAACCGTTCAGATGTTCTTCCCTTAGAGGGCCTGGCAAGCAGCCAGGCAAAATCTTGAAGCTAGTCCAACAAATAAACTTCATGCTTCTCAGTCAGTTAACTCCGTGGCTTCTGAATCCCGTACATATACTGTATTGCCCCCTTTTTGTTCTTTATGTTTTCACGTATGGAGTGCCTATTTCTCCCACCTATTTTGTAATCCATGGTGTCTCGCAGGTGTTGAGACTGCTTGCCCCCAAAGAATCAGTTATAGCTTTAAACCCTTTGTCAGATAGTGATAAATGAGCTCTTATCAATAAATTACCCATTTTTCTTCTCTTCATTCTCCTCTGGTTGATTTTTTAATGCTAATTATGGCTACTTCTGTGCATATATTTCTTGATTCTCAGTGTTGTCATTTGGTTGGGAGATTTGAACTATAGACTTTGCATGCCTGATGCCAATGAGGTGAAAAGTCTTATTAATAAGAATGACCTTCAGAGACTCTTGAAATTTGACCAGGTGAGTAAATTTTTCATTTTTTAGGTACTTTTTTTTTTTTCCTTAGATAGTAGAAGAGACCATTAGGTTTATGAGGTACATACATGGAAAGTGTGTCTTACTCTAGGAAAAGAAGGTAAGGTCTTAATTGTCTTGTGAAAACAGTGTGACTAGTGATATAACAGGCATTGAATACATACAGGGTGTCTAGTTCTTTTATTAGGTCTTTGGATGGAAGGAGGGGAGAGAACATTAATGATAAAAAGAAATTATAATATTTGTTTAATAAGTCTTTATCAAGAAGAGATTTCAGAAATTTAAAGAAGTTGGAGAATGGGTGGGGTTAATTGGAGAACACTTCCTGGAGGAAGTGGGCCTTCAGCTATGTCGATGTGGTTTGGCAGCTGGAAGGAGGGAAAACTCTTCTGTGATTACTTGGCACGCTGAGCAACAGCTTGGAGGTAGGAGCCGGAGGTCCCGTGAGGAGATTGGGAAACAGAAAAAGAAGTTTGCCTGGGATAAATAGCATAGGCTGTGGTCTCAGTAATGGGAACTGATTTGATAAGTTGGGGCTAGCTGGTGTGTAGATGAAAACACCTTTGGGAAAACATTGACCCGCTGTAGTGTTTATGTGAAACCTGATATTCGGGAACCTAGTTTTCCATATATTTGAGACAGGTGAATTTGCCTCAAAACCTGGCATGTGACTTGAATTTTCACTTTAGCATATGGGTACTGGCTGCTAAAAGTGAATGCTTATTGAGGGAAGACAATGTTTTGACTTGATCCAGATATCTTTAAATCCCTATGTGGATCCTTTTTTTTTTAATCATTATACTTTTTTATACTTTAGATGAAGGCTTACAAAACTAACTTCTCATTAAACAGTACACGTATTGTTATGTGACATTGGTTACCAACCCCACGACATGTCAACACTCTGCCTTCTTGACCTTGGGTCCCCTATTACCAGCTTTCCTGTCCCCTCCTGCCTTCTAGTCCTTGCCCCTGGGCTGGTGTGCCCCTTTAGTCTCCCTTTGTTTTATGGGCCTGTCTAATCTTTGGCTGAAGGATGAGCCTCAGGAGTGACTTCATTAATGAGCTAAAAGGGTGTCGGACACCATACTCTCGGGGTTTCTCCAGTATTAGTAAGTCTGGTCTTCTTTTTGTGAGTTGGAATTTTGTTCTACATTTTTCTCCAGCTCTGTCCGGGATCCTTTGTTGTGATCCCTGTCAGAGCAGTCAGTGTTGGTAATCGTGTACCATCTAGTTGTACTGGCCTCAGTCTGGTGGAGGCTGTGGTAGTTGTGGGCCCTTAGTCCTTTGGACTAATCTTTCCCTTGTGTCTTTGGTTTTCTTCATTCTTCCTTGCACCCAAAGGGATGAGACCAGTGGAATATCCTAGATGGCCACTCATAGGCTTTTAAAGACCCCAGACGCTACTCACCAAAGTAGAATGTAGAACATTTTCTTGTTATGCCAATTGAGCTAGATGTTCTCCGAGACCATGGTCCTGACAGCCCTCAGCCCATTAATTCGGTCCCTTAGCGCTACATGAATCTTTTTGACTTTCAGACACAGTAAAAATCCAGGTGTTTTGCAGTAGAATGGCTTTTGTAGTGACCCTTTCCTGGCTGTGTCTACCTTCACATTCAGGTTGGCTGACTAATTTCTTTGCCTTTCTTCCTACCTCCTGCTCCCAAAAGGGGTACAACTGGAATAAATTCTGACTCTTAAGTAACTCTGGTAAAATATTTGAGGGAGGATAACTTTCAAAATAATTTGTAACTATTCACTGAATGTGACTTTTATAATTATCCATTCAATATTTGTGTGCATTTTAAAAATACACTCAGTGGTTCTTGCTTTGTGTTAGGGAACCTATGATGATTCAGATTTCATTCTTCCATTTTACCCTGGACACCATTAGCAATAAAATTAGTAATGTGCTAATAAGGAGCACCCTAAGTGAGGGTGAGTTTAGATACCATGGGAACGGAATGCCAATATTTAATTCATAAGATACAGAAATCTTATTCATGTACTCTCTCATAGTTGTCTGGGCTATGGAACTAGGATACTTAGAAATGGAAATGGTGCCTGCTAAACCTGAATGTCAACTGTATTATGGTAGTATTACTCTGCTGATGCAATGTTTCTTTTTATCTCTAGTTAAATATTCAGCGTACACAGAAAAAAGCTTTTGCTGACTTCACAGAAGGCGAAATTAAGTTTATTCCCACTTATAAGTATGACTCTAAAACAGATCGATGGGATTCCAGGTAAAGTAACAAGAACCTTCCCATAGAATAGGCTAAGGCCTGATCTTATTTCTGTCCTTCCATATTGGTAAGGGGCTGGGAACTTTGTAGGTCATGCCCTAAGCAGATATAAAAGCCTAAAGACTCAGTGCTATTACATAAGAGGTTTTTTTTTTTAATTTTATTTATTTTGTTGTTGTTATTGAGATTCTACATAGCCAAACATACATCAATTCAACAGTTTCTACATGTACAATCCAGTGACATTGATTGCATTCTTTGAATTGTGCAACCATTCTCACCCTCTGCCATTAACATGAACTCACTGCTCCCTAAGGTTCCTATCTAATCTTGAGTTGCTATTTTCACTTTGATCCCATATAGATAGTTCTTAAAAGAGCTTAATGCTCAAGGCAGACATTCTTTCCCAGTTAAACTAAACTGTTCTATGTCAGAGCTATTGAAGTTGTATGGGCAGTACCTTATTTTTCTCGTCTCAGCAGACTCACTTAGATTTTTGCTTTCCTGATCTCATCCTACTTGTTACCTATTGCCCTGTTGCTGGCTTTTTTTTTTTCCCCTCCCAAATGGCTTCTCAACTATTTAGTTGAAGATACAAGAAGGTAAAAATACTCAAAGATCTGTGAAAGATTTTTCTAGCACAGTGGTTCCCATTCCTGAGTACACAATAGAATCTCCTGGGGAACTTTTAAAAGTACTGATGCCTGGGCCCCACCTCTCCTACAGCCAGAAAATGTTGAGAACCACTGTGTAAGAGGCCCTTTGATTTCCTAGTTACTTCATTTAAAGTGCCTCTGGCAGTAAGTTCCTGGTAACTATTTGTCTTCTACCTAAAATCTGTCTCTTTGTTTCTGATAGTTTCCTAGTAGGCTGAGCCCAGAAGTTTAAAATAGAAAGGGAATACTTTGCTTCTTTAGGCTCTGAGAACAGGGAGTGGGGGGTTGGGAGGGGTGAGGTGGGGTGGGGAGAGTTCTGTTTGTATTACCTTGCTCCCAGGCTGTTGATCAGCAAATGAAAAGTGACACTCACAGATCTTGTACACTTTGCCTTGGTTCTTCCGTTCACCTGACTGGAGGCCAACTAAAGAGCTACTGATATTTGTGTCACGTTCTGGATCAGGTGTACAAAGTGTGGCTTATTCTAATAGAGTGATAAATAGGTTTTTTTTTCCCTACCCTTGGTAGTCTATGGATTGTTGTATGTTCAGACTTGCATGCCTAGATGTTAGTTCACCTCTATTAGAGAAGCTAGACTTGTCTATAAAAGTCAAGTTTAGAGACAGGATCTCTACTCTTACTCATCTCTAGAAATTAGGCCCAGTCCAGGAATATAGGATTGGATTTTCAGATTTTATTCATTATCTGTCTGGAGTGAAGTGTTTTTGTAATTTATAGAGCAAAAGAGGATGCAGTGTTCAGAGTATAGTCCTAACTTTCTGAGGCTGTTTTAAGAGGGTGCTGTTATACTTCCCCCCTGTGGTGAAATCCTTGAGGATAGAATCCTCATCTTAGGAGAACCATTTATTCATTCATTAGATGGCTACGCACTGAGCACCCCCTTTGCCTGAGGTACTGTGCTAGGTGCTGGGAGTTCAGTGGCATACAGACAGACACAGTTCCTTCACAGAGCTTGCAGTGTGGTAGGAAAGAGAATAGTAAGGATTGTTAGGGAAGGAGAAGTACATGGTTCTTTGGGAGCATATAACAGGAGGGTCTAACCCGGGTCTGCACCAGTGTGGCGGGCATTACATTCTTGTGTAGTATGGCCTATGTTCTGCTGATAACTCGTTTCCTTATTTGTAGTGGGAAATGTCGGGTCCCAGCTTGGTGTGACCGAATTCTTTGGAGAGGAACAAATGTTAATCAGCTTCGTTACCGGAGTCACATGGAACTGAAAACCAGTGACCACAAGCCTGTTAGCGCTCTCTTCCATATTGGGGTAAACGCTTGTTTGCTCATTCATTTGTTTGTGTGCTAAGTGTCTGTTCTTAGAGCATTATTTAGCCTCAGAATAGATCAGTGATTCCGTGAGCCATAAATGTTTCCATAAGCAAATAATCATTTGCAGCATTGAGAAGTTAGTGCCCTCAACCCTCCTAAATGCTCTCCATGTAGGCCTGCACTTCCCAGGCCTTTTAATGATGCGCATGTTTTTCACACTATACAAGGTTGGGTAGTAGTAACCTTAGCCTTCTAAAGTTACTATGCATAAGGAAGAATGAGAGGTTAGGTTTTAAAGGAGTAGTTTTTCCTCAGGCAAATAGTAGGCAAGGGAGGCAGTGAGGGAGAGGTTTCAGGCTGGGGGTAGTGAACAGCAGGGACAAAGGCACAGACCGGTCAGAATACAACCAAATCTATGTATTACCTTAAGAGGTATGATGTATAGGTATGGGTCTTCCCATCCAGGACCATGGGCTTTAATTTTTTTTTTTTTACTCTCTTGCATCCTAGGCTGGGTTAATGCCAGTTATTTAATTTTTCTGTCTCTGTTGTGAGTAAAAATTTGTTATTTCCCATTGTATTTTCTAGATGTGTGTTACTAGTATGCAGGTTATACCCTGTAATCTTCCTGATGTAACTTCTTACAGCCAGTACATTTAGATTATTTCTTTTGGATTTTCCAGACCTACGGGCATGTAATCTGTCAGAATTTGTATAGCATAGTGCGTAATAGGATGGACTTTATAATTAGACTGCTTAGATTTGAGTCCCATCTCAGCCCCTTTCTAACTGGACAACTTATGTAAGCTCTCTGTGCCTAGTTCCCTCCACTATAAAATGGGGACAATAATGGTGCCTACTTGTGAGAATTAATGAGTTAAGTCATGCAAAGAGTGTAGCAGAGTAGATTTCCTTCCTCTGTGTTTCTGTCGATTTTTCAGGTTCTGAGATAGCTATTACCAGCATATTTGACCTGCTCCTGTTTTTAAAAGGAATGACTTTGGAACTTTTCCTTTAAGTAAAAATTAATTATTGGCCTTAGATTTTAAATTTTATCAAGACAGTCATGACTTTACTTTTACCCATTTTGAAATTTGAAAATAATAATAATAATAGTAAGCGTTCCTCAAATAGCAGCTAGTAGCTACATGCCAGTGATTGTACTAGGCAGTTTGCACACACCTCATTTGCACTTCATGACTGCTTCAAGTTAAATATTTCCAATTTAACAGATGAGCAAATGGAGAACTAGCAAGTTTAAATGACTTCTTTAAGAACATTCAGCTAGAAGGAGAGCTGAGATTCAAATCTTAAGCCTGTTTAACTCTTAAGTCTATGCTCTTTCTGCTACCCCACAATGCCTCTATAGTTCTGAAGAACTTACTGGCTAAATATATCTTCAGATACTACTTTTAGCCTTTTTAATTTCTAGTTTGTATTTGTGGGCTGGGAGCCCTGGTAGCACAGTGGTTAAGTGCTCGACCACTAACCGGAAAGTCAGTGGTTCGAACCCACCAGCTGCTCTGTGGGAGAAAGATGTGGCAGTCTGCTTCCGTAAAGATTACAGCCTTGGAAACCCTATGGGGCAGTTCTCCTCTGTCCTGTAGGGTCACTCTGTGTCAGAATCAACCCCACCGCAATGGATTTGGGTTTTTGATATTTGTGGGCTGCTCAGTTTTCTTCGTTTGAATTCTCTTAATCCATTTTTTAAAGGATGTCTTTCCCCAAACACTAACCTCGTGGGTTTAATCAGCTGTGCTTGGTTTTTTTGGTTATATTTATTTTCAGAAACCTGGAATATTTTTAATACTCTATGCATATTAATCCAGAGCTTCCAGTAAGATATTTAAAAAATTTTCCAGTTTCCTGTGTAATTTTGTGTATCTTTAATAAAGGTCTACCTTTTTCATTTTTAATGATTTTCAGATCACACCAAAAAAACAAAACAAAGCAAAACAAAACCCTTGGCCGTTGAGTTGTTTCCCACTCATAGCGACCCTGTAGGGCAGAGTAGAACTGCGCCATAGAGTTTCCAAGGAGCGCCTGGTGGATTCAAACTGCTGACCTTTTGGTTAGCAGCCATAGAACCTAACCACTACACCACCAGAGTTTCCTTAGATCACACAGGAATTCAAAAATGCTTTCTCTTTGAAATAATTTTTTTTAAACAAAATTTACAGATAAGGTTGAAGTTCTCCAATACTTGTTCTCTCCTCCACTCCTGCCTTTGCCGAAACCACCCCCAAGCCAGGCCAACTACACTTAGGAGTTTGGAGTGTATTTTTCTAGACCAGCGCTGTCTAGTAGAGCTTTCTGTGCTGATGGAAATGTTCTATATCTACGTTGTCCAGTATTGCTCTACTAGCTGTATGTGGCTATTGAGCGCTTGAAGTGTGGCTAGCGTGGCTGAGGAACTGAATTTGTAATTTTATTTAATTTTAAGTAAATTTAAGTGGGCTATCAGACAGTACAGTTCTAAACCTTTGTGTATGCTTTTCTATTTACCCATAAACAATATACAGTGAAACCTGTGAGAGCCAGAGCTCAACAGGACTGGCTTGTTTTTCTGGGTCTTGCAAGTTTTCCACCTTTGACAGGGTGCAGTCTTAGCACTTCTCTGTTGCTCTGAATTAGTGGAAAATATTTGAGTTTTCTTCCTTCCACAGGTTCCGGCTTTCTCAGGTTTTACGGTAGTATTGTTTTGTGTGTGGATGTGTATATCATAAATTGACTCATACTGTGTGTTGGCCTGCAAATTTCTTTTTAGTTTATTTTTTAAAATTCAGCAGTTTGTCTTGGAGAACTGTCCATGTTATTGCATAATATCTAGTTCATTGTACTTTTTTTCTTAATTCCTAATTTTGTTGTAATTTCCTTTTCTAAAATGGATGTATCGGGTGGTAAAATCCTATGTTTTTTTTCCCCCGTTATTATCCTTGATGTGCTATTAAGCACTATGAACATGATAAGCCGTTGAGAAAAGGTTTGATTTTATTGAGTAACCATCCCGTCTTTTGGACTCTTGGGTGTACTAGGATTAGAGGCTTTGAAAACCACATTACATTTTTACCGCAGTTGGCATCGATGACTGTTGACCAAGGGGCCAAGTGCTCAATGGCCAGTTAATTTCAGAAGACTTGCAAAAAAAAATTTTTTTTTTTTTGCTGTGGGCTGGAGATCCAGCTGAGATAGTGTCCCCACCCCTGAAGTTGGTAATGTGGTTTGCTGCATTGGAATTTGGTAGACATAGGGAATCTCTAGGGAGCTTTTAAAAATGCAGATGCCTGGACCCCCAACCCTAGAGATTGTGATTAGTAGGCCAAGGCATCTGCATTTTTAAGGCATTCCCAAGTTGATTTTGTTGCAAATGGTCCACAGACCACACCTGGTATTTTGGTAAAGGCCTTGCACTAGAGGTCTAGATGACTTTTGGTATTAACTGTTGCAGTAGGCAAGTTAGTTGATCTTTTTGTGTCTCGATGTTCTCAGCTAACAGGAGGAGAATAATAATCATTGCTTTGATAGACTCATAGGGTTGTTGTGAAAATAAAATGACATATGTAAAATACTTTTTTTGAAATAAAATGTTGCAGAGTTTTGTTAAAGTAGAAGATACTGTCGTTAATATTTATAGCAAAAGCTCATCTTAACCTGGCACTATAGTATGGACCCTGGTGATGCTAAAGTGGTTACTGGATCCTCAATTCTCTTAAGATTTACAGTTCAAATGTGTAAACCTCCCCACCCCACCCCCCAGTCTTTCAGATATTTGGCTCAACTTCGACGTTCTTATATTCCACATTTGCGTCAGAACCTCTGCTGCATACATTAATCTTTTTTTTTTGACATGGATTTTTGTGAAGTTTTCTATTTGAAAAAGAAATTGGTATCTCAATAAGTTAAAGTGCTGTGTTAGTTTTGTTCATTTTTGGCATCAATTTGTATGAAGTTTTAATAATAAAAAGAAGCAGTGATGTCAGGAAGCTTAAAAGTGCTGGGTCAGGAGGCAGATTTTTGGATCTGTTTGTCAAGATGATTTTTTTCTTGGTCATCCTGGTTTTACCGTAATCTAGGACATTTTGTGCAGGCTGTGTTCTAAAATGGCCAGAAGTTCCATTTATTAACATACCTTTGCCATTGTATAATCTGACCATTGATATTATGGTTCTTGGCATTGGGCATAGCAGATAATAGTTAAACCCTGTAATCATATTTTCTGCCATTTCACCACTTTATGATGACTGTTAGAAACAGTTCACAGGTACGTTTTCACGTTGTTAATTTGTACAACGCAGGAAATCATTTTTACCACAACCGTCACATTTTCTCCACCACTAAATAATTTAACAATGGAGCAAGAAAATATTCTTCCCAAGAATCTATTATTGCCAAACTTCTTAACATAGAGGTTTAAGATTTCCAGGAAGTTAGCGAATTAATCTTCACTTACCTTTACCTTAAAATGTGTGCCTCTATATTTCTTAGTCTAATTAGTTGCCTTAGTGACCTTTTAAAAATTGTTAGAGCATCTTGGCAATATATAAATTGGGAGTGCATAAGACTAAAATAAGGACCTGTTTTCTTTCAGGTGAAAGTTGTGGGTGCACTGCGATGTCAGCATGTGTTGGAGAACGTTGCTTACACCACAGTTTGTTTTAAATGATGGCTGTAATGATCAGTTTTTAATTGTTACATAATCTCAAAAGGAGATGAGCTAGGAGCATGTAAGACTGAAAACAGGGTTTGTTTTCTTCCAGGTGAAGGTTGTGGATGAACGGAGGTATCGGAAAGTCTTTGAAGATATTGTACGCATCATGGACAGGATGGAAAATGACTTCCTTCCTTCCTTAGAACTCAGCAGGAGGGAGGTGAGTAAAAATACATGGCCTCCCTGTCTTCTGCCCATTGTGGTTACCACAAAGTAAAGCATCTTACTTAGAGAAGGCAACACAGCAAAGTGTGTGCTCTGGAGTTCAACTGCCTCTGTTCACATCCCTGCACTGCCAGGAGTAGATGTGTGACCACAAGCAAGTGTCTTTACCTCCCAGAGCTGCAGTTTCCTTTTCTGGAAAAAGGGCTGGTTGTTTTTTTTTTGTTGTTGTTAGGATTACGTAAGTCAGTACACATGAGGCTCTTAGAACAGTGCCTGGCACATAGTAAGCCCTCAGATGTTGGCTGCTCTTATTTAATATTTCAGAGTTGCTGGTTAGTTCATATGTCTGGAAATAGGAATTGGTCACGGGATGAGGATCCAGAAACAAGAGAAGTAGCAAGGACCACGTAACTCCTTGTCTGCCAGTGTGGGAATAAGAACATATGAAAGTAGGTGGTGTGAAGCTAGCCCAGTTGCACCCCTGGTGAATAACGACCTTATTCTTTATTCATATTCTCTGTGGAACAATCTAACCGACTTACTTCCCCTGCTAGTGATGCATGTCTGTGTCTGTCTGTTACTCCCCAGTTTGTGTTTGCGAATGTGAAGTTCCGGCAACTACAGAAGGAGAAGTTCCACATCAGCAACAACGGACAGGTCCCCTGCCATTTTTCTTTCATCCCTAAACTTAATGACAGCCAGTACTGCAAGCCGTGGCTTCGGGCTGAACCTTTTGAGGGCTACTTGGAGCCAAGTGAGTTTTCCTTTTACCATTGTGTCTGCTTGTACCATCGCCTCCTGACTCCCATCCCCTCCGTCTTTTTAACTTCTTGTTTTCTAACCACATGTCTCTTACCTTCACGGTCATTATATTTGTGGTACCTCTTCTGTGCACTCAGTCTCTGCCTTTTGATTGCTTGATAGTTTTTTTCAGGACACTTCTCCTGTTGGTTCTCATGCCCTGTTTTGGCTTTTCCACTGGAAGTTTTCTGTGTTACCAGGTATCATCTCTTACATTTCAGATGAGACAGTAGACATTTCCCTTGATGTGTATGTCAGCAAAGACTCTGTGACCATCCTGAACTCAGGGGAAGATAAGATCGAAGATATTCTTGTCCTTCACCTGGATCGAGGCAAAGATTACTTCTTGACCATCAGTGGAAATTACCTCCCAAGTTGCTTTGGTACATCTTTAGAGGCTTTGTGCCGAATGAAAAGACCAATTCGAGAAGTTCCTGTTACTAAACTCATAGACTTGGTAAGAAGCATCCTTAGACACAAACCTCCTTTAGATGTAATTCTCGCCATACTTTGTGCTTTCTGTTTTCTTCGGGACTATCGAGTGATAAATAAGAATGTCACTTTAGTCTAGCACTACTTAGATTACTTCAAGCTGAGAGGACAGGGGAGATGGTAATCTATAGCTGGCTCTTGTCAGGAATGTAATAGACAATACTACGCTCACAGAATAAGATTAAAGGCTCCCCTCTCAAATATAAAACTCTTATTTTTTAAGCTTTTCATACTTTCAAGTCATTTCTATATATATAAGCGTGCAGGTGAGATATGGTAATGGGGGGAGGCAGTATTGTGCCCGTTAAACATAGAAGAAAACTAAGCAACGGAGACATTAACTTGCTCAAAATCAAATAAGTTAGTGACAGACCTGTCTCCCCGATTTTCTGATTCTCAGCCCAGTACTCCTCCCCATACTGCATTATATTAACCGGAGTAAAACTTTGTTACTTACTGAAGCCCAAGCCTGTGAGTGAACTTTGGGACCCCTGCATCAGAATCCCCAGGTTGCTTATTACAAGTTACAGGTTCCTCCCCTTCTCTCCCCTCACTCCCCACCTCTGGCAACAGAACCAGAATCTCAGGGTGCGGTGCAGAACCAGAATCTCAGGGTGCGGTGCGGGGGGGCCAGGGAATCTGCATTTTATCAGCATTCCAAATGATTCTAACGTACATTTGCATTTGACACTTATTTACTGTGATTCATTTAAGAAAGGAAAGGATAATTTCCCCACCACCAAACCAAGCTCCAGTTTCAGTGTCCTTACAAGGGAAGCGCTTATTATCTTCCGTAACATAAATTGATTTAGTACAAGTCCATCCTTCTAAATGAAAAGATTGTTGGATTTGTGTGCAGACCTCTTTGCGCTCTATAAGTATATTCTTGGTCTTTTCCCAAAAGAAAACTAGGTCAGGTGCCCTCCAAACGTTATCATTCACATTAGCATTCTCGCTCTCCTTCTGGCCTAGCCAGAGCAAGTGATTGTATCGTCTGGGGTGGGGGGAGGGCTAGACCGGCAGGCAGGCTGCTGGCTTGTTTGAGTGTGATCTGCTCTGTTGCTATGGAATTGTTTTAGCTGTGACTCAGAGAGCAGATTAAAACACTGGAGTCCAGTCCCTGCATTCTTTCTCGGAATTTACTTGTTTCCCTAGAGCCTTCATGACTGAGTTTATTACCTCTGTTAGAGAGAGAACCATTTTCTTCAGAAATTCATACCCTGACATTCTGATATTTCTCATGAATACTTGTTTTCTTTGCTGCCACCATATTCCTGTCTTTCCGATTTAGTATTTCACCTTTCAGAATACAAATCATTCTAGATAATGAGGTGGTTTTCTCTATTTTTCCCTACCCCCTCCCTTCCATCCCAAGCACCATTTCCCAGCTTTATTTTTGCTGACTTTTCATTATGAAAAATTTCCAATATACAGAAAAATGGAAAGGATAGTACAGCGAACACCCACATACCTCACGTACACATATACACATACACATTTTTTTGCTGTACTGTTTGAAATTCAGTGGTACTATCATGTCCCTTTGCCACTAAACACTTGAGCCTACATCTCTTAAGAAAAATGACAGCTTCTTTGTAGTCCAGTACAATTACACCTAAGAAAACTTAGAGTAATTAACAGTGTCATCTAATATTCAGTCTCTATTCACATTTTTCCACTTGTCCCAAGAATTCCTTTTATAGGCTTTTAAAAACCAGAATCCAGGCTGGGTTCGTGCATTGTATTTGGCTAGGTCCAGTAGTCTCTTTTATGGTAGAACAGTTCTCCATTTCTTTCTTTAATGACATTGACTTTCTAAGAGTCCAGTACAGTGATCCGGTAAAAAAAAAAAAAAAAAAGCATCCACTATTTCCTAAATTGTCTCATTGTTTCCTCAGTATTTTTTAACTTATCCCCTTATACTCCCCCCTCCCCACTCATTTCCTGTAAACTGAAACCAAGCTTTGTTTTTGGTAAAAATGGGGGGAGGCATTATAACACCCTTTGCTACAGCTTTCCCCTATTACTTCTGGAAATAGCTAGAAGGAAGCTCAACTAGCCTAAAAAGTTCTTTTGTTATTTAAAATAGTATCAGGTAATTCAACCACGTTTGCGCATGAATAGGAAGTAGCCAGAATCATTAGCAAAATGAATGGCTCTGTAGAAAGCCCTTTTTCTTTTTGTGGACAAATGATTCCGGGTAAAAAATAGAACCCTGGACCTTTTTTAATTAGAAAATTGCTGAGTTGTTATCAAATTGTATGTGTGTGGTCATCATTTATTCTTTTAAAGCTTTTATTTTGTAGGATTTAGGGTTCTAATTCTTTTTGCATTCTGTTGCCTTTCAGTGTTATTAAATTCCTGTATCTCATTAATGAGAAATTATCCATATTAGTATGGGTCAGTAAACAGAGGAATCTAAGATTATCTGTACCCTATTCTTAATACCTTCCCAACCTGTTTTGACTTGATTTTGGCCTTCTGAAATGCTTTCTTAAGTCTGATGTTTGTTCGTGTTTGTTCCAAACCCCAAGATAAAATTTCATATCCTATAAGGCCATGCTGTTAATAATTGGTACTTGATCTCTATTGTGTCGTTTGCTTTAAATATTGGTGAAGCCAGATATGAGTTCAGTGCAAATGTTGAATCTTCATGTACTGTCCAAGAATGATTCTTTCGCCACATCCTCTTCCCACCAAATACCGAGTGAAATAACTGGCATAAGTCCTTCTCATTCTTCCTGTTCCTCTCAATGATAGTGACTTCTGCCAGTGTCTAAGACTCCTAGAATAGTTGGGATTAGCACCAATAACCAACGGATGAAAATCTACTGTTTGTGATTACCTTTATCCTGTTCCAGAATTAAGATATATTTTTCTGTTTTATAAAACTAAATAGCATATAATCATCAATATGTATTCTCTACATGCTGAATACAAAGTATTATAATGTGGGTTCCTATAATTTAGTGGTGATGTTAGTATACTTGTATGTACAATATGGCTAAATTCTAAATCATGGTTAATAGGGAGTTTGGTTAATGTCCAGTGTGTTTGGTAAGTCAATATCTTGGCAAATCATTTAAAATGAATGTTATAGAGCTTAGAATTTGTATTAGCAATAGATTCCTGTGCTGTTTACTCAAGCCCCTCTATGCTATAAAAGTTTATTGATTGACCAGCTAATCTCTATAAATTTCAATCTCAGAATCAGCCTATTTTGACTTTAATGAATGTTTGGTGCATGTGGCATTCACATGACCAGAAATGAGAAATTCAGCACATAAGACACTGGAGTAGAAAAATGATTTCGGGAGAGTCATAGAAGTTTATAAGTTAAGTCCAAGGATGTAAGGAACCTGCATCAATATGTTGGGTGAGCAGGCTCTTCCATCTTGAATAAAGGCGAAAGAAAGGAGCAAAATAAAAAGACCAGGTGTGAAAAATTTTAAGATTTCCCTGGAAAGAGTAAGGAATAAGGATAAAAGTGGGGGATGCTGGGTAGGTAGAATGGGAGCAAATGGTAGAGAGCCTTGAAACCGACGGACGATCCTCTGCTTGAGCCCGAGGACATCTAGAGCCACCAGAAGGCTTTGATGATTAGTATGAGGTTGTAAGTCAAACATTCTGGGGTTGCTTGCAGAGTGGACTAATGGAAAGGAGGAGACGAAGCTTGAGCTTGCCAGATTTGGTTAAGGGTTGTCGTTGTAAATATAGAGATGAAAAAAATACAGGGCGGGGTGGAGAAACTGTTCGCTTGGGGACATGCCTATTAGGAGAACAAATGCCAAAAATACGGAATAACAGCTTAGTAATTAATCCATCCCTGGTGATCTCGTCGCTAAGTGTTTACTTTTCCTTACTGATTCTAACCACTCGTTTCTTATCCTGTTAGGTGTATAATTTGTATTTCTTATTCCACATTGAACTAACCCCTTTCCAGAGCTTCAGTTTCTGTTAAATTTTCTGCCTTTTATTTTATTTATTGTGGTTTAAGTGAAAGTTTACAAATCAAGTCAGTCTCATACAAAAACTTATATACACCTTGCTATTTTTTTTTTTATGTACTCCTACAGGGTCGCTATGAGTCGGAATCGACTCAATGGCAGTGGGTTTTGGGTTTATGTACTCCTAGCTGCTCTCCCCCTAATGAGATGGCACACTCCTTCTCTCCACCCTGTATTCCCCGTGTCCATTCAGCCAGCTCCTGTCCCCCTTCTCATCTCCCCTCCAGACAGGAGCTGCCCAAATAGTCTCATGTGTCTACTTGAGCCAAGACGCCCACTCCTCATCAGTATCATTTTCTGTCTTATAGTCCAGTCCAATCCAATCCCTGTCTGACAAGTTGTTCTGCCTTTTATTTTTAAATTGAATCTTGGGCCTCTAAGGTCTCTTACATTACTTCAGCATGCGTTTACTACTGAGAAGCTCCTAGGAGGGTGAATGGTGGGTTAAAGAATGATTTGCACTGCATTTGGTGGGTGCCATTGTTGCCCCACTCGAGCAGTCTAGAACTAGGTCCACTTTTTTTTATGAGATCAACACATAGCCTTCTGCAGAGAGTGGGCGGGTCAGCTGAACTAAGTGATTAGTAGTTAACCTTAGAACTACCTGAGGAGTAGGCTGCTGATTAAGAGGGACTAAGTAATCTGTTTCTGTTTTCAGAATTGATCCTAATGTTGAAATAAATATAATTTACACCTACTTTCTCTATGCCTATACCCAAAGAGTAGACTCTTAAGGCGAACCTGCTGCCCCTTCACCAGTATCTAATCAAAGTCCTTTTGATTCTTCTTTCAGTTTTTTCTTGTATCCATTTAATACTCTTTTCCTGTTATTAAAGGTTTTACTCTCTCATGCTTGTCCTGCCTTCTTGATAGCCTTTTAATGATTCCCTTCGCCTCCATCTCTCTTAAGACCCTTCAGCATTTCCTACTCAGGGCTGTCAGATTGATCTATGATACTGCTTTGGGGCCTATCATATACTTGCTTACAGGTAGTCAGTGGCTCCCCCATGCTTGCTGAATATAATCCAGATTCCTGAGCCTGCCCATTAAGGTCTCCCATAGTCTGACTTCAACATACCTTTTCAGATTTATTTCCTGATATTTTTCTCAACATACCCCATGCTCACCACAAGATAGATGCCTGACTTCTCCCTAATCTCCCCTCATGATTTACCTTCTCTGCACCTTTGCTTAATTCTGCCCCCTCTACTTGTAATGTCCCCTTCCTATCTCTGCCCTTTATGATCTTATAAATATTTTAAGGGCTAGTTAGGTCCCACCTGGATTGTGAAGAGTCCTCAGAAAGTCCTGGCTGAAAGCCATCTCTCCTTCATTTGAACCCTGTTCTGCTTGTTTGTTTGCTTTTTTTGTTTTTTCTTTGAATACCATCTATTGAGAACTTGTATTTGTGAATTATAACAATATGAGACTGTAAATTCTGGAACTCCTCACCCCGACTCGGTTACAGGCCAGGGTCTGGGCCCACGTCGTTTTCCTTTATGTATCTTCATTTCTATCCCCCTGCCCCGTCCCCAAAAGGGGATATTTAGCCCAGTGCCTTATACTGGCAGATGATCACTGTTCAAAGAAAACTTCTTTGAGGGCCTCGCCTGACAGGTTAGTATATAAAAACTGTGCCTCGTTTTACTCATCATGTGCCATGCATTCATGGGAGAAAAAATAGAGAAGTCTGTCAGACCCAGGCGGGTTCTCTATTTGTTAACAAGTAGTCCTAAATTTTAAAAAAGGCTGTACGTGAAAAATGTGTTAAATTAGATGTTTGGCATTCAGAATTCACTTTCACATTAAAAAGTGATGTAACTACAATACGATAAATATTGTATAATTCATAAAGCACTACTACTCTGATTACTTTTTATTTGACCTTCAGTGTGGTATTTAAGAGTCTAGGTAGCAAAATTATAGAGACAAGAAAAAGATCAGGGTTTCAGCAGGATGGGAGAGGGACAAATAGATAGATGGAGCACAGGGCATATTTAGGCCAGTGAAACTTCCGTATAAATACTGTCCTGGTGGGCACATGACGTGCGTTTGTCAAAGCCCATAGGACTGTACAACACAAACAGTAAACCCTCATGTAAACTGTGGACTTTAGTTACTAGTAATGTATTAATAATTGGTTCATCGATTGTAACAGATGCACCACAGGAATGCAGACGATAATAGCAGGAGAAACTGTGTGCAGGGGAGACAGGGGTAGATGGGAACTCACTACTTTCTGTACAGTTTTGCTGTAAACCTAAAATTGCTCTAAAAAATGATCTTCAAAAGGCATCTAGGTAAGCTCACAAAAGCTTGTCTAATTCATAAAGTATCTAATACTAAAAAACCCAATCGCCATATACAACAGTAGTTTGGGGAAATGTATTCAGCATTACAACTTGGAATGTCGGGGCACACTACCACCCCCCCACCCCCCGTGCATTTCTGACAGTAAGATTGGAATTTCTCCTGTTACCTATCAGAAGTGAGACGTGTGATTTTTACTTCAGTTCTCAGTGGCCTCTAGTGGGAGTGGGAGGATTCCAGTTGGTAGTCGCTGGAGGGGTGAGGAGCTTTGAAAGACTCAGGCCGTCTGCTGACTTATCCACCTCCCCCCCTTGGTTTTAGGCTGCTTCCCTGTCCCTATGAGGTAAATATTATTATCCCTGTTTAGAGATGAAGAAACTGAGGCTCTATGTAGTTTTTAGTAACTTGCCTAAGGTCTGTACAAAATTAATAAGAGGCAGAACCAAGATTTGTACCCAGGTTTGTCTATTACCAACGTCTCTACTCTTTGTGTTAGGCATGCTGCCTTGAAATGAGGGCTTCTCACTATCTTTAGCCTGTTAAGGAGTGGAATACATTCTCACAGCTTTCTCCTACCTCTCTGTCCAGGAAGCAGTCACACTGTCCTTTTTGAGTTGTCTAAGGGAGCATATAGTGGTAAGGGCTGTGGAGTCAGTCAGACCTGGGGTTCTAATCTTGATTCTGCTGCTTACCACCTAATAGTAAGCATGGCCTTGGGCAACTAATTTAATCTCTCAGAGTCTCAGTTTCTCCCTCTGTAAAATGGGAATACCACCTACTTTGCATGTATGTACAGATTAAATGTCATTGTATATAAGCACTTTGCACAATTCCTGATACATGGCAGATGCTCACTAGGTGGTGGTGGTAGTTATTGTTACTGTTATTATTTGAACAAAATAACACAAAAGACAGAAGATAAAAAAGCTAGTGTCTTCTCTCCCCCCGCTCCCTCTTATACCCTGTAGGAAAAGACAGTAGGGGATAGTGGTGGATCTTCTGGTCCACAAAGGTCTGAAATGAAATTCATGTACATTCTAGAGTTTCGGTACTCCAAATTTTTTTTTTAGGGGCCTTTGAGGAGGGATCCGGGTATGGAGAGACAGAAAGGAGTCTGGAATGCTGCTCAGGAGGCTAGCTAGGGTGAGAAGAATGGCAGTGGAGAGGAGAGAAGCTTACTGCCTCCTTCCCTGTGGCCACTGTCAGGCCCACAACCAGATCCTCCCATGGCAATGGCATTAGGACAAGGGGAGAAGCAGCACAGGACAGCGAGCAGGGCTGCCTCGGGAGGAGGCATCTGTGGGCATTTGGCTGGGCCAGCCAGCAGCTGAAAAAGGGCATAAAAGTTTAGGGCTGTACGTGTATGTTTCTTGAACAATATTCTCAATAAACTGCACCAACTTGCATAATAGAGAACTTTGCCTATGGAGAATGTGTTCCATTTTCTGCCATCATAATTTATTTGAAGAATTCAAAGCTGTTTAAAGCATATGTGTCTAGTAAGCTAGTGAGTTCTAATAATACTGATCTGTTTCTAATTCTATAAGTTAATTCTAATCATTTTCTATCTGTAAATGACTTTCTTTTCCCACTCTGCTCTCAGGAAGAAGACAGCTTCCTAGAAAAGGTAATGCAGTCCATTGGTGATAATGAGAGTTTCCCTGTGCTTGATTAACACTTAACTGTGGTCCCTGGAATGTGTCCCTAGGCTTACCTATTCAGAGACCTCTGACTCGGTGAGAATCCCCCAAAGTCCTGCCAGCTGCTGTTGAATGTGTCTGAAGGATAAGATAGTTACTGCACGTCAAGCCGTTGAGACTCAATAGATGAAAGCAATAGGACTCAAGGTTCTAGATTTGCGTTTTCGAAATGAGAAGTGACTAAAGAACTGTCTTAATGTATCTGAAAGCTCATGAGGTGGAGGAGGGTACTGCTTAACTGTCCTCCATTTCCAATGGTAGTCGAGAAATAAAGCATAGAATAGAGTCATGGAGCTGAACGTGATCTTAAGAGATCATCTGGTCTAGCTCTCTGCCTTCCGACAGGGCAAAGTAATTTCTCCATTGTAATAGACCAGACAAATAAGGCCCAGGAAGGTTGAGAAACGTGCTAAAGTTTGGGGTGGGGTGGAGGGTACTAGCAGGAGCCGGTGTGCCTCACTGCATCTCCATCATCAGCCTGGAGAGCTACCTGGCTCCACACACGACTATTGAGTAGAAGAATCTGGAATTGATAAAAATTCTTACAGCACTTTCATACAGTATCTAACATGACCTCCCTGTTCGGTGGAGCATGTTTAATGTATTTTGATGACAGGGGTGGTGTTCTGTTGTTGTACTTTAGTCATTAGCACTAAAGTTATAAAGTGTGAGTGTATCAAATGCTGAATGTGTCTTGATTTCCCTTTGAAAATTAGAGTTCAGGATAATCTTGTGAGATTTTTTAAAAGTATTATCTCTTGTGCATGATCTTTCTCTAGACTTCAGAGACACAAGTGTGCTTTTTCCTGTTATCACACCTGAATTTGCAGATGGATAGCGGATGGTGTATATAACCTACTGACACTTTATTAACCTTTTAAAACCACTGATTTGAGAGAGCTTTGCTTCCTAGCCCTTCTCTGTTAATAGCAGGCCATGTTCTGCCTTTTTATCTCGGACAGTGCCTTGCGTTGCCTTAATGCCTTAGTACATGAAAAGCTCCAATTGGCTGTCAGATTTTTTTTTAAAGTACATGAATCGGTGCTGAATAATTTATAGATGATAAGTTTGGAGGCATCTGCTAGAGAATCTGTACATGTGTTGCATTTGGTCCAAAAAGTTAGCAGAGTGCATCATGGACAGTGTTTTGGCTCAGACATCCTGTGGATGCCTGGATTTAGTATTTGCAACTGGAAAGAAGTTAGTGGATGAGCCATTGATAGTAGTTCTGGTAACTAGAGGGAATACGAATATCAAGTGATTGACTCCCAGGGAAAGAAAGAAAGGAAGCAAAACAATTTAAAGGAAGTCGATTTTAAATGGTAACCAGCTGTCATACTCCCTTTTCTTCCTTTTCTCCTCAAAAAGGCACAGCAGGTTTTAAAAGGTCATTGGTGCCTATTAAAGAACACACTGTTAAAAAGAGACCTCCGCTCTGCTGTGGTCTACAGTAGTGGAATGCTGATTTTCTTTCCCTTAAAGCTACATGGCTGGGAGTTGCGGATGGAGTTTACAGATTGCACAATGGTGTGCAAGAATTTCCTAAAGTTGAACACACATATATATGATTTTAAGTGGGAGGTGGGGGGGTGGGGGAGATGCAGAAAATTGGTCACAGTTTACTCCACTGGGGTTTTTCTGAAAGCTGCCTTTTCACCTCTTTCAGAACCTTTTTTCATAGAATTCGACTATATATAAACATTAGATAATTGAGTTTATTCCCCAACCATTTTTAAATTCAAATTTAGCTGTTGACCTAATGTATGCCACTTCTGGATTTTGCTCTTACATTCTTTCAGAAGAACCTAAACAGAAAGTAGAAAGATGGGTGGACAGGGTGAGAGCCCCTAGAAGTTTTTGCCAGGCTATTAATATGAACTCGGATCCTAGACTTTTTACAGTATTTCTGGCACTTGGTTTCCTGTATTCAGTTTAGTTTTTGGATCTTACAGCTTGTGAGTTTTAGTGCCTTAAGTTTAGAACTTCTATCAAGCCTGAAGTATCCATGTGGGTCTAATGTGAAGAGTTGTCTTTAATTCCTGAGAACAAAAGAACCTCATTTCAATCAAGAAGGAAAATAGTAATATTTGTGGCAAGACCTGAAAGTAGAATAAGTTAAAAGTAAATAAAAACATAAGTGCAGACACTGGTGTCTCGAAGTACTATATGGACAATTATAATTTTGTGGTCCCCAGGTCGCCAGTGATATGTGGATCACCAGAGCACTGGTTCTCAGTGTCAGCCTTGAAAGAATTTCGAGCAGACCATGCATCCACATGATAAACCTAATAAACCCAAATGAAACGTTCAACAGTTAAGTGAAGCATTTTGGAAAGGAGACCTTTTAACCATGGGAATCAGTGTGGAGTGTCTGCTGACCAGGGGTGTCCCCAAGTGAGAAAAGAAAATTCTTGAGGTGAAGATCAGATTGTGCCCACATAAGCAGAATTTGAAGGAGATTAAGTTACATGCATAAGACTTTATTCTGAGACACCTTTGATTCTCATCCTTTTTCATCTGTTAGGAGAAATCTCTTCTGCAGATGGTTCCCTTGGATGAAGGTGCCAGTGAGAGACCCCTTCAGGTCCCCAAGGAGATCTGGCTTCTAGTCGATCACTTGTTTAAATATGCCTGCCACCAGGTAAGTGAGAGCAGGCCTTCCCTGCAACTTTACATACTGTGGGGTACTAAGCCACTTCCATGCAACAGCACTGTCAGATCACCTGAGCTGGTGGTAGTATCCCTATTTTTTTAATTTTATTTATTGTGCATCTACAAACGCAACCAAATACCTAAACAATGTCAAAAAGACCGAAGCTGAGAAGAAAGGTCTGGCCTGATAATATAAATTTTGTGTTGGCTGGTACGGAGAGATCGATGAAATCACCTCCTTTTCGAGCTGAAGTTCTCAACTATCCAGCCAAAGTTGGTCGGAACACAAGAGGCCATGATCTTGTGGTTCTCCTATGAATTATCCCAGCCAAAGCCCTCTAGTCATGCCAGCTGCTCCCACGTGCCAGGACTCACAAACTTCCTCAAAGGCCAAGGCCATGAGCATGGCACTCTCCAGAGCATCTTAGGACAATGCATGTTATTGACACATGGCACACTTTTTTTTGTATTTTTTATTGTGCTTTAAGTGAAAGTTTACAAATCAAGTCAGTCTCTCATACAAAATTCATATACACCTTGCTATGTACTCTTAGTTGCTCTCCCCGTAATGAGACAGCACACTCCTTATCTCCACCCTGTGTTCCCTGTGTCCATTCAGCCAGCTTCTGTCCCCCTCTGCCTACTCATCTCCCCTCCAGACAGGAGTGGCCCATAGTATCCCTATTGACACGTGGAAGCTGAAGCATGCAAGCCAAGTGATTTACCTCAGAATTCAGTGTAAGGGTAGTGGTGGAACCTGGGCCAGAACTGAAAACGCCTGTCTCTTCAACCACTTGGTACCTGAGTCTTTGATGCCAACTGTAGCTTTCATGTAGGCAGACTTCAAACTCATTTTTTTGATTTGGTCCTAATTTTTTTTTTTTAATTCTATCTAAAGTACTAGCCATCCCCTCCTTCTCAAACCCATCGCCCCAAAACGGAGAAATACCTTGGGATCAAATTGAAGGATCATTTTTTCTTACCCATTGAAGAATAGCATTGCTTGAAAGTAAGGCTTAGTATGAATGTGCCATTACTCCTTCCCTAGCATTCAGTAGTATCAGTATTTGAATGTAGATATGCTGTTGGGTTTTTTGTTTATGCCGTTGGGAAGGTGCCCTGGTGGCTCAGTGGTTAAGCACTGGGCTGCTAACCAAAAGGTCGGCGGTTCATACCTACCAGCCGCTCCGTGAAAGAAATATGTGGCAGACTGCTTCCGTAAAGATGACAGCCTTGGAAACTCAATGGGGCAGTTCTACTCTGTCCTGTAGGGTTGCTATGAGTCAGAATCAACTCGACGGCAATGGGTTTGGTTTCTATTTCTTGTTGAGAGGCTAGAAGTGAAACACCTGGTTTCCTGATCGGTTCCCCTGCCATAACCATAATAGGCTAAAACCTTTAAAGATAGTTTTCTCCTTTGAAATCAAATTTCGCACAGATCACAGAGGTGACATAGGGAAAAAGTGCCATTTTTCACACCTCCATCCCTAATTACTGGTACACATACCACCCTTCCTTTTTGCTCCCTTGCTGCTCTCCCGATCCCTGGTTGATCTTCAGAACCTTAAGGGTGATTATCTTGCCTTGTTCCCTTCATTCTGACTTCTTTGGTAGGAGGACCTGTTCCAGACCCCTGGAATGCAGGAAGAGTTACAGCAGATCATTGACTGCCTGGATACCAGCATTCCTGAGACAATCCGTATCCTTTCCGACAAAGGCTTAGAAAGCTCAGCAAGTACTTGGCCAAACTCTTCTTCCCACCTACATTCAATTTGCGTGTTTCCATATTTATTTTCTTCATAAAACTGTCTGTTATTACAAGGTAGTTGTTGACTCTGTGGTTGTTTCTCAGTTCCTTTCAGGAGCTATTGACCTCTCTCTGCTTCAGGCTCTTACGAAAAGGAATCAAGAAGTAGGTACCAATGACTTTTAATAGGAGTGGAACATAAAACCCATATCACTGGTGCTGTTCTCCTTCAGGTGACTCCGGCCACCACACAGACTGTCACTAGGACAGGGAAAAGGATAGAGGACATTGGTGGCTAGTTCGTAGAACTGATTCAACATGAACTATCATCCTGCAGGCTATATTCCCCTGGCACTGAAGTTGGGCCAAAACCTCTTAAGAGTCTCTGATCAGTTAGTAACAACTCAGCTGCAGGATGCTTGGGCCAATAAAATATCAGACATAGTTAAGATCAGTGTGCCCTGAGTCAGAGGAGGGAAATCACCTCTGAGGGAGTGTGAGTAGGCTGGGCCTGCATGTTGTCTTTTCACTGGAGCCCCTTTCCCTTGACTTGCACTCATCCAGCTGGCAGTAATCACTCTGTGGCTGAAGCGCTGCTCATTTTCCTGGAAGCCCTGCCAGAGCCAGTCATCTGTTATGAGCTGTATCAGCGATGCCTTGACTCTGCCCACGATCCCCGGATCTGCCGGCAGGTGGGTTTTATTCATTCTCCCACATTCTGAGGATGTTTGGGTCAGGTTCCCCCATACAGAAATCATCAAGTTTATAAAGACTGCCACCTCCGTGGTGGGATGGATCAAGATCGGTTATTCAGGGCAGGTTGCCAGCACTGATAGCCCTTACATTTTAGGTTTAGCAAATATTTCCTGGTATATTTGCTACCTATTCCCAGGTGGCCTATTTCCATTTACAGAAAACATAGTGGGAGTGGACATGTCTACTATGAGATAAGATTGGTGAAGCTAACTGCATGGAATTCTGGCTGACATTACCAGGAAGGGTGGGTAACACTTGGGAGTCTTTCTTTTTTTTCTCATTGGTCTTTGTTTGTAATTCTGAAATCATTTTGATGCATAATAGCCAAGAATACCTCTGAATCAGACTATGACATTGTAGAGAAAACCATTCAGCTTGAAAAGGGCAGATTCACACCGACCTGCTTATTGAGGCAGGTAGGGGTGTGAATGCATGATGACCACATGGCCTGGTGAGTGAGCGGACTGGGACCAAACAGTGTGACCCTTTCTGACTTGGAAGTTATCATTTGGCAGTTATAATACTGGAGGATTATGACAGATGAATGGAATTCTATAAGGGTTAAATTATCAACTACTTTTATGGAAGCTCTAAGTTCTTCTTACTCCCTATTTTCCCACCCCCTTTTTTTTAAAACAGGTGATTTCGCAGCTTCCAAGATGCCATAGAAACGTTTTCCGCTACTTGATGGGTTTCCTTCGGGAACTCTTAAAATTCTGTGAATACAACAATGTCAGTGCCAACATGATTGGTAAGCATGCTCCATAATGATGGCTGCTCGGGGGTGTCTGTCAAGGAACAACCTGTGTACAGTTTGTACAGTGTATACCCTACATAATGTACACCAGTTGTCAAGTCGGCGCCAACTCATGGCAACCTCGTGTGTGTCAGAGTAGCACCGCACTCCATGGGATTGTCAGTGGCTGATTTTTCAGACATAGATCACCAGGCCTTTCTTCTAAGGCACCTCTGCATGAACCCCAACCTCCAGCCTTTCAGTTAGCGGCCCAGTGTGTTAACTGTACTACCTAGGGACTCCACTTGACGTATAGCACATGGCAGTCACTTCCCTACTGTCCTCATCCCCTGTCCCCCCAGCCCCCAACTCTGAGGTTTTGCTTGGGTTACGTCTGACAAAGGGTTTTTCCCTTTTCTTTCTCTCGCCGTCTAGCCACTCTCTTCACTAGTCTTCTCCTAAGGCCTCCACCAAACCTTATGGCAAGACAGACTCCGAGTGACCGCCAGCGTGCTATCCAGTTCCTTCTGGGTTTCCTGCTTGGGAACGATGAAGACTAATTCTCTTCCTCTTAACAGTTCTCCAAGATTCCAGAGCTGGAAGATCTTGGGCTCCAAGTGTTTCTGAGTGGTTTGAAAAGTTGTGCCGCACGAAGGGTCTATTGCAGTTTCAGGGCCGTTGTCATAAAAAGGTTTTGTTTATGATGCAGAAGGAAGAGAGTTTCCCAATCCCTCCTCTTCCCCTTTACCATATCCTACACAGCAAAATACTTCTAGACTTATATTGCCAAGCCAAAGTTACCATATTTTGGTGTGTTTGTGTTTTCTCCTTATAAGGCAAAGAGATCTGTATTTACACTCCTTTACCTAGGGATATGTTCGTTGCCCTCCTACCCAGTCGTCATGATTGTCCTTTAGCACCCTAGGTCTAGGTTCTGAGATGTTCCCACTCTAGGCCTACAAGCACTACTTGTTGTAGTTCAGACTTGTCTGTAACCCTTCACCTAAAGCACTTTTGGCCTACTCCCTCTTCGTATCACTCCTTTGCACTCCACTCCTCTAGAACTATCACTTCGAAGGAAGTCCGGGTTAGGCTAGCAACCCCTTGGGTGTCTTCAACAGTGAGTTAACTGTCTACATGTGGTTGTTAATGCATTTCTGCATTTCTACTACAGTAGTGTCTTCATATGTCTGTAACATTGGCCTTTTCATGGGTCTGCACTGGGTGGAACCGCATTCTCTTAGATCACATTTAGTATCATAACTTCAGGGACTATTGCAGATAACGTCCCATTCATCTGGGAGAATCACAAGCAGAATGAAAGCATTTTGAGTATTTCAGGAGTGACAGTATTCACGTTTGACAAGTCCTGCTTCCTCCTGTCCTTTTCTTGTTATTCTTTGGATGATAAAAAAAAAAAATCCAAGTGTCCGTGGAAGCCACCGGCTCTTAGAAATCCACCTCCAGAGCAACACTTGCACCATAGTGAGCAAGGGAGTCCGTACCTCATGCTGTTCTCTCAGATACACTGCTCCTTCCCACAGCAGGGGTATTGAGGCTAACCCTTCCAGCCCCCTCTGCAGTCTCATTCCAAGGGGCAGATGTAGCCCCCTCCCTCAGCAGAGTCAACTCTAGGCTCTACAGCCAGCTCCTGCAAGTAGAGGGTTTATAGACTCCCCTTGACTCCCACAGTCACCTTGTCCAGCGCTGTGTAAAGAGACTATGGACAATGGGACCAACCAAGTACCTTACTCTCCCACCCGAGACAACCCTCTGTGCTTTGTATTTATTCAAGCTTGGAGGGGCAACCTTTAAAAAAAATTAATCTATGTTGGTTGGCAAACAAGCCACCAGTGCAAAACTGCCTGATACAATTGGCTTCCTCCTAACTTTCTTCCATTTAAACCACTCTGTTAACACTAAATCTGAGGAGCATAACGTCCAGGCTCTGGGCATGGTCTCAGGCATTGACTCCATGACATGACTCTTCCAATACATCTAAGGAGAGGGGCGTGGGGAACAGCACCACTGAATGGCCCTCCGATTCTCCCGTCTGTTGAAGGTTGGGTTCTTTGGGGGAAGAAAAGGTACGTATCTTGGAATATACTAGTGAAACCCTTTCCTGATTGGGAGTTGGGGAAATAGCAATCGTTACCAAAAGCCAAATAGCCGAAGATCTGATAAGTCGGGGGATAGGTGTTGAACTTAGTTACTGGATGACTGAGAAGAGTTTTGTCATCTCCACTAGGCCAGAAAGTGATGATTGCAGAGGCAGATTATAGGTGCTGGGTCAATGTAGTGACACAAAGACAGGGAAATGCCCCTTCTAGGCATGTTTGCTGGTGTGCTACCAAACTGGGGTCTTTGAATGACCAGAGGTGTGGCTAGCGGGGGCTGTGTGCAGCACGTGTGCAGCTGTCCTTCTTCGTATGGCAAAAAACACTAAGTTGCTTTACCGCCTCCACCTTCTTCCCAGCTCTGGTCCTGGGATGTCTACAGGATTGAGGGTTTTAGACAATCTCTGGGTAGGGGAGACGAGATAGACCAGACATAAGGAGTCTGCTTCCCTCCTGTGCCTATTCCAGGACTCCAACCTCTAATTCCTAAGTACCTCGAATGGACTGTTTCATAGCTCCTCTGACGTAGGCTTTCCCATCCAACTGGTCGAGAAGGACTCTGCATTGATCGATTTTAGGGAAGAGATGGTTCAAATCCTAGTGGTGAAGTTGCATTAGTCTCCCTTTCACTGTTTTCTGGTTCTTATTCTGTAATTGTTTGTTATATTTCCCCCAAATGTCTTGGTCACTAAGCAGAGCTGCTAGTGGGATTCTGTATTTTAGTGTCATCTTTTTTTATTATAATTTATTGCAAATTTTCTTCTGAATAAATGTATGTTGTGTGGAAAAGTGTGGTTTTGGGTAGGGAAGAACTGAGGAGGGAGGCTTATTTCACTGGGTCCCACTTGCCCTTGCTGTAGAGCCCATCAGCCATGCCTGTACTGTCATTTCTGGCCCATTACAGGGAAATACCATTTGCAAGCAAGAATTTTCAGTGTATTTGCCAGCAGAGATGAGAAGAGGAGCCCTGGTGGTGCAGTGGTTAAGCGCTTGACTGCTAACCTAAAGGCTGGCAGTTCAAACCCAGCAGCCGCTCCACAGGAGAAAGATGTGGCAGTCTGCTTCTGCCTTGGAAACCCTGTGGGGCAGTTCTACTCTGTGCTATAGGCTCAGTATGAGTCAGAATTGACTCAACAGCAGTGGGTTTGGTTTTTAGAGATGAGCAGAAACCATGCATTTTCAGAGGCTAATAAAGAAGTCACATACTTTAAGAGGCTAGCCAACTACCCTTATTTTAATCTTAAGAATTCAGACAACAAACTGATCCTGTTAGAGGAAAGGATGTTTATTCTTAATGCGTGTAAATATCACGCTGGTTAGAGCCATGATCCCTCCGCCCAGAGATCTGGCAAGCCCCAGTGTACACATTTTGGGAGAAACCAATTGTCCTTGCTAACATAACCTCATGAATCCGAATCGACTCTACGGCAGTGGGTGGTGGTTTAACATAACCTCAGCAGTTTAGACATGTCCCCCAAAGAGCGCATTTTCACACAATCCATTTTACAACTTTTGAAAACCAGATTTGAACTTTTGTTACCTCTTGAGACGATAAGGTCCATAGATTTAGCACCGTTGTTTTGTGTTCTGTTTTTGCCTCAAATCTGAATGCTGGCACTTCAAGAGGAAACCCCTCATATAAGCACGGGGGCCGGGGGCCGTTGTTCTCTAGCCAATCTCCATGACAAATTTGTGAATTCTGATTCTGTTCCCTTTGAGACTGAAGAGGCCTCAGCTGGAGGTTTCTTCTCAACCAGGGCCCTCTTTCAGCTGCCTCCAACTGTGAGCTTGACCCTGATGAATGTGCTGATTCAGTGTTGTCGTGAAGTTTTTCTAGCCCCACCCAAAGCCTTGGCAGAAGATGTTTCCTTTTGAGAGCCATTTTCCCCCCAGTGGATAGACACGGACACTCAGCAGCCGACAATGTGGCAAAGCAGCTCCAGTGACCATCCTTTCTAGAGGTTCAAGAAGAAACTACATCCCCAGCTGCAGGGCTTCTCTTATAGGAAAACCGTTCGGGCCTTTTTGATGGCAGGACAAATTGAATATCTGGCTTTTTTGGTGTCGTTTAATAATCCAAAGCCACGCATTGTAACAGTGGAGTCATGAAATGTTAGGGAGAGAACCTTAGGGATGATCTAATCCAATCTCCTCACTGTATGAATGGAAAAAGGCCGAGAGGGGACAATGACTTAAGATCACTTAGCTTAGTGATACAGCATGGCATAGTGGAAAAAAGCTTGAGCTTTGGATTTAGTCCTGGTTACTTTTTCCAACTTTTTATTATGAAATTTTTCAAGCATAAAAGTTGAAAGATGGATACAACGGACACCCTATACCCTTAAGCTGGATTCACCAGTTAAAGTTTTGCCACATTTGCTTTATGCCATAGAGACCTGGTTTTTAATCTAGACTCTGCCACTTCCTACCTGGGTGTGACTGTGGACGAGCTAACCTCTAAGTTTCCTCGCCTACAGAATGGAATGGGCATAATACCTGTCTCCTGAGCGTGACTGAATTATATCAGTCTCATCACTTCCCTGCTGAAAACCCTCCAGTGACTTCCCAGTGCATTTACAATAAAATCTCAACTTTCCCAGGGCCCACAAAGCCCTGCACTAGTGGCTCTCAAATCTGAGTGTGCAGGAGAATCACCTGGAAAGGTTGTTAAAAAGTAGGTGCCCAGGCTCCACCCCCAGAAATTCTGATTCACATCTGAGATGGGGTGCAGGAGTCCGCATTTTAAATAAGGACCCAAGAGCATTTTGATGCAGGGGTTCTTGGACCGCACCTTGAGAAACACCACCCCGAAGGATCGGTCCCCTGCCAATCTCCATTACGAATTTGTGGACGAGTAATGTACCATTTTGAACCATTTGTGTACCAGTAATGCACCCCCCCCCCACTGTACTCTGACACTGTCCTTTCATCTCTTCCCAGTGAGCTAAGCCCTTTCCCTCCTCAGGACCTTTGCACATGCTGTGTCTGCCCAGCAAACTCCTCTGGCACTTTAGAATGCTTTAGCCCCCCTCCCCGTCTTTGCTGTGCCGAGCCCTAAGTATCCGCCCCCCCCCATTTACTTTCTCTGCTCCCACCCTTGGGCTTCTGGGCACAAGCATACTGGCTGACTCCCCCTGGGCCTGCCATATAGCATTCCACAAGCCTTTTCATCTCTTGATGGCCCTTCATATACTTGCCCCATAAAGGGGACTAAAAAAAACCACGGTGACTAGGAAGGCAGTAAGCTAGTGGTTCTTCATATAGGCTCTAACAGCCAGACTGCCTGGGTTCAAATCCCAGCTCTACCACTTACTAGGTACATGACCTTGGGCAGGATTTAATTGAACTTTGTGCCTTGGTTTCTACATCGGTAAAATGAAAGTGATAATAGTACCTTGCCTCAGAGAGTTGTGAGGATGGAATTAGTTAATACATTTAAAGGGCTTGGAAAAGTGCCTGGCACATAAGTGCGAAATTAATGGCAGCTGTAATAGCTATTCCAAAACCCCCTCCATTTCCCTCAAGCCCCAAACCTCTCTTCAGCTCAGGTTGTATTCAGAGGAGTGACATGACCTGATATTTCTCTCTCACTGTATGCTCCTTCCCCTAACCATGTTAATGATAATAACTACAACTACTACAATAGTTTAAACAGCTATCATTTTATTAATAGCTATCATTTATCCCAGATGCTGTACTAACACATTTAACATCACCTGTAGTCTTGACAACAACCTCATAAAGCACTCCTTTATCCCACTTTTACAGTTGAAAAACAGAGGCTCAGAGAGATTTAACTTGCCTAAGATCACTTGGCTAGTTAGTGGCAGAACCAGAATGTAAACCCCAAGTTAAAATATCTTAGGCTGGGCTCTCTAGAGAAGCAAAACCAGTAAAGCGTATATATATCAAAGAAACGGCTCATGTAGAGGCTGAAACGTCCCAAGTCCGTAGATTAGGATAGAGGCTTCTCTCAATTCACATAGCTGCAGGGGCTGGGGAACCGAAGACTGGCAGGTCAGAGAGCAAGGCTCTTGCTCGCAGGCTGTGAATATCCATGAATCCCAAGATCAGCAGATAAGCTGATAGCTCAAGTCCCAAGAACCAGAGGTCAGACTAACAGGAGGCAGCTGCAGGATCCAGAGCAAGCAAAAAGCCAGAACGTCTGCTTATATTCAGGCGCAGGCCACAACCCTAAGGAAACTTCCTTCAACTGATTGGCTACTCAGAGCAGATCCCATCATGTGATCACATATAAATACTGAGAATCATGGCCCAGCCAAGCTGACACACAATCTTAACCATCACACAAAATATGTGCTCTTAACCACAGCCACTATATCCCTAGTTGGAGTGGGGGTGAAGGTGGGACACACCTTAAATAGATCACTGTCCCTAGTGGTGATGGTTGTACAACATGATGAACTTAATGTCACTGAATTGTACATGTAAAAAATATTGAAATGGCAAATGTTTTCTTATATATATTTGTACCACAATAAAAAAAAGTCACTATCCCTCCTAGCTACATCCCAAGATTTCAAGTCAGCTAGTTAACCTGCCCCCTGAGTGGTGAAAACAGTTAACATGCTTGGCTGCTACCCAAAAGGTTGGACGTTCCAGTCCACTCGGAGGTACCTCAGAAGAAAGGCCTGGCAATCTACTTCCTAAAATTCAGCCACTGAAAACCTTATTGAGCACAGTTCTACTCTGACACACATGGAGTCGCCATGAGTTGGAATTGACTCAGCAACTGGTTTTTAAGTAACCTGCCAGTAGCTCTAATGTAATGTATCTTCCACCCTGGTCAGCTTCCCCTGGCATCCTCCTCTCTGTCACCCAGGCTTGAACCCATGGTCATTTTTGCTCCTGCCCCACTTCTAATCAGCTACTAATTGCAATTTAACAAATATTTATTGAATCACCTGCTAAATGCAGGACACTTTGCAAGGTTCTGAAGGAAATCAAAACAAGTAAGATTGATCAATATAAGACAAGACATACATAATAATGTTTTTAAAAAGAAGAAGAAAAGAGGATGGATGGATGGAGGGAAAGGAGGAAGGGAGGATGGAAGGAAGGAAGAAACGGAGTGTCTTAGTTATCTACGGCTGCTATAACAGATATCACAAGTGGAAGGCTTTAACACAAATTTATTCTCTCACAGTCTAGAAGTCCAAATTCAGGGTGCCAGCTCCAGGGGAACACTTTCTTTCTCTTTTGGCTCTTGGGGAAAGTCCTTTTCATCAATCATCTCTGGTCAAGGAGCTCCTCAGTGCAGGGACCCCAGGTCCAAAGGATGCACTATTCTCCTGGCTCTTGTTTCTTGGTGGTATGAGGTCCCCCTGTCTCTCTTCTCACTTCTCTCTTTTATATCTCAACAGAGGTTGACTTAAGACACAACCTAATCTTGTAGATTGAGTGCTGCCTCATTAACATAATTGCTTCTAATCCTGCTTCCTTAACATCATCATAGAGGCAGGATTTACAACACATAGGAAGATCACACCGGATGAGAAAATGGTGGACAACCACACAATACTGGAAATCATGGCTGTCATGGATTGAATTGTGTCCCCCCCCCCAAAATATGTGTCAACTTGGTTAGGCCATGCTTCCCAGTATTGTGTGGTTGTCCTCCATTTTGTGATTGTAATTTTATGTTAAGAGAATAGGGTGGGATCGTAACACCACCCTTACTCAGTTCACCTCCCTGATCCATTGTAAAAGGAGTTTCCCTGGGGTGTGGCCTGTAGCAGCTTTTATTTCTCAAGAGATAAAAGGAAACGGAAGCAAGCAGAGAGTTGGGGACCTCATACCACCAAGAAAGCAGCACCAGGAGCAGAGTGCATCCCTTAGACCCGGGGTCCCTGCACCTGAGAAGCTCCTCAACCTTGGGAAGACTGAGGACAAGGACCTTCTTCCAGAGCTGACAGAGAGAGAAAGCCTTCCCTTGGAACTGACACTCTGAATTTGGACTTTTAGCCTACTTTACTGTGAGGAAATAAATTTCTCTTTGTTAAAGCCATCCGCTTGTGGTATTTCTGTTATGCCAGCATTGGGTAACCAAGACAATGACCTACCCAAGCTGACACATTCT
The DNA here is from genome assembly GCF_030014295.1 of Loxodonta africana. Taxonomy (NCBI): domain Eukaryota; kingdom Metazoa; phylum Chordata; class Mammalia; order Proboscidea; family Elephantidae; genus Loxodonta; species Loxodonta africana. The sequence goes on from NC_087369.1 coordinate 151,656,705, forward strand.
GGGAGGACACAATTCAATCTATAATAGGAAGGAAGGAGGCCAAGATCAGTTCATTCACAGTATCTCCATCTGGCCTCCCCTTTCCACTGCCCACTTCCGTGCCCGCCACAAAATTCAAACCCTCATTACCTCAGGTCTGGGGTATTTAACCCCTTTCTAATTTTTCTGCTGCCAGTTTCAGTCTATCCTACATATCACCACCAGACTAATCTTCCCAATGCACTGCTTTGATGCCACTGCCCTACTCAAAAGTCTTCAGTGCCCCCACCACCACTTACCACAGAAGTTCCAATTCTTCAGTCTGGTATTCAAAGTACCCCTTAGTCTGTCCCACTCACCTCTCCAGTTGAATCTTCCTCTCTCTACCTTCTAAGGTCCTCCCCTACCCTAAACTCATGCACCGTATCTGCTTTGGCCGTCTTTTCTAGCCACCTGGAACCTTCTAACCCCTACCTCGCCACCTGCCCAAACCCTATCAAACCCAAATGTCACTCCTCCAGGAAAACTTTGCCCGTGACTCCTGGCTTCCCTGAAATAGCACCTTCCCTTTGGACCACTATTTTAACACACCACACATCAAAGGGTGTTGTAACTCTTTCTTTTGCCCCTTTGGGCCTAGAAGCTTCATGGGAGTGGGAGCCAAGCTTTGCATATTTAGTTTTCCCCACAATGCCTTGCAGAGAGTAAGTGCTCAATGATATTTGGTTAATAAATATAGTTCCTCAAAGCGCTAAAGATACACATCTATATACAATAGTTGTTCCTGGAATGAGTATACGTTTAATTATTCATACTGAGCTCTATTAACTTCACAGGAGCTTGCTTTTGTGTGTGTGGACTTAGTGAATTATATTTATGTATTCCAAAAAGATAATCGTTTTTAGCAGCCATGTTGTTGTTAGCTGCCATCGAGTCAGCCCCCAACTCATGGTAACCCATGCACAACAGAATGAAACACTGCTCAGTCCTTGTCTGATCCATAGGATTTTCACTGGCTCATTTTTGGAACTAGATGGCCAGGCCTTTCTTCCTAGTCTGTCTTAGTCCGGAAGCTCCACTGAAACCTGTTCGGTATCATAGCAACACACAAGCCTCCACTGACAGATGGGTGGTAGCTGCATATGAGGTGCATTGGCCAGGAATCAAACCCAGATTTTCCATGTGGATGGTAAGAACTCTACCACCGAACCACCAATGTCCTCTTAACAGCCATACAATACTATTCTATTCTTTTGTAGTCAACAAAATCAGCCTTGTTGAATTTGCTTTTTAAAAATGATTCTCAAAAGGCAAATCTGAAATGGACTGAACCAAAAGTAAAGAAGTTTCCGGGATAAACTGAATGCTTCAAAGGTCAGCGGAGCAAGGGCGGGGGTTTGGGGACTATGGCTTAAGGGGACTTCTAAGTCAATTGGCAAAATAATACTATTATGAAAACATTCTGCATCCCACTTTGAAGTGTGGCATTTGGAGTCTTAAACACTAACAAGCGGCCATCTAAGATGCATCAATTGGTCTCAACCCACCTGGATCAAAGGAGAATGAAGAACACCAAGGTCACACGATAACTATGAGCCCAAGAGACAGAAAGGGCCACATGAACCAGAGACTTATATCGTCCTGAGACCAGAAGAACTAGATGGTGCCCGGCCACAATCGACGACTGCCCTGACAGGGAGCACAACAGAGAACCCCTGAGGGAGCAGGAGAACAGTGGGATGCAGACCCCAAATTCTCATAAAAAGACCAGACTTAATGGTCTGACTGAGACTAGAGGAATCCCGGCAGTCATGGTCCCCAAACCTTCTGTTGGCCCAGGACAGGAACCATACCCCAAGACAACTCATCAGACATGGAAGGGACTGGACAATGGATAGGAGAGAGATGCTGACGAAGAGTCAGCTACTTGTTATCAGGTGGACACTTGAGACTGTGTTGGCATCTCCTGTATGGAGGGGAGATAGGAGGGTAGAGAGGGTTAGAAACTGGCAAAATTGTCACGAAAGGAGAGACTGGAAGGGCTGACTCATTAGGGGGAGAGTAAGTGGGAGTATGGAGTAAGGTGTATATAAGCTTATATGTGACACACTGACTTGATTTGTAAACGTTCACTTAAAGCTCAATAAAAAAATAAAATAAAAAGGCAAATCTGATCACACTATCCCCCTCTTTAAAACCATTCAGTGGCTTCTCAGAATTCTGACTGCCCGCACTCCAGCCTCCTCCCACATCTAGCCACCCCCATTCTCTTTGCATCAACCATGTGGGCCTTCTTCTGAGGAAGAAGAGTTTTGAATGTTCTATGCTTTCTCTAAGGAGCCCTGGTGGTGCAGTAGTTAAGCACTCAGCTGCTTACCAAAAGGTTAGTGGTTCAAACCCACCAGCCGCTCTGTGGGAGAAAGATGTGACAGTCTGCTTCTGTAAAGATTACAGCCTTGGAAACCCTATGGCAAAGTTCTACTCTATCCTGTAGGGTCACTATCAGTTGGAATCAACTCAGCACACAAAAACAACATGCTGCCTCTAAGGTCTCTGGGTGGTGCAAACAGTTTGCTCTCAGCTACTAACCTAAAGGTTGGAAGTTTGAACCCACCCAGTGGCACCCCAGAAGAAAGGCCTGAAGATCTGCTTCTGTAAAGATTACACCCAAAAAAACCCTATGGAGCTCAGTTCTACTCTGTAACACATGGAGTTGCCATGAGTCAGAATTGACTCAATGTTGATTTTATGCACTCTCTCTTGGAGTCCCTGGGTGGCACAAATGGTTAAGTGCTTAGCCGCTAACTGAAAGGTTGGCAGTTTGAGTCCACCCAAAAGCACCTCAGAAGAAAAGCCTGAAAATCTACTTCCAAAAGGTATGAAAACCCTGTGGAACACAGTTCTCTGCAGTGCACAATTTCGCATGGGTTTCACCACATCAAAGATGTGAACAGGTGAAATTGTGTACTACAAATTAGTAAGTAAACACAAGTAAGCCCATGCATACCTTGTGTATTGGGTAATCTGTTACTGCCAGTGGCACCCAATGATCTTCATTGTTGATTTCTCCAGTGTTAGCAAAGGCAAGGGAAAACAAGCACATCTGCTACTTGTAGAAGGGTAAACAGTGTCACTTTTCTGGAAGGAATTTGGCAATATGTATCAAACAGGGCTTTGAACTGGTTCATTCCAGTTTGAACCACTGCTGAGAATTTGCATTTCTAACAAGTTCCCAGGCGATGCTAATGCTGTTGGTTAGGGACCAATTCTGAGAACCACTAGTAGTGCAGTGGTTCTCAAAATTTATTATACTTAAGAATCATCTGAGGGTCTTGTTAAGATGTAGATTCTGAGTCTGTGTATCTGGTTGGAAATGCAAATTCTCAGTGTGGGGGTTCAAACTGGAACTAACTGGTTCAAAACCCTGGTATCAAGACCCTGGAAATATTCATACCAGTAATTCTGCTTCTAGAAAATGATCATAGAGGAGCACAAAGGCATAAGTCCCTGTGGATGGGGATGTTCATCCCAGCATTATTCACTAGAGCAAAAAACTAGAAACAATCTACAAAGCCTTAATAAGTAGAAGATGGATAAACACATGGTAGATTTTTTAAATAGAGTATTATGCAGCCTTTATAAGTAATGTTTCGAATATCAAAATAAAACAAAAAAGCAGGACGAAACAAGCAAACTTACAACCAATAAATAAACTGATACCTTAATGTCTCGGAGACAGCCGACAGTATCAAAACTTATAAAAAAGCATGACAAGATGGCTCCAGCCAGTAAACAAAATAAAGAATCAGATAACTTTCCAGTAGAAGAAAAGCACTGGAACTACCTCATATGGAATGCAAAAGACTAATATTTAGAGCTCTCTAAGAGATTAGGGAAGAGATCAAGGAAAACACAGACAAAACCAAAGAAAAATAGATAAAACCAACAAAAATGGCCAAAACCAAGGAATACACAAACAAAGCAATTGAATCCAGGAAAGCAATGCAAAAACAAAATGTCAAAATAAATAAACAATTAGAAATCATGCAGAAACAGCAACTAGAAATCCTAAAGATAAACAACAAATTTTCAGAAACGGACAACTCAGTTGAAGGTTTTAGGAGCAAATTTGAAACAATGGAAGACAGAACCAGTGAGATTGAAGACAAATCCACGAGTTTCACTTTGCTTGAGGAAGAATCAGAGAAAAGAATGAAGAAAACCTAAGAATTATGTGGGACACAATCAAGAGCAAAAATTTGCACATGATTGGAGTTCCAGACCGGGGGAGAAAATGGAAAACACAGAGAAGATTGTTGAGGATTTGCTGGCAGAAAACTTCCCAAATATTGTGAAAGGTGAAAAGCTGACCATCCAAGAAGCTCAACAAACCCCATATAGGATAAACCCCAAAAGAAAGTCACCAAGACATATCATAATCACACTTCCCAACACCAAAGACAAAGAATCCTGAGAGCAGCTTGAGAAAAACAAAAAGTCACTTACAAAGGGGAGACAATAAGACTAAGCTCTGACTACTTGGCAGAAACTATGAAGACAAAAAGGCGAACATTGAAAGCAAAAAACTGCCATTTAAGAATAATATATCCTGCAAAACTCTTTCTCAAATATGATGGTGAAAGTAGGGCGTGTCCAGATAAACGGAAATTAAGGGAATTTGTAAAAACAACACCAAACTTACAAGAAATACTACAGGGAGTCCTTCAGTTAGAGAACCAACAACATCAGACAACGACCTGACTCTAGGACACAGGAGAGCATTAGCCAGACACCAACCTAGGTAAAGAACTCTCAATAATAAAACAAAGCTAAAAGACTTAAAACAGAGAAACAGAGATGTCACTCTGTAAATGACAACATGAAAACAATAAAAGGGGGAATAAACAGTGTAGGTATAGAACTTTCCAATAGAGAGGAAGTCAAGGCGATATCAAGTAATAAAAGATTGGTTCAAACTTAGGAAGATAACAGTAAATTTCAAGGTAACTACAAAGAAAGTTAACAAACCTACTCATCAAAATAAAAAAGAAGAAAAACATAAAGACTCAACAAACACAAAATCTATAATAACAAAAGAAAAGAAAATCCACAAACAAAAGGAACTTGGCACAGGAAAGTAAGAGGAACAAAGAAAATGTCAGCACCACACACACACACACACAAAAGCAGACTATGACAGCAATAAATTCATACCTATCAATAATCACACTGAATGTAAGTGGCTTAAATGTACCCGTAAAGAGACAGAGAGTGACTGAATGGATACAAAAACAGGATCCATCAATATGCTGTCTTTAAGAGACTCATCTTAGAAACAAAGTCCTAAATTTATTAAAAATCAAAAGGTGGGAAAAAATATATCAAGCAAACAGCTACCAAAAAAGAGCAGGAGTGGCAATACTAATCTCAGATAAAACAGAGTTTAAAACAAAATCCACTATAAAAGACAAAAAGGAGCACTGTATAATGATTAAAGGGATGATCCACCACGAAGACTTAACCATAATAAACATCTATCCACCCAATGACAGGGCTCCAAAATACATAAAACAAACTCCAACAGCACTGAAAAGAGAAATTGACAGTTCCACAATAATTGTAGGAGACTTCAGCACAACACTCTCGGTAAAGGACAGAATATCTAGAAAGAAACTCAACAGAGATACAGAAGATCTAAAAACCACAATCAACCAACTTGACCTCATAGACGTGTATAGAATATTCCACTCAACAGCAGTAAAATATATAATCTTTTCCAATGCACATGGAACATTTTCCAGAATAGACTACATTTTAGGCCACAAAGCAACCCTCAATAAAATCCAAAACATTGAAATAATACAAAGCATTCTCTCTGATCACAATGCCATAAAAGTAGAAATCAATAACAGGAACAACAGGGGAAAAGACATCAAATGCAATGCACGAAAGCTGAGTAACACCTTGCTTTAAAAAAAAAAACCTGGTAATAGAAGAGATCAAAGAGGGAATAAAAAATTTTCCTAGAATCAAATGAGAATGAAAAGACATCATACCAAAACTTTTGGGAAAAGCAAAGGCAGTGCTCAGAGGTCAATTTATCACAATAAATGCACACATTAAAAAAAAAAAAAAGACCAAAATCAAAACGTTAGCCCTACAACTCGGACAAACAGAAAGAGAACAGCAAAGGGAGCCCACAGCCACCAGAAGAAAAAAAATTATAAAGACTAGAACAAAAAATAAACCAAACCAAACCCAGTGCCGTCGAGTCGATTCTGAGTCATAGTGACCCTATAGGACAGTTAGAGCCAATATAAATGAAATAGAGAACAGAAAAATGATAGAAAGAATCAACGAGAACAAAAGTTAATATTCTGAAAAGATCGACAAAATTGACAAACCATTGGCCAAAATGACAAAAGAAAAACAGGAAAGGGAGGAAATAACTCAAATAAGAAATGAGATGGGGGATGTTACAACAGGCCCAACTGAAATAAAAAAGGATCATAATAGAATACTATGAAAAATTGTACTCCAACAAATTTCAGAACCTAGAGGAAATGGAAAAATTCCTAGAAACACACTACCTACCTAAATAACACAAGCTGAGATAGAAAATCTGAACAAACCCATAACAAGATAAGAGATTAAAGAGGTAATTAAAAAAAAAAACTCACAACGACAAAAAGCCCAGGCCCAGATGACTTCACTGAAGAATTCTTCCGAACATTCGGAGAAGAGCTCACACTAGTGCTACTCAAACTGTTTCAGAGCATAGAAAAGGAAGGGATACTTCTGAATTAATTCTACGAAGCCAGCATAACCCTGATACCAAAGCCAGGCAAAGACGCCACAAAAAAGAGAATCATAGAACAATTTCTTTCATGAATATAGATGCATAAATTCTCAACAAAATTCTAGCCAATAGAATTCAGCATCATATCAAACAAATAATACACTATGACCAAATGGGATTCATACCAAGTATGCAACGATGGTTCAACATTAGAAAATAAATCAGTGTAACCCACCACATGAATAGAACAAAAGAATCACATGATCATCTCAATCGACGCAGAAAAGGCATTTGATAACGTCCAACAGCCATTCCTGATAAAAACTCTCAATAAAATAGGAAAAGAAGGGAAATTCTTCAACATTATAAAGGGCATCTATGCAAAACCAACGGCTAACATTATTCTTATTGAAGAGAGGCTGAAAACATTCCCCTTGAGAACGGGAACAAGACAAGCGTGCCCTTTATCGCCATTCTTATTTAACATTGTGCTGGACGACCTGGCTAGAACAATAAGGCAAGAAAAAGAAATAAAGGGCATCCAAATTGGTAATGAAGAAGTAAAACTGCCCCTATTTGCAGATGATATGATACTACACATAAAGAACCCAAAGAACTCCACAAGAAAACTACTGCAACTAATTGAAAGATTCACCAGATTAGCGAGATACAAAATCAACATTCAAAAATCATTTGGATTCCTATACATTAACAAACAGAACTTCGAAAAGGAAATCAGGAAAACAATACCATGTATAAGGAAAAAAAAAAAAAGCTGTTGCTGTCAAGTCGATTCCAACTCCTTGCAACCCTATAGGACAGAGTAGAACTGCCCCATAGGGTCTCCAGGGAGCAGCTGGTGAATTCGAACTGCTGACCTTTGGGTTAGCAGTCAAGCTCTTAAACACTCCATCACCAGGGCTCCATTTAAAATAATATACCATTTATAACAGTCCCTAAAAAGATAAAATACTTAGGAATAAATCTAACCAGAGACATAAAAGACCTATACAAAGAAAACAATAAAATGCTATTGCAAGAAATCATAAGAGACCTACATAAATGGGAAAACATACCATGCTCATGGATAGGTAGACTCAACATTGTGAAAATGTCAGTTCTAACCAAAGCGATTTACAGATATAATGCAACTCTGATCCGAATACCAACAGCGTTCTTTAAAGAGATGGAAAAACTAATTACCGACTTTATATGGAAAGGAAAGAGGCCCCGGGAAGCAAAGCACAAAGTAAGAGGCCTCAAAGTACCTGACCTCAGAACCTACTATACAGCCATGGTAGTCAAAACAGCCTGGTACTGGTACAATGACAGACACATAGACCAATGGAACAGAATCGAGAACCCAGACCTAAACCCACCCACCTATGGACAGCTGATTTTTGACAAAGGACCAAAGCCCACTAAATGGGGAAAAATAGACTTTTTAACAAATGGTGCTGGCAAAACTGGATGCCCATCTATTAAAAAAGGAAACAGGACCCATACCTCACACCATACACAAAAACTAACTCAAAATGGATCAAAGACCTGAATACAAAACCTAAAACCATAAAGATCATTGAAGGGAAAAAAATTGGGACAACGCTAGGGGCCCTAATACATGGCATAAATACAATACTAATCATAACTAACAACGCACAAACATCAGAAAAGAAACTAGATAACTAAAAAAAAAAAATTTTTTTTTTTTAGATAACTAGGAGCTCCTAAAAATTTAACACTTATATGCTCATCAAAAGACTTCACCAAAAGAGTAAAAAGAGAACCTACAGACTGGGAAATTCTTTTTGTCTATAGCATATCTGACAAGGGTCTAATCCCTAAAATCTATAGAATCCTCCAACCCCTTAACAACAAAAAGACAAATAACCCAATTAAAAAATGGGCAAAGGATATGAATAAACACTTCACCAAAGGAGACAGTCAGGTGGCTAACACACATGAGGAAAAGCTCGTGATGATTAGCCATTAGAGAAATGCAAATGAAAACTACAATGAGATACTATCTCACCGCAATGTTATTGGCCCTAACCAAAAAAGAAAAAAAAAACACAAAATAATAAATGTTGGAGAGGTTGCAGGGAGATTGGAACTCTTATGCACTGCTGGTGGGAATGTAAACTGGTACAACCACTATGCAAAAAAAGATACAAATAGAAATACCACACAATCCAGCAATCCCACTCCTAGGAATATATCCTAGAGAAATAAGAGCTATCACATGAATAGACATATGCACACCCATGTTCACTGCAGCATTATTCACAATAGCAAAAAAGTGGAAACAACCTTAGTGCACATCAACAGATGACGGGATAAACTATGGTACATACACACAATGGAGTATTACTCAAAGATAAAGAACGATGATGAATCTGCAAAACATCTCACAACATGGATAAATCTGGTGGGTATTATGCTGAGTGAAATAAGTCAATCACAAAAGGACAAATATTGTATGGGACCACTATTATAAAAACTCAAGAAAAGGTTTGTTATTATTGCTTGTCGTGTGCTGTCGAGTCGATTCCGACTCATAGTGACCCTATAGGACAGAGTAGAACTGCCCAATAGGGTTTCCAAGGGGTGCCTGGTGGATTCCTGAGCTCTTAACCACTTTGCCACGTGCCACTTTGCCAGGGCTCCATGAAAGGATTTACACACAGAAAAAAAAAAACTTTGCTGCTTACAAAGGAGGGAAGGGGTGGGGATCGGAAATCACTAACTAGATAGTAGACAAGTGTTAACTTTGGTGAAAGGAAAAGAGGACAGACAATATAGGCGAAGGCAGCACAACTTGACCGAGGTAGTCATAGAAGCTTCTTAGGCACATCCAAACACCTTGAGGGACTGAGTTACTGGGACTGAGGGCTGGGGACCATGGTCTTGGGGGACATCTAGGTCAATTGGCATAACATAGTTCATAATAGTAAAAGCTTTTGAGTGGCCATCTAAGATACATCTATCGGTCCCATCCTGTCCGGAGCAGAGGAGAATGAAGAAAGCCAAAGACACAAGGAAAATATTAGTCCAAAGGACTAGTGGACCACACAAACCACAGCCTCCACCAGTCTGAGCCATGAAGAGCTAGACGGTGCCCAGCTACCACCAGCTACCACTCTGACAGGGATCCCAATAGAGGGTCCCGGACAGAGGTGGAGAAAAATGTAGAACAAAATTCAAATTCACAAAAAAAGACCAGACTTACTGGTCTGACAGAGACTGGAGGAACCCCTGACTATAGCCACCAGATACCCTGTTAACTCAGAACTGAAGCCACCCCTGAAGTCCACCTTTCAGCCACAGATTAGACAGGCCTGTAAAACAAACAGTAACACACGTGAGGAACGTGCTTCTTAGTTCAATCAAGTATATGAGACCAAATGGGTGCGCCAGCCCAAAAGCAAAAATGAGAAGGCAGGGACAAGAAAATTGGACATGGGGAATCCAGGCTGGAAAGGGGGAGAAAGCTGACACATTGTGGGAGTTGCAACCAAGGTCACAAAACAATTCGTGAATAAATTTTTGAATGAGAAACTAATTTGCATTGTGAAATTTCTCCTAAAGCACACATGCACATACAAAAGTAATGTTTTGAAGAATACTTGCATGGAAAAATGTTAAGATTTGACATTAAGGGAGGTCCCTGGGTGGCAGAAACAGTTTGTGCTTGGCTGCTAACCAAAAGGTTGGTGTTTTGAGTTCACCCACAGGTGCCTCAGAAGAAAGGCCTGGAGAACTACTTAGAAAGATGACAGCCATTAAAAACCTTGTGAAGCACAGTTCTACTCTGACAAACACGGGGTCACCATTACAATCAACTCAATGGCAATGGGTCTGGCTTTTTTTTTTTAACATTAAATGGAAAAAGCGGAATAAAAGTACATACTGAAAGTTCCTAAATTAAAAAAATTAGATGTCAATAATTGATATGCACAGAAACAGTGGAAGCTGATGCACCAAACTGCTAAGAGCAGTCACCCTAGGTGGCAGGATTGTCAGCAGTGGTGGCTCCAGAATCTCTACATAGGAATGTTTAGGAGCTATTGAAAGATACTAGCAGTTGCCATCGAGTGGATTCTAACTCCTGGTGAACCCATGTGTGTCAGAGTAGAGTTGTGTTCCATAGGATTTCCAATGGCTGATTCTTTTGGAAGTAGATTGCCAGGTCTTTCTTCCGAGGCACCTTTGGGTGGACTCAAACCTCCAACTTTTCAGTTAGCAGCTGAGCTCGTTAACTGTACCACCCAGGGACTGCAACCATTGAAAGGTGGTGGTGTTGTTGTTAGGTGCCATTCAGTCAGCTCCAACTCCTAGTGACCCTACGTACAACAGAACGAAACACTGCCTAGTCTCACACCATCCTCACAATCGTTGTTATGCTTGAGTCCACTGTAGTAGCCGCTGTGTCAGTCTACCTTGTTGAGGGTCATCCTCTCTTTTGCTGACTCTCTGCTTTACCAAGCGTAACGTCCTTCTCCAGGGACTGATCTCTCCTGATAACATGTGCAAAGTATGTGAGATGTAGTCTCGCCATCCTTGCTTCCAAGGAGCATTCTGGCTGTACTTCTTCCAAGACAGATTTGTTCGTTCTTCTGGCAGTCCGTGGTATATTCAATATTCTTTGCCAGCACCATAACTCAAAGGCATCAATTCTTCTTCAGTCTTCCTTATTCATTGTCCAGCTTTCACATGCATATGAGGCAACTGAAAACACCCTGGCTTGGGTCAGGTGCACCTGAGTCCTCAAAGTGACGTCTTTGCTTTTTTAACACTTTAAAGAGAGGACAGCAGATTTGTCTTGAAGCTGCAAGCTGCCTTTGCATAGCAAGCAGAATTTTTACCTAAATTGGATGCGTATTTGGAGTCACTTTGGAGGGCTGATGGAGCTTATAGGAAAGCCCCCCAAGTTGCCCTCTGGTACCAACCTAAGTGATTTTTATTTACTTTTGTATTTGTCTGGTTTTCTAAATGTTTTGCAATGAACATGTATGGTTTTGTATTATCAGAAAAAGATTAAAGAAAACAGTAGTTCATTTAAGAAAGGAAATGTTTGTTTGCTGGAATGAATGAACGCAGTGTCCTGCTCCAGCAACGGAGGAGGCTGGAGAGGTCCCAGCCAGCAAGGAGCTGGGCCGTCCCCTGGGGCAAGGCCCACTCTGTCCCATCTGAGGCCAGCTCCCTCCCAGCCACAGCCCTGCCCATCCACAGCCTCTAGCTTCAGACAGAGCAGAGCAGTAGGAGCGGAGGCAGGCCTGGGGACTCCCCCTTCCAGTGATGGCCCCATCTGGACTCTGCGCACCTCGGGGTTCTTTGGAGCACATACTGCAGGCTCTCAAGGGGCAGTGGACATCCAGGGGACACTCCTCTGTAGTGAACAGTGGCCCTGGCTCCGGAGAGCAAGTTTCATTTACTGGTCGGTGCTATGGCATTATTGCTCTCTGTGGTAAAACTGCTATTTAAAGCTGCAGTTCATTTTCTTGCTTCTTGATCATTTACGTCTACTTTTGAAAATTTGGGTGACTACTATTGGCACAAACTGTTTGAGCTCTACCACTAACCTAAATGTTGGCTTTTGAACCCACCCAGTGGCACCGTGAAGAAAGGTCTGCCGATCTGCTTCCGTAAAGATTACAACAAAGACAGCCCTATGGAACAATTCTACTGTGTAATACACTGGCCGCTGTGAGTCAGAATCAACTCCACGGCCACAGGTTTGCTTTTTTTTTTTTTTAATTCCCCTTAGAATCTTTTTTGTTGTTGTTCGTTTCCGTCAAATCAGCTATGACTCATGGCGACCTCATGTGCTTCAGAGTAGAACTGCTCCACAGGGTTTTCTCCATGGGAGAAAGATGTTGCAGTCTTCTTCCATAAAGATTACAGCCTCGGAAACCCTACAGTTGATGGCAACGGGCTTTTTTATGTACCACCTGCTGGCTCTCCCCACTTCACTGTCCCGCAGGCATGTCTAACTCAACATATCCTCAACTGAACTCATTACCCCTGCCCCATAAACCTCCTTCTCCTCCTGTGTCCTCAATGAATGACAGCACCATCCCACTCTGGCCATCCCCATGTCCCTTCTCTCCTTAGACAGGCAGAGGGAGGGGTGGCTCAGGTTTAGTGGTGTGCTTAGGATCAGCCAGTGAGCCAACAGGAACTGTTTGATGCAGGCTGGGGGAAGATACCTACATGCAAAGGCCCTAGCCATGATTTAGACCCAGAATACCCAAATGGCCCACTCTGTGAGGCTGGGCATTGGACATACTGTTGAGGGACCCAAGTCAGATGCCTTGCCCACCCACCCAGCCACAAAGGCCCCTGTCAGATGTCCACAGGGACTCTATATTTGATATGGCACTTTCTCGTGTATGACTGGTGTGTAATTCACCACTGAACAAGTCCTGTAGGATTATTTCTCATTTGCTCTCAGAGGTCACCAAACTACATCCCGCGGGCCAAATCCAACCCATTATCTGTTTCTTTTTAAAAACGTCTCTCTCTCAAATAACTTTAAATTTTAATCCATCTATTTGAGATAAAGTTTTATTGGAACACAGCCATGCTCATTCCATTATGTGTTGTCTATGGCAGCTTTTGTGCTACAACAGCAGAGGTGAGTGGTTGCTACAGAGACCGTAGGGCCTGGAAAGTCTAAAATATTTACTATTTGTCCCCGTCCAGAAAAATTTTGCCAACTGCTGATCGAGACTGTGGTGGTCTGAGCCCTCCACCACTGGAGATTGGGACCCCTTAACATAGCACTTACAAGCCTGAACATTGATTGGCCTTGATAGTAAGTACCTGCCACCTAGCATTTAACTCACAGGAATTCATATACAAGTGCGGAGAACCAAAAAGAGTTCAAATAGTGTAGTGATTTCCCCCCTCCCCCCACCACCCATTGAGTGTGTACCTCGAGTGAGCATGAAATAAACGGGAATTGTGAATCCGCTGTTCCAGTTTCCACATGCTTCTCACCAAGTCAGCATCTCACCACACTGAGCATGATTCTTGTGTTGACTATTTAATAACTGGAGCTGGCACAATTGGGTAGCCACCTGGAAGAAAATAAAGTTGTATCCATACCTCACACCTACACCAAGATCAAGTCCAATTATCAAGGACCAAGAAACTCTTGCCCTGCCTAAGAAAGGTCAGGTTGGAGACCTGAAAGATAACTGATGCTTTGTTGGACTTAATGACTCCAAGGAACCAGTAGCTGGGTTTGATGGAACTGGAACAGGTAGATCCCTTAGCTAGACAGAAGGTGGCCCAGGAACTCTACCGTGGCCCTCTCATATGTGTATGTCTCAGGGATAGTCAGGATGTGGCGCTAAAACTGAGGATGGAGGCTGGACCAAGCCAATGGCTCACCTGACATGAAGCCTCAGGAGTAGATCTTTTTTTTTTTTTTAATTGTGCTTTAGGTGAAATTTTACAGAGCAAATCAGTTACTCATTCAAAAATTTATACACAAATTGTTTTGTGACATTGGTTGCAGTCCCCATATTGTGTCAGCACTCTCCCCCTTTCCTTTCCACCCCAAGTTCCCGTGTCCATTTGGCTGCTGTTCCTGTCCCTTTCTGCCTTCTCATCGTCGCTTTTTGGCAGGTGTTGCCCATTTGGTCTCATATAGTGTGATTGAACTAAGAAGCACGTTCTTCACGTGTGTTACTGTTTGTTTTATAGGCCTGTTTAATCTTTGGCTGGAAGGTGGACTTCAGGAGTGGCTTCAGTTCTGAGTTAGCAGGGTATCTGGGGGCCGTAGTCTTGGGGGTTCCTCCAGTCTCCGAAAGACTAGTAAGTCTGGTCTTTTTTTGTGAATTTGAATTTTGTTCTACGTTTTTCTCCTGCTCTGTGCAGAAGAGCCCTCTATTGTGATCCCTGTTAGAGCAGTCAGTGGTGATAGACGGGCACCATCTAGCTCTTCTGGGCTCAAGCTGGTGGAAGCTGTGGTTTACATGGTCCATTAGCCCTTTGGACTAATATTTTCCTTGTGTCTTTGGTTTTCTTCATTCTCCTTTACTCTGAACATGGTGGGACCAATAGGTGTATTTTAGATGGCTGCTCACAAGATTTTAAAACCCCAGGCACTACTCACCAGAGTAGGATGTAGGACATCTTGATGAACTATGTTATGCCCGTTGACCTAGATGCCGCCCAAGACCATGGTCCCCAGCCCTTGGTCCCCAGTGACTTGGTCCTTCAAGGTGTTTGGATGTGCTACGGCTGTTAGCCAAACGGTCAGCAGTTCGAATCCGCCAGGGTTGCTGTGAGTTGGAATCGACTTGACGGCGGTGGGTTGGGTTTTAGGAAGCTTCTATGACTGTGCCCCCTTTGTGCTCTATTATATATATATGAATATACATACAAATACGTATGTAAAAATATCTCAGGAGTAGATCTTGAGGCCACAGGCAGACAACAACCCTTCAGCCCAGGAGGTCAGGCAAACCGTGACTCATTCATTACTAGAAGATAGCTGGAGCACTGTACAGCCCGAAGACCATGGCCGTCCGGCTCCACCCCCACCCCGGATCCAAAGAACATCCAGAAATCTAGATTCCAGAAGACTCCCAGTCCACAGAGCGGGTCCAGGAGCTGAGGTAGTCCTGGAAAAGATGGAACTATTCCTGTTTCATTTGTCAAGTAGACAACTGGAGACCCTGACAGAAAGAGGAAGGGCAAAGCAGAGAGCCTGAGGAACCTCAGACCCAAGTTGGTATCTAAATCCTTGCAGAGGCTTAATCTCAAACGCTGAGAAATATTAGTAATAATAACAACAAACACTTTCATGGAACTGATCTAGCCTGCCTCGCCACCTTATGAGGTGAGGTCTGGCCAACAGCAGGGGCAGAAACCTTGTGCCCTGCCAGGAGAAAGTTTGGAAATGTGAAACTTCCCAAGTCACCTACACACCAGCCTCCTGCCTGACCTCAGCCTGCAGTTTTCTGTATGGCCACTGGGCAGCACTGTTGTGTAACAAGAAACTCAGAGAAGCCGCGGCACCATTTCAGTCCCAGTCTTCTGGAGAAGAGAAAGCTGCTAGGGAACCTTACGGAGCTCTAGGAATGTTTGGGATTTTCCTCCCTGGCAGGAAGGATCTGTCTCAGTTAGTAGTGGAGATCTGGGCTGGGTGTCTCACACCAGCCAGTGGGAAGACGGGTGTAGAGAGGCACAAAACAGAGACCTAAAAGGAGCTGTGGTGGCGCAGTAATTAAGAGCTCAGCTGCTAACCAGAAGGTCAGCCGCTCGAATCCACCAGCCGCTCCTTGAAAGTCCTATGGGGCAGTTTTACTCTGTCCTATAGGGTCGCTATGAGTCGGAATTGACTCAATAGCAACAGGTTTGTTTTGTTTTGTTTCCAAAGGCAGTCTCTGGGAGGCGCAAACGGTTAACACACTCAGCTTCTAACCATAAGGTTGGCTATTTGAGTCCACCCTGAGGCGCCTCAGAATAAAGCCCTGGAGATCTACATTCAAAAAGTCAGTCACTGAAAGCCCTATGGAGCACAGTTCTACTCTGACACACATGGGGTCGCCACGAGTCAGAATCGACTCCACAGCAACTGGTGGTTTTTTCAAGGGGCCCTAGCTTCATTACAAAAACTCCGGTGGCCTAGTGGTTAAGTACTATGGCTGCTAAGCAAAAAGTCAGCACTTCAAATCCACCAGACGCTCCTTGGAAACCCTACGGGGCAGTTCCGCTCTGTCCTGGAGGGTCGCTATGAGTGGGAATCAACTAAATGGCAATGGGTTTGGTTTGGTTTGGGTTTTAGCTTCATTCCATGCTCCAGACCCTGGCTGATTACCTGGACCAAGAGTGGGGTGAGGACCAAGATGCAGGAGGGAGGGCAGAGCAGGAGAGGATGGCGGTCTGGAGGATGCCTTGGGTTCAGGGGCTTTCTGGGTCATTGTAAGCAGAACCCTTGACCTTGATGTGTGTAGTGCTTGTGATGGAGGGTACAGTTGGAGGACCCAATACAGAGTAAGCAGCCAATCCAGAGAGTGGGCTTTCTGTTGGATGTCTCCCTCTCTTTCACCTTCCCACATCTGCACCATCCCCAAGGTCTTCCATTTTTAGCTCCTGAATATCCCTTGAATCCTTCCACTCCTATCCTAATTTTCTACCTCCGCCCTAGTGTAGCCACCATCATCTCTCTGTGATGACTCTAAGTTAAAATACAGGACACCCAGTTACATCTGAATTTCAGATAAACAAAGAGTAATTTTTAGGGTAAGTACATTCCGTGCAATATTTGGGATATACTGGTTTACTGGGTTACACTAAAACAATTATTCTCTATTTCTCTGAAATTCAGAAGTAACTGGGCATCCTGGTTTTTAATTTGTTGTTTTCTCTTTTGTTGGTTTCTAAATCTGGCAACGCTACCAACACTCCTCCCTACGCCGCCACCTTGCACCTCTACAATCCACTCTCTACAAAGCAGCTGGAATGGACTTGAGAAAATTCAGATCTAACCATGTCACTGCCCTGCTCAAAGCCCTTAATGGCACACAAGGTCTTCCAGGCCCTGACCACCACCCAGCTCTCGGCTTCATCTCCCCCTATTCTCCCAAACCCACGATGTAACCCATCATATCAAACGTTCTGCAGGCCTTTGAATGTGCCTCATGCCTTTACACACACACACCCATCTCCCTGTCTAGAAGGTCCTTCCCACAGCCACCTGAGGACCTCAAATTCAGGCATCAAACTCAACCATCACCTTTTCTTGCCAAGCTCTTCCTAACACGTCCCCTACGTCCCCCAAGCAAAGCACGCCTATCTTTGTACCATTTCTGCACCACCTACTGGCCTTTAACAGAGTGCTTATTTAATGGTATCAAAATGATCTGTTTATGTGTCTATCTCCCCCACCAGACTGCAGCCTCCCTCAAGTGAGGTCCCAGTTTTACTCATCTTTGCATAGCACAGTGTCTGACCCAGCGTGGGGCACTTCATAAATGTGTGAGGCATGAATGAATGGGTGAATGAATGACAAGAAGTGATTCTAAATTTGAAATTCTAAATCCAGATGGCCCTTTGGAAGTGACCGCAGTCACAGTAGGAGACACCAGGGGGCAGAATAACCTCAATTTTCCCTGGTTTTAGTGGACGTGTGCTTCAGAAACGTGGCTAGCTCCTAGCTCCTGTTCCCAGCTCCTAGGCAAGGGGTTTTGTTATTGTTGTTTTGTTTTTAAATCATAGAAACACAAAACAGGAAGGGACCATAACAAACCATTTGAATTGGCCCTCTGCTTTCAGGTAGTTAAAAAATTCTTTCCTTTTCCTCTTTTTGTTGTTGTTAGTTGCTATTGAGTCAGCTCTGACTCAAGGCGACTGATTCTGTGTACAACAGAAGGAAATGTTGCCTGGTCCTGTGCCATCTTCACCATCATTGGTCTGCTGGAGTCCATTGCTGCAGCCACTATGTATTTTGACAGCCTTCCAACCCAGGGGGCTCATCTTCCAGCACTATATTGGACAATATTCTGTTGTGACCTATAAGGTTATCAAATTGGCTAATTTTTGGAAGTAGATCACCAGGCCCTTCTTCCTAGCCTGTCTTAGCCTGAAAGTTCCCATGAAATCTGTCCACCATGGGTGACCCTGCTGGTGTTTGAAATACTGGTGGCATAGCTTCCAGTATCATAACAATAGTAAGCCACCACAGTAAGACAAACTGAGAGACAGGTGGTGACCATTTCTGTTTAACTGCCTCCTTTTAGGCAGCTAAAAACATTCCTTCATTTGTTACAGACCAATCACAGACAGGTTAGGAGGCCTAGAGCCCAGTGCTTTGCAGACATGATCTCATTTCACTCTCACTGCTGTCCTGTGAGATGGGTGCCCTTCTCATCTTACAGACGAGGGAACAGGCACAGAGAGGTTGTCACTTGTCCAAGATCACACAGTAACAGAGCCAGTACTTGAACACAACTCTCCAATCTTCTTTCTAGTGACAGCACCTCTCACACTCACAACACACTCACAAAACTTTGCTTGGCTTTTTTTTTTCTGGGGGAGGCGGCGGTGGGGGTCCTATTTCCAAACCACTTGGTTGTATCATCATGACCTCCTCCCCCTCCCACCCCCATGGGAAAGCCTGTCTGGCCGAGGTCTGCTAATCTGAGTCAAGTTTGGATTCCCTTTGCTTGGCTAGGGGCCTAGGTGAAGGAGAAGCCATAACACTAGGCCAAGGCCTCCTGATCCCAACGATACCTCCTCCCTGGCCTTCTGCTAATAGAGATGGGGTGGGAGGGCGGTTGGGAGCAGTCGCGCCTGTTCTGTTGCCTCTTAATAAGCCTGAAGAGAAGCTGTGGGCCCCCTCTGTTGGGAGTTCCATGGCAGTTCTCTCTTCAGACGTGTCCTCGGCTTTGGGCCCTGGTAGCCAGTTCTGGGGCTACAAGAGAAGTTCCGTTCACATCTGTTAAACGTCGTTTGCATACATTTGTATGCCTCTGCTCCAGCTTCCAAGGACTGGAGATGAAAGGAGTGCCCCTTATTGATCTCAGCTATTTTACATGGGGTGAAAATGGGGCTTGGAACACCTAGGTGCCAGGAGAGAGGAAGAGATTAATTGGGGCCCATTCACAAGTTAGAGGAACCTTAGGGTAGCAGAAGGAGCAATTCTTTGTCCTTCATTAGATGCATCATGGTTGCTATCAAGTCAATTCCGACTCATAGCAACCCTATAGGACAGAGCAGAACTGCCCGCATAGAGTTTCCAAGGAGCCCCTGGTGGATTCTAACTGCCGACCTTTTGGTTAGTAGCCGTAGCACTTAACCACTACACCACCAGGGTTTCCCATTAGATGCATAGCTCATGCAATTCATGGAACTCTCTGGGTTTCAGTTTCCTCGTCTGCAAACTGGGGCTAACACAAATGTCACAGGAACGTAATAAAAGATGAGACTGAGATCATGTAGGCAGAGGCCCTAGATAAACTATAAAGTGCTGTTTAAAGGAGAAAAAAAAACCAGTGCCGTCAAGTCAATTCCAACTCAGAGAAACCCTATAGGACAGAGTAGAATTGTGCCATAGGGTTTCCAAGGAGCACCTGGGGGATTCAAACTGCTGACCTTTTGGTTAGCAGCCATAGCTCTTAACTACTACGCCACCAGGGTTTCCAAAGGAGTGGGGTTAATTATTAATCAGCTAGAAGAAGATTTCCCTACCCTCAAAGAGTTTGCCGGGATTAGAGAGTACGGTAATTCAAAACAGATTATAGGGAGGGCTAAGCAGTGAGAGGTAGGAGAGGGCAATGGTTGAGAGCAGGGACCTTGGAATCTGGTACACCTGGATTCCAGTAGGCCCCATACTAGCGGTGAGACTTTGCATAAGGCACCTCCCCTCTGAGCATCAGCTTCCTCCAAAGGCAAGTAGTAATGATAACACCACCTCCCTCAGGATTTGGGAAGATCAGATGAGTTAGCGTACAGGAAGAATGAGATAGCAGTGGGCTTGGCACATAGTGGCACACAATAAATGCTAGCCATTGCTATTGTTTGGGGCAGTGGTAGTTCAGTGGTAAAAGCCTCAGTGGACCTTCTAGACTAAGACAGACTAGGAACAAAGGCCTGACTATCTACTTCTGAAAATCAGCCAATGAAAACCCTCCAGATCACAATGGTCGGATCCATAACTGATCATGAGGATGGAAACAGGACTGGGCACTATTTAGTTCTGTTGTGCGTGGATCGCCACGAGTCAGGGGGTCAACTCAAGGGGCAGCTAACAACTACAACAAATAGCTATTGTTATTAGGGCATCAGGGAGCCATTACAAAGGGAAGAAGGAGTCAGGGAAAAGTTTCCTGAGGACAGTTAGATTTGAGCTTGGCCTGAAAAGAAGAGTAGAATTTGGAAGGTCAGATGAATGAAGACGCTTATAGGTAAGTCTTCCCAAGCATTAAAAAAAAAAAAAAAGCAATGCAG
Source organism: Loxodonta africana (assembly GCF_030014295.1). Classification (NCBI taxonomy): domain Eukaryota; kingdom Metazoa; phylum Chordata; class Mammalia; order Proboscidea; family Elephantidae; genus Loxodonta; species Loxodonta africana. The sequence continues at coordinate 151,677,448 of NC_087369.1, forward strand.
CAAAGCCGGGGGGTGAGGGCTGGGCAAAAGCATCTCATGGAGGGTCTAAAGAGATGGTCGTGTGGGTGACCTGGTCCAAGAGGGACAGACCCGTGCATGAGGAGTTATAGGGAAGCTGAAGGAGTGAGATGGGCCTCCAGCTCCTGATGAAATTCACACCTCCTCATGGGTCAAAAAAAAGGGAAGGGGTAACCCCACGCCAAGCTGTGTGGCCTTCCTCCTACTGAGGAGGAAGCCCTGAGGCCCTGGGCCTGTCCCTCCAGCCCTTCCCTGAGAAACCAGTCCCTAAGAATGTACTTCCTGGATGGCAAGGGATAAATGCGTGCACCCTTCCAGGGAACTGGTCTGCATTTCCATGGGAGCTTTCAGGAGACAATGCCTTAACTCCCACGGTTGCCAACTTTTTAACAGCTGGAGCTCTTGTTTTCTTACTTGAAGCCTCAGTGGATTCTGTGAGCAGTTGAAATCTTCATTGTTTGTCAAATCCCAGGACTCAGGGAGCAAAAATTTGCTTCTGTCTTTTTTTTTTTAATACCAGGGACTCACTGGCACCACACCCAGTCCTGAGGGCTAGCTCATCTGCTTTTGCTCTTGTTTGGACAAAAATGGCATACCATTCTCCTTTCCCTGCCATTGTGCATTAGTCCAGACGGGCTAGGTTAAACTGTAGCTTACAGTAACATAAAACCCAAACCCGTTGCTGTGGAGTGGATTCCAACTCATGGTGACCCCATGTGTGTCACAGTAGAACTGTACTCTGTAGAGTTTTCAATGGCTGATTTTTCAGAAGCAAATAGCCAGGCCTTTCTTCTGAGGGGAAACCCTGGTAGCATAGTGATTAAGTGCTATGGCTGCTAACCAAAAGGTCAGCAGTTCGAATCCTCCAGGCGCTCCTTGGAAACTCTAAGGGGCAATTCTACTCTGTCCTATAGGGTCACTATGAGTCGGAATCGACTCAAAGGCAGTGGGTTTGGTTTTTTTTTTTGGCTTTCTTCTGAGGCACCTCTGAATGAGTTAGTATAGTCAAGCACTTAACCCTTTGTGCCACCCAGGGACTCCATGGTCTCCACAACAGGGAATAAAGAAGCACACCAACTCTTAACTCTTAACTGCCTCAGCCCAGAGATGACACATGTTCCTTGGTCAGAATTAGTCACATGGCATAAATCTAATCGCAGGGGAGTCTGGGAAATGTGGGGGGAGCAAATGGATATGCGCTGTGCACAGTCCTTGCCACACACTCCCTTCTAGGTTGAGCCTTGGTGAAGCAAAGAACGTCTTGAAGGCCAAAACAAGAGCTCTGAGATATAAGCTGGGAAACGCCAGGCAGGTTCAGGGAGCCAAGGCCTGGCACCTGATTCTGAAGAGGATTCTTGGAGGGGGCATGTCGGAAACTGGTCTCTGTGTTTGGTATACAGGCAGTCCCCAGGTTAAGAACGTCCCCCATACAACCTGTACTTATGAACCAACCCCCCCATAAAGCCTATTATATTAAAAATTCGAGGTACATGAACAATGGCTCATAATATCAAACGAGTGCTACTTTGCGATGCACATCAAAACATTATTATTATTACTGTATTTTTATGTTAAAGGTATTTTGTTTATCTGGAAAAATTATCTGGAAGTGCTACTTTAGTGTTTTTTATGCATAGAAAGGTACACTATGTACTATATATGAAGACAAACATTTAACTAACAGATGTTAAGACATGTACCATAAATAACTGTTCGGACTTGAGTACAAATTTGACTTAAAAGACAGATTTAGGAAGGGAACTCATTCATAATCTGAGGACTGCCCGTATTTTGACCTTTATTATGTCTCCTGCCCAGAATGTGAAAACAAATGTTTCATCACAGGTATAGCAATAGAACCTTCAGAAAAATCAGATGAATTAGGCAGAAGCCAGGCTTTTCATTATACATGTATATGTATCTGGAGCCCTGGTGACGCAGTGGTTAAGAGCTACAGCTACCTATGGCTGCTAGCCAAAAGGTCAACAATTTGAATTCACCAGCTGCTCCTTGGAAACCCTATGAGCCATTTCTACTCTGTCCTACAGGGTCACTATGAGTCAGAATGGACTCGACTGCAGCGGGTTTGGTTTTATCATATATCTATATATATGATATACATAAAAAAATTGTTGCCATTGAGTTGATTCCAACTAATAGCCCCCTATGTGCAACAGAACGAAACACTGCCCAGTCCTATACCATCCTTGGGATCGTTGTTATGCTTGAGCCCATTGTCGCAGCCACTGTGCCAATCTATCTCGTTGACGGTCTTCCTCTTTTTTGCTGACCTTCTATTTCACCAAGCATTATGTCCTGCTCCAGGGACTAGTCCCTCCTGATAACATATCCAAAGATTACAGTCTTGGAAACCCTATGGGGCACTTCTACTCTGTCCTAAAGGGTCACTGTGAGTGGGAGTCGGCTTGACGGCAATGGGCTTGATTTTTTGGATAGAATACGTCTTAGTTTCCTAGTGCTGCTGTAACAAAACTACCACAAGTGGATGGCTTTAAAGAACAGAAATTGTCTATTTCAGCTTCTAGTGTTGTTATTGTTAGGTGCCGTTGAGTCAGTTTCAACTCATAGAGACCGTGTGCAACAGAATGAAACACTGCCTGGCCCTGCACCGTCCTCACAATCACTTTTATGCATAAGCCCATTGTCACAGCCACTGTGTCAATCCACCTCTTTGAGGGTCTTCCTCTTCCTCCTGACCCCCTACTTTACCAAGCATGATGTCCTACTCCAGGGATTAGTCCCTCCTGATAACATGTCCAAAGTATGTGAGACGTAGTCTCATCATCCTCGCTTCTAAGGAGCATTCCGATTTTACTCCTTCCAAGGCAGATTTGTTCATCCTTTTGGCAGTCTAGTAGCGGTCAGCAATGATTGCAGTTCCTGGGTTTGTAGATGGATCTGCTGTGTGTGTCTGTCTTCCTCTTCCCTCAGAGACTCTGTGTCTGGTATTCTTTATATAACTCAGAAGTAATTCGGTTTAGGACACACCCTCTACTGGTATGACCTCAACTGATTGATTGCATTATATTAGATTGCATTATGGAAGTTGATGGATGACATTAGATTAGATTACATCACATCCACAGGTACGGGAGTTAGGATTCCAACACATATTTTTGGGGTGGATACAATTTAATCTATAATAGAATGTTTCTCCAAAAAATATGTTTTCTGGGTTTTTTAAAATAACTTATTTTGTTGTTGTTTAGAATATACGCAACAGCATACACCAATTCAACGATCTCTACATGTACAATTCAGTGACATCGATTACATTCTTCAAGTTGTGCAACCATTCTCACCTCCTTTTTCCAAATTGTTCCTTCTTCATTAACATAAACTCACTGCCCTCTAAGCTTCCTATCTAACATTTTGAGTTGCTGTTGACAATTTGATCCCACATTGTTTTTAAAACCATTTTCCACTACATAGAGTTAGGGAGAGGGCTAACAAAATGTGGCCAAGTAGAAGTCTTCAGGAATCTGCATTAATGAGTAGATACGCCTGATCAGTGACTTGTACAATGGTTGGTTTTTAACTTGCTGGAGAGCCTGGGATTTTCAACAGATAACTCTGGTTCCTTTGGTGGATGTTAGGAAGCAGTAGAGCAAACCCACTGTTCCATAGCCCAGGCCCTGCATTAAAAAAAAAAAATGGTTGCCGACAAGTCAATTCCAAGTCATGGCAACCCCATGTGTTACAGAGTAGAACTGCTCTGTAGGGTTTTCTTGGCTGTAATCTTTATGGAAGCAGATTGCCAGGCATTTTTTCCATGGCACCACTGGGTACGTTTGAAGTGCCCCAACCTTTCGGTTAGTAAAGAAAAAAAAAAAATTTTTTTTTTTTTTTAGTGGAGTGCAAACAGTTTGCGACACCCAGGAACCTAGGCCCTGCCTGGACTAGTTCAAAGTCTGAATTTTTGAAACCCAGAAGAGAGCAGCTTTGTTGCTCTGAAACATGATGGGCAAAGGCATGGCTGGGCACCACATCTTTTGGCTCTTCTGCTAAAATGGAGCTTCTTGAACAGTGTGCTTTGTCAGGTTGTTTTAGAGAAAAGTCTCAGTGGTATGAGATCGACTTGTGCTCACGACCCTCTGATGATGGCTCCTCCAGCAGCCCACCCCATCCTCCCTCTGTCTGGCTGCCCAGCCACTCTGTCCTCCATTCTGTTCCAAGAAACCTCAAACCCTTGGCTGCCCTGGGGTTTGTGCACTTGCTGTTCCCTGGGTCTGGAAGGTTCTTACCTCAGATCTTTGCACACTGCTTCCTTTTCATCTTTCGGGTCTCAGCTCAAATGTCACCCCCACAGAAAGATCTGGCCACCCATGTAAGGCCATAAAGTCTCCCTGGCCACCCATGTAAGGCCATAAAGTCTCCCTGGCCACCCACATATATGTACATATCCGGGACTCTTGATCATCTGCCAGTTTATTTCCTTGGTAACAATGATCACAATCCAAACATAGCCTGTTCGATTACTTGCTGATTTATGAAGGGCTCATCAGTGATTTCTAGGGGCTGGACCTACTAGCACTGAGTTTCCCAAGGGAAAATAGGGATTGAGGTCTCTACTTCCTTTGTCTCCCCCACAGTAGGGAGGGAGCAGTGCTGACTCATGTTTAAGAATATTTGAGACCTAAGTAAGGAGCCCTGGTGGTGCAAAGGTGAAGTGCTCAGCTGCCAACTGAAAGGTTGGTGGTTCAAACCCACCCAGTGCCTCCGTGAGAGAAAGACCTGGTAATCTGCATCTGTAAAGGTTACAGCCAAGAAAACCCAATGAGGCAGTTATACTCTGTCCTGTAGGGTCGCCGTAAGTCAGAACCGACTTGATGGCGCCTAACAAGAAGAAGAACAACAAGGTAATGGTGTGAGGCAGTGGTGATTCGGTGGCAGAATTCTCACCCTCCATAAGGGAGACGGGGGCTTGATTCCTGGCCAATACACTTCACCCACAGTGGAAGCTTGTGTGGCGCTATGACCCTGATCAGGTTTCAGCACGGGGCTTCCAGACTAAGATGTACTCGGAAGAAAGGCCTGACAATATACTCCTGAAAATCAGCTAATGAAAACTGTACGGAGCACAACGGGCTAGTAGAGTTCTCTGTCAAAGCCCTGGGTGAACATCACACATGAAATTCAGCTGAGCACTTACTATGTATAAGTTGAGCGCTCAGCACGTTCTAGGGCTCTAGGCAGTCATGGTCCCTGCTTGCCTTCATGGAGCTTGGAGTTCCTATGGGAGAGACAGACATAAATCAAGGAATTACAATACTACCACCGCCACCACTGCTAGTATGTATCATTATTATTCTCAGAGCAATAGTTTTGTGCTGGGCACTGAAGGATATAGACACTGTCCTAGTGACACTCACCATCTAGAAATAACAATACAAATAACGTCACACTTACATAGTGTTTCTTACTGTACCGTGCATTGCTCCAAGCACCTTACACCTATTAACTCATTTCAGCCTCCCTGTAGCCTTGAGGTAAGTACTGTTATCATTCCCATTTTTAAAGACACTGCGGTTCAGAGAGGTCAAGTAACTTGTCCAAGGTCACACAGCCAGGGTGTGTAAAAAGAGCTATTATTAGGTAATTTTCCTGTTTTTGTTGTGATTGTTGTTGACCAAGGTTGCTTAGAAGGGCTGCATTAACTCCTACTGCAGTTTAGATCCTGTCTGCTGATAGCCAGCAGGCTGTGAAAAGCAGCGCTGTAGGAGACCTGCGTGTGCTCTGAGCCCTGCTGAGTTCTCACACTGATTGATTTTGTAGGTTATTGAATAGTTCTGAACCTCAGTCAGCCAGGCCCTTCCACAGGAGTGAGGATTGCAGTAAGTGGTCTTGGCAGGCAAGTCATGTTTACGAGAATTCTTCTTTGTTCTAAGTTAGGATCCCACACTGGCCAGCTGAATGGATTTAATATAGGCTATATTCACGCTGACTCCTCCTAAGGAATGGCTGAAAATGCATAGGAATGTAAATAATATCATATTTTGTTGTTGTTGCTGTTAGTTGCTATCTACTCAACTCTGCCTCATGGCGACCTTGCACATAATTGAAACCAGTGAATTAATTCATTCAGCAAATTCTTCTTGGGTGCCAACTATGTTCAAGGCACTATTCTTGGTACTGGGACTACAGCCTCAAGCCCCTACTTTCATAGCACACACAATGTAGGACAGAGAGAAGAACAAGGAAAATGAATAAGTAAAAAATGTCATTTGATGATACATGCTACTGGAGAAAAATAAAGTATAGAAGGGGAATAGGGAGAGCTGGGGATAGGTGTGATTTTTAAAAGATGGCCAGGGTAGGGGTTACTGAGAAAACGACTCATGAGCAAAGATCTGAAGGAGGAGAGGGTTTCCTGTAGCCTAGCTTGAGATCCTTGTATACGTAAGATCTTAGGCATTGGCCTAGCTTGCCCAAAGTTACCAACTGCCAAAGAGTCAATCCCGACTAATAGCCACCTCATGTGTGTCAGAGTAGAACTGTGCTCCGTAGGTTTTTTTTTTTAATTGGTTACATTCTTCGCAATGCATGAACATTCTCATTATTTCTGTTCTGGTTGTTCCGTTTCCACTAATCTAGTTTCCCTGTCCCCTTACCTTTTCATCTTTGTTTTCCAGTATTTATTGATCATTTGATCCATAAAGTTTTTTTTTCTTTTCTTTTTATTTATTTTGTTATTGTTGTTGAGAATATACACAGCAAAACATACACCAATTCAACGGTTTCTACATGTACAATTTGGTGACATTGGTTACATTCTTCAAGTTGTGCAACCACTAATCCTCCTTTTCTGATTTGTTCCTTCCCCATTAACATAAACTCACTGTGCCCTAAGCTTCCTACCTAATCTTGAAAGTTGCTGTTGTCAATTTGATCCCATATAGATAGATCTTAAAAGAGCATAATGATCAAGGCAGAAATTCTTTACTGGCTAAGCTAAACCATTTTTTGGTTTTCAGAAGACTTAAGGGGATATTTTGGGTTTAAGATTTAAAGGTTATCTCAGGGCAATAGTTTTAGCGGTTCATCCAGCCTCCATGACTCCAGAAAGACTAGAGTCCATGAGAATTTTAAATTCTGTTCTGCATTTTCCCCCTTTTGATAAAGATTATTGTATAGAATCTCTGATCAAAACGTTCAGTAATGGTAGTCAGGCACCATCCAGTTCTTGTGGTCTCATGGGAAAGGAGGCAGTTGTTCATGGAAGCAATTAGCCATACATTTCATATCCTCCTCCTATTCCTGACCCTCCTTCTTCCTCTGCTGCTTCAGGCAAATAGAGACCAACTGTTGTGCTCTGGATCTATAGGGTTTTCAATAGCTGATTTTTTGGAAGTAGATCTCCAGACCTCTCTTCTGAGGTACCTCTGGGTGGATTCCAATCTTTTGCCAAGCACGTTAACTATTTGCACCACCCAGGGTCTCCTGCCCAAAGTGGATCCCCTCTTTTTGAACCTGCTCATCAGCTGTCATGGATTGAATTATGTCCCCGCCCCCCCAAAAATGTGTGTATCAACTTGGTTAGGCCATGATTCACAGTATCCTGTGGTTGTCCTCCATTTTGTGATTGTAATTTTATGTTAAGAGGATTAGAGTGAGATTGTAATACCACCCTTACTCAGGTCACCTCCCTGATCCAAGGTAAAGGGAGTTTCCCTGGGGCGTGGCCTGTACCACCTTTTACCTCTCAAGAGATAAAAGGAAAGATAAGCAAGCAGAGAGTTGGGGACCTCATACCACCAAGAAAGCAGCACCAGGAGCAGACTGTGTCCTTTGGACTTGGGGTCCATGCACCTGAGAAGCTTCTCAACCAGGGGAAGATTGAGGACAAGGACCTTCCTCCAGAGCCAACAGAGAGAGAAAGGCTTCTCCTGGAGCCAACACCCTGAATTTGGGCTTGTAACCTACTAGACTGTGAGCAAATAAATTTCTGTTTGTTAAAGCCATCCACTTGTGGTATTTCTGTTATGGCAGCATTAGATGACTAAGACAGAATTTGGTACCAGGAGTGGGGTGCCACTCTAACAAATACCTAAAATGTGGAAGCGGTTTTGAAATTGAATGGATAGAGTTGCGACAGCAGCAGAGGACCAGCGCAGCAGAGAAACTGCAGCAGCAGAGAAGCAGCAACAGCAGAGAGCCAGAAGCAGCAGAACCAGGAGACCAGTGCGAGACGACACTGGAGCCAACCCATGGAGCAAGAAAGCTGAGTGCCTGTGTGCAGGAGGCTTCCTGCTGAAGTGGGGTGCCTCCAGGAACTTATTGGTGGAGCTAAAGAACTTTGGAACACTTGCCCCAGCAGGGCAGATGCAAGCATGAGGCCCAAGGAGCCTAGAGACCAAGAAACCAGGAAACAGAAGCTAAAGAGACAAGGAACACAAGAAGCTGAGCTGCCTCAGTCTCAAAGGTATGGCCAGGACCTCAGGGGTTTCAAAGGCTGGAGCCATGGCTTCTGGTGTTTCTAAGGGTGGAGTTGCCACTCAGATGGACTAGGAGAATGGTGCATCTAAACCCCAAGGAGCAGAGTTGCCCTCCCAGTGGGCCTGGAAGGTGGAGCTGAAGCCCAGGGCCAAGGGGTCTCCACTCAGAATCCAGAGGGTATGGCCAATACCTAGAGGCTGGAGGGCAGGGTTGTTGTGTAAATTGTCTCAGAAAACAGATGATTATTTTCAAAGTTTTGAGGGCTAATGTAATGTGTTCTGCCAACTTGCTTGGTGCCTGTTATGCCTTCTTTTCCTCCCAGTTTCCCCCATTTGTAATGGAAATGTCTGGCTTGTGTCTGTTCTGCCATTGTACCTTTGGAAGCAGATAACTTGTGTTCTGGATTTCACAGATGGAGAAGAATTTTTTGATTTTGGACTTGGAGTTAAGACTTTTGCTATGATATGATGGGATGAAGATGTTTTGCTTGTTGCAAGGATGTGATTTTGGGGGGCCAGAGGGTGAAATGTCATGGGCTGAATTATGTCTCCCCAAAAATGTTTGTTAAAGCCACCCACTTGTGGTATTTCTGTTATGGCAGCCCTAGATGACTAAGACACCAGGTATTGGGTAGAGCTGGGCATAAGCACTCCAACCAAGGGCACCCAGCCACCCAGCCAGGGATTGTGAAGCTGCTGTGCTAAAATGACCCCACCTCCCACGCCCCTCCTGTAACTGAAGGGGCAGGTAGAGAACCACAAGAGACTCCCAAACTTCTCAAAGGGGGAACCTCCCTGGCACTTCATCAGTTTCCTGATGTGGGCACTGCAGAGGAGCTCAGCTATCTGTCCTTGTGGGTTTGTGCTTTTGGTGTGAAGGCAGCCCTGGCCTAGGCCCTCCTTGCATCCCCCACCAGCCTGTACTCTGCAGAGCCACTTCCTTGCTGGGAGTTGCAACATGTGCACTGAAGAGGGTGTTCTCAAAGTCCAGGCAGTGTTTGTGTGCGTGGACGCGTACATGTGCATTAGGGCGGGATGTCTCAGACCCTCATATTTCGTCCATTTGTATGTCTATCAATTTCCAGCATAGGGCTAATGAGGTCCTGGTCATAGACTCCAGTTGCATCCATTCGTTCTGCAATGTAGCATGTGTCCCATCCCAGTTCTGAGATCAGATTCAACCAAAACATCTTCCTTGGGGCTGCTCTCCCAGACCTTAGCCCTCCCTGAGGAAGAGGCTGGGGTCCAGGCCTTGGGTTCCCCGCTTGCTGGGAGCCCTGGGACAGACCTGTTTTGCTGGAGACTGGTGAGGATGCCAAGTCTAGAAGTTGCTTTGCTTCCAGGGACATATAGCTTCCTCTTGGCACCACAGTCCCTTTAAGATGAGAAGGAAGTTAAAAGAGATCTTTGATGTTGTTCAACTGAGAGATCCGTCAGGTGGGGGCAAGGCCGGAAATGCCGGAGTGAAGGGCTCCGGAGTCAGCTGCGTTTGGCGAGGGCGCTGCCTGGACTTTGTTTTTTGATGGTAAACATTCCCGACATAAACACAGGCAGGGCAGGGAATGACAACATTCAGTCCCCAAACAAACAAAACAGGAATGAGACCTGCCTTGCACAGATGATGGCTCTTGCTGCAAAGATGTGGCTCAAGGGGCCTTCACTGTGGAATTTCCTGCCTGGAGCATGATGGATTTTCCATTCTTGTCCTCAAATGAACACCCGCCTTGTGGTGTAGTGGATGGTGGATGGGGCTCAGCAAGGCCCTCTGGGAAATGGGTGCTGCTGTCTCCCTGGGCCTGGATTCAGAGGGGCATGCCTCCTTTCTTGAGCCAGGCCTGAGGTGAGAGCTGCTATATTACGCCTCTCAAAGCACCACCAGACCTGTTGCCTGCAGGTGCCTAACCACTCAGCTTGCAACCACCTTCTTTTTCTACACAGTTTTGGATTATTCCCCTTTGTTGCACCAAAAACTCTAGCCACAACAGGTTCATTCCTGCTTTGCATGAGGGTACCATGTTTTCTAAGGAGCTCTGGTGGTGCAACGGTTAAGCACTCAGCTGCAAACCAAAGATTGGTGGTTCAAACCCACCCGGCTGCTCTGTAAAGCCTAGAAAATATGTGGGGCAGTTCTACTCTGTAACAGCACCCAACAACAGCAGCCATGTTTTCTTGCATCTCTGACTCTCTGTTTATTCCATCCCTATTGCCCTCACCCCCGCCCATTGCTGCCCATTCAAGAAGCAGTATAGTATAGTGGTTAAGAGCACAGACTCCAACTGGGTTTGATTCTGGGCTCTATTGTTTACCATCTGTGTGAACTTGGGCAAGTCATTTAACCTCTTTGTGCCTCTACTTCCATATCTGATAAATGGAGATGATAATGGTACCTCATGGGACTGTAGTAAGCCCTAATGTGTTAATATTTGTAATGCACTTAGAAGAGTACCTGGTACATGTTGTTGTCGTTAGGTGCCATCGAGTCGATTTTCAAGTCAGCAACCCCAGGTGACAGAGTACAACTACCCCATAGGTTTTTCTAGGCTGCAATTATTACAGGAGTAGGTTGCCAGGTCTTTCTCCCACAGAGCTGCTGCAAGGGTTTGAACCGCTAGCCTTTCTTGGTTAGCAGCCAAGCACTTAACCTAGTACATAGTAAGCACTATATAAAGTGTTAGGAATTAATATCCAAATCTTACCCACTTTCAAAGTTCAGCTCAAATGTCACCTCCTCCACAGTCTTTCTGATCCACCCAAATGAAAATATTCTCTTCCTCCTCTAACTCCACATAGTCTTTTAGCTGAATCTCTCCTGGGAAACTAACTACTTGGTGTCTGTTACGGATTGGATTGTGTCCCCCACAAATGTGTGTTGAAATCCTAACCCCTGTACCTATGGGTGTAATCTCCTTTGGGAATAGGGTCTTCTTTGTTACATTAATGAGGCCATATCAGTGTAGGGTGTGTCCTAAACCTAATCACTTCTGAGTTCTACAAAAAACCAAAATAGACACAGACATATGCACAAACTGGGGAAGACATGCCATGTGAGAATCATTAAGGAACCAAGGAACACCCAGGGCTACCAACAAGGAAGGAATTGACATGGCTAAGATGCTAATTGGGACATGTAGCCAAATCAGTTCTCTACAGCTGTGAGAAAATAAACCCTTGTTCTTTAAAGCCACCCACTTGTGTTATTTCTGTTATAGCAGCACTAGAAAACCAAGCTAGTGTCATAACAATGTATGCACATCTATCAGCTCCCCGAGGGCCTAGACCCCCTCCATCACTTCCACAGGGACTTGCACCCAGTAAGGTGCTCAATAGACCCTTGGTGAATGACTGAATGGAGTTGAAAAGGGGTAATAACACAACCCAGAAGGAGAGCACAGCCACTCTTCAGTCCTGGCTGACCTCCCCTTGTGAAGGTGAAGGTCTTGACCCACCACCAGCAAGTTACGTGGGTATCAGTTGATGCCGGCTCACATGGACCCATCACTATGCCCTTACCAGGTCTTCCTCATGAGCACTGGCAAGGCGCGGGGCAAAGGTAACAGGGAACAGAGTGAAGGGATGAACCTAGCAGCCTCCACCATGTTTTTCCCTGATGGTAGCCATGAGGCACCCTGGACTGGATCCTGGCTGCTCAATGCCCCCTCTGATGCCACGGTTCTGGGACTATAGTATAACCAGACCAATCCTGAACTCAGAGGCAAGCATTTCCTTCCCTCCAAGTGCAAACCACTTCTCCCCTTCTGGGTTCCTGGATGGCACAAACAGTTTGCATTCTACTACTAACCTAAAGGTTGACAGTTCGAACCCACCCAGTGGCGCTGTGGAAGACAGACCTGGTGATCTGCTTCCATAGAAGATTACAGGCAAGAAAACCCTATGCAGCTTGGTTCTACTCTGTAACATGTGGGGTTGTCATAAGTCAGAATTGACGTGACAGCAGTGGGTTTGTTTTGTTTGGCTCTCCTTCATATGCCTTACCCAGGCCTCCAGATACCGCCTATGTTTATTCCCTACTGGTCAAGGGTTATGGACACCTCCAGCACTTCCTTGAGTCAGGCCCATTGTCCACTGAAGCTGAACTTGGGCTCTACCAGGGAGCCCAGCTGTTTCTCTGTGGCTCCAAGCACTGCCATATGCCTTTCCCTACTCTGTTATCTGATTTCTGTTCTTTGCCTGTACCACCTCCTGCTGAAGTGGCTTCTCTATGGGCTTCAAGTGACCATTGCTTTTTTCTATACTTTACAGCACCTAGCACAGTGGCAGAGGAGATTGGCCTTGCATGTAGGAGAGGCTTCCTTGATCCTTTTTGATTCAAATTGTTGAGTCCAGGGATGAGAGGTGGGAAATAAAACTACAGTCACTCTGACAGTACTTTTCTTAACTTTATAAATTCTGATTCTTTGAGTGGACCCCTGAGTTACCAGGGTCCTCCACACCCCTTGAGATTTAAATGACATTGCTTTGAGCCCCACCCCTCCACTTCTGTGCCAGGACGTGTGCAAGTCAAGATCCCTGTCCAAGATATTTGTGGATTTCTTAGAGCAAGAGCCTTTCCCTCTCTGGGCCTCTGTTACATGCTTTGTAAAATGGGCTAGAATCACTAGATCAGCTCTGCCCAAATAGAAATATAATCACATATGTAATTTATAATTAAAAATTTTCTAGTAGCTACATTAAAAAAAAGTAAAAAGAAAAATGTGAAATTAGTTTTTTTTTTCTTTTTTTTTTATCCTCTAAGGTAGCAAAGGAGAAACTAACTGAAGGAATTTCTTTTTTTTTTAAATAATTTTTATTGATCTTTAAGCGAACGTTTACAAATCAAGTCAGCCTCTCACATATAAACTTATATACACCTTACTACACACTCCCATTTACTCTCCCCCTAATGAGTCAGCTCGCTCCCTCCTTCCAGTCTCTCCTTTCGTGACTATTTTGCCAGTTTCTAACCCCCTCTTCCCTCCCATCTCCCCTCCAGACAGGAGACGCCAATATAGTCTCAAGTGTCCACATGGTGCAAGTAGCTCACTCCTCATCAGCATCTCTTTCCAACCCATTGTCCAGTCCAATCCATGTCTGATGAGTTGGCTTAGGAATGGTTCCTGTCCTGGGCCAACAGAAGGTTTGGGGACCCTGACCGCTGGGGTCCTTCTACTCTCAGTCAAACCATTAAGTCTGGTCTTTTTATGAGAATTTGGGGTCTGCATCCCACTGTTCTCCTGCTCCCTCAGGGGTTCTCTGTTCTGCTCCCTGTCAGGGCAGTCACCAGTTATGGCCAGGCACCATCTAGTTCTTCTGGTCTCAGGATGATGTAGTGTCTGGTTCATGTGGCCCTTTCTGTCTCTTGGGCTCATAGTTATCGTGTGAGCTTGGTGTTCTTCATTCTCCTTTGATCCAGGTGGGTTGAGACTCATTGATGCATCTTAGATGGCTGCTTGCTAGTGTTTAAGGCCCCAGACGCCACTCTTCAAAGTGGGATGCAGAATGTTTTCTTAATAGATTTTATTTCGCCAATTGACTTAGATGTCGCCTGAAGCCATAGTCCCCAAACCCCTGCCCTTGCTTTGCTGACCTTCGAAGCATTCAGTTTATTCAGGAAACTTCTTTGCTTTTGGTTTAGTCCAGTTGTGTTGACCTCCCCTGTTCTGAGTGTTGTCCTTCCCTGAAGGAATTTTTTGAAGTTTTTTTTTCCTTAATTTTATTGTGGTAAAATACACATGATAAAAAGTTTGCCATTTTAACCATTTGTAAGTGTAGAATTCAGTGACACTAACTACATTCACAATATTCTGCAATCATCACCACTACCTTATTTCCAAAAGCTTTTCATCACCCTAAACAGAAACTCAGCATCCTTTCAGCAAGAACTCCTCATTCCCCTGGTAACCACAAATACATTTTTTTCTCTATGCACTTGCCTATTTTAGGTACTTCTTGTAAGTGGAATCATACTATATTTGTCTGTTGTGATTAACTTGTTTCACTCAGCATAATGTTTTCAAGGTTCATCCATGTCATAGCACGGATCAGAACTTCATTTCTCATTATGGCTGAATCATATTCCATTGTATGGCTATAGCATGTTGTGTTTCTCCATTTATCTGTTGATGTAAACTTGGGTTGTTCCCACCTTTTGGCAATTGTGCATAGTGCTACAATGAACATGATAACGCTGGAATGGAAATGCCAGAATGAAGTCAGTGGTATCTGTTTGAGTCCCTGCTCTCAAGTCTTTTGGGTAAAGGACTTTTTTAAAACAGCATTATTGAGATATAACAAACACACAGTAAGCTACACATATTAAAGCGTACAATTTGATAAGTTTTGACATATGTATACACCCATGAAAACAGCACAGCAATCAAGAGAGCGGACATACTCAACACCCCCACAAGATTCATGACCCTTTATAATTCTTTGTATTTAATATATTTTATTGAACCCAAAAGGTCGGCAGTTCGAATCTACCAGGCATTCCTTGGAAACCCTATGGGGGCAGTTCTACTCTGTCCTATGGGGTCACTATGAATCGGAATCAACTCGACAGCAATGGGTTTGGTTTTTTTGGTTTTATTGAACCCAAAGGTCCCTGTGTGGCGCAATTTGCACTCAACTACTAACCTAAAGGTTGGCAGCTCAAACCCACCCAGCGGTTCTGCAGGAGAAAGGCCTGCCCATCTGCTTCTTGTAAAGATTACAGCCAAGAAGACCCTATGGAGCAATTCTACTCTGTAATACATGGTGTTGTCATGAGTCAGAATTGACACAATGGAGACTTTTTTTTATTTAACCCAATATGTCAAAAATATGATCGTTTCAACATGTAATCAATATAAAAATTATCAATGAGATATTTTACATTCTTTTTTTCATACTAAGTCTTCAAAACCCTGTGTGTATTTTACACTTACTGCACATCTCATTTCAGACTAGCCGTGTTTCTTTTGATCAAAGATTCGATAGAAGAATCCTGATCAGAAGGGGAATAATGCAGGACAGAATTCAAATTCTCATGGAATCCAGACTGTCGGGATCCATAGAGGATGGATTAACCTCAGAAACTACTGCCCTGAGATGATCTATAACCTTAAATTAAAAATATCCCCTGAAGTCTTCTTAAAACCAAATAGTTTAACTACTAAGAAATGTCTGTCTTGAGCATCATCCTCTTTCAAGATCTATTTTATGGGATTAAATTGACAACAGCAACTGACATGATTAGATAGGAACCTTACATAGGAACCTTAGGGGGTAGCGAGTTTAAATTAGTGGGGGAGGAACAACTCAAAAAAGGAGGATGAGAATGGTTGTACAACTTGAAGAATGTAATCAATGTCACTGAATTGGAGATGTAGAAATGGTTGAATTGATGTATGTTTTGCTGTGTATATTCTCAACAGCAACAAACTAAACTAAAAAAAATTATAAAAAAGAATTCTATACTAGCCACTTTTCGAGTGTTTCATAGCCACATGTGGCTGGTGGCAGCCATATTAGAAAGCGGACCAGATGCTCTCTAAGGACCTCTCCGTTTCTCATACTGAAGGATTTCATGTGCTGTATTATCTCTCCCATGTATCTCCTGAAGTGTGGCCTCATCTTTAGTCTTCAGCCTCTACATCCCCTTTGTCCCTGGATCACTTCAGCTGGGCCTCTCTGAATGGGCTCTAGTTCTTTGGTGTGGACCTAGGGAGTGATGAGCAGGCTACTTCCCTGGGACCAAGGGGGCTTGAACCAAGCACAGAGGGTACAGCTGCGGGTCTCCTGTGAGCACAGTCCAGGTGCTGGCCTCTGGTGGAGCCTGCCATCTAGACCCATATTCACCACCACCCCACCTCAGTGGAGGCATCCAAGGAGGGCCACCCCTTGGAACCTTACTTATGCAATCAAACTCCAGAGTAGGCTCTGGATGGGGCCACTTTTGTCAACCACAGAGTTAAGGCAGATCAGTTGTGAAATGTGTTACCCATAATAAAGTCCCAAGGTTTCCAACCACCACCCATCTGTCAATTTGTCACGCTGTGGTGGCTTGCATATTGCTATGATGCTGGAAGTTATGTCACCAGTATTTCAAATACCAGCAGGGTCACCCGTGGTGGTCAGGTTTCAGTGGAGCTTCCAGAACTAAGAGTAGGAAAAACTGCCTGGTGATCTACTTCTGAAACCCCGTCAATGAAAATCCTATAAATCACAACAGAACATTGTTCAATATGGTACGAGAAGATGAGCCTCTTAGGTTGGAAGGCACTCAAAATACACAGTGACCACAACAATAAACTCAAGCATACCAACGATCATGAAGGACCAGGCATCGTTTCATTCTGTTGTACATGGGGTTGCCATGAGTTAGGGACAGCTCAACAGCAACTAACGATACCAACAACAAAGCAAATGAGTTACTTTTTATTATACACAACGGTGAATTCAGGGTTATTCCTATTATAAATGAGACTAGAGCCAGAGTCACCCCTAGAGTACCTTTCACTCCAACCAATCCATTGCCATCAGTTGATTCCGACTCATAGCGTCCCTATAGGACAGAGTAGAACTGCCCCATAGGGTTTCCAAAGAGCACCTTGTGGATTCAAACTCCTGACCTTTTGGTTAGCAGCCATGGCTCTTAACCACTGTGCCACCAGGGTTTCCCTTTCACACCAACAGGCCTTCTATTTTTTTTTTCCTTAATTTTTATTGTGCTTTAAGTGAAAGTTTACAAATTGAGTCAGTCTCTCATACAAAAATTTATATACACCTTGCTATATACTCCTACCTGCTCTCCCCCTAATAAGACAGCACACTCCTTCCCTCCACTCTATTTTCATGTCCATTTGGCCATCCTCTGACCCCCTCTGACCTCTCATCTCCTCTCCAGACAGGAGCTGCCCACATAGTCTCATGTGTCTACTTGATCCAAGAAGCTGACTCTTCACCAGTATCATTTTCTATCCCATAGTCCAGTCCAATCCCTGTCTGAAGAGTTGGCTTTGGGAACAGTTCCTGTCTTGGGCTAACAGAATGTCTGGGGACCATGACCTCCGGGGTCCTTCTAGTCTCAGTCAGACCATTAAGTCTGGTCTTTTTATGAGAATTTGGGGTCTGCATGCCACTGCTCTCCTGCTCCCTCAGAGGTTTTCTGTTGTGTTCCCTGTCAGGGCAGTCATCGGTTGTAGCCAGGCACCATCTAGTTCTTCTGGTCTCAGGATGATGTAGTCTCTGTGTGGTCCTTTCTGTCTCTTGGACTCATAATTACCTCGCGTCCTTGGTGTTCTTCATTCTCCTTTGATCCAGGTAAGTTGAGACCAACTGATGCATCTTAGATGGCTGCTTGCTAGTGTTTAAGGCCCTAGACGCTACTCTTCAAAGTGGGGTGCAGAATGTTTTCTTAATAGATTTTATTATGTCAATTGACTTAGATGTCCCCTGAAACCATGGTCCCCAAACCCCCGCCCCTGCTACTCTGGCCTTCAAAGCATTCAGTTTATTCAGGAAACTTCTTTGCTTTTGGTTTAGTGCAGGTGTGCTGACCTCTCCTGTATTGTGTGTTGTCTTTCCCTTCATCTAAAATAGTTCTTATCTACTATCTAATTAATGAATACCGCTCTCCCACCTTCCCTCCCTCCCCCCTCTTGTAACCATCAAAGAATATTTTCTTCTGTTTAAGCTATTTCTCCAGTTATTATAATAGTGGTCTTATACAATATTTGCCCTTTTGTAACTGACTAATTTCACTCAGCATAATGCCTTCCAGATTCTTCCATGTTATGAAATGTTTCACAGATTCATCACTGTTCTTTATCGATGCGTAGTATTTCATTGTGTGAATATACCATAATTTATTTAACCATTCATCCATTGATGGACACCTTGGTTGCTTCCATCTTTTTGCTATTGTAAACAGTGCTGCAGTGAACATGGGTGTGCATATATCTGTTCGTGTAAAGGCTCTTAATTCTCTAGGATATTTCCCAAGGAGTGGGATTGTTGGATCGTATGGTAATTCTATTTCTAGTTTTTTAAGAAAGGGCCAAATCAACTTCCAAAGTGGTTGTACCAGTTTACATTCCCACCAGCAGTGTATAAGTGTTCCAGTCTCTCCACAACCTCTCCAGCATTTATTATTTTGTGTTTTTTTTTTTTTTTTTGATTAATGCCGGGCTTGTTGGAGTGAGATGGAATCTCATTGTCATTTTGATTTGCATTTCTGTAATGGCTAATGATCCTGAGCATTTCCTCATGTATCTGCTAGCTACCTGAATCCAACAGACCTTCTTAAATGTGAGAGAAAAGGGTGGGTATAGTTTCTGTATTGGGAGTTCCATGGGACCCCTGGCCTATCTTCCCTATGCTGAAACACTGAGCAACCATGAAAGATCACTAATAGCAGCAGAACATTGACATAGTGCCAGAAGACGAGCCCCTCGGGTTGGGAGGCAGTCAAAATACAACTGGGGAAGAGCTGCCTCCTCAAAGTAGAGTCAACCTTAATGATGTGGATGGAGACAAGCTTCCAGGACCTTCATTTGTTAATGTGGCATGACTCAAAATGAGAAGAGACAGCTGCAAACATCCATTAATCATCAGAATGTGGAATGTATGAAGTACGAATCTGGGAAAATTGGAAGTTGTCAAAAATGAAATGGAGCACTTGAAGATAGATATCCTAGGCACTAGTGAGCTGAAATGGACTGTTATTGGCCATTTTTGAATCGGGTCTACTATGCTGGGAATGACAACTTGAAGAGGAATGGCGTTGTATTCATCGTCAAAAAGAACATTTCAAGATCTACCCTGAAGTACAATGCTGTCTGTGATAGGATAATATCCATACACCTACAAGGAAGACCAGTTAATATGACTATTATTCAAATTCACAAACCAACCACTAATGCCAAAGATGAAGAAATTAATGTTTACCAACTTCCGCAGTCTGAAATTGATCAAACATGCAATCAAGATGCACTGATAATTACTGGTGATTGGAATGCAAAAGTGGAAACAAAGAAGAAAGATCAGTCGTTGGAAAATAGGGCCTTGGAGATAAAAAAAAAAAAAAAAGACACCGGAGATCACATGATAGAATTTTGAAAGACCAACGAGTTATTCATTGCAAATACCTTTTTTCACCAACATAAATGGTGACTATACACATGGACCTCACCAGATGGAACACACAGGAATCAACATGACTACATCTGTGGAAAGAGATGATGGAAAAGCTCAATATCATCAGTTAGACTAAGGCCAGGGGCTGACTGTGAAACAGACCTTCAATTGCTCATATGCAAGTTCAAGCTGAAACTGAAGAAAATCAGAGCAAGTCCACGACGAGAGCCAAAATATAACCTTGAGTATATCCCACCTGAATTTAGAGACCATCTCAAGAATAGATTTGGTGCCTTGAACACTAATGACAGAAGACCAGACAAGTTGTGGAAGAAAATCATACATGAAGAAAGCAAAAGGTATTTAAAAAGACAGGAAAGAAAGAAAACATCAAAATAGATGTCAGAAGAGACTCTGAAACTTGCTCTTGAACATCAAGTAGCTAAAGCAAATGGAAGAAATGAAGTACAAGAGCTGAACAGAAGATTTCAAAGGGCGGCTCGAGAAGACAAAGTAATGTATTATAATGAACTGTGCAAAGACCTGCAGTTAGAAAACCAAAAACAGAAGAAGATGCTCAGCATTTCTCAAGCTGAAAGAACTGAAGAAAAAATTCAAGCCTCGAGTTGTAATATTGCAGGAGTCTGTGGGCAAAATACCGAACGATGCAGGAAGCATCAAAAGACAATAGAAGGACTACAGAGTCACTGTACCAAAAAGAATCGGCCCATGTTCAAACATTTCAGGAGGCAGCATATGATCAAGAACAAATGCTATTGAAGGAAGAAGTCCAAGCTGCACTGAGGACATTGGCAAAAAACAAGGCTCCAGGAATTCACGGAATATCAATTGAGATGTTTTAACAAACAGTTGCAGCGCTGGAAGTGCTAACTCATATATGCCAAGAAATCTGGAAGACAGCTACATGGCCAGCTGACAGAGAGAGATCCATATTCATGCCTATTCTCAAGAAAGGTGATTCAACCGGTTGTGGAAATGATTGAACAATATCATTAATATTGCAGGCAAGTAAAATTTTACTGAAGATCATTCAAAAGTGGCTGTAGCAGTGTATCGACAGGGAACTGCCAGAAATTCAAGCCAGACTCAGAAGAGGATGTGGAAGGAGGAATATCATTGCTGATGTCAGATGGATCCTGGCTGAAAGCAGAGAATACCAGAAGGATGTTTACCTGTGTTTTATTGACTATGCAAAGGCATTTGACTGTGTGGATCATAACAAATTATGGCTAACATTGCAAAGAATGGGGATTCCAGAACACTTAATTATGCTCATGCAGAACCTGTACATTAAATCAAGAGGCAGCCATTTAGACAGAACAAGGGGAGACTGCGTGAGTTAAAGTCAGGAAAGGTGTGCATCAGGGTTATGTCCTTTCACCATGCTTATTTAATCTGTATGTTGAGCAAATAATCTGAAAAGCTGGACTATATGAAGAAGAACTAGGCATCAGGATTGGGGAAGACTCATTAATAACCTGTGTTATGCAGATGACACAACCTTGCTTGCTCAAAGTGAAGGGGGCTTGAAACACTTGCTGATGAAGATCAAAGACCACAGCCTTCAGTATGGATTACACCTCAACATAAGGAAAACAAAAATCCTCACAACTGCACCAATGAGTAACATCTTGATAAACGGATAAAAGATTGAAGTTGTCAAGGATTTCATTTTACTTGGATCCACAACCAACACCCATGGAAGCAGCAGTCAGGAGGTCAAACAATGTATTATATTGGGCAAATCTACTGCAAAAGACCTCTTTAAAGTGTTCAAAAGCAAAGCTGTCATTTTGAGGACTAAGATGTGCCTGACCCAAGCCATGATGTTTTCAATCTCTGCATACGCATGTGAAAGCCAGACAATGAGTAAGGAAGACAGAAGAAGAATTGATGCATTTGAGTTATGGCACTGGCAAAGAATATTGAATATATCATGGACTTCCAGAAAAATGAACAAACTTGTCTTGGAAGAAGTATAGCCAGAGTTTTCCTTAGATGCGAGGATGGTGAGACTTCATCTCAAGCACTTTGGACATGTTATTAGGAGGGACCAGTCCCTGGAGAAGGACATCATGCTTGGCAAAGTGGAGGGTCAGTGAAAAAGACGAAGACCTTCAAGGAGATGGACTGACACAGTGGCTGCAACAATGGGCTTAAGCCTAGCAATTGTGAGGATGGTGCAGGACCCGGCAGTGTTTCATTCTGTTTCACATGGGGTCGCTATGAGTCAGAACCAATCCAAGGACACCTAACAACAAGAATAGGTATGGCCATGATTGGTACAAACTTGAGGAGTGTGTGAATCAGAACACGTGTATGCCAGTGGGAGCTTGTCGCAAATGTGCGTTGCAGTGAAAAACAAAAAAGATTTGAGAAGTTCTAGAACTGGGCACCAAAGGAGGCTTTCCAGAGTGAGAGGCCTCAATTAGTCTGGGACCTGGTGCTACTCACTGAGGCACCTACAGAAAACTTGGAGGTTGAGCAATGCCCAGGAAAATGGCACTGGTGTGGCCCCCAGGAAAAGAGCAAGAAGGCAATCACATTGTCCAGACCCAAATGCCATCAGAACTAGCTCTTCTTTCTGGCAAAGGAAGCACAAGCCTGGGGTCAGGCAGGGAAAGAGCTACAGACAATTGCCTTTTGGCCTAAGGGCACCCTGCTGCAGGTTTAGGGAGCTTCCTGCCTTCCTTAGGGAAGTGGAGGAAGACTGGGAGTGGGGGCCCTGACTGGGGTCCTACAGCCTTCAACCTCTAGGACGGCCATTTGGGGCCAGGGGAAGCTGCAGCTTTTGCTTTTGCAGCTGCAGCGGCAGTGAAGAAAGCGGGAGGGCATCCTGAGGCGGGAAATGCCTATCAGTGTCATCCCCACCTGCTTCCGGCTTCCTCCTTCAAGGATTCCACAGTTCCTCTGTATTCTGTCAGCCTCTCTCCCCTTCCCCAAGTTCTGGCAGGCAGCTGTGCGCCCCCCCTCAGGGTCTGCGTCACAGGCCCACTGAGGGGCTGTCACCTCCCCATTGTTCTCGGGGCTTCTCCGGCATTCCTTTGGCTCATAAGGGGAAATGCTTGAAGCTTCCCCCCTACTCCTTCAGAGATGCTTGGCTTAATAGTCATCAGCATTTCTGGCCCCTCAGGGGACACTGCTTGAGGGGCTAGTACACCTGCACCAACGTACACATCTGAGGGACTAACTAGGCTTCTGTGCCTTGGGCACCACCCTGAAGGCCACAGCCAGGCATCCTTCCTCTCTCCTGCATGACCACGTGCACGTACACACAGGTACCCACACTGTTACACATCCACAGAAACACCCCCTTCCCCAGTCCAACACATTTTCACATGCTTCTGCACACATTCTCATTCATACATCTCAACCCACTCTTCTGGGGAAGCCATCAGATGTGGCAGGATAGAAGCTACTTTTGCCGTGAGGTGTGGGACCGAGGCTCCTGCAGAAAACCTTTTCTAACTGATAGACAAACCATCCTGAGTGGAAGGTGCCCCAGCCTCAGCCCACTATGTGCCAGGCTCATAGGCACTGGGAATATAGTAGAGAACGCAATAGATAAAAATTTCTGCCCTCCTTGAGTTTACATTCTAGTGGAAGAAGGGAACAACAAACAAACAAGCAAAAGGAATACTATGGCACATGGTGATGACTGTATGGATAAAAAATAAAGACAGAAAGGGGAATAGTGAGTAAGGAGGGGGAATGGCAACTGTCAATATGCTGGCTGGGGAAGGTTTTACTGAGAAGGTGACATTTAAGCAAATACTGCAGGACATGAGGGAGTGGAACATGCTGATATCTAAAAGAACATTCTGGGCCAAGGGAGCAGCAAGTGCAAAGGCCCTGTGGTTGGAATGTGTCTGGGGTGAGCAAGGAATAACACTGAGACCGGTGGAGTGGAGGGATATAGGGAGGGGCAGTAGGAGTTGAGGCTGGAGAGGTAATAGAGGCCAGATCCTATGGGGCCTTATTTGCCGCTGTAATGAGGGAGATGGGAGCTACTGGAGGGTTCTGAGCAAAGGTGTGTCATCACCTGATTTAGACTGTAAAAGATTCTTCTGGCTGCTGCATTGAGAATGGACTATAGGGGGAGAGAACAGAAACAAAAACAGGGAGGCCAGTTGGGAGGCTCTTGGAATTACTGATCATTTTGATTAAAGATTCTATGAAAGAATCCTAATCAAAAGGGGGAAAGAATGTGGAATAGAATTTCAAATTCTCAATGGAAGCCAGACCTTCTGGAGGCATTGAGGCTGAATGCACCCCCAAAATTATTGCCCTGAGATAATCTTTAAACCTTAAACCAAATATATTCCCTGAAGTCTTCTTTGAACCCAAAAATAGTTTATCTTAATAAGTAAAGAATGTCTGCCTTGAAACTGTGCTCTTTCAAAGAATTATCTATATGGGATCAAATTAGCAACAGCATCTCCAAAGGTTAGATGAGAAGCTTAGGGGGCAGTGAGTTTAAATTAATGGTGGTAGAACAATATGGAGAAGGATGGTGAGAATGGTTGCACACCTTGAAGAAGAATGCAGTCAATGTGACTGAGTTGTACACGTACAAATTGTTGAAATGGTCTATGACTGTGTAAATTTTCACCAAATTAAAAAAAAAATCCAGGTGAAAGGCGATGGTGTCTTAGTCCATGGTAGTCAAAACAGATGTGATGAGATGTTGGCAGAATCTAGATAAATTTTGAAGGTAGAGTCGACAAGATTTGCTGATGGATTAGATGAGGGTGCGATGTGAAAGAAAGAGAAGAATTAAAGGTGACTCAAGAGGGTCCCACCTGAGCCATTTTAGAGTTGCCATTACTGCCATTAACTGCAGGAGGAACAAGTTTGGGAGATGAGACAATCAGGCACTCAGTTTTATGGTTACATTCTGTTTGAGAAGCCTATTAGATGTTCAAATGGAGATGGCAGGTGGGCAGTTGGGCACATGAGTCTGGACTTCAGAGCAAAGACCTATACTTTTTCCACGCGTGTTTTTACGCTTTCACGGTGCATTGTGTCTGTAGGCAGTTGATAGGATTCAAACTTTACACAAATGACACCATGTACATATCTTTTTGCAACTTGTTCTTTTTTTTGCTCAACATTAGGTTTCTGAGATTTATCATGTTGATACATATAGCTCTTCCAGCTTAACTCTATATACATTTTATTGTATAGATATGCCACAATTTATGTATCCATTTCCCTGTTAATAGAATTTAGGTAGCTGAATTTCTCGATGCTTTTTCTACTTCTATGGAGTGTGATGTAATGCTTTGGGGTGCTAAGCACACAGATATGAAATGATTATTTCTGTTTACTACAGTCTATGTGTCTCGGATCCTTAATGCCCAGGCAATAGGGAACAGACTGTATCTGTTGATTTCATTGTGTCCTATTCACCAAGCAGGGCCAGGCCAGATTTCTCCCTGGCCATATTTGATTAGCCACATTGTCCAAGGTACTGGAAAGTAACAGCAATGATTTTCACTTTTTTTAAATTATCCCAAATCTTAGCGGCTTTAAACAACAAGCCGTAGTCATGATGTCAGCCAGGGCTTCAGTCATCTCCAGGCTCAGCTGGAGGAAGATCAGCTTCCAATTTCACTCATGTGACTGTTGGCAGGAGCCTTCAGGTGCTGGATGGCTGTTGGACTAAGAGCCTCAGTTTCTTACTGGCTGTTGGCCTGAAGCCACCCTCTGTTCCTTGCCATATGAGATCTCTCTTCATAGGGCAGTTCACAACATGGCAGCTGGCTTCCCTCAGAGTGAGAGAGCAGGAGAGAGTTTAAGACAGGAGTCACAGTCTTATAATCCAATCTTGCAAGTGACATCCCATCACTTCTGGATTATTCTATTGCTTAGAAGTGAGTCACTAGGTCCAGCCCACACACAGGGGGAGGACACTTCACAAGGGCACAAATATCAGAAGGCAGGGATCATTGGGCACCATGTTAGAGGCTGCCTACTACAGAAACCGAGGGATTTAGGTGGGGGTAGGATCAGTGGGATCAAATGCTTGCAGAGACATTGTCTTGGTTATCTAGTGCTGCTGTAACAGAAATACCACAAATGAGTATTTGAGCGTAACAGACATCAAAGGAGGATGAAGGGTGAGGAGGGACAGGGAGCGGAAGTCAGAGAGAAGGAGTAGAATGGACTAAACCAGTTGCCATCAAGTTGACTTTGACTCATGGCAACCCCATGTGTGTCAGAGTAGAACTATGCTTCATAGGGTTTTCAGTGGCTGATTTTTAGGAAGTAGATAGCCAGGCCTTTCTTCCCGCGTGCCTCTGGATGGATTCAGATCACCATTTGGTTAGTAACCAGGAGCTTAATTGTTTCCACCACCCAAGGACGGAGAATGGATTAGGAACTGAGAAAACAAAGGTGTCTAGTAGAAACCATTTGTTATAGAACTTTGGTGGTAAAAGAAGGTGTAAAATAGGAATGTCAATGGAGCGACAGGGAGGTTCTGAGCACATTTGAAGACTCAGAGGAAGCAGCAAGTGGAGAGGTGAACATTGCAGATGGAGGAGGGGAAGGGGAAAGTGCAGAAGCCAGATGAGCAAGGAGAGGAGGAAAGGTATCTTATCACATACTGCTGAGCATTTATACAGCACCTGTTGCCAACCCATTGCCATTGAGTTGATTCTGACTCATGTTGTTGTTGTTAGGTGCCATCGAGTCGGCTCCGACTCATAGTGACCCTATGCACAACAGAACGAAACACTGCCCGGTCCTGCGCCATCCTTACAATCATTGTTATGCTTGACCTCATTGTTGCAGCCACTGTGTCAATGCACCTCCTCAAGGGTCTTCCTCTTTTCCGCTGACCCTGTACTCTGCCAAGCATGATGTCCTTCTCCAGGGACTCATCCCTCCTGACAACATGTCCAAAGTATGTAAGATGCAGTCTTGCCATCCTTGCCTCTAAGGAGCATTCTGGCCGCACTTGCTCCAAGACAGATTTGTTCGTTCTTTTGGCAGTCCATGGTGTATTCAATATTCTTCGCCAACACCACAATTCAAAGGCGTCAATTCTTCTTCTATCTTCCTTATTCATTGTCCAGCTTTCACATGCATATGATGTGATTCAAAATACCATGGCTTGGGTCAGGCACACCTTAGTCTTCAGGGTGACATCTTTGTTCTTCAACACTTTGAAGAGGTCCTTTGCAGCAGATGTGCCCAATGCAATGCGTCTTTTGATTTCTTGACTGCTGCTTCCATGGCTGTTGATTGTTGATCCAAGTAAAATGAAATCCTTGACAACTTCAATCTTTTCTCCGTTTATCATGATGTTGCTCATTGGTCCATTTGTGAAGATTTTTGTTTTCCTTATGTTGAGGTGTAATCCATACTGAAGGCTGTGGTCTTTGATCTTCATTACAAAGTGCTTCAAGTCCTCTTCACTTTCAGCAAGCAAGGTTGTGTCATCTGCATAACGCAGGTTGTTAATGAGTCTTCCTCCAATCCTGATGCCCCGTTCTTCTTCATATAGTCCAGCTTCTCGTATTATTTGCTCAGCATACAGATTGAATAGGTATGTGAAAGAATACAACCCTGACGCACACCTTTCTTGACTTTAAACCAATCAGTATCCCCTTGTTCTGTCCGAACAACTGCCTCTTGATCTACATAAAGCTTCCTCATGAGCACAATTAAGTGTTCTGGAATTCCCATTCTTCAGAGTGTTATCCATAGTTTGTTATGATCCACACAGTCAAATGCCTTTGCATAGTCAATAAAACACAGGTAAACATCCTTCTGGTATTCTCTGCTTTCAGCCAGGATCCATCTGACATCAGCAATGATATCCCTGGTTCCACATCCTCTTCTGAAACTGGCCTGAATTTCTGGCAGTTCCCTGTCGATATACTGCTGCAGCCGTTTTTGAATGATCTTCAGAAAAATTTTGCTTGAGTGTGATATTAATGATATTGTTCTATAATTTCCACATTCGGTTAGATCACCTTTCTTGGGA
The DNA here is from genome assembly GCF_030014295.1 of Loxodonta africana. Classification (NCBI taxonomy): domain Eukaryota; kingdom Metazoa; phylum Chordata; class Mammalia; order Proboscidea; family Elephantidae; genus Loxodonta; species Loxodonta africana. Next base: position 151,705,054 of record NC_087369.1, read on the forward strand.
ATAGGCGTAAATATGGATCTCTTCCAGTCAGTTGGCCAGGAAGCTGTCTTCCATATTTCTTGGCATAGATGAGTGAGCACCTCCAGTGCTGCATCTGTTTGTTGAAACATCTCAATTGATAGTCCATCAATTCCTGGAGCCTTGTTTTTCCCCAATGCCTTCAGAGCAGCTTGGACTTCTTCCTTCAGTACCATCGGTTCCTGATCATATGCCACCTCTTGAAATGGTTGAATATCAACTAATTCTTTTTGGTATAATGGCTCTGTGTATTCCTTCCATCTTCTTTTGATGCTTCTTGCATCATTTAATATTTTCCCCATGGAATCCTTCACTATTGCAACTCGAGGCTTGTATTTTTTCTTCAGTTCTTTCAGCTTGAGGAACACCGAGCGTGTTCTTCCCTTTTGGTTTTCCATGTACAACTCTTTGCACATGTCATTATAATACTTTGTGTTCTCGAGAGGCCCTGTTAAATCTTCTGTTCAGTTCTTTCACTTCATCAATTCTTCCTTTTGCTTTAGCTGCTCGATGTTCGACAGCAAGTTTCAGAGTCTCCTCTGATATCCATCTTGGTCTTTTCTTTCTTTCCTGTCTTTTCAATGACCTCTTGCTTTCTTCATGGATGATGTCCTTGCTGTCATTCCACAACTTGTCTGGTCTTCCTTCAGTCACTAGTATTCAATGCATCAAATCTATTCTTGAGATGGTCTCTAAATTCAGGTGGGATATACTCAAGGTCATATTTTGGCTCTCGTGGACTTGCCCTGATTTTGTTCAGTTTCAGCTTGAACTTGCATATGAGCAATTGATGGTCTGTTCCACAGTCGGCCCCTAGCCTTGTTCTGACTGATGATATTGAGCTTTTCCATCATCTCTTTCCACAGATGTAGTCAATTTCATTCCTGCATGTTCCATCTGGCGAGGTCCATGTGTATAGTCGCCGTTTAGGTTGGTGAAAGAAGGTATTTGCAATGAAGAAGTCATTGGTCTTCCAAAATTGTATCATTCGATCTCCAGTACTGTTTCTATCACCAAGGCCATATTTTCCAACTACTGATCCTTCTTCTTTGTTTCCAACTTTCGCATTCCAATACAGTAATTATCAATGCATATTGATTGCGTGTTCAATCAATTTCAGACTACAGCAGCTGATAAAAATCTTCTATTTCTTCATCTTTGGCCCTAGTGGTTGGTGTGTAAATTTGAATAATAGTCGTATTAACTGGTCTTCCTTGTAGGCATATGGATATTATCCTATCACTGACAGCGTTGTACTTTAGGATAGATCTTGAAACGTTCTTTTTGACGATGAATGCAACACCATTCCTCTTCGAGTTGTCATTCCCAGCATAGTAGACTCTATGATTGTCTGATTCACAATGGCCAATGCCAGTCCATTTCAGCTCACTAATGCCTAGGATATCGATGTTTATGCATTCCATTTCATTTTTGATGGTTCCCAATTTTCCTAGATTCGTAGTTCGTACATTCGAGGTTCCAATTATTAATGGATGTTTGCAGCTGTTTCTTCTCATTTTGAGTCATGCCACATCAGCAAATGAAGGTCCCGAAAGATTTACTCCATCCATGTCATTAAGGTCGACTCTACTTTGAGGAGGCAGCTCTTCCCCAGTCATCTTTTGAGTGCCTTCCAACCTGGGGGGCTCATCTTCCAGCACTATATCAGACAGTGTTCACCTGCTATTCATAAGGTTTTCACTGGCTAATGCTTTTCAGAAGTAGACTGCTGGGTCCTTCTTCCTAGTCTGTCTTAGCCTGGAAGCTCAGCTGAAACCTGTCCTCCATGGGTGACCTTGCTGGCATCTGAATACCGGTGGCATAGCTTTAGCATCACAGCAACACAGAAGCCCCCACAGTATGACAAACTGACAGACATGTGGGATTCTGACTCATAGTGACACTATATGGAAGATTAGACCTGCCCCATAGGGTTTCTAAGGCTGTAATCTTCACTGAGACAGACTGCCACATCCTTCTCCTGAGGAGTGCCTGGTGGGTTTGAACCACTGACCTTTCAGTTAGCAGCTGAGCACTTAACCACTGCTAGTGCTGCTGTAACAGAATTTCCACAAATGGTTGGCTTTAAAGAATAGAAACTTATTTTCTCACAGTTGAGGAGGCTAAAAGTCCAAATTCAGGGCACTGGCTCTAGGGGAATTCTATCGACTGACTCTGGGGGAAGTCCTTGTCTCTTTCAGCTTCCATAGCCCTGGCGTTCGTCGGTTCTTTGGCAATCCTCACATGGCATTTGTCTTCCCAAATTTGTGCTTGCTTGTCTCTGTGTCCACCTGCTGTTTTTATAACTCTGAAGTGATAAGGTTTAGGACACGCCCTAGACTGATATGACCTCATTAACATAACATTAGATTGCATTATGGAGTGTGATTACATTATATTACATCCACAGGTATAGCAAAAAACCACTCATTGCTGTCAAGTCAATTCCACATCACGGCAACTGCATGAGTTTACAGAGTAGAACTGCTCCATAAGATTTTCTGGGCTGTTATCTTTTTTTTTTTTTTTTGTAGTTTTTTTTGTGTGTGTGTTGGGTGAAGGTTTACACAGCAGTTTAGGTTCCCATTCAACAACTTCTACACAAATTGTTTAGTGACATTGGTTACATTCTTTACAATGTGTGAACATTCTCATTATTCCCGTTCTGATAGTTCCATTTCCATTAATCTATTTTCCCTGCCCCCTTACATCCTCATCTTTGTTTTAAAGTGATTGTTGATCATTTTGGTCTTATATAGATGATTTTTGTAAAGGAACACTGTACTCACCTGTGATATCTGGGCTGTAATCACTACTGAAGCAGAGCACCAGACCTTCTTTCTGCAGTGCCACTGGGTGGGTTCAAACCTCCAATCTTTAGGTTAGTAGACAAGTGCAAGCCCTGTGCACCACCCTGGGACCTTTTCACGGGCAGAGAGGTTAGGATTGTAACATATATTTTTGGAAGACACAATTCAATCCATAACACACATATATTCTTATTTGTTCTTCATATTGACCCAGTGAGGTTGGTAGGCAGGTTACAGCATTGCCCCATTTTACAGATGAGGAAATAGGTTCAGAGATGTGACATGGCTTTCCCAAGGTCATACAGCCTGTAAATGGCAGACAGGCAGGGTCAGACTTCAGATAGTCTGTCTCCGAGTGTTTCAAACCCAGTGCTGGCTCCTCATTAGGAACATGAACACTTTCAGCATGTTATTCCTCTGCTCAAGAACCAGCCTTGGCTCCCTCGTGTCTATGAGTTTGAGGAACTCTCCTCACCCCACAGGGAGCTGAATGAGGGACCACAGTTCTAGTTAAATCACGGCAGACTATCAAAGGGCTACAACTCAAATTGGGAGGCTTTGGGGTTTGAGGGTGGTGTGAAGAAAACCCTGCAGAATGGAGTGGGTAGGTGAGATCTATGCAGCAGGGCCCATGGGATTCTGATTAGGCTCAGTCAAGGCATGTGTGTAGGAGAGACATCAAGTCAATGTGGAAGGTAGGCGAGCTGGGAGCTGGCTCTAACTACGGTGGAGTTGTCCCCATTATTTTCTCTCCCAGCCACTCAGCCTGGATGGCCCTGCAGGCAGCTGATGAGATCACTGAAAGAGTCTCCACCCAGGACTGGAAGGCCCCAGTGAGATCTGGGCAGCTGCTTCTATCCAGCCTTGGCAAGGCCTGTCTTTCACTTCTGCTGCAGCCTGGCCTATTTGGGGCAACATTTGGAGACTCACTGGGAAGATGGAGGTCTCCTTTCTGGGACTCCCTGCCTTAGGCCCCACTCCTGCCCCACTCCCTCCCCCACCTTCGGCCTTAGCCCTTTCCCAGGAGACTTGGAGCACCTTGAGACTGGGGGTTGTGTCTCTCCCAACAGGCAGCTTCCATGCTGAAGACCAAGCCCTGCCCTTTGTGAGCTTCCAGGATGCACACATTCCACCCTGACCTCAGGACAAGGAGGCAAGACAACCAGCCATCTGTAACCACCTGAGATACAAGGGCCCTCAGAGACCTTCTGTTGTTTGTTGCTGAGTTGGCTCCTGACTCATGGCAACACCATGCACAACGGGATGGGACCGTTGTGATCCATAGGGTTTTCATTGGCTGATTTTTGGAAGTAGATCACCAGGCCTTTCTTCCTGGTCTATCTTGGTCTGGAAGCTCCGCTGAAACCTGTTCAGCTTCATAGCAACACACAGTCCACCACCAAAAGATGGGTGGTGGCTGCGCATGAAGTGCGTTGTCTGGGAATTGCATCTGGGTCTTCTGTGTGGAAAATGATAATTCTACCACTGAACCACCAAGGCCTCACTTGGAGACCTTCTAGACCCTCATCTTTTAGGTAAGAAAACTGAGGAACAGAATAGGGAGGGGTTTTGTCCCAGATGACAGAGCCACTTAGTGGCAGAGGGGAAGTGCCGTAGTTTGAAGGGGACTCAATGCTAAAGAAGAAAGGGCTATTGGGCAGCTAAGGTAGGAGTTCTTCTGAGCAGAGTTTGAATGAGTTGGTCCAAACAACACTTGAGAGAGCATGGGCATGGCATATAGTAGGTGCTCAATAAATGCATCATAAATAAATTAAGCTGATGATTGCTGCCAGGGGTTGGGGGAAGGATGGAGCCACAAGGGTAGAAAGTTTTACCCTGCTCTGGGTCCTGCTGGGTCCAAATCAGTGAGATTGGATAGCCAGTCTGGGCTTTCCTTCCAGGGGAAAGTAGGATGAATCTGATCTGAAACAGGGGCGGTGGCAGTTAGGGTAGAGGGAAGGAAGGCCACCCTTACTCGGGATAAAGAATTTCTCCCCTGCTTCCCCTTTCAATTTTTACTGAATGCTTACTTGGTGCCAAGCACTGTTAGAAACACACACAGACAACATTAACATGCAATATCCCTGTCATCACTCCATCGTGCACTATCATCATCTCCATTCCACAGAGAAGGAAACTGGCCCTGAGAAATTCAGTATCTTATCCACAAAACAGTTGCCGTCGAGTTAATTCCTACTCATGGCAACCCCATGTGTGTCGGAGTAGAACTGTGCTCCATAAGGCTTTTAATGGCTGGTTTTTTCAGAAGATTTTCCGAAATCTTCAGAGGTGCCTTTTTTCCGAGACACCTCCGGGTAGACTTGAACGTCCAACCTTTCAGTTAGCAGCTGAATGCGTTAACCATTTGCACTAGACAGGGACTCTTCTTGCCCATAGTCTCACAGCTAAAGAGTAGTAAAGCTGGGATTGGAACCCAGGTCATCTGGCTTTAACGCCCATACTCCTAACCACTAAGCTATAGTGCCTTTTGACTGAGAAGGGCAACTTGTAGTGGAACTGCTGTGCCTGCTGGTCAAAAGCCCACTTACTCAAGGCCAGTCCTGCTTGGAGATGGCATAAATCAAACCCAAACCCATCACCGTCAAGTCAATTTCAACTCATAGTGACCCTATGGGACAGAGTAAAACTGCCCCTTCTGGTTTCCAAGGAGCACCTGGTAGATTCGAACTGCTGACCTTATTGGTTAGCTGTAGCTCTTAACCACTATACCACCAGGGTTTCCTTGAAGGTGGCATAGTAGGGCCTGGAGTTGCCAAAAGCCCCCATGCCTCCACACAACCTCCACCTGTCATGGGGCCTGCGGTATCTCCCTCCTGGCCTCTTTTACATGGAAGGGCCTATTGAGCCATTAGCCCCACTGAAGGCTTTAACATGAGTCTCCCAGATCTCTGTAGGGACAGCAGGGCCCTAAGGAAACAGAGCCAGGACAGGAAGGTTTGAAAAGGAAAGAAGGGTTGTATAGGGCAATCCATCATGGTCTCTACTCATTTAACACTAAAAAAAAAAAAAAAAATTTTAAGCATCTACTAAGGAGCCCAGGTGGTGCCATGGTTAAGCACTCGTCTGCTAACCAAAAGGCTGGTGATTCGAATCCACCAGCTGCTCCACGGGAGAAAGATATGGTAGTCTGCTTTCATAAAGATTATAGCCTTGAAAACCCTGTGAGGCAGTTCTACTCTGTCCCAGGGGTTGCTATGAGTCTGAATTGACTCAGTGGCAATGGGTTTGGTTTGGTTGGCCTGAGAAAGCTTAGTGCCCAATGAGCCCCAACTGGGGCTTTGCTCAACGAAGTCCCTGGGAAGTCTGCCTAACCACTCAGTGCCTGGGGCAACGAAGGAAGGGCCATGTCCACCAGGATCATCTGCCCCAGACATGACCTAGCAAGACCATGCATTTAGGAACTGAGGAGGTACCTCTGCCTGCTGCTGGCCTGATTCCCAATGAATAATCACAGACCTTGTACGTGGTGTTCATGACACCTTCCCGAGTTTCCATGGCAACTTGGAATCGCCACCTCCATCGCCATTCCAGCTCACAAGATGTGCTGCCTGTGTGGCCACCAGCTGTGTCGTGTTGTGAATAAACAACACACACCCGCCTTTAGAAACTGGATTTACCCTACAGTCATCCCTGGTAAAAGAGCCCTGGTGGTGCAATTGTTAAGTGCTCGGTTGCTAACCAAAAGGTTGGCGGTTTGAACCCACTCAGGGGCTCTGAGGAAGAAAGACCTGGTGATCTGCATCTGCAAGGATTACCGCCTAGGGAGCCGTATGGGGGAGTTTTACTCTGTCCTATAGGGTCAGTATGAGTCAGAATCAACGATGGCACTTAACAACAACAAAATCCCTGGTGGGACAGAGTCAGGTGTGGATATTAGCTGGGGGTGGGCAGGTGGAAAGGGGTCTCTAATGCTTTGAATACCTCCACCTGCCTCAGCTCGATGTCACCAGAGACAGGGTCAGCATTTATCCCAGCATCCCCTGCTAGGGCTTGTAAGGAGGCAACTCTGCTGAAGAGATGCTCAGTGTCTAATAACCCCAAGCTTTGGTTAACCACCCCCCCTTAAGCTTCCATTTTCTCATCTGTTAAATGAAGATAATTATGCCTGTCTCAATAGCTTGTTACAAAGAAGAAATTAGATGACATCTAGCACGAAAGCACAGTCTAGCATAATGTGGAGCACACAGTAGGTGCTAAAAGATGTCAAATCTGGAAGGTGTGTTCTGAATATTTTTGCCTGCCCCAACAATGGAACCTTCTCTCCTCCCTAGATCCTTACTATTAGCTCTGTGAATAGTGGACAGACAGAGGCTCCAGTGGTCCTCTGTAAGAGCCCAAGTTAGAAGTCACCCAGAATTTCCTAACATCCTGGTTTATTGGGAGTGGCCCTATAAACATGGAGTCGTACGTCATAGGGTTGGCAACCAATGTCACAAAATAATATGTGTATTGTTTAATAATTGCTCTGTAAATCTTCGTCTAATGCACAATATAAAAAAAAAAGGAAAACAGAACAAAACATGGAGTCCTGGGTTTTAGTCCCAACCAGACAAATGATTGGAAACCCTGGTGGCATAGTGGTTGAGAGCTATGGCTGCTAAACCAAAGGCCAGCAGTTCAAATCCACCAGCTGCTCCTTGGAAACACTATGGGGGCAGTTCTACTCTGTCCTATAGGGTTACTATGAGTCGGAATCGACTCGATAGTGATGGGTTTGGTTTTTTGGGTTTTAGACTAATGACTGGCTGTGGGGCCTTGGGCAAGTCACTTCCTCCTCTCTGGTCCTCAGCTAACCTCTTCATCTGGACTATGAGGTGGACCAGCCTACACCAGTGGTTTTCAAATTGTCTTCCACAGAAGCCTAGGTGTCTTGGGGGACACTGGTAGGGAGAGGGATGAGACTGGGTGGGTGAAACTTTGCCCCTCCTCATGCTGCTTGGATGGAATTTACATGCGCCCTTTTTTATCACTTAAAAATACTTTGAAAACTCCTGGCCCCATGGTCCTGGCTTTGACAGTGTAGAACCCTGGGCCAGGAGGATGGGGGCGACTTCCTCGGCCCCAGAGTTCATGAGCCCTGTGGCCTGGGAACATCTGAACTAGGAGGTGCCCTCGACCCCGAAGGCATTTTCTCCCCTGCCAAGCAGCCTCTTCCTGCCCCAGCCCTTCTCCCTGGCAGTCCCAGCGGTTTCAAACCCAGGCTGCCTCAGCCAAAGCCCCTGAGAAGCAGTCTGGTGAGGGGGCCTGGGGCAGAGAGGGGGCCTTGGAGGCGGGAGAAGCCCTGGCCTTCTCTTCCCCTTGCGGGGGAATAGCAGGGCCTGAGTCCTGAGGATACTGGGCCAGTGGCCGGCCTCCCAGGGTGTTCTTGCCCAGTGTGGAGGGTGGGGGCCTAATCTGCATTTGGGACAAAGCCTACCCAGTGCTTGAGTATTGTTGCCATGGAGACTCAGAAAGGTGTTATTAGCATCCTTTCAACTCGGTAGCCCTGTGTGGTCCCGTCCCGTGCAATCTTAGCAGTAGCGCACCATCACCCTGGCAACCCATTAGTCTAGTGTTGTTACCATGGAAACCCCAGGAAGATCGATCAGCCCGGGAACTTCCCTCGAGGAGATATGCGCTGGGGGATCCGCCCATGGTAGTGCCTACTCCAGAACCTTCCAGCTGACAGTGATTCCTTCCCTGGATGCTGAAAGTAGTTTAGGACCTTTTCTGGATGGAGCTCAGAGTCTGTGACAGTAAAGAGTAGGGCCCTTGAAGAGGGGCGGGTCTATGCCTTGTTACCATGGAAATCCGGCTCTTAAGGATCTCAAAACACGAAGCAAAACTGACTCTTCCAGGAGACTGAGGCTAGCAGGAAAGGAGACTGTGAGCCTGTCCTTCACTTACTTGCCCATTCATTCATTCATTCAGCATTTACTGAGCATCTATTAATACAATGGGCAGTGCACATGTCCTGGGCTCTAATTGGAGGAAACAACACCTGTCTACCCACTCTCCTCAACTGAAAGATGGGGTGAACCATCTTGCCAAAGAGAGTGGGAGCAGAAGGCCTGTGTGTGTGTTGGGAGGGGGTACAGAAAGGATGTTTGCTTTTTATAGTCTCCTGTTGTCAGCCTGGCCCCTGCTTGAGCCTTCAGAGAACTGGGATCTTTGTGTAGTACTGGACCCCAAAGGCTTGGCCAGAAATGCTAGAAGATTCTAGCAGCCACAGCTGTGTGAAGTTGGAACAGGTTACTTTGGGACGTAATGAGCTCCTCATCACTAAAGGTGTGCAACCCAGTGCCCTCGAGTCGATTCCGAAGAAGTAAAATAACTGCTCAGTGAGGATTGTGTAGAGACCATGGAGCATTATGATTAAGCCCACAGGTTCTAGAGCCAGATGGCCTGACTTCAAATCTTGGCTCCGAAATTTACTAGCTGTGTGACCTTGGGCAATTTACTTAGGCTTGTTGAGCCTCAGTTTACTCATCTGTGAAATGAGGATGATGAGTTTCTACCTTAAATGAGTATAATATATGTAAAACTCTTAGAAGAGTACCTGGCATGTTGAGTTGATTCCGACTCAGCGACTGTATATGATGGAGTAGAGCTGCCCCATAGGGTTTCTTAGGCTGTAATCTTTGTGGAAGCAGATTGTCGGTCCTTATTTCCACGGAGCTGCTGGTGGGTTTGAACTGCCAACCTTTTGGTTAGCAGCCAAACACTTAACCATTGTGCCACCAGGGCTTGTAGGATATCATTAGTGTTCAAGAAATGTTAGCTTGTATTATATAACGATAGATCAACTAGTGACAACTAAGACCCCTGCTGACCCTGGGATTCTGTATGACTATGTTGGTTACAAATCTTCCCAAACACTCTGGGGGTCAAAAAGGGATTCTCAGACTCTGGCTGAGGGTAGCACCTTGGAGCTTTGCATTCACCCCTTGCATACTTCCAGCATTGGTTGTCTTTTTAAGGTACTTTCAGGTTCAATGTTTTAATTGAGCCTCAAGACAACCCAAGAGTTAGAATTATCACCCTCATGTCAGAGATAAGAAAAGTGAAGCTCAGAGAGGGGGAATGGCATGGCTGCCAAGTGGCAGACCTGGGATGAAAGCTTCTCCTCTATCACGTGACCCCACAGTCCTCAGGGCAGGCATTTGGGGGAAGACAGAGGTTGGGATGGTGCAATTTGGGAGGTAGGCAGAGGAGGAGCCCTACCTGGCAGTAACTTCTGGAAGGTAGTTCCCCACTGTTTGCTCATCTCCAAGAGGGAGCTAAGGCCAAATTCCAGGGCACAGAAGGCAGAAACTCAGTGGGTGTGGCTGGTGTGCCCCACCCATGGGCAAAGGAAAAGGCTAAGCCTGAGAGGGAATCCTCAGAGCTCTCATCCCTCTGAGCTCACTCAAAAAGCTGGGCTTTTGGGCAAAGTTCCAGAGAGTCGTTAGACTCTGATCTGACATTTCTATTCCCAACGTACTGGTGCAAGTATTTAACTGATACCTGATGGCCTCGCCAAGGGAGTTTGTTTGCTGACTAGCGAGGTGGGCTGGTGTCATGCCATTTTGGAAGTGGGGATGCAGAAACTCAACCCATTGCCTTCGAGTTGATTCTGACTCATAGCAACCTTATAGGATGAAGAAGGGCCGTTTAAAAAAACACTTACTGTTAGGCTTGAGAACATGAGTAATATCCTAACTTATGGTCTGCTGAAGCTCCAGGTTAAAATATACCTATTACCTGGAAGTATGAGAAATGCACAGGGGTGACATTGAAAATCTTCAATAACTAGTATGGCATGGGCACCAACCAATCAGAATATTCACTGACTGGAAACACCCAGCTAAGCTGCACCAGCACATACAGAAGAAAATATCAACCCTGGAAGTGGGCCTTGATGGTGGTGGAAAGTGTGCTCCTATAGACCTCTTCCATGAACACATTTGCAAGAATCAGATTTACTTGTTACTTTTGTCGAGATTCCCCACATAGCAGGGGGGCATACCTGCTAGGGGGAAGATTGGCCAGAAGACAGGGTTCACTGAAGGAATTACTCCTCGATATAGCCCTCAAGCCAGACAGCCTAGGGTCAGGCTTTCTGTGAAGAGCCTTCCACAGAGCTCCACACAGTCATTTGGAGCCACCCTTTTAGAACATGCCTGTATGGATACAAACAAGGCCTGACCTGAATCCAGAGACCCAACTGATGCCCTTTGCAGCCACAGGCTGATGGGCTTGACCCCAGATACTCTTGAGTGGCAACTTCTTCTCCACCCGCTCCCCTCCATATACCACATACAAGCACATATAACATGCACACAGACTATTATACAATACACGTTGTTGTTGTTAGGTGCCATTGAGTTGATTTTGACTCATAGCGGCCCCATATGATTTCTTAGGTTGTAATCTTTATGGGAGCAGATCACCAGGCTTTTCTGCTAGACAGCTGCTGGTGGGTTCAAACTGCCAACCTTCCAGTTAGCAGCCAAGTGCTTAACCATTGCACCACAAACCCATTGCCCTCAAGTTGATTCCAACTCATAGCAACCCTATAGGAAAGAGTAGAACTGCCCCATATGGTTTCCAAGGCTGTAATCTTTATGGAAGCAGACTGCCACATCTTTCTCCAAGGGAGCCACTGCTGGGTTTGAACCACTGACCTTTTGGTTATCAGCTGAGCGCTAAACACTGCGTCACCAAGGCTCCTTAATACAGTACCTATCTGGGAGCAAATACACACACCTTCCCATTCTGCTAACAGTCAAGCGCACGTGTGCACCCACACACAGAGCCTACATATGCCCATAACCTCACACCCTCACACCATCTCAAGCCATAGGGCATACACTCAGACCCACCAGAACATTAACAGACTCAGAATTTTGGCGCAGAAGAGACTTTAGAGCTGCCCTCTAAAAGAATCAGCTTTGACTAACTCCAAATCGCCACCTCTTCCACACACACCTTAGCCTTTGCTTTTCCTCACAGTGCCTGCAGAACAGGAAAGATGAGGCCACTTCGGGAGTTTCCCTTCAACTGGCCTGGGCCTAGGCCAGGCTCAGGGAGTAGGAAGTCACTGCAGTTCCCAGGATCAGCCAGCAGGGGGCAGCCCCTCACCCCGCACTGGACTTCGCCCAAAGACCAAGAGGCCTGGAGGAGAAAGGGAGGCGGGGCACAGGGAAAGTGTAACATTTAAGAAGCTTTCAAAATGTAGCAGCAACTTTTGAGCTGGCCCAGATGTACCCCGCTGCCCATTCCTGTGGGTGGGGGCCTCAGCCCCTCCTGACTCGCTTGGTGAAATCAATAGAGCGTTGGACAAGTTTTCAGGAAAGGATGTCTTAGTTACTCAAAATGCCCCTGTCCTGCCCAGCCTAGAACCCAGAATGCAATCAGTTAGAACACACCACTTGAATCAACTCTCTCATTCTGCCAGTCACAGTCCCTCTGGGGGCCTGCTTCCTCTTATGTGAAACGGCTTGAAGAATAAATCTGCTCCTTCCCTCTGCAGTGCTTGGACAATAGCTGTGTGCTCACTCTGCCAGGACTTCTCTTTTCCTCAGGTCACCTCAAACTTCTCCTCAAGGAAGTCTTGTCTGACCACCCTCCCCCACCACACTCCTCCCCCCTCCCCCCACCCCACACACTAGGTCCTGTGCTCTGTGATAAATTTGGCAGAGGCCTGTACTTTTCCTTCGGAGCCCTCACCGCAGTTCGTGGTCAGACATTCAGTTGCGCTTTTTGAATAACCTCTGTTTCCCTCACTAGGTCGTAAGGGACATGGGAGGCACTCAACAAACATCGTTGAATGTTGAGAAATGATACTTTACATACAAACCAACAGTCCTCATGTCCACCCTCTGAGGAAGCCATTTTTCTCCCCGTTTCATGCTCGCACAGTGTGCTTCCATTTCCCAAACTTTTTTTTTTTTGAGTGTAGATTTTGTGTGTGTGTGTGTGTGCGGTAAAAATCTATACAACAGAACAATTTTTACATGCACAATTCAGGGACACTGATCACCTTCATCAGGTTGTGCAGCCACCACCCCCTACACCGCTCTCCCTGGAGCCTTCCAGAGGCAAGGCAAGCAGCTGTCTCCTCTTCCTTGTGCGCCAACCCCCACCCCGTTCCTCCACTGTCCCTGGCGTGGGAAACCCCCACCCCGTTCCTCCACTGTCCCTGGCGTGGGGTCTTACACATAGTGGGTGTTTTTTAGCTGATAGTCCAGGGGCTTGATTATTGCGAGTCAGTTCTTGAGTTAACCAGTTGCTAGAGAGTCAGTTCCAACTCATGGTGACTCCGTGTGTGTCAGAGTACCACTGGGTTCCATAGGGTTTTCCATGGCTGATTTTTCAGATGTAGATCACCAGGCCTTTCTTCTGAGGTGCCTCTGGGTGGGCTTGAACCTGAACGTTTTGGCTGGCAGCGAGTGTGTTAACTGTTTGCATACTTTTCCTATACTTGGGTTCTAAAAGCTTTGGCACAGGTTGAAAGGAGGAGGTGCTACTTTTGAAACTTGCACAACAGGGGACCTAGAACTTAAGGGGCAATTTGGGGGTGGGGATGGAGGTAGAGAGGGCTGTGGAGCTGAGTTGGGAGGTAGCCCTGTGTAGCCTAGGTGGTGGGTGAGGAAGAAGCTGGATCAGATAGGAGCTCCTGGAAGCTTTTAAGGTCTCTGAGGTGACAGAGGTGGGAGGTGCCAAGTGGTGACCCCTCGGGAGACCTCTCTTCCACCCTCTCACTGTCAGTTCTGTGTGATCTCTTCCCTCCCTGCTTTGTTTTCCTCCCTTGTCTTTCCACATCCCTCATACCAAAGGAGATGGGAGTTCCTGAAGAAGGTGAGAGGAAATCTAGCTGTGAAAAACTTTGGGAGTCAGAGACAGGGGACGAAACCCCGTAACTTAGGCCAGGGTCACCAGCGTGCTGAGGAGGGAGCCAGAGACATCCCTGCCTAGATGGAAGAGCAGGCTTCCTCTTCCCAGCAGACCTCCCGCAGGCCCGCAGACACACACGCTACTGCTCCTGGACTGAGGATACTGATCGAAGGCCCCTCCCGACAGTTGAGAGGTGGCTGCAGCCCTTGAGCGAATGCTTAGCATTTCAACACTGCCTTTTCTTTCCTTTAGAGCAATACCACCTTTGTTCTCTCATTTCTTTTTCACATGCCACAGAAGATCCTTAGATTAATGACTTAACTTTTTTATGCCTCTGTTTCCTTAGCTGTAAGATGGGGTCGTGAGGAGGAATTAAGTAAGTCAGGACAAGTGAAGTGCTTGGAACCGTGCTTGCCACATGGAAAGCACTCCACACGTTTGCCAGTATTACCTAGCCTGAGTCCCTGCATGGCATAAATGGTTATGTGCTTGGCTACTAACTGAAAGATTGGGTGTTCGAATCCACCCAGAGGTGCCAATTTGGCAACAAATTTTTTTCTAATGTCCCTGAAAGCAGGTCACTGTCCCTGAATGCCACTTGCTTCGTCTGTAAAAACGAAGTGGTTTGGGGGATTGAATGACCTCCCAGGTGTCTGCCAGCTCTGGCATCCTAGGATTCTATATGTCTGAGGCAGGGAGAGCAGAGATTTTGTCCTAGGAAAACAGATAAGGGAACACTGGGACCCCAAGAGATGAACTGACTTGCCAAAGATCACAGCCAGTCACTGGCCAAGGTGGGCTTAGAACCCAGAGCTTCAAACCTCTGGTTTCAGGCCACTGGGGTGGCTTGGTTGCAGCCTGCCAGTTCTTCAACACTGGGATATGGGAGATCAGGAAGCATTTGGTTTGCACAGTGGGGGAATATGAAATGGAGGTTCCAGCAGCCCCCGCGGCCAAGGGGAGCTTGTGCAGTGGGGGCCTTTCCGTTTTCCTGCCATGTGCCATTTCTTCTCCCAGAGACCCTCCTGACAGGCCCTGAAGTCCTCCCAAGGGCCAGCCCGAAGCATGCCCACTGTTTGCTGGGACCCCAACAAAGCCCCATTTGCAAGCAGGTGCTTCACGCGGACCCACTCCCTCAAGGCCCCCCCCCCGGCAGGTGAGGAGGTTGAGGTCCAGACAGGGCAAAGGTGAGGCTTTGTCGAGCTGCTCAGCAAGCCCTGAGCAGAGGCTGAGCCAGAACTGGAACTCCGGTTTCTGGTCCCTGCCCTTGTGGAAGGTCCCTGGGTGGCACAAACAGTTTGTACTCAGCTACTAACCAAAAGGCTAGTGGTTCGAATCCACCCAGCAGTGCAGAGGAAGAAAGGCTGGGCGATCTGCTTTCATAAGATTGTTGTTGTTCTTAGTTGCTGTTGAGTCGACTCTGACTTATGGCGACCCCATGTGTGCAGAGAACAGCTCCAAAGGGTTTGCAAGTCTATGACCTTTCGGAAGCAGATCACTAGGCCTGTCTTCCAAGGCACCTCTGGGTGGATTCAAACCACCAACCTTTAGGCTGGTTTTAGGCTAGTACTAGAGCACTTAACTATTTGAGCCACCCAAGGACCCTTCCGTAAGATTATAGTCATTGAAAAACCTATGGAGTGTAGTTCTACTCTGACTCACATGGGGGCGCTGTAAGTTGGAGTTGACTCCATGGCAATGGGTTTTTTTTTTTTTTTTGGCCCTTGTAGAGAAAGGAACCTCGATAGCCAGGCAGTCTTAGGGCAGCAGGTGCTTGGCTTCACCATTCTAGCCCAGGGTCCTCAGATTAGCACCTTTGGAGAGGCTTCCTCGGCTGCTGCCCAAGCTAACACTGCAGCGAGGGAGAATACTGAGGGCCTAATGTGTCCCCGGGGAAGCCTTACGGGTTGTCTAAAAAAACCAAAAACCCAGTGCCATCGAGTCGATTCCGACTCATAGCGACCCTATAGGACAGAGTAGAATTGCCCCATAGAGTTTCCAAGGATTGCCTAGTGGACTCAAACTGCTGTCCCTTTAGTTAGCAGCGGTAGCACTTAACCACTACACCACCAGGGTTTCTAGGATACTGGAAATTTCCAATGGTCACAGCACACTCAGGGTGGGGAAGCGGCCCCCTAGCAGGAGCCTGAAGCCTAGCCAGAGCTGAGGTCAGACCCCGTCTTGAGGCTTGGCTCCCTAATTAGTCGCTTTGTGAATTTGAGCAAGCAACTTGCCCTCTGTGAGCTTGTTTTCCCATGTGTACACTGGGGATACTAATGGCTGCCCCCGCCAACTCTCAGGGCTAGAGGGAGGCTTAGCGCGGATTGTACTAGCTCCCATTTCCTGAACGCGTACCATGAGTCAGGCACTGTGCCAAATGCTTTACCTGCATCATCTCATTCAGTGTTCACCACCTGCTGTGGAGCGGCCAGCAGTATCCTCCCCGGTGCGAGAACTCGGGCTTATTGAGATCAAGACGCTTGCTTTAAGGTCACACAGATAAGTAAATGGTGGTGTCAGGATTTGAACCTGATCTGACTCCAGACTTCCCCTTCCACTGAGAGCACTTTGTTAGTGTGGTTAATTTGAGAGCATGGTCCAGAGGCAGTCTCCTGAACAGTTCATTCAATTCCCTTCATTATAGATCCCGATGCAGAATGTACGTCTTTCCCCTGGGCTCCAGGTAAGGGTTCAAGGGCTGAGTCGAAGGGCTTGCCGTTGCCTCATCTGAGACAGGGTTCGGCCAACTCCAGCCTGCCATCTGTTTTTATAAATAAAGTTTTGTTGGCACATAGCCACAACCATTAATTTACCTATTGTCTGTGGCTGTTTCAAGGAGTCCAGGTGGTGCAGTGGTTAGGCACTCAGCTGCTAACCAAAAGGTCAATGGTTCGAACCCACCAGCTGCTCCTCGGGAGAAAGATGTGGCAGTCTGCTTTCGTAGAGTCGCTATGAGTCAGGATCAACTGGAGCGCAATGGGCTGAGTTATGATAGCTTTTGCATAACAACAGCATGAGTCGGGATCAACTGGAGCGCAATGGGCTGAGTTATGATAGCTTTTGCATAACAACAGCAGACTTGAATGGTTGGACAGAGCCCATAGGGCCCATAAAGCCAAAAATAATTACTATCTGACCCTTTACAGGAAAAGTTGACTGACCCCTGATTTGAGACATTCTAGGAAATGTCCTGGATGTAGCTCTCTGGCCTTTGGCTGAAGTCCAAGGCAGCAGCGAGAGGAGTCCTTTGCCAGGCTCCCTCCCCGAGCATTCGCCAGTAGGGAGGGAAAACTGACCTTTCTGAGGGGCCCTGGAGAGGCCTTCCATTTTGGGGGTTCCAGAGAAATTCTGATTAACTCAGCAGCCCATCTTGGGCGAGGACCAGAAGGTACTGAGTAAGCCCTTCTGTGTTTCCTTTGACAGTTAGCTGGCACAGGCTCACTCTGGTCAGAAACAGACCTTGGATTGAGAAATTGCAGTTGGATAACCTTTAGGGCTGAAAAATCGAATTACATAAATGCCTCAGAATGGCCGCTTGGGCCTAGCCCCATGGTGCCTTTAGCAGAGAAGCCCACGCCCCACTGGGGCAGAGTCAGCCAAGGCTGGTAGGAGAGGCAGAAATGGTAGGCTTCAAAGCTGCCCCTGGCTCATTTTACGCCACACCTGGGTTCCTGAAAAGCTGTGTGTGGTCCAAGTGTGTTTGCCTCCCTAATCTCCGTCATTTCAGAGGCCCCTAATTTCCGGGGGATTTGAAGCAGTGTTGTTTTTCAAGTTCTCTGCCCCCACCCTTCAACCTCTCTGTCCAGAACTTAATGTCCAGAAATAGCTAAGTGAACTCCTTTTTCTTTTCTTAAAGCTCTGCTTTTTGAAAAACAACCCCCTACTCTGATTCTCCACCACCCCCATCTGTCACTTTGTTGTACTATGGTGACTTGCGTGTTGCTTTAATGCTGGAAGCTATGGCACTTTTATTTCAAATATCAGCAGGGTCATTCATGGTGGATTGGTCTCAGCAGAGTTTCCGGACAAGACAGACTAGGAATATAGGCCTGCTGATCCTCTTCCAAAACTTAGCCAGTGAAAACCTGAAGAATCACAGCAGAACATTGTTCTATGTAGTGCTGGAAGATGAGCCCCCTAGGTTGGAAAACTCAGAAAAACCAAACTCATTGCTGTCAAGTCAATTCCGACTCATAACGACCCTATAGGACAGAGTAGAACAGCTCCATAAGGTTCCCAAGGAGTGGCTGGTGGATTTGAACTGCTGATCTTTTGGTTACCAGCCATAGCTCTTAACCAGTACACCCCCAGTGCTCCTAGGTTGGAAGGCTCTCAAAATACACGCTGACCACAACAATGAACTAGAGCATACAAAAGATCCCGAGGATGGCACGGGACCAGGTAACATTTCATTCTGTTATACATGGGGTCATCATGAGTTGAAGCCGACTCGAAGGCAGCTAACAACGACTAACTCTGATTCTATCGTACTTGTTTGGTCAAGTTGAGATGATCTCCAAATGGTGGCAACTCACCTGTCCTGACTCCTTTTGGTTTTGATGTCTAATTATTGCCACAGGCAAGCACAAGCTTTCCTTCCCCTCATCCCCTGCCCCCAGGTGGTCAGACCTGCACCTATCTGTTAGCATCCAGTTGCCTATATTTGCCCTCTGGATGCTGGTGGCTGCTCCTACTTCCCTGTCCCCACCTGGCAAGGGTCTCTACCATCTTTTTGCCAACTAAACCAAATGCTATTGGGGCCTTCTAGGGCCAGTTTTACTCTCTCAGTCTCCATTAATCTTTCCCTGGTTTAACTGGCACACACTATGCCACCTTGAACTCTCAACTTCTATCGCACTTACTGAGAATACCAAACATATTTTGTACTTAATTCTTCTCTAGTTAGGGGACCTTCTAGAAAGCGTATCACAGAAAGAGTTTGTATTCTAGAATTAGAAACCAGATTCTAGATTCACTCCTAGCTGTGAGACTCTGGGCAAGTTGCTTTACATCTCTGGGCTAGTTTACTCATTTGTAAACAGGGTAATGGTCTGTGTCGCCCAGTGGTTAGGATGATAAAATCAGTTAATATCTGCAAAGAGCTCTGAAAACCGTTGAAGGGCTGTGCATGTGTCGTTTATGGGTCATATTAAGTTGTCCTGCCCTGCCACCACCCCTCTGTCCTTGATTTCATGTGAAACTAGAACTTTGGGGGGGTGATTAGGAGGTAATAGGCCAATCAGCACAAAGCCAGCCCACCGGAAACTTCTTTGCCTAAAACCGGTTCCTCCGATGACCAGTTGCCTAAAAGTCAAAGTAGTGATTTTACAATAGGACATTTTGCATCAATTTTCCTAAGAGGCACTTCCAGTATAATGTTGTGTTTGAAATCACTGTGCCACAATTTGCAGCATTTTGTGAACGATGAAATTGTTTTGTACGCTTGTGGGTGACTTCTATGTTATCTCCTGTTGAGTACTTTTATGAATTTTTTTTTTTTAGCGAGTTGGTCCAAAGATCCTTTCTCTACAGTTGTACATTTCTAGCACTAACGACTTGTCAAATCTACAGAATTCCCCACAAGATTTATCGAATGCACCCTTTCTGATCGTTTTCTCCTTCTCGGGGGGTTTTGGTCCGCGTTGTCCATGCCTGTGTGCACCTAATGGGCTTATTAACCAAATTAGCATGTACCCAATGTTCCTTTCTGTTCTGCAAGATATTGGCATTTTGACAACAGGCATGAAGAAGGGAGACAGATGGGGCCGAACAGCATCGAACTCTCGCATTTTATTTTTCAGGCTACCTCATTCATCAAACAACTTGACTTTGTGAAACATAAAATGATACATACAAAGGCATTACCAAAGGTATTTATTGCTGGAAACATAACCTTTTTCAAGAAAGGCAAACTGGCTAAAAAGTCCCGGAAGTGTTCAAAGGTAGATAAAATAGAAGACAACACCCACCAAGGATACAAAACAGTGTTGAGTAGAAATCCCACATCTAATTGGAATGCTCTGAAATGGCTTAAGAACCCTTTAAATGACACTGCCAAAAAAAAAAATTTAAGACACCCAAACAGATGCCAAAACACTCAAAACTGGCCTGAATTGTATCTCCACTGGGCATCAGGCAGGAGGAATCCATTCTTGCATTGGCGACAAACTGGTGCGAGGCCAGTTGACCTAGAACTGATTCGGGATGCAGGCACTGACCTCCCCACACATGCAATACGTGGGCTTGGTGACAACTGCAGACCTCAGGGGAGAGGAACGCCCCTCCTGAACATGACCTCCAAAAGGAAGGGCTACTTGTCAGCTTTGAACTCTTTATTATAAAGACATATTTACACAGAACAATCTTTACAGACACTGTCAACACAATTATTGGAAGGGCACAATTTCTTAATGAAAGGGCCTTAATATCTTTGTATAAATTAGTATAAGAATCATACACAACCACTTTAAATAAGATAGCCCTCCTGGCCCCCCATGATCCTCCTCTGCCCCAGATCTCCCAACTTCCTCAGCCGTTCTCCTCTTCTCCCCTTCCCCATGGGGCTGGCTTGGCTACAGGTCACAGCAGGCTGATAAGGCACGTGTGGGAGGGAGGCAGGTGAAGAAGGTCCAGTCCCTGGAGGGGCCATCAGTGGCAGAAGAGGCTTTCTGGACACTGGCTGGCCCCCACGCCAAGCCTGAGGGGTGTGGGGGAGGCTGGTGCCCAGCCCAGCTCCTCAGGGTGGGCTTTGAAGCGGTGGCGGCAGCAGCAGCAGCAGCAGCAGCAGCAGCAGCAGCAGCAGTAGTAGCGTCAGCAGCAGCAGAGGTAAGGGACTCGTGGGGGAGGAGGAGAGACAAACATTGGGGGTAATTGTGGACTTGGGGGACCCTGAGTCCCCCTGCCCCCACACATACGTAAGTGGGCATCAGGCTCTTGTGTCCCCTCTTCTCCCTCCTGGGAGGCCTCTGAGAAGGTAGCCTGCCCATACCTAAGAAGAGAGAGGCCACCCTCAGGAAAGGCTCCCCATTGAAGATGGGACCTCCTGGGGGGATGCTATCCCAGTTGCACTTCCTCCCACCTTTCCTTCCTTCTTTCTTTTCTACCTCCCTCCACCAAAGTAAGGTCACTGGGAAGGAAGGTCCAGTCAACACCAAGCTCCAGGGGCCGGGGTGATGGTGCCAGGGAAGGGAAAGCTATTGAGTCAAACTATTTCAGGCCACCTCCTGGCTCCTCAAAACCAGTTAAGGGGTCTGAATGGTAGTCTCGGGGCCTGTTCTGCCTCTGTTAAACTATCTGGGGCCTGGGGGTGCTGCAGGGGGCAGTTGACCACTTCTAGAACTTTGCAATCCAGGTTGGGGGACTGGAGAAGGGGAGCAGCTCCGTCCCCACCATGGGGCAGTTCATAGCCAGCCTGCCTCTCCCTCCCCAGCCACCCCTGGCACAACCCTGGGAAAAGGCACTTAATTTTTTTTTTTTTTTGGAAAAGACATCAGAAAGAGGGAAGAGGACATCATGAAGTGGGAGTTGGGAGATCTGGGTCTTCATTCTGGCTCCACAGTGACCCTGAGCAGGTCACTAGCCTTCCCAGGTCTCTGGTTTTGCAGGAGTCTGCGGAAGAGGATGGCGCGTAGTGATATCCAAGGTTCCTTTTGGCTATGATAGTCTGTGATTCTTGACAAAAACAATCCTCCTGCTTGGCTTTTGCTCCTGGGAGGGTACAGTGCCATCTCAGGCCCAGAATCCCCTTTCCTGGGCTGGAGCTGGGACTAACTGGGGGAGGAGGGGCTAGGGAGAAGGAAAGGTTAAGGGGACACAGAAAAGGGAGAGAAGTGACAAAGTACTTCATGGGCCCTGCCCCTAGCCTTCCTTAGCCAGGCCAAACACGGGGATGAGGAAGAGGCCACCCCAGCTATTCTTCCTCTTCTCCCATGCTTCACTCCCCTTCACCAGAGCTCCAGTACCCACATTCCAGTGTCCCCCAGTGCACCCTGTCTGGCCTCCAGCTCCCCCTAACTAGAGTCTCTCATTGCTCATTCTGTGTTTCTCTCCTGGAGGCTGGGCTGACAGGTCCAAGTGATAAGAAGGCATGAGATGTGCTGGAGCTCACTGAAAAAGGGAGGTGTCCACCCAGCACCCAAGGAGCCCTGGTGGTACAGTGGTTAAACACTCGGCTGCTAACCGAATGGTCAGTGGTTCAAACCCACCAGCCACCCCGTGGGAGAAAGGTGTGGCAGTCTGCTTCCGTAAAGATTTACAGCCTTGGAAACCCTATGTGACCGTTCTATTCTGTCCTATAGGATCGCTATGAGTCAGAATCGACTTGACAGCAATAGAGTTTTGGCCACCCAGACACCAAGGTATACATGAGGAAGGAAGGCCAGGTGAAGGATTGGGCCAGCTAGATGGAAGAGGGAGGGACCAGAGCGTGGGGAAGGCCTGGGAGAAGAAGGGTAGAGAGGAAGGCCTTCCAGTGCTAGGTTTCCAAAGACAGTCTGGGAAGGGGCCATGAAGATGGGCTGCATGGATCCATGAGAGAGACAGGGAACCAGTGAACTAGGTGTAGGGCCACGCCGTTGAGAAGCTGGTGCGTAAGAAGAGCCCGGACCATCCGCAGCTAGAACAGGTGCAAGACGAGAATGAATGGCTGTGCGGGCTCCGGAGAAGCAGACCAATCTGTGGAGCCGAGAGAAGTACAGGAGACAGGCACTTGGGGCCCCTTCGGTCCTGAAGAGACAAAAATGATGAGAGAGAGAGAGAAGTCACTGACACGTCCCAGGCCAATGGAACCACTGGGAAGGAGAAAGTGACAGCCTTCTTTTCCCCTCACGCCCACTCTGAACTGGAAGCCCAAGGCCCCTGGGTTGACGCTACCCTATCCTAGCTGCAGTGGGAGAGAAAGTACGCCAGGTCTCAGGGGTGGGCTTGGGCCCTGCCCTTTCTGTTGCCATCTTTGATTTTTCTCTACTTGCCACAGTGCTGGGGCACCACCCACAGCCACAACTCTCTTCCTTTTCTCTGTCTGATGCCCCCCAAGGCTCTCTACCTCCCTTTCCCTCTCTTAGGAGGATCTACACTGACGGCCCCTGTAGGCATATCCCGGGGGGGCTCCTCCCGGGACTTCTAGAACTCTCCAACTGGGCCAGCCTGCCCAACCCCAGGCAGCAGGGTACAGGGGAGCCAGCACCTGACTCTTGAGGAGTGAGGAGACCAGCCCCAGGTGACAAGCCCCCTCTGGGCTTCCATCTCCTCTGGAAAACGAA
Organism: Loxodonta africana; assembly: GCF_030014295.1. NCBI lineage: Eukaryota > Metazoa > Chordata > Mammalia > Proboscidea > Elephantidae > Loxodonta > Loxodonta africana. The sequence continues at coordinate 151,728,020 of NC_087369.1, forward strand.
GGGGTAGGCAGGTATTCTATGGGGTCCCTGCTGGCTCTAAGTCTCTGTGCTGTGTGTGGTGCTCGGACTGCGTGGTGGATGTGTCCACCCAGTGACAAGAGGCAGGATCACCCAGCATCTAGTCTGCACCCCTCCCCTCCCTTTCAGCCCTGCCCACCGACCAGAAGCTCAAGTACCTGCTTCAGAAAGGCATCGGGCCCTTATGGGAGAGGCGTGGCCGCTGGCGACGGAACTTCCTCCGACCTCCCTGCCAGGGCCCTGGTCCGTTCCTCACCCCTCTGGGCTGCACCAGGTGGCGGACATTGCCTTCCTCCAGCCCCTTCCTTTCAGAAGGCTGCATCAGGGGCCCTGCAGGAAGAAGAGTGTTAGTGAGGGAGGGAAGAAAAAAAATCAAACCAGTTGCTGTCAAGTTAAGTCAATTCAGACTCAAGGTGACCCCATGTGTTACAGAGCAGAACTGTTCCATAGGGTTTTCAAAGTTGTGACCTTGAAAGTAGATCGCCAGGCCTTTCTTCCGAGGTGCCTCTGGGTGAACTCAAACCTCCAACCTTCTGGTTAGCAGCCAAGTGCATTAAGCGCTTTTACCACCGAGGGACTCCATTAGTGAGGAGGGGTGTTAAAATGGGCAGAAGGGCCACAGATCACAAGCCCATAATAGAGGGTGACCTCTCCAGGAGGTAGTGCTGCTCATAGTTTTTCTCTGCATTTTCTATCTTGATGAAAAAGTTGCCATTTTTTACACTGGCCTGGGGCAAACGGAGCCCACTACTCACATCTTACAATTGACGTAACTGATTTTATGTCTTTTTGACAGTTGCGGTCAATAACAACAGTACAAACATGATATTTCTTTGGAACATCACTGGGGATGCAGTTTGGGACACTCTGCCTGGACTTGCCTGCGGCACAAGATGCAATAACGCACACTGCACCCTGCCATGAATATGCTTAAAACATTACAAACATACATTACAGTGAACATCCCCTCACATACCCATCACCCTGAGGCAACAGTTAACAGTTATCCAGGTCTTGTCCCACATGCCTTTGGTACCTCTAGTTCTTTTCTTAGCGGAGGTATTTTAAAGCACACCCCCAACATCATGCTATTGCATTCCTACATTCTTCAGTATGTGGGGTGATGCACTTTTGAGACCTTGCAATCTCACACCTCACCCAGGGCATCTCATCAACGCTTAGGCTTCTGCAGGGCTCCCCGACTCTTGCCCCTGCAAGAGTACCACCTAGCCGGCAACTTGGGGGGCGGTTTCGGACTCCGCCGGCCTCATGCCGGGCTCTGCTCCCCCAGGACCAGATTTACCAACCTGTTGCCATTCAGTTGATTCCGACTCATGGCAACCCCATGTGTTACAGAGTGGAATTGTGTCCCATAGGGTTTTCTTGGCTGTAATCTTTATAGAAGGAGATCATCAGGCTGAAAAGAAGAAATTGTAGGGTGCCATCGAGTGGGTTTGAACCACCAACCTTTAGGTTAGCAATCAGGCGCAAACTGCCTACATCATCCAGAAGTCAATAAATATTGAATGGATGGATGGGTGGATGAGTGAATGGGCACCTCGAGCAGCATGTCTGCGCATCAGGAGGGGGTGGGCTGATGCAGCTGGCACTTCCTCACTCAATGCCCTGCTTCCTTTCACTCCCAGACCACACCCCCCCAACCTGGGTCTGATGTCCATTCCTGCCATTCCAATCCCAGCTGGCTTCTATTCTGCTCTCTGGGGTGCCTCTCTCCATCTGTCCACATGTGGCTGAGAATATAAGCTTCCTGATGCCAGACTGAGCCCTGGCAGTGGAATCCAAGTGGTGCTGGGTGTTCTTGGGTGCATCAAGAGAGATGGCACCCAGGCCTGCTCTCATGAAGCCCACTATCCAGCTGGCACTCTGGGGACAAACTCTGGCCACAGGAGGCAGGCAGAGTGGGTCAATGGGCTGAGGCAGAGGCGGACTGGCAGGGTGCTTGAGCAATGGCCAGTCCAAGGCTGGCCTGCAGGAATAGCGCTTCTGAGGCTAGTGATAATGACTCCCAGCGTCCTCCCCCTCACCCCCACCATCAGATTTCCCTCAGCTATATCCATGTCCCTCAAGTCCCATTTCCATTCGTCCAGGAATTCCTACCCTTAGGTCATAGTTTCCATACCACCTCCCAATGGCGGCTAGCTCCCCATTATACCCCTGAGGGCTCCTCCTTACCCTCCTACCCTGCCTCCTCCAACCGCTCCCCCCCCCCCCGCAGTGCTCTGGTTCCTTCCTTGGCTCCTTGGCACTTGTGATTCCTCCTCCATTTGCACACAATTTCCAGGCGTTTACTCTTTTCTTGGGCCAAAAGTAGGCGAGGTCTGTCCTTAGGGCCCTCTTCGCCCAGGCTCCCAGGGCCTGACCTTCTCCCCGCTCACACCCCGACACACACACCCACCCCACACACTCATCTCTAACCCTCCACCCAGGCTGACCCAGGCACACGACGTTTCCCACCTCTCTCTCTTCCCAGGAAAACCATCAGTTTACTGAAGTCATTTGGTTCACTCACTACATTTCTGTGCTTATGGCCAGTGTCAGTTAATGTGTCAACTCCTCCCCTAAACACATCATCCAAGGGAAAACAAACAAAAAATTACATCAGCACTTCAGAGCCGTCGTGATGGACAGAGACAAGGGGGTGCTCTGTCTGACTGTCATAGAACTATTCTCTGTGCCTTCTGAGAAGAGGCTGGGGCTGGGGCGAGGCCTTCACTAAGCCCCCACTCCAGCTGCTTCTGCTTCTGGCCTGTGTTTTAGGGCCCCCTGAAGGCCTGTACCATCTACTGAGGGTAGACTGGAATGAGGCTGATGAGGAGTCAGTATCAGAGAAATATGCAGGGTGGTAAGGACTGTGCTGAGGGTGTGGCCAGGCTTAGCGGAAGGACCCTTATTGTTGGGTGCCGTTGAGTCAATTCCAACTCATGGTGACCCCATGTGACAGAGTAGAACTGCCCCATAGGGTTTTCTAGGCTGTAACCTTTAAGGGAGCAGATCACCAGGTCCTTCTCTCATGGAGCCGCTGGATGGCTTTGAACTGCCAACCTTTACAGTTAGCAGCCATGCGCCTAACCATTGTATCACCAGGGTTCCTTGGAAGGACCCTCCAAACCCATTGCCGTCGAGTGGATTCCGACTCATTGCGGCCCTATAGGACAGGGCAGAACTGCCCCACAGGTTTCCGAGGAGTGTCTGGTAGATTCAAACTGCTGACCTTTTGGTTAGCAGCCAAGCTTTTAACCACTGCGCAACCAAGAAGGACCATAACCAAAAACCAAACCCATTGCCATCGAGTCAATTCCAACTCATAGCAACCCTATGAGACAGAGTAGAACTGCCCCATAGAGTTTCCAAGGAGCACCTGGTGGATTCGAACTGCCGACCTTTTGGTTAGCAGCCACAGCACTTAACCACTATGCCACCAGGGTTTCCAGAAGGGCCACAGAGGCCTTGAAAATGTAAGAGAAGCCTTGGTTCTCCCTTCCACACCCTCGACTACTGGGGGTGTGGCAATAGCACCGGCTATGACGCCATGGGTACAGTGGGCATGGGGGGGTGTCATTTCCATATGCTCAGCACCCAAGAGGGACCTGTGATTTGTCTCCCTTAGGCCTGTCTTCTTCTAGCCTCAAGCCCTGCTTCCCCAACTTCTTGAACCTTTGGGGGTCCCTGGCTGGCCTGGTTCCCTCCTAGCTACCCACCCTCGCAGCACTTTGGGGGCTGAACTTTCAGGGGGCCACACTGCTGTTGGAGGCCAGCGGGACTGTGGCTTCTTGCAAGGGCCACTGAGCATGGGCTTGGGCCCAGTTGAGGAAAAATGCTGTTTCAGGCCCTGTGGCAAGGACGGATTGGTACTAATATCATTTGTACCGGCTCCTCCAATCTTTTGAAGGCCCTGGCATCTTTTGTCTCAATGGGTGGGGCCTCACCATCCTCCTCGTGTTCAGAAGTCTGCAGGCACCCCCAGCACCCTGATTCCGCCACCCATCTGTTCGCTACCTTTGGTTCTGAGTCTGGCTCACCTGAAGATAAGCTGACACCTGAAACCCTGGCTTTCTCCTGTCCAAACAGACAAATTAGAGGCTGTTGATCCTGGCTATACAAAAGAATTCCCCTTTAGAAATGGCACCATCCCCAGCCCACTTCAATATTTTCTTCCAGCTTATAAGTCGGAATAGATTTAAAGGCAACAGACATTTGTTACTTAAAGGGAGGCTGGGGCAATTCCCAATGAACTGCAACCCTGGAGGGACTTGAGCCCTTCCTTGCTCTTTGATGAACCATCACTGATGCTTCCTCCACTCCACCCTCTGTCCTGACTTGAAACACTCCTCCACTGCCTCCTGACCTGGGATACACTTCACTGCACTAGGATGATTTTCCCGAAACTTGAACTCCAAACTGGCCAGCGCACAAAGAGCTACGTGCACCTTTTCAGGAACCCATCTTCCTCACCAGGAACGAGGCACCTGTTTTTCCTTTCCCTGTCTGGCTTGCCTTGTGATGGCTTTAAAAGCCCCCACGTGCGCTCTGGTGGGGACCATGCAGGCTGGGCCCCTCCACTGCTCTGTGGCACTGTGTGTGTCTCTGGGATGCGGTGCCCTCCCTTTGTGCGCCTCGCCCTCCAGCCTGGTGCCCTGAACTATCCTCCCGCGCCAGCTTTGCTGCCCTCAGATGCATCGCTCTGGCAGCCTCTCCACTCCACTTGCCTGTGGAGTCCTTTGCTGGTGAGAGGCCAGGCTCAGGTTACATGGGTACTTAGCAGTTGGGGATATGAGTGGAGATGCCCCCTCCCTGAGCGGGAGGGGGGGTACAGTAAGCTGTCCTCTCACTACCAAGGTGACTGCAGGCTTCAAGCTGGGGCTGGGGAAGGGGAGGAGGAGGCGAGGGGAGGAAGGTGCTCAAAGACAAAGGGACACTTGGCCCCGGCCCAGCAGCTCTCAGACTCAGAAAAGCAAAGTGTATCTCAGGTCAGGAGGCAGTGGAAGAGTGTTGGAGGGGCATTCCAAGTCAGGACAGAGTGTGGAGTGGAGGAAGCATGGTATTCAGGCCTGGAACTCTTCTGGGGACAGCATGCCAGGCTGGGTCAAGGACAAAGTGTTTCTGGGATCCCTGGCTCTAACCTAGGACAGGAGGCAGGAAAAGCAGGTCATGTGTACCTGCACCCTTGGCTGGGGGCCACTTACCAGGGAGGTGCCTGTCCCCCACTCCAGGAGTGGTGAGGTAGAGAAGGCAGTGGGAACCTTGGAAATTTCCAGTGCTAAACTTAAGCAAAATATGTAGGCAATGAATTTACACAAATCAAGGTGTAAAGACAGGTGACGAAATGAGTAACGGGGAATTACAACAAGAAGTGGTGGGGTTGGGGACAGACATACACAGGGCTCAGGCAGCCGGGCCAATTTCCCTCCCCTTGAAATATATTCTCCCCGTTCCCAGTATTGCCTCAATGGTTGGACCCTGACAGGGTTCAGGTGGTGGTCTGTTGGCTAAGGGTCTCTCTTGTAGCCTCTGGTGAGAGCATCAAGTGTGCAGATGGAGATGCCCCAGCTTCTTCTGGGGTGCCCTCTCTGCACCCACTCTTTCTTCCCAGAAGGCACCACCTTGGACTCTGCTAGTGGTATCATGTGGGTGTCTTGTCTTGCCAACTACACTGGGCGGTAGGCTCCTGGAGGGCAGGCTCGTGTCGTGTCCTTCCTTCACAGCTTTTGGTTTTTTCCCACCAGTGCCTGCTTGACAGGAGTTTCTGAGGAAAAGTCTGCCCCCTTCTCACCAAGGAGGTGGCTGACCTGCCTGACAGGAGTTTCTGAGGAAAAATCTGCTCCCTCCTTACCAAGGTGACTGACCCAGTGCTTAGGTCTTGAAGAGGAAGGCCACTGGACAGTTACCCAAGACAAAAGGGTGCCAGCCTCAAGCAATGCACCTTTGAGAGAAGTCACAGTGCTCCCACTGCCAGGGCAGTGCCAAAAGGCAAGAGCAAAGAAAGGCCGCTGACTACAAAGAGAAGGAGGCCAAGCCAGGTCATTCTCCTATTCTAGAGGGTTTGGAACTCAGCAGGGCCCTGCACCCTTCCTCTAGGAAAACTGCTGCCCTGCCCTCTTCTTCCCTCTGCTCCCACCTCCCTGTGACTCCAGCACTGGCACCTAGCACCAGCCCACCTCAGCTTGGATTCCCCTTCTGTGGTGCCAGGCAAGCAAGCAGCAGTGACAGCCAGATCACAGGACTGTGGCAGCTGGAGGTGGGAGCTGGCAGCCCAGGAGACATTGACGCAGAGAGGAACCAGCCACCCGGTCTGGGGCTGCTAGGGAGCAGGCTTGGGGCCTGCAAGGGAACACAGAGCCAAGTATTGCCAGGTGGGAGACGTGGTGCAGGAGGTGCATGGAGGTGCCCAGGCTGACTCTGTTTCCTGGGTTGGTGTCTGAAGACAGGGGGACTAAGGGAAAACATGCCGGTGCCCGGGGTAAAGGGGAGGCCGGAGCCAGGATATTGAAGAGCTGGTCCCTGGGGCCGGTGGAAGCTTTGGGAAGGCCTCCTGTGCCAGACCTTGGTTAAGGGAGGAGAAGCCTGGCCGGCCCAGCTCCGGCCTATGCAACAAGTGTCACGTCTGCATGTTGGCACAGCATCTTGAGTGGCCCGCGTCCCTGGACCAGTCGGCAGACCCTGACCTCCACGGGCCAGAAAACCGCCAACTTGTGAGCCCAGCCTACCCGGCTTCGGTTCTTTCCCTCCACTGATCCCTGAGGGGCGCGGGGCGCAAGCTGCGGCCCGGAGTTCCTGGACTGCGAGGGGCGGGCGGCCAGGTGGGGCCCGGCAAGGCAGGTGATGCCCTTAGCCAGCCGAGCCCGGGAGGAAGCTGTTCCCCGCGGCGCCGGCCTGGCCCAGGCGCCCTGTCAGTCAGCGGCGCGTGGCTGCCGCGGCCGGCTCGCGCCGGGCTGCCCGGAGGCGGGGTGGGGGCGGGCGCGGGTGCGCAGCGCCGTGGGGCCGCGAGGGGCGCGGGCGCGCACTCACCTCCACACACCGAGGTCAGTGCGAGCCAGAGCAACAGGAGCGTCTGCACCCACAGCCGCAGGTCCATGCTGCCTCGGCGGCCCGGGCCGGAGAGGGCAGGGCGCAGAGGCCGGCGCGGGCGGGCAGTTGGGCGCTGAGCTCGCGGCTCCAGCCGGGTGAGCGCGCGCCGGGCCGCGTTGCCCGCCGCTCGCCGCCGCCGCGCTCCCGCCCCCGCAGCCGCGCTCGCCCGCCGCGAAGCTGGCTCGGAGGCGCGGCGGGCTCTTTCCAAGGGCCGGGCTGCTCCGCTCCCCGCCGCGCCAACTGCCCGCGGCCCAGGCTGCCAGCGCAAGTGCTCCCGCTCACTCCGGGGGCTGCATTTTGTAGCGTGTGGCTTGGCCGCGCGCCCATTTGGTCATGTGGTCATCGGGAGGGCTGGCGTGGGGGGGCAGGAAGCGGGAGAGCGCGCGCCTCCCGCACCGCCCCCCGCCCAGCAAGCACGCGGCCGCCCGGCCCGGGCGCCAACGGGAACCCCGAGGTGGCCCAGCCACAAAGGCTGCACCGCTGCTCCCCGGACAATGCCCGCCTGGCCGAGGGCCAAAGGGTTGGCCGAGACTTGAAGGGTTTCAAACACAGGAAGCATTTGGGGCGGGGGGTGCGGGGCAGGGGGCGCGGTGGAGGGGCACACTTAACCCTTTCTCACCTCGCTTCTTCAACAGCTGGCAGGAAACCTGGGCGCTCAGGGAAGGACTCAGCCCTGGATGCCCCCAGCCATTCCCTCCACCTCCGACCCCGACCCGGGGTCCTTCTCTGCGCTGCTCCCCAGCGGCAAGGGCTGGGCCAGGGCTCCCACACTCTGGCCTCTTCTCCCCTGTATCTTCAACGGGGTTTGAGTTGGGATGACTGCTTATGCTTGTGCTCAAGGCTTGATTAATTAATCAGCGCCCCCCATTTCTCCCACTATCCACAGCCCCTTAGAGCCGCCCCCACCCCACCCTGCCCTTCACCTGAGCTCTTCATTCTTGGAGCACCTCGATACCGTCTCCCCCAGAAGCCTTCCCAGGATAACAGTCATCCAGGTGGGCCTGCCTCTCTGGTTCTTCTCGCTGTTTAGACATACAACAGCTCCTATGGCACTCCCTTCTTCTTCCCCATCGTCGTGGGGCCACCAACCTCCAAACAGTCTAGGCTGCATTAGTTTCGCACACATTTGGGATACCCCTTTGTAAGCAGGTCCTGAAGTCGTTTGCCTTTGGGTGCCTACCCGGGACTAGACGGTTAGCTTCTCCAGCCTGAGAAAGTCCCAAAGTAAGGACTCCTGTACTGGACTGGGAACCCCCTAAGATAAGACCTTATGTTCTCAATCTTCTGGCTCTCTTCAAAGTCCCCAATGTCAGACTCTGCACATAGGTGGCACTCAACACATGTTAAAAGACTACATCGCAAGGTGTTTCCTCTGTTCAGTCGACCAGGCAGTTTGCTTGAAGTGCAAGTCCAGATCAACCCAAAAGATACTTTGGACCGTGTTTATGTGCACCGTAAGTGACTTGAGAGACCATGGCATATTTAAAATACTTTTTGAAATGTTTAAAAGGGTCTGGTATGTGCACAATTTGTTTATTATGCGTCTCCCTCCACCAGAATTGCCAGCTCCATTAGAGAGGGATCTTTGTTTTGTTCATAGCTGTATCCCCAGTACTTGTATCAGTGCTCAGTAAATAACTTGAATATGTGAATAAACTTTTCAAGAACATCCCTATTGCCTATACCGAGGTAGTGGAAAGAGAATAAGATAGCGTTATTGTTAATGGTCAACGTGGCCTTTTTCCTACCCCGCTATGGCTAATGCGGCACTTTGAGCCAACTGAAGCCTCAGAGCACAAGCCTGTCGCAGCCCATTCCTCTCTGCCTGTCCCCACAGATGATGATGATGCTGATAATGATGAGACCTCAAATTTATTGAGCATGTGCTATGTGTCAAGCACTATTGTACATGCATTAGCGTATGTAATCCTCACGCCTGTGAGGTAGGTCCTATTCCTTACTGTCCCACTTTACAGAGAAGCAACTGAGGCTAATGGAGGGTAAGCAATTTTCCCAGATCTGCCTAACCTGGTAGTCCACACTCTTTCCTCAATGAGCTTCAATAACAATTTTTCACTACTCTGGGCCCGCATGGAGCCCTGGTTGCCCAGTGGTTAAGAGCTGTGGCTGCTAACCAAAAGGTCAGCGTTTAGAATCCACCAACCACTCCTTGGAAACCCTACGTGGCGGTTCTACTGTGTCCTATACAGTTGCTATGAATCGGAATCCACTTGACAGCAACAGGGTTTTTTCTGGGCCCACATGTATCTTTATTTACTTTTGTAACACCTAATTCATACGGTCTTAAATTACATTAGGAAGCAGTGAACCAAAGTGGTTCAACTCATGGGTTCTGGAATAAGGCAGCTGTATCACTTACTAAGGAGCCCTGGTGGCACAGTGGTTAAAGCGCTCAGCTGCAAACGAAAAGGTTGGCGGTTCAAACCTACCAGCAGCTCCGCAAGAGAAAAAAACCTGGTGACCTGCTTCTGTAAAGATGAGAGCCTAGGGAACCCTATGGGGCAGTTCCACTCTGTCACACGGGGTCACTGTGAGTCAGAATTGACTCAATGGCACCCAGCAACAACAACATTTACTAAATGAGTAACTTTGGGCAAATTATCCTTTCTATTTAAGCCTTAGGTTCCCCATCTAAATAATAGGATAGAGTCTAGCTCCCTGGGTTATTGGAAGAATTAAATGAATTAATACTTATAAAATACTTGGCAGGGTGCTTGGTTCTCATGGTAAGATAAAAAAATAAGCACTGTATAAATGTGATATATTCTTGTAGATATTTGTGTATATGTCTTACCAACTTTATCAGATGGTAAGACTATGTCTTATTCATTTTTGTATTCTCAGTAGCAGTGCTTTTGCCCAGAGCAGATATTCAATAATAAATGTTCATTGACTGAAACAAAGAATTGTGTGGTCATATTAACAATCACTCTAGGCTTACGATACATATAAAACTATCCGATTTTGGAAAAAATCATCACAACTCATCCAACAGATTTTTAGGTGGGTCAACACCAACAATTAGCAGAAATATACAAAGAAGTCTCCCCCCTCCCCCACCCCTCCAATTGTGTACTGGTTTTTTTTTTTAATTTTTATTGTGCTTTAAGTGAAAGTTTACGGATCAAGTCAGTCTCTCATACAAAAATTTATGTACACCTTGCTATATACTCCTAATTGCTCTCCCCCTAATGAGACAGTCTGCTCCTTCCCTCCACTCTCTCTTTTCATGTCCATTCCGCCAGCTTCCGGCCCCCTCTGCTGTCTCATCTCCCCTACAGATAGGATAGGAGATGCCAACATAGTCACAAGTGTCTACTTGATCCAAGAAGCTCATTCTGTAGTGGTTATTTTGACTGGAGTAATGCAAAACCGAAAATCCATTGCTTTGGAGTCAATTCCAACTCATAGCAACCCTATAGGACAGAGTAGAACTGCCCCATTTGGTTTCCAAGGAGCACCTAGTGGATTCGAACTACCAACCTTTTGATTAGCAGCCATAGCTCTTAACCGCGACACTGCCAGAGTTTCCAGAGTAATGCAAAAAGTGGGGTGCAATCAGAAACATTTCATAACAGAAAGAGCTCCAACCCCCTCATTGTGCAGATGGAGAAACTGAGACGGAGAAAAGTGACTTGCCCAAGGTTACATATAAAGCTGGTGGCAAAGTCAAGACCGGAATCCAGGTCTAATTCACTCCATTCTCCTGTTTCTCACCCCGTGCCACACTGCCTTCCTGCCATGGAGCTACCGCTTACTGGCTGAGCAGTCTCCCAGCTGGCTGCAAAGGCGCCCAAACGGCTGTGGTCAGGCCCAGGACCCTCATTCCACGAACCCAGCCCTTCTGAGCACCTCATAAGGAGGAAGGGCTGCTTTTCCAATGTCGCTCATCCAATTTGTTCCCTAAGACAGAAGCTAAATTAATGGGCAATGAAGTTCAGTAGCAGCGACACTGGTAAAAAGTTGGTTTTTTAAAAAATAATTTTATTTATATTTCGTCGTCATTGAGAATATACACAGCAAAACGTACACCAATTCAACAGTTTCTACATGTACAATTCAGTGACATTGATTACATTCTTAGAGTTGTGCAACCATTCTCATCCTTTTCTGAGATGTTCCTCAGCCATTAACATAAACTCACTGCCCTCTAAGTTTTCTATCTAATCTTTCAGGAGTTGCCGTTGTTGTCAATTTGAATCCACATAGATAGTTCTTAAAAGAGCGTAATGCTCAAGGCTTGTAAAAAGTATTTAAGAAGAGCCTCAAAGCTTTCCCTGTCTCTGGAATTACTTATTAGGAACCTGGGGGAAAGAAAAAAGCCTAAGAAGCCAGCTGCTAGCTGATGTCCCCCTGACTAGCTCCATGACAAATTACCTTTGCTCAGCTACGCGCCAGCAGAGAACATGAGTTTTCACTGTCTCGTTACTAAGTGTTTGTCTTTCTGATTCCATTGACTAGAGTTGAGCTTTTAACTTGTGTAACAGCCAGCACAGTGCTGTGCAGAGTTGTTGTTTGTTCTTAGTTGCCGTCGAGGCAGCTCTGTCTCGTGGCTACCTTACGTATAACAGAACGAAATGTTGCCAGGTCCTGTGCCATCTTCATGCTCTTTGACATGTTTGAGTCCATTATTGTGGCTATTGTGCCAATCCGCCTCATTAAGAGTTTCCCTCATTTTCACTGACTCTCTACCAAACATGATGTCCTTTTTTGGAATTGGTCTTTCCTGATGGCAAGTCCAAGGTAAGCAAGACAAAGTTTCGCCATCCTTGCTTCTAAGGAGCATTCTGGTTTTATTTCTCCTAAGTCTGATTTGTTCGTTCTTCTGGCAGTCCATGGTTTATTCTTCACCACACCACAATTCAAATGCATCAATTCTTCTTCTGTCTTCTTTTTTTGTTGTCCAGCTTTTGCATCCATATGTGGCAGTTGAAAAAACCATGGCTTGGGTCAGGCACAACTTAGTGATCAAAGTGACATTTTTGCTTTTTAACACTCTAAAGAGGTCTTGCAGCAGATTCGCCCAGTGCAATACGTCATTTGATTTCTTGACTGCTGCTTCAATGGGTGTTGATTGTTGATCCAAGTGAAATGAAATCTTTGACAACTTCAATTTTTTCTCCATTTTCTCCATAGGGTAAAGGCTTATGGCCTATTCATGGATTAACATTCCATTTTTGATGTGAGACCATTTTAATCAGAGAACATGATGTTAATTACGTGGACCATAACCTGGAACTTACTGCAGTATATGAATCAAAAGACCCTAATCACCACTTGGAGGAAATAACTTGGTGGTTGGTGGACTTTGCTAGAGTTTCTTCTTCAGCAAACTGTATGATTTTCCCCTCTGCCTGGTGGTGCCTAACCAAAAAACCAAATGAAACCCATTGTTATCAAGTCAATTCCAACTCTTAGCAACCCTATAGGACAGAGTAGAACTGCCCCACAGAGTTTCCAAAGCTGTAATCTTTACGGAGGCAGATCGCCACATCTTTCTCCATCCACAGAGAGGCTGGTGGGTTTAAACCACCAACCTTTCGATGCGCAGCCGAGCACTTAACCACTGCATCACCAGGGCCGCTGGCTTGCTGTCTAATGTCCCTTAATTCTGATCACCAGCTGGGTCCAAACCTTGGCCACAGACAGAGATCTTCCTGGGTTCTTACTGTCTTGTCTTTCACACTTGTCCTTTTTCCCAAGCAACCAAAACAACAAACCAAACCCAGTGCTGTCGAGTTGATTCCGACTCATAGCGACCCCGAGCACACAGAGTCAAATACTAACCATTAAAAGGCACCACTTTCGCAAAAATTAGAGAAGTAGCCCTTTTGCAGCACAACAACACCACCTCTATTCACATCCGTGCTGTCTAATGCTACATCTAGGTCCTCCTACTGCCTCCTAATCCCTTCCACGGAGCAGCTTTGTGGCCACTCTCAAACAGGCCCCGAATGTCCCAGAAATGGTTCCTCCACTTAAATGTTTTTCTTCCAACTTCTTTGCAAACTACTTCCATTTCTCAGGTTTGCTTATACAATGAAACCAGTGACAGCCGGAACTTGGCGAGACTGCCTTGTTTTTCTGGGTCTCGCAAGTTTTCTGCCTTTGACAGGGTGCAGTCTTACCACTTTTCTCTCACTCTCTATTACTGGAAAATATTTGAGATTTCCTTCTCTGACAGGCTTCCGCCTTACACGGGTTCTGGCTTACCCAGGTTTCACTGTATATTTAAGAGACATCAGCGGTTCCCACAGATACATCTCACTTGACGCAAAAACCATGTTCATTAAAAACACGATGCCAGTGGAATTCAGGTAATCAGCTATATCTCCGATGTCACTGCTCACTAGTTGGCTAGGCCCTAAGAGGGTTCCTCCAAGAAGGAGAAGAATTTCTTTTCCGCCTGCACCCCCAGCCCAGCCCCCACAGAGTTGCCACTTTTTCCCTGCATCCTGCCTAATTCCTTCTGATCCTTGGGCCTCTCTCGAAGCCACACAGGTCCCTGTTCCTCCCGTTTGTATTTCAGAGCAGTTTCATTTCCTCTGCACATCCTCTATGACGTCTCCCAGGAGCCTCCATCCTTCCTCTCTTCTAGGGTCTATAAATACACACTGCTCCCCCAGGGGAGGCAGGCTAATTCCTTCCTCAGGCAGCAGAGCCCTGGGAGCTTGGCTAGCACTCCCGAAGGAACAGGTTTATCTCCAAGTTCCAGGGGGCCATTGAACTTGCTTCCTCTTGCTTTGCTGGCCAGTGTTATCCGGCTTACATCAGGTGCGATATCATACAAGCCCCAATCTGGCACCTTGGTGTGCTGAGCCAGGGCAAAGACTGTTGGGGACTAGGTGTTGAGTCTATGACCGGTTAAGTTATGAGTTGAAAGTTCTGAGATAATGAGGTCAAGGTCAGAGAGATGATCTGCGTCAGCTTTGCTCCATTTCAAATTCAAATTTATACCCCTGAAACTGGTGCCTACGCCTGATCACCACTTGGATCCTAGCTCTGGCTACATACTGAGATCTTGGGTTGCCACTTTTCATCTTTCATACTTTTCCCAAACACACAAAGATGGAGTCAAATACTAACCTTAAAAAGGTAATGCTTTTGCATTAAAAAAAAGGAAGAGAAAAGTAGCCATTTTACAGCAAAACTCATGTATTGGTTTCCTACGGCTGCTATACCAAATCACCACAAACTTGGTGGCTTTAAGGAACGGAAGTTTATTATCTTAGTGCCAAAAGTCCGAAATCAGTTTCACTAGGCCGAGATCAAGGCGCTGGCAGGGCCACATCTCTGTCAGCTTCTGGTGGCTCCTCTTCCAGCTCCTGGTGGCTCCAGGCATCCCTTGGCTTGTGGCTGCATCACTTCAATCTCTGCTTCCATCTTCGCATGGCCTCCTCTGTGTCTTCTCCTCCTCTGTCTCTTATAGGGACATTTGTCACTGGATTTAGAGCTCACCTGGATAATACAAGAGGAACCCATCTTGAGATCCTTAACTTAATTACAACTGCATAGGCCTTTTATCCAAATAAGGTCACACTCATAGGTTCTGAGCATTAGGACATGGACCTACCATTCATTTTGGGAATCGTCATTCAATCCACTACACCTCGCTGCCTCCAGTCACATCCCTATCATGCTGGAATCGAAAGCATGAACTTTCCATCAATTTCACCTCCTAAATATCTCTCAAACACTGCCCCCATCCTTGTTGAAACCCCCATCATTCCTCACAGAGCATTCTCCATAGCAACCAGAGTAGTCATGCCAATCTTGTTCTGCTTGAAACCCTTCTGTGGACCCCCATGGCTCTTAGGATCAAGACCAAACTCTTGGCCATGGTCTATAAGGCCCTGCAAGATCTAGCCCCTGCCCACCTCATCCATCAGCCTCCTCTCCTGCATCTCACTCTCCGTCACTGTGCCTTTCCTATGCTTTGCCCCCTTCTTGGAAGACTCTCTGCCCCACCCCATCATCTCCTGGCCAAGTCCCTTCATCTCTAAGGTTAAATAACTCCTCCTCAGGGGATGCTTTCCTTGACCCTCGGATTGACTGAGATTCCTCTGTATCAGCATCTCTCAAAATTTGTAATCCGATTTGTGTTGAATTAATGCCTCACCCCCTCACTAGACTGAACTCCACGAGGGCAGGGGCTATGGCTGTCTGGTTTCACCACTGTGTCTTCAGCATCTAGCCAGTGCCTGGCACATAGTCAGTGTTCAATCATTATTTGAATGAATATATGAATGAATGAATGAGTTTGAACATCTGCGTTCTGGCCCCTCAAATTCCTCTCCTCAAAAAACAAGGGAAACAATGCCTATTTCTCAGAGTTGAAGAAGAATCAAAATGAGATAATGGAGGGGAAGGTACTTTATAAGCCATAAAATGCCTTACTAATATAAGGCACCATTATTGGTCCACATAACCAACATTTGGGGCGATGGAGAGGTGCCCTACACAGGGCTTAGGGGCAGCAGGGGAAACAGGGGCGGGAAAGGATACTTGAGGTCTACATTTCTCTGGTTAAGAAGGTTTCTGTGGCTCTGCTATCTAGGATAAAATTACAAGAACACTTAATTCTCTTGCTTCAGGCTTGAAGTTCGTAACTTATCACTCTCTGGGATCAAGAAAAAAATGCCAGTCTCCTCAGGTGTAAATACTGCCTGGAGTCACCCTGGGCATTTAAGGTTTTGATTGCCTTCCTTTAAAACATTGGCTGCAGGTGCAAACTGAGGATAGGGTGACACCGCCTAGGCTGGGCCCATCTCCGAGGGGGCTTCCCATGAGGTGATCCATCAGCCATGGCACTTGCTCAAGGCACTGCCCAGCTGACAAATTACTTTGAAGCATGCCTCTTGGCTTCTCATTCTTCCCCTTCCTTGTCTTCTTGGCTTTCACTGGTAGCAGGCAGGGAGCATATCACCTCCTTCCTCTTGATCCTCTAGCACGTCCATATAAAAGGCATCCCTGGAGGCTTGACATTTCAGGTCTTCAGTTTCGTCCATTTGATTTCCCCAGGCCCCATCAAGTCATAATCTCCTTTCCTGCAGGGAAGGGACACTTCCACCTCTTCCTCCGTATCCTCTTAGCTCCTTGCATTTGGGTCAAGAGACCTAAAAAGGCCATTTCTCATTTCCATCTTGTCTTCCATTGTTTTCTCCCCTGGGATGTCTTTGCATTCATGGCTCTGAGATGCCTCACTGGTCTGGAATGTCCACAGCGAGCTGATCCTCTGAATCATAGACTTGAAGAAATTGGAAAGAGCAGAGCTCATTAGGCTGTCATTTCCCCAGTTTCCTCCTCTGACCTGGATGTCTTCCCACTGGCTTGATGATATGTTTCCCTGCTCTGTCTACACAATCCCAGAGAGGTGAAGCACAGAGGCATGTCTCTGGGTAAACCAAGTAAAATTCCCAATTTTGCCCCAATGATTTGGGCATCTCAGTACAAAGCACTATTTCAATAGAAGGCTTCAGGATTGTTGTTGTTAGGTGCCGTCGAGTCCGTTCCGACTCATAGCGACCCTATGCACAACAGAACGAAACGCTGCCTGGTCCTGAGCCATCCTTAGAATCGTTGTTATGCTTGAGCTCATTGTTGCAGCCACTGTGTCAGTCCACCCCGTTGAGGGTCTTCCTCTTTTCCGCTGACCCTGTACTCTGCCAAGCATGATGTCCTTCTCCAGGGACTCAACCCTCCTGAGAACATGTCCAAAGTATGTAAGACGCAGCCTCGCCACCCTTGCTTCTAAGAAGCATTCTGGTTGTACTTCTTCTAAGACAGATTTGTTCGTTCTTTTGGCAGTCCACGGTATATTCAATACTCTCTGCCAACACCACAATTCAAAGGCATCAATTCTTCTTTGGTCTTCCTTATTCATTGTCCAGCTTTCACATGCACATGATGCGATTGAAAACACCATGGCTTGGGTCAGGCGCACCTTAGTCTTCGGGGTGACATCTTTGCTCTTCAACACTTTGAAGAAGTCTTTTGCAGCAGATTTACCCAATGCAATGCATCTTTTGATTTCTTGACTGTTGCTTCCATGGCTCTTGATTGTGGATCCAAGTAAAATGAAATCCTTGCCAACTTCAATCTTTCCTCCGTTCATCATGATTTTGCTCATTGGTCCAGTTGTGAGGATTTTTGTTTTCTTTATGTTGAGGTGTAATCCATACTGAAGGCTGTGGTCTTTGATCTTCATCAGTAAGTGCTTCAAGTCCTCTTCACTTTCAGCAAGCAAGGCTTTGTCATCTGCATAATGCAGGTTGTTAATGAGTCTTCCTCCCATCCTGATGCCCCGTTCTTTTTCATATACTACAGCTTCTAACCACAGAACCTTAGCTGGAAAGGATTTGCAGCTCATCTATTCTAAGACCCCCCTCCTTTTTTGTTTACAATTTTATTGAGGTATAATTGACAAACAGTAAACTGCACAATTTGTGTTATTGTTGTTGTCAGGTGCCGTGGAGAAGGCTCGGATTCATAGCAGTATAACGGAATGAAACATTGTCCAGTCCTGCATCATCTTCATATTTCAGCCCATGGTTGCAGCCACGATGTCTGTCCATCCATATCACTGAGGGTCTTCCTCTTTTTCGATGACCCTCTACTTTACCAAGCATGATGTCCTTCTCCAGCAATTGGTTTCTCCTGATGACATGTCCAAAGTAAGAGAGATGAAGTCTCACCATCCTCTCTTCCAAGGAGCACTCTGGCTGTATTTCTTCTAAGACAGATTTGTTCATTCTTCTGGCAGTCCATGGTATATTCAATATTCTTTGCCAGCACCACAATTCAAATGCATCAATTCTTCTGTCTTTCTTTTTCATTGTCCAGCTTTCAAATGCATATGAGGTGATTGAAAATACCATGGCTCGGGTCAGGCGCACCTTAGTCCTCAAAGTGACATCTTTGTGTGTAGTGTACAGAAAGTGGACAATTTGATAGGCTTTGGTATATACAGACAAGTAAAACCATCACCACAATCCAGTTTCCATTACTCCTGAAAATTCCCTCCTGCCCTTTATAATTCCTCTCCCCAGCTCCTCCCCACTCCCCGAACCCCAGGCAACCACTAATCTGCTTTCTGTTAATATATTCTTTGCATTTTCTATAAATGGAATAACACAGTATGTACTCTTTTTTGTCTGACTTCTTCCATGCAGCAAATTATTTTGAGATTCATTCATGTTATTGTATGTTTCTAGTGTTGTATGTATCAATAAAAAAAAAAAATAGATCATCTCTTTTTATTGCTTAGTAGTATGCCACCGTATTTCATTTATCCATTGACCTGTTGATGGGCATTTGTTTGTTTTCTGTGGTTTTGAGCTGTTACAAATAAAGCTGCTATGGACATTCATGTACCAGTCCCTGTGTGGACAAAGGTAAATACCTAGGAGTAGAATGACTGGGTTATATGGTGATGTATGTTTAACTTTTGAAAAAACTGCCAAGATGTTTTCCAAAGCAGTCATACCATTTTACATTCCCAGCAGCAGTGTACAAGAATTTCGGTTTCTCCATGTCCACATCAACACTTGATATGGTCAATCTTTTTAATTTCAGTCATTCTAATAGGTGTGTAGTGGTATCTCACTGTGGTTTTAATTTTTGTTTGTAACAGCTCTTTAAAGTGTTAAAATACAAAGATGTCACTTTAAGGACTAAAGTGCACCTGACCCAAGCCATGGTGTTTTCAATTGCCTCATATCCATGTGAAAGCTGGACAATGAATAAAGAAGACTACAGAAGGCTTTGAGTTATGGTGCTGGCAAACAATGTTGAATATACCACGGACCGCCAGAAGAACAAACAGATGTGCCTTGGAAGAAGTCCAGCCAGAATGCTCCTTAGAAGCAAGGATGGTGAAACTTCATCTCACAAACTTTGGACATGTTATTAGGAGGGGTCAGTCCATGGAGAAGGGCATCATGATTAATAAAGTAGACAGTCAGCAAAAAAGAGGAAGACCCTCAGTGAGATGGATTGACACAGTGGCTACAAAAATGAGCGTAAGCATAACAACGATCGTGAGGAAGGCGCAGGACCAGGCAGTGTTTCATTCTGTTGTACATAGGGTCGCTTTGAGTTGGAACCCACTGGAAGGCACCTGACAACAACAACAATAGCTAATGAGGTTGACCATCTTTATATGTGCTTATTTGCCATTTGAATATCTTCTTTGGTGAAGTGTCTGTCCAAATTTTTTGCCAAATTTTATTGGCTGGTTTTCTTATAATTGAGTATTTCCCCTTTAAATTTTTAAAAATTGTGGTAAAATATAGTTTTATCAGTAACACAACATAAAAATTACCATTTTAATCATTTTAAAGTGTACAATCCAGTGGCATTAGGATCACCACCATCTAATTCCAGAACTTTTTCATCACCCCAAATGGAAACCCCATATACCCATTAAGCAGTCACTTCCCATCCCCGCTTTCCTCAGCCCCTGGCAACCCTAGTCTACTTTCTGTCTATGGATTTGCCTATTCTGGATATTTCGTATAAATGAAATCATACAATATGTGGCCTATAGTGTATGGCTTCTTTCACTTAGCATAGTGTTTTCAAGATTCATCCGTGTTGTAGCATGTATCAGTATGTCATTGTTATAGACTGGATTGTGTCCCCCCCAAAATATATGTTGTGAATCCTAACCTCTATGCCTGTGATTAGAGGTTGTCCTTGTTATATTAATGAGGCAGGATTAGTGTAGGGTGTATCTTGAGTCGATCTCTTTTGAGATATAGAAGAGATTAAACAAATATGCGAGAAAAGCAGAGATGAGGGAAGAGAGATGCCAAGATACGTGAAGATTGCCCAGGAGCAGAAGCTCAGAGACAAGAACCTTCCTCTAGAACCAACGGGGAGCTAAGGACTTCCTCTAGAGCCAGCATCCTGAATTCAGACTTCTAGCCTCCTAAACTGTGAGGAAATACCTCTTGTGATATTTCTGTTACAGCAGCACTAGATAATTAAGACAGTCATTTTTTTTAACAGTTGAATAATCATCCAGTGTATATATATACCTACGGTAATTTTATGTTTAACTTGTTGAGAAACTACCAGTTTGTGATGGTTAATGTCATCTGTCATCTTGGCTAGGCTGTAATTCTCAGTGGTTTGGCAGACGCTATGTAATCATCTTCCATTTTGTGATCTGATGCGAACAGCCAATCAGTTGAAAGGGGTGTTTCCTTGGGGGCGTGGCCTGCCTCCATCATAAAAATACATGTTCTGGCAAAGCTCACTCTCTTTTTTGACCTTGTTGTTGTTAGTTGTTGTTAGGTGCTGTCAAGTCGGTTCTGACTCATAGCAACCCTATGCACAACAGAACGAAACGCTGCCTGGTCCTGAGCCATCCTTACAATCATTGTTATGCTTCAGCTCATTGTTGCAGCCACCGTGTCAATCCACCTCGTTGAGGGTGTTCCTCTTTTCCGCTGACCCTGTATTCTGCCAAGCATGATGTCCTTCTCCAGGGACTGATCCCTCCTGACAACATGTCCAACGTGTGTAAGACGCAGCCTCGCCATCCTTGCTTCTAAGGAGCATTCTGGTTGTACTTCTTCTAAGGCAGATTTGTTAGTTCTTTTGGCAGTCCATGGTATATTCAATATTCTTCGCCAACACCACAATTCAAAGGCGTGAATTCTTCTTCGGTCTTCCTTATTCATTATCCAGCTTTCACATGCATATGATGCAATTGAAAATACCACGGCTTGGGTCAGGCGCACCTTAGTCTTCAGGGTGACATCTTTGGTCCTTTGCAGCAGATTTACCCAATGCAACGCGTCTTTTGATTTCTTGACTGCTGCTTCCATGGGTGTTGATTGTGGATCCAAGTAAAATGAAATCCTTGCCAACTTCAATCTTTTCTCCGTTTATCATGATGTTGTTTATTGGTCCAGTTGTGAGGATTTTTGTTTTCTTTATGTTGACGTGTAACCCATACTGAAGGCTGTGGTCTTTGATCTTCATTAGTAAGTGCTTCAAGTCCTCTTCACTTTCAGCAAGCAAGGTTGTATCATCTGCATAACGCAGGTTGTTAATGAGCCTTCCTGCAATCTTGATGCCCCGTTCTTCTTCATATAGTCTAGCTTCTCGTATTATTTGTTCAGCATACAGATTAAATAGGTATGGTGAAAGAATACAACACTGACTCACACCTTTCCTGACTTTAAACCAATCAGTATCCCCTCGTTCTGTCCAAACAACTGCCTCTTGATCTATGTAAAGGTTCCTCATGAGCACAATTAAGTGTTCTGGAATTCCCACTCTTCTCAGTGTTATCCACAGTTTGTTATGATCCACACAGTCAAATGCCTTTGCATAGCCAATAAAACACAGGTAAACATCTTTCTGGTATTCTCTGCTTTCAGCCAGGATCCATCTGACATCAGCAAGGATATCCCTGGTTCAGAAGAGGACGTGGAACCAGGGATATACTTGCTGATGTCAGATGGATCAGAAGAGGACGTGGAACCAGGGATATCATTGCTGTTTTTGACCTTACACTCTTCTAATCATCTAATCTCCAGTTCTTGGGACATAAATAAGCCTGTAGAAGTCTCTGGTCTGCAGCCTGGCCAGCAGATTTTGAATTCGCCAACCCCTGTAACCTCGTGAGCCAGCAGAGGTCTCCAGCCTGTCACCTGACCTACAGATTTGGGTCTTGGCAGCCCCCACAAGTGTGTGAACCGTTGCCTCACAGTTGCATAAACCATTACCTTAAAAGCACCCGGGAGAAAAGTACAGCTTAAGGAAAGATGGGGGGACCTGACTCAGAAAGCCCAAACAGGAGAAGTTAGCCAGGATTAGACACACAGTGGAAGGTCCCTGGAAAGTGCAAATGGGTGAGTTCAAAGTGCTGTGGTTTAGCCAGTAAATATGATTCCTGCTGGGTAAGGAGTGAGGCAAAGAAAAGAGAGACCTAGAGGATGGGAGAAGAGAGGGAACGCAGAACTTTGTGGAGGCTCTGACTTCTCCATACCCAGTGGTACCAGCCACCCAGGTTCACCAACCTCCAGGGCTCAAGGAGGGTACGGGGACTGGTTTACTCTCTTCCCTCAGACTAGAACTTGGCTGTGGCCCCAGCACAGCAACTTTGCACCCAAGCTCTTTGAACCCCTCCCCATTTCACCCCCGGCACCCAGCCTAACTCATTCCTGCCATCTTCTGTGACAGCCCTTGGGGCAAGCTTCAGCCCTCTTCCCTGCATCTCCATTTTTCTGGGTCTCCCCTCTCACTCCAGACTCTACTTACCACTCTTCTGAGCGGGCCCACAGGATCTGTTCTTTTTTAAACAAGCGCCACCTTCAGCTTTCCGCTGAGTACTGCCTTCATCTTGATTTAACCCAAAAGAGCCTTCTGCAATAGGATATCTGCTCATGTGGAGCCTCAGCTCCCTCTCCCACGACCTTCCCTCCTTCCCTAGGCTCTCTTGCCTTCCTCTGCTGCATCCTTACCACTGTCTTTTTGTCCTTCATAGAGACTCCCACACCCAACTATCCCTCTCCCTTTCTGGCCTCATCTCTCTCATTTATTAGTGATCTTAGGCAAATGACCTCTTTGAACCTCAGTTTTCTCAACCGCGATATGAGTATAATAATAGTGAGCATCTCAAAATGCGATTGTGAGAATTGAATAGGGATGCACGTATAATATTTACCTAACACATAGGTGAGTGCCTAAAAATGTTATACTCATATAATTATCATTATTATTCATGCCCAAACTTCAGGTCCCTCTCTTGTATCATTATTATTCCCTATCTTTATATAGAAGACCCTGGTAGCTGGCTCACTGGGTTTCTCTCCACCCCACCCTGAGACATCTCCTCAAGATGTTCTTGAGATACCTCACACTCATTATTTCTGCTCTTACCCCAGCTCTCCTCCTCCTCCTGTGCTAGTCTCCCAAGCTAGAAACCTGGGAGTCACCCTCCACTCCTTCCTCCCCATCAGCCCACCTATCTTAATTATCTAGTGCTGCTATAACAGAAACACCCCAAGTAGATGACTTCAACAAAGAGAAATTTGTTCTCTCACAGTCTGAGAGGCTAGATGTCCAAATTCAGGGTGCCAGCTCTAGGGGAAGGCTTTCTCTTTCTGTCAGTTCTGGCGGAAGGTCCTTGTCATCAGTTTCCCCCTGGTCCAGGAGATTCTCAGCGTAGGAATCTTGGGTCCAAAGGAGGTGCTCGGCTCCTAGCACTGCTTTCTTGGTGGTATGGGGTCCGCCCCCCCAACTCTGCTTGCTTATCTCTTTTATATCTCAAAAGAGATTGACTTAAAACACAACCTAAGCTTGTAGATTGAGTCCTGCCTTATTAACATAACTATCTCTAATCCTGCCTCATTAGCATCACAGAGGTAGGATTTACAACACACAGGAAAAGCACATCAGATGACAAAATAGTGGACAATTACACAATACTGGGAATCATGGCCTAGCCAAGTTGACACACATTTTGGGGGGGGGGGGGCACAATTCAATCCACAACACCACCATTCAATCAGTCACCAAGTGCTGTCATTTGATCTTACCAATGTCTCCTGCATCCTGTCCTTACTTTTCATCCCCATTGCCCCTGCCCTAAACAGCCCAGGAGGTGCAGTGGTTCAAGCTCTTGGCTGTTAACCAAAAGGTGGAACCCACCAACCACTTCACAGGAGAAAAGACCTGGTGATCTGCTCCCTTAAAGTCTACAGCCTTGGAAGCCCTATGGGGTGTTCTACTTTGTCATATAGGGTTGCTCTGAGTTGGAATCAACTTGACAGCAACGGGTTTGTTCCTTGCCCTAGCTCTTTTTTTTTTTTTTTCTAGCTCAGGCCATTATCATCTTTTGCTTGAAGCCTTTCTTTATCGGATGGCCTCAACTTACATCTCCAGCATCTTCTGCCACTCACCTTATGCACCCTCACCTCCAGCATAAAAAAAAACACAAAAAACAAAAAAAAATTGCCATCAAGTCGATTCTGATTCATGGAGACCCCATGTGTGTCAGATTAGAACTGTGTTCCATAGGGTTTTCAAGGCTGTGACCTTTAGGAAGTAATCGCAAGGATTTGTCTTCTGAGCCATCTTGGTAGACTCAAACCTCCAACCTTTGGGTCAGCTTTCACTGTTTGGGAGCACATTAACTGTTTGCACCACCCAGAGACTCCACCTCCAGTGCCTTTTCACAACTCTACGATTTTGCACATGCTGTTCTCTTTGCCTAAAATATAGTTTCTCCTTCTCTATCTGACAAACTCCTTCTCATGCCTCAAGAGCCAGCTCAAATCTCACTTCCTCTGTCAAACCCTCCTTGATTTCTCGGGGCACCTGTTCACTCTCACTCCTTCGCACTCTTATTTCATTCTGTTCACACTTTCCCAACTACACTGATCACATCTATTTTCATTGCTGTCTTCCCCACCACTATAGCTCCTAGGGATCTAGCGATTCTTGCAGGTGCTTAACACATGACGAATGCATTTTTAAATGAATGAGAAAGGAAGAAAGAAACAGGAGAGGGAGGCTTGGAACAAATGGAGAAAGAAGATGAAGAAAGCTGAAGACAATAAGAAAAGAGTAAGAAAAACTAAGGAGACAGGAGGAAGAGGCCAGAGGATGGAAGTGAGCTCATGAGCGACCGTATTTCAGTAGGGACCATGTCCACGTTCAGGGAACCACTGCCACGGGGAGACGGGTGGATACACACCCTAGGGCCAGTGCTGAGGTTCCAGGCCCTCGTTTCTCTCTCTCTCTCTCTCTATATATAGATATACACACACGCACACACACATACATATACGTAAAGGAGCCCTGGTGGTGCAATGGTTAAGAGTTAGACTGCTAACTAAAAGGTTGGCAGTTTGTACCCACCCAGTGGCTACGTGGAAGAAAAGACCTGGTGATCTGCTCCCACAAAGATTACAGCTTCAGAAACCCTATGAGGTAATACTACTCTGTCACATGCAGAGGCGAAACTAAGGTATGGCAAGTAGGGAGCATGCCTGGCCGCCACTTAAGGAGGGGCACTAATGAGCAGTTTCTATTGGGCAGTGCAGCTTCCATCACCAGCTGTGAGAGATCATCCATCAGTTTAAGACTAATTGCCAATAGGCACTATTTTCTGTAGATAGGCAGGCCCCTGGTCACATGGGATTGCTATGAGTCAGAATCGACTCAATGGCAATGGGTACATATACTATACACATATGCATATGCATACAAATATTGTTGTTGTTGTGTGCCCTCAAGTCGATTCTGACTCAGAGTGACCCTAAAGGAGAGTAGAACTGCCCCCATAGGGTTTTCTAGTCTGTAATCCTTACTGGATCAGGCTGCCAGCTCTTTTCTCCTGAGGAGCTGCTGGTGGGTTTGAACTGCCAACCTTTTGGTTAGCAACCGTTGAGCCACCAGGTCTCCTTCATATACACATACGCATACATGCATGCTGTTATTGTTGGGTGCTGTCAAGTTGATTCTGACTCATAGTGACCCCATGTGAGAGTAGAACTGCTCCAGAGGGTTTTCTAGGCTGTAATCTTTATGGAAGCAGATCGCCAGGTCTTTCTCCCATGGAGCTGATGGGTCAATTGGACTGCAGCCCAGTGCTTAACTGTTAGCCCACCAGGACTCTTTACATATACATCTATAATAACCCTCCCCTCACCCCCGCCCCCCCCCCAGGGACCACCTTGTGCTTTTCTCAGAATCTATGGGTCTTTCAGCGAAGGATCCACTGTCTGGGGCCTTTGGAAAGAGGCAGGTTGGCTTGTTAGTCCAGGCAACAGCTGGGTGCCCTTTCGTCCCAGGTCAAAGGCGGCAGCGGCCCACACCCATCTGCGGGAGAGCCGGAGAGGGTGTTTACCCAATGGCCCGAGTGTCCTCAGAGGACTCTGCTCTGGTTACACAGTAAACAGCTGGCTGTGGAGGGGTCGCTTCTTGAGCGCTGCGAGCTGGTGGCTCTGCCAGTGTTTACGCCTCCAGTATGAAAATGCTGCCTCCACCGTCGTTCTCCGTGGGGAGGGGAGGCTCCACAGCAACCCAGGACCTGACAGGTGGCTTTTTGTAACCGTTCATTCAGAGGAAACGCCCCCCGCCCAAAACGAACACAAAGTTTTCTGTCGCTCAGGGCTTGTACAAATTGGTTCCAGACTCTGCCATCTGTTGCAGCAGACAGCGGCCCGTCTTTCCAGTGAGAAGACATTTCCTGGCGGGGTCCCCGGACAGAGCCTGGCGGGCAGGCGGGTGGTGGCACAGGGCAGTGCCAGCCAGGTCCAGGGAGGGGGCAGCGCCTCGTCCGCCCGGTGGGCGGCACTGCAGCGCCTGCCCTAGCGCCCTTGTGCCCCAGGCAGGCAAGGGAAGTGGGCAGCGCACCCCAGGGCTGAGGCGATACTGCGGGCCCCGCCCCCACGCGGCGCAGGTCCCGGCAGAGCCGCGCTCGCAGGGCAGTGCCTGAGCCGGGTACTAGGTGGTGCGGACTCCACCCATCCAATCTAGCCTGCAGGGTCAGAGCTCCTGGCCAAAACAGGGCAGACATCTCCAAAGCAAACCAATAATAGAATCGGAACCCATTTGATCACTTTTATTTTTTTATTTGGAGGAGGGATTTTGGTGGCCGTGGGGAGCTAATGGGGAGAACTTCAGGGAACTGCGGCCTTGAGAGCCCTTTCCCAGCGCAAGCAGCAATGTGCTTTGCTCAGTGCTAGCCCCAGCCCTGCGGTTGGTTGCGTGCAGGGATGTGACAGGACAGCCAGCGCTGGTTCTTTATCCTATTGTTCCCGCTCTCATCAGGGAGGGCTCCTGGAGAGTATATTCTGCTAGTCCCAGCTTTCCCCATGAAATAGGAACCTTCACTTTGCTTAACTGTGGCTATTCAGTAAGGGGTTTTTTTGTCCGTGCTTGGCGCAAATGGTTAAACACTTAGCCGAAAATTGGAACCCACCCAGAGGCACCTCGGAACACAGGCCTGGGGATCTATTTCTGAACGGTCACAGCCTTGAAAACCCTATGGGATAGTTTTACACTGCACACATGGGGTCAGAGGAGACTTGATAGCAACTCACAACAAGAAGGATGCCCACCCACCAGTGGGGCAAACTGTTGACGCCAGTCATTAGGTTAAATTGGGACTTTGAGGAGTGGAGATTTGCTCCTACCCAACCAGCCATACATGTCTCTGGAAACTGGGATGGCCACTCTACTGCCTGGCTCCTTGGCAGCACATCTCAAACCTATGGACAGATCACTTGGGGGCCTTGTTAAAATGCAGGTTCTGATGCAGTAGAGCTGAATGGGGCCTGAGAGTTTGTATTCCTCACAAACTCCCAAGCCAGCCATGGACTACGCTTTGAGGAACAAGGGGTAAGAGCATTGTTCTCAACTGCAGAGGCGTGTTAAAATCACCTGGGGAGCTTAAAAACCAGTTAGGCCAGGCCCCCACTCCCACACTCCCAGAAATTGATTTTATTGGTCTGGGATGGAGCTAGATTCTTTTTTATTTTATTTTTTAATTAAGCTTTTCAGGTGATTATAATGGGCAGCAAGAATTGAGAACCGCTGGTACATGCAGATAGGGTCGCTATGAGTCGGAATCGACTCGACCACGACGAGTTTGGTGTTTTGGTTGGTACCCCCCAAAAAGGGCAGAGGAAAGCCTGGTCGTGTCATGGTTAAGAGCTACAGCTGTTAACCAAAAGGTTGGCAGTTCAAATCCACCAGCTGCTCCTTGGAAACCTTATGGGGCAATACTACTGTGTCCTATAGGGTCGATATGAGTTGGAATCGACTGGAGGGCAACGGGTTTGGTTGGTACAGGCAGAAGGAACACTGGTGGCACAGCAGTTAAGCACTTGGCTGCTAATTGAAAGGCCAGTGGTTTGAACCCACCAGCTGCTCCACTGGAGAAAGATGTGGCAGTCTGCTTCCATAAAGATTACAGCCTTGGAAACCCTATGGGGCAGTTCTACTCTGTCCTACAGGGTTACTACGAGTTGGAATCAACTCGATGGCAGTGGGTTTGGTTTCGGTTATCAGTGTCTTCTTCCACCCTGTCTTCCCTAGATCCATCAGGAAAAGAGGAAACTATTCAGTGGGGACCCTCCCTTGTCCCCTTCATTTTGAGTCTAAGTACACCCATAAAAGCATCTAAGCCAGCCACTCTGTGCCTTTATCTCTTCTCCCTCCCCCCCATTTTAGATAGCCAAGTTTAAAATGCCCAAGTCCTAGTGGCATTGTGGTTAAAGCTCGTCTGCTAACCAAAAAGATTGGCAGTTCGAATCCACTAGCCACTTCTTGCAAACCCTATGGGGCAGTTCTACTCCGTGTTCTTTGATCTGAAGAATCTTCTGTTCCAGTTAGAACTTTGAGCACCTACATCTATAAATAAAATCCAGTCCGAAGCAAGCCATCAAATTGCAGCAATCTGCACCAGCTCACGGTGTCAAACACCTTTCTCTTCATTCGGTTGGTTTTGGTCAGCTCATCCCTAGCTATCCAAGCTAGGTCAGTGAGTACCAGCTGTAGGCTCAGGAGTCCACACATCTCCCTGCACTTCAGACCAGCCAGCCCCTTTTCTCTCTCACCCCTAACCCCCATGGGCTAGGTCAATGGGTGCCAGTGGAACATGTCCAAAATTGGTCCATCTCTTCATTGCTGCAACTCCCCCACTTCCACTCATCTCATGGCCCCAGGTGGTCACCTAAAACTGGCAAATCAGCCTGTTTGTTCTCCGGTTCTCTTTAACCTCCAGTCCTAGAAGGGAATTCTTCTGATGGGCATTGACTTTTCCTGCCTTGATGTATCCAATGGCAAATCACTTGCTAAAATTAAAAAAGAAAAAGTCCTTTTTTTTTCCTGCAGGTCTGTCATGGATTGAATTGTGTCCCCGCAAAATATGTGTCAACTTGGTTAGGCCATGATTTCCCATCGTGGTGTGGTTGTCCTCCATTTTGGATTTTCCTATGAGTTATAAATCATAATCTCTGCCTGTGGTTAAAGAGTATTAGGGTGGGATGTAGCACCCTTGCTCAGGTCACATCCCTGATTCAATGTAAAGGGAATTTCCCTGGGGTGTGATCTGCGCGGAGAAGCTCCTAGTCCAGGGGAAGATTGACAACAAGGACCTTCCTGCAGAGCCGACAGAGAAAACCTTCCCCTGGACCTGACACCCTGAATTTGGACTTCTAGCCTACTAGACTGTGAAAGAATAAATTTTTCTTGAAGCTATCCACTTGTGGTATTTCTGTTATGGCAGCACTAGATGACTAAGACAAGGTCCTTCCTTCCAATGCAAATTTCTGGCTCTCCCAGCAATTCTGAGCGGGTCTGCAAGTCTTTTCAAATGCAAATTTACTGACTCCGAAGGTTAGGGTGGGGCTCAGATTTTCAACCTAAACCCCCAATATTCTTTACGCAGGGCTACAGGATTGAAACAAAGAGCCTGTGTTTCTTTCAGGCAAATCCTGGTTCTCCGTTTAGCATATCCAATCAAATATTGGGTGAAGGTGGAGTTACATTCTGTAACCTCTGATACCTGTTGTAGGGGAAAAAACATCACAAAGTTTAGTAAAGCAAAAAGAAAGTTTTATTCGGCTTATATTCAAAAAGACAAAAGTTGAGAAGCAGACAAGCACGCTGCCAGAGCTAATGTTTGCCCAAGTCCAAGGAAATATTACAGAGTAAGCAAGAATGGGACTACGGACAAGCATGCTGCCACAGACATGTCTGTCCAAGTCCGGTGAATATTATAGAATTAAAAAGAATGGGAATACGGACAAGCATGCTGCCACAGACATGTCTGTCCAAGTCCAGAGAGTGTTGCAGAATAAACAAGAATGGGAAAACGGACGAGCATGCTGCCACAGCCATGTCTGCCCGAGTCCAAGGATGGTTACAGAATCATCAGTATATATTAACGTTACAAACGGGCAAAGTATTGAAAGTTTCACCTTTTCACAGATTGGCTAGAAACTGTCATCCTACATTTTGAATTGTCTTTCTTAACAATCATTGGTGCAGGTTTCAGTAACCGACAGCCAAGAGGGTCTTCATTGGTCCAACAAATTTCTATTCACTACATGCTAGTAGAAAATGATAAGAGTGGAAAGTCTTTTGTGTTCTGGCTTCCATGAAAGGTTTCCTAAAAGATATATTCCAAGATTATTCTATCTATTGTCTTTATCTCAGGGCCCAGTTGATTTGTTCTTGTGAGTCCTTGTGAGCTCTTGTGAGCCCAACACCAGCTGGGTCACATTCTCTACGCCCAAGGACAGGGAATAATGATTCCAATATTGTTTCCTAAATCATACCCAATATTCATTTCATCGTACATGTAGATGTGTTTTACAACTCTAGGTAGGAAAAACATTCAATATCCATAGTACATCCAAATAAACACATAACCCCTTTTAAAACATTTCAGTTTCATCCTCTCTTCTGTACACCTTGACTATCTTCCCACTCATATGCATATGGCCTTGAGCCTCTGGCTGGGTGGAACCAGAAGATCCTGGCCCCCTATCATCATCTTGTTTAACCAGCCTGGCTTTTGCCACAAGCCACTCCAGATGAGGCTTTTCTCTACTCAGCTGCAGCATAACATCTCTTACTTTCCTTTCAGCCATTACAGGTAACAACAACCAAAGTGACCATCTAAGAATCAAAAGTTTCACTTCCCACCCCCCTTCGTTCTTTCTCTTCCTAAGTGTCATACTTCCATGAGTCTGGAGCCCTTGCAACGAGTCCTGCTGCTGAGACCAACTGTACAAATGGTGTGGTGGGAGCATCTGACCTTGTCTAACTTCACAAGGGGAAGGAGAAAGTCATCATCAGCATGAACAGCCCAAAGCTGATTCTTATTATGAGGCCAAGGTCAGACATACCTCCACCCTCCAGCCTTTTTACCAATTCTGACACCAGCGGTCCCTTCCACGGCACTACTTTTCTGCTGGGTTTGATAATTCATTGCAATGGCCACACAGAACTCACATACCATGCTCACGGTTATGGGGTTTATTAGGGAAGTAACAGGTTACAATTTAGGATCAGGGATGACTCAGGATACAGTTTTTCGATGAGGACAGCTTCTTCTCAGCCACACTTGCAGGCAGGCCTCTCTCCGGCCCTCAGCCTCTTGGCGCCTTGGCCTCTCAGCTGGCCTCTGCCCTGCTTGGGCAAATGTTACAAAGCTCCTTAGCTCTGCCAATAAGTGCCCGGGGGACCCCACTCCACCAACAAGCCTCATCCCGAAGGCATTCAGCTCTCTCACTCCATGAGTTGGCAAGCCTAGCTCTGCTGACAAGTGCCTGGAGGCACCCCATTCCACCAGGAAGCCTCCTGCCCAAAGGTGCTCACCTTTCTCGATCCATGGGCTGGCACACCCACTGTAATCGCCTTACTCTGTGAACTGGGAAGCTCACTGTGCTGTTTCGCACTGGTCTCCTGGTTCTGCTGCCGCCACTTCTCTACCACTGCTTCTAGCCGCCTTTTTTTTTTCTCTTTTTTTTATTGAGCTTTAACTGAAAGTTTACAATTCCAGTCAGTTTCATATGCAAAAACTTACACACACATTGTTATGTGAACCTAGTTGCTCTCCTTATAATGTGACAACACACTCCTCCTGTCCACCCTGTGTTTCCCGTGTGCATTCAACCAGCTCCTGTCCCTCTCTGCCTTCTCATCTCACCTCCAGACAGGAGCTGCCCACATAATCTCATGTGTCTACTTGACCTAAGAAGCACACTCCTCACCACTATCATTTTATGTCTTATAGTCCAGTCTAATCTTTGTCTGAAGAGTTGTCTTCAGGAATGGCTTTAGTTTTGGGCTAACAGAGAGTCTGGGGGCCACGACCTCTGGGGTCCCTCCAATCTCAGACCATTAAGTCTGGACTTTTTGCTAGAATTTGAGGTCTGCATCCCACTTTTCTCCTGCTCCATCAGGGATTCTCTGTTGTGTTCTCCGTCAGGGCAGTCACTGGTGGTAGCTGGACACCATCTAGTTCTTCCATTCTCAGACTGATGGAGTCTCTGGTTTATGTGGCCTTTTCTGTCTCTTGGGCTCACATTTTCCTTGGGTCTTTGGTGTTCGTCATTCTCCTTTGCTCCAGGTGTCTTGAGACCAATTGATGCATCTTAGATGGCTGCTTGCTAGCTTTTAAGACCCCAGACGCCACTCACCAAAGTGGAATGCAGAATGTTTTTTTAATACACTTTGTTAAGCCAATTGACCTAGATGTCCCCTGAAACCATGGTCCCCAGACCCCCGCCCCTGCTACTTTGTCCCTCAAAGTGTTTCATTGTATTCAGAAAAGTTCGTAGCTTTTGATTTAGTCCAGTTGTGTTGACTTCCCCTGTATCGTGTGTTGACCTTTCTTTCCTAAAATAATTCTTGTCTACTATCTAATTAGTGAATACCCATCTCCCTCCCTCTCCACCTTCGTAACCATCAAATAATGTTTTCTTCTGTGTTTAAACCTTTTCTTGAGTTATTATAATAGTGGTCTCATACAATATTTGTCCTTTTGGGACTGATTAATTTCACTCAGCATAAGGCCTTCCAGATTCATCCATATTATGAGATGTTTCACAGATTCCCATTGTTGTTCTTTACCTTTGTGTAGTATTCCATTGTGTGAATATACCATAATTAGATTATCCATTCATCCATTGACGGGCACCTCGGTTGTTTCCATCTTTTTGCTATTGTAAACAGTGTTGTAATTAACACGGGTGAGCATATATCTATTCGTGTGAAGGCTCTTATTTATCTAGGATATATTCCAAGGAGTAGGATTGCTAGATCATAAGGTAGTTCTATCCTTGGCTTTTTAAGGAAGTGCCAGATCAATTTCCAAAGTGGTTGTACCGTTTCACATTCCCATCAGCATTGCGTAAGCGTTCAGTCTCTTCACAGCCTCTCCAACATTTGTTATTTTGTGTTTTTTGGATTAATGCTAGCCTTGTTGGGGTTAGATGGAATTTCATTGTAGTTTTGATTGGCATTTCTCTAAATAGCTAATGATCGTGAGCATTTCCCCAGGTATCTGTTAGCTGCCTGAATGTCTTCTTTGGTGGAGTGCCTATTCATATCCTTTGTCCATTAAAAAAAATTTTTTTTAACGTGCTTTTAAGTGAAGATTTATCATTTGAGTGTAATTTTTTAAATTTTTATTGTGCTTTAAGTGAAAGTTTACAAATCAAGTCAGTCTCTCACACAAAAACTTATACACACCTTGCTACACACTCCCAACTGCTCTCCCCCTAATGATACACCTCGCTCCCTCCCTCCACTCTCTCTTTTTGTGTCCATTCCACCAGCTTCTAACTCCCTCTACCCTCTCATCTCCCCTCCAGACAGGAGATGCCAACATAGTGTCAAGTGTTCACCTTATCCAAGAAGCTCACTCTTCACCAGCATCCCTCTCCAACCCATTGTCCAGTCCAATCCCTGTCTGAAGAGTTGGCTTCAGGAACAGTTCCTGTCCTGGGCCAACAGAAGGTCTGGGGGCCATGACCACCGGGGTCCTTCTAGTCTCAGTCAGACCATTAAGTCTGGTCTTTTTATGAGAATTTGGGGTCTGCATCCCACTGCTCTCCTGCTCCCTCAGGGGTTCTCTGTTGTGTTCCCTGTCAGGGCAGTCGTCATCGGTTGTAGCCAGGCACCATCTAGTTCTGGTCTCAGGCTGATGTAGTCTCTGGTTTATGTGGCCCTTTCTGTCTCTTGGGCTCTTAATTCCCTTGTGTCCTTGGTGTTCTTCATCCTCCTTTGGTCCAGGCGGGTTGAGATCAATTGATGCATCTTAGATGGCAGCTTGCTAGCGTTTAAGACCCCAGCTTTTGTCCATTTTTTAATTGGGTTATTTGTCTTTTTGTTATTGAGGTTTTGCAGAATCATGTAGATTTTAGAGATTAGGCGCTGATTGGAAATGTCATAGCTAAAAACTTTTTCCCAGTCTGTAGGTAGTCTTTTTACTCTTTTGGTGAAATCTTTTGATGAGCATAAGTGTTTGATTTTTAGGAGCTCCCAGTTATCTAGTTTTTCTTCTACATTCTTTATAATGTTTTCTATACTGTTTATGCCAGGTATTAGGGCTCCTAATGTTGTCCCTGTTTTTTCTTCCATGATATTTATTGTTTTAGATTTTATATTTAGGTCTTTGATCCATGTTGAGTTAGTTTTTGTGCATGGTGTGAGGTATGGGTCTTGTTTCATTTTTTTGCAGATGGATATCCAGTTATGCCAGCACCATTTGTTAAAGAGACTGTCTTTTCCCTAATTAACTTTGGGCCTTTGTCGAATATTAGCTGCTTATAAGTGGATGAATTTACGCCTGGATTCTCAATTCTGTTCCTTTGGTCTATGTGTCTATTGTTGTACCAGTACCAGGTTTAGCTGTCTTTTGCCATCTCTGGTGTTACAGCTCTCTCTCTGTCTCCTGGGTCTAGGAGGCTCTCAGCTTAGGGACCCTGGGTTCCGCTCCCATCTCTTCTCCTTGGTGGTAGTGAGATCCCCCCTTCTAACCTCTGGGATGGCTTATTTTAAGCCTAGCAGGATAGCAAAACTACTAGTCCCCTTGTTAGGGTTTCATACACTTTATTTGCATGGCCCCATCCCGCAAGGGTGCCACGCAGCTTATTTGCATTATTAGCAAGCTGTCCAATTCCCTTCGTGGGCCACAAGCACCTTATCTGCATAGTCCCACCCAATCATTTGTAATTACAAGAGCATGGCAAGAAAGGCCATATAAAAGCAATCCATCACACTGCAGGTGCCTATGTAAATTAGAGATTCCTAGCCCTGGCTGAAGGTTAATATCTCCAGGAGCCTTTAAAAATACACCCATGCTTGAATTCCAACCCTGAGATTCCACTTTAGTGAGCTGGGGTGGGACTTAGGCATCAGTAGCTTAAAAGCTCCCAAGGAGATTCTAATGTCGAATCAAGGTTGAAAAGCACTTGATAGAGACCCTAGTAGGATTCTCATTGGCACTTCAAACCCACCCAGTGGTTCCTCAGGGGAAAGACCTGGCGATCTGCTTCCACAAAGATTACAGCCAAGAAAATTCCATGGGTCAATTCTACTCTGTCACTAAAGGGTTCACTATGAGTAACAACAGGCCACATTAAGGAACACGGGTGATCCAGTGGTAGACTTCTTGCCTTCCATGACGGAGACCAGGGTACAACTCCTGTCCAAGGCACCTCAAGCACAGCCACCACTCGCCTGATGCTGAAGAGGTTTCAGACTAAAACAGACCAGGAAGGAAAGCCTGAAGATTACTTGTGAAAATCAGCCAATGGATCACAACAACCTGACCCACAACTGATCAATACATCGGATGGCTCAGTACTGGGCAGCATTTCATTCCATTGTGCATGGGGTTGCCATGAGTCAGGGTTAACTCTATGGCAGCTAACAGCTTTATATAAGGTAGTGTCTTAGGCTTGGTTCTCTAGAGAAGCAAAACCACTGAAGCATATACATACATACATATATATAGAGAGAGAGAGATTTATCTCAAGGAAATGGCTCACACAGTTGTAGAGACTGAGAAGTCCCAAGTCCACAGGTCAGGCATCAGGCTGGAGGCTTCTCCTGACTCACATAGCTTCAGGGGCTGACGAACGCAAGATTGGCAGGTCAGACAGCAAGCCTCTGGCTCACAGGCTGTGGATGCTGATGAACCTCAAAACTGACAGGTAAGCTGATAGCTCAAGTCCCAAGAACCAGAGGTCAGATGATGCAGGATCCAGAGTGAGAGCCTTGCTGGAATACCCAGTATACACTGGAGGCAGGCCACACCCCTAAGGAAACTCCCTTTCAGCAGAGTGGCCACTCATAGCAGATCTCATCATGGAGTTGATTACATCATTACTTAACTGACAAATTACATCACTACATAACTGTCAAACTACATC
This sequence comes from Loxodonta africana, assembly GCF_030014295.1. Classification (NCBI taxonomy): domain Eukaryota; kingdom Metazoa; phylum Chordata; class Mammalia; order Proboscidea; family Elephantidae; genus Loxodonta; species Loxodonta africana. The sequence continues at coordinate 151,764,067 of NC_087369.1, forward strand.
ATAACTGCCAAACCACTGAGATTCGTGGCCCAGCTTAGCTGACACACAACCTTAACCATCACAGGTAGGTAGGAAAGGTCTCCCTGAGGAGGTAACATTTAAATTGAGATCTGAATATTAAGTAGGAGCCAGCCCAGGGAGAAGAGGGTTCCAGGCAGAGGGAGGTATTTGAGCAAAGGTGTGCACTGTGTATACCTACCTGTGTCAAAGTGGGATAGAGCTTGGTATGATAGAAGAACAGAAGGCAGACTAGTGTGGCAGGAACATACCAAGTGATGGGAAAGTGGCAGGAGGTTAGCGTGGAAACACGGGGGCCAGATGGGGTAGGGCCTTGTAGGTCATGAGCATGTGGGAATCCTCTGGAGTATTTTAAGCAGGGGAGGGAAATGATCTGATTGATGTTTTCAGATCACGCTGACTGGTGTATGGAGAATGGATTGGGGGGAGGAGGGAGATGGAGAAAAGTGAGAAAGATTCAAGATGTGTTTGGAGATAAAGTCAACCAAACAGACTGACAAATGGGAAGGAGGTGAGTTAAAGAGAAGAATCAAAGATGGCCTCTAGGTTTTCGGCTTGAAAAACTGTACTGATAGTAACACCATCTACTGAACTGAGAAAGGCTCCAAGAGAGCAAATTTGGAGGAAGCATCCAGAGTTCTGTTTTGAACATGTTAGTTTGAGGCACCTACTAAATATTTCTGTACCAGTAACCAGTTGCAATGGAGTCAATTCCGACTCAGGACAACCCCATGTGTGTCAGAGTAGAACTGTGCTCAGTAGGGTTTTCAATGGCTGATTTTTAAAAAGTATATTGCCAGGCCTTTTATCCAAGGTGTCTCCAGATGGATTCAAACCTCCAACCTTGAGGTTAGCAGCTGAGCATGTTAACCATTTGCTCCACTCAATGTCGAATAGGCAGTTGGATTTATGAGTCTGAAGTTCTAGAAAGCAGCCTACGCTGGAGATAGACGGTTAGAAATATTGTCACCATGTATACCTTCCTGTTCCAAGCACAGTGCCTGGCATACCAATTTTGATTGGTTGGTTGATGAATGAATGAATGGTGTTCTTAGAGCTTTGGAATCAGGCAGACCTTGGTTCAAATTTAAATCTTGGCTCTGGTACTTACTAGGCTGACCTTGCACAAGTTATTTAACCTACTGGAACCTCAGTTTCTTCATCTGTAAAGTGGAGATAGCAACAATACCTATTCCATAGGGTCGTTGTGAGGATTATATGAAATAAAGCATGTAAAGTGCTTAACATAGTCCCTGGTGTATAGTAAACCAAAACCAAACCAAACCTGTTGCCATGGAGTCGATTTCAACTCATAATGACAGAGTATAACTGCCCCCACAGGGTTTCCAAGGAGTGGCTGGTGGATTCAAACTGCTGACCTTTCGGTTAACAGCTGACCTCTTAACCGCCGTGCCACCAGGGCTCCAGTGTATAGTAAACTCTCAATAAATTGGTGGCTATTTCAATTAAATAAAAAAAATTTTTTAAATTTCAATTATAATATTTAAAATATGAGGTAGACCCCAAGAGGGCAATCCTTGGAGGACGCTTCAGAGGGCAGCCTGGAGGATGGGACAATGTAGACAGGTTGCCATGCAAGAGGCAGTAAATCCTAGTGGTTAGGTGTAGCCTTTTTGAGCCCAACTCTCTGGGTTCATAATTCCGACTCTGCCACTTTTGCTAGGTTTTTTAACCTCTATGTGCCTCAGGGATTATTATTATTATTTATTCTCTAAACTAGTAACAATAATAGACCTGCCTCATAGGGCTGTTGTGAAAGATTAAATGAGACAATCTATGGAAAGTCTGAGAACAGTGCCTGGCTCATACTAAACCAAAAGCCAAACCAGTGGCCACGGAGTCGATTCCGATTCATGATGATCCCACGTGTTTCAGAGTAGAACTGTGATCCACAAGGTTTTCAATGTCTGTGATCTTTCAGAAGTAGATCGCTAGGTCTTTCTTCTGAGGCACCTCTGGGTGGATTCGAATCAGCAACCTTTCCGTTAGTAGACCAGCACTTAACTGCTTGCACCATCCAGGGACTCCTGGCTCCTACTAAGTGCTCAGTAAATGTTAGGCACTATTATCACCGCTAGACACCTGGTGGTGCAGTGGTTAAGAGATCGGCTGCTAACCAAAAGGTCAGCAGTTCAAATCCACCAGCTACTACTTGGAAACCCTATGGGGCAGCTCTACTCTGTCCTATAGGGTCACTATAAGTGAGAATCGACCCGACAGCAATGGGCTTTTTTTTTTAAATTATCACAGGGATGTAGGAGGAAGCTACATATAGGTTTCCGTTGTGTCTTTGACCTCACTCAAGAGAAGACAGTATTCAACCCTGGCCAGGTAGCAGGGCTGGTTTCAAACAGCTCTTCTCTGCCAACCTTTTTTCTTCCTACTCCTCCCCTGCTGTGGCCTCCCAGTTTTTGCAACTCTCTGAATAGCCTGTGGGCCTTTGCCAGGGTTGGTGTGGAAAAGGCCAGCTCCTCCAGCTGAGGCCTGCACAAACCCAGCCTTCCTTTTGCACTGGGGAAGATGTTGACCACAGGCTACACATCAAAAAAAGACCCATTGCCATCGAGTCGATTCCAACTAATAGCGACCCTATAGGACAGAGCAGAACTGCCATGGGGTTTCCAAGGCTGTAATCTTTATAGAAGCAGACTGTCACAGATTTCTTTTGCCCACAGGCTACAGGCAAAGGGAATTCCGGTCCCCAAGCTGCCTGAAGTAGTCTAGGACTGAGAGAAATAACCAACTGAGACAGTCCCCAAGGGCCCCGGGAATTCTTTTCTACTCAAACGCTCTCTTTGTTGCTTAGAAGCAAACCTACCCCATCCCCACTGGCACCAAGCAGCCCATTGTTTTCCCAAGAATCCCTCCCAAGCCGAGAACTGGAGCTACTTCTCCCTTAAAGGAATGGCAGTCTGGAGGTCCCAGCACAGTGGGAATGTCATATAACCAAAATTCTGCATGGCAAAAAGTTTTAGAACAGGGCATGTGAAAGCTGGCCAATGAATAAGGAAAACTGAAGAATTGATCTATTTGAATTATGGTGCTGGAGAAGAATATCGAATATACCATGGACCGCCAGAAGAACGAAGAAACGTGTCTTGGAAGAAGTACAACCAGAACGCTCCTTAGAGGCAAAGATGGTGAGACTTCATTTTACGTACTTTGGACATGTTATCAGAAGGGACCAGTCCCTGAAGAAAGACATCATGTTTGGTAAAGTAGAGGGTCACAAAAAGAGAGGAAGACCCTGAATGAGATGGATTGACAGAGTAGCTGCAATGGGCTCGTCATGGATTGAATTGTGTCCCCCCAAAATATGTGTCAAGGTGGTTAGGCCATGATTTCCAGTATTGTGTGGTTGTCCTCCATTTTGTGATTGTAATTTTATGTTAAAGAGAACTAGGGTGGATTGTAACAACCTTACTAAGGTCACATCCCTGATCCAATGTAAAGGGAGTTTCTTTGGGATGTGGCCTGTACCACCTTTTATCTTACAAGAGATAAAAGGGAAGGGAAGCAAGCAGAGAGTGGGGAACCTCATACCACCGAGAAAGAAGCACCAGGAGCAGAGCATGTCCTTTGGACCCAGGGTTCCTGCACAGAGAAACTCCTAGCTCAGGTGAAGATTGATGAGAAGTACCTTCCTTCAGAGCCAACAGAAAGAGAAAGCCTTCCCCTGGAGCTGACGCCCTGAGTTTGGACTTCTAGCCTACTAGGCTGTGAGAAAATAAATTTCTCTTTGTTAGAGTCATGCACTTGTGATATTTCTGTTATAGCAGCACTGGATGACTAAGACAGGGCTCAAGCATAGCAATGATTGGGAGGATGGTGAAGGACCCGGCGGTATTTCGTTCTATTGTACATAGGACAGCTGTGAATCAGAACCGACTCGATGACACCTAACAACAACACCATGAGTCGGAACTGACTCAGTGGTACCTAACAACAATCTTCGTCCACACACTTTTATCTCTCAAACCCTCTCTCAGTATGTCATCCTCTGCTCAATGATTCCCCATTGCTTAAGGTTAAAGTTCTAACTTCTGAGGCTCATCACCACAAAGACATTTTTCTAGAATTTCTAAATAATTTCACCCTAATTTTTAACCTCTTATTTGTAGATATAATGAAACTGAGGCCCACAGAGGATAATCGAGACCCAAGGCCAGAGAGCAAGTTATTTGGCTGGCCTAGGATGAAGGATCCAGGTCTCCTGACTCCAAAATAAGTGCTGTTTCTACAACTGAGTTTTTTTTTTTTTTTGGAGGGGTCTACAACACTGCTCTGCTTTCATCAGTATCATTTCCAACTGTTCCTGTGGTCTATAAAAAAAAACAAACCCAGTGCCATTGAGTCGATTCCGACTCATAGCGACCCTATAGGACAGAGTAGAACTGCGCCCTAGAGTTTCTAAGGAGTGTCTGGCGGATTTGAACTGCCGACTCTTTGGTTAGCAGCCGTAGCACCTAACCACTACGCCACCAGGGTTTCCCCTGTTGTCTATATAAAAAAAAAAAAAACTATAGCTGTGGATAAATGACTCCAAACCTTAGTGGCTTAAAACAAGAGCAATCATTTTATTACCTCTCAGTGGTTTCTGTGGGTCAGGAATCTGGGAAGCACTGAGCTGGGTGGCTCAGGCTCAGGGTCTATCATATGGTTGCAGTCAGAGAGTGAGTGGAGCTGAGACAATATGGGGCGGGGGGAGAGTGAGGCTGGAACAGCTGGGGGCTATCCAGATATCTCTCTCTTCATGTAGTCTCAGGGATTCTTCATGTGAGCTAGTTCAGCCTTCCTCACGGTGTGGTCAAACTAATTACATGGTGGCTCAAGGCTTCACCTCATGTGCAGCCACCACCCCTCTGTCAACGGAGGCTTGCGTGTTGCTGTAATGCTAAACTGGTTTCCGTGGAGCTTCCAGACTAAGATGGACTAGGAACAAAGGCCTGGTGATCTACTTCTGAAAATCAGACAAAGAAAATCCTATGGATCACAACGGTCCAATCTGCAATCAATCATGGGGATGGCTTAAGACTGGACAGTGTGGGGAGCACTGGTGGTTCAGTGGTAGAATTGTTGCCTCTCATGCAGGAGATCCAGGTTTCATTCCCAGCCAGTGCACCTCAAGTGCAGCCACCGCCCGTCTGTCAGTGGAGGCTTGCGTGCTGCTATGTTGCTGAACAGGTTTTAGTGGAGCTGCCAAACTAAGACAGACTAGAAAGAAAGACCTGGCAACCCACTTCCAAAAATCAGCTAATGAAAACCCTGTGGATCACAACAGTAGGATCTCATCATGCATGGGGTTGCCATGAGTTGGGGGTTGATTCAACGGCAGCTAACAACAACAACAACAAGGCTTCAAGAGCAAGTGTTCCAGCAAACAAGGTGGAAGCTGTATCCCCTTTTGTGACCTGCCTCAGAAGTCACACAGCATCACTTCTGTCGTAGTTACAAGCCAGCCCAGCTTCAGGGGAAGAGGAAGATAGACCGTGCATTTCAATACGTGGAGCACCAACATCACATTGTAAGATGAGCATGTTGGGACGGGAGGTATTATTGCAGTTTTCTTGGGGAAATACAATCTGCTGCACCAATCTTATTTTCCAGGATTCCCTCAAATCAACCTCTGCTGCAGCCAGCAGGGCTCCCCCAGACCTTCAGACAGACCTTCGGCTGTCTTGCTTTTGGAGGTTGGCTGCCACCAGGACCCTGCCCAAGGTGCCCACCTGTCTTCTCTAGTGCCTTCAGGGCCCAGTTTGGGTCTCACCTCTTTCTTTTCTTTTTACTTTTTTATTTTGATGTAAGTACATACAGCCAAAGATACACCATTTCAACACTTTCTACATGTGTAATTCAGTGACATTGATTACATTCTGCAAGTCGTGCAGCCATTCTTGCCCTCCTTTTCTAAATTGTTCGTCCTCCTCCTTTAACATAAATTCACTGCCCCCTAAACTTCCCATACAACTTTCCAGTTACTGTTGTCAATTGATCTCACTTAGATAATTCTTTAAAAGAACATAATGCTCAAAGCAGACTGTCTTAGTTTCTTGGTGCTGCTATAAACAGAAATACCACAAGTTGGTGGCTTTTAAAGAAAAAAAAAAATTTTTTTTAAAGTGTGAGAAAATAAATTTCCGTTTAGCAAATGGAAATTTATTTTCTCACACTTTAGCAGGCTAGAAGTTCAAATTCAGAGTGCCTGCTCTACGGGAAGTCTTTTTCTGTCAGCTCTGGAGAAAGGTCCTCACCTCTTTTCAGCCTCTGTTTCTTGGTCTCTTAGTGGTCTTCATGTGGCCTGGCATCTATCTTCCCCCATCTCTGCTTCCTTCTCTTGGTTTATATCTCAAAGGTGATTGGTTTAAGACACACCCCCCACTGAAATGGCCTCGTTAACATAATAAAGAAAACCTTATTCCCAAATGGGATTACATCCACAAGGGGTGGTATAGGGGCTAGGATTTATAACACATATTTTGGGGGGGGGGGACACAATTCAACCCATAGCAGACATTCTTTACTAATTAAAATAAGCTCCACCTCTTTCTTAATGTTTTCCCTGCAAGATTCCTGTGGCCATCACAACTGGGAGCTTTCCCTTATTCAAAGCATGCAGACAGACACTCTTACATTTCATAGGCCAAAGACTTGCTCCACATTTGGCCAGGGCCTGTCTGACCAGTGGGTAGGTTTCCACGTCTGGGCCCTAATACCTGGGCACGTGAAGCATCTGGACTGTTTGCTGAAAAGCCTCCCTCATTCCAGGGCCCCAGAGCCTGAAGTTTATATGGTTTCTGGCCATAAAGGGCAGGACAGAGCTGTGTTCATAACACAGTGTCTCTTTGGAGGCAGGCACAGAAACAGACTTGGCTCTGAACACAAGGTGAGGGCGGCAGTACAATGTGTTGGCAAGAGCCCTAGTTTGGGAGTCAGGAAACCAGGGATCCTGCGTGTATGACCTGAGGCAAAAGGAGTCCTGGTGATGCAGTGGTTAAGCACTCGGCTGCAAACCAATAGGTTGGCGGTTCAAACCCACCAAGCAACTCCATGGAAGAAAGACCTGGGGATCTGGTCCTGTAAAGATTATAGCCTAGGAAACTCTATGGGGCAGTTCTACTCTGTCACATGGAGTCGCTATGAGTCAAAATCAACTAGACAGCACTTAACAACAACAACATGCCCTAAGGTAAACCCCTCAACCTCTCATTGGGCCTTAGTTTCCCTACCTCTGCAGTGTGAAACCTAGTGCTTGCCTTGCTACCTGTGTGATGAGCAGATTAGAAGAGAGATGGGAGGAACTCTGAGAGCTGAAAATGCTTTTAAAATGCTACTAATTTTTGTATTTGTTTCTTCTCTCAACTACCACTTCCAGCAGGCAGGCCTCCGAGGTAGCAAGTGACCTGGTGGGTGAGTGGTTATGGAACTGGCATTGGTTATACAGCCTTTCCCTGGACACCTACGGAAGGATTCAGACAGGCAGTGCTTAGCACTAAGACCTTTCCCAGTTGCTGAAGGGCTCACCATGGGCAGGAGCTGAGGCCAAGTGTCTTAGTTTCCTAGGGCTGTTTTTGTTAGGTACCATCAAGTCGGTTCCGACTCACAGTGACCCTATGTACAACAGAATGAAACAGCGCATGGTCCTGCGCCATCCTCACAATCGTTGCTCTGTTTGAGCCCATTGCGGCAGCCTCTGTGTCAATCTATCTCGTTGAGGGTCTTCCTCTTTTTTGCTGACCCTCTACTTTACAAAGCGTGATGTCTTTCTCCAGGGACTGGTCTCTCCTGATAACATGTCCAAAGTATGTCAGACAAAGTCCTGCTATCCTTGCTTCTAAGGAACGTTCTGGCTGTACTTCTTCCAAGACAGATTTGTTCATTCTTTGGCAGTCCCTGGTATATTCAATATTCTTTGCCGGCACCATAATTCAAAGACATTAATTCTTCAGCCTTTTTTATTCATTGCATTTGCTAGGGCAACCTGAACTCTGGCTCTGGACTTTGCCACTTCCCATCTGTATGACCGTAGGCAGGTCACCTCTCTGAGCCTCAGTTTCCTTATTTGTAAAAGGGCAATAATAGTATCAACCTCTGGAGAGAGGGGAGAGGAGGGGAATTAAATGAAGTAATGTAGGTAACTTAGGATACATGGTAGGAAAAGAAAATGGCCCCCCTAAGATATCCACATCCTAATCCCCAGAATTTATGGGTATGTTACATTACATAGCAAGAGAGAATTAAGATCACAGATGGAGTGAAGGTTGCTAGTCTTCTGACTTTAAAAGAGGGTGATTAGGGAGACTATCCTGAATTATCTGTGTGGGCTCAATGTAAGAAAAAAACGCATTGCCATCGAGTTGATTCCCACTCATAGTGACCTGACAGGACAGAATACAGCTGCCCCATAGGGTTTCCAAGGCTGTAATCTTTACGGAAGCAAACGGCCACGTCTTTCTCCCACGGAGCCTCTGAGGGTTTCAAACTGCCGATCTTTTGGTTAGCAGCTGAGTACTTAACCACTGTTCCACCAGGGCTCCTTAATGTAATCACAAGGGTCCTTATAAGAGAAAGGCAGAAGAGTCAGATTCAGAGTGATGCAATATGAGAAAGACTCAACTGGCCATTGCTAGCTTTGAAGATGGAAGAAGACCAGGAGCCAAGGAATGCCGGCTAGAAAAGGCAAGAAAACCAATTCTCCCCTGGAGCCTCCAGAAGAGAATGCAGCCCTGTCAACACCTTGATATTAGCCCGGTGAGAACCATCTCAGACTTCTGACCTCCATAAGTGTAAGAGATTAAGCTTGTGTTGTTTTAAGCTACTAAATCCATTTGTTACAGCAGCAATAGGAAACTCATACACATGGCTACACCACCTCCTAGCTGGTCTCCCTGCTCCCACATTTGCCCTTCTCCAGTCCAGTCCTCACGATGCAGCCAAAGTGATGTTTCCAAAATCCTAATCTAACCAAGCCACGCTCCTTAATACAGCTCTTCTCCCTGTTCCTCAAATGTGCCCCAGGGCCTTCAAACTTGCTGTTTTCTTTGCATGAAAGAGGCCATCGCCCCCTGGGTAACATTTAGTCATCCTTCATAAATTAGCTCAAAGATGAAAATGCCACTTCCTCAAGGAAGCCTGCCCTGAGCCCCAGCTTGGGTCCAGTTCTCCGGTAAGAGCTCTCATAGCGCCCTGTACTCTTCGGCGGCACTTGTAGGTTTTTAAATAAATGCATGTATTGATCTGTTTCAGGGTTTATTGTCTGCCTTTGTCCAATAGGCTGTAAGCTCCCGAAGGCGGGGACAATGTCTGTCTTGCTCCCTTTACTTAGCCCAGTCTCTGGCACAAGGTAAGCATTCAACAAATGGTTGTTGTTGTTGTTAGTTGCAGTCAAGTCTATTCTGACCCCATGTGTGCAGAGTAGAACTGCTCCACAGGGTTTTCAGTGCTGAGACCTTTCAGAAGCAGACCACCAGGCCTGTCTTCTGAGGAGCCTCTGGGTGGGTTTGAACCACCAACGTTTTGGCTGGTAGTCGAGTGCTTAACCATTTGCACCACCCAGGGGCTCCTCAATAAATGGTAGTAATTTCAATGTTTTAATTTCCAAAGCCTCATCTTTCTGGTCACTCCCCAAATACTCTCTAGTTTGCAGTGTCTTCCTTTAAAAAAAAATGGTACTCCACATGCTGTAATATTTTAGGGACTGCAACTAGTGTCACGTAACAATATGTGTATAAATTTTTGTATGAGAAATTAACCTGAGCTGTAAACTTTCACCTAAAGCACAGTAAAAAAAATTTTAAAAAGGGTACTCCAATTCCAGCCCAGTACTCCATGGGTGGTGTGAGCGACACAATACAGAAGCTGACGATGCCATCCCCACTTATTAGGGCATGACATTTCTATTAATGCAGTATCAGCCTTTGTTATCATAACTGTGCCACACTCACAGCTTCAGCTGAGCTCGAGGGCACTTAATCCCAACCCAATTTTGTTTTCCATCAGGTCATCTTTCAAGCTATCTTTCTTCATCCTGTTTCTGTGTGATTTTTTTTATACATATATAATATTTTACTGTGTTTTTGGTGAAAGTTTACACAGTAAATTAAGTCCACGTTTAACAATTTCTGTACATATCGTTCAATGACATTTGTTACATTTTTCACAATATGCCAACATTCTCTTTACTTCCATTCTGGTTGTTCCATTTCCATTAATCTAATTTCTCTTCCCCCCTTTACCTTCTCATCTTTACTTTAGGATAAACGTTGACCATTTGGTCTCATACAGATGACCTTTTTTTTTTTTTCTTTAAGAGCTCAGTACTCACTAGGGATATTGTATATTTTATGATCCAATCTGTTATTTAGCTGAAAGGTGACCCCTGGGAGTGGTTTCTGTTCCAAGTTTAAAAAGTATCTCAGGGCGACAGTATGTGGGATTTTTCTAGTCTCTACTGGTCCAGTAGGTCTGGCCTTTTTTAAGAATCTGCGTTTTGTTCTATGTTTTTCTTCCATTCTATCTGGGACCATTTATTGTGTCCCTGGTCAGAACAGTTGGTAGTGGTAGCTGGGCACCATCTAGTTCTTCTGGTCTCAGAGTAGACGAGGCTGTGTTTCATGTAGACAATTGGTCTTGTAGACTAATTTCTCCTTGGAGTCTTTGGTTTCCTTCTTTCTCGTTTGCTCCAGAAGTATAGAGACAGATAGTTGTATCTTAGATGGCCACTCACAAACTTTTAAAACTCCAGACAATACTCGCCAAACTAGGATGTAGAACATAAACTTTATAAACTGTGCTGTGCCAATTGACTGAGTTGTCCCAAGAGACTATGGTCCTAAGCATCAAACCCAGTAAACCAGTCCTGCAAGGTGTTTGGATATGTCTAGGAAGTCTCCATAACTGTGACTCCTATGTACTTTATGATATAAATATGGATATATATACAGCACATATAAATATGTATATACCTATGTGTGATGGTCAAAGTTGTGTGTCAACTTGACTGGACCATGAGTCTCAGTGGTTTGGCAGTTACGTAACGATGCAATCATCTCCATGATGAGATCAGATATGAGCGGCCAATAAGTTGAAAGGGAGTTCCCTTGCGGGTATGGCCTGCATCTAATATGTATGGACTTTCTGGCAACGCTCACTGGCTTTTGCTCTGCTCTCGGCCTTACATTCATCTCATCATCATCTGACCTCTGGTTCTTGGGACTTGAGCCAGCAGCCTACCATCTTACCTGCCGATCTTGGGTTTGTCAGCCCTTGCAGCTATGTGAGTCAGCCTCCAGCCTGACACCTGATGCCTGACCCACAGACTTGGGACTTCAACCACATGAGCCGTTTCCTTGATATAAATCTCTCTCTATATATGTGTGTGTGTCAGCATGCGTGTATGCTTCACTGCTTTTGTTTCTCTGGAGAACCCAGCCTAAGACACTATGCGTACAGATACACACGCACATGCATGTATTCACATAGGCCTTCCCAAACACATATATTCATACATATCCACCTATGTAACCACACACATATTTCTTGGTTATTATTGCTGTTGTTGCAAAATTGTATCTATTATACCATTTACTTAGCAATGATTGTGGGGATGGCACAGGACCGGGCAGTGTTTTGTTCTGTTGTGCATAGGGTCGCTATGAGTCGGAACTGACTCGACAGCACCTAACAACAACAATAGCATTTACTTAAAACATCACTTATTCTTGTGTACTTCTTAGTATCATCATTTACCTTGATCAAGTTGTACACACCTCACCCCCATTCAATATTGCCTTTCCCATCACCCAACACAACAAGTGTCTACTACCTGGGAAGTTATTCCCCCTCCCTCACCCTCTCCTCCCTGGTGATCACTTTTTGTAACCTAGATGTCGGGCTTCATGCTCACTGTTGGGTTTCATCATTTGGGGCTGGAGCCATTGTTCTAACCAGTCCAAAGCTTCCTGAGCCCTGATTCAGCCATCCATCATATTAAGCAGTAGCCTTGTGTCACCTATGCACCTGAGCAAAGCGTCACTGTGCCTGCCTCCATATCCTGGAGGACAATGTGGAGCAGGACAGGACTGAGAACTGGACTCTGGAAATGCTGTTGGAGATCCCCTGAGGCCCGGTCTCCATTTGTAGGGTGTTTGATTAGCAATACTACCCACCCAACTGTGCCTCAGTCAAGTCCTGGCTTTGCCACTGATGTGGCTGTGAAGTTGGGAATAATAGTATATTAGCTTCCTAGGGCTCCCGTAACAAACTACCACAATCTGGGTGGCTTAAAAAAACAGAAATGTATTCTGTCACAGTTTAGGAGGCCAGAAGTCCGAAATCAAGGTGTCAGCAGGGTTGATTACTTCTGAGGGCTCTGGAGGAGAACCTGTCCTACGCCTTTCTCCTAGCAACTGGTGGTTAGTATCCTGAGTTCGTAGCTGCATCACTCCAATCTTTGCCTCTGTCTTCACATGGCCTTCTCTGTGTGTGTCTCTGTGTGTCCTCTCCTCATCTTATAAGGACATCAGTTATTTGATGTAGGGCTCACCCTAATCCGGTATGACTTCATTTTAATTAATTACTTCTTCAAAGACACTACTTCCAAATAAGATCACATTCTGAGACTCCAGGTGCACATGAATTTTTGAGGGACACTGTTCAACCACCACCCATCTGCCAGTTTGTAGTACTGGGGTGGCTTGTGAGTTGCTATGATGCTAGAAGCTATGCTACCAGTATTTCAAATGTGTCACCCATGGTGGACAGGTTTCAGTGGAGCTTTCAAACTAAGGCAGACTAGGAAGAAAGGCCTGGTGACCTACTTCCCAAAATTAGCCAGTGAAAACTTTATGGGTCACAACAGAACATTGCCCGATACAGCACTGGAAGATGGCACAGGACCAGGCAATGTTTTACTCTGTTATACTCAACGGCAACTAATAACAATAACCACGACAACATTCAACCCACTACAAGTAGTAAAACTTTCTTATAGGAGAGGGTCAAGGTAGGTAATGTAGAGCAAGGCGTCTCCAACTGTAATGTGGCCACGAACCACCTGGGGATCTTGTGAAAGCGAGATCCTGAGTCAGCCAGCCTGGGGTGGGTCTGCATTGCTCACAGGCTCCCAGGTGATGCCCTTAGTGCTTGTCCACACTCTGAATAGCAAGGATGTTGATGAAAGAAAGGGCTTAGAAACTAGATGTGGGTTAGGGTTCTTACATTTCTTCTGGGATGAGCTTTTCTCAAGCTTCTGCTTCCTCACCCCTGGGTCTTGTGTGAACCGTGCAAGGCACAAAAAGGGTTTTAGTGCGGATTTCCTCCCACAAAGCAGACCCTGAGACAAGGACTTAGATTTAGGTAGTACTGGGGAGACGATCGCATGAAGCACCCATGAGGAAGTGGGGAAAGTGAAAAAAGGAAGAAAGGGAGGGAAGCAAATGAAGGGGGCATTAAATGGCACCTCAACTAGGGCTCCATCCTGCTGTGGACCCATTGAGAATCTGTGGGGACACTCCTCAAAATTGTCCCACTGGGACAATCTATAAATGAACAGATCACTGGAGGGCTGGGATGCCGGGCTAAGCATTGTCCTTCAGTTCCCATCCCCCACCAGGTGAAGGTTGCACTGATTGGAGGAACCGAGAACCGAACCGAACCCGTTGCCACCGAGTCGATTCAGACTCATAGTGACCGAGGGGAGGGGTGGTTAACTCCTCCACACTCCAGGTTGCACATGCCTGCGTCCAGCTTGGCCAGCTCCCCTGGTGCTAGACAAAGCCCTGGCCAGCCAAGAAGAGGAGAGCTGCAGGCACTGGAGTTAGAAAGCTGTTGCTGGCTGGAAAGGGTCTTCTGTAGCTGCAGGTGACCTCAGCTGGGCCAAGGAGATGGGGGGGAGGGCAAGGGGGATCATCATCATCAGCTACAAAAGGCTTCCAAGATTTGCATGCTATCTGTGTCTCTTTGTTGTTGTTGTTAGTTACCGTTGAGTCAGCCCCGACTCCTGGCCACCGTATGTATGCCAGAAAGAAATGTTGCCAGCCCTGCACCATCTTCATGATCATTTGTATGCTTGAGTCCACTGTTGTGGCTATTGTGTCAATCCAACTCATTAAGGGTTTCCCTCATTTTCACTGACTTTCTACTTTACCAAACATGATGTCTTTCCCCAAGGACTGGTCTTTCCTCACGATGTGTCCAAAGTAAGCAAGACAAAATCTCACCATCCCCAATTCTAAGGAGCATTCTGGCTTTATTTCTTCTCTGACAGATTTGTTCATTCTTCTGGCAGTCCATGGTATATTAATATTCTTTGCCAACACCACAGTTCAAATGCATCAATTCTTTTGTCTTCTTTTTTCATTGTTCAGCTTTTGCTTGCTATATTGTCTGTCTCCAATATTGATTGCCTATGGCACTAGAAAAAAAAAATGTCTCTACTAGTCTATTTTGAGTGCATGAGCTACCTAAGTGAGCTTTCACTTACAGTTATTACTATGACTGTAGTCCAGCCCCAGAAGACACCTTACCCATAGGGGTGTCACAGAAGAATCTGTCAATGGTCTGCTGAAGCCCACATATGCTTTGCCCCCACTCTAGGGCCCTGCCTCTCATCGGTAAAATAGTTTACACTCACCCTTAGAGTAATGTAATTATGCTTCTTCAGGGTGACCTTAAAAAGGGGGTATTGTCCTCTCTCACAGTCTCTACCTCTACCTAGTTTCGATCGAGCTGCATTCTTGACACTCAATATCACCATTTCATCTACGTAACAACCCCAGGGTGTTGTTGCTATGATTGTCCCCATTTTATAGCTGAGGAAACTGAGGGTCAGAAAGGCTAAATAACTTACCCAAGGTTGCTTGGTAAGTGGCAGAATCAGGATTCAAGCACAGCCTATCTGATTCACTAGACTCTGGGAATTTCATAGGAAAAACTAGGTAGCAGTGTCCAATGATACTAATCTAAACTACACTTCAGTGACAATCTGTTAGATGAGAATAGTGAGAACCACTTTTATTCATATACAGTTTCTAGTCCTATTATAACACAGTGGGTCCATGAGAGTATGAGTTTTCACTTTAAAAAAATAATTTATTGCAACTTAAATGCACGTATTCCTTTTTGTAAGTTAGCGTGTAGTTACTGTACTCTACGGTGGTTTTTGGGCCCCTGGGTGGCCCAAACAGTTAAGTGCTCAGCTGCTAACCAAAAAACTGGCAGCTCAAGTCCACACAGAGGCACCCTGGAAGAAAGGCCTATTGATCCACTTCTGAAAAATCCTATGAAAACCCTATGAAAAATTCTACAAAAAGCCATTGAAAACCCTATGGAGCAGTTCCACTGTGACACACATGGGGTCACCAGGAGTCAGAATCAACTGGCAGTGGTAGTAGTGATATTGGTATTCACTAGGATGGATGGACTTTTCTTAAATAATTGGTAAATGAACAGATCAAGACTCCAATAAGCAAAAGATGCCTGGAGAAATGGAATAAATAAATAAAATGACTCAATATCATTAGTTAAAAAACAATTTACCGTGGAATTTCCTCAACCTAATGATTCCTTTTTTTTTTTTTTAATGATTCCCCCAGTGTGCCAAATATAGGCTTCCATTCTTACACATGTTTTAGGAACACATCCACAAAATAAGAGAAATCCACCCTTCTGTTCTGCTTGGGGCCATTTTTCCTCCCGTTCCAGGCAACAAACTCCCAAAGGGTGGGGATTGAGTTGGCTCTTTTCTACATCGAGTTTCCTGTGCATCATGTAGACAAGGTCATAAGGTATGAACATAGAGAGCTTTGCTTATTTATTTATCTTTCTACGTGGTATCTTTTTTTAAAAATTGTGGTAAGAATATGCATAATAAAACATTTGCCAATTTGACAATTTTTAAGTATCTTTTTTATTGTTGTAAAAATATAGATAACACATTTGCCAACTCAACCTTTTTTTCCGTGCATAACTCAGTGAGACCAATTACATCAATCATGTTGGGCAACCATCACCAATTATTCATCAATTCAATGATTTTTACATGTATAATTCAGTGATATTGATTATAATCTTCAGGTTGTGCAAACATCGTCACTAACCTCTTCCGACTTATTCCACCACCATTAATGTAAACTCAGTGTCCCCCAAACAGTAATTCCCCCTTCCCCTCTCTCTCCCACCCCACTAATGAGCTTTGGTTTCTATATATTTGCCTGTTTCATATAAGCGGGATCATACAGTATTTGTCCTTTTGTGACTGACTTATTTCTCTCAGCATGATGTTTTCAAGGTTCATCCATGTTGTGACATGCATCAGAACTTCATTTCTCTTTATGACTGAGTAGTATTCCATTGTGTCTACTACACAGAGAGGTTTTGAACCCCAAGAGTAAGCCAGCCTTTGAAAAATGAGCTGATCAGGCTCCTGGGGAAGGAGGGAAAGAGAAGAGTGTAGGATGAGACATGTGAACTTATCTACATTCCTTCAACTCTTAGATTTTGCTTTTGGTTGGTGAACTTCCTGTGTACTTTCGAGAACTCAGGAAAGATGAGGCCCCAGCTTAGTCTCTGCCTTGAAGGAGTTGACATTCCAGTTGGAGAGACAAGCTGACTACACTGGAAACAACTCCTGTACAAGAGAGCTGAGGGATAGTGTGAGAGCACGTGGCTCTGACTAAGTGCTCCAGGGCTTGGGGGAGGGAGAGATTGGTGTGGGCCAAGAGGAAAGTAGGTAAAGTGGAACCAGCCCTGAACTGGTAGTCAAGAGACCTGGGCTCTAGACCAGTTCATCACCTAACACTCTGTATTGCCTTGTACATTCACGTCTCCCTCACAGACCCACCCTCAGCTAGTTTGCAGTCTAGCAGTGGACCCACCCCCAGAACTCCTACAGACGGCTATGATCCCCCAGGAGCAAGGAGGCACATTCAGTCAACCAGCTTTGGTGAAATAGTTGCAGTTCCCCAAACCCACTCAGCTATTCCTGCTTGTGCACCTTTGCTCATGTGGTTCCATCCCCGGGCACCACTCTCCTCATTTTGTCCATCTGGGAAAATTATTCATCTTTCAAAACCCTCTCCAGGAATCACCTCCCTTGTAAGGACTTCGCTGAGCTTTTTCTCTGCCCTCATGCCCCAGCAGAGTTAATCACTTCCTCCTCTGTGCTCCCAGTGGCAGGCTTCTCTCAGTGCCCTGTTAACACTGTACGGAAATTGCCTCTCCACTACTACTTAAAGAAACCCTGGTGGCACAATGGCTTAGTGCTCAGCTGCTAACCAAAAGGTGGGTGGTTTAAACCCACCCATAGGCTCTGCAGGAGAAAGACCCAGAGATCTGCTTCTGTAAAGCTTACAGCCAAAAAAATTCTATGGGGCAGTACTACTCTGTCACATGGGGTCTCTACGAGTCGGAATCAACTCGACGTACCCAACAACAACAGCCTACTACCTATCTCTCTAACCTGCAAGCCCCCTGAAGACAAGAACCGAGACTTAAGTTTGTACCCAGTGCTGGGCACAGGGCCTGGCCCAGAGCAGTGGCTCCTTCAGTAAATCTTTGTTACATCACACAGAACCAAATCCAAATGAGAATGAACTCTTCAACTAACTTAATCATACATCAGTTCAGTTCGCTTCTCGGGTGCCCTTGGTAGAGAGGGAACTTGGAAGCATGACTGGTTTGTGGGCTTTGCAGAGTGTGACAGACAAAGAGATGCTGAGAGACATTTTGCCAAATGGCACTTTAAAGGAGCATCTATAAATGGAGACCAATGCTCTGCTGCCACCCCCTCCTCAGGCATCAATGACAACTCAAACTCCATGTTGCTGTTTTTGTTATTGGCTGCCATTGAGTTGCCCTAACTCATGACGACCTCGTGCACAATGGGATCAGACCATTGTGATCCATATGGTTTTCACTGGCTGATTTTCGAAAGTAGATTGCCAGGCTTTTCTTTGTAGTCCGTCTTAGTCTGGAAGCTCCACTGAAACCTACTCAGCATCATAGCAACATGCAAGCCTCCAATGACAGACAGGTGGTAGCTGCACGTAAGGTGCACTGGCTGGGGGTCGAACCTGGGTCTCCTGGATGGGAGGCGAGAATCCTACCACTGAACCACCAATGCCCGCTCAAACTCCATAGGGCCTATTTAATATACTAGGACCAGCCATACTGAATTTGACAGCCACAGAGGCTCACTGGGTTGGGGATGTCCATTGTGTTGCACAAAGACAACCTCCCCCGCCAGCCCCCGAGCTCTGCACTGCAGTAGCCTTGCACCACAAATGAGCAGAGGGGTAAGACGGACTAACTGTTGGTTGAGTGGCCCTCCCCTTCTGCTGTCTGTCTCCCATTAGGAAGGAACCAGAGGAGGCAGAGAACAATAATAGAAAGCATAGTCTACACACTACAGAGGCTGCAAAGTAAATATAACATCCCAGAACTCAGGCTCCCGTTGACTGCCGTTGCTGCTGGGTGTCATTCAGTCGATTCTGACTCATGGCAACTCCATGTGTGCAAAGTAGAACTGTGCTCCATAGAGTTTTCAAGGCTGTGACCTTTCAGAAATAGGTCACCAGGCCTGTCTTTCGAGGAGCCTCTGGGTGGGTTCGAACCACCAACCTTTCAGCTGGTAGTTGAGGACTTAACCGTTTGTGCCCCCCAGGGACTCCTCCCTTTGATTGGTAGGTGAGAAATCCGTGCTAATGAGGGCAACAGCATGAACCCAGCCCTCTAGCAGCCAGCATGGGTTCACTGTTTTCCAGCCACAGACTTCACTTTTAAGAGCCTTATAAATCTGCACACCGGGCCCAGGGGAGAGCATGTGGCAGCTCAGCGCCAGCCCAGTCATTTCTACCCTGGGAGCAGAGCCGTCTAGAGCATCATCCTGGAGCATAGAGGGCAACATGTTCACCATGTGTTGGTCCCGCTTGTCTGTGCTGTCTTGGAAATGAGGCAAATGTGATTATCTTCCAACCAGAGGCATGTCAACATCATGGGTCAGCCCTCTGTATTGCTCAGCTGAGGCCAGTTCAGCTGGGAAAAGGAGAAGGAGCAAAGAAGTGAGCCCCAGTGGAGGCCTGGTGTCAAACACCGTCCGCCATAAGACACCATAACACAGAGTCACAGGCCAGTGCAAGGGTGGGGGAAGGAGTTCGGACCAGCCCCTTCCACACACCTTTCACAATCCCATCTTTTCAATGCAAAAAGTCTGAGATCTGTGTTAAAGTCTGTGATGAGCATGGCAGGCAGGTGAGTGAGGGAGCAGACACTTGGGACAAACTTCTAAGCTAGTGTCTTTGCAAGTAACTTGGCTCTTTTATTAGTCTGACGCCCCATACCCATTGCCAAAGATGGCCGGTAAAAGATGGCAGTTGCAAAAGTCTCTGGAGTCCACACAGACCTGGATCCAGCTCCTAGCTCTGTTCTGAACGTTAGATTAGTTCAGGCCCCAGAGCTGACCTGTGGCTGGGATTCAGGCTCAGTCTGATTCAGGGTCTGGGGTCAGCCTCCGTCTACACTCACTGGGCCCCACGCAGCCTAGCGCCACATGCTCAGTGGCATTAACCCCAAACTCTGACCAACCAGGCGCAGTCTCCAGGCACAGCTTCATTTAAAAATGTGTTAAGATGCCAGTGAACAGTGCACTAATGAAATCCACAGATGAGCTAAAACCGGGCTGTTGAGACTCAGCCAAGACTGAGCCTGAGTCTCTAAAGGGCCCAGGAGGTTAGAAAGAGGGTGAGGAAATAAGCGAGTGAAATTCAGCCTGGACAGTGGCCAACTAACCTCATGCGCAGGCTGCCAAATTTTCCCCACACAGTTACCAGGAGGTGGGAGGCCTGGGGAGAGCAGTAGAGCGAAGGGAGCCAGAGGGGCGGGATGTGGTAGTGGCTTAGGGCGGGTGGTTTGGGCCCAGTCATTTGGGGGTGGGCACATGGAGCAGGGAGCGGGCTTCTGCCCACGTAGGCACAGAGGAATTTCCAGGAGGCCCTGCAGGACCAAGGAATTCCAGGGAGAGCAGAGCTTTAGAGGCACTGACCAGGGAGGGATATGTCAGGGGTACCAAGATCCCTAGTTCCCACTTGTCCCCTGGGGAGCCCCCAAAGCAAACCCAAACCAGTTGCTGTCGAGTCAATGCTGACTCATGGTGACCCCATGTATGTCAGTAGAACTGTGCGCCACAGGGTTTTCATTGACTGGTTGTTTTGGAAGTAGATCATCAGGCCTTCTGAGGCATCTCTGGGTGAACTTGAGCCTCCAACCTTTTGTTTAGCAGCTGAGTGTGTAAACCATTTGCATCTCCCCCCAGGAAAAACTAGACTTGGCAAAAGATGACAGCGATAAAGTCTCTGGAGCAGACAGACCTGGGTCTGACTCCTAGCCCTGTTCTGAACCTTTAGGCTAGTTATCTTACCTCCGTCGTCCTCAGTTTCTTTATCTGTAAAGTGGGATGATTATTTGACCTTCCTCTAGGGTTGTCCCAAGGACAAAATAAGATAATGCTTGTGAAGCAGTAAGCACAGTTCTTGGCACACAGCTTTAACCAAGAGGAGGAAACAGATGACCGTGCTGCTGGAGCCCCACCATGGTGTTCTTCCATGCCCTTTCCCCTCTGAACCTGCCCTTCCTGTGGCTCTAGACCAATCCATTCACTCCCCAGCTCAAAATCAACTGTCCATTCCAAACACTGCTTTCTGCCAAGCCTCAATTACTAAAAGATCCGGCACTACCATGTTAATGGCCAATCATGGTTGAATCTCTTATTCCTTCATAGCTCATGCATTAATGGAGGCCAGCACAACTTTAGCTAGAACCAAAAATTTTGAACTTTGAGCTTTTCCTCAAAGATCTGTAAAACAAGTTCTAATGTGTCATTTGTGAGTAACGGACAATATCTCAGTGTCTGGGCTGATTAACTTTGGTTGCCATGGCCCAGTGGGGGCCAAGATTGTGGATTCCCTTCCAGTGTGGACCATTTTTTGTTCACTGTAGCCATAGCCATGGGCTAAGCCTTAACTGAACCCTAGCCTTAGCCTCAGCTTGTGCCCCCAACCCTAATCTGCCTTCTTAAGATAGAATGTGAAAGGCTCAAGCCAAACTCATTCCCATTATAGGCAAAGTATCTGAAGTCATCTTATGGGAATGACATTGAGCTCTTGGTTCCTTTTCTATCTACTATGACCTCTCAATGAATCTGAAGTTTCACAGGCTAATCTCCCCGAAAGAATTACAGATCCTTGGAACTTGCCCTCTGGGCACTTACAGTCTCAAGCTGGTGGTGACAACAGTGAGAGAGCAAAAGGCAATGCACGAATGAATAAGATGTTCTCTCTCTTTGAATCAAGGTTAAAGGACCTGGTGGAGCCTGATGCCATGATGAGGATGAGCCTGTCGGGTGCCCAGGCAGAGCTGGATGCAGGAAGTAGGCTGCTGCTCTCTCGTGGATCCGTGAAGTCTTTGAGCAGCTAGTCTTTTTCCCCCCTTGGAGCACCCAGATTATGCCAACCTCCAACAAGACCGTCAAAGACAGGCCTGCTGGTAAGACCCACGGCCTGGGAACTTGGCCCAGACCCCAGCAGAGGGAACTGGCTCCCATCTGGAATATTCCTTACCATGAGCAGTTCCAGTATGAGACTCTGAACCATCCTGCCGGATTTCTCAGGCCAGCTCCACTTTCTCACATTCAGGCTTTTGGTCAGGCCAAGTGTCCAGAGTTCTGGCCTGTGTTCTGCATAAATAGAAGGCCTAGAAAGGAAATGTTCAACCAACAAGCTTCAGCCAACTCTTGTCACCTCAGTTATTCCAATGTCCCCCTCAACGCCAAGGCCTCCTCTAGTCAGCTGCAGCCAGCTATGTTCTTGCTCGTAGTTTTCTTTTAAATTGGTCCTTATGTCTGGCTACTTCACAGAGTAAATCCTGCCTCCCCATCTGCTGCCTAAGGGGCCTTGTCTCCCCATCAATCTGGGAGCTTGCATGAGCAGGACCTACGCTTTCCTCCTTCTTGTGCTCCTGTGAAGAAGGTCAGGGCTCTTGCAGTCAGTGGACATTCTGATTCATTCATTCATTCATCCAACAAATATTTGTGGAGCACTTACTATGTGCCAGTCTGAGATAGTATATGACAGTGAACAAAACAAAGTTCTGGCCCTCATGAACCTGGCATTTTAGTGGGGGGCAAATGAGGGCCCAGGGAAGGGAAACCAGGAAAAAGCACTTATATAACCAAAAGGTATTGAGCATCTACTGTGTTCCAGGTTTTAGGCTAGGCCCTAGAGGTACAATGCCAAGGCAGACCTGGTACTTGGCCAGGAGGAGCCACCAGTCAGGCTGCTGTTGTGGCCACCCTTCCAGAGGAAGTATTTTCTCCTAGAATTCTGGCTGGAGATAGCTCCATTGGCCCTGGTCAGCTTCCCGCCACTCTTCATCCCTTTATCCTTTTCTCTTCCACCAGGAGCACAGGTTGGCTGAGATCCCACAGACAGCCCTTCATACAGACATGTGCAAGGAGTCAGGCTGGTGAAAGCCATGGGGAAATGGAGCTGGTTTCCAGGTCATCCTCAGAGCAGAGGGAGCAGACCACGGAGAGAAGCAGCAGCATCCTCCCTTTATGGGCTATTGTTAACATCCCCATCACCTGCACTGACCAACTGACCAGTGGGTGAATCAAAGCCCAGCTCCCCCCACCACCTGCTTGCTCCAAGGAGATGCTCCAGCAAGGCAGGCATCTGGGGCCAGGGTTCTACTGTGAGCTTAAGGAGGCCAGGAAGATTGTTTGGCCTAGGGGCTGGCTGGAAGAGGAGACACAATTGCCTTGGAAACAAACAAGTGAAGACTGGTCCCAAGCAAAGTGGCAGGGTAGAGTGCCCAGGAGGCTGCAGGGATGGCGTGGTGGGCATAAAGATACCCTACTCAGATCTCCCTTCAAGAGAACCTGCCGCAGGGAGCATAATTAACTGACAGTCCCAGCTGCCACACTTTGGATCTGTGGTGGGGTGTTCACACGAAGGCCATGTTTCTTTCCCCCAGGCTGCTTCCAGCCAATGACTAAGCCTGGCAACGATACTAGTCCCAGCCCATTCCTGCCTAACATGGGACTCCTCCAACAGGCAAACTGCTCGGGGATTCCCCGTCAATCTGGCCAAGTTTCTCTCAGAACCACACTGCAGTCCAAGACTCCTCCTACTCAATCCTCCTTCCTTTCCCCTCTCAGAAAGGCCCTGGTCCTGGGGAGCTCCCAATCCAGTGGGGAGACAGACAGGATCCTATTGGGGAAAATAGACTACAGGGGAAGAATTCGAGGAAGATTTGGGTGGAGGATACCCATTGCTGCTTTACTAGTTCTAGAAGCAGGAGAGAGTTTAGGCGAGAATAATCAGGGAAGCCATGAGGATGGGGATCCAGAACTGGACTCCAGGCATCCCTACCTCCATCTACACAGAATTATCCCCTTCCTGCCTTTCCCTGTCTGTCCAGTTGCTCTGGGGCTCCCTGCCCCTGCTCCCTGGGCCTGGCCACATGGTGGCTCCCAGTACCAGGGGTGGGGGTGAGGAGATGTGGGCTGGTTGGAGTGTACCCAGCCCACAGAACCCAGCTGCAGGGCACAGGGCCAAGCTGACAATGCCAGCCAGCAGAGACAGAGTGGCAACTGCTGCCGTCGCCTCCGAAATAACAGTTGAGGTTTTCTCCTACTTTGGGGTTTCAAAACTATTTCCATTGCTATTATGCCTTTGTCTTTGCCCTATTTTTCCTTTTCTTTTAATAGCGTTGATGGTTGTGCCTGGAAGTGAGACAGGGAGGTCAGGGCAGGAGCCAAGAGAATAGTGAAGTCAGCAGAATATGCTTTGGACTCTGCTCTCAACTTCTCTTCTAGCACCCCTCACTCCCATCCCTGGGGCCTGTATCTCCACAGCAGTTCTTCCCTGGGCTTGTTCTCCATGGACAAGGACCAGCAGGGCTCCTAATCTGCTCTATTTTCTCCCCCATCATGACTTCCCTTGCCTGTGGCCCATTCTTTAAGCATCCAGCTCTCTGGTGGCAAATGAGGACATTCACTCTGCCCTGGGCCGCCTTCCCCTCCTACTGCGCACCCTTTCCCTGGACAGTCTCACCCACACCCATGGCCTCCATTACAATTTATCTGCTATAAATCCCATATTTCTTTCTCCAGCCCCCACCTCTCCTCCAAGTACCCAGCCCACATATCCAGCCGCCCTTTCCACTTGAATAGCTCACTGGCACCTCAAATTCCACATGTCTACAACTGAACTCATCATCTCCACTTCACCCACCTGCTAATAAACAATCCAATCCTCCAAAAAAGAAAACTATCTTCTCTTGCCCCAGTTTTCTCCACCTCAGTGAATGGCCCTGCTATTCTTCCTGGTATAATGTACCTTCTGATATGATGGAATGACAAGAGTCATCATCTTGGTGGTATTCTTCCCCAAAATCCATAACCTCAGACTAATCAAGAGAGAATGCCAGACAAACCCAAATTGAAAGAATTATACAAACTACCTAATACTCTTCAAAAGTGTCGAGGTCATGAAAGACAAGGAAAAACTGAGAAACTGCCACAGATTGGAGGAAATTAGGAGATATGACAACTAACCACAATGTGGGATCCTGGAACAGACAAAGGACATTAATTGGAAAATCCAAATTATGTCTGTAGTTTAGTTAATATTATCATACCAATGTTAACTTAGTTTTGATCAATGTGCAATGTTTACGTAAGATGTTAATACTAGAGGGGATTGGGTAAAAGATATATGGGAACTGTACTATTTTTTCAATTCTTCTGTAAATATAAAATTATTTCAAAATAAATTTCAAAAAAAATCCTCAATCCAAAAGAGGGCGAAAAAGAAGGAAAAGTTAACAAAGAACAGATGGGAAAAATAGAAAACAAATAGAAGACCTAAATCCAACCATATTGATAACTGTTAAATGTAAATGGACTCTAAATGTACAATTAAAAGTTAGGGATTACACTACTGGATTAAAAAAAATTGGACTCAACTTTTTGTTTTTGTTGGCTACAAGAAATATCCTTTAAGTATAAAGCCATAAAAAAAAAAAAAGGACATAAAAGACATAGCATAGGTTAAAACTAAAATGGTGGTAAAAGGTATACCAAGGATGGTTACATTAATTTCAAGCAAAGTCAATTTCAAGACAAGGAATATTACCTGGCGTAAAGGGGGACATTTATAATGATAAAAGGGTCACTTCATCAGGACGACATTACAATCCTAAATGCGTATGTACTGAATAACGAGCTTCAAAATACATGAAGCCAAAACTGACAGAACTGAAACAAGAAATAGGCAAATTCACAATTAAAGTTAGAGACTTTAACACTCCTCTCCCAGTAATTGATAAAACGAGCAAAGAGAAAATCAGTAAGGATGTACAGGACTTGAACAACGCTATCAGTCAACTTGACCTAATGACATGAATAGAGCACTACACCCAACACCTGCAGAATACACATTCTTCTCAGGGACATATGGAACATTCTCTGGATAGAACATATGCTGGCCGTAAAACAAGACTTGATAAATTTAAAGGACTGAAGTCATACAAAGTGTGTTCTCTGACCACAACAGAATTAAATTGGAAATCGATAACAAAAGATGTCTGGAAAATCCTTAAGTATTTGGAAATGAAATGACACATTTCTAAATAATCCATGGATCAAAGAATAAATAAAAAAGGCAATTAGAAAAGTATTTTGAAATGAATAAAAAGGAGCTTACAAAAATTGGTGGAATGCCTCTAAACCTGTACTTTAGGGGGAAGTTTATAGCACTAAATACCTATATTAGAAAAGAAGAAAAGCCTCAGATCAATAACCTCAGCTTCCACTTCAAGAAGCTAGAAAAAGAAGAGTAAATTAAGCCAAAGTAAGTAGAAGAAAAGAAATAATAAAGGTAAGAGCAGAAATCAATGAAATAGCAACCAGATACATAATAGAGAAAACAAATTCAACCAAAAGCTGGTGCTTTGAAAAGATCAATAAAATTGATAACCTAGGAAAGAGGAGGGGCAGGGAGAAAAATATTGATAAATCTCTAGTTATGTGGTACTGGTTACATAGGTGTATACATTTGTCAAAACTCATTGAATTGTATGCTTATAATGGGCGCATTTTATTGTATATAAATTTAACAAAAAAATGAACAAAAGATTTGAACTGACAGTGCACACAAAAAAAAGACAACAAATGGCCAATAAACACATGAACAGGTGTTCAACATCATTAGTCATCAGTGAAATGTAAATGAAAGCCATAATGAGATACAGGTACACACTGACTAGAATGGCTAATTTTTTTTTTTAATTGATAATACCAACCTGGATTTGGAGCAACTGGAACTCTCTTCCATTGCTGGTCGGAGTATAAAATGGTATAACCATTGTGGAAATTGGTCTGGTAGTTTCTCATAACATTAAACACAAGCCAATGTATTGGTTCAGTATTTCCACTCCTAGGTATTTATCCAGGAGAAATTAAAGCATAGTAACCCCAAACTGGAAACAGTCCAGGTTCAACAGGTGAATGGGTAAGCAAATTGTGGTAAATCCATACAATAGATCAATAGTATATCAATACAACAGTATATCACTATATGTTATAATTTTTATCAATATATAACATATACAATGGCATATTAATATAATGGATATTCAGCAATAAAATGTGGCCAGTGCAATATTTCACTGCTACAAACTACTGATAAATGCTATAACATGGAGAACCTCAAAAACATTATGCTAATTTAAAGAAGCCAGACACAAAAGCCTAGATACTGTATGATTCCATTTATTTCAAATTCTAAAATAGGCAAAACTAACCTATAATGAATGACAGAAAGCACGACAGTGGTAGTCAAGGTCAGGGAGTGAGGGTGACATTGATTGTAAATGGCTTCAAGGACACTTTTTGCCATGATGGAGATGGTGGGAATCTTGATTACAGTGGTGGTTACACACAGGGTCATTCCTAGGATGCTCAAGGCCTGGGCAAATATTTTTTGTGAAGTCCCTGTCTATATAAACTATCATATAGCTTATCCAAACTATTGAATAGTTTACCCAAAACTCAGTTGATTGGTACCATTCTGGTGGCCCAAACTCATGCAGTTCTGTGAAAGAAATATTGCACTGGTCAGCGAGCCATCTCATTGCAGCCCTCCTAGAGTCCAGTCTTCCTTAGGTGATCCTATAGAATGATCCCATAGATGACAGGCTTGGAATTCCTTAGGACATCTTGTCAACACCAAGCACTGGGGTTAGGGGAAGAGGGTAGAGGATCAGAGAGTGCCCCAAAGAGGGGAAACATGAACTGGGGTCCCATACTCACTTGGATCCATTCTGGGCTATGAGTAAACCCAACCCCAATGACACAGCTGGCCCCACCCCGTCCCTGCACTGGAGGGGACTTAGAAAATTTCAAGGAAAAAGGCGGAGCCAAGGTAGAGGACTAGTCAGATGTGCTAAGCTATCCCCTTGCAACAAAGACTCAAAAAAAAAAAAAAAGTAAAACAGGTATCGGTATCAACTCTGGAACCCCAAGCCTTAAATGAATATATAAAGTATTAGATCGGAAGCCACTGAGAAGAAGAAACTGATAGAAAACGGCGAATGAGCAAAGATACGGAGTAGAGGTTCCTGGCCAACTGACAGGACACAGCGTGGACATCTTGGAATAAAGCCAACTACCCCTGCATGAAGAATGCATGAAGGCATCTTCACAGAATTCCCAGTAGGAAATAGAGGTACGGTATGGACACACCCAGAGCTAAGTAAGACCACATTTGCTAGCTGCAGTGCAAGGAAGTACCCAGACACTCTCACACTGTAACCACAAGAACATGCTCCTAAAACCTGTATCCCTCTGGTGAATAGCAGCAAGAACTGCCCTACCCCAGCCGGGGACCACAGTATGAACCCTCGCTATTGCCCTCCTCCGTCTAGCCCCATCCACCCCTCCCTTTGGCCCACTCCTGCCTCTCTCCTCCACCCCACTGAGGGCTGTGCCCCCAAGCAGGATCTGCCAGGACCCCTAGACCCCTCCCCACTGCCTCTGGCCCTGCCCCACTGAGCATGTGCCCCTGAGCAAGACCAGCCCAGACACCCAGACTCCCAGACCCCTCCCCACCACCTCTGGCCCCATTCCGCCAAGCATCATGCCCCTGAGCGGGACCAGCCCAGACCCCCAAACCCTCAAACTCCTCCCTGTTACCTCTAGCCCAGCCCTGCTGGAGCTTCTGCCCCGAGCGGAACCAGGCTGGCCCCCAGCCCCCACACCACTGGCCCCAGTTCATGACGCAGACAAACTACCCATTCCTGTCCCTCCTCACCCACTGGACCTGCCCTGCTGCACCATAGCTGAGCAAATAGCCCTGCCCACCTGGACAAGGTGGTGAGAAATCTTGTGCCCACAGATGAATAAGCAACAAAACACACCCAGCCCGCCTGCCCAGACATAACCAAACCAAACAAAACAAAAAAGCAGGACAAAACAAACAAACCTACAACCAATAAACGAAGAAAATAATACCTAAATGTCTCAGAGACAGCAGACAATATCAAAACATATTAAAAAAAATAAATAAGGACAGGGCGGCTCCAGTAATTGACCAAAATAAAGCACCAGATGACCTTCCAGTAGAAGAAAAGGGACAGACAGAAACTACTTGGCAAGGAATTCAAAAGTCTAATATTCGGGGCCCTCCAAGAGATTAAGAAAGAGATCAAGGAAAACACAAACAAAACTAAGGAAAAAATAGACAAAATCATGAAAATATAGACAAAACCAACCAAAACAAAGCCCAAATCAAGGAAAACACAGACAAAGTAATGGAATAATTCAGGAAAATAATACAACAACAAAAGGTCAAAATCAATAAACAATTAGAAATCATACAAAAACAGCAATTAGAAATCCAAAAGATAAACAACAAGATTTCAGAAATGGACAATGCATTAGAAGGTTTTAGAAGCAAATTTGAAACAATGGAAGATAGAATCAGTGAAATTGAAGAAAAATCCATATATGCCAACTTGACTGAGGAAAAATCAGAGAAAAGAATGAGGAAAAATGAAGAAAACCTAAGAACAATGTAGGATACAATCAAAAGCAAAAATTTGTGCATGACCGGAGTTCCAGAACAGGGAGAGAAAACGGAAAGCAGAGAGAGGATTTGCTGACAGAAAACTTCCCTGATACTATGAAAGATGAAAAATTGACCATCTAAGAAGCTCGACACCCCCATATAAGGTAGACCCCCCAAAAAGTCATCAAGACATATCATAATCACACTCACCAAAACCAAAGGCAAACAAAGAATTCTGACAGCAGCTCTAGAAAAATGAAAAGTCACATACAAACGGGAAACAATAAGACTAAAGCTCTGATTACTTGGCAGAAACCATGCAGGCATGAAGGCAATGGGATGGCATATATAAAATCTTGAAAGAAAAAAATTTCCAACCAAGAATAATATATCCTGCAAAACTCTCACTCAAATATGATGGCAAAATTATGACATTTCCAGAGAAACAGAAATTAAGGGAATATATAAAAGATAAATGAAACTTACAAGAATTATTAAAGAGACCCTTTTGGTTAGAGAACAAACAACAACAGACAACAACCTGAATCTAGGACACAGGTCAGCATCACTCAGATACGATCCTAGGTAATGAACTCACAAGGGAGAAACAAAACTAAAAGATTTACAACAGGGAACCAGAGATGTCAATCTGTAAGCCACAGATGTCAATCTGTAAATGATGGCAGAACAACAAAAGGGGGAAAAAATGGTGTAGGTATAGAACTTCCAAATGGAGTGGAAGTCAAGGTGACTTCAAGTAATAAAAGACTAGTTCAAACTTTGGAAGATAAGGCTAGATTTCAAGGTAATCATAAAGAAAGTTAATAAACCTACA
Source organism: Loxodonta africana (assembly GCF_030014295.1). Lineage (NCBI taxonomy): Eukaryota > Metazoa > Chordata > Mammalia > Proboscidea > Elephantidae > Loxodonta > Loxodonta africana. The sequence continues at coordinate 151,794,061 of NC_087369.1, forward strand.
GTTGTCAGGTGCAGTTGAGTTAGTTCTGACTCACAGCAATCCTATGTACCACAGAATGAAACACTGCCCAATCCTGCACCGTCCTCACAATTGTTATTATGCTTGAGCCCATTGTTGCAGCCACTGTGTCAATCTATCTCATTGACGATCTTCCTCTTTTTCTGACTCTCTACTTTACCAAGCATGATGTCCTTCTCCAGGGACTGGTCCCTCCTGATAACATGTCGAAAGTATGTGAGATGAAGTCTCACCATCCTTGCTCACCATCCTTGCTTCTAAGGAGCATTCTGACTGTATTTCTTCCAAGACAGATCTGTTCCTTCTTCTGGCAATCCATGATATATTCAATATTATTCATCAGCATCATAATTCAAAGGAGTCAATTCTTCTTCGGTTTTCCTTATTTATTGCCCAGCTTTTGCAAGCATATGAGGCAATTGAAAACACGTGGTTTCAACAAAACTGTTCCTCAGAATGAAGAAGAAAAACATAAAGTCTCAATAAACATAAAATCCACAAAAACAAAGGAAATGAACAGAAATTCTGCAAACAAAGGAAACAGTACAGGAGAGTAAGAAGAACAAAGAAAAAGTCAGCACCACAAAAAAAAAGCACTACAAAATGACAGCAATAAACTCACACCTATCAATAATCACACTGAACATAATGGCTTAAATGCACCTGTAAAGAGACAGAGAGAGACAGCACAGATTAAAAAAAACATGATCCATCAATATGCTATCTACAAGAAACAAAGACATAAAAATATTAAAAATCAAAGGATGAAAAAACATATCAAGCAAACATCCATCAAAAAAGACTAGGAACTATGGGATAGACAGTGATACTGGTGAAGAACGAGCTTCTTGGATCAAGTAGACACATGAGGCTACGTTGGCATCTCCTGTCTGAAGGGGTGATGAGAGGGCAGAGAGGATCAGAAGCTGGCCAAATGGACTCGAAAAGAAATAGAGGAGGGAAGTAGTGTGCTGTCTCATTAGGGAGAGAGCAATTAGGAGTCTATGGCAAGGTGTTTATAAATTTTTGTATGAGAGTCCGACTTGATTTGTAAACTTTCACTTTAAGCACAATAAAAATTTTTTTTAAAAAGTAAAAAAAAAAAGACTAGGAGTGGCAATACTAATCTCAGATAAGATAGACTTTAAGGGAAAATCCACAGTAAAAGACAATGAAGAACATTATATAATGATTAAAGGGACAATCCACCATGACGACATAACCATAATAAATATCAACCCACCCAAAGACAGGGCTCCAAAATACATAAAACATATTCTAACAGCACTGAAAAGAGAAACTGACAGTTCCACAATAATAGTAGACTTCAGCACACCACTCTCGTTAAAGGACAGAACGTCTAGAAAGAAACTCAACAAAGATACAGAAGCTCTAAAGGCCAAAATCAACCAACTTGACCTCATAGACATATATAGAACACTCCACCCAACAGGAGCAAAGCATACATTCTTTCCCAACACACATGGGATGTTCTCCAGAAAAGACCGTATCTTAGGCCACAAAGCAACCCTCAACAAAATCCAAAACATTGAGATAATATAAAGCATCTTCTCTGATCACAATACCATGAAAGTAGAAATTAATAACAGGAAGAACAAGGAAAAAAATCAAATATATGGAAACTAAATGACATCTTGCTTAAAAAACACTGGGTAATAGAAGAAATCAAAGATGGAATAAAAAAGTTTCTAGAATTAAATGAGAATGAAAACACATCACACCAAAACCTTTAGAAATAGCAAAGGCAGTGCTCAGAAGTCAATTTACAGCAATAGATGCACACAACAAAAAAGAGGAAAAGGATAAAACCAAAAGGTTAGCTTTACAACTCAAACAAACAGAGAACAGCAAAAGAAGCCCACAGCCACCAGAAGAAAGGAAATAATAAAGATCAGAGCAGAAATAAATGAAATAGAGACTAGAAAATCAATAGAAAGAATCAATAAAAACAAAAGCTGGTTTTTTTGACAGGATCAACAAAATTGACAAACCACTGGCCAAACTGACAAAAGAAAAACAGGAGAGGAAACAAATACCCCAAATAAGAAATGAAATGGGATATATTACAAGAGACCCAAGTAAAATAAAAAGGATCATAACAGAGCACTATGAAAAACTGTGCTCCAACAAATTTGAAAACCTAGAGGAAATAGACAAATTTGTAGAAACACACTACCTACTTAAACTAACAGAAACTGAGGTCAAAAATCAGAACAGACCCATAACAAGAGAAGAGATTGAGAAGGTAATAATAAAAAAAAAAAAAACTCCTAACCAAAAAAAGCCCTGGCCCAGAAGGCTTCTCTGGAGAATTCTACCAAACACCCAGAGAAAAGCTCACGCCAGTACTACTCAAACTTTTCAGAACTTAGAAAATGAAGGGGTACTTCCAAACTCATTCTATGAAGCCAGCATAACCCTGATACCAAAACCAGGCAAAGACACATACACAAAAGAAAATTATAGACCAATATCTCTTATGAATACAGATGCAAAAATTCTCAACAGAATCCTAGCCAACAGAATTCAGCACCATATTAAAAAAAAATAATACACCACAACCAAGTGGGATTCATACCAGGTATGCAAAGATGGTTCAACATTAGAAAATTAATCAACATAATCCACCACATAAATAAAACAAAAGAATCACATGATCACCTTACTCTACACAGAAAAGGCATTCGATAAAGTCCAACATCCATTCCTGATTAAAAAAAAAAAAACCCTCAATAAGACAGAGATAGAAGGGAAATTCCTCAACATAACAAAGGGCAAAATCAACAGCCAACATCATTCTCAATGGAGAGAGGCTGAAAACATCCCACCTGAGAACAGGAACAAGACAAGAATGCTCTTTATCACCACTCCTATTTAACATTGTGCTGGAAGTCCTAGCTAGAGGCAAAAAAAAAGAAATAAAGGGCATCCCAATTGGTAAGGAAGAAGTAAAACTCCCTATTTGTAGATGATTATGATACTATACATAGAGAACCCTAAACATTCCACAAGAAAACTGCTGGAACTAATAGATTCACAGAGAAACAGGATACAAGATGAACATACAAAAATCAGTTGGATTCCTATACACCAATAAAGAGAACTATGAAAAGGAAATCAAGAAAGCAATACCATTTATAATAGCCTCTAAAAAAAGTAAAATACTTAGGAACAAATCTAACCAGGGTTCTATAAGACCTATCAAAAGAAAACTACAAAACACTACTGCAAGAAACCAAGAGACTTACATAAATGGAAAAATATACCATGCTCATGGATAAGTCGACTCAACATTGTGAAAATGTCTATTCTACCTAAAGCAATTTACAAATACAATGCAATCCCAATCCAAATACCAACAGCATTTTTAACGAGATGGAAAAACTGATCATTAACTTTACATGGAGAGGAAAGAGGCCCTGGCTAAGTAAAGTGTTAATGAAGAAGAAGAACAAAGTAGGAGGCCTCATACTACCTGACCTCAGAACCTACTACACAGCTGTGGTAGTCAAAACAACCTGGTACTGGTACAATGACAGACACATTGACCAATGGAACCAAATCAAAAACCCAGAAGTAAATTGATTTACCTCTGGTCACCTGATCTTTGACAAATGCCCAAAGTCCATTAAAAGGGGAAAAGACAGTCTTTTTAACAAATGGTGCTGGCAAAACTGGATGTCCACCCGTAAAAAAAAAAAAAGAAAAAGAAAAAGAACCCATATCTCACACCATACACAAAAACTAAATCAAAATGGATCAAAGACCTAAATATAAAACCAAAAACTAAGATAAGGGAAGAAAAAATAGGGTCACCACTAGGGACCCTAATATATGGCATAAACAGGATACAAACCATAATTAACAATAAATAAAGACTAGAACATAAGCTAGATAACTGAGATCTTCTAAAAATTAAACACTTATGCTCATCAAAAGACTTCACCAAAAGAGCAAAAAGAGAACCTACAGACTGGGAAAAATTTTTTGGCTATGACATATTCGACTAAGGTCTTATCTTTAAAAATCTATAAGAAAACCTAACTCTTCTACAATAAAACAACAAATAATCCAATTAAAAAATGGGCAAAGGGTATGAACAGACACTTCACCAAAGAAGACATTCAGGCAGCTAACAGACACAGGAGGAAATGCTCCAGATCGCTAGCCATTAGAGAAATGCAAATAAAAACTACAATGAGACACCATCTCACCCCGCTATTACTGGCAGAAATAAAAAAACAGAAAGTAACAACTGTTGGAGAGGCTGCGGAGAGATTGCAACTCTTATGCACTGCTGGTGGGAATGCAAAATGGTACAACCATTTTGGAAAATGATATGGTGCTTCCTTAAAAAACTAGCAACAGGAATACCATGTGATCTAGCAATCCCACTCCTAGGAATATATCCTAGAGAAATAAGAGCCATCATAAGAATAGACATATGCACACCCATATTCACTGTAGCATTATTCACAATAGCAAAAAGATGGAAACAACCTAAGTGCCCATCAACAGATGAATGGATAAACAAATCACGGTACATACACACAATGGAATACTACGCAACAATTAAGAACAAGGATGAATCTGTGAAACATCTCACAACATAGCTGAATCTGGAGGGCGTTATGCTGAGTGAAATAAGTCAATCCCAAAAGGACAAATACTGTATGAGACCACTATTATAAAAACACATGAAAACGTTTCTGCACAGAAACAAACTTTGATGATTTCGAGGGAGGGGAGTGGTAGGGATGGGAAAACACTAACTAGATAGCAGATAAGTGGTAACTTTGGTGAAGGGCGAGACAGTACACAACACTGGGGAAGTCAGCACAACCAAGGCAAAGTCATAGAAGCTTCATGGACCCATCCAAACTCCCTGAGGGGCTGAGTTACTGGGCTGAGAGCTTCGGGGACCATGGTCTCGGGGGACATCTAGCTCAATTGGCATAACATAGTTTATAAAGAAAATGCTCTACATCCAACTGTGGTGAGTAGCATCTGGGGTCTTAAAAGCCTTAGAGTGGCCATCTAAAATACATCTACTGGTCTCACCCCATCTGGAGCAAAGGAAAATGAAGAAACCCAAAGACACAAGGGAAAGATTAGTCCAAAGGACTAATGGACCACAAATACCACAGCCTCCACCAGACTGAGTACAGCACAGCTAAATGGTGCCCGGCTACCACCACTGACTGTTCTGATAGGGATCACAAGAAAGGTTCCTGAACAGAGCACAAGAAAAATGTAGAACAAAATTCAAACTCATAAAAAAGACCAGACTTGCTGGTTTGACAGACTGGAGAAACCCCAAGAGTATGGCCCCAGACACCCTTTTAACTCAGTACTGAAGTCACTCCTGAAGTTCACCCTTCAGCCAAAGATTAGACAGGTCCATAAAACAATAACACACGTGAGGAATGTGCTTCATAGTTCAACCATGTACACGAGACTAAATGGGCACACCAGCCCAAAAGCAAAGACAAGAAGGCAGGAAGGAACGGGAAAACTGGATGAATGGAAATGGGGAAACCCGGGTGGAGAAGGGAAGTGTTAAGACATCACAGGCTTGGCAACCAACGTCACAAAACAATTTGTGCTTTAAGTGTTTAAAGAGAAACTAATTTGTAAACTTTCACCTAAAGCGCAATAAAAAAAAATTAAAGAAAAGAAAATTTCAAGGAATATGCTACAAATTGCAGAGGGCCCTATGAGATACAGGACAAGGGCAGGGCCCCAGTTTGCCTGAGTCTAAAGGTGGTACTGGTTACGTTGGCATACCTATTTGTTAAAACTTATTGAACTGTGCACTTACAATGGGTGCATTTTCTTGTATGTAAATAATGCCTAGATGAAGTTGAATAAAAAATACTAACAATTAAAAAAAATACTATCTCAGATTCCCAGGCAGAATCAGGTTGTCTTCCGCGTGGACGTTCTGAGAAACTCTCTTCTGTTGGTTCTCAGCCGTCTGCAGGAGCATATGCAAGCCCTTTAGGTTGACATATCAGGCACTTCCAACCCAGCCCTGACCTACCTCTTCGGCCTTAGCTCCTGACTCTCCCTGCCTCGCCCCACATTCCAGACACACTAAACTTTTAACTGATCATTAAAAATGCCACTCCCCTTGCAATCCTGTGTCTCTACACATTAGGTTCCCTCTGCTTGAAATGTCCTTCTAGAGCCACACTGCTGGGAGCCAGGCTGCAAGGGCGGCCCCTCTGCACCCACTGCCCCCAGCATAAACATCGAAGAATTCCTGAAAAGTCAGGAGGAGCCAGGCTGCAAGGGCGGCCCCTCTGCACCCACTGCCCCCAGCACCACACCATCTCCACCCAAGGAATTCCTACATATCTTTCAAGTTCCATCTGAAATGTCACTTTTTCTGTGTAGTCTTCGCTGATCCCCAAGCAGAGTTGAATGATCCCTCCTCGGTACTCCCACAAGTATTGGAACACACTTCTCATGGCTATGATGCTTGTTAACAGGGAACTATCAGTACCTCTTTAGGGGTTTTCTCTCATACCAAATTACAAATTCCTCCAGAGCAGAGACCAGATCTTCTTCAACTCAGAACCTAGCAGAGTGCCCGGCACATGACTGGTTCTCGATACAAGCTGCTGAATGAATGAATACCTGTGGATGACGATGAATCAATCTATCCTCTTTTGGAACTCTTTAATGGAAGCCTTCGTTGGAGAGTGGTTTCACCGCAAACAGTGACCTATAAAAGCAAGAAGTTTTGAGAAGTGGGACTGCCCGGACAAGAGGGATATTAGGTTAAGGGGTCCATCTTAACCCCTGAGATTATGCCATTGATGTATTTCGGCCTATCCAGGGCCTGTATTTGTGAGATGGGCAAGGTTTGGGCTCAGTCTGTAGCCAGCATTAGGTGTTAGATGTCCATTGTCATAACCATCATCACCACTACCCTTTATTAGGAACTTACAATGTGTTGGGTGCTGATATAACCACTTTTTAAAAATATATTAACTCATTTAATCTGCACAGTAACCCCAGGAGGAAGGTGCTATTGGGTCAGACCATATGAAATTAGTAGTATTCAACCTTTTTTGGCCTAAAAAATAGCATTTTCATATGGTTCAGCTTAATGTTATTGTTGGGTGCCATCGAGTCAATTTTGACTCCTAACGACTCCTTGTAACAGAGTAGAGCTGCCCCACAGGGTTTCCTAGGCTGCAATCTTTACAGGAGCAGATTGCCAGGTCTTTCTCACACAAAGCCGCTGGGTGGGTTTGAACCACCAACCTTTCAGTTAGCAGCCAAGAGCTTAACCACTGGGCCACCACCATCCCCCTTTTAGAGCTAAGGAAATCAAGATTCAAGGAAGCGTAGCGCCTTGCCTAAGTTTGATCAGCTAGTGAGTGACTGAACCCCAATTTAAGTGCTCATCCACCCGACTCCAGAGCCCATGCTATTTCCCCCACACTACCGGGCTTCCATCAGCTGTGAAATTCCTAATACAAGCCAGTCCATGGAGGCTAAGAAGTCCGACAGGGGCGGGCGTGGCTATGGCTTCAAATGTTCTTTTGCAGGGGGGATGAGCTGGCCTGGCCTGCAAAAGTTAGCCTGTTAGTGGTCATGTTTCCAATTTCTTTTCAGTCTCTCCCTTCTCCAGAACCACCTCTCCCACCACACACACACGCACACACACATACACACAGAAGGGAAGAGCCAAGCAGCTGACTCACACACCACAGTTGTCTTGACTTTCTTCACGTAGGCTCAGCTGGCTTGAGACTCCTATCCTGCCTCAGCCTGGGAGCTGTCCTCACTTGGCACCTAGAGGAACCAATGCATTCTCCCCTCCACTGGAGAGGTAACTGGAACAAGTGCTCTTGCCCTGGGGAAAGACAGCAATTTGAGGTTGGCAGAGGTTCAAGACTGAAGTCAAAGGCAATGCCCGAGATCTGCAAGGGCACAGGCAGCAGTTGGGCAGCCCTGCCAGCTGAGCCTTTGGGACTTGGGCAGAGCCAGCAGCACATGGGAAGATCCCAACTCCACCAACATCTCCCCTGCCCACTCACCAAGCCCGGTGAGGTGCTTGGGGCAATAGGCTAACAGTGTTGGGAGCTAGGGAAGAAAGGACACATGGTACAGGATGCAATGACACCCCCTCCCAGGACAGGCTCACAGTGACCCCAGCTCACATTGTCACTGTAATGACAGAGCATTGCCTGTACTGGGGTTGGCCAGGGAATGGAGGCAGGGGAAATGCAGAGCTAGTCAGAGCCTCAAACTCAGGTAGGGCTGATGAATGTAGGGCAAGGCTGGACGTTCAGGCCGACTTTCCACGATCCTTCACCTTGAGATGAGTGCTGGTTAGGGGAAGAGTCAGGCTGACCGGGGAGGTGGTCTGGGGCTACAGGTCCTGGGCCTCTGGAGGAGAGAGGAAACGGGAAGGGCTTCCTCTAAGAACCCCAGAAGTCTCTGGTCTTTCCTGGCATACACAACTAGAAAGAGAAGCAGACAGCCCTGGGATCTTAATAGAAGACAGTTCAAAGGCTTGTCTTCCTGTTTCCTCTTTCATGAGGGGGCAGCCTTAGATGCTGCAAAGCATCCTGGGCTAAAATTTAAGAGGCCTGGGTGCTAGTCTCAATCCTGCTTCCTGGAGCAAAGGCCTTCCCTTCTCTGGGCCTCAGTTTTCACCATCTGTACAATGTGAGGTCAGATGAGTAGAGTGAAAAAGGTGATCATGGTTTTCAAACTTTTCTCTTTTGGAGCACTTTCTTTAAACAAAATCTGATGTGGCAGCTCAATATGGAAGGGAGAGAAAAGTGGAGTTGCTCCCAGCCTCCCTCACCTTCCTCCAGGTCTCCCCAGAACTTCCACAGCTTCTCAGAGACCCCGGAGTTTACAGATCACCGGGTTAGAGCAGTGGTTCTCAAACCTGAGTGGGTGTCAGCATCAATTGGAGAGCTTGTTACAGCACAGAATGTTGGGTCTCACCCCCTGAGCTTCTGATCCAGTAGATCTAGGATGTGGATGAGAATTTTCCCTTCTAAAAAGTTCCTAGGTGATGCTGATACTACTGGTCCAGGGACCACACTTTGAGAACCACTGGAGCCCTGGTGAACTGTGGTTAAGCATTCGGCCGCTAACCAAAAGGTCAGCAGTTCGAATCCACCAGCTGCTCCTTGGAAACCCTCTGGGGCAGTTCTCCTCTGTCCTGTACAGGGTCACTATGAGTCAGAATTGATGGCAATAGGTTTGGTTTGGCTTTTTGGTGTTACATTATACCTAAGGGCCTTTCTGTGATTCATACATTAACCCACCTCAGATAAGTTTTCCATGATATGAAAGCACAGGAGAGCACCGGGCCTCGTGCCTGGCACATAGTAGGCACTCAATCAAAGCTGGAAGGATTGAAATTCTAAATGCCCTGGCTACATACCTCTTTAGGTATAAAGTTGTGCTAGCTACTGGTCAAGTGATTGATACACACATATGCCTTTCCTTCAGTGAGCTTACAGTCTGCCGTGGCCTCTGTGCCCCCCAGGAAATAACACCCCCGCTGATGGCTGAAATTCCACCATTAGAGGTTATTCTGTGTTAAGCATTATCCTTTCCAGACGTTCTCTTTTTCCAAGGAAGCCCCTGGGAAGGGGTCTCGTTCAATCCCAGACCCCTTAATGTTTCAAAGATGCTTTCCCCATGTTGTTGGGAGCACAGCCTCTATCCTCTGTGAGTTCTTCCAGAGCAAGGACCTTATCTGTGTCCTTATTCCCGGCGTGCCTCATAGCTCCTAGCCCAGCACCTAGCACCAGTTGGCACTCCATACAAGTTTGTGGAATAGACTAAAAGAAACATGAGGACCCCTTCTTGACCCAGCCCATGCTCTAGGGCCACTAGCCACCCTAGGATGCGTGGCCAAGATTGCTCTCCGGGTACTTTGGAAGAGCATGGGGGGGAGGGTGGGTCTTCAGCTACCTTCACCTGGGCATGCTGCTGCTGAGGTTTTGTGAGCTGGCTCCAGGAATGTTTGGGGGCCTCCCATTGCCCACATCCTCGCCACCTTCTTAAACAACTTGGCACCGACCCTGGTGACAGACGTGCTCGTTTCCCTTTGCTCCATCATTGTGTTAAGTGACTGCCAAAGGCCTGTTCCTGAAGAGTCAGCACATTCCTCAGGCCCTAGAGTGGGAGCCCATCTGGGCCGGAGTGCTTCCTTTCCTTTATTGTGCTATTTTGGCTCCCATTTCCCATTTGGACAGGAGCATCTTCCAGCCAGTGGGGAAGGGGAGAGGGTGGAGAGGAGCGCCACAGCCTGCCTGCATTTCTCACTCATCTTCTAGGTTTCTCCGAAACTCAGTCACCAATCCTCAGACTACGTGCCAGCCACTGCCCTAAGTTCTCTGCATGTGTTCGTTCAGTAAATTCTTACAATGGGCCTGTGAGGAAGGTCCAGAGATGATTCCCACTTTCCAGATGGGAAAACAGAGGCTCAGGGAGGTCAAGTGGCTTGCCCATGGTCACACAGTATGTGATACAACTGGGATTTGAGCCCAGGCAAGTCTGGCTTTGGAGGCTGTATTCTGACCTGTTGGTTTGACCACCTTGCAGGGTTCAGCTTCTTCAGGCTCTAGATCTGGGACAAATGATATGTGAGGCCGTGGCCCCTGTCCCTCCTCATCATCTGTCAGCAGAACCTAAGAGTTAGCTACATTGACAGCAGAATTCCTTGCAGAGCAAGAGGTTTTATCCATCTCTTGCCACTGACCTACCCAGTGTGATGTTTGACCTCCCAGATCCTCGTTCAACAGGAGAATGTGGACTCTGCCCGAGGGTTAGTTGCAAGGGCCTGATGTAATAATGCAAAACAGCTGCCGGGAAGCTAGGGCTGGCTGTGTGCTCTTCTTGTCATGCATTGCCTCATTTAAGTCTCATAGCTACCCAGAGGTAGGTTTTAGAGAAGATCAGAGGCTCAACGAGCTCCCAGCCAACCACAGACTCAGCGCTTGTGCATTTCATTGCTATATTAGGAGTTAAATAGCTAGGTGGCCTTCGTGGAAGAAGGCCTGATGGCACAGTGGTTAAGTGCTTGGCTGCTAACCACGAGGTAGGTAGTTGGAACCCACCAGCCATTCCACAGGAGAAAGGTGTGGCAGTCCTCTTCTGTTAAGATTATAGACTTGGAAACGCTATGGGGCAGTTCTACTCTGTCCTATAGGGTCGCTATGAGCCGGAATTGGACTCGACAGCAATGGGCTCAATGGGTGAGCCTTCATGGTGTGTCAGGTGTTGTCGAAATATGCTCATGTACTGATTTCATTCAACCCTCATAACAAGTCGGTGAAGTAGGTACCATTCTTATCCCTTGATCTCTCTTTCACAGATGAAGAAGCTGAAGCATGGAGAGGTCAAGTAACTTGCCTAAGGTCACATAGCCATGAAGTGGTAAGTCTGGGATTTGAACCCAGACTGTTAGATCCCTGGTGTATGTTCTTCATCACTACACTATGCTACCTCTTAGCATTGACACCATCTCAGGGCACTTGAGGTGCCAGGTTACCATAACTCCTTCCACCTCTTCTTCACCTTGTCTCCCTGCTATTATAAGTGGGCTTGATCTTGGAAATAACCACGAACCAGTTCTTTCCTCCTGGAAAGCACTGGAGACTCTGGAGTCAGACAGCCCTACGCTCAAATTAGTTTGGCAACTCACTAGCAGTGTGACCTCTGTTTTTGTCTGTGCCTCAGTTTCCTGATTTGTAAAATGGGGGCTAATAATGGTAATGACCTCATAGGGTGGTTGTGAGCATTTAGGTCAAGCAGGGTGGATTCCCTACCACCACCTCTTGTTACATCTCCCCCAGCCCAGCCCCAGCATCCTGCAGGGGGAAATAGTGCTTCACGCCCTTTCACTTATCAGTCTCACCCTCCGTGTCTGTCTCTTCCTGTTCCAAATGAAAGGCAGCCCTCAGTTACAGATTCCCTAGGCTTTTCAAAACTTGGTAATTACAATTCCTCCCAAGAGATTAGAGAAACCCATTTCCCTAGCATGCTACACAGGAATGCTATTGTCGTTTGGTAACTAAAACAAGGCCAAGATGGCCCAGCCTACCTCCTTTCTTCCCTGCTCTTAGTATAAGCAGAGACTAGACACTTGACTGAACCATATCGCAGGAGCACCCCATGGCCAGGGACCCTGGGAGAGAAATTCACAGCAAGGAAAGGCACCCATTTCAAAGATTTATTTGGAATCCCAGAATTCCTTGCTACACCACTGACTGTGAAGTAAACCTCTGCCACTCGCCTTCTATACAAAAAGTGTTTAAATACTAGACAGGAAATATAAATTATCCAGTATCTTTCCCCCACCTTCATAAATGTCTTTGTTCTATAATTCCAGTCTCTTCTAGTTACTCTTGGTGTCCTGTGTCTTGAGCTCATCATAGGACTATCAATAAGAAGGCAGTCAGAATAGAAAGAAGGTCCATTCGCTTAGCTTTTCAACCACAGGCCAGGCCCAACCCTGGCCACTCTCTGAGCCGTAATCTTGGCCCATAATATTCCCTAAACCTGTTCACAGACTGAGCCTAAACCCTAGTAACTGACAGCCCTTAATCTCATTCACAGGCTGAGTATACAACTGCAGAACGAGGAAACTCAGACCTAGAGAGGTAAAGCAACTTGACCAGCATTACACAGAACCAATCATCCATCCTAGCCGTATACAGACCCTTAACTTCAGCCCATGATTTTAGCCACAAGGGTCAAGACTACAAGGGTGTGGACGAACCCATGCAAAGGCATCTCTATTACTAAGGTTCCAACTCAAAGGACAGGTGGGTGGACAGCTCATCTTTGTTTCGGAGGGAGAGCCTGGCTATTCCAGTTTTCCCCAAGTGTCGGGGCTGTTAAAAAGATTTCTTGCCTAGGGAGAGTGTTTTGTATGACGAAAAAAATAATAAATTGCAATTGAATGTAGTCCAGCCTCACTTAGTCACACTAATTGGAGGTAGCCCTTCAAATTAGTGGACCATCTGTATTGTAGGTTACTTGTAAAGAAATGACGTTTTATTGCTTTGAACAATTCACAGTAACTCCAAGGAGGCTAATAAATTGTAGCTTAATCGAGGTCTTGGGAGGCTTGCCTTAATGACATAAAAAGAATCCCCAACATCAATTGCATGCAAATGGTGCTGCCAAAGAAGCTACAAAGTTTGCTGCCTTGAAGTATGGAAAGCCCTCTCACAACATCCATTTATTCAGATGACCCTTTCTGCCCACTGTGGGCAAAGTAAGGCCAGGTAAGGCCCAAGCCATCCCCATTTGGTACTCACGAAGTGTCTCTTAACGAAGTTTTACTGTAAAAGGAAACAATTGCGGAATGACCTTAGAAGCAGCAGGTGCAATCCATTCACCAATGGAAGAAAAGATGGTTTGGGAATACTGTCATTTCCTTTCATTTTTTTTTTTCCTAAGAAGACTTGGAAAAATAAGAGTTTCCAACACAAGTCAAGTACCTCAGTGCTTTGTCAAAACCTGGAACAAACATTAAGGGAAAAAAAATCTGAAGGTCAAGGAAGGGAAATAAACAAGAAGAGTAAGTAAAGCGTGAATCACCCATTACCACCTGATGGCTCCTTCAAAATAAAAATAAAATCTTGTTAGGAAATAGAGCCCATGCCACAGTTTGGCATTTTGATAGAGTGACTTGGCACAGACAAAATGCCCTTTTATTTCACAGAAATAAGTGACTTTTGGCTTCTGACTGGGATTGCCTTTTTCTCAAGGGCTACAGAGCACAAGGTTAGAAGATGCTTACCAAGCACTAGTACCCACTTCTCTTCTGGACACTGTGAGTGGAGACAGGAGTATTCTTCGTGGTACATATATATGTAACAAAGCATCTGCCATTTCATCATTCTTCATATCTCCAATTCAGTGACATTAGTTATGTCACTTTGATAACCAAGGTGCTCCTGACCCAAGCCATGGTCTTTTCAATCGCCTCATATGCATGTGAGAGCTGGACAATGAAAAGGAAGACCGAAGGAGAACTGACACATTTGAATTACGGTGTTGGTGAAGCATAGTGAACATATCATGGACTGCCAGAAGAACAAACAAATCTGTCTTGGAAGAAGTACAGCCAGAATGCTACTTAGAAGTGAGGATGGCTAGACTTTGTCTTACTTTGGACATGTTATTAAGAGGGACAAATCCCTGGAGAAGGACATCATGCTTGGTAAAGTAGAGGGTCAGCGAGAAAAAGGAAGACCCTCAGTGAGATGGATTGACATTGTGGCTGCAACAATGGGCTCAAACATAGCAAGGATTGTGAGGATGGCGCAGGACTGGGCGGTGTCTTGTTCTGTTGTTCATAGGGTCACTACGTATTGAGACGGACTCAGTGCCACCTAACAACATAGCAACATGAGTCAGAACCAACTTGGCGGCACCTAACAACAAGAGTTATGTTTATCATGTTGTTCAACCATTACCATTACCCATTTCCAAATTTTTCTGTCACCCTTAACAGAAGCTCAGTGTCCACTAAGCAGGGAATCCTTCTTTCTCCCTCCCACCCCTAATAAGCTTTAGTTTCTATATACTTTTGGATTGACTTATTTCACTCAGCATAGTTTTCAAGGTTCATCCGTGTTGTAGCATGTATCAGGACTTCATTTCTCTTTATGCCTGAATAATATTCCATCGTGTATATGTACCACATTTTATCAGTTCACCTGCTGTTGGTCATTTAGACTGTTTCCACCTTTTGGCTATTGTGAATATGTCTGCAACGACCATTGGTGTGCATGTAAAGAGAAGCATATTTTATTTGTGTGTATTTTTAACTATACCCTCACCTTGTTTCCCAAAGACTTTGAGATGGATTAGGACCAGGGGAAATATCAATAGAAAATTTTAAAACAAAGTGTCAAAGAACTCAAAGGCCATGTAGAGTTGAACTAAACCCAAACCCAGTGCTGTCGAGTCGATTCCGACTCATAGCGACCCTATAGGACAGAGTAGAACTGCCCCATAGAGTTTCCAAGGAGCGCCTGGCAGATTCGAACTGCCGACCCTTTGGTTAGCAGCCGTAGGATTACAATAATAAAATTATAAATTAGGACCAGGGGAAATATCAATAGAAAATTTTAAAACAAAGTGTCAAAGAACTCAAAGGCCATGTAGAGTTGAACTAAACCCAAACCCAGTGCTGTCGAGTCAATTCCGACTCATAGCGACCCTATAGGACAGAGTAGAACTGCCTTATAGAGTTGAACTACAGGGAGCTAAAAAGAGGCAGAGTTGGGATTCAAACTGGCTTAGTCCAGTGGAGCACCTCCTGAAAGAGCACAGGCTCCCCAGATGGCTCTATCTATAAGTGTGATCTTGGGCCAGATGCCCAACTTCTCTGAACCTCAGTTTCTTCATGTGAATAGTTAGGCTAATAAATATTATCTATTTCATAGAAGGTTGTGAGGATTCAATAAGATTATGTCTGTAAACCACTGAGCCCCACTGTCTAGCAGAGGATTCATGCTCAATAAATAGTCGATATGACAGCAGATATGAAGACAGCCTCACATTATGCAATACAAAGCATTTGCTCATGATGACATCTCATTTGATCCTCACACCAGCAAGACCTTGGGCCCAGGATAATAGAAAAGGGAAAGAAAGAAAGGGGAAAACATTTGAAAAAAGCTTCCTGCAGGAGGTATTACTCCAGTTGAATCTTCTGAAGGGCCGGTAGGGTTTGAGGAAATGGACCTAAAGTTCAGATGAGAAAGGAGTTGGCAGTGTATGGGGACAGTAAAAAGAGTTTCCCTAAACAGAGCAAGGGGACAGGTAGGAAATAAGGGTGGGGAGGCGAGGATAGGGCAGGATCAGCTCACGGAGCTCCTTGAATCTGATCAAATGCTGAAGGAGTTTGGGCCCCCTTTGGCAGGAAATGGGGAGTCATGGAAGGACTTTGACCAAGTTGAGCAGGGGAAGGATGTGACATGTTGAAAGGGATGTTTTCAAAGGTGGGGTCTGTCTGCTGCTGTCTGCTATGTGCAGGCTGGAGTGAGGGCTGGGAGGAGGCAGAGACTGGCTGACCAGCTGCAATTGTCCAAGGAGGGGAGAGATGATGAGAGATCAAGCTAAGGCAACGGGAAAGGAGAAGAGGGGCCAACCCCAGTTCAAATCAGGGGTACCTGAGAACAAAATGATTTGCAATCCACACACTTCACCTCTAGACCCAAAACTCCATGAAAGCAGGAAGCGTACAAGCCTTGCTCATCACTGTACCCCCAAGACCTGGCACAGTGCTTGGTGCATAGTAGAGGCTCAACAAGTGTGTATGAATGAATGAGTGAGTGGTTGCATACATGCCTCCATGTAGACAGAACACTGAATAAGAATGATTACTTGGTCAACAAGAAGTACCCAAAAAAAAAAAAAACCCAGTGCCGTCGAGTCAATTCTGACTCATAGCGACCCTATAGGACAGAGTAGAACTGCCCCATAGAGTTTCCAAGGAGCACCTGGTGGATTCGAACCGTTGACCCTTTGGTTAGCAGCCGTAGCACTTAACCACTACGCCACCAGGGTTTCCTAACAAGAAGTACAGGGAAAACGAAACAGAGGATAGTCCAAAAAAAATCCCATCTCTTTTATAAGTGGTAACTTTGGTGAAAGGTAAGACAGTATACAATACCAGGGAAGCCAGCACAACTTGTAGAAGGCATGTTCACAGAAGCTCCATAGACACATCCAAACTCCCTGAAGGACCAAATTACTGGGCTGAGGGCTGTGGGGACCATGGTCCCAGCGACCATCTAGCTTAAGTGGCATAACATAGCTTATAAAGAAAATGTTCTACATCCTATTTTGGTGAATAGCCTCTGGGCTCTTAGAAGCTTGTGAGTGGCCATCTAAGATACTCCACTGGTCCCAGTGGATGGTCCACCTGTCTGGAGCAAGGGAGAAGGAAGAAAACCAAAGACACAGGGAAAGATTAGTCCAAAGGACTAATCGACCACAGCTACCATAGCTTCTACCAGACTGAGTCCAGTACATCTAGATGGTGCCCGGCTACCTCCCCTGACTGCTTTGACAGAGATCACAATAGAGGGTCCAGGACAGAGCTGGAGAAAAATGCAGAACAAAATTCTAACTCACAAAAAAAGGCCAGACTTACTGAGCTCACAGACTGGAAAACCCGGAGGGTATGGCCTCCAGGGCACCCTTTTAGCTCAATAATGAAGTCATTCCTGAGGTTCACCCATCAGCCAAAGATTAGATAAGCACATAAAACAAAACGAGACTAAACGGGTACGCCAGTCCAGGGGCAAGGATGAGAAGGCAGGAGGGGCAGGAAAGCTGGTAATGGGGACCCCAAGGTTGAGAAGGGGAAAGTTTTGACATGTCATGGGGTTGTTAACCAATGTCACAAAACAATATGTGTATTAACTAATGAGAAACTAGTTTGCTCTGTAAACCTTCATCTAAAGCACAATAAAAAAAAAAATCCCATCTCTTTGACTGACTTTCTTTCACCACTGACAATCTGATGTAGGAAGACAGCTCAAGAGACAGCCGGAACCGGCTGAGAAAGAAGCCACCTAAAATAGAACACGTGTCGGCAGTAATACTCTGTAGGAAGCATACCAACACACATCACCTGGACGGTTCACACACTATATGAACATTACAAAGCAGGTAATTTATAGATGAAGGCATGAAAAATGGGGTTATTTCCCTTACATAAGAGTTCACTAAGGATCCATTTAAAGTGGCAAACCGCCTTGCATTGTATTTAATTCAAGACCAGGATTTAACTTACTTAAATTGGATTTCCGTCCAAGACAATGCAGAGTACTGGAAAAAGCACTGATTGGGAGTCTGACGACCTAACTTTTGGCCCAGAAGTGTTAGTAGAGTGTGGTGGTTAAGAGCAAAGGCCCTGGAGTCAGGCTACTTGAGTTTAAATCCTGGCTGCACCACTGACTAGCTGTGTGGCCTTGGGCAAATGGTTTAGCCTTTCTGAGCTTCAGTTTTCTCATCTGTAAAATGTGCTAATACAATGTTTGACTCTACTTCATAAGGTTTTCTTGAGGATTAAGTGGAGATAATGCATGCGAGTGTTCAGCAGTACCTATAAACTCTCATTAAGTATTGTCTGTTACTCTTAATCCTAACCCTATGACCTTGTTGTTGTAGCATGTGCCATTGAGTAAAAATCGACTGGAAGGCAGCTAACAACAACAATAACATGACCTTAGGCAAGTCACTTCCCCTCTCTGGGACTTAGTTTCCTCATTTGTAAAATGAACCTAAGGTGTCTTTTATGCATACTTTAGGGCTGTGGTCCCTACCTGTCCTACAAATTCATCTGCTAACACAGATAAGGGCATCTCCACCCCCCAGGGTCAACTGAGAACTTTGCCATTAGAAGGACCATTGGGATTCAGAGAAAAGAGAGAAGGCTCAAAAAGATGCAAGACTAATACAGATGCATTGCTCTTGATATACTTCATAAATGTCCTAACACATTCACTCAACCTTCACCCTCAACCTTCACCCTCAAACTTTAGCCCCTCCCTCCCAAGCTGCCCCACTTCCTTAACCCTCTTTATCCCAAGTCCTAAGGGAGAGCAAGTCCAAGAGCAGTTGTCTTCTGTGGACAGCTTCCCCAGCCAACCCCATTTTTGGAATTAAGACCCCAAGTTCTTCCTTTAGGTTTCTCTTCCCCGCCCCACCCTACTCCACCCCTACTCATCGACCTTTGCTGCCCATTGCTGCCTAGCTCCAGATGTGCTGGATCCAGTTGGGTTGGTTAAGTCTGCTTCCAAGCACCTATCTGTTTCTCCAGCACCTAGCTGCCACCCTGACCTCAAGAATACAAAGTAGCCTGATTCTGTCTTCCGTAACATCCACACTCTCCCCTAGTCTACACGAATGCACGGTCTTTCCTTTTTAGACCCTACATACCCAAACCACAGCTGGTATGGTCCAAGAGTTTAGACCTGTTGTCTTCAGTGAAAAAGGTGGGCCGCTGGAGCCATCCATATTCTCTAAGTCCCCTTCTCACATACTCCACAATCATTTATTGAGCGCTTACCGTGTGCCAGGCACTGTGCTAAACACTGCACATGTGTTGTCTTATTGAATCCTGGCAACAACCCTGCAAGTAGGTAAAATTATTATTACCCCCATTTCATAGATGAAGAAACAGAGACTCAGAGAGGTGAACGTCTTGCCCAAGGCCAGAGAGCCGATGAGTAGCAGGGATAGGACCAAAAAACAGATCTATCTAGCTTCAAAGCCTGTATTCTTAACCTTCTCTTTGAAAGGGAAGAGAGTGGAGGCAGGCAAACCAGTTAGGGACTCTGCCAATAGTCCAGGGGCAGAAAACAGAGGAAATGATAATCTTTAGATGTATTTAGGAGGTGGATTTGACAAGACATGGTGACTGATTAAAGGGGGAGGGAGAAGGGAGGGTCTGAAATGGCTTAGGCAACTGGGTGGATAAGGGTACCAGTCATTGAAATGGGAACACTGGAGATCATTGAGTGAGACCACATTGGGGTGTTGGAGAAATGAAGAGATCTATTTTGGACATGCCGAGTGTGAGGTCTATGAGACATCCACAGGAAGATGGTCAGTGGGCAATTGGTTATATGAGTCTGTTGTTGTTGGGTGCCATTGAGTTGATTCCAACTCATAGCAACCCAGTATGACAGAGTACAACTGCCCCATAGGATTTCCTAGGCTGTAGTCTTTATGGGGAGCCCTGGTGGCCCAGTGGTTAAAAACTTGGCTGCTAACCAAAAGGTCAGCAGTTCGAATCCACCAGTCGCTCCTTGGAAACCCTATGGGGCAGTTCTACTCTGCCCTACAGGGTTACTATGAGTTAGAATGGACTCAGCGGCAATGAGTTTTTAATCTTTATGGAAGCAGATTGCCAGGGCTTTCTCCCACAGAGCTGCTGGGTGGGTTCAAACTGCCAACCTTTTGGTTAGCAGCCAAGTGCTTAACAGTTGTGTCACCAGGGCCACCATTACATATGAGTTGTGCCACCAAGGCTACCATTATATATGAATCTAGAGCTCAGGAGGACCCCTGGTGGCACAGTGCTTAAAAGCTTGGTTGCTAACCAAAAGGTTGGCAATTAGAATCCACTAGCCACTCCTTGGAAACCCTATGGGGCAGTTCTACTCTGTCCTATAGGGTTGCTATGAGTTGGAATCAACTCAATGGCAATGGGTTAGGTTAGATTTAGGTTAGAGCTCAGGAAAGAGGCATGGGCTGGCATCAACTTGTAGACGGATGCAATTTCCTGGGGATAGTGTATTGCATGAGAAAAGAAGACGACTGAGGCCAGAACATCAATATCTAAAGGAAAGCAGAACAGGAGCCTACACTGAGGGCTGAGAAAAAGCAGCCATGGATGTAGGAGGAAAACCAGGAAAAATGATTGGCCAGGAAGTCAAAGAAGGAGAGAGGGTTTCAAGGAGGGAACAGTTGTTTCAGGTCAACTACCACATAGAGGTCAGTATCCTTAAAATAGTCTCCAGATTTTTAATTAGAAGGCTGTTCTGGTTATCTATGGCTATGTAACAAAATACCTGTTGCAGTTGAGTCAATTTTGACTCATGGCGACCCCATGTGTTACAGAGTAGAACTGCTCCATAGGTTTTTCTTGGCTATAATCTTTACAGAAGCAGATCGCCAGGGCTTTCTTCCACGGCACCGCTGGATAGGTTTGAACTGCCAACCTTTAGGTTGGTAGTCAAGCACAAACTGTTTGCACCACCTAGGGATCTATATAACAAAAGTTTTTGTCACCCTAAAACTCAGTAGTTTAAAAGAACATTTTATCTCCCATGGTTTCTGTGGGTCAGGAATTTGGGAAAAGGAGAAGTTCTGGCTCAGGGTCTCTCATATGGTTGTAGTCAGAGATTGACTGGAGCTAATACTTGGGGTGGGGGGTGGCTGCCTGGGCATCTCTCTTTCCCTTCATATGGTCTCAGGCCTCTCTAGGCCACCTCTCTATATGGGCTACTTTAAGCTTCCTCACAGCATGGAGGCCTCAAGGTAGTTGAACTACTTACATGGCACCTGAAGGCTTCAAGAGTGAATGTTCCAGTAAGCAAGGTAGAGTTGTCTCATCTTTTAGGACCCAGCCTCAGAAGTTATATGGCATCACTTTCACCATACTCTATTTGTCAACTCAGTCACAGAAACCTTCCCAGTTTCAAAAGGAGGTGACATAGACCCCATCTCTCAATGGGAGGATACACAAAGGTCATTGATAACTTTAACAAGAGCGTATTTAGTAGAGTGGTAGACAGTGGGTTAGGGTGAGGATGGAAGACTTCTCAGAAGGGCATTAAAGACTTGAACCAATGAAAAGATATGGTATGTATGTTCTAGGATAAAAAAACTCAAGTTTTACAAGGATGTACAATTTCCCCAGATTCATCTAAACATTCAATGCAATCTCAATCAGAATCATAACATGAACTTTTGTAGGACTTGATGAGCTGATCTTGAGATCATCTAGAAAAGAAAATATACAATATGACTGTTTGAAAGGAGGCTTGTTAGGCACTCAGCTGCTAATCAAAAGGTTGGCTGTTCAAACCCACCCAGTGGCTCTGTGGGAGAAAGACCTGGCAATCTGCTCCCGGACCACAGGCTGCTGGCTCACAAAGCTGTGGAAGCTAGCCAATCAGGTCACACAATAGGCCATCGGTCCAAGGGGCTGTAGAGGCTGGAGAATCCCAGAATCGGCAGGTCAGACAGCAGGCCTCTGAGGAGATCAACTGATCATGAACCAGATGTGGGACCCAGATGCAGACAGAGAGAGCTTCGCTGGGACACACACATCTTAGATGCATGCCACACCCCAGGAAAGGGCCTAACTTTAGTAAGGGTGGGGCTTAAGCAATGCCCTCCTGCAAGGCTGCAACCCAGGACACACCTTACATCAATCCTGCCTCATCAACATGTAGAGGTCAGGATCCACGACACATAAAATGGAGGACAAACACACAATACAGGGGATCGTGGCCTAGCCAGGTCGACACATAACCCCAACCATCACAGGTTCCATATACCTTATTTGCATAGTCCTACTCAATCATTGTATGTGAGTCACAAAGACCACGGCTAGAGGGGCTATATTAAGTAATTCATTGTACCGCAAATATGTAGTAAATAGTTGCTTCTGCGTCCTGGTGCTGCTGCACTGCAGAGCCCGTGCCATCCTTTCACCAAGATACCTGAGGGGACTCAGACCCAAGACCAGCCCATGGGGTGAAGCGGAGGGGGGACATTTGCCTTCCAGGCCGAAATTGCCCAGTTAATGTCCTTGATCATCAATACTTTACACTTGAACAAAGAGATCTTTCTGAGGGATCTGATTTCAGATTCATCAGATGCTCTGGACAAAATCAGATACAAAAGCTTGACAGATCCCAGTAAGCTGGAGTCTGGAAAAGAGCTGCATATTAATCTCATACCAAACGAGCAAGATCAAACCCTCACAATTGTAGGCACTGGAATTGGGATGACTAAGGCCAACTTGATCAATAAGCTTGGTACCATCACCAAGTGGGGGACCAAAGCATTCATGGGAGCTTTGCAGGCTGGCACAGACATCTCCATGATTGGCCATTTTGGTGTGAGATTTTACTCTGCATATTTGGTTGCTGAGGAAGTGAGCGTGATTGCCAAACATGATGATGATGGGCAGTACGCGTGGGAGTCTTCAGCAGGAGGGTCGTTCACAGTTAGGACAGACATAGGTGAACCTATGGGTCGTGGAACAAAGGTTATCCTGCTTCTGAAAGAAGACAAAACTGAGTACATGAAGGAAAGAAGAATGGAGATAGTGAAGAAATACCCTCAATTTATTGGTTATCCAATTACTCTTTTTGTGGAGAAAGAATGAGATAAAGAAGCAAGTGATGATGAGGCTGAAGAAAAAGAAGAAAAGGAGTCTGATGGCAAGCCTGAAATAGAAGATGTTGGTTCTGATGAAGAAGAAGAAGGAAAAAGGATGGTGACCAGAAGAAGAAAAAGATCAAGGAAAAATACATTGACCAAGAGATACTCAACCGAACAAAGTCCATTTGGACCAGAAATCCTGATGATATTCCCAATAAAGAATATGGAGAATTCCGTGAGAGCTTGGCCAATGACTGGGAAAACCACTTGGCCATGAAGCATTTCTCAGTTGAAGGACAGTTAAAATTCAGAGTCCTTCTCTTTGTCCCAAGACGTGCTACCTTTGACCTATCTGAAAAGAGAAAGAATAAGAACAACGTACATACACAAAGTATTCATCATGGATAACTCAGAGGAGCTAATTCCTGAATATCTGAATTTCATTAGAGGCATGGTGGACTCCGAGAATCTTCCTCTAAATATTTCTCATGAGATGTTGCAACAAAGAAAATTTTGAAAGTTATCCAGAAGAATTGAGTCAAAAAGTGCTTAGAACTCTTCCCTGAACTGGTGGAAGATAGAGAACTACAAAAAGTTTTATAAGCAATTCACTAAAAAACATTAAGCTTGGAATACATGAAGACTCTCAAAATTAGAAGAAGCTTTCAGAGTCGTTAAGATATTACACATCTGCTTCGGGTGATGAGACGGTTTCTCTCAAGGACTTTTGCAACAAAATGAGAGAAAACCAGAAACACACCTACTACATCACCGGTGAAACCAAGGATCAAGTCCCTCACTCGGCCTTTGTGGAATGTCTCCAAAAGCCTGGCTTAGAAGTGATCTATATATTCAAGTCCACTGATGAGTACTGAGTCCAAAAGCTGAAGGAATTTGACGGGAAGACTTCAGTGTCGGTCACCATAGAGGACTTGGAACTTCCAGGAAATGAAGAGAAAAAGAAGCAGGAAGAGAAAAAAACAGTTTGAAGACCACTGCAAAATCATGAAAGACATCTTGGAGAAAAAAGTTGAAAGGGTGGTAGTGTCAAACTGACTGGTCATATCCCCATGCTGCATCTTCACAAGCACATATGGCTGGACGGCAAACGCGGAAAGAATCATGAAGGCTCAAGCTCTAAGAGACAGCTGGACAGTGGTCTACATGTTAGCAAAGAAACACCAGGAGATAAACCCTGACCGTTCCATTATTGAGACCTTACGGCAAAAGGCCAAGGCTGTCAAGAATGATAAGTCTGTAAAGGATCTGGTCATCTTACTCTATGAAACCAAAGTCCTGTCTTCTGGCTTTAGTCTAGAAGATCCCCAGACACATGCTAAGTGGATCTACAGGATGAAACTTGATCTGGGTATTGATGAAGGTGACCCTACTGCTGACGATACCAGCGCTGCTGTCACCGAAGAAATACCAACCATCGAAGGAGATGATGACACGTCACGCATGGAAGAAATCTACTGAGTTCTGCCTGAGGAATCACTTCTACACGTGTTCAATACTTTATCTTCATTCCCTCTGATAATATATTTTCAAGGGTTTTTTTCTTCATTTTTGTTAACATTTTAAAAATCTGTATGGCCTGACAATAACGAAGGTGAAGACATAAGATTTCTTTCTACTTCTAAGTGTGATACTGTAATACTTTAGGCACTATAGCAGAGCTAGTAATGTTTTTTCTAGTTTCACATTAGCTTATTTAACAGATCGAGGTAATGTTTGTTGTAAAGTGTGTGTGACCCAATGTTAACTCAGTGGCCTAAAGTGTTTAGCTATCAAGCGGATTCCTTAGTAAACCAAATTTTTTGTCACTGAAATGTTGAGCTATACCTTGGATGTTTAAAAGAAAAATCTGTATTAAAATCACTTTAGTTTCATCTTCTAGGGTCTTCTTTTTAAGCCTTCCACCCCCTGTAGTTACCAACTCTGTGCGTACTAGGCCTCTAGAAGTATTATGTTACACTGAACCAACTTGATGGGCCTAAGTATTCACAGGGCTTGTTTTCCAAAGAAAAAAGTATTAATTAGAGTAGCAAAATTCTACACCTACCTAGGCTATTGTAAAAGCAGTTTGAAAAATAGCTCCACTAAGCTTGTGAGCGGAAATGTAGTGTCCAGATCACCTGCTGTGTTAAAAGGTTGTAACGAATACAGTTAAATTAAAAAGATATATATATGCTAAAGAAAGCATTTAAAATCAAGAAGGAAGGGATGTACCAGTTCATAAATGGCTTTGGGGCAATTAGCTGTCAAATGGGGGGAAAAAAGATAATATTGTTGAATCTGTACCTCTTATCATGTTCAAACATAAAGTCCAAGTGGATTAATGAACTAAACACATGTGCGTTCACAAAAAATAACACTCTATAAGAACATATAGGCTAATATTTCCTTTTTAAGTAAGTCACCAATTCTAGACATTGTAAAAGGATACCTTGATAGACTTGACTACATAAAATTTTTTAAATCTCTAAAATTAAAAACATAGGCAAAGTTAAAAGGGAAAATACTTGTAACGTAAATATTTCTAATATATCAAACAGATAAAGAATGAATATGCAGAATACTTAAGATCCCCTTTTTAAATCAATAAGAAAAAAAATAACCCAATAGGAAAATGGACTAAGGACAAGAACAAATATTCATAGATGAAGAAAAAATAAAAGGCAAGTAAACATATAAAGAAAGGTGCTGAATCTTTACTAGCAACCAGGCAAACACAAATAAAACAGCAAGAGACCAATTTTCACCCATCAGACTGACAAAATTGTAGATCATTGATGATAACTAGTGTTGATGAGGTTGGAGAAACAGCTACTTTCATACCCTGTTGGTAGGAGTGTGAACTGGTACAGCTTTTCTTGGAGGGCAATTTGGCAGAATACACTGAAATGAAAAATGTTCACATTTCTACCTCTAGACATGAATCCTAGAGAAAGCCTTGTATGTGTGCATGGATTTTTATTGCACTTCTTTGTAATAGTGCAAAGCTAGAAAAAAACTGGAATGTCATTACTCATGGGATGCAGCCCAGGCAGGGGTTTGAGGAAAAGGGTGAAGGTCTAGAAGGGCCTATGAGGCAATGAGAGAGGGAGACAGCCTGGGAGAAGAAAGGGATTGCCAAGCAGCCCCAAGAGGCCTGGTGAGGTTGGATACCATGAACTTAGAGTGGCCCCAGCCCACTTCTCCTGTGGAGAAGGCAGATGTTTCAATTGCCCTAGGGTTCTCTCATTCATTCAACGAAGGTTTATTGAATGCCTACTAGGTGCCAGGCAATGGTCTAGGCCCTAGGATACCGCAATGAAAAGACAAAAAAAAACAGGGTCTCTGCTGTCATGGAGCTTGCATGCTAGTTGGAGAGGTGGAAAAAATAAATAAATAAACAAATAGAGACATAACGTCCCATAAGTGCTCTGAAGAATAAATACAGCAGGCTAAGGGGATATAGTTGAATGCATTCAACTGTGTGGATCATAACAGATCATGGATAACATTGCAAAGAATGGGAATTCCAGAACACCTAATTGTGGTCTTAAGGAGCCTGTACATAGACCAAGAAGCACTAGTTTGAACAGAACAAGGGGATAGTGCATGGTTTAAAACTAGGAAAGGTGTGTGTCAAGGTTATATCCTTTCACCATACTTATTCAACCTGTATGCTGAGCAAATAATCCAAGAAGCTGGACAATATGAAGAAGAATGCGGCATCAGGAATTGGAGGAAGACTCATTAACAACCTGCAATATGCAGATGACACAACTTTGCTTGCTGAAAGTGAAGAGGACTTGAAGCACTTACTGATGAAGATCAAAGACTATAGCCTTCAGTATGGATTGCACCTGAACATAAAGAAAACAAAAATCCTCACAACTGGACCAATAAACAACATCACGATAAATGGGTAAAAGATTGACACTGTCAAGGATTTCATTTTACTTGGATCCACAATCAACATCCACAGAAGCAGCAGTCAAGAAATCAAAAGACTCATTGCATTGAGCAAATCTGCTGCAAAAGACCTCTTTAAAGTGTTGAAAAGCAAAGATGTTACTTTGAGGACTAAGCATTTCATTTTACCCAGATCCACAATCAATACCCATGGAAGCAAACAGAAAAAAACCAGACCCGTTGCCGTCAAGTCGATTCTGACTCATAGCCACCCTACAGCGACCCTAAAAGACAGAGTAGAACTACCCCATAGAGTTTCTAAGTAGCACCTGGTGGATTTGAACTGCCAACCTTTTGGTTAGTTTCTGTAGCACTTATCCACTACGCCACCAGGGTTTCCAATGGAAGTAGCAGTCAAGAAATCAGACAACGCATTGCATTGGGCAAATCTGCTGCAAAAGACCTCTTTCAAGTGTTAAAAAGCAAAGATGTTACCTTGAGGACTGAGGTACACCAGGTCCAAGCCCCATTATTTTCAGTCTCCTCATATGCGTGTGAAAGCTGGACAATGAATAAGGAAGACTGAAAAAGAATTGACGTCTCTGAATTGTGGTGTTGGTGCAGAATATTGAATATACCATTGTCATAGACTGAATCATGTTGCCCCAAAAATGTGTGTGCCAATTTGGCAGGGCCACGATTCGAGTAAATAATACGAGAAGCTGGACTATATGAGGAAGAACGGGGCACCAAGATTGGAAGAAGACTCATTAACAACCTGAGTTATGCAGATGACACAACCTTGCTTGCTGAAAGTGAAGAGGACTTGAAGCACTTACTAATGAAGATCAAAGACCACAGCCTTCAGTACGGATTGCACCTCAAGATAAAGAAAACAAAAATCCTCACAACTGGACCAATGAGCAACATCATGATAAACGAAGAAAAGATTGAAGTTGTCAAGGATTTCGTTTTACTTGGATCCACAATCAACAGCCATGGAAGCAGCAGTCAAGAAATCAAAAGATGCATTGCATTGGGTAAATCTGCTGCAAAGGACCTCTTTAAAGTGATAAAGAGCGAAGATGTCGCCTTGAAGACTAAGGTGCGCCTGCCCCAAGCCATGGTATTTTCAATCGCATCATATGCATGTGAAAGCTGGACAGTGAATAAGGAAGACCAAAGAAGAATTGATGCCTTTGAATTGTGGTGTTGGCGAAGAATATTGAATATACCATGGACTGCCAAAAGAATGAACACATCTGTCTTAGAAGAAGTACAACCAGAATGCTCCTTAGAAGCAAGGATGGCGAGACTGCATCTTACATACTTTGGACATGTTGTCAGGAGGGATCAGTCTCTGGAGAAGGACATCATGCTTGGCAAAGTACAGGGTCAGCGGAAAAGAGGAAGACCCTTAACGAGGTGGATTGACACAGTGGCTGCAACAATGAGCTCAAGCATAACAAGGATTGTAACGAAGGCTCAGGATCGGGCAGTGCTTCATTCTGTTGTGCATAGGGTCGCTATGAGTCGGAGCCGCCTCGACGGCACCTAACAACAACAAAGGCACTAGATGACTAAGACAACCATGGACTGCCTGAAGAAAGAAAAAGTCTGTCTTGAAAGAGGTACAGCCAGAATGCTGTGTGGGGGCTGAGGAGGAGCGGAGGATGAAGGGCTTTGATCTGAGTGACTTTGAGCTTGAGGACATTAGATGGGTCATTGACAGGAAACTTGATGTTACTCAGGGTAATGGCAGACATGTTGGGAGAGGCAGCTGCAAGCCAGTTGCCATGATCTTCTCCATGACTGAGAAAGTGTTGGGAGGCTGATGATAAGAACTGGCACAAGGACAAGAAAAGAGGCTTAATAAGGGGATTCAACCTAGCCAGGAGGTCAGAGGAAGCTTCCCAAAGGAAGTAACACTTGAGGTGAGACTTGAAGAGTGAGGAGTTCACAGGGCAAAGAGAGGGAGGAAGGGTATTCCAGAAGGAAGAAAGAGAACAGGCCAAGACCCTGTGGCTAGAGGGAGCATGGTGAGTAAGAGGGACTGAAAGAAGGCCAGTGTGGCTGGAGTGGAGAGGGAGAGGAAAGAGGCCTAAGACACTGAGCAGTAAAGAAATTGGGCTCCTTAAAAGACAAATAGCTGGGAAGGTGCCCAAAGACAGCAAATGGAGGCTTGCATGGAATCAATTAGAACCTTGGTGAGCCACAGCAGTGCTTTAGATATGCATCCTTATGCACCTTCAGGTACCTGAGGAGGCAACACAGGTTTATGAAGACTGAATGGGCTTTGGACTCAGCCAGGCTCGCCATCTGACTTGGTCTGTGATTACAGAGCTGAAGGAAGCTAACTGGCCCACTCAGGGCTCCAGCCACTAACAAAACTCCCGGACCATAATCACCAATTTATCCCTCGAGGAGGAGGAACCTTGGGCAGCTGGGAGCTAACCGGAAAGGAGCTGTCTACCAATCACAGTAAAATGAAGTTCAACCCTCACCCTGAGGGAATAAACCCCCATTTCCTGCAGCTTGGCTGGATGGAGAATTCCTGGGCCACATAACAACAAAGATCAGCTTCCATGAAACAAACTCTGGTCCTCTCCCCTGTGATCCCCCCCTACACACACACACACACACACACACACACACACACACACACACAAACATACCCTTGACCCAGGCAACCAATACTCAGTTGCTGCTGAGTTGATCCTGACTCGTGGAGACCCATGGAGACCCTATGTGCGTCAGAGTAGAACTGTGCTTCTTAGAGTTTTCAGTGGCTGATTTTTCTAAAGTGGATCGCCAGGCCTTTCTTCTGAGGCTCCTCTAGGTGGACTTGAACCTCCAACCTTTTAGTTAGTAGGTGAGTGCATTAATCATTTGCACCACCTAGGGACTCCTGACCCAGGCAAGGCTAGGTTTATGTCGAAGCAGGGCAGGTGTGATGAAAAGGACACGGAACAACACTACAGCAGACTTCTGGAGTGTAGGAAGTTGCCCACTCCCCATTAAGGTAATTCTTTTCAAGATCCGGTGGGAAGGGTAGATCACACATTGTTGGAGTTTAGCTCAATTCGACAAACTTATATTGAGCTCGCTCTTTGCTGGACTCTGTCTTGGATGCTTGGGTAGATGCAGAGTTTTCTAAGAGTGAGCTCCTGCCCCCAGGGAGGGAGGGAGTCAAGAGAGCAAAGAGTTAATACAAGGCTTTTAAGACTGAGGCTCAAACAGAACACAGAACATTACGGGAGCCTGCACAATGGAGAGATGAATTTGAGGTGGAGGTCAGGGCTTGATGGAAGAGGTGGCTTTTGAGCTAGACTTTGATGGATGGAGAGAATGAGGACAAGAAGACACGGAATAAGAGATGGGACATATCAAGGAAAAAGGCCTTGATCACCAGGCTGAAGAGCTGAGTTTTATCCTGAGGGCAATGGGAGCCATGGAGAAACTTCAAAAGGGAGCAAAAGTGAGGCTTAATGGAGGGAGGATAGGCTGTGGAGCCCCCCAGACCCAGCTTTGAGGCCCCGCTCTGCCACTCACAAGCTTGGACCTGGGCAAAGTCACTGTACTTTGCCAAGCCTGTCTCCTATTCTGCCAGTGATGTCACCATCTGTTTTCCAGCATGGTTGAAAAATCTGTGGGGAGGATGACAAGGGGCTTCACAAGTTGTGCCCACATGGCCAAGGGGCTCCAGCTTCTCACCCTCTGCAGTCACATCAACGGTTAGATCCGAAGTGTACTCGCTCAAAATTCCCCTTCCCACCTACATATCTGTAGGACATCAGGTCCCCTTTCAAAGTTTCATCTCAGTATCTTAGGGCACCCCTAGGGGGTGATGTTTTTTGTTTTGTTTTTTTTGTGGTGACTGTATTCCGCACCAAAACGCTCACCAGCACAGCTTGCATATTTACAATTCAATGACATTGATTACCTTTTTCATGTTATGCCACTATTGCTGTTGTCGTTGCTAGGTGCCATGGAATAGGTTCTGACTCATAGCAACCCTATGCGTGACAGAACGAAACACTACCCAGCCGTGCACCATCCTTACAATTGTTGCTTTGCTTGAGCCCATCGTGCAGTCGCTGTGTCAATCCATCTTGTTGAGGGTCTTTTCCTTTTTTCACTGACCCTCTACTTTACCAAGCATGATGTCCTTCTCCAGGAACTGATCCCTCCTGATAACATGTCCAGAGTATGTGAGATGTAGTCTCGCCATCCTCATTTCCAAGGAGCACTCTGGCTGTGCTTCTTCCAAGACAGACTTGTTCGTTCTTTTGGCAGTCCATGGTATATTCAATATTCTTCACCAATACCGCCATTCAAAGTCGTCAATTCTTCCTTATTCATTGTCCAGCTTTCGCATGCATATGAGGCGATTGAAAACACCATGCCTTGAATCAGGCTCACCTTAGTCCTCAAGGTGACATCTTTGCTTTTTAACACTTTAAAGAGATTTGCCCAGTGCAATGCATCTTTTGATTTCTTGACGGGGGCTTCCATGGGTGTTGATTGTGGATCCAAGTAAAATGAAATCCTCGACAACCTCAATCTTTTCTCGGTTTATCATTGTCTTGGTCATTTAGTGCTGCTATAACAGAAATACCACAAATGGATGACTTTAACAAAGAGAAGCTTATTCTCTCACAGTCAATCTTTTCTCCTTTTATCGTGGTGTTGCTTATTGGTCCAGTTGTAAGGATTTTTGTTTTCTCTATGTTGAGGTGTAATCCATACAGAAGGCTGTGGTCTTTGATCTTCCTCAGTAAGTGCTTCAAGTCCTCTTCACTTTCAGCAAGCAAGGTTGTGTCATCTGCATAACACAGGTTGTTAATGAGTCTTCCTCCAATCCTGATGCCCATTCTTCTTCAAATGGTCCAGCTTCTTGGATTATTTGCTCAGCGTACAGATTGAATAGGTACGGTGAAAGGATATAACCCTGACACACACCTTTCCTAGTTTTAAACCGTGCAGTACCCCCTCGTTCTGTTCGAACGACTGCCTCTTGATCCATGTACAGATTCCTAATGAGCACAATTAAGTGCTCCAGAATTCCCATTCTCCGCGATATTATCCATAATTTGTTATGATCCACACAGTCAAATACCTTAGCATAGTCAATAAAACATGGGTAAACATCTTTCTGGTATTCTCTGCTTTCAGCCAGGATCCATCTGACATCGGTAATGATAGCCCTGGTTCCACGTCTTCTTCTAAATCCAGCTTGAATTTCTGGCAGTTCCCTGTTGATATACTGCTGCAGCCATTTTTGAAATGATCTTCAGCAAAATTTTGCTTGCATGTGATATTAATGATATTGTTCAACAATTTCCACATTCTGTTAGATCACCTTTCTTGGGAACAGGCATAAATATGGATCTCTTCCAGTTGGATGGCCAGGTAGCTGTCTTCCAAATTTCTTGGCATAGACGAGTGAGCACTTCCAGCGCTGCATCTGTTTGTTGAAACATCTCAATTGGTATTCCGTCAATTCCCGGAGCCTTGTTTTTCACCAATGTCTTCAGTGCACCTTGGACTTCTTCCTTCAGTACCATCCATCCCTGGTCATACGTTACCTCCTGAAATGGTTGAATGTGGACCAATTTTTTTATGGTACAGTGACTCTGTATACTCCTTCCATCTTCTTTTGGTGCTTCCTGCATCATTTAATATTTTCTGTAGAATTCTTCAGTATTGCAACTAGAGGCTTGAATTTTTTCTTCAGTTCTTTCAGCTTGAGAAATGCTGGGTGTCTTCTTCCCTTTTGGTTTTCTGTCTCTAGGTCTCTGAACATGTCATCATAGCACTTTGTCTTCCCAAGCCACCCTTTGAAATCTTCTGTTCAGCTCTTTTACTTCATCAGTTTTTCCTTTTGTTTTAGGAACTCAACGTTCAAGAGCAAGTTTTAGGATCTCTTCTGACACCCATTTAAGTGTTCTCTTTTTTCCTGTCTTTTTAATGACCTCTTGCTTTCTTCATGTATGATGTTCTTGATGTCATTCCCCAACTCTTCTGGTCTTTGGTTGTTAGTGTTCAGTGCGTCAAATCTATTCTTAAGATGGTGTCTAAATTCAGGTGGGATATACTCAAGGTCATACTTTGGCTCTCATGGACTTGTTCTAATTTTCTTCAGTTTCAACTTGAGCTTGCATATGAGTAACTGATGGTCTGATCCGCAGTTGGCCTCTGACGTTGTTCTGACTGATGATATTGAGCTTTTCCATCGTCTCTTTCCACAGATGTAGTCGATTTGATTCCTGTGTATGCCATCTGGCGAGGTCCATGTGTATAGTCGCTGCTTATGTTGCTGAAAAAAGGTATTTGCAATGAAAAAGTCATTGGTCCTGCAAAATTCAATCATGTGATCTCCAGCATCATTTCTATCACCAAAGCCATATATTCCAACTACAGATCCTTCTTCTTTGTTTCCAACTTTTACATTCCAATCACCAGTAATTATCAGTGTATCCTGATTGCATGTTTGATAAATTTCAGACTGCAGAAGTTGTTAAAAATCTTCATTTTCTTCATCTTTGGCCTTAGTGGTTGGTATGTAAATTTGAATAATAGTCGTATTAACTGGTCTTCCTTGCAGGTATATGGATATTATTCTATCACTGGCAGCGTTGTACTTCAGGATAGATCTTGAAATGTTCTTTTTGATGATGAATGCAACGCCATTCCTCTTCAAGCTGTCATTCCTGGCACAGTAAACCATGTGATTGTTTGATTCAACGTGGCTAATACCAGTCCATTTCAGCTCACTAATGCCTAGGATATCGATGTTTATGTGTTCCATTTCATTTTTGATGATTTCCAATTTTCCTAGATTCATACTTCGTACATTCCAGGTTCCAATTATTAATGGGTATTTGCAGCTGATTCTTCTCATTTTGAGTTGTGCCACATCAGCGAATGAAGGTCCCAAAAGCTTTACTCCATCCACGTCATTAAGGTAGACTCTACTTTGATGAGGCAGCTCTTCCCCAGTCATATTTTGAGTGCCTTCCAATCTGAGGGGCTCATTTTCTGGCAGTCTATCAGACAATGTTCTGCTGCTATTCGTAAGGTTTTCACTAGGGAGAAGGACCCAGCAGTGCCACTATTATCACTATCATTTTCCAGATTATTCCACCACCATTAGTATAAACT
The DNA here is from genome assembly GCF_030014295.1 of Loxodonta africana. Taxonomy (NCBI): domain Eukaryota; kingdom Metazoa; phylum Chordata; class Mammalia; order Proboscidea; family Elephantidae; genus Loxodonta; species Loxodonta africana. The sequence goes on from NC_087369.1 coordinate 151,828,090, forward strand.
CAATGGCCCTCAAACAGAAACTACCCCTTCCCCCCTCCCCACTCCGGATAACCACTAATAAATAATCTTTGGTTTCTACATATTTGCTTATTTCATAAAAGGGACATCATACAGTACCTGTCCTTTGTGTCTGACTTATTTCACTCAGCATGATGTTTTCAAGGTATGCATCAGGGCTTCATTTTTCTTTATGGTTGAGTAATATTTCATTGTGTGTACGTACCAGATTTTGTTTACCCATTCATCTGTTGATGGACATTTCAGTTGTTTCCACCTTTTGGCTATTGTGGAAAGTACTGCAACGAACATTGGCGTACACTGGTGTCTGTGTTCCTGCCTTGCTTCTTCTGGGATTGGGACTACAGGGTTGTGTGGCCTAAGGGGTGTTCTGCAGTGCTCAGAACCCCCTGGGGTCTTTGTCTTTTCTGCTGCCACGGGCCATTCCAGGCAATGGAGCTGCCTGGCCGTGCTCTCTCAGGCTGCTCTTTGTGTCCTGCAGCCCATCTGCTCTCCCAGGAACCATTGCCTGCAGTGCCACTTCTGCTGCTCCTTCGAGGCTGCCAGGATGCCCTCTGCTCTCTGGCTTGCTGGCACTCACCTCCCTACTGCTGAGAAAGCAACTTCTGCCCTTCCTCTACATCCTGCCCTTCCTGAAAGGCCCCCAGCACAGCTGCTTGTGCCCCCGGTGCTCTAGCTCCTTGCGTGCTAATCCCTATGCATGCATTTCCTCCTTCACACATGTGGAATGGGTTGTGTGTTGTGATCTGAAATGTGACTCAGGACATCTATCATCACCTAGCCAGAGAGTATACAAGTTGGGTAGGTGCATTTTGATGGAGGTTAGGCTGGCATCAAGGGGCCCTGGTGGCGCCGTGGTTAAGTGCTCAGCTGCTAACTGAAAGGTCAGCAGTTCAAACCCACCAGCCCCTCCTCAGGAGAAAGACGTGGCAGTCTGCTTCCGTAAAGATTACAGCCATGGAAACCCTATGGAGCAACTCTACTCTGTCCTATAGGGTCGCTAGGAGTCAGAATCAACTTGACAGCAATGGTTTTAGGCTGGCATCCGTGCAAGAGAGTGCAGACCCAAGCTGGAAATCAGGGTGAAAAGCCCAGGGAAGCAGGGGTGGGATCAGGGGGCAAAAAAAAAAGGTCTGGACAGGAAGGTACCTGAAGAACAACTCCTCCAGTTTTATAATGTGGCCTTTAGGCTAGCCTTGGGCTAAAAAGTGAACTGTGCAGTGTTCAGCCACCTATGCAGGCCACAACGAGGCCCCTGCAGTACTTGTGGATCTTCCCGACAACTTTTATACAAGGACTCTTGGTCATTCACCCTCCCCACCCTGAATCATTTCTTTCCATTTCAAGACCTATTGCCAACTCAGGCTCAAGTCCCCATACTGATGAGTAAAGACATTGGTTTTGAGATAAGGAGATAAGGGAGGAGCTTAGGGTGAAGGCAGATGAGGCTATCATCACCACCAGGGCAGGGACCCCAGGGATGCAGCCAGAGGGCTAGAGCCTTGGTAACTTCCAGACCATCCCCGGGCAGAGTCCAGAAGTCAGGGGAGGGAGGCCTGCCCAGTTTATTTGTGTCTGGGGTTGGCCCTTCGACCCAGCTGATCTTTGCTATAATGTTAACTGCCATTTCAGCAATGTGGAATGCCAGGGCAGAAGAACAAGGTACAGAAGAGGCTGGTTTTAGTTCTAGCTAGTTATGTATTTGTTTTAACACACACTTACTTAACAAATATATTCCAGGCACGTTCTGAGCACTTCACATTAATCCATTTAATCCTCATATAGCCCTAAGAGAAGCTTGGTGGCACAGTGGTTAAGAGCTTGTCTGTTAACCGAAAGTTCAGCAGTTTGAATCCACCAAAGCTCCTTGGAAACCCTATGGGGCAGTTCTACTCTGTCCTATAAGGTCGGTATGAGTCGGAATCAATGGCAATGGGTTTTAAGAAGTTAGTACTATTATCATGTCCATTTGATAGGCGAGAAAACTGAAGCTAAGAGAGGTGGAGTCACTTGCCCAACACCATGCAGCTAGTGGGAGACAGAGCTGGGATTGAGACCCAGTTGGTCTGGCTCCCAAATCAGTGCTACTGAAGAAGGCAAGATTGTGTCTGCCCTAAAAGCCTATCTTCAGGGCCCTGTTCAATAAGCCCCCAACAGCACTACCCACTTGCCCTTCGGGATAGCTAATACAGTCCACAGAGGAGGGCAGAAGGATTTCCCCAGCCCTCTGGTCTCTGGGAATAACTCCAGTACCAGTCCTGGAACAGGCTGGGAGAGAGGAGGCAGGGAAAGGATAGTGGGTATATCTGGGGTCACAGAATCACACAGAGTTCTTGTAGTCCTTGCCCCTGGCCTGTCCTCGGAGCCTGTGGGCCTCGGCCCTTTGCTCATTGTCTTAGTTATCTAGAGCTGCTATAACAGAAATACCACAAGTGGGTAGCTTAAACCAAACCCAACCCACTGCCGTAGAGTCAATTCCAACTCATACTGACCCTATAGGATAAAGGAGAACTGCCCCATAGGGTTTCCAAGGTTATAAATCTTAACAAAAGCAGACTGCCACATCTTTCTCCCATGGAGCGGCTGGTGGGTTTGAACCAATAACCTTTCAGTTAGCCGCTGAGTGTTTTAACCACTGTGCCGCCAGGGCTCCTCGGGTGGCTTTGATGAACAGAAATTTATTTTCTCATAGTTTAGGAGGCTGGAAGTCTGAATTCATGGTGCTGGCTCTAGGGGGAGGCTTTGTCTTCCTATAGGTTCTGAGGGAAGGTCATTCATTGTCTCTTTTCAGCTTCTGCTCTTGGGTGATCTTCATGTGGCTGGGCATCTCTCTTCCTCCACCTCTGCTTGCTCGCTTGCTTGTTTAATCTCTTTTATAACTCAAAAGAGATTGACTTAAAACACACCTTACACTAATACTGTCTCATTAACATAACAAAGTAAACCCATTCGGGATTTTAACCACTTTTTTATAGGGGTTACGATTTACAACACGTATTTTAGGGGGGCACAATTCAATCCATAACGCTTGTATTCTCGAATGTGGAGTTCACTAACCTCTTCACTCATTCCTCTCCTTCCCCTTCACCAAGCTGGGCAGACCTCCCTCCCCTGGCTTCTGGACTCTGCCCGAGGATGGTCTGGAGATTACCAAGGCTCTGCACAGCACTCAGCCCTTTGGTTCCGTTCTCTAGGGTCCCACCCTGGCCCTGGTGGCAATGATGACCTCACCTGCCCTCACCCTCAGCTCCTCCTTTATCTTCTTCTCCCTAAACCAATGTCTTTACTCATCAGGGATGGGTATGAGGGCCCCTGTACTGGACTGAATAGTTTTCCCCCCCAAAAATTCATGTTCACCCAGAACTATAAAATGTGACCTTTTTTGGAAATAGAGTCTTTGCAGATGTAATTAATTAAGATGAGGTCTGCTAAGTTATCTAGTGCTGCTACAACAAAAATAACACAAGTTGATGGCTTCAACAAAGAAAAATTTATCCTCTCGCAGCCTAGGAGGCTAGAAGTATTGAATTCAGGGTGCTAGCTCTGTCAGCTCTGGAGGAAGTCTTTCTCATCAATCTTCCCTGGTCAAGAAGCCTCTCAGCACAGGGACCCCCAGTCCAAAGAACGTGCTATTTTCCTAGCTGTTGTTTCTTGGTGGTATGAGACCCCCATTCTGACTGGTGGGCCACAGTGACTTTTTAGGTCTCCTGAAATTAGTGTCAGTTCGGAGCCAGTATCTAGTAATCTCCCCCAAATCTGATTATTTCCTTTTCCCCAATGAGCAGTCATTCTTGTAAAAGGCCTCAGGTCCCTGTGGGGATGGCTGGGAGAAAGGCTAACAGTATAAGTTTTTTGTAGTATATTGGAGCCCTTCCTCAAGGTGGTCCAGGCTTCCCTTCATTCAAGGTGTTGTGGATCTTTAAACTCTCTCAAGTCCGGGAATTGATTGAGGGACAGTGACTCTCTATTCTGGTGATTCAAGTTAGACTGCTGCTCACTTGACCTAGAATTCACCTGTTTCTACAGATCAAGTAAATATTTAGTAGATTTCCTATATATTTCACTCCTAGGGACACCATGACTAAGTAACCAAAGCTGCTTACAAGACCATACAAGTCAGACTATTCTGATTACTGCTTTGACCCTGCTGTCCATTATGGTAACCACGCCCACCTTGTCTTTGTTGATTTAGTGCTGCCACTTGGACCTCTACTACCACCGGGTCCAATCAGCCCCATTGTAGTTAGGTGTCTTAATTCAGTCAGGGCAGTTCCCACTATCAAATCTGACTTACATAAAATAGCAATCACAGCAGTCTTCCAGGATGCTGGGGCTCCTTTCACAAGTTTTCTTCCTCAGCCTTGTGGTAGAAGGGTGTCTTCTGGGCACTCCATGTGTGGGTCTCTGGGTCTAACCTGATAAATCCACTCTAGCATGTCAATTTCCCTAAGTTTTTGGATAATTTCTTCTACAGTGTACCAAGGCAGGTCTGGCACTTCAATTTGATTTAGTGTAGGCCACGCAGTAACCCATGCTTCACTGACTCAACCAAATAAACTATTAGATCCTTTCCTAATTTTCTGAGTTGAAAGATTGAATGAAGAATCTGTGCTTAAACTCAGACTGATCCATCTTTATGTTCCTTGCACCATTATCCCACACCCTTAATAGCCACTCCCACACAAATCCCCAGGTTTCTGTTTGTACATGTTAGAAAAATTAAGCAGTTCTTTTGGAGTGTAGTGTACCCCCTCCTGGGTCACACTTGGTACTTTTCCTTTTGGGGCTCGCTGGAACTTAAGTCTAGTTATAGGTCTAGAAGTGAAAATTGGTGGTGGGCAAGTGTTTTGAGAATATTCAGCATTGTCTTTTAAAGCATCTGCCTCAGGCGATGCCCCAGGCAATGACTCAGGCAAAGGCTTTTTAGACACAGCTGGGTTAATCTCCTTAGATGGGGGTGGAGGGGCTAATGGTTTTAATGGGGAGGTTGGTTCAGCAGACAAACATGAAGTAATCTCCTCAAATGGGAGTGCAAGGGTTGGTTTTGTTGGCAGGATTGATTCAACGGAATTTAGGGGCTCAATGTCTCCAGCTTCCTGATTATCTGCCCATATGTCCCCATCCCAAGTTTCAAGATTCCAATTCTTTCTAGTCAATGCCCTCACTTTAACATCAGATACCTAAGACTCTGGGTTTGGTTTTCAGCAATAACAGCTCTGTCACTACAAGAAATAAGGCTTTCTTTCAAGGCACAAGTGGAAACTTTGAGGCCATTTACACAGCACTTGAGCTTTGACTTGGAAGCCTTGAGCTCATCTCTTTCTTTCACCAGTTTTTCTAGCAAAAGTGGGACCAATCAGCCAGCTTCCTTATACTTCTCATTATGACAAAATTGTAGAAAGTTATCACACATGCAATTACCCAGAGCCTCGCCTTTCACCAATCCCTGATCTATTGGTGGTGATATTTTGCGTATTTGAATTGCCACCTCAGGCCATGGATTAGCAGTGCCCTCTTTACTACTGGAAGCAGAGTCATCAACATCTTTAAGATTAACCAGACTTGAGAACCAATTTGGAAAACTCATCCATATTATTTTGTTTCTCCAGACCCCACTCTAGGTACCAAATGTCTTTGGTTGGGTTCTTTAGAGAAGCAAAGCCATGGGTCAGGATAGAGGTTTCTCCGGATTCACGTAGCCACAGGAGCTGGCAAACCCAAGATCAGCAGGTCAGACAGCAGGGCTCTTGTTCACAGGCTTCGAAGATGGATGAATCCCAACATCGGCAGGCAAGACCACAGGTTAGCTCCTAGCTCAGGTCCCAAGAACTGGACAGCAGAAAAACAGGAGCCAGCTGCAGGATCCAGAGTGAGAAAAAGCCCACGAGCCTTGCCAGAGTGTCCACTTATATTCAGTGTAGGCCAGATGCCCAAGGAAACTCCGTTTCGACTGATTAGCTACTCACAGCAGATCCCATCATGAAGGTGATCACATTATATCAGTCTCATCATGGAAGTGATCACAACATCATACAACTGCCAAACTACCTCACAACTGCCAAACCACTGATAATCATGGCCCAGCCAAGTTGACACACAACCTTAACCATCACAGTATCATACTGTATTAGGGTGGGCCCTAAAACCAAAGACTGGTGTCTTTATTAATAGGCCATGTGATGAGACACAGACATACGGAGGTAAGAAGCCTATGTGAAGACGAAGGCAGAGATTGAAGTGATGCAGCTACAAACCAAGGAACATCAAGGACTGCTGGCAGCCACCAAAAGCTGGAAGAGGAAAGGAAGTATCCTTTCCTACAGCCTAAAGAAGGAACATGGCCCTGCCAACACCTTGATTTTGTACTTCTAGCCTCCGGAGCCGTGAGACAATAAATTTCTGTTGTTTTAAGTCACCTGGTTTGTGGATAATTTATTATGGAAGCTCTAGGAAACTAATACAGCCCCCTTTCCATCTTTGATGCACAGTTAAGTGCTCTACTACTAACCAAAATGTTGGCAGTCCAAACCCACCCAGTGGTGCTGTGGAAGGAAGGCCTGGCTATCTACGTCTGAAAGGTTGCAGCCATTGATAACCCTATGGAGCACAGTTCTACTCTGAAAGATATGGGGTCGCTTGACTTGGAATCAACTCAAGGATACCTGGTTTGGTTTTTACTGTCTTTAAAATGGTCTATTTTATCATATTTAGATGGATTGTAGAAAGCTGCCTTAAACTTGTTGTGGGCAAAAGCAGAGTGTAAATACATTAAAAATAAAATCAAAATGAGTGGGTGGTTTCCCTCTGGGACCTACCAGGCTAGGTGAATCTCCATCATTGAGTCTGTGTGTCTCTGAGAAGCACTCCTCTCGGGAATATTCCCTCCCTTGAGCCCAAAGGCCTAGAGTTTTAGAGGACATTTAGTAGGCGCTGCTTTGGTGCTGCAGCAGCTCTACCCTCTCATGCGGTGGGTATGGAGACAGCTTCTCTAATCTTGATTGAGGAGTGACCCACACTGCAAATCCCTGTCCTAAAAGCTATGGCAGCAAGGGCATTTCCATACAACCCATTGTGACCCTATAGGACAGAGTAGAGCTGTCCCATAGCCTGTGGTGTCACTAGGAGGGTATGGGGGATTCAAAATGCACCGGGTGATATTTTCAGAGAAGGTGACACTAAAATGACTGTCTATAAAATTTGTGTGCAGTGTTGCAGCAGCAATTTATTATTTTTTTATAAAAATATCCCTGCAGTTAGTTATAACAACAAAAAATTTTTTCATAAGCCCAGCTTACATGTATCAATATACTCACAAGGCTAAAAACTCTATGCTAATTTACTTTTTGAACCTTCTAATATACTTTTGTCAAAGCTATCATTACCCAGTTACAATGACGTTTCAAATCATGTGGTTTCATCTGTACATGCTGTTGTTTTTGTTGTTGCTGGTCTTTTTATAGTTGCTGATTTTATCAAGTTTTCTTGTGTTTTAGCTACAATATTGTTATAATTAGCATGGGGGGTGACAACATGAGTTACTGCACAGGGTGACACCAACCCTCGTGACGCCACTGCCCATAGTGTTTCCAAGACTGTAATCTTCATGGAAGCTGGCTGCCACGTCTTTCTCTGAAGGAGGAGCTGGTGGGTTCAAACCTTTCAGTTAGCAGCCGAGTGCTTAACCACTGTGCCACCAGAGTTCCTTAGGGCATTTCTAGTTAACCAAATTTGTCTTCTGGGAGGCCCAAACTCCCCTTTCTGGATCTTCTTCCCTCTTCAGTGACATCCCCTGGTCCTTCCAAATAAAGGGACTTTCAGGCCTTCATTCCCTCTCACGTGCAAACGGGTTATAACAGCTTGGGTTTGCCAGAGTGCAGAACGTGCAGCTGAACAGGGCTTGAGAGCCTCCAAAGGAAGGGCAGCCTTGCCCTCTGTCAGTGGCTGGCAGCACTTTGACACCGTGGGCTCTCCTGAGGAGCCTCAAGGAGTTAACTCTCCAGTTATGATGAAGTTCCCCCAGGGGGTGCAGTGGGGCTTCTCAGGCCCTAGGGAGAGAGAGGACACAGGCTTTTCCTGAAACAGGCCAGCTCAGAGGAGAGGGAAGAGCAAACATCCATCCTGAGACACAAGCAGGGCTGTAGCCAGAGCCCTGGGTGGGGGAGCTAATGGGAAACAGCTTGCTGGGGGGAGGGGGACAGAATTCAGGAATGGCTGGAGGCTGGCTGCTGAAGAGGGGGCTGGGACAAGCAGGCTGATTGAGACCAGCTGTTGCTCCTGTGTCTCAGAGATCTTTGGACTCTGCCCTGGGCGGGCTCACACCCTATTCTGGCGACAAGGAGCCAGCAGAGACAGCCTGGGGCAGCCCATCGCTCCTCTGCCTGCCCTGACTCACGGAGCCCTCAGAAAGAAAGGACCTGAGGGGGGCCGCTCCATCTACCAGCTGGACACCTCCTTTTCAGCCAGTCCCACCCCCTGGCTGCTCCTGCCCAGGAAAGGTCCGGAGGAAGAGGCCAGGGAAGCAGCCCTGCCCACTCTCCCCAGCCCCTCCATCCACCAGCGCCTGCATCTGGAGACCCTATGGCCCAGGCTCGTTGTGGCTGCTGTCCCTGGCTTGTCCTCCTCTGTGGTATGTGCATCCCTGCCTCTCCCTCCCACTCTGGGAAGGGCAGGCCCAGCTGGAGAGCAGCTCTGGCCTCTCCCCTCTGGGCTCAGGGAGGGTTGGAGTGAGGGCTGGGGCCCAGGTTGTCTCTTCCTCTTGGTTCCCCTCTCTGTCTTGAGGAAGACGCATCCCAGGGCCATCTCTTTGGGGCCGTATGACTTGGATCAAGCCTGGCTTGGCATCTTTCCATTTCCCCCTACGGTGCTCTGTTAGTCCCCTTTGGTCACAACTAGGTGCCCAGCTCAGCGTCCCTCACACCCACCCCACCCCCAGCCTTAGGGAGGCCTCCCTTCCCTTTGCTCTCTGTCAGCAGAATCCTGCTCATTCATTCAGCACTAAGTTCCTGAGCACCTCCCTAGTGCCAGTGCCTCCGGTGTCCAGAGGGACATGGATTGGCCGTGTCCTGCTTCTTGTGTTGGCATCTTAAAAAAAAACAGTGTCTTAGTGCCACCATTTTGCCAGAGATGTATTCCTACAGAGATGGGTGTTCTTTTTCTTAAAGCAACAGTAGTGGTCTCATCTCCCACCAAGAGAGACAGGTAGAATATTCAAGGTGTTAGACCCCAGCCACCTTTCTTCCCTCTGTAGCTCAACCCACTGGGAAGGTCAAAGCATATATAGGATCTCCCCTCCTCATGCCCTCATTACCCCCTGAGGAAATACCCCTTAAAAGGCAGAGGGTGGGGAGGAGGAAAGGACTATCAGAGACCCCGGACTTTCAGAGCAGTAAGGGACTTTATCTAACCCAACCCCCTCTTTTCACAGAGGCCTGGGGCCTGTGGAACTCTCAGCCCAGTGCTTGGTGCAGAATAGGCACTTAGAAAATGTTCACTCAATGAATATTGGGTGACACTCCTTGGGTCAGGTGCTCTGGTGGCACAGTGGTTAAGCACTTGGCTGCTAGCTGAAAGGTGGGAGGTTCGAACCCATCAGCCACTCCTAGGGAGAAAAGTCTGCTTCCATAAAGATTGATTACAGCCTTCTAAACCCTGTGGTGCAGTTCTAATCAGTTCTACAGCATCGCTATGAATTGGAATTGACTCAACGGCAACGGATTTGGTTTTATGGTCTCCTTGGGTCACACCGAATTTGGGGCAGAGCCCAAATTAGAAACTAGATCTCCAAACACTCCGTCCCTTCTGTGGCATCACCATTCCAGGCCTACCTCCTTTGGCTGGCAGAGTGGGAGGATGGAAAGGGCACCCCCCCCCTTTTGTACTCAGATGGTCTGGGCTCAAGTTCCTGTTCTACCACAGACTCACTGTGGCAGAGCTTGAACAAGTTACCAAACCTATCTGGGCCTCAGTTTCTCCTCTGTAGAAAGTGAATAATAATGTCCACCTCACAGGGTTACTGCAAGTATCATATAAGATTCTACACATGAATTGCTGAGTTCAGTGTCTGGCATATAGCTGTGGTAGCGCCGTAGAGTCAGCCCCCAACTCATGGCTACCTCATGTACAACAAAACCATGACTGGTTGCAGATTTGACCCTTGTGATCCCTAGGGTTTTCACTGGTTGATTTTCAGAAGTAGATCACCAGTTCAGCATCGTAGAAACACACAAGCATCCATTGACAAACACGTGGTGGCTGTGCATGAGATACATTGGTCAGGAATCAAACCTGGATCTCCCACATGGAAGGCAAAAAAAGAAAAAAAAAACATTAGGAGAGGGGGAGTGGATACTGACCCATCCCTTTAAATGCTAACCCACCTTTCCCTACAAGGCACCTACTGCAGGCTGGGCTAACTTGTCTTACATATTCAAAATGAGCCTGGAATGATAGGCTGAGATTTGGGCTGTAAGAAATGGTACAAGTGGACCTTTAATTTAAGCCAATATATACAAAATTTGATTTATGAAAGGCTAAAATGAAGGTAGGGGGTGATGACTTAGTGAGCTCCTCTAGAGCATTTCAAAGAAATTTTGATTACAAAAATGTAATTTACACACAACTTTTCCAGTTTGGTAGACCCTGAAAAGACCCAATTAGATCAGAAGAAAAAAATTGATTTAATGAGCATGAAAACCTATCCAAAAGTGGCAATCACTAGTCGATGAAAGAGGTTTCTTTGATTGTGACCTAGCGTGCCATCCAATTCAGCCTGATTTCCTATGAAATGTGATTATTTTGATCCTTAAGTAGAGTTGGGCAACATCCTGTGCGTCTCAAAAGATGGAGGCCAGGGGAAGAGGGGGACTTGTGGAGCAGGAGGTGGCTAAGCCGCTCTCTAAGAGTTAGCTGGTCTCCAAGTGACCCTGGATTTTTCTCCATTTCTAGCTTGTGCCTGGGGCCACCCAAAAGCAGCGGACCTTGGAGGACAGGATGTGAGAAACTGTTCCACTAGCCCTCCGGTGAGGCCCTGGCTCCACCCCACACAAGCCTCCCCGCAGCTCCCAGCGCCCTCCCCATTCCCCATTGCTTCCCTCTCCCTCTCCCTCCCTCCCTCTCTTTCTCTCTCAGCCTTTCTCTGGATTTCCCCTGGCCTCGGGGCGGGGGGTCCTGTTTCTGAATAACACCCCTTGGGGCAGGCACACCTTCTCAGGTGTCTAACATCCTCCCCTCCCTCCTATACACCCCATCTGTGCCCTCACATCCCTCCCACCCATTACCAAGTAGGTTACCTACTTCTGCTGCCCCCCAGGCAGGGTCAGGGCAGCCCTGCTCAGGGAGGGAGGAGGGGTGGAGGAGGGCGGGGAGGCTGCTAGCTGGCCTTTGCTGAGGCTAGGCAGAGGGGAGGGCAAGGATGGGAGGAGAGAAAACAAAAATCCTAGAGGCACAGGAAAGAAGGGGGCACAGAAGGGAGGAAGGAGGAAGCCAGAGGGCTAGAAGAGCCTAGAGAAGAGGCTTAGCAGGAGAAGACAGGCCCAGCAGATTGGAACTGAAGAGGATCAGCCAGTCAGCTTCCTAGCTGGAGACCTGAGTAACTTCCAAACCAGTGGTTGTTAGGTGCCACTGAGTCATTTTCAACTCATAGTGACCCCATGTGACAGACTAGAATGGTCCCATGGTTTTCTTAGCTGTATTTACGGAAGCAGGTCACCAGGTCTTTCACGGAGTTACTCGGTGGATTGGAACTGCCAAACTTGGGGTTAGCAGCTGAGCATTTAATAGTTTGCACCACCAGGGCTCCTTTCCCAAACCAGAGTAGGGCTAAAGAGCTCCAGGCTGGGGTGGGCCAGGAGGTGTGAGGTGGTGTGTATGCCAGCAGCACACTAAGCCACAGGACAAAAGTGGTACATCTGTTTGTGATGTCAACTTTATGGGACAGCTGGGGCAGACAAGTGGGTGGGCAAACCACATTGCTTTTATATTAAAAAACAAACATGGGTATACATACTTGACTAGAAGGCAACACGAAGCAAAACCAAAACAAAAAAATCATGAATTTCATTTTAAAGATAATACAGCCTGCAAAGAAATGTCCGGCTTAGAGAAGATCTTTTTGGGCAATGTCCCAAATGGCTAGGGCTATTTGTTCACTCTGCCGTTTGGGTAGAAACCTGAAAAAGCCTCCAAGTTAGGGTTGCTAGATAAGATCCCGGAGAGCCAGTTACATTTGAATTTCAGATAAGCAATGGATAATATTTTAGAATTTCAGATAAACAATGAAGGATGTTTTAGTATAAGTATGTCCCAAGACTTGATGCTTTTGAATTATGGTGCTGGCAAAGAATATGGAATTTACCATGGACTGCCAGAAGAATGAACAAATCTGTCTTAGAAGAAGTAAGTACAGCCAGAATGCTCCTTAGAAATGAGGATGGCGAGACTTCGTCTCACATACTTTGGACAGGTTACCAGGAGGTGCCAGTCCCTGGAAAAGGACATCATGCTTGGTAAATTGGAGGGTGAGTGAAAAAGAGGAAGACCCTCAACGAGATGAATTGACACAGTAGCTGCAAAGAAGGGCTCACGCATAGCAACAATTGTGAGGATGGCACAGGATCAGGCAATGTTTCCTGCTGTTGTATATAGGGTCACTGTGAATCGGAACTGACTTGACGGCGCCTAACAACAACGATGTCCTAAATATTGCATGAAGCATACTAAAACATTTTTTGTCATTTATTTGAAATTCAAATGTAACTGGGCGTATTATAATTTGCTAAATCTGCCAACCCTACCCCAAGATATCCAAAGAGGAACTGTCTGCCTGCCCTGGACCAGTGTCAATGCTCAAGTCCCTGCAGCTCTCGCCCACACCCCAAACTCAGGGCCAACTACTGCACAAGGGGTCCCTCTCCCAGCTTTTCAGCACCTCCACTCAGCCCAGGCATCTTACTCTAGACTAAACCACAACACCAGAAGTCCCCCCAAAACCCCCATCAGGACATCCTAACCACCCCACCCCACTCACCTGCTGCCTCAGGAGAGGCTGGGGCCCCAGGCGCCATTTCCCCTAAGTAACATGTATATCTCTGTGTGTGTGTCATGGTGTCTTCCTGTCATCTGTCAGTACCTCCCGGTGACTGCAGTCAACACCACAGTGCAGCTTGCAGCCCTCCGCCAGCAGATGCAGACCCAGAATCTCACCGCTTACATCATCCCAGACACAGATGCCCACATGGTGAGGGACAGCTCCTTTCCCGCTTCCCCGGCTCGGCCTATGAGAACAAGCCGCCAACAGGAGGCTAAGACTCAGAAGACGACGGCAGAGAAAGGATCTGACAGACCAAGGGAGGGAAGTGGGGAGCTTGGACACGGTCGGTCGGTAGTTTGAGGGCAACTGAAAGAAAGTATCCTTTTACATAAGAGGGAAGCCACTGCCAAATCTCCTTGAACTCAAGAATATAAAAAACTTCAGAATTGATTTGGATCAGTTGCTAGATGGCAGTCAGATCCAGAAAGAATATTTGGTCCTTCCCTGCCCCAGAAGGTTAGAATGTGGGCTGGGGATTAGGCTGGAAGAATTCTAAACTCTAAGAACCTTCCAGCCCAGGCCTTCAGGTAACATGCTTTGACAAAGGTCTCAATGAACAGGTTGGATGGGGTGGGTCCTGAACTATATGAGCTTGGAGGTATAGGTTAGGGAGAGACAGACAGGAAACAAAGTGGCCTGAAGAAGAACTACTTTTCCCAAAGCAGCCCCCTACCCATACAGCCCAGCCTTTCTCACCACTGGCTTCACCTCCACCCTGCCCAACTTCCCAACAACACTGGCCCAGTTAGAAGAGAAGGCATTTTCAGGTTCAGTAAGACTGCTTGAATTAGTCTTCCTACCTGCTGGGAAGAGCTAAGAACCTTGGGTAAGTGTCTGAGCCTCTCTGAATCTCAGTTTCTTCTTCTGCAAAATGGGAATAATGAGATCTGTCTTCAAGGGTTATGAGGATTAAAAGATGATAATGTAGAAACCCAGACCGCTGGAGGGGAGGACCCCAAAGAACCAAAAGACAAGAGTCCAGACTGCACAGAATTTGCTTTCTGGCTAGGAGACAAGGCTGCTTTAGGGAATAGTGCAGTGTAACATTGAGTCCAGTGCTGGACTGTGGGATTTAGACTCCAAGAGATACAGTTGTTCAAAGAAAGGAAAGATACTGAGAGCTAGGGGGATTACAGAGGGCTTCTTGGAAGAGGTGCCAAGCATGCTTGGCCTTGTAGACTGGTTGGATCTGACCAGACAGAAGGAACTGGAATGTGGCCAGGGGTCTTCCAAGTGGGAACTAGCTCCATGAAAAAGGCTAATGATGGTGTTGATTTCCTAGAGTGAGTACATCGGCAAACATGATGAGAGGCGTGCGTGGATTACAGGCTTTACAGGATCTGCAGGTGACAGCCGTTACCCAGCCCCCATTGCTTCTGTTGGTAGAACCAGAGGCCCTGGCGTAGCTGGCTCTCAGTAGCCCAGACCCTAAGACCTACTGTCCAGAGGCCAAGCCACTTTCTCTCTCTGCCTCCCTCTGCTGCCCCCAAAAGGGTCACCCCTTCAGGTCCTCCGGGGCACACATCTCATAGCCCCAGGCTACAGTTTTGCATGGGGCAGATAGCCCTGCTGGCTTCCTTCCAGCGCTCACTGCCTCTGCCACAGCCTGGCCCAGCCCAGCACTCCCTGGGCTCCATTTCTGGGACAATTGCTACTTCCACATCTAGTCACTAGGGGCTCACTGAGTCCCTTGCCATGATGGCTTACTTGCAGACCAAGTTTTACTCGGTCGGTCCTTTTATAAGTAACATCACCTTACATGGCCAAATGAAACCCAAACATAGAGGTCAGTTTCTGAAGGAGCCCCCCACCCTGATCCTGGAGCCTTGAAAGAAATGCAAGCTCCCCTTGCTGTTCCTCAAACATTCCTGCCCCGGACTTTAAGTTCACCTGCCTTGCGCATCGTGGGCCCTTCATCTCTTTGCCAAATTTGCTAGGTTCGCTTCTCCACTTGTCTTCAACTAAGCCTCTGGCTTAGTGGCCCTATCAGCCACCGAGTCTTGACACCAAGTGCCATTTTTCCTGAGAGCACCTATATGTGGCATTGGCTCTTTCGGACTGCCAAAAGCAGACCTCCCCTTCTTTTCCTGCTAAAAGTCTTAATGACCCCCTCCAGAGGCCCTCAACACACCTGTAAAACAGAGATGCCTGCCTGACCCAGGACGCCTGTTCTGCCCACTTCCCCCCCCCCCAAAAAAAAAACTTCCCCCAAGGCTCTCTTTAACATCTCTTGCCTCACTTCCTTCCAGTGAAGGCATGGAACTCTTTCCAGAAGCCCCTTGTGATATTCACACACTCACTAACTAAAGCCACAGTTCTCTGCCTTCACCATCACCTCCAAGCTTCTCTGTTCTGCCCCAGGAATCGCAGTGGTGACCCTGGTGAAAGCAGCTCTCTGGACCGACAGTCGCTACTGGACTCAGGCTGAGCGGCAGATGGACTGCAACTGGGAGCTCCATAAGGAAGGTAGAGAGCTCACAGAGTTGTGTCCCCCAAGCCCTGGAACTGGGACTAGGTTCCAGAAGGTTTAGGTGAGGCGTACATACAAGACCATATGGGAAGCTCAAGGAAATGTGAGGCTACCATTAAACTTTGAGGTTGATATCTAAGAGGACACACATGGCCGGACTATCACAGACAGATGTGTGGCTAGAGGGCCTGAGGCTGCCCCAAAAGTGACCTCTGACTTTCCTTCCTGTCTTTCTCACAGTTGGCACCACTCCCATTGTCACCTGGCTCCTCACTGAGATTCCAGCTGGAGGGCGTGTGGGCTTCGACCCCTTCCTCTTCTCCGTGGGTATGTTCTTCCCTCAGTCCCTGAATTTGTCCGTGCCAATGAGGGTGACTGGGCTTCCCTGGGAAGAAAAGAAACCTACACTGGTAGAAGGAGAGGCAGCGTGACTATAAGGATGGAGTGTTTGACGTTGTGGTTGCAGAAGATTTTGCAACAAGAACGTATTCATAGATTGTGCAATTAAAATATGTTTTAAAGAATGAATACAATTTTTGTTCAAGTCATGGGTGCACAGACCCGACCTAGAAGACTCAGGGAATCATTATGATTTAGCAGATGAACAGGCCAGGATGTCCTTGAACCCAGAATCACTCTCTAGGCCCTGGAAATCTGCCAGTTATGACCCTAAAATCACTTGGTAGCCTCCTTCTGGAAAGTGGATTAGAAGGATCAAAGGAGTTGGGAGAGCCTCTAAGTAGAGAAGCACGGCCCTTTAGGGAATCCAACTCCCTGAGCTCTGGGGTTCCAGCTCAATAGCCAGTTCATGCTCCCCAAGGTGGAGTCCTCATGAATATGTACTGAAGAGCTCCTACTTCAGAACTGGCTTCTTTGCCAGCCTGTCCAATGGCCTGAACATCACATTGAAGCACTGTTAGAATGGTTAGTGCCCAAACTTGGCCAATTGGCTGTGGACAGCGCTGGGGTGGGCTCAGGGCAATTAGGCTTTGAAAGCAAAAAAGGAGATGGTGGGAGGACCCACCCCAGGCTAGGGCAAGCACTCCAGGAGGGCCAGACTCTTTGGGCAGGATCTGGGCTGCTGGGGCTGCAGGAGCGTAACAGGAGGCAGCGCGGACAGGACTAACTTTGCCGGAATCACAATTTTCCCTAAGGTATTAAATAAAAAAAAAAATTTTTTTCTAAACATGGACAGAGCACAAATGACTCCTTCCTGTTTCTGCAGGCTCCTGGGAGAGTTATGACCTGGCTCTCCAAGATTCTGACAGACAGCTAGTGTCCATCACAGACAACCTTGTGGACCTGGTGTGGGGAGCAGACAGGCCTCCTGTTCCAAGTCAGCCCATTTATGCCCTGCAAGAGGCATTCACAGGTAGTTCCATTCTCCTTTCCAACATGTAGTAACATGGGTCCCCGCTGCTGCTCCTTGGGGCTGGAAACATCTTCATAAGAGGGACCAGAGCAATGGCCCTCCAGCCTTAGTGGGCACCAGAATAGCTGGGATGCTTGTTTCAAACGCAGATTTCTGGGCTCCTCCCCTCAGAGTCTAAGTCAAAAGGTCCTCAGATTATATTTAGAAACATGCTGGGAAAAAAAAAAGAGTGTTAGGATTTGAAACGATGGGGAACAGGAAGGGAGGAAGCAAGGGAGTCAGAGAGAGATGAAAAAAAAATCTCTTTAAAGAGAGAAGAAACATAATATGAGTTGCTTCTCTGGTAGTGGAGACTGGTTTGTAGTGAATCACTCGAATCTTAACTTCTGGTCCCTCCTGTAACAAGGAATTCGGATTCCTGAGATTACAGAGGTCACGTAGGCCAGGGGTGGCCAGAGGGAGTAGACTGTTTGGGTCAACAGTCTGTGGCGCTGATTAAGGGTCAGATTTTGATTGGACAACAAAGGAACGTTAATCAACGCAGAAAAATCTAATATAAACAACCTTGATCTCATTGGCATCATCTAAATACTTCATAAAAGAACCTTCTGCTCTATGATTCTTGTAAGTAGTAACTAAAATTCTGACGGAGACCAGGCTACAGATTCTGAATCAGTGTCTTGGCTGTCACCACCCCTCCCTCCCCGGGAACTCTAAAGGAGCCAATGGTCTTAGATTCCTAGTAATATCCTTGGGCAATCAGAGGTCCCTTTCCACAGTAGGGTTCCATGCACATTTCTTGTTTGAAAAGGAGTCGAAAAGGCAGGAGGGAAATTTCAAAATAGCAAGTATGATGAAACATGTTAAAATAGCTTTATCGGTTCTGATGTAACAGGATCATTCCTTCTGTAACTTACCAAAGCAATTAAAGAAACTTGCTATCCAAGACTGTTAAATCAGACACACACACACACACACACACACACACGCAAACCTCATTTTATCCAGATAAAAAGGTCAGAGTTATGCCCGGAAGGGGAGGGGATGAAAGGGAAAAACCTTCCAGGGACTGGGAGAGAGTCAGTGTGGGTTGTCACTTCCCACAAGAGGAGGGATGCTGAGCAGTCATAGGCTGCAAATCAAGGAAAAGTCATCCGGAGCCAGAACTGGGCCTGGAAGCCCAAGAACAGAGTTCAGCTTAAATAAGTGTATAAAGACAAGCGAGCTTTTCTCTCCAGCCAGCCACTCACAGGTTTTAAAGGGGTTAAAGGACCAAAGGAAGGACGTGGAAAGTTAGTTACTCAAAAATACCTGTATACATCAGACAATTGAAATTCGGCTCCATTTGTTTTCTTGAAAGTGTATCACACCCATGAACACTGAAAGCATTATGCTAAGTGAAGGAAGCCAGACACAAAAGATCCCGTATTGTATGATTTCATTTATATGAAATGCCCAGAATTGGCAAATCCAGAGAGACAGAAAGGAGATTAATGGTTGCTAGGGAGGGGAAATGGGGCTTGACTACTAATGGGCACAGGGTTTCCTTATAGGATGATAAAAAAAAAAAGTTCTGGAACTAGATAGTGGTGATGTTTGCACAACTTTGTGAATATATTTAAAAAAAATAAAGGAGCACCGAACTGTACATTTTAAAATAGTAAGTTTTTTTTTATGTGTATTATACCACAATAAAAAAATGAAACAAAATCAACCTAAAAAGACATGTATCATACCCAAAGCTTTGGTTCTTGTTAAATAGTTTTATCTGTTTGCATAAAGTTACTTTTAAATAGTATTAAATTATTATTTATGCTAATCTATTGGCCCAATTAGGTCCCTGAGTAGTAAAAGGAGTTAAGTGTTTGGCTGCTAACCAAAAGCCTGGAGGTTTGAGTCCATCCAGAGGCACCTTGGAAGAAAGGCCTGGTGATCTACTTTCCAAAAATCAGCCATTGAAAACCCTGTGGAGCACAGTTCTACCATGACACACATGGGGTCGCCATGAGTCAGAATCCACTCGATGGTAGTTGTTTTCTTGCTTTAATGGATCCAACTAGGACCCTTAATGCTTATGGCCTCCTGCCAGCAAATTCCTAGCCCTGCCTAGGGGCAGACTATTTATATGCATTGCAGGGGGCAGGGATAAAAGATGAAAATCAAAGTCCTAGAACTGGAATGCAAGCATCCCAGAAAGAACAACTCTGTGACACAAAGGTTAAGGACAGATTTGGGAACTGACAATGTTATGAAGAGAGTACGGTGTCTGTGCACATTGAGTGTGAGCCATTCAGTCAGACAGGCCTGGATGAAAAGCCCAGTTCTACCTCTTGCCAGCCGTGAAACCCTAGATAAGTCCTTGACCTCCCTGAAGTCTCTGTTTCTCACCTGTAAAATGGTACAAAAAACCAAAACCAAGCCCAGTGCCGTCGAGTCGATTCCGATTCAGAGTGACCCTATAGGACAGAGTAGAACTGCCCCATAGAGTTTCCAAGGAGCGCCTGGCGGATTTGAACTGCCGACCCTTTGGTTAGCAGCTATAGCACTTAACCACTACGCCACCAGGGTTTCCAAAATGGTAGAAGTAAGGATTAAAACAGTGTACACGAAGTGCTTAGCCCAGTACCCTTGGCTTAGTAAGCACCGGAGTTACTGCGGGGCAGAGGCTTATCATGCATGGTCTCAGCCCTATCCTTTTGCCCTTGAACTTGAACTGCTCTCTTGATAACTGTTTCACATGCTTGTTTATTGATCAAAAAGTTATACCAAACTTACTATATGCCCAGGAGTCACTGGGTGGCGCAAACGGTTAAATACTCGACTACTAGCTGAAAGGTTGGCTGTTCAAACTCACCCAGAGGCACCTTGGAAGACAGTCCTGGAGATCTGCTTCTGAAAGTTCAGTGCCTTAAAAATCCTATGGAGCAGCCAGCCTCCTTTGCCATGAGACCAGAAGAACTGGATGGTGCCCAACTATCATTACGGAACATTTTGATCAAAGATTCTACAGAAGAATCCTGATCAAAAGGGGGAAAATGCAGACCAGAATTTCAAATTTTCATGGAATCCAGAATTTCTGGAGCCATGGAGGCTGGATGAATCCCTGAAACTGTTGTCCTGAGATAATCTTTAAACCTTAAACCAAAAATATCCCCTGAAGTCTTCTTAAAACCAAAGAATATTTTAGCTTAACTAGTAAAGAATGTCTGCTTTGAGCATTATGCTCTTTTAAGAACTATCTATACGGGATCAAATTGACAACAGCAACTGGAAGGATTAGACAGGATGCTTAGGGAAGAACAACTCAAAAAAGAAGAGTGAGAATGGTTGCACAACTTGAAGAATGTAATCAATGTCATTGAATTGTACATGTAGGAACTGTTGGATTGATGTATGTTCTGCTGTGTCTATTCTCAATGACAGCAACGACAAAACAAAAATTTTTTTTAAAATGCTGTGGAGCAATTCTACTCTGCACACATGGGGTCGCCATGAGTTGGAATCGATTCAACAGCAATTAACAACAACTATATGCCCAAAATAACATTCTTCGTGTTTGTCAAGTATTTTTGCATTTGAGTCTCATAACAACCCAGTTGAGGTAAATACTATTATTATAATCCATCTCCACTTTACAGATGAGCAAAATGAGACAGAATGGTTGTACAACATTGTGCATATAAAAATGGCAACATTTATGTTAGATATATTTTACCACGATAAAAAAGAGGGGGAAAGGGAGAAGAAAATATACAATGCGTTTGCTTATAAGAAGAGCGCATTAAAGAACTTTGGAAGCTTAAACCAGAACCGTTAATGTTGGCTGCCTCTGAGGAGAGAGGCTGGCTGACTTGAGGTCAGAGAAGGAAGATTTTTCCTGTGCGCTCTTCTGTACCTTTAGAATCTTGAACCAGGTGAACTACCCAAAAATAAATAAAAATTTACATTAAAAAAAGAAAAAAAAAGTGAGACATAGAGGAGTTAAGTAACTTGCTCAAGGTCACCCAGCTAATAATGGCAGAGCCTGGAGTTGAACCTAGTCTGGCTTCAGAGCCCATGCCCTTAATAATCACACAAGCAAAGGGTTTGTTTGAAGAAACGGTTCCACTGCTTAAAAACACTATTGCCCTAAGGGAGCCCTCCTAGGTTTGCCCCTAGGTGGGGCAAACAGATTGCAGCTCGAATGCTAACCCAAAGGTTGGCAGTTCAAACACATCCAACAGTACCTCGGAAGAAAAGCCTGGTGATCTGCCTGATTACAGCCAAGAAAACCCTATGGAGCAGTTCTGCTCTGTAATTCTAACACAAGGGGTCGCCGTGAGTCAGAATTGACTTGATGGCAGCTAACAACAACAACCAGGGAGCCCTCCTAGGAACAGAATGCCAAAGGAAAGATGTAGAGGGTATATCACTGACACATTCTTTGGTCTCCTTTGCTTCTAGGGAGCACCTGGCAGGAGAAAGTCTCTGGCATCCGAAGCCAAATGCAGGAGCATCCCAAAGCCCCGACGGCCGTCCTTCTGTCGGCACTTGATGAGACAGCTTGTGAGTATGGATACGTGGACATGGGTGGCTGCCTGGGTCCCCCAGCCCCCAAGTGTCCTGTGCTCCCCTCAAATCAGCCATGTACCCACGTATTTCTGAGAGCTCTGCAGCCTTGGCCTGTGGAAACTGAGAAGGCTAAGGGGGCAGCAGCTAGGGGGAGATAGTTATGCAGAATAAGAAAACCAGGGTACCTAGGGCAAGCTGCGGCCAGCCCATAGGCCACCAGAGAATGGACTGACCATGGTGACAAAGTGCCTCTGTCTCATTAAGGGTGAGCGGACCTGCAAATACCTCCCAACAGCCTAACCACTATCCCAAGCACTCACACGCCCAGCTTATCACCCAACGCAGCCCTACATGCCTCAGGGCTTCTTACCTAGCCCCCCTGGCTGGGCTTTGGGAATTCTAGGAACCCGTTGAGACTTGTGTGCTACCTTCTGGCTGGGTATTTGCATTTTTCTGGGGGCAAAATGTCCGCAACTCTCATCAGATCCTCAAAGACCCCAAAGAGACTGAAAAACACTCATGAGCGGAGGATGCAGGTGGGCTGCTGGGGAGTTTTTGGAGCCAAAGCAAAGGTATTAGAAATGCTGGATCAGGCAGATCAACCTCCAATAGCCAGTCAATTCTCCTCTCCAGGGCTCTTCAACCTGCGCAGCAGCGACATCCCGTACAATCCCTTCTTCTATTCCTACGTGCTGCTCACCGACTCTACCATCAGGTATGGCTTTGCCTTGGCTTGCTGCCACAGACTTCAACTTCTACCTCGTCACTGCCTGGCCGCTTACCCCTCCCCATCTGCAGCCTTGGGGCTGCCCCTGAGCTTGGTGCCTGCCCCAGCACCACCCTCTAAGGAGCCTCCAATTGACTTTTCCTGACTTCTTGACCTCTGTTCCAATTGTATCCCAAGTCTGGTCTGCTTGACTCCCTGGTGCTGGCTTCCTCTGGCCTCCAGGAATAAGGGGTCTATGCGCCTCCTGGTCTGCCTCTGGCCCTTTGTGTTGCCCTTACACATCCTCAGGACCCTTCTGGTCTTCCCTCCCCGCCTAGGTTGTTTACAAACAAGAGCCGCTTTAGTTCTGATACGCTGAGGTATCTGAACTCCAGTTGCACAGGCGCCATGTGTGTGCAAATCGAGGACTACAGCCAAGTCCGAGACAGTGTCCAGGCCTACGCCTCAGGAGATGTGAGGATCTGGATTGGGACCAGCTATACTACTTATGGGGTCTTTGAAGTGATACCCAAGGTGAGCTGACCCAGTCCAAGCCAGGTACTCCCCTTTAGCCCTAATAAGTCTCAACCTGAAGTGGGGCTTTGGCCATTCAGTCAACATGAATCAAGGAAGCCTTCCTGGAGAATGGGAGGGTGGGCTAAGCTGAACCTGGAAGACGGGAAAAGACCTAAAGAGTCAGAAAGCACAGAAGGAGTGGGCATTGCTACAATAGGGAATGAGCAGACTCCCCTCGCTGGGACTTCCTGTCCATCCTTTTAAAATATCACTGTGCCTGGGAGGGTTCTTCTATATCTCCTTTTTTGTCCTCCCACCCTCCTCTCTGTCCCCTGACAGGAGAAACTTGTGGCAGACACCTACTCCCCAGTGATGGTGACCAAGGCAGTGAAAAACAGCAAGGAGCAGGCCCTCCTCAAGGCCAGCCATGTAAGTCCACGTGCAGACAGACAGAGCTTTGGGGAGCTCTCTGTCTGATGGGCAAGGGAAGAAAATCCTTCCGAAGGAGCCTGGAGAACACCTGCAATGAAACAAAGACATGGACACCAAGCTCCTGGCCACCTCTTACCCACAGTACCACAGTACATTGTTTTAGCGCCTGGACCCTGGAGCTGGGGTGTCTGAGTTAAAACCCCAGCTCCACTCACTAGCTAGCTGGGTGACCTTGGGCAAGTCAAGCTCACCTCTCTGGGCCTCAGTGAACTCATCTGTAGAATGGGGATCATAACATTAATGTGTAGCACAGGGTTGTTGTGAGGAGTAAATGACCTAGTATACACAAAGTGATTTAAGCACCGCCCGGCAAGTTCTAAGTGTTAAATTAGATGATTTACTCACTGTACCGATTTCCTCATCCCACCTAGAGGATGGCTCAGGCTCTTTGATATTCCTGTGAAAATCGGGATTGTTGTTGTTATGTGCTGTCAATTCCAATTCATGGCGACCCCATGTGTTTCAGGATAGAACTGCTCCATAGGGTTTTCAAGCCTGTAATCTTTACGGAAGTGGATCGCCAGGCCCGTCTTCCTTCCAAGGCACCTCTGGGTGGCTTCGAACTGCCAACCTTTCAGCTAGTAGTTAAGCACCACCCAGGGACTCCTTGAAGATCGGGATAAACCTCATGTTTAAAAACTTTGTCTTACGGAAATTCTAAAACATATGAGAAGGTACAAAAAATAGCATAATGAATGCCCAAGTACCCATCACCCAGATTCAACAGCCAACTCAGAGCCAACTTGTTTCATCTTTAATCCCACATTTATCACTTTCACCCTCACCCTCCACTGCTGGATTATTTCAAATCGTAGATATCATTTCTTCCTCAGTACTTCAGTAGGTACTGCAGTAAGTATCTCTAAAGATAAGAACTCTTTTAAAAACATAACCACAATGCTATGATCATAAATACAAGCATTAACAATAATCCCTTCGTGTCATCGAATAGACAGTCGAGCCCTCATGGTTTTAGAGCTGCAGATCCCAGACCCTCATCATCCCTGATCTCCTTCATCCCTGAGCCCGTGGCTGAGCCCACACCTTAGCCTGCTTCTCTGCTTCCCCTGCTCCAGGTGCGGGACGCTGTGGCTGTGATCCGGTACTTGGTCTGGCTGGAGAAGAATGTGCCCAAAGGCACAGTAGACGAGTTCTCTGGAGCAGAGCTTGTGAACAAGTTGCGAGGGTGAAGGACGACCGCCATCTTTTTAGTGTGGGAATCTGGGGGCAGGGATGGGAACCCTTGGGTGGTGAAACAGTAATGTGCTCAGCGGCTAACTTAAAGGTTGGAGGGTTGAGTTTCACCCAGGGGCACCTCGGAAGAAAGGTTTGGCGATCTATTTTCGAAAAATCAATCAATGAAAACACTATAGAGTGCAGTTCTCCTCTGACACTCATGAGGTTGCCAGGAGTCAGCCAATTCGACAGCAACTGAGTTTTTTGTTTTGTTTTGCGGTGGAGAGGAGGAAGGGTGGGAGGAAGGGAGGAGGAATTGATTTTCTTCGGTTTTCCTACTTAAGAGGGAAGATCTTCCTCGTATTTGGGGGATGTCTCTGGAACACGGAGTTACAAGTTCTTACGTGGTGTGGGAGCTGGGCAGGGAATGTTGGATGACATTCCCCAGTCCCTGCTTAAGGTGGGACAACTTAAAGGGCCACAACCCAACAGCGCCCCCTAGTGTCAGCTTCAGGCCTGGCCTCGCTCTCCTTGGTAAGGCTGGCTTAGGGTTGCCAGGGCCAAATCTGCCCCTGAACCACCGGAAAATACCAAGTTCGGGAGAGGGCACACTTGGCCCAGGCTGTGGAGCGGACTGCAGGTTCGAGGTGCAGGACGCTGCTGTAGGGCTAGGGACGTTTTCAGATACAGAGAGCTAGGGTTCTTCACTCTTGCTTAACCACTAACTCACTTTGGGATGTGTAGCCCTTGGTTTTCCCATCTGTGAAACGGAGGTGAAGGCGGAATAATTGATGCCTATTTTTTTTTTATGGTCCTTTCTCTGACTTTGACGGGATGGGGCTGGGGGAGATGGAACCAGGAGGTGGGGCTGGGGGAGTTAAATGGAGTCAGCCCCAGACTGCGGCAGCTGTGCTTTCATTTTGTTCTGGTTGGATATGCTGGGCCCAGCCTAGCCCCGGGCCCACTCATTGTTGTTGTTAGGTGCCGTCGAGTCGGTTCCAACTCACAGCCACCCTGTGTACAACAGAATGAAACAATGCCCAGTCCTGCACCATCCTCGCAATTGTTATTAGGCTTGAGCCCATTGTTGCAGCCACTGTGTCAATCCAGGCTGTCAGTGAGTGGGCCCACCCCTTGATTACTCCTTATTCCTGCCTTGTGACTTCCAGAGAAGAAGAGTTCTCCTCAGGACCCAGTTTTGAAACCATCTCTGCTAGTGGCCTGAATGCTGCCCTGGCCCACTACAGGTACCTCAGGAGAAAGAATTTTCTAGGGTCCTGTAGGGGGCTCCTGATGGGAAGGTCAGGGAAGGGAATGCTCTGGGACCATTTCTGATTTCAGGCCTTCAGCACTGTGGGGGCTGGGGGATGGGTGGAGCTCAGTTCGGGGTTGGAAGTCTCTTTGGAATTAAAAGGTTTGAGAGATCTCTCCCCCTAACAACCTGGGACTCTGTGAGTACTCAGGGCTAAGGAATCTGGAAGGGAGGCAGGGATATACTTGGATGTTTTTCCTCAGCATCCTATTAGTTATTTATGTTAGCTAATTCTTAAAGCTCGTGAGCAACTGTAGAGAAAGGCCTATTTATTCAGCCCGAACCAACCATAATGGGCCCACGATGTAGGCTAGCCAGCTCTTTGGCCTCATAGAAAACTAACACCTGCAGGCCTGATGAAATTTTGGGGGGCAAGCTGACCAGATGCCTCAGCCTGATATGGGCACAGCAGGGAGAGGTCAGATACTCCTCCAAGGGATGACCTGGCATGTCCCAGAATTCTCTCCCAAGCCTTTTACTGCTCTGCCCCAGCCCTTTCTGCCTGGTAGAGTGGGAGGGTAGGTGCTCCTCCGCCCTACCAACTCTTGCTCCTCGGCCCCACCCTCAAGGGACCCTCCCTTCCTGTGGCCTGGCTTCTCAGGGCCTTTCTGCTCTCAGAGGCAGTTAGCAGGAAGTTCTAGAAAGAACACTAGCCTGAGCCTCTGGGACCTGTGTCCAGGCCCCACTCTGTCATTGTTCTACTGCAGGTCTTGTGAATGTCCCTTTGGCTCTGTAGGCTTGTCCCTCATTACGTAAAAGATGGCCAGGCCGGAGCCTACTAGCAGGATAAATGGGCATGAGCTGAGGACATTGGCAGCAGAAGCGGAGTACCCTCCCAGAGCCCTCTGGGAGATACTGACTTCCCCAAAGGAGTTAGCCTGGAAGCCCAACCCCAGGGGTGGGGGGCTCCTCTCCTGTCACTCAGTACCCCCTCCCCACCCAGGGCAGGGTCAGGCTGCTCCTTTCTCAGCCTTGTCTCCCCTCTCCAGCCCAACCAAGGAGGTGCATCGCAAGCTGTCCTCGGATGAAATGTACCTGCTGGATTCTGGGGGACAATACTGGTATGTTCTCCCCACCCCCTCCCTGCCTAGCTGCCTCAGCTCAGACACCCTGGGTGCCAACCCCACCTGGCTGGGCCAAGAAAGGCCAAGAGCCTGCCCAGTCTTTCCCATCCTGAGCCACAGGTTGCTCACCTGAGAAAGGTGAGGCCTGTATTGAATGAACGCTGAGCAGCCCTCCCATTTCCACACTGGTGGATCCCTGCATCAGAGTCTCTGGGTGATGCAAATGGTTAAGTGCTCAGGTGCTAACCAAAAGGTTGGTAGTTTGAGTCCACCCAGAGGTGCCTCGGAAGAAAGGCCTGGTGATCTACTTTTGAAAAATCAGCCACTGAAAACCCTATGGAGCACAGTTCTACTCTGACACACGTGGGGTCACTGTGAGTCGAAACCAATGGCAACTGGTTTGAGTCCCTGCATAGCGGGAAACACGCAGAGACCATAACAGCAGGGCTGCCCATGCTGTACCTTCATGAGAAGGAAAATGGTTTTCTAAGTTTGCATATTATTACTCAGTCTGAACAACCGGGCTACACGGGCACCCATCTTCTCATCCACTCATGCACGCCCTGAACACGGCCCATGCACCACCAGCACCATGCACCCTCCTCCACCCCCTCCCACCCTGCAAGTGAGGCGACTACGTCAGGTTGGGGGAGCAGGATCAGGCCTGTAAGAGCATCAGGCCAGTGAGAGAAGCAACCTCAGGGGGCGCCCAGGGCATGGTTCGGACAAGGCACACCTATTAGCATGGGTGTGTGTCTGTGAGTAGATATATGTGGGTACTCCTCTGAGTGTGTGCATACCCATGGGTGGGGTTATGGAGAAGGGTGCTCTCCCCTGCACCAGGACTCCACAATCTGTGTGTCCACCTAAGTACACTCCTTCATATGAGTATATAACCATGAAGTGAACGACACCCCTTTAGATGTGTTACCAGGGCCGGATTGCCCAATAAGCGAGGTACGCCCAGGCCCAATTGTGCCTTCCCACCAATCCACAGTGCACAGTTTCACATGTCCCCCCACCACATCGACTGTGTGGTGAAACCGTGTGAAATTGCTCACCACAGATTAGCAAGTAAATACAATTAAACCCGTGCATATCCAGGGCATACCGTGCTTACTGGTTAACCCGCCCCTGGGTGTTGCCTTCATACCATGCACAGCCTGAATACTTGAACATGACCACCTTGCAGAACAAGCTAACCCTGTTCCTTACAAATGTGTGGTCAATCATTCACACTGGAGCTGAGCTGACCTGAAAGATTTTCTCTTATCGTCTAAGAAGCAAGTGGACCATGAGAAGCTTGGGGTGGGAGGAAGGAAGGGGCTTGCTGAACTGATGGAGTAGCAAGCAGTAGTAGTGGACAATTTCCCAGCCTCTACCCTATGGAAGGAGTCCCTGAGTGGTGCAAACGGTTAACATTCTTGGCTGCTAACTAAAAGGTTGGAGGTTCAAGTCCACCCAGAGATGCCTCGGAAGAAAGGCCTGGTGACCTACTTCCCAAAAATCAGCCATTGAAAACCCAGTGGAGCACAGTTCTACTCTGACACACATGAGGTTGCTGTGAGTCGGAGTTGACTCCACAGCAACCCTAAGCCCTATGGAAATGGCGAATGTGCTAAACGACAAAGGCTGTTTGCTTGGCGCTGCCCAGGAGCCAGCATGGCGGCGCTCCATTTAGCAACCTTCGCTCGGCATCACTTCGGTGCTGTGTGACTGAGAAGGCCGATGCACAAAGGGGAAGTAAACTTGTGGGGGCGTTGCTGGATCTGGGGCGTGTTCAGAACAGGGTGAGGCCGGGGAAATGGTCACCTCGCTTCCTCTTCTCTCCTTCTGAAGAAGGCGCCGTGCCCTGTGACCTGCTCCCGGTGAGGAGCCACAGGCCCTGGGGCCATTTCTCCTACCCCCTCAGGTGGCCACAGGGGTTCTCCTGGTGAAGAGCTGCAGCCACAGTGGTTGGGAGTCAGACCTTTTGGCTTTGACTCACTGTGACTCTGAGCAAATCAATCACTGGGTCAGATCCATGTTCACAGTGGAGAAAACTGCGTGGAAGCCAGGCCTGGCTTCACTAATGCTCAAAGAGGGAACTGGTCTCCTGACCTCAATTGCCTCATCTGTGAAATGGGAATAATAAGGCCTGTTCTGCTACCCTTCTGGGGGGGGGGTGGGCTGCAAAAGTGTCTATAAGTAGTAAATAGCTATCTGAATGAGTGAGAGTGTTAGGATCATGTAATCTCTCTGGACCTCAGTTTCCCTACCTGCAAAAAGGGGACAGTCCCTTCTGCCTCCCAGGGAGCCTGTGAGAAGACTTGCTTTTAGAACCAGCTTGACTCAAGGACACCTGGGTTTACAAAACAGCTAAAATGGGTGGGATATGTATGGAGGGGATCGGAACTGTCAGACAGCATGGTGGTTTTTAACTTGATAGCAGGTGAGATTTTGATGATGGTAGCTAGCTTTTCCCTTCTGCCTCCTACGCCACCCCCATTCCGGCCTTGCCAGGAAACCACATGGCTGGGATCCCTACCCCCAAGTGTTCGTCAGAGCTGGACATAGTGACTTTCCTTCTTCACAGGGACGGAACCACAGATATCACCAGAACAGTCCACTGGGGCACCCCCTCTGCTTTCCAAAAGGTAGGCATTGGATCCCCGACGTCCCCTACCCACCTTCACCCAAGGAGTATCCAAGCAATCACTCTGCCCAAAGCCCTTTCATTTTACAGAGGCTAAAGCTGGGGCCCCAAACCAAAAGCAAACCTGTTGCCATCGAGTGGGTTCCGACTCATAGCGACCCTATAGGACAGAGTAGAACTGCCCCGTAGGGTTTCCAAGGCTGTAAATCTTTTTACAGAAGCAGGCTGTCACATCTTTCTTCCGAGGAGCGGCTGGTGAGCTCAAACCACCAACCTTTTGGTTTGCAGCAAAGCACTTTAACCACTGTGCCACCAGGGTGCCCTAAACTGGGGCCCAAACCCAACCCAAAACTAAACCTGTTGCTGTCCACTCATAGCGACCCTATTAGGACAGAGTAGAACTGCCCCATACGGTTTCCAAAGAGTGCCTGGTGAATTCAAACTGCTGACCTTCTGGTTAGCAGCTGTAGTTCTTAACCACTGCACCACCAGGGTTTCCAACTGGGGCCCAGAGATGGGTGAATCATTTGCCCAAGGTCCTGTTGCTGTTGTTAGTTGCCTTTGAGTCAATTCTCATGTGACCCCATGTGTGCAGAGCAGAACTGTTCCATAGTTTCCAAGGCTGTGACCTTTCGGAAGCAGATTGTCAGGCCTTACTTCCGAGGCACCTCTGAGTGGGTTCAATCATTCAGTAGCTCAGAGCTTAATCATGTGCACCACCCGGGGACTCCTGCTCAATGTCCTAGTGCCAGAAAACTCAGCACTCCCTGTACTTTCCCTGAGACATTTCATGTCACCAACAGTGCCTCGGAAACGTGGTGGTGTAGTGGTTAAGTGCTCTGGCTGTTAACCAAAAGGTCAGCAGTTCAAATCCACCAGGTGCTCCTTGGAAACTGTATGGAGCAGTTCTACTCTGTCCTGTAGGGTCGCTATGAGTTGGAATCGCCTCGACAGCAATGAGTTTCAAGAGTTAACAGTGCCTCAGCCCAGCTTATCCTTCTCCCATTTTAATAAATCCATGAACACATCTTTGTTCAGTGCTGTCCATGTGCCTAGTCCTCTGCTAGGTGCTGAGGGGGCAAAAAGAGAAAACGACAGCTGAGCAGGAAGGAGGAAGAAGAACATTCCAGGTAGAGAAAATGTATGAGCAGAGGCTCAGGGGTGGAAAGGGGCTGGAGATTTGTAGGAAACAGTGAGGGCAGGTCAGCCCAGGGCAGAGGCCAGGCCGTTATCTGGATGCAATAGGGAGCCTCTGAGGGTGAGGCAGGTCCTTGGGTGGTTCAAACGGTTTCGTGCTCAACTACTAACCAGAAGGTTGGCAGTTTAAACTCACCCAGTAGTGTGGGTGGAAGAAAGGCCTGGCGATCGGCTTCCATAAAGATTATAGCCAAGAAAACCGTACGGAGCAGTTCTACTGTGTAACACACGGAGTTGCCGTGAGTCAGAATCCACTCTGCGACAATGGGTTTTGTTTGGCGGGGAGAGGGGGGTGGTGGTGAAGCAGGGGCTGCATTTATGTGTCCAGCAAGCAGAGATTGATTGCAAGTCAGACATTGTTCTGGAAACAAAGAAAAAACAATGCTGTCCAGGCTTCAAGGAGCTCACAGCTCAATAGGTTGAGCCCACTGCCCCAGGCTGTCCTGCCAAGATGACAAGCTTGTGCTCTGTCCCCTTCACCACATTGCCACGTGGAGTGACCAGGAGAAGGGGCCGCTGTCGGCCTGCCTCCCTCCCCCTTTCCACAGACAATAGACCCAACAAAGGAGGTCTGGCCTGCCAAATTATCAGTCCCTAAACCAAACAAGGAAACCCTGGTGGAGTAGTGGTTAAGAACTATGGCTGCTAACCAAAAGGTCAGCAGTTCGAATCCACCAGGCGCTCCTTGGAAACTCTATGGGTCAGTTCTACTCTGTCCTGCAGGGTCGCTATAAGTCAGAATCAACTCAACGGCAACAGGTTTGGTTTTTGTTTTAAACCAAACAAAGCCCTGGTGGTGTAGTGGTTAAGAGCTCAGGTTGCTAACCAAAATGTTAGGAGTTCAAATCCATCAGCCACTCCTTGGAAACCCCATGGGGCAGTTCTGCTATGTCCTATAGGGTCGCTATGAGTTGGAACCGACTCAACAGCACCTAACAATAAGCCAAACAAAAGACTTTAAGAAAAATGAAGGGTGATCACAGTAGTAAGAGTGCTGACCTCTCTTTGAGCACCTGTTCTGTTTGAAGCACCTTACATCCACTGCTCTGCCAAATCCTACCAACAACTGTGTGAGCTAGGTACTGCTATCATCCCATTTCAGATAAGGAAACTGAGTCATAGAGAGCTTAGAGTCACTTGCCCTAAGTCTCGGAGTTGGTGAGTGGCTAAGTCAGGACTCCAGCCCACATAGTCTGACTCCAGAGCCCCTACTGTCACTACCATCTACATGTGTCTCCTCAGCGTATTGTAATAACTCCTGTGGGCCATCAGAGTGCCACATGGACCAAGTCCCAGCTTTGGGAGGGTCCCCTTCAGCTGCCTTTGGCCATCTTCCAGAACCTGGGTGACCACATGTGAGCATGCGCCCGCCCATACACACACACACACACACACACATCTGGGCCCACCCAAAGGCATGCACGCAGGTAACATTGCTCCTCCCTGGTCCTCCACGTACCTCCTTCTCTCCCCACCAGGAAGCATACACCCGAGTGCTGATAGGAAACATCGATCTGTCCAGACTCATCTTTCCTGCTGCTACCTCAGGTGGGTTTTAGAAAGCAGGCTGGGCCCAGAGCCTCAGGCCCTGATGTCACTGGACGTGGACCACCACCCTGGGAGGCAGGGATTGTATCATCATCATCTCACCCATTATGTAAATGAGACAGTCGGCCCAGAGAGAGAAACTGACTTGCTCAAGGTCACACAGAGGGTTAACGAGAGAGTCAGACCTTGAACTCAGGTCTCCTGCCTCCTGATCTAATGAGGTAGCTCAGAGGTGGGGGGACTCAGTGTGGGCTGACGCAGTCATAGGAGGATGCCTGGAGGAAGTAGGTGCCGAAGTGCTGAGTCTTGATGGATGGGGAGGAAATATAGTAGAGTCAGCAGTCCAGGTAATGGGTACAAGGTACAATGTTCCAGAAATAGGGGCTGGGCCGGCTGGGGAGCACAGGTAGTAGAGCCAGTCTAGGCATCAACCATCAGCCCCTCTCCACCCCAAACAAATTTCACTGTGTCATTGCATGCTCACCTGCCTCCCATGGGCCCCTCTCCCCAGGCTCCACCCCGGTGGGGGGGTGACCCTGAGGCCAGAGGGCAGGAAAGGGCAGTGCTAACAGCACCGCCCTCTGGGTGCAAGGTGGACAGCCAGGGACCTAGCAGACTGACTGAGTGCCGTCTCTCTTCTAGGGCGAGTAACAGAGGCCTTTGCCCGCAGAGCCTTGTGGGACGTTGGTCTCAATTATGGCCATGGAACAGGCCATGGCATTGGCAACTTCCTGTGTGTGCATGAGTGTAGGTGTTTCCTCATCACCCCCTGGGTCCCCCCTGTGTGATACCCTTCTGTGAAGGAGGTAGAGCATTTCACAGGTTTCGGAAATAACTAAGACCCACAGAGGAGTAGTGATCCACCCAAGGTGATGCCCCACGGGGTAAATGGCATCCAGGAGGGCACCAGAGAGAGAGGTATGTCAGGCCAAGGCCTAACGCTGACTGACATAGACCCCAGAGAAATAAGAACCACAGGCAATCTGGTCTGTACCAGCCCCAGGTAGGCAATGATGTGATGGAAAAGTGCTGCTAGTGATTTCCAGGGATCCCCAGTTACCTGCTCTTCTCCCTGGGACCTCTTGGCTTCCAAGCTGGCAAGTACAGGACAGCTGACACCGTACCTCAATCTCCCTTTCCAGGGCCAGTGGGATTCCAGTCCAACAACATTGCCATGGCCAAGGGCATGTTCACTTCCATCGGTATGGCTCTGGGACTGCTGCACCCCCTCCCACAGCTCCTCCCAGCCCCAAATGGCTACTCCTACCTTAACCTCAAGCCCCTTCAGCCCATGCCCTCTTTTTGCCTTTGGGAGCTGGTTCCCACCTATACATCCAGACTCTGAAGTCTCCAATCAAATGCTGGGGTAATAGGAAGATGGCACACAGGAAGATGGGAGTATCTCTAGGGCCCCAGATGGGTTCTTAGGTCTTCCCCGCTGGGCCACGAGGGAGGGAGGATGAATCAGCGGTGTGCCTGTGGGAGATCTGAGACTCAACAGGATGCTTCTACTGAGCCAATGAGCATCTACCAAGTGGCAGGTCTGCCCAAGTCAACAGCCAGGGGGAGCCAGGCAGCCAGGCCCTCCAGCCACTCATTAATTGGTACAGGAAGCCTGGGGTCGGGCCCTCCCCCTGCTTAAAGCCACCAGCACCTCTGTGTCTCCCAGAACCTGGTTACTATCAGGATGGAGAATTTGGGATCCGAATTGAAGATGTGGCCCTCGTGGTAGAAGCAAAGACCAAGGTAAAGTGTGGCTGAGATGGGCTGGCGACGTGAACAGCATAGCAGTGACTTCGGGGCTGCATGGGGGTGGGTGTGGGGGAAGGTCAAAGGGGAAGGTCATTTCATGTGTAGACATGAAT
This sequence comes from Loxodonta africana, assembly GCF_030014295.1. Classification (NCBI taxonomy): domain Eukaryota; kingdom Metazoa; phylum Chordata; class Mammalia; order Proboscidea; family Elephantidae; genus Loxodonta; species Loxodonta africana. The sequence continues at coordinate 151,862,099 of NC_087369.1, forward strand.
TTATTGGGAATCTTCCTTAGCTCTGTAGGAATTCCCTAAATCAGAGTTTCTCATCTGGAGAGGTTTTTTTTTTTTTTTTTTTTTTTTTTTAATGCCAATGCTTGAGCCCCACTCCAGACCAAGTGAATCAGTATCCCTGCCCTAGATCATTGGTTCTCAGCGCACATAATAATCACCAGGGAAACTTGTTAGAAATAAAGATTCAGTATAATAGCAACCAACAAGATGAAATACCTAGATATAAACTTAAGAGGGCTTACATGGAGAAAATCTCTACTGAGGGACATAAAAAAGATTTAAGTAAATGCTGCTCTTTGGAAAGAAGCTTCAGTATGGTGAAGATGTCATTTCTCCCTAAATTAATCTATAAATTCAAGGCAGCCTCAATTTCAATGCTAACTGACTATGTTAGCAACTTCACAAAATGATACTAAAGGTTATTTGTAAAAATAAACATACCAAGATAGCTAGGTAGCTAGGAAAATTCTGAAAAAGAAGAGTAAAAGGGGAAACTAGCCCTATCAGATATTAATATACACTGTGAAGCTACTATAACTAAAACAGTGTGATAGTGGAGATGAAATAGAGACAACAATGGAACAGAAGAGTTAGTCCAGAAATAGACCCCCTAGTTTCCATAAATTAAATAGAAATGTAGTTTATAATAAAACTGACATTTCAAAACAGTAGAGAAGAGAGGGATTGTTCAATAAACGGGTGGGAAGAGACAACTGGCTAATGGCAGGGGGGGTGGTTAAACAGAATAACCTCGCTTTTATACCAAAATAAACTTGTAGATGGATCAAAGATTTAAAGGTAAACAATGAAACCATAAAATATTTAGAAGAAAACCTATATGAATTTACTTATAATCCCAAGGTGGAAAAAGGTCTTTTTGTGCCAGACTCAGAAGCCATGAAGGGAAAGAGTGAGAACTCTGACTAAATTAAATAGGAAACTTCTCTGTGGAAAAAATACCATAAGCCTTCTGTGTGGAAAAAAATACCAATACCATCAAAAGATGCCCGCCAAATGTAGTACCTATGACAGAGAAGGGGTCAACTTCCTGACTTTACCATGAGCTTTTGCAAATCCATGGGACAAAAATAGGCAAAACAGAAAAATGGGCAAAGGACATGAAGAGGTAATTCCCTGAAAAATCAACATAAATGGTCCATAAACATGAGAAGATCCTAACTTCCATTCTGGAATAAACAGATACAAATTGAAACAAGAAGAGAATATCATGTCTCACCTATCTGAGGATGCCCAGTGCTGGCGAGTGGGTGGGGGAACAGGCGCTGTCATATACATTCTTGGGGGGAGTATAGATTCCTACAACCTTGACAATATCTGTCAAAAGACCTATGAACAATGCCTGCGTCTTTTGTCTCCACAATTCCTCTGCAAGACAGGTACCTAATGGATGTAGTTTCAAAAGTTCACCAACATGCCTGTTGCACAATGATGTTGGGTGTAGCATTGATGGTAACAGTAAAACATCCGAAACAGCCTAAATACCCAAGACTGATGGAATCTTATGCAGCCCTTAAAAACAATGGGGAGATCTGCTTGTGCAATGTGGAGCGCTCCTCCTAAGTTTACTGTTTAAGCAGGGCTGGGGGGAAGGTGCAGAAAAATGTGTATGGTGTGATCTATTTTGTGCAAAGTTTTAAAATATGTAGATATATATGCTACGTATGCCTAAAATGTTTTTCAGGAAGGAAACCGAGGCAGGGAGGAGACTTTCCATTTTCATTGTGTATCTTCCTGTACTGTTTGAATTTTCTAAGCACATACGTGCAAGTGTTCTCTGGGAGATGGGAATTATGGGCTATTTTTCTTCTTTAAACATAGATAGGTAGATAGATTTAAAAAAAAAACAGTTGCTGTTGGGTCACTGCTGACTTATGGCGACCCCGTGTGTGTCAGAGTAGAACTGCACTCCGTAGGGTTTTCAGTGGCTGATTTTTCAGAAGTAGATCACCAGGCCTTTCTTCGGAGGCACTTCTGGGTGGACTTGAACCTCCAACCTTACTAGCTGAGCAAGTTAATTGTTTGCACCACCCAGATAGATAGATACAAAAACCTGTTTCAAAATGATTTAAATGTAGGTTCCCAGGCCTTGCCCTAGAGATTCTGATTCCAATAGGGCTGGGGAGCGAGCCCCGGAATCTGCACATTTAACATGCTCCCTAGCTGCTGATGACTCACACACTTTGAGAAATACAGACCTAAATCTAAATTTCAGGAATCAGGAGGGAAGCACCAAAGGTGGGGAGTGCTAAGTGGTAGACCAGGGGGGTTGGCCAAGGGGACTCTGGAAGTCTGGAGCCCATCCTGAGTCTCCAAGGTTGACAAGGAGCAGTTCCCTCCCTCCCTCCCTTCAGCCTAGCTCCTCCTTCTCCCTCACTTTCCGGTTTTCCCACCTTCCCTGTGGGTTCTTAGTACCCAGGAACCTACCTGACCTTTGAAGTGGTGTCCTTGGTGCCTTATGACCGGAACCTCATTGATGTCAGCCTGTTGTCCCCTGTGCAGGTGAGTGCCCCATCCTGGGCCCTTCCCACCTCCGCTCCCCACCTACCTCAAGACCTTCCATCCCTTCCCATCTCCCAGGAAGGCACACACTTGTGGCACCTGTAGGCATATACAGGGCATTCCTCCCAGATTACCAGAGACCCTAGAGCTTCTAGGACTCTCCAGCCAGACCAGCCTGCCCAATCCCAGGTACTGGACTCCTGAGGCATCTGAACCTGGGGCTCTGGGCTCTACCACTACAAGTCCTGGAACTGTAGGCGATCCCTTTCTTTCTCTGGGCCTCAGTCCCCTCTTCTGTAAACTGGGGGTACTAATGCCTGCCCTACTTACTCTCATTCCTGGGCCTGAAATCCACCCCACCCCCAAAGAAAGTCACTATGACATTAACAGCCATGGTGGGGGACTGCCTCTGGAAAGCCCCAGAGAATGCCTATGGCTGTTGGTGGCTGGGAACCTATGGGTACTTGGGCCAAGGTAGGGAGCTGGAATAGCCCATCAGGGGATTGGATGGCACCCAGACCTCACGTCTTGGCAGCTTGGTCTGGGATGGCCCTCACCCCTCCTACCTTTTGCAGCTCCAGCATCTGAACAGCTACTACAAGACCATACGTGAGAAGGTAGGCCCGGAGCTGCAGAGGCGCCAGCTGCTGGAAGAGTTCGAGTGGCTGCAGCAGCACACAGAACCCCTGGCTGCCAGGGCCCCGGACACTGCCTCCCTGGCCGCTGTGTTGGCTGCTTCCACTCTTGCCATCCTCAGCTGGAGTATCTAGAAGCTCCAGACTCCCATGCTGACCCTCTTCCTAGATGTGGGGCTCACTGGCTCAGCTCCCATCACCCTGCACCATACACACCACCCAAGACTCCCACCACCGTCACCACCACCACCATCAGGCCATGGCCTGGAAGCTATTGCCCTGGCCTCCTTCTCCAGGACCAAGCCCAGGGGGACAGGGCTTTTGGCCCTGGGTGGGCCTCCTCTGGACTTGTACACCTCACCCTCAGCTCCCAACCGCAGACCTCACGATAGGAGGGCCAGCTAGTCCCTTCCCTCCCATGAGCCCAGTTGGCCCTACCTGGCAGATCCTGCTGCCACTGCTCCCTCCAAAGACCCAAGACCAATGGGGCAGTGCCCCCACCTCCAGTGGCTCATGGCCCTGGGAGAGCCCTACCCTATCTCCACCTGCTGGAGTAGCCAGAGCTGCTCTCAACCAAATTAGCCCCTACTTTTGGTCTTTCCATGCCCTTGAAACAGCCTCTGGCCGCAGCCCATCTGTCCCCAGCCAAACAATGGCTTCCTGGCTATAGCCACAGGGCCAAAGGAACGAGGGCTCCCTTGGGGCTGTCTGCTGTGCCGCCGGAGAGAGAGGAAGGAAGGGTAGTTGAGGCCTTTCATTTCCAGACTGCCACCCCAGGGTCCGGGAAACAGAGTAGCGGGGTGTGGGGGGGTGTGGGGGCTGGAGCTGGAGGGCAGCCAGGGAAGGTGCCTGTAGACCAGCCCCTCAGCATGTGAGCCCATCTCTCCTGAACCCCACGTAGGCTCTGTGCTGAGTGACAGCAGAGCTGGGGGGATTTGTCTGTGAGATGTGGCCCTACCAGAAATTGGGGGAACAGCTAGAACAGCCCCACCCAGTTACTATCCCGTACTTCCCTAGCCTGGGTGATGCAAGCGGTTTATGTTTGACTGTTGACCTAAAGGTTGGCAGTTCGAACCCACTCAGTAGCACCATGGAAAAAAGGCCTGGTGATCTGCTTCTGTAAAGATTATAACCAAGAAAATCCTATGGAGCAGTTCTACTCTGTGTAACACATGGGGTCGCCATGAATCAGAATCAACTCAACAGCAGCGGATTTGTTTTTAAAGTTCCAGGGCACACTGTGACAACACTATTAAATCCTCGCTGCATCGTTGGATAGCCATTCGCCTTGTCTGGTTCCCCCATTTTACAGACAGGAAAACTGAGCTCCAGGTAGGGGTGGGACTTGCCCAAGGACGTACAACATTTGCTTGGGAGATGGTGGAGCCACGATGAATCTACCAGCCCCTCTTTTGCCCTTCAGCACCAGGCAGAATCCTCTCTCCTCCTTCCCACCCTGTCCCCAGTTGATGAGCCCTCTGTTAGGGTGAGAAGAGTTGTCTCTAGGGGGGCGGCCGTTAGCCACCTGGGCTCACATCCTGCTAGATACTTAAAACACCCTGGCAACCACGCCTGCCTCTGGGTTTTGCATTGTGTCTGCTGTGTTGCCGGAGACTGCTGTTACCTGTGGTTTTTGTGGTGGGGAAGGTGGGGGCGGGGATGTGAGGTTCCCAGAAGCTCAGTTGGGGAGCACATGGGCTTGAGAATGTGCCTGTGAGCATGCGTGTGTGTGTATGCGTGTGAGCAGTGGTACACACACACACACACACACACATGTCCAGCCAACCACCTGTGCTAAAGGTGTGGTAGCTGTGGAGGGGAGGGAGGGGCCAGAGGGGAGCCCCACACTGGGGGACTTGTCGAGTGTGGTCCAGAGAAGTTGTAGCCAGCACCTTTGCCCAAAGGAACATAGCCAGGGTCAGGGGTGAGGTGGCTGGGAAGGGGAGAACCAAGTCTCTGGGGCAGGGTACTTGCAAAGGCACCAGTCAGAGGAGTCCACCCCCAGGGCCACCAGGCCTAGTTTGCTGGGTGTGAGAGTGACCTTCTCCGGTTACCCCCACTGCTGCTTGCATGAAAAGGCCTTATCCCTGACCCCCTTCCCTGAGAGCTAGTAGGCCCCAACGGTGGGCCCGTTTGCTGAGTAGTTTGCTCTCTCATCTGCTCGCCCACAAAGACATCTAGTAATAATAAAATTAAAGTCGTCATCCTCATCATCATCTCTACCATTTACTGAGTGTTTAGTATGGATCAGGAGCCCTGGTGGCGTAGTGGTTAAGTGTTCAGCTGCTAACCAAAAGTTCAGCAGTTTGAATCCATCAGCTATGAATTGCAATCAACTCAACAGCAGTGGGTTGGGTTGGGTTGGGTTGGGTTGGGTTGGGTTAGTATGGACCAGGTACTGTGCTAAAAGCTTTACATGCGTTTTCTCATGTGATCCCTACAAGATCCTATGAGAAGTTACTTTTGTTGTTGTTAGGTGCCGTCGAGTCGGTTCCGACTCATAGCGACCCCATGCACAACAGAACAAAACACTGCCCGGTCCTGCACCATCCTCACAATTGTTGCTATGCTTGAGCTCATTGTTGCACCCCCCACGTGTCTGTCAGTTTGTCGTACTGTGGGGGCTTGTGTGCTGCTGTGATGCTGGAAGCTATGCCACCGGTATTCGGATACCAGCAGGGTCACCCGTGGAGGATGGGTTTCAGCTGAACTTCCAGACTAAGACAGACTAGGAAGAAGGACCTGGCAGTCTACCTCTGAAAAGCATTAGCCAGTGAAAACCTTATGAAAGTTACTTTTAGCATTCCCATTTTCAGGTTGAGGGGACTGAGTGAGTGAGGCTCAGAGAGATGAACCAACTCCTTCAGGGTCACTCACCAGGTCCATGAAAGAAGCAGGATTCAACCCACTTAGACGACTCCAGAACCCGCTCTCTCAGAGAAGGTCAAGTGATACGGCTCTCACCACTTTATGGATGGGAGCGCTGATGGTGCAACGGTTAAATGCTCCGCTGCTAACCGAAAGGTCAGCCGTTTGAACCCACCCTGTGGCTCTGTGGGAGAAGGACCTGGTTATCTGCTTCCATAAAGATTCCAAAAAAATCATTGCCGCCAAATCAATTCCAACTCATAGCAACCCTTTAAGACAGAGTAGAACTGCCCCATAGGGTTTCCAAGGCTGTAGTGGTTAAGAGCTCGGCTGCTAACCAAAAAGGTCAGCAGTTCGAATCTACCAGGCACTCCTTGGAAGCCCTATGGGGCAGTTCTACTCTGTCCTATAGGGTCACTATGAGTCAGAATTGACTAGACAGCAATGGGCTTGGTTTTTTGGGCTTTAATCTTTGTGGAAGCAGACTGCCACATCTTTTTTCTGCAGAGCAGCTAGTGCGTTCAAACCACCGACCTCTCAGTTAACACCTGAGTGCTAACCACTGTACCATCAGGGCTCCTTCTGTAAAGATTACAGCCTAGAAAACCCTATGGGACAGTTCTACTCTGTCACATGGGGTCACTATGAGTTGAAAGTAGACTCGACCGAACCTAACAATTTCACAGATGAGGAAACTGAGGTTTGGCCAGGATCACACAGCTGATGAGAAGCAAAGACCCAACTCGTATTCCCTGCACCACACTGCCTCCCCAGGGCCTGCCAGCCCACACCTTCAACTTGGCACCCTGGCACTTGCTCCTGGGGTTTGGTAGGCCATGGGCAGCAAGAGGTCACTGGGTGCCTGACCAGGACTTTCAACCCAGGGCAGCTCACATGCTAGCCTTTTGTCTCTTCAGTGCAAGACCCCAAGCTCTGCCTGACGTCTGGTCCCCATAATTTAACTGCCCCTTCCAGTCCTCCATCTTGGGATCGAGACCTTCCACAAGCATGGCTGCAGAAGCGGCCGCAGCTACCCCCACTTCCTCTCTTCCTTGGGACCTGGATGGCCAGACTCTGGACCATGCAGGGAGAGGGGGCACACACAGCAAGACACCCACACACCGTTGTGAAGTGAATATAAATAAATGTCCCCTTGGTCTCTCATCCTTCATTTTTTTGCTGGAGGGTGGGGCTTACCAAACCGCTCCTCACCTACTGATTGCTGCTGTGGAGAGGGCCCTACAGAAGAACCACTTTTCCTAGGAATTAGGATTCTGGGGTTTTAGCCCCAGCTGTGCCAGCTGTGTGGCCTTGGGCAAGTCACTTGACCTCTCCAGTCTTCAATTACTCTTTCTGTAAAATCCCTGTACCGCCTTCCTATTGTGATTGTGGTAAGAGGCTCACAAGACCCGGATGTGAAAACCCTCTATAAGCCAGGAAGTCACACCGACAAGAGATAATGCTCTTACTTGCTCATCGCTAGTCCAACCCTTGCCTCACCTTTGGAGGTAGGTAAGGAAGGGATCTGGGATCCAAATTTTATGTATAAATAGCCCAGACTGGAAAGGCTTTTTGTTGTCATTAGCTGCCATTGTGTCAGCCCAAATCACGGTGACCCCATGCACAACGGAATGAAATGCTGCCTGGTCCTTTGCCATCACCATGATGGGTTGTGGCTCAGACCGGTGTGATCCTCAGGGTTTTCATTGGCTGATTTTTGGAAGTAGATCACCAGGCCTTTCTTCCTAGTCCCAGGAAGTGCTGCTGAGATCTGTTCAGCAGCATAGCAACATGCATGCAAACATCCACTGACAGGCGGGTGGTGCCTGTGCCTGAGGTTTCTCCACCATGGAAGGTGAGAATTCTACTACTAGGTCACCAATGCCTCAGAAAGGCTTTTCAGGGAATAGCTAACATATGTTTTTCCAGCTAGGCTCCCTGGAGCCCGAGGTTCCTCAGAAATGGCGCAGGGATTGCCAAAGAAAGCAGAGAGAGCTCCAACAAAAAGCAGCCCTTCTGGGCTTCCCATAGCACTTTATTTGAAGTTGTTGTGGGGCTGGCTTTATGGGAGTGTGACCTGTCCAAGCACACAGAGCCCCTCACTCAGAAGTGCCCATGCTTGGTTTAATGTCCTGCTATCGTCGTCTTGAAATTCTTATATTTTGAACGAGGGGGCCTGCATTTTCATTTTGCACTGGGCCCCACAAATATGTTGCCGGTCCTGGATGGGAGCTCCATGACTCAACAAATAAATAAACAAGCAAATGAAAAGCTGCTTCAATTCCTTCATTGTACAGATAAGGAAACTTCAATGGTAGCCCAGAAAGAGGAAGGGACTTACTAAAGGTCACATAGCCTGTTGGGGACAGAGCTAGTATTAAATTCCCAGCATCCTGACGGTGGAGTGTGTGGGTACTGCAAATGGTTAACTCGCTCTGCTGCTAACTGAAAGGTTGTAGGTTCAAGTCCACCCAGAGGTATCTCAGAAGAAAGGCCTGGCATTCTACTTCTGAAAAATGAGCCATTAAAAACCCTCTGGAAGACAGTTCTACTCTGACACACATGCGGCCACCGTGAATCAAAATCCACTTGATGGCAACTTGTTATTTTGTCACTCCTTTACTGCCTTTGATGAGCAAACTGAGGTCTAAGAAGACCTTTTTGAGGTCCCCCAGCAGTGACAACTGTAATGATGATGGTCCTTAACCACATTTCTTGACACTTTAAATCTTTTTTGGAATAGAAATGGGCATGGGCAAAATGATGCATACATACATACATATACACACGTGAATAGTCTGAAGAGTTCATTTTACAAACGATAACGAAGTCATTCCCTTCTCATTTGCCAGCCAGCTGGCTCAAGCTCTTCACTGGTTAGGCCCTCGGAAGGGGCTGGGCTGGCTACTCTTCACCCCGCTAAACCACGTCAGCAGTGAATTTTACCAACTCAGTGGACACTTCCTCAAACCAGTAGGTGGGCACACTCGCTGCCAAAGAAATAACAGAAATATGAAAGATGCAATAGCAACTGTTTCTTCCCTGTCTGTCCCTGCCCCCCATGGCTCATCACAGCTGGGAGCGGGAGGCACCCCAACTCAGCCAGCTCCTGCCCTGAGGCCGGCCTGGCTCTTCACTTCCTTGTTTCTTTGTGAAACAGGAACTGAGTAAGCAGCTCAAGTAGGGTAGGATGGGTGGTTGAGAAAGCCCCGGTGGTCCATGGTGAGGCCCAGGGTGAAGCGGAAAAGCTAGTTTCTCCCCTAGTGGGTCCTGGGTAGCTCTAGGCCCTGTTGCTTGTCACACCTTCTGTGTTATAGACTAGCTTGGGCTGACAGGCCCTGCCCTCAACACATGGGATATGGGCCACAGGGTCATGTAACAGTGTCAGATGGGCCCAGATGAGATGTAGAAGCAGGTGCCGACAGGCTGCTGAGGGGAGAAGGTGGCAGCCCCAAATCATCCCCAAGGGCTTCTTGGCTATGTCAATGGGAGAAACGCCCCAGCGGATCCTGAAGTGTACTGATGTGGTGCCAAGTACTTTCCATGAGCTGGGCACTGAACTGAGAGTGCTCTCTCTAAACGTCATTGGGACTGGCTCCACTTCCACAAGCAAAGCCCACATGGTTACTGTTTTTGTCTTGGCTGCTAACGAAGAGGTTGGCAGTTCAAACCCATCAGCCGCTCCATGGGAGAAAGATGTGGCAGTCTGCTTCCATGAAGATTATAGCCTTGGAAACCCTATGTGGCAGTCCTACTCTGTCCTATAGGGTCGCTATGAATGAGAATCGACTCAATGGTTTTTTTTTTTTTTTTTTTTGGTTTAGGGCTCCTTGCAGGTGACATCACTTGTCTAACCAAGGTCATGCAGCCAGTAGGTGATTTTGCAACAATTTGAATCCAGGTACCTGACTTCATTTCTGGGAGGTGTCCTGCTCACCCTCTTCCCTACAGTCCTAGACAATTGACCCCTTGGGGTCAAGGGTCCACTGCCCAGCGACCTTTGTCTTTGTCCTTGTAACCTTGGGACAGAGTCATAGGCTGAGTAGCCCAGCTCCTTTTGGTCTCCCAGAGCAAGGCGCTCCAGTGAGTCATCAGCATGTTTTTATCCTCTTCTGATGTTAATTGCCACAGCTGCCTGTAGGTGTTTTTTTGGTCTTTTTTTTTTAAAAAAAAAAAAACTGAGACCTTCTCAGAAGTTTAGAGATTCAGAGATGATTGTCCTTCCCCCCATCAGGCCCTGCTATCAGTGACTCCGATTAAATATCATTTCCAAAGCTGAAAGTTCCCTGTGTGTGTGTATCGTACTTGTACATGGAGAAGAGATGTCAAGATCCTCCTGCCATTTTTCTCATCGCTCTCTTCTGTCCTCCTTATCCCACCTGCGAGCTTCTTCTTCCAGCCTCCCTGCCTCAGATTGTTGTTATTAGACATCATCAAGTTGGTTCTGACTCATAGTGACCCCATGTAACAGGGTAGAACTACCCCACAGGGTTTTCGTGGCTGTTTTTTTAATCTTTACTGGAGCAGATTGCTAGGTCTTTCTCCCACAGAACTGCTGGGTGACTTTGAACCGCCAACCTTTCAGTTAGCAGCCAAGCGCTTAACCATTGCGCCATCAGGGCTCCTTTCTGCCTCAGATTACCACCATGAACTTTGCTAATGGGTCAGGCTACCAAGGCGGGCCTCACTTTGGAAATACCCAGGTATTGGCAAGGGGCTACGTGGTCTCTTCTTGGATATTTCTAGAGACAGGAAGATCACTATTTACCAGGGCAACAAGTACCATCGAAATATCCAAAATTACTTCCTTGGAATGAACCCAAACCTGCCATGTATCTGTTCCCCATCATTTCTAGCCACACAGAACAGATCTCCCTCCATTACACGACAGTCGTTTGTAGCCAACTTGCTTTCCCATCCCAACCCTCCAGACTCAATATTACAGGTGTTTAGTATCCTGGTGGTACAGTGGTTAAGAGCTACAGCTGCTAACCAAAAGTTCGGCAGTTCGAATCCACCAGCTGCTCCTTGGAACCCCTATGGGGCAGTTCTACTCTGTCCTACAGGGTTGTTATGAGTCGTAATCGACTCGACCGACTGCAATGAGTTTGTTTTGTTTTGTTTTAGTACTCCAAGAAGGAGCCCTGGTGATACAACAGTTAAGCTCTTGGCTGCTAACTGAATGGTTGGCGGTTCGAGCCCACCCAGCAGCTCTGTAAGAGAAAGACCTGGCAATCTGCTCCCATAAAGATTGTTGTTGTTAGGCACCATCGAATCGGTTCTGACTCATAGCTACCCTGTGTACCACAGGACGGAACAAAACACTGCCTGGTGCTTGAGCCCAATGTTGCAGCCACTGTGTCAGTCCATCTCATCGAGGGTCTTCCTCTTTTCCACTGACCCTGTACTTTGCCAAGCATGATGCCCTTCTCCAGGGACTGATCCCTCCTAACGACATGTCCAAAGTATGTAAGACACAGTCTTACCAACCGTGTTTCTAAGGGGCCTTCTGCTTGTACTTCTTCCAAGACAAGTTTGTTGGTTCTTTTGGCGGTCCATGGTATATTCAATATTCTTTGCCGGCACCACAGTGAGAAGGTGTCATTTCTTCTTCCGTCTTCCTTATTCATTGTCCAGCTTTCGCATGCATATAATGCGATTGAAAGGTTACATAAAGATTACAGCCTAGATTAAGGGGACTTCTAAGTCAATTGGCAAAATAATTATATTATGAAAACATTCTGCATCCCACTTTGAAATGTGGCATCTGGGGTCCTAGATGCTAACAAGCAGCCATCTAAGATGCATCAATTGGTCTCAACCCACCTGGATCAAAGGAGAATGAAGAACACCAAGGTCACATGATAACTATGAGCCCAAGAGACAGAAAGGGCCACATGAACCATAGACTTACATCATCCTGAGACTAGAAGAACTAGATGGTGCCCGGCCGCAACTGGTGACTGCCCTGACAGCAAGCACAACAGAGAACCCCTGAGGGAGCAGGAGATCAGTGGGATAAGCAGACCCCAAATTCTCATAAAAAGACCAGACTTAATGGTCCGACTGAGACTAGAGGAATCCCGGCAGTCATGGTCCCCAAACCTTCTGTTGGCCCAGGACAGGAACCATTCCCGAAGACAACTCATCAGACATGGAAGGGACTGGACAATGGGGAGGAGAGAGATGATGATGAAGAGTGAGCTACTTGTATCAGGTGGACACTTGAGACTGTGTTGGCATCTCCTGTCTGGAGGGGAGATGGGAGGGTAGAGAGGGTTAGAAACCGGCAAAATTGTCACGAAAGGAGAGACTGGAAGGGCTGACTCATTAGGGGAAGAGTAAGTGGGAGTAAGGAGTAAGGTGTATATAAGCTTATATGTGACAGACTGACTTGATTTGTAAACGTTCACTTAAAGCTCAATAAAAATTATTATAAAAAAAAAGATTACAGCCTAGAAAAGCCTATGGGGCAGTTCTATAAGTTGAAATCAACTCCATGGCACCCAACAACAGTACTTCACAAGTGGACATGGGCTTCCCTTTGGACCCCCGCTTAATCAGCCCTAGCAGCTGGGCATATAATGCAACTTCCAGACACCCTCCCCATCCTGCTCACTCCCTCCTGGGCCTGCTTCAAGGTGGCACCTATGGTATAGCACCTGAACCACCATAGGGTGCCAAGAGAGGGCTGTGAGCACAGGGTACCATAATTCTCTCACCTCATTCAGGAACTTGGAGCCTGCATCAGGGCACTTTAGCTTAGTGGTTAATAGCATGGGCCCTGGACCAAGACTAGACCTGCATTTAAAACTCAGCTCCCACCACTTACCAGCTGTGTGATCTTGGGCAACTTGCTTAGCCCCTCTATGCCTTAGTTTCCTCCCTTATAGGGTTGTTTGTAAAGCCCACCGCCTGTGTGGGGGAGAGAATAAGAAATATTTGGGACACTTTATCCAAATACATAGACATCCTCCACTATCCAAACTCTTACTATTACAAATCAGGAAAATATCCATCTGGAGAGTGTGGGATGCTGTCTAGATCTAGGCATGTCTAGATCTAGGCAGAAAGGTCTGGAAATCTACTCCCCAAAATTAGCCAGTGAAAACTCTATGGGTCACAATAGAATATTGTCCAATACAGTGCTGGAAGGTGAACCCCTTAGGTTCGAAGGCACTCAGAATACACAGTAGCCGCAACAATGGACTCAGGCATACCAACATTCGTGAAGATGGCACAGGACAGGACTTTTCTTTCTGTTGTACGTGGGGTAACGATGAGTCAGAGTTGAGTCGACGGCAACTAAATATCCAACCCACGATCATCTACCAAATCAGAATTGTTGGGTGGAGGGTAGAAGCAGGGGGCTGCTGCACGTGAATACAGTCTTTGTGTCTTTGGCAGCCCCATGCCCATCCTCGGAGGGTTCAGATTGATCTCATCATCAGTAGAGACACCTCTCCCAGCCGCCCCACCCCACCCCACACACACACCCTGCAATATTACTGCTAAATCAAGGCTCTTCTGCCCTGTGTTTATACTTCTGGGCACATTTTTGCAATATTTATCCCAACTTAGATTAAGGATATCTACTTTATAGGGTTGTAAACAAACAAACAAAAAAAACCAAACCCATTGTCATGGAGTCTGTTCCAACTCATATGGGGTTGTCCCAGTGCGATGAGGATTAAATAACGCTTGCAAAGTGCCTAATGTAGTGCTTGGCAAAGAACGAGTGCTGGGCAAACAGAAGCTTGCCACTCCACCTAGGATGTAAGCTCCCGGATGCAAAGGACCTTGACAACTATTCATTTTGTTATCTCCTCCAAGTGCCTAGCACAAGGCTGTACCCAGAGCAAGCTTCAAAGACCTGTCTGCTAGCCCACTATCAATTTTAAGGTATCCTTGTTCATTGAGAGGAGCCTGGATGGCTCAAGTGGTTTGCAACTGGCTGCTAACCTAAAGGTTGGCAGTTTGAACCCACTAGCTGCACCCCGGAAGAAAGGCCTGGCACTGCTTCCGTAAGATTACAGCCAAGAAAACCCTACAGAGCACTTCTATTCTGTAACACATGTAGTTGCCCTGAGTCCAATCGACTTGACACAACGGGTTTGGTTTTTTATTTGTTTGTTCACTGAACTTCTGACCTGACTCGCTTCTTTAGTCCAGAGCTCTGTGTACCTGGAACACAATCTATAAAATGCAAATGTGTTGCCCTGAAGGGGAAACCCATTAAAAGTGTTTAGGACCCATTAGCCAGCTGGGGCTTGACCTAATGGACTCAGGCCAGGGTAACCTGCGGGGAGAGAAAAGTCTGGAGAAGGCAAGTCCGGATGGGGGAGCCCTAGATTCCCAGTGCAGGAGTTGCTGACCACAGGAGCCAGATCTGAAAAGGAGCTAGAAGGGGTGGGACTGAAAACGCTCTCTCTCTTCTGCCCTGGAGGCCGGCAGCGCAGGCTGCCCACCTCTACTTCTCTCCAAGGTCCCTTCGCCTCCCCTCGCTGCTTTTTCCCAGGCCCCAGCGAGGCCGCCGGGCCCGCCCAGCGCCCCGGTTTGCCCGCTGCTTTGAAGGCTGCGGTTAGTGTGTGAGCTCTGCTCGCTGCAAACAGGAAGCGGTACACATCCTGCGCGCCCGGTCGGGACTGACGCGGCGCCGCGGTGCAGGCCTGGAAAGTTCTGAGGGCGAGGGTCCAGCCACCCGAGCCCAGGGTGTCCCGAGCCCCTGCAGCCGCGTCCCCCGAGCTGGGACCCTACCGGGCTGCCCGCCTGCCCCTGTACACAGCAAGCCGCAACGGCCTGATGGGCCACAAACTCTGTCCAGGGCTCCTTAGTCAATTACAAGGCACCGCATGTAGCCCTGGACACGCTGGGAGGGACTGGCTGACAGGCAAGTGCAGGCCAGTGGGGAAGATTTGGGGGCGCAGAATCTTGCATTGAATCCATCCGGTAGGCTGAGTAGAGCCAAAGGAAGTATGGTTCCAGCTAGGGGGAGAAGGGCTTGTCTTTCCCGAGCTCACCCCAGGGAAGGTTGGTGGGAAGGCATGGGACAGGGGACTGGGAGGAGGTCACAGGAACATCTTGGGAACAGGGGAACTGTCAGCCTAGGATTTCATGAGTGCCACAGAAGCAAAAGCCTTAAAAAGGTGCATACCTTTTACCTTAGCAACTCCCCTTCTGCAAATTTATCCTAAGGGAAATGTTGTGCGCGTGAATTTTGCCCTTAAGGATGTTCGGGGAATAGTTAAAAAAATTCGAGCCAACCTGAGTTCATCAGTGGGGGCCAGGAATCCCTGGGTTTCACAAATGGGTAAGCGCTGCACCACTAATCGAAAGGTTGATGGTTCAAACCCACCCAGAGGTGCCTGAGAAATAAGGCCTGGCAATCTACTTCCAAAAGATCACAGCCTTGAAAACCCTGTGGAGTGTAGCTCAACTCTGCACGCATGGGGTCACCATGAGTCGGAACCCACTTGATGGAAACTAACAACAACAACCCACACAGTGTGATGACCAGCAGTCATGACAAGTCACGTAGTTGAAGACTATTTCATAGCATGGGAAAATGTTAATGATACTGTGTTCAGCGTGAAAAGCAGGTACCGACACAGTTTGTGCAGTCTGATTTTAAAGCATCTTTGATGTTGTTGTCAGTTGCCATGAAGTCAGATTAGACTCACAGTGACCTTATGTACAACAGAAAGTGTTGCCTGGTCCCAAATCGTCTTCATGATTGCCGGTATGCGCAAGTCCATTGCTGAGGCTGCTGTGTATTTTTGAGTGCCTTTTTTTTTTTTTCCAACCTAGGGGGCTCATCTTCCAGCACTGTATCAGGCAATATTCTGTTGTGGCCCATAGGGTTTTCACTGACTAATTTTTTGAAGTAATTGCCAGGCCTTTCTTCCTAGTCTGTCTTAGTCTGGACGCTCCACTGAAACCTATCCACCACAGGTGACCCTGCTTGTATTTGAAATACTGCTGGCATAACTTCCAGCATGATAGCAACATGCAAGCCACCACAGTGCCACAAATTGTAGAAAGCAGCTTTTTTGAAGTATAATTGACATACAATAAACTGCACATGTTTAAAGTATACAATTTAAGTTTTGATTATATAAACACCCATGAAACCATCACCACAATCAAGATAATGAACGTATCCATCACTCCCAAAAATTTCCTTGTGCACCGTTGTGATTTCTCCCTCCTGCTTCTCCCCATCCACCCCCAACCATTGCTCTGTTCTCTATGCAGTGTAATTTTTGTGAAAAAAAAAAGTATGTAGAGAGAGATACTTGCAACAGAGAAGGTGATTCACCAAAACAATATAGAAGAGAAATTTTTTTCTTCTTTTTTTGAAAATCTGTATTGGCTAAATTGTATACAATGAATATGAATTACTTTTTAAATAAGAATAAGTCTTTAAGGTATTAAAATATCTGCCACAGATAATCCACAAAGTGAACAATCTAAATTTACTGCATAGGCACACGATGAATGCCTGTTGAATGGGACATTTGCTGGTGTTGTGGAGTTGCCTGCAAATACTTTTCAGCTGTTGTGGTGATGGCTGTGATGGTGAAAAGGTATGTGTGATGGCTGAGGGATGCAGATGGTAGGGGTGATCGCTCTAGTGATGCAGGCTGTAGGTGTGTTAATGGCAACAGGGGCGACTGCAGTGATGACGGCTGTAGGGCGATGGCTGAGAGGTTATGGCTGTAGTGATGGTGGCTATGGTGATGATGCCCAAGAAGTGATGGTTGTAGGGGTGAGGGTTGTAAGGATGAGAGTAGCAGTGGGAGTGCTTGACTATAGTGAGTCTCCATAAGGGCGATGGCTGTAAGCCTGATGGTTGTAGGGGTTATGACTGTAGGGACGATGGCTGAGAGGTGTTGACTATAGAAGTGATTATTCTAGTGCTGATAGCTGCAGGTGTACTAGTGGCAGTGGGGATGGCTGTAGTAACAATAGCTGCAGGGGTGATGGCTGTAAGAGTGCTGGTAGCAGGGGTCATGGTTGTAGGGGTGATTGCTCTAGTGCTGATGGCTGTATGTGTGCTGATGGCAGTGGGGATGACTGCAGTAATGATGGCTGTAGAGGTAACGGTTGTAAGGTGATGGCTGTAGGAGTGGAGGTAGCAGTGGTGGTGATGGTTGTAGGGGAAATGACTGTACAGGTGATGACTGTAGAGGTAATGGTAGTAGTAGTGATAGCCGTGGTAGTGCTGCAAGGTAACCAGGGGCATTGACGCAACAGGCAGAAAGATGGTCCAACTTCTGGTTTTTGGATTCTAGTCAATGAGATCAAGGACTTGAGTAGGCCATATAAATCTAGTACATTGGCCACCTCCGGGGAGTCAGAGCAGAAGTACTAGTGGTGATTGACGTGAGGCGGCAGAGTAGGGACTTTTCTCTGATTGTTCAACCCAAGAGCTGTCTGCATCAGAATCTCTGGAGAATGAAGCTGGGACTTCCTTCCTCCCCAGGGGCCGGCAGGGGCTGCGATTGCTGTAAGAGTAGGTCACGTGGCAGGGCTTCCTGTATGCCGCTGCCGCCGGGTGTCCATGGCCCGCACCCCCAAGCTGCCAGTGCAGCAGTCAGAGTGGCAGCCAGAGGTTCGGTCCATGCCGGACCCCTTGGACGGTGCTGGCCAGGCTGAGCAAGAGGCCTCTGCTTCTTGACACCTAGGAGAGCAGGGACGGAGTCTCACCAGGGCACAGGACCATGTTGCGCCGCAAGCCCTCCAACGCCAGCGAGAAGGAGCCCATGCAGAAGAGGAAGGTGAGGAGCATCTGTGGGAACTCACTTTTCCCTTTCCCCCTCAGCTCTTTCAACCCCATCCCCTCCAGGACCCAGACGTGGGAAAAGTCAAAGGCCATACGTCCGTCGAGTCTGTAGGTGAGGGCCATTCTACCAGAGGCCAATGAAACAGAGGCCCAAAGCTTACTAGACTAACAGAAGTCCAGAAGAGACTTAAAATTCTAGAGTAACAGGAGTTACAGAAGAGACTCTCCAGAGTCTAGAGTTAAGAGAATTGAACCCTACCATGGTGGGATGGATAGAGACCTAAAATGAGAGGCTAGAATCTTAGACTAGAATTCAAGAATTACCAAATACGGCTCTTGAGTTGAATCCTGAGACTGCGCTTTATTCCCTCTCCCCTATGCTGATTTTCTGCCCCTTCTGCCAGAGCATGGCCATCTCACTCAAAGGGCCCCACCAGGTGCCCATCTTGGAGCCATGATGCTCTCAGGCCCCCGCCCTTTTGCCATCGCCCAGACGCTGCCCATTTGGCTCAGCTCTATTGCTGCTCCCCAGCATCCCCACTGGAGAGGGAGCTACCCCAGCCTGCTGGCCCCAGGTGATTTCTCGACTCAGGAAAAGGGTCTCCAAACCTGCAGAAGGATGTGGGGCAGCATAAAGTTTCTTCCTAGGTGAGGAAAAATTGTTTGCCAAGAATGAGAAATGAAGCCGGTGAGGTGGTGAGTAGGAGTGAGGGTTGAAGAGGGGAAGTTCAGTGAGGCGACTTTAAAGGTCAGGAAAAAAGTAACTGTTGTGGAGTGCTCAGGTGTTCATCTTCTTGGGGCAGAGGTCAGACTAGAAGATTCCTTGAAGGCTCTGGCAGATCTAAGATTCCTAGACTTAATTGTATGATTTGATTCTAGGATTTTCCCAGGCCATCAACAAATATATCCTTCATATACAGCAGGATTCTAGAACCACCCAAAAGGAGGCCTGAACCACCGGGTTCAAAAAGCCCATCCCCAGGCCAAGGTCTGGGGCCTCCAGGCCCTCACTGTACCCTGCCAGTTTCCCCTGGAGCTCAGTCCAGGTGCCCTGTAGGGGAGCCCCCTTGTCAGGGAAGCAGCTCCCAGGTGGAGGCTGAGACAGCTGAGAGGCTGAGCCCCAGGGCACTGGGGTGTACATCCTGACCCCTCTCAGGGTCTGGGGTGGCTGCCATTTCCGGCAGTACTCTCCCCAACCCAGCTGCTTCTCTAAGGTTGCAGCGGAGGTGGGTGTGGGTGAGATTCATGAATCTTCACACGGGCTCTGTCACCCCTCCCCAGCGCTAGACCCAGCAGGCTTGCCATTGGCTGCCGCTCCTCCTTGAGTGAGCCAGCAAGCAAGCAAGCGAACAGGCCACTTCCCCTTACTCTCTGGCTGGTGGGGGGTGGGAAGCAGAGAGTGCTCTAAACACTGCTGGGCCCCAAACCACAGGGGAGCTGAGCTGGGGGAAAGAATCCCAGAAAGAGCTGACACTTTGACACTGGGACCCAGTGCCACCTCAGGCGGAGGTACCCAGGAGCACACAGAAGCCAGAAGTCCCCTTCTACTTTCCCAACATCGATGAATTACCCAGCTCCTGTGTTGGGAGGGTGGGTCTCTGGGATTTCCCCCGGGCCTCTCCCAGGAGAAACCAGGCCCTTGTTGCGTTCTGAGGTCCACGTCCAACCCTGTAGGGAAGATAACCCAGGCAAACCTCACACCACCTCATCCCACCCCAGCCGGAGCCAGGAAGAGTTTGCCTCCACACACTCTCAAACCCTCATGCCATGGAAATTGCCTTAGCCTGAGTGACCTTCCAGGCAGCTGAGCAGAGGCGCAAGCAGGCACTCCGTGGTCATGGGGTTGGGACGGGGCACCTAATCCGGATCAGGAAGGACTGGGGAGGCCCCGGAGCAGGGGGCGAGCATGCCCTTTGGCTGATTTTTGGGTACGTTTTGCTTCCTTCAAGGTCTCTCCCCAGCTGAGATTTCATAAGGTGGAAATAGCATCTTCCCAGGCCCAGAGACAGTGGGCCTAGCCCTATCATGGCTTGCACCGGTGACCTGGGCAAGTCCCTTCCCCTCAGAGCCTGGGGTGACATGGGGAGGGGAAAGTACACAGGCAAGAGAAACCTCTCTCCTGCCCCTGCTTCTCTTCCTGTGCCTGCCAAATGGAGAATGTGCTGGGCAGGGGGCAAGAAAGCTGAGCTGGAACCCTGCTGCTACCACTTTCTAGAGAGCTGTGGAACCTTGGACAGTTCATTTACTCTCTTCGGGTTTCAGTTTCCTCATCTCTGAAAAAGGGGCTAGCTCCTGATCTGCTCACCTCGGGAGGTTGTATGGCTGGCTTGGGACAACAAATATGAGAGGACTCTGTGGCCTGCATGCATGCCCACACAAAGGAGTGCATACTGACCCTCTGGGCAGACTGGGAGCACACTGCAGAGAGGAACGAGCCATGGTTCTAGCCCTGAAGTTGAATAAACAAGTAGGTACTGGGTTTTTTTTAATAGCACTAAGGAAACCCTGGTGGTATAGTGGTTAAGTGCTACGGCTGCTAACCAAAAGGCCGGCAGTTCAAACCCACCAGGCACTCCTTAGAAACCTATGGGGCAGTTCTACTCTGTCCTAGAGGGTTGCTATGAGTCGAAATTGACTTGATGGCAACGGGTTTGGTTTTTTTTTTTTTTTTTAATAGCACAAAGAACCACCACTGAGTGAGGGCTCCTCAGGAGGCAGGCACTGTGCTCTGCACTTTCTCTACCTCTTAGCTCGTTGACTCTTCATGACAACCTGAAGTCAGGGCAGGTACTGGTATTATCCTTATTTTACACCTGGGGCTCAGAGAGGTGAAGTGACTTGCCCAAGACCACAGAGCTAGTAAGCTGCAGAGCAGGGGTTCAAGACAAGATTTGTCTGACTCCAGGGTCTTAACACTTCCTCTCTCCACTCTCTTGTCACCTCAGTGATCTCAAAAGTTCTAGAAAAGTCTGAGGAGCATAAAAGACTCAACTCATCAGTGGGAGAGCTCTGTAGGGCAGATCCAGATGGCAGTGGAATGAGTGATCTTCCAGACAGCCAAGCAGAGGTGGGAGAAGGCCCTCCAGGATGGTGGGGCCTGGAGGGGGCACCTATCCTGGCTCACGAAGGATTAGGAGGCATACCCCTCGGCTGCCCTTTAGAAATGTTTTACCTCCTTCAAGGTCTTTCTACACTCCCTTTGGTCTGAATTCCCCCAAATGCTAGTGTTGGTGTGTAGGAAGCGAAAGAGATTTGTCCTGAGACTTGCCTCCCTTAAGGGAGGTCCTACCCCACCTCACCCCCACTTTCCATCACACACCAGACCTCCCACCAGGGGAAATGGAGAGGAATGCAGGCTTCTGTTACAGTGCTCAACTCTTCCCCCTTTTCCAGTCTTTTCTTGCCCTTGTCTTGCCCATTCCCACCACACTACTTTCCCCATGATTCCCTTCTTACAGCATCCCTTCAGCCAGGACACCCACCCCACCAGCATGCACTTAGTCTTGTCAGTAGCTCCCTATTGCCCACTGGGTAAGGCCCAAGATCCTTAGCATCACTGGCACAAGCTTTCATGGCCTACCTGGCCCCTGCTTACCTTTTCTGCTCCACCTGCCACCACTCCCATTGGCATACCCATCATTCCCTCACACGAGGAATGGCCCAACTCTCTCTTGTTCAGACCCTTCCACACTCCATCCGAAGAAACCCTGGTTCCCCTTCATGACACAGCTCAAATGTGCCTCCTCCATGAAGCCCCCCTGAGCCCTTCCTCCTCCATGCTCTCACTTGCTCTCCTTGTACCTCTGTTCAAACGTCACCCACATTGGCACTGCACTCAACTCACTTCTGTACGGTGGGCTACTTCCTGAGCTCTGAGGGGTGTGAGCACAGCACCATGCACAGGCTTCCAGAAACACAGACCTGGGTGTGGACCCCTGCTCTTCCTGCTGCTACCTGCTGATCATTTCTCTGAGACTCAGTCTTCTCAGCGATGAAGTGGGAATGGAACAAGGGGCTGTGTGAGCGGGTGCACCCTGAAGTGCTTAGCAGAGTTCCGGGTACGGGGGAGGTGTTTAACCCCCTCAGATTATCTTCCTGGGAATGCCATAACAAAGGACCACAGATTGGGTGGCTTAAAACAACAGAAATTTATTCTCTCACAGTTCTGGAGGCTAGAAGCCCAAATTCAGGGTGCTGGCAGGGCCATACTCTCTCTGAAGGCTCTAGGGAGGATTCTCCCTTGTCTCTTCCAGCTTCTGGTGGTCCCAGGAGTTCCTTGGCTTGTTACAACATAACTCGTCTCTGCCTCCTGGCCATCTTCCCTTTGCATCTGTCTGTGTCTGCATCTCTTCTTCTCTTTTTATAAGAACACCTGTCATATTGGATGGCACAGTGGTTAAGTGTGACAGCTACTAACCGAAAGGTTGGCCGCTGGAATCCACCAGGCGCTCCTTGGAAACCCTATGGGGCAGTTCTCTGTCCTATAGGGTCACTATGAGTCGGCACCTACTTGATGGCAATGGGTTGTGTGTGTGTGTGTGTGTGTGTGTGTGTGCGTGCGTGCGTGTGTGTTTTCCTATTCCGGTCTGATGTCCTGTTAACTAAGTACATCTTCAAAGACTCTATTTCCAAATAAGATCACATTCACAGGTACTGGAGGTTAAGACTTTTTTTTTTTTTGAGGTAAAATATATATAATATAAAATTTGCCATTTTAACCATTTTTAAGTGTACAATTCAGTGGCATTAATTCCGTTCATGATGTTTTACAACCATCACCACTATTGAGCATGTCTTTTGGGGGGACACAATTCAATCCATAACACCACTCATTTCTGGATTCCTCCCCCTACACATAGGCCAGTGCCGGCACCCAGAGGGTGCTGGGTGTATGACTGTTACACTGAAGTAGCTGAGCGGGGAGTTGGGGAGAGACCTGGAAGAACCAAGATTGCTTAGGGGGCAGGAGAAGAGGGTGCCAACCATGCAGCGTGAGACTCAAGGGCGTGTCAGGGGAGGCCGTCTGCAGGGGGCAGTGCCTTTTAAACTGGATTTGAAGAATGTTTTTTAGATTTACTATTTTTACTATAGTAATATGTATAAAAAAATTTTTTTAATATGTATGTATATGTGTGTGTGTGTGTATATATGTATAGAATAATGAAAATATATAGGAGTCCCCGGGTGGTGCAGTTAAGTACTCCACTACTAGCCAAAAGGTTGACTGTTCAAATCCACCCAGAGGTGCCTCAGGAGGCAGTCCTGGTGATCTGTTTCCAAAAGGTCGCTACTCGGTCCCTTACTCCAAGGGTAGCCACTATCCTGCCTTCTAACAGCACACATTAGCTTTCGGCCTTTTTTATTTTTTAATTGTGCATTAGGCGAAAGTTTACAGAGCAAATTAGATTCCCATCTGCTAGTTTGTACATAAAGCGTTCCATGACACAGGTTTCATTCCCCGTAATGTGTCAGCACTCTCCTCATTTCCGCCCTGGGTTCCCCGTTGCCTTTCGTCTGGATTTTCTACCCCTTCCTGCCTTCTCATCTTTGCTTTTGGCCAAATGTTGCCCTTTTGATCTCATATAATTGATTGTTCTGAGGAGCACATTCCTCTCAGGTGTTATTGTTTTTTTTATTGGCCTGTCTACGGTTTGGCTGAAAGGTGGTCTCAAGGAGTGGCTTCGTTTCCAGTTCAGAAGGCTGTCTTAGGGCCATAGTCTTGGGGGTTACTCCAGTCTCTGTCAGACTAGTAAGTCTGGCCTTTTTTGTGAATTTGATTTTTTGTTCTACAGTTTTTCTCCTGCTGTGTCTGGGACCCTCTCTTAAGATCCCAGTCAGAGCTGTTGGTAGTGATAGCCGGGCACCATCTAGTTCTTCTGGCCTTGGGGTTGTGTAGGCTGTGGTTCATGCTGTCCATTAGTCTTTTGGACTAATTGCTCCCTTGAATCTTTGGTTTTCCTCACTCTTCTTTGCTCCAGATAGGAAGAGACCAGTAGTTGTATCTTAGAGGATTAATTGAAAGCTTTTAAGACCCCAGACGCTACTCACCGAAGTAGGATGCAGAACATTGTCTTTATGAACTATGTTGTACCAATTGATATAGATGTCCCCCAAGTCTATGGTCCTTTGCTTTTGAGCCTAGGAACTTCATTCTACGAGGTGTTTGGTTGGTTTTGCCGTTTTTAAAACTTTACATGTGTGGAACCACATAATCTGTGCTCTTTTGTGGCTGGCCCCTTTGCTCAACATCCTATTTGTGAGACTCATCTGTATTGTGGGCGACAGTTGTACTAATCTCATTGCTGTGTACTGTTATATGATTGTACCATAATTAATTTATACATTCTACAGTTGATAGGCATCTGGGTTGTTTTCAGTTAAACTGGATTTTGAAGGAGGGGAGAAACCATGGTTGACAGAGGGAAGGGACAACTGTTCCAGGTGGGGAAATGCCCTGGTAAGAGCCTGGAGGTGGGTCACATGAAAGGCTAAGTTTAAACTCCCATCTGACAAGGGATAGTTATGTACCAGCCACTGTTCTAAGTGTTCTGTGTGTACCCACTCGTTTCATCCTCATGATACTCCTATGAGGTCGATGTTACTGCCTTTGTTTTACTGATGAGGAAACAGAAGCCCAGAGAAGTTAAATACCTTACTCAGATTTACACAGCTAGTAAATGGCAGAACCAAGATTTGAACTCTTGCCATCTGAAACCATGTGAAGAAACTGAGGTTCAGAGGGATTAGGTAACTCGCCTGAGGTCACACATCCCAGAGTTAAACACAGCAATGTAGCTCCATCCAAGAGACCCACATGCTCCCCTTAGAACATAGAAGAGGAGCCGACAGTGTATGTGACCTCTAAGAAGCCCTCACCCCAAAGGAAGTTCAGACAGAAACAAAAAGGGACTCCAGGATTTCAAGCTATCCTTGCATGGGGTCACTTCAGGGTCACTGAAAGGCACTTAGGACATTTGGGGCTGCCCCTGAGGTTGGAGGTCCAAAACCAAAAGCCAAACCCAGTGCGGTCAATTCCGACTCATAGCGACCCTGTACGACAGAGTAGAACTGCCCCATAGAGTTTCCAAGGAGCGCCTGGTGGATTCAAACTGCCGACCCTTTGGTTAGCAGCCGTAGCACTTAACCACTATGCCACCAGGGTTTCCTGAGGTTGGCAGTAGGCCCATTAAAAGGACACCCTGGCTGCCCCCTACCCTTAGTCATCCAAAGAGCCTGTGTAGCCTTTCCATTTCCCTGGGCTGAGAAGCGGCCAGCTGGGCTCAAGCCATAGCACCATCTCCATGGCCCCTTTGATTGTCCCCTCCTAATTTGTGGGAAAGCTGGTAATGAGGGGCCCTAAAACAGGATCCTGGGAGCCATAGGCCATTCCTCCCAGGCCCCAGGCTGCGGATTAATGACAGGAAAAAGCCAAGGGAAAAAGGCCCAATTAGAGGGTAGCCAGGAGGTGAGTTTACTCTTCCCCAACAAAGCCTACTTCCGGCTATATGCCTGCCCTCCAGCTTGCTTTCCAGGCTCACCCATCCCTGGGGCTTCCCGGGTGACTCCCAACTTCCTGGTCTACAGAACAGTCTGAGGGGTGGTGGAGGGAAGGCCACAACAGCCCCATCAGTCTATAAAGAGCAGCCCAGCTTGCCCTCCTTGGCCTCAGGCCAGCCCAGTGCCCACCCTCTCTCTGTTCCCTCTTTTCCATGCAATAAGAGGAGGAAGTTATCCAGGCAGCTGCATCCTACCTATACAAGGGGAGGAAACAAGTAGAAGGTAGTGGAGAGAAGGGGAAAGAAAGGGAGAAAAAGAGGAAAGACTTATGGGAGGAGAAAACCAAGGAAGGAGCATGGAAGAGATGCGTGGGAACCAGAGCGGTCACCCCACAGTCAGGCTTACCCCTTCCTACCCCAATTCACAGCCCTTTTTCCCAGCTCCCCACTATAGTGCATAACGGCTTTTCTGACTGAGGCCATAGGTGCCCCACCCATGAGTTCCTCGTGCTGGTAGTGTTGGCTTGGCCTGACCGCTAACCTAGTTATTGGTCAACTAACTTGCTGGGCCCTCTAGGAATGTGTGTCCCCTGAGCTCTGATAGCTGATTTGGCTTTAGTCAAGACCCACCGAGAGTACTAAACTGCTACACTGTAGTCCCCAGGAGTTGGGACCAATTGTCTGTATGTTGGGAGCAGGGTGGCAGGTGACATTGCCCCTGCCCCGGGGGCTTGTCATTGGACCCTTCCCTCCCCTTTAGTAGGAAAGAGGATGTGAAACTTTCAGCTTTATGTGGGTTTAGGGCTTCAGTTCCTCAAGCCCTTATCTCGGGTGTCTGCAGTCTATTCCACTGTATCTGTCTGGCCATCTGTGAACCCTGGTTCCTGTGTGTATCTTCTGGTCTTGACTGTTTATCTTGATACAGGCTCAGCCTCAACCTCTTGTGTCTAAAGCCTGCCCTCCTTACCTACCTTGCCCTG
Source organism: Loxodonta africana (assembly GCF_030014295.1). Classification (NCBI taxonomy): domain Eukaryota; kingdom Metazoa; phylum Chordata; class Mammalia; order Proboscidea; family Elephantidae; genus Loxodonta; species Loxodonta africana. The sequence goes on from NC_087369.1 coordinate 151,888,401, forward strand.
GTTTCCAGCTACTTTCTTGGCATGTGCGTGAATATACAGTTAACAAAGCACATTTCCTGAAAACAGTATCATCAACAAAACAATCGGTCATGCCCAAAAGTTTGAACACAGGAAAACACCAAGAGTAGCCACTCATCACAGTAGTGGCTAAGGTTAAAAGCTGAGATGAATAAAGAGAAGATGGTGATTTTCTTTTACTAAATTAAAAAAAAAAAAGCCCCAAGTATTTGTGTCCCAAGTCTTTGGACACCTTCTGTGAATAAGCCTCTACTGTGCTATGAGTCGGAACAGGCACAGGTTTAGGTTTTTTAGTGGTTTACCAGTAAGTGTAATGCCAGGTCTTGCTGGCTTCTAGTGAAATTGCCATGCTCTTCTTGGGACACAGATTTATCAGACTGGAGGCCCCAGTATGTTTAGCCCTATCAATGATTGGAGACCATGCTCAGAGCATGCCAGAGCCACAGGGTTTGGGAGGGATTTACTCTTAGTTATGTAAAGGTAGGAGTCGCTGGGCAGTGAAACCGTTACCATGCTCAGCTGCTAACCAAAAGGTTGGAGTTTTGAGTCCACTCAGAGGCAGCTCAGAAGAAAGCCCTGGCAATCTACTTCCAAAAAATCAGTCATTAAAAACCTCATGGAGCACAGCTCTACTCTGACACACATGGGGTCACCATGAGTCGGAACTGACTCCACGGCAATTGGTGACTCGTACGTAAAGGTGATATTCTCGTATGTGCTGAGCTATGTCTTTAGTAATAGAAATATATTTACTCCGACTCATTTAGGCTTTCACTCTAGGGTTCCATGGTTATAAAAACCCAGATTCAGGTACTGGTGGAAATTTGGGCTTAGTCTGAGGCTTGGGCAGGAGCTTGGTCTATAGCCAGGGTCAGGGGCCCATTCAAGGCTGAAGAACAGCAGGAAGCCAGGTAGCTATAAGGACGTCTTGGTGCTTCACCCCATTTAGCTCTGTGCCCTCTGGCCACATGTGGCTCTGCCCAGCCCTGAGGTATGTGTGTGTGAGTGTGTGTGTGTGTGTGAGTGTGGGTGTGGATGTGGGTAGGTGGGTAGGTGGGTGATGGGAGGGACAAGAGCTTTCCTGGGGCAGCCATTTCAACGCCACTGATTTCAACACCTCTGCTTCTTCCAGCTCTCACTTCAGCGCTCCAGCAGCTTCAAGGATTTTGCCAAATCCAAGCCCAGCTCCCCCGTGGTGAGCGAGAAGGAATTTAATCTGGATGATAATGTGAGTTTCAGAACCTCCTTGGGGGACCTGGCTGCAGGCCCTGGATGGGGAAGTGAGTGGAGTGGTGGGGGGGTGGGAGGAGAAATGAAATCTTAGGACTGTTGGGACAAGGCCTCCCTGAACACAGAAGCCCACCTCTCCCGCCCACCAAGATGCTGGGCCCTAGGAGCTGACCTACATTCTTTCATGTTACAAATTAAAGAGGCCCCTGGCAGTGGATGGAGGCTGAGGACAGGGCTTGTTGTTGTTGTGTGCTGTCAAGTTGATTTTGACTCATAGCGACCCCATGTGACGGAGTAGAACTACTCCATAGGGCTTTCTTGGCTGTGACCACCAAGTCTTTCTCACATGGAGCCACTAAACAAAAAACCCACTGCCGTCGAGTCGATTCCGACTCATAGCGACCCTATAGGACAGAGTAGAACTGCCCCACAGGGTTTCCAAAGAGCGCCTGGCGGATTCGAACTGCCGACCCCTTTAGTTAGCAGCCGTAGCACTTAACCACTACGCCACCAGGAGCCACTAGGTGGGTTCAAACTGCCAACCTTTAGGTTAGCAGCTGAACACTTAACCATTGCAGACAGGACTAGCATTGAGGTATAAAGGGATGGGGGCCACTCATTCCCATCCCCTCTAGCCTCTGCTATGAACAGAAAGACCTCCTTCTGCCTCCAAGTTCTAGACCCAGGCAAGGCCACCAAGGTCCCTGGACCTCTCTCTTTGTTTCCATAGATTCCAGAAGATGACTCAAATGTCCCTACTCCGGAGGATGCGGGGAAGAGTAGCAAAAAGCTGGGGAAAAAGTGGAGGGCAGTGATTTCAAGAACCATGAACAGGAAGATGGGCAAGATGATGGTGAAGGCCCTATCGGAGGAGATGGTGAGGCCTGGGGGGCAGGGGCGGGGTGGGGGGGGTAGGAGATAGGCACTATTCTGGCAGGATGTGAACGTGGCCACCTTGACAGCCACTGCTCAGGTATGACACCTGAAAACCCTATTAAATACAAGAAGGAAGGTCACATGGCAGGGGGAGTTCACACTTTGCTGTGGACATCAAAACAGGGCACAGTCCTGAGGGGGCAGGACTCTGGCTGGAAGGGGTGGGGTTTGAGGAGAGATCAAAGTCTGGAGAACAAAAGCTTCCTGGGAAGGCAGGCATGAGGGGAGGGGCTGCTGAGAGGGAGATGAGATTGCCTGAGGCCAATTCATCCACCAAAAAGTTTTGCTTGGAGCTAGTTCCTGGGATTGAGAGGGCCTGACCTGAAGAGAATCCCTGTGCGAGAAAGGAGAGAGCCTGGTTTCTGTCCAGGGAGAAAGGGTGGCACAGACATAGCTGTCGGGCAGGCATATCCCAAGTAGCTTCAAATCCCACAGTGAGTCTGGTGTGCTTGTGGCTCTTTTAGAAGACATTGAGGCCGTGGTGTGCTGGAGCTGGCTCATACCAGCTCCTACCAGCTCTTGAGAGCCATTGGTCAAATTTTCAGGAATTTTGTGAGCCAGTTGTTAAACACAACCGTTATGAAAAATTAAAATTATATATACACACAATTAAACTAATTATATTAAAAATTAAGATAATAAGTACTCAAAACTCATCACTTCCTAATTCTTGTACTACATGTCTTATCATCTACGCTCTTGAGAGAAACCCTGGTGGCACAGTGGTTAAGAGCTACAGCTGCTAACCTAAAGGTCAGCAATTCAAGTCCACCGGGCGCTCCTTGGAAATCCCATGGGGTAGTCCTATTCTGTTCTAAAAGGTCGCTTTGAGTCGGCATTGACTCAACAGTGACAGTTTTTTTTATGCTCTTGAGGTTATTTGCATCCATAGTATCTGTGTGATGGAAACACTCTATAATGGTGCGCGCTGCGCGTCTCTTCCCACCTCCTCCTTCAGTGTCATCACAATGGGAGCGTGACATAGGCCATGGTGGGGAGTATTTACAATTGGAAATTGGCAAACGCTACAAATCAGGCCTTTGTAGAGAGCCAGTTGTTCAGAGTTCCCAACACACCACTGCACTGAGGTACGTCGACGTCGAGGGGGTAGGAGCAATGAATTCTGGAGTCAGACCAACTTGGTTGTGGAGTCCTGAGCTACCGCTTACTGCTGATCAACCTTAGGAATTTAGTCCTCCTCTATATAAACTCAGGACAAGCATAGCACTTACCTTAGAGTGTCACTGTGACGATGAAATGAAATGACAGGCATACACATTGTTAGGAGCACGGCCGAAAATAGTTCCTCTCCAGCACCACTGTCTGCGTGGCTGCTCTAGCACCAGCCCTGAGTCCAGGCTCTGCCATCAGGACCTTTTCTGCCTGAGCACTAGCACTTTAAGCCGACAAAGAACATTCATTCACACAGTACCCAGGCTGAGCCTCATGCCATAAGATAGGCAGGGCAGGGACTCTCGTTCCATTTTACAGAAGAAACTAGGGATCAGAGAGTAGCATACAGCACTGAGCCAGGCCCCAGCTCCTCCACGAGCCTGGGCCCTTTTCTCTGCACTTGGGGCTGCCCCATGTGCCCCCAGCCCAGGCTGCTCAAGACTTCTGCTTCCCCTTCCCCTGCAGGGAGACCCTCTGGAGGAGGGCTCAGCCTCCCCGACATCTCCAGACTGCGGCCTGGACAGCCCCGGGCCAGAGAAGATGGCTCTGGCCTTTTCTGAGCAGGAGGACCGAGATCCCTCCATACTGAGCCGCGAGGCATCCACGAGTGAGTAAGGGGTTCAGGGGACTCCTGCTGGTCTAGAGGAAAGGACTGGGTTAGGCCCATTCAGGTGGGCTCTCTGGGAGAGGGGTAAGAGAAAAATGAACCTTTACTCTTTGCTCACTGGGAACTTTCCCAGTCCTCTTCATGTTCAACCTTCACAACAACCCCATGGGGCTGGTACTATTATTATCCCCACTTTATTGGTAGGGAAACTGAGGCTCAGGGACGTTAAGTGGCTTCCCCAAGGTGACCCAGCAGGTGAGTGGCAGAGCCGAGACTTGAACTCAGTTCTGCCCTAGAGAAGCTTCTACTTGCTGTCCCCAGGCCCTGCATGGGCCCAAGGTCAGAGGAAGAGCCTCATTGCCCTCTTGGACTAGGCCATCCCCACCCATTTCCTTCCAGGGGGAGCTAGAGGCTACAGCTCCCTGACCCTCTGACATCCTGGGCTGAGGGTGGGAGTGGGGCCTCCAGCTGTGAAGACTCAGCCTCTTGGACCTCAGACCTTGGTTTGCGGGGCTGAAGGTGCCACTTGGCATGTTCTAGAAGTCATCGGGGCTGGACACGAGGCTCCAGCAGCCCTGCCTGGAGGAGAGCTTTGGGCCCTGGGCTGCGGCCCTGTAGGGGTACTGTCCTTCTCACCTCTCAAGGCCTGGCCTGTGATCGCATTCCAAGTTCACTGCTCTTTCTCTGGCTCCACGGACTCCTCCCTGCCCCCCTGAAAGCCACTTAAAATGCCCCTCATCCTGCCCTTCCCAAGGAGAAAGAGCCCATCTGAGTTTCCATGTGACATTGTGCCTAAACACTGAGTCTTTTCAAGCAAAGGAAGTAAAATGTTAATGCAGAGTGTGGCTTCTTGGGTGGAAGGAGCACTGAAGTGGGTGTCAGGAGGCCTGGAGTCTAATGGACACAGTGCTGCCAATTACAAGGCGAGAGGCCTTGGGCAGGTCACTTTGCCTGTCTGGCCTCAGTTTTCCTCATCTGTTCACTGGGGTGTTGGCCCAGTTGGTTTCCGGAGGCCCTCCCAATTTGCCCATTCTTTGGTCTGTGAGCTGTTTGTCCTGTTGTCGACTATTTCCATGTCTGAGGCCCTAGAGGTGAAGCTGTGCTCCCATAGGGCAGCCAAGGGGATGGGTCAGAACCAGTGGCATCTCTAGGGAGGTGCAGGGGATGCAGACTGCACTGGGTAACACTGTCAGAGGGGGTGACACAAAAAGGAATATCTATAAAGATATCCCTGTAGTTAGTTACAACAACAAAAACATTTTTCATAAGCCCAGCTTACATGTATCAATATACCTACCAGGCTAAAATTCTATGCTCATTTACTTTTTGAGCCTTCTAATATAGGGTCGCTATGAGTCGGAATTGACTCCATCGCAATGGGTTGGGTTTGGTTTGGTTTTAATGCACTCCAGTCAGAGCTGTCATTATTACCCAATTACAATGACACTTCGAATCACGTGGTTTTGTCTGCACCTGCTATAAGCAAGCGCTGCTGTTTTCATTGTTGCCGGTGTTTTTTATAGTCACTGACTTCATCAAATTTTTTCTGGTGTTTTAGCTACAATATTGTGGTAATTAATATTTGTGAACTTGTATCAATAACTTTTTTGTAAATGAAGTAGCAATTAAAGGTAAAGAAGGGGTGATGTATGGGGATTACGATTTACAAGTAACATTAGTCCAAAAAACACGACTAAGGATTCTGGATGGTCTGGTATGGGAGGAGGTCCATGGGGGAGGGGTGACACCATGAGTTACCTCATTGGGTGATACAAACCCTAGCGACGCCACTGGTCAAGACCCCTTCCACAGCACGAGACTTGCCAGAGCTCAGCTTTCTTCCGGAGCATGTGTCCTTGGGATTTCTAGCCAGACCCCCTGGGAGGCACCTGCTGGGCACTGAATCAAAGACAACCCTCCTCCCTGCCCCATCTCCTACAGGCAGTGAGCTCTGCAGCCCCAGCTTCGGGGAGGACCCGCCTGCCCCCCAGTACACAGGGCCCTTCTGCGGCCGGGCACGCGTCCACACCGACTTCACCCCCAGCCCCTACGACCATGACTCGCTGAAACTGCAGGTAAGGTTGGCCTCTGGGCCTCTCCTGAGCCTGGCAGGCTGAGCCCAGAAAGGAGACCAGACGGAGCAGGGCAGGACAGTGTCGGCAGAGGCCAGGGGAGCACCCGTCCTCTCTCAGACCCTGCTCTCCTCTCCCCGCACAGAAAGGAGATGTGATTCAGATCATCGAAAAGCCACCTGTGGGCACGTGGCTGGGCCTGCTCAATGGTAGGCTGGGCTCCTTCAAGTTCATCTACGTGGACGTGCTGCCTGAGGAAGCCATGGGGCCTGCCCGCCCGAGCCGCCGGCAGAGCAAGGGCAAGAGGCCCAAGCCTAAGACCCTGCACGAGCTGCTAGAACGCATCGGCCTGGAGGTGCGAGCTCAGGATGGCCTCCCCGGGGCCCTGGAAGCCAGTACCAAGGGAAGCCAACTTGCCTCAGGGATGGGGGCCCAGGGACATCAGCTGTGCAAGCCCCTCAGCAGGGGTGGGTGTAAGTAGTGGCCTGTCTTCTCCTACAGGAGCACACGTCCACCCTGCTGCTCAATGGCTACCAAACACTGGAGGACTTCAAAGAGCTTCGAGAAACACACCTCAATGAGCTGAATATCGTGGACCCGCAGCACCGGGCCAAGCTGCTCACGGCGGCCGAGCTGCTACTGGATTATGACAGTGAGTGGGCCCGGGAGCGGGCCGTGGGCACGGGTGCCGCTGCTGTTCTCTGCCCCCAGACTGCACCCCGCGGTGGGGCTCTCCTGTGGTGGCGAGGCACTTGCTCCACTTCAACTTCAGCCTCAGAGATGCTTTGTGGAGCAGAGGGCTTTAGGGATTATCAGTTCCAGCCCTGCTTTGATCAAAGGGAACACATAAGGCCAGAGAAGGCAAGGCATGTACTCAAAGCAGCAAAGCTAAGTAATAACAGAACCAGGATTCAAGCCCAGGTTTCCTGGCTCCTAGCTTAGTGCTGATGACCTTTGGACTCCTGGGCCATGGAAGTGACCTGGAAACCACCCCAACTTGCTTCCAAGCAGTTGTGGGGAGAAGGGCAGGGGCGGTGGTGGGTGTCCAGGAGAGAGACTGCCAACAGTGGGCTTCCCAGCATCCCCACCCCCACACAGGGGCTCCCCAAGGCTTTCGACCCCCCCAGCTAAGGACCAAGCCCCCCTATATTCTGTCTCTCCTCCCTTGCCCCTGGCAGCGGGCAGCGAGGAGGCGGAAGAGGGCGCTGAGAGCAGCCAGGACCCAGCGGTGTACATAGCGTCAGAACCCAAAGTGGACATCCCACGAGACTCGGGCTGCTTCGAGGGCTCAGAGAGCGGTCGTGATGAAGCAGAGCTGGCGGTCACCGAGGAGCAGCTGCACGGCCTTTCCTTGGCCGCGACATCTTGAGGTGGAGGCAGCAGTGCAGGCCAAGGCTGGGCCCGAGCTGCAAGGGCCACGGGGATGGGCCTGGCCTCCTGTGATGGCCTGGGCCCTGAGGATTGACTCCAAGCCTAGCCCTGCTTCCCAAGGGGCGCTAGGGCTGCAGAGGCCCGGCCTAGGCCTTACAGCCTCTGTTGAGTGGATGAGGGGCCACCTGAGGGCACACTGCACTGCCAGGAGCTCTCTCTTCACCAGCTACTGATAACAAAGCCCCTCCTGGCACCGTCCACTCCCCAGCCACAGCCATGACTACATCAAGTGGGGCGCCGAGGGACTACCCCCATGTCCCTCACCATCAAGGCGTCCAAACCCTCCTCACTCCTGTCGCACTGCTCCTGAAAAGGGGGCCAAGTCAGTGTTTTGGGTCAGTCTCAAAACGCAGGGGAAGATGGCTATCGAGAAGGACTTGAATTTATCACGGGTAAATCCGGATTTCTCCAAATAAGGTTTGAAGAAAGCCATGTGTGACCACTCTCCTACTTAACTTTCTTAGAGGTTTGACCACTAAATCACTATGTGAGTTGAGCTGAGTGCCTCTGGGCTTAGGACTGATGAGTTGGAATGGAGAGTCTCTGAGGGCCTTGCCAGCTTGTGACATTAAATGTCTGCTCTCCTGTTACCTGTGGCCCAGGACACCAGTGGGGTTTATTGAGGGGCTGGAGGAGCCTGTGGCTCCCAAATGAAATGGCTCCTCCTGCTCACCCATTCCATACTCCCCCCTGCCCACTAACTGAGGCCATGCTGCAACTCCCCCAGCTTGAAACCATGCTTATACCTCAGACAGTGCCTATCCTCCTCTTCCATTCCTGGTCCCCTCAAGTGTGACTTCCCCCCAGGTTGATAGCAGATGCTCAGACCTGTCTTCTAAGGACAGAGCTGCCCCTTTGCACCAGATGCAGATCTGGGCCTAGACTTGGCCACTTGTGTGGGTCCTTAACAAGCAAAGAAAGCACTAAGCTTGACATTGGAGAGCCCACTACCCCAATTTTACTTTGCTAAAGGTTTTGGTGTACCCTGAGCTCCAGAAAGGAGCCCTGGTGGAGCAGTGGTTAAGAGCTCGGCTGCTAATCAAGAGGTTGGCAGTTCAAACCCACCAGCTGCTCCTTGGAAACCCTATGAGGCAGTTCTACTCTATCCTATAGGGTCACTATGAGCCAGAATCGACTCGACAGCAACGGATTTTGAGCTCCAGAAGGGGAGGGAGATTATCTGTTGGTGGGGACCCCCTTGACCCCAATACCAAGTCTTTCCCCTGAGTTCCCAAAGTATCCCTTCCCCAGTGTCCAGCCAGCCTGCAGACAAACAGTGTCCGCTACATCTAGGACTGCCTGCTTAGTGGACACACTTCTTGACCTATTACCAGGGACTTCAGTAAAAGCTAGCTTTGGGAAAGGGCTTGAGTGTAAATATGAGGTGGGTGGTGGAGGGAGAGAGGTTAGTACCAATAAAGTACATAGGTAGAACTGAATTATTGTCTCCAGTTATCTTCCTAATGGAGAGAGGTTGGGAGGGACAAACCAGTCTCCTTCAAAGCTGGCCTTCAGCAAAATGTTTCTCCATTGTCCTTTCAGGCCCATTTTCCCCTCCCTCAAGATGCTGAGTCCTTGACCCTGCTAACCAAAAGCTCCAGTTTGAAGCCCTTGCTGGCTCTGCCCATCCCTCTAACCAGCCCTCCTCAGAACAGGGCTCTGGCTCCTGTGGCCCCAAGGTCTGGCTGAGAGTAGAGGTCACTAATTCCCTCTTCCCATAATTGTTCATTTTAACAAGAGCCCTGAAGACCTTAACCCCAGTGAGGAAGGGCCTGCAATGGAGGCCTGCCCAGGGTCCAAGGGGAGACTTAGGTTCAGCAGGGGCTTTCCTCTGAGGCTGCCTTTTCCTGGGCCTCACCCTATGCCCACTGAAGCTACACCATCTCCTGGGAGGTGCCATGGAGACAAAGACGTCTAGCTTCCTTTATTTGCCGGCATTATCTGCACTTGTTGCTAGCTGCTGTCGAGTCAGCCCCAACTCATGCCAACCCCATGCACAACAGAAGAAAATGCTGCTTGGTTCTTCATCCCCAAGATCAGTTGTAGATTGGGCTATTGTGATCCACAGGGTTTGCACTGGCTGATTTTCAGAAGTAGATCACCAGTCCATCTTAGACTGTTAGATCCACTGAAACCTGTTCAGCATCAGAGCAATACGCAAACCTTCACTGACACATGGGCAGTGGCTGCACGTGAGGTGCACTGGCCGGGAATCAAACCCAGGTCTCCCTTATGGAAGGTGGGAATTCTACCACTGAACTTGCTGTAGAGCGGACTCCGACTCATGATAACCCCGTGTGTGTCAGAGGAGAACCGTGCTCCATAGGGTTTTCAATGGCTGGGTTTTCAGAAGCAGATCACCAGGATTTTCTTCTGAGGTGCCTCTGGGTGGATTTGAACCTCCAACCTTTCCATTAGTGGCCAAGCACGTTAACAGTTTGTACCACCAAAGGACTCCCATCACCCGAGCGAGCTGCCACTAGAGTGAGGGAAGGCAACTCTGCTCCCAGGCCTTACTCCTTAGCTGTACTTATCCCACTGTCCTTAGAGACTGTGAGGATCAAGAAAATGGAGAATAAAAGTGCAATTCTCATCAAATAAAGAAGGGAGCCCAAACAGCCTCAACTCCCAAATGCCACTGAATAACTGCCATCATTTAGTGAGCACTGACTGTAAAAAAAAAAAAAGACATAACCATACATTATCTCACATAATTCACATTGGACCCCTGTGAGGTAGGCCCTACCATCATCCCAGTTTACAGAGGAGAAAACTGAGGCTGAGAGATTAAAGAAGTTGACTAGGAAGTCACAGAGTGTGGAGTCTGCCTGACTTCAGAGTCAAGGCTATCAAGCTCTATACTAAATGGCTTCTCAAAAGGCCTCATGTGACAAGCTTTCAAAGGCACAATCTGACCCTCTGTAATGTTTAGACCCTGTGACCCAGCCATTCTCCTTCTAGGATTTGATCTACAGAAATAGTCACACAAGGCTACAAAGATATATGGGCAAAGATATTCATGACAGTTTTGTCTATACTAGTAAACAACTGGAAACAAGGCAAATAAGGAATTAAATACATTAGGCTGGGTTCTCTAGTGAAACGAAACCAGTGAAGCGTGTACGTATATATATATATATATATACATACAGAGAGAGAGAGAGAAATTTATCTCAAGGAAGTGGCTCACACGGTTGTAGAGGCTGACAAGCCCCAAGTCCATGGGTCAGGCGTCAAGCTGGAGCTTCTTTGACTCACATAGCTGCAGAGGCTGATGAATCCCGAGCTCAGCAGGCAATACGGCTGGCAGCTGGCTCAACTCCAAAGAACCAAAGGTCAGATGATGATGAGCTGGACGCAGGATCCAGCGCAAGTGAGCGACCTTTGCCAAAACATCCATATATATATTGGATGCAGGCCACACCCCCAAGAAAATTCCCGTTACAACTGATTGGCTGATCACATCATATCACATCATGGAGGATGACTCCATCGTTACATAACAGCCAAATTACATCATTACATAACTGCCTCACCACTGAGAATCATGGCTCAGTCAAGTTGACATACAACCTTAACCATCACAGGGTTCATTCATACAATACCATGCAGCCATTAAAAATGGTGTAGAAAAAGATTTAGTGACATGGGGAAAATCTTCGTGTTTTTTATTCTTTAAAATGTTAAGATTATACAAATACTGTACAAATATTCTTGTTGTAAAAGAATTTCATGCTATATCAAGGGGAAAAGCAAATACTAAAATATGACTTATATGGTGATTTCATTTTTATTTAAGAAAAAAAAAACATATACACAGAAAAAAGACTGAGAGGCTGTGCGCCAAATGGTTAACAACAGTGATCTGGTGAGGGAGTGGACAGGGTTGGGGAAGTAACGGAGAGAAATGTTCACTTTCTATATTTTTGTTTTATTTGAATTTTTAAAGTATTATTACTTTTATATCTATAAAAAGGAACAATATTTCAATTAAAAAAATTAAAGCAAATAAGGCCCAAGCCACTGGCCTACCATTTGGGGTAACAGCAAAGCCACTATCCTGCTGGGTACCTTTTGGCTGGGGCTTCTGGAAAGATAGTGGGGAGAAGGATAATGCCCAAAGTGCTTAAAATCCACACACGCCAGAGGAGATTCCTATACCTTTTAAAATCCCCGCGTAACGCCTATCTAAAGAATACTGGTGGTGCAGTGATTAGAGCTCAGCTTCCAACTGAAAGGTCGGTGGTTCAAACTTACCAGCCTCTCTACGGGAGAAAGACGTGGCAATCTGCTTCTGTAAAGATTTACAGCCTTGGAAACAAACCCTATGGGGCAGTTCTACCCTGTCCTAAAAGGTTGCTATGAGTTGGAATCAGCTCCACGGCAGCAGGTTTGGTTAATGTCTATTAGCTCTCAGCTGAGGAAAGGAAAATAATCAGATAAAGAGGAATGACTGAGAAAAAGATGTTCTGGAAATCTCCCCTGTCCTGGGGGATAAGAGTATCTAAGGGCTTGTGGGTAGGGGATAAATACAGGCTTAAATTAGTTTGTTGTGCAAGGGCACCAAAATCACAGGGCTTTGGGAGGGGCAGTGAGAAGGGGCAACAAGGATTGTAAACCACAGGCCAGGCCCTGAGAGGTGAGAAAGACAGTACCCCTACAGGGCCGCAGCCCAGGGCCCAAAGCTCTCCTCCAGGCAGGGCTGCTGGAGCCTCGTGTCCAGCCCCGATGACTTCTAGAACATGCCAAGTGGCACCTTCAGCCCCGCAAACCAAGGTCTGAGGTCCAAGAGGCTGAGTCTTCACAGCTGGAGGCCCCACTCCCACCCTCAGCCCAGGATGTCAGAGGGTCAGGGAGCTGTAGCCTCTAGCTCCCCCTGGAAGGAAATGGGTGGGGATGGCCTAGTCCAAGAGGGCAATGAGGCTCTTCCTCTGCCCTTGGGCCCATGCAGGGCCTGGGGACAGCAAGTAGAAGCTTCTCTAGGGCAGAACTGAGTTCAAGTCTCGGCTCTGCCACTCACCAGCTGCGTCACCTTGGGGAAGCCACTTAACCTCCTTGAGCCTTAGTTTCCACATTGATAAGTTGGGGATAATTGTACCAGCTCCATGGGAGTGCTTTGAAGATTTAATGAAATAGCGTATATAAAGCACTTAGCATACTGCCCAGCACATAATAAATGTTCAGTGAATGATTGCATGCCCCATCCTCTAAATTTGCACCACCTGTTACTTCCATTTCACTCCCTTTGAGGCCCATCTCACCTATGATCCCTAGTTAGTGTAGTGGGCAAGAGCAAAGGCTTCGGAGTTGAACTAATGTGTTTGCAAATCCTGGCTCCACCACTTACTGGTTACATGACGTCAGGTAAGTTGCATACATACACATTTCTGTTCTGTAAAATAGGAATAATGACCTAACAATACCTACTCCCTGGGGTTGTTAGAAGAAATTAGATAATGTAAATGAAGTTCCTGGCACATAGTGACAATAAATGGCAACCAATAGACATTTTTGTAACCTCCAGGATACTGCATTCCAGACTGGGCACAAAGGCCATGTCAATATGTGCTTGTCTGCAGACTGACTGACATTCATGGACCTGGCATACCCAGAAGCAAACTGACAGCCAAGCCCCCAGAGGGTTTTGGGATTTAGGTAGAGGGTGCCAGCTCTCAGGCCCAGAGAGGCTGGGGGTGGAGAGAAAGCTCATCTGAAGTGCCTGAGGCAGACCTGGCTCTACTCAGTTCAGAGGAAGAAGACTAGCCCAGGGCATTGAATTTATTTTTAGGCAAATCCCTTGGACTCCCAAGGGCTGCTAGGAGAAAGAAGCTAAAGACTCGATTCAAGAAGAAAGAGTTAAGAGCCCAGCCAGCTTACCAACTCAGAGCTCAAGGTCCCTCCCTCCTCCCCATTCCACCAGGGGAAGCAGCTTGGGGCCTTAGCTCATCCCAGCTGACTCTTTCTCCCCTCTCACTCCCTACCTCTCATTCTTACAACCTTACCTTAGACTACTCCAGGTAGGTTCTGATGGGCTCTCCCAGCGCCCCCCACACACAAAGGCTGCTGCCTCCGCAAATGCCCTCTCCTCCCCTTGAACCCTATAGCAGCCTGATGTGATACATGGCACCAAGGCCCCAGCCTCTGCTAGTCACCTTCCAACCTCTCACTGTGTGAAGGTTTTTCACAGAAGTCGGAGGCTGTAGTAGGGCCATTAGAGACCAAGGGCATTAAAACAAAAGCCAAAATGAGGTTTCTGGAGGTGGGGAAAGGCACCGACCACCATAGGCTCAGTAAGGTCAAATACCGCCAACCCCCTCAAGTCAGGAAATTCAGGATGAGGTCTGAGGTTTCCCAGCTGGGGAAAAGAAGTGGCTCTCACACCTCTCCTTCACAATAGAGGTTACCTTACCTTCTCACACCACAGCAGCCCGCACTACATATTATTCAGCTACCAACACAATCAAGTGGGAAGGAACTGCCTCCCCTCTAGACGCAGCCAAGACTCCTCCTCCAGGAAGGCCCTAAATAAACGGAATTCTATAGCACTTGATGCGTAGGCTTCACTTTTCCTATAACTTCACAGTTACCAATATAGCATTTGTATACCATTGCCTCTGGGACCTGCCAGGGATAGCTCGGAAAGAGTCCAGGGCAATGGCCCTCACAAAGGGACAGGCAACTTGACTGTGGGAACCCAGCAAGGCAATTTCCTGACTTTCTGTGCTAATGAAACCCCACCATCAGTTCAACCGAAGTGCAGGGGTCTGGAGAAAGATTTAAGAGACTGACGTTTAAAACAAAAACCAAATCACCATCCCCCTATATCAGCCCAACTCTATGCCTAATATGGAGGGATCACTGATAAAATTAATCCTAAATGGCAAGTAATCCTAAAATCATTGCTGTTTCTCAATTTACAAGATAGTGAGATCTGCAGTGTAATTTCTTCTAAAGTTAATCCAAGCACGTGGTCAATATTTAACATGTATTTTTTATTGAATACTAAATCAATGAAAGGCTCATTTCATGCAAGTGACATTTGGAATTATTCAAACTCCCTTATCTGTTTACATCTACTTGACAAAAGGGGCAGTGGGTTTTGCCAAGTTCTCTGGACTGGGATTAGGAGATCTGGGTTCTGGCTTTGGCTCTACTAGTAAACTCTCTGTGACCTGGGGTAAGTCCCCGTATTAGTTTGTCAGGGAGAGAAAGAGACTGTGCAGCATGGATTACATTCTCAATATATCCCTTTCAGTATGTTGCACGACACTGTATTTTGTGACAAATAATCATCATGTCTCTTATTTGGGCACAAAGCTATAACCCCTTTAGCCGAGGTGGCACAGCCAAATAGCTGCAGATGAGCAGTGCTGACAGAAAAGGCAGTGGGAAGTGGTGGAGGGTTGAAGAAAGAGTAAAGGGGCATGGAATGTTAGGAAGATCATTCTATTTTAAGTTCCAGAGTTGTGAAACGCCTTCTAAGTTAAGGGTCCCCTCATTTCCTGCCCCATGGTAGAGTGTGAGCTCTAAGCTCTCATTAATCAATTAGAAAACCCCATAACACCAAAAGAAAAATAGACCAAGGACTTGAAAGACAATCCACAGGAGAAATACAAGTGGCAAAAAACATAAGGCAGAGGGGAGGTACAGAAAACGCATAATCTTATTATTAACCAAAGAAATAGAAAGTAAATGACACTGAGATACCATTTTACAACTATCAAGTGACCAAATTTTTAAATGAGATGTGCTAAAGTGGGCTGTCTGATACACTGCTGGCAGGACAAACCAGGCCAGCCTTTCTGCAAAGCAATTTGGCCATATTTTTCAAGAGCCTTTAAAAGAGCATTCCCTTTGACTCAACAGTTCCACTTCTAGGAATCTCTCCGATGGAAATAATCACAGATACGCCCATATATAAGGGAGTTCATCACAGCATCATTTATAATAATGAAAAATTAGAAACTCCTAGATGTCAGACAGTAGGGGAATGGTTGTGTACATATTATGGAGTCATTAAGAAGTTTTCAAATAATTTCTACTGATAGAGAAAATGCTAAGTAAAAAAGCAGTATTACAAAACTATATTTATTAGAACAGAACTCAAATTCTTAAAAAGTCCAGGTCTACTGGACTAGTTGAGACTAGATGACTCCCGGAGACTATCACCCTGAGACACTCTTTAAGCCTTGAACTGAAACTATCCCCTGAGGTCACCCTTTACGTAAATAACAGATTGACTCATAAAATAAAGATAACACCTGTGAGTACTGAACTCCTTTAAAAAAATCATCTACATGAGACCAAATGGTCAACAATTACCTAAAACAAAGATGAGAAGGTGAGGGAGCAGGGAAACTAGATTACTGGAAATAGAACAACCAGAATGCTATTAATGAGAATGCTGACACATTGTAAAAAATGTAGCCAATGTCACTAAACAATCTGTGCCGAAATTGTTAAATGCAAACCTAAATTTGCTGTGTAAACTTCTACCGAAAACACAATATTATTTTTTAAAGAAACTATTTATAGTTGGATTCCAGTTATGTTTAAAAACACACATGTGCAGAAAAAAAAAAGACTAGACAGAAATACCTCAAAACATTAACAGCGATTATTATGTCTTGGTGATGAGTTCATGGGTGATTTTTTAAAAAATCTTTACTTTTCTGCACTTTCCCAGTTTTCAGCAGTGAACATGTATTACTTTTAAAATTAAAAAAAAAAAAAAGCAAATAAAGGTGTGAGGGGAGGGTACTGTTTATTTTCTAAGCTTTCCAAATATTTAGAGTGAGAAAGGGACCTTTGAGATGATCTCATCCAGTGGTTCTCAATCCCATCAGACCCAGCCCTCCCTTGGTATACTCAATATTTTGTAATGCGCCCCCTACCACTTTAAAATAAATTTCATATTTAATACAACTTGCTTATGTACATAATTTTTCTAGAATAGAAATACACTAACTATAATACAAAGGAGAAATAAAGGGAAAGTAATTTATAATACCGCCACCCATCTGTCAGTCTGTTGTACTGTAGTGGCTTGCATGTCACTATGATGCTAGAAGCTATGCTACTGGTATTTCAAATACCAGCAGGGTCACCAATGGCAGACAGGTTTCAGTGGAGCTTCCATACTAAGACAGACTTGGAGGAAGGGCCTGGAGTCTACTTCTGAAAATCAGTCAATTAAAACCTTATGGATCACAGCAGAACATTGCCCAACTTGTGTCCTTTGGACATGTCACCAGGAGGGATCAATCGCCAGAGGATGACACCCTGTGTAGTGATGCAGAGGGCCAGCGAGGGTGAGAGAGACCCTCAGTGAGATGGACTGGCACAATAGCTGCAACGATGGATTCAAACATGCCGGTGATTATGAGGTTGATGCAGGACCGGGCAACGTTTCATTCTGTTGTACGTACATAAGGTTGCCATGCATCAGAGCTGAATGGATGGGAACAATCTATCTCTATCTAATTTATAAGTAGGTAATATGCATTTCAATACGCAAATAACCAGGCAAGACTATACTAAAAGACAGAAAAAGGTAGTCAGGTGTTTCCACCTATATACAGAATCACTGCAAATGCGACCGCTACAAATGAAGACTAATACAGGTATGTTGTATTGACAACTTAAATACATATGAATGGCACTGCCATCAGTGACATGATTTTCAAAAGTCATGAAAAACTCTTGGTAAAATTCTGAACAAAATAAAGTTCCATCTTCCCTCAATTGACACAGTTGTTACATTCCTGAAAATTCAGTGTATATATTAAAACTATAAAAACGTATTTTGTGTTTATTTGTAAAATAATTAACCAGTTGCTGTTGGGTCCATTCTGACTCATGGCGACCCCATGTATGTCAGAGTAGAACTATGATCCATAGGGTTTTCAATGGCTGATTATTTGGAAATAGATCTCCAGGGCTTTCTTCCAAGGCACCTCTGGGTGGACTCAAACCCAGCTGAGCATGTTAACCAACTGCACCACCAGCTAATTATACCAGGGTTTTCCACCAACATTAATTCAAAAGTTTTACAGGCGCAGAGTCATAGTTCCTATTCTCCTTTCATATTTATCTAAAACATGAAATCCACCATTGCTCTCCTTTTTTGTGAACTGGGTTTGCCTCCTTTGAAACGAATGATAGTCATAGTTTTAGCCTTGGACACTATTTCTAAAACCTACCTCCTAAGAGCAGAAAGAGATTTCTAGAATGTATTCTCAAAGCGGACACAAACACTTCGTGAATTATGAGAAACAGTGCTCTTCTTTAGTAGTACCAAGGCACAAGAGCAAATTATCTTTTTTTTTAAAGCCATTTACTGTAATCCCTCAGTGATTTTCCCCAGCCTGGCCCCAGCCTCAGAAGTATAAAATGAACTGAGCTAGAAGAAAAGGACTAACAGGGCTAGTCTATGGAGAGAGGGCGGGGGGCTACGTTGCTAGGTTACTGCTTTAGCCAATCCAAGTGCTCCCAGAGGGGTACCAGATACAGGACAGGTCTCTCCCTCTCTCTGCCCCACTAAGTTAAGGGCCCTCAAAGAAAGGGGTCAAAAGATGGGGGGAGGGGCAGAGCACTCACACTAGGCACAAGTAAAGAAATGAGGCAGAAGCACAAAGAAACAGACATCCCTGTATTTCTAAAACCATTCAAGTCTCCTTCATTAATTGGCTTCCCCCAAAAAGAAAGATTTCTTTATTAAGAAATACCAGAGAGTGAAAAAACCCAGCACATATACATTTGTAGGCTCACAAAAAAGTGCAGAGATTTACATATTAAATTGCATTTAAGTTCAAAAATAGATTTAAAAACAAAATACTTTTTTTCCCCAACAAGGTAAAGAGATTTGGTCAGTAGTAAAAGGGGGCCAGTAAAAGGCAGGAAGGTCAAGACAGGAAGAATGGAATTTAGCTACTGTAGAATTAGAAACCACCTCTGCCATTGGGGGACAAACAAAGGGGGAGATGATGACCTCAGCCAGGGCAAGGGACATGAAGAAATGGCCCAAAATAGCCAACTTCCACCCTCCCTCAGAGATTTTGGATCAGTGCCAACCATCCTGGCCTGGGGAAGTGAGGGGCACAGGAATCTTGAGGAATGGGGAGGAAAGGAAGAGTTGGAAAGAGTGTCAACCATTGAAAAGGCCAAACAATTTACAACCTATTCCCATGGGAAAGATCAATTCTTCAATCTCCCCTCTGACCAGGACTGAGACTAGGGACAGTCCCAGCTCGTTCATGGTATGAATGGGACAGATCTTCTGGTCAAGGTCTTAAACACAGAAGAATTATAAAGGAAAAGAAAGAGGGCAGGGAGTATGGAAAAGCAGAAACTAATAATAATTTCACACCAGAGAGAAGAGATATCCATCTTGGCCCTTTACGTCAGAAAAGGAAAGCTGCTTTGACCGACCAAGGGTCAGCAGGACAGTGGTTGAGGTAAGTAGAGGGAGATCAATCCAGCCTAACCCAGGAGAGGAGGTGGTCTGAGCTAGGATGGGCTAAAGGCGTTCATAGGAGTGGCAGGTTACCTGGAAAAACCTAATAACTTCCAAGCCCTCCTGGATTGGCCTTTTTTTGAACTAGCCAAAATCTAACTACAAGAACAAAACTGAGAGAGCCAGAAAAAGAATGGGGAAGTAGAGGCAGATAAGCGAGAAATCTGAGTCTCTCTCTCTGCCTCTCCCCATTAGAGAAGGATTGCTCTATTCCAATCATGCTACAAGGAAAATCTGGGAGCAGTCAAATTTCATTAATTCCAATTAATTAACGGGAAGGGTGAGATGGGAATTGGCAAGTAGTCTTGATTATAGACTATTTAAAAAGAAATACATACCATCACTTGAAAAAGACCTCTAACAAAATATGTCTAAAGGAAGGCCTTGGTGAGTCTGCTTTAATAACCAAGACTCATTTGCAATGAACAGCACCCATCTGTATAAAAACAATATTCTAAGAAAGAATTTGTTTCTGTTCAGTAGAATAAATATAACTCCCCACCCTCCCAATCTTGTTAACACTATATACTGCCTTAAAAGCCCCTTCTTCATAAACCAGTAAAAGCTGAGCTTCAGCTCAGAAATGTAGTATAGATCAATGGAGAGTCTGCAGGCTCTCTTGCCAACATAAAGGGCCCCCTGGAAAATGGAAGTATGGCAAGTAAAAAGCAACCCCTTTTAACACCCACCCCCATCCCCACCCCACACATCAACACATTCACACCCCATGGTGGTTCTGGAAATGGAAGGGGGAAGGAGGAGGCAGGCAGTTTGCATTAGACACAGTTTAATTGCCTTCGAATAGATTAAAAGTTCTGGTTTACACTTTCCCCCCTCCCCATAAGTCATCCAGACAGGACCCTGGCTTAGAAAGAGAAAAACACAGGTGCTCTAGGAAATATAGCCACATATAATACATAAATCTTCTTCCCTGAAATAGAGCAGGTCCTGAGCAGAGTGGACTGGGGGCCACAGCCCACCCCCAAGGTGAAGTGGCTCTGGGACTCTGTTGGTGGAAGTGCTGGAAGAATGGGGCTTGGAGGAAGCCCCGGTGTGGTTACCATAGCCCGAGGTGGGCAAGGCCTTGGAGTGGGTTACCCGGGAGGGCAGCAGTGCTGGGCTTTCCCTCCTCACTCAGCCTAGGCTTAATGGAAGTATTGGTTATCCTTTTTTTCTTTTTTGCGGGGACATAGGGGGAGAGGAGAGGAGAGGAGAGGAGAGCCTCTCTGTGCCTTGGATTCCCCATTTGTGCATTCCAGGCCTCTGCAGGCCTCACACAGGGAGTCTGACGGGGTAGTGTTTAAGTGAGCACTCGGGCTTCATCTGAGGAAAAGAAACCACCAAAGTGCAGACTTTTATTACTGCCATTACTGCTCCTAATGGGAGCACGAGTCAAAAGGAAAAAAAAGAGGCTAATGAGAGAGGAGAGATGAGACAGAAAGTGTGAGGGGCTATACCACTGGCATCTCATAAATTCTTATTGAGAATGGCACCGGTATTAAAAAAAAATTTCCAGGTAGTCTACGAGAAATGTAAATTGTTATCTCTACTACAACTACTTACACATATCTAAGTGGAAAAGAGGAGAGCTTGAGTGTTAGTGAGTGGAGGGGGGACAAAGGAGCAGCTACATGAATAAATACAAGTGGAAGGTGCCTGCCCCATTCCTGAAAGGATTAGCTGGAAATGTTGGCACTCGCGTAGCTGGAAGACTCCTCCAACCTCACTTTCCATCCTCTTCAATCCTGAAGGCCCCAAGAACTCAGTTAGCATTTCCTGGCCAGAGGTCTCCATGATTGCCTCTGGACTCATGACATGCAGCAGCTTGAAAGGATTTTAGCCAATCTCAAGAAACTTTAACCCCACAATTAGACCAATGACCCCAATCAGGAGAGCTAGGATTTAGAAGGAAGAGAGGGAAGTCCAAGGAAACTCCGTGGTTGAGGCCATGGAGAACCAGTGCCAGGGCCCAAGAGACCCATTTGTCCAGTTACCAGAGGTGACTGACATCTTCTGCTACTGTCTTGAGTTCAGAAAAAAAAAAAAAGCCTGCAGCAAGAAAATGCCAGTGTGCAATTGGGTGGATACGGATCAAAGAAAAACAATAAAAGGGGCAGCTTACTTGCTCTCTGTCTCAGGTTAATCTTCTCCCCTTAAATCTCTCATAGCCCTAATTAAACATAAACAAAAGTCTCTTCCATAGATAGGCTACTTCTCAGCTTCAGCCATCTCCTGTGGTGGCTCTGGGGGTTCTGGGGGTGGCATCTCTTCAGGAGTGTTGGTTTCCTCCGGCATTTCGTTTGAGCTCAGGTGTTCTGTTGGGAGCTGAGAAAGAAAAGATATCAAATACAATACAAAGCTCTCCCTCAAAATCCAAATGGAGATAATCCATAAACACTGCATTCTTCCTCTGAACCCACTGACCACACTGTTACTACAGATATGTAGCCACCAACGCCAAACTCAGAATCAAGACCACACTCTTCTCAGAAGGATGCACTGGAGTTTATTTGAGTTTAATTTTTAACTGTCTGTTGTCGACAGATGTTTCCATTATTATTTGTGGTAATAATAATAGGGGCCACAAATAATTACACAAATGCCCCTTCACAACAGAATGTTGTAATGTATATGTCTAGCAAACCCTAACCCAGTGGTTCTTAACCTTGTTTCTGCCCTTGATACCTGCCTCATTGGAAGAGTGATTCTAAACTAAAGAGCGCGGTATGTGTCAAAATCTTCAGATGATCAGATGTGGTTTGAAAACGGCCCCTGAGGGATTCTAATATACCACTCTTCCCCACATTCAACTGAGAATCATTCGCATAGATTGCTATGATTTAAGACCACACTCCTCAGAAAAATGATATTCAAAAATGATGACGATAATATATAAACATGGGTTTGTTCTACTTCAAAAAGAAAAGGCAAATTAAAGAACAATTACCAACCTTTCAAAAAGCATTCACTTACAAGTAGGATTCTATTTTAAAAGAAAGTTTAAATCCACTAAAAAAAAAACTATTAGAACTAATAATGACTTCAGCAAGGTTGCAGAATACAAAATTAATATACAAAAATCAATTGTATTTCTACATACTCCCAATGAACAATCTGAAAATGGAATTAGGTAAACAATTCCATTTAGCTAGGATCAAAAAGAATAAAATACTTTGGAATAAATTAACAAAAACGTACAGCTTATATTCTGAGAAGTATAAAAAATTGTTGAAAGAAATTAAAGACCTAAGTAAATGAAAAGGCATCCTGTATTCATGGATCAGAAGACAATATTGTTAGGACAGCAAATTGATCTATAGATCCCAAATTGATCTATAGATCCAATGTGATCCCCATCAAAATTCCAGCTGGCTTCTTTGCAGAAATTGACAAGCCAATCTTAAAATTCATATGGAAGTTCAAGGGACCCAGAATATTAAAAACAAGTGTGAAAAAGAAAAACAAAGTTGGAGGACTAACACTTTCTGATTTCAAAACTTACTACAAAGCTACAGAAATCCAGACCATATGATACTGGCAAAAGGATAGACATATAGACCAGTAGAATAGAATTGAGAGTCCAGAAATAAACTGTCACATTTATGGTCAATTGATTTTTTACAAGGATGCCAAGATAATTCAATGGAGAAAGAAAAGTCCTTTCAACAAATGGCTCTGAGACAACTAGATATCCATAAGCAAAAGAATGAATGTAGACCCCATACCTCACACCATATACAAAAATTAACTCAAAATGGATCAAAAACCTAAATTTAAGAGCTAAAACTATAAAACTCTTAAAGAAAACAGAGCCATAAATATTCACGATCTTGGATTAGGCAATGGTTTCTTAGATCTGACATCAAAAGCACAACCAACAAAAGAAAAAACAGATAAACTGAACTTTATTAAAATTAAAAAAAAACTTTGTGCTTCAAAGGACACCACCCAGAAAGTGAAAAGGCAACTCACAGAATGGGAGAAAATATTTGCAAATCATATATCCGATAAGGGAACTGTATACAGAATATATATATAAAGAGCTCTCACAACTCAACAATGACAAGACAACCCAATTAAAAAATGGACAAAAGATCTAAATAGGCATTTCTCCAAAGAAGATATACAAATGGTCAATAAGCACATGAAGAGATGCTCAACATCACTGGTCATTAACCCATTGCCATAGAGTCGATTCCGACTCACAGTGACCCTACAGGATAGGGTAGAACTGCCCCATAGGGTTTCCAAGGAGCAGCTGGTGGGTTTGAACTGCCAGCCTTTTAGTTAGCAGCCATAACTCTTAACCACTGTGCCACCAGGGCTCCTCATTAGTCATTAAACAAAACAAAAAAAAAAAACCCAAACCCGTCGCCATTGAGTCAATTCCAACTCACAGTGACCCTATAAGACAAAGTAGAACTGCCCCGTAGAGTTTCCAAGGAGCACCTGGTGGATTCAAACTGCTGACCTTTTGATTAGCAGCCATAACACTTAACCACTATGCCACCAGGGTTTCCACTAGTCATTAGGGAAATGCAAATCGAAACTACAATGAGATACTACTTCATACCCACTACAATGACTACAGTTTTAAAAAACAACAACAACAAAAAAAAGGAAAACAAGCATTGGTGAGGATATAGAGAAACTGGATCCCTCACACACTGCTGGCAGGTGTGTAAATTGATGAAGCCTCTTCTGCGAACAGGCTGGCAGCTCCTCAGAAGGTTAAACAGAGTTCTCCTATGACCCATCCATTCTAATTCCGGGTATACAGCCAAGAGAAATGAAAACATATGTCTACACAAAAACCTGAACACGAATGTTCATAGCAACATTACTCATAATAGCCAAAATGTGGAAACAACTCAAATGTCCATCAACTGATGAATGGATAAATAAAATGTAGTACATATCTATACAGTGAATAATGGGCCATAGAAAGGAAGTACTGATACATGCTACAATATAAATGAACCTTGAAAACATTATGCTAAGTGAAAGAAGCCAGTCCCAAAAGACCACGTATTATATGATCCCATTTATTTGAAATACCCAGAGGAGGTAAATCTATAGAAACAGAAATTAGATTAGTGGTTGCCTAGGGATGGAGGTGCCAGGAGAAGTGGGAGAAAAAGGGGAATGATTACTAATGGGTACAGAGATTTTGGAGGAGTAATGAAAATATTTTAAAATTTGTTGTGATGATCATACAGCTCTGTGGGTATTCTAAAAACCAGTGAGTTGTACATCTGAAATAGATGAACTACATATTATGTGACTTATATCTCAATACAGCTATTATAAAAAAGAAAATTCAAGTAATAACTTTTTAGGAACATGCCTACTTGATAGAGTGTATCTTAGGCAAGACAGCTGAGATAGTTTCCACAACATCTGCATATTCCAGTGAGGGAGCCCCCTTCTACAAAGGTAAGCACCTCGCTAACTCCAACATTATCCCCGGATCCCACTCTTTGCTCCTATGGCATATTATGCGTTGCTTATCGAGGCACTTTTTACAACACTGAGCAATGGCCTGTTTTCTTGTCTCTTGTCCCCTCCCCTAGACAATGAGCTCCTTGACAGCAGGGACATCATTTGCCTTGCTCACTGTTGTCTCCCTAGCACCCAGCACAGTGGCTGGCACAGAGTAGCTGCTCAATATATGTTGAATAAATGAATAAATCTTCATCTGCCTCAAGGGCACAAGGTTCTGAAGGCAATGTCAGGGCAGAAGCAGAGACAAGGAAGCTGGGGTGATGAGGATACAAAAGTGCCTAATTATGTTTCTAAGTTGTAAATTTAGCCTACACCCTGTCTATTACTGAGTCAGTCTGGAAGTCAGGAACACTCACCGGGCTCTGTGGCAAGAGGCTGCTACTGGTCTCTTGAGTACTGGGAGGTCGACTTCCACTTTCCTCCAGTGGCAAAATACCCCTTCGATCCAGCACACTGAAGGGTCAGAAGACGGGAGAGTTAACAATGCACTTTGCGTTCACCCCTCCACCCGCCCACTCCACTGAACCCTGTTGTGTAGACTGGAAACATAAGCCTGTCCTCCGGTAGGATAACCTGATCCTAGCAGCTGCCTCCTACCTTCCGGTCACTACTTTTCCCACAGAGCAGGGAACAAACAAATGAAACAAGAATGCAAGATCCATCCCTCCAAAACAAACTAGCTTATGGCCTATGGTCTGTGCCATGTAAATATGGCACCAAGGGACAATCCCTGGGAAGACCCATTTGACACTAACAGGTCACATTTAGAAGAATGCATCACACCAGGTAATAGGGTCCAGTCGAGTTACTCATCCCAAGAGCCCCAAGACCTCCTAGTCCCCCGAGTACCTGGGGGGCAAGGGGCCACACAGCACTTCACAGCAGTTCTTCACGATGTTGCCATGGCTGTAGGGATTCTGGACACGATTCTTCCCTGTCCATGAACCTTTGATCTGCAGGATAAAATCCAAGACTTACAATAAAATCATGTCAAAGAAATACAATACAGAGACATAGAAAAATGTTCACAAATAGAATGAGTGGAAAAAGCAAGTAACTGAATGATATGTATTATTTTTATTTTAAAATTATATAATATATACATAAACAAACACTGAGAACAAGTCTGAAAAAAAAACCCCATTGCTCATCAAGTCGATTCCGACTCATAGCGACCCTATAGGACAGAGTAGAACTGCCCCATAGAGTTTCCAAGGAGCGCCTGGTGGATTCAAACTGCCGACCTTTTGGTGAGGAGTTGTAGCTCTTAACCACTACACCACCAGGGTCTCTTCTAGGCAAGTCTAGAAGACTATAAATCCTATCACTAACAATGGTGATCTCTAGGAGGTGAAGTTACAGGGATAATTTTTGCTCATCCGTTATTTTCTGATTTTCTACAATGAATATGGATTCACTGGCAATTGTCAAAATGCAAACATTAATCAGTGCAACTGTCCCTTTCCATTCCAAATCCAGAGGCCCCAGCAAGCGTTTACGGACCTATGAACACCTGAAGACCTTGTACCCACCCAACTTTTCGATCTCTTTTTCCTAACGCCCTACAAACATTTAGTTCAAAACAAAGCAGTCTGCTTTCTGCTCCACACACATGTATCTGATTCAACAATCCCCCATGTCAGGTTTTTGCTCGCCTCAGCCTTTCAGGCCCTGGAGACTCAGTTCTCTAGCAGGTAACAAGAGAATAGGCTTTTAGGAGAAGAGGAATATGTGGTGAGGAGGAAGAAAAATGGACTCACGTCTTCATTGGTTGTCTGGTTGAGAGCCACAAGGAAAGTGTGAAATCCAGTCAGTCCCACGACAGACCAGAGTGTAAAAAAGCAAATGAGTACTTCTAGAACAGTGAGTGATGTTAAGGAATGTTGAAGGACCCACACCAGGGGACTCAATGCCTTAGCCCACGCTGGTCACACCATTTTTACCTCTTGGAACAAATGTCACAAATGGTCAAGTATCTATATATAACAACAGATGAATTCTAAACTCGCTGGATTTGTACTTTACGAAAGGTAAAAGATTCCTGTTGTCACCAGCATCTCTACCATAGTTAAGTGCTTGTCTATTTATTCATCACTAGTTTGTTGCGGGGAAGTTAAGGAGGGAGCCAAAGCTAAACATTCTTGCCCATCACTGCCAATGCAAAACCCATCAATAAATAAACTTTATAAATAAAAAATTGGTGGAGAAAAACATAATGTGATTTACAGAAATTTCATCTGAATCTCCTTTTCAGAAATGCAGCTCCTGTACAAAATAAGCCTTTGCTGTAACAGAAAGGTGGGGCTTCCAGAAAGGGACGTAAGAGGTGTACTGAGGCAAAGTACAGCCCACTAGAGGAGGCAGGGCTGAGCCTGAGATCAGAAGGACTTGAGAGTAAGGCAATGGAGGAGGGGCTACAGGAAAGGCCTTCCTTTAAGCCATGGCCATCTTCCCCCTTCTGGTTGCTACCACTAAGACTACATTATTTATTTTAGGCTTTGGCACTGCTTGATTTCTGAAAAATTGGATGGTTGGGGAGCTGCAGGGAGAAAGCATGCTGAAGAGTAATTTAAGAGGGCTTCACAGGGACATCCTTCCCAGGGAGGATATGTGCCAGGAGTTTCTTTCAACGTCTCCAGGAAGCCAATTTTCAAAGATTCTGTGAGATTGAGAAGAGGAGCAGAGAGAAAGGTTAGTGACTTTAGTAAAAAAAAAAAAAAAAAAAAAAGCACACTACCCTAATGCCTGCTCACTTACTTCCCTCCTTAACACTTGTTAAACATTAGCAGAAGATAAGCTCTCACTCAGGCAAGGGACACTCACCTCCAAGCTGGTCGTCTCAGACTAAAGAGTTCACATTTCCAACAAAGGACCAGGCACTGGACTAGCAAGTCGGGCAGAAGCCAAGCATCGGCCCCCTTCCCTTTTCCCTAGCCCCTAACTATGGACATGTAAACACAAAAACCAAACCAGTCGCCACTGAGTCAATTTTGACTCATGGCAATTCCATGTGTTGCAGAGAACTGCTCCACAGGGTTTTCAAAGGCTGTGACCTTTCAGAAGTAGACCACCAGGCCTTTCTTCCAAGGTATCACCTTGTGGATTTGAAACTCCATCTTTTTAGTTAGTACCCAAGCCCTTAACTATTTGTGCCACCCAGGGACATGTAAGGGGATATAAACAGTTGAGAAAAAAAAAATCCAAGAAAAATCTTCTCTCATCACCAATCTGTGTCCCTCCTTTGTTAAAAATCCAGCTCAAAACCCATCTCTTCCCTGGAAGCTTTCATGATTTAGGCTATTCTTTTAACTGTATATCCCATGCCCTTAGATGGTTGTGTGTGGGTGTGCCTGTGTGCACATGTGTGCACACACACAGTGTGTTTCTCTATCTCCCAAAGTAGATCATGAGCTACTGAAAGGTGTTTCGCTGGTATAACCCCCTTCTACCATCTCACGGCAGGTCTTGTAAGGCAGAAAAATAGAGGATGCATATAGCCAAAATACATCCCCGACCTTTGGAATCAGCTCAGAAATGCCCAGTACACTAGATCAGTGATTATGACCCTAGTCCCCAGCACAGGGCCTGAGAGAAGGCCAACACACTCAGTAAATGCTTACTGACGTGAGCTGAGGTTTGGAGTCCCACTCAAGGGCAGGTGGTAGTGCTCATTCTAATTTGTCCTAAAGGGCATTCATAACGGTAAAGTCCCATCAGGAAACCCAACCAATCCCCTAGGCCATCCTCAAGTCCTCTTCCACCCCCATCCTCACTCCAATAGCAGACACTGCCCTGCATACTCACTGAGGGCCACATAGACGATGTTGAAGGCGAAGACATAGATTGTGAGGAGGGAGAGAGAAAGGATGAAGAGGTAGAAGTAGCGGTAGTTCCTCTTTCCAACACAATTCCCCACCCAGGGACAGTGATGGTCGAAGCGCTCTGTGGAAGAAATAGAGTCCAGCTTCAAAGCCTCCAGAACAAATAGCAACCCCACCATGCATATAATACCTAATTCAAATACCCTCAGGATCACTGCCTATTTCAATTATAAAAAGTGCTGGTTTCATAGATATGTGAGACGGTGGCAAGATGAAAGGGCAGAAAGGGACAGGAGCTGCTTGAATGGACATGGGAAATCCAGGGTGGGAAGGAGGAGTGTGCTGTCACATTATGGGGAGAGCCACTAGGGTCACATAGCAATGTGTGTATAAATTTTTGTATGAGAAACTAACTTGAACTGTAAACTCTCACTTAAAGCACGATAAAAAAAAAAAGCGCTGGTTTCTATTGTTTATTTTTTCAAAATGTTTTCATATTCACCTTGTTTGATTACTGCAATCACTCAGAAAGTTGGGCAAATGATGATATTCTTTTTTTTTATTGTACTTTAGATGAAGGTTTACAGAACAAACTAGCTTCTCATTAACAGTACACACGTTGTTCTATGACATTGGTTAACAACTCCATGACATGTCTATACTCTCCCTTCTCCACCATGGGTTATGGGTTCCCTATTACCAGCTTCCTGTCCCCTCCTGCCTTCTAGTCTTTGCCCCTGGACTGGTGTGCCCATTTAGTCTCATTTTGTTTTATGAGCCTGTCTAATCTTTGGCTGAGGAGTGAACCTCAGGAGTGACTTCGTTACTGGATTAAAAGGGTGTCCAGGGACCATACTCTTAGGGTTTCTCCAGTCTCTGTCAGGCCAGTAAGTCTGGTATTTTTTTACGAGTTAGAATTTTGTTCTACATTTTTCTCCAGCTCTGTCCAGGACCCACTATTGTGATCCCCGTCAGAGCAGTCAGTGGTGGAAGCGGGGCACCATCTAGTTGTGCTGGACTCAGTCTGGTGGAGACTGTGGTAGTTGCGGTCCACTAGTCCTTTGGACTGATCTTTTCCTTGTGTCTTTAGTTTTCTTCATTCTCCCTTGATCCCAAAGGGGTAAGACCAGTGGAGTATCTCAGATGGCCACTCACAGGCTTTTGAGACCCCAGATGCTACTCACCAAAGCAGAATGTAGAGCATTTTCTTTATAAACTGTACTAAGCTAGATGTTCCCCGAGACCATGGTCCCCACAGCCCTCAGCCCAGCAATTCAGTCCCTCAGAGAGTTTGGATTTGTCTATGGAGCTTCCATGACCTTGTCGTGTACAAGTTGTGCTGGCTTTCCCAGTATTGTGCACTGTCTTACCCTTCACCAAAGTAACCATTTATCTACTGCCTATTTAGTGTTTTTCCATTCCCACCTCTCCCCTCCCTCATAACTATCAAAGATCGTTTCTTTTTGTGTGTAAACCTAAAAGGTGATTTTCTTGTCCCCATTTTACAGATGAGGAAACTAAGGTACTGAATGGCTAAGTTAGTGGCAGAGCCAACGCTTTTCCAAATAAAATTCTTAATAGGTGTGCGTATTAAGTTCAGGAAAAATAAATAGGTGGTAACAGCAAGGGAAATTTGAAAAACGAGTAGTGGGATTTTTCTTGAACTCCAGTTACTGAAAGTAGTATAACCCACCACCCCAGTGCTGTCAAAAATAGTATAAAACTACAATAATTAAAATGGTGTGGTGTAGTTCAATGGAATGGAAAGAGCTCAGAAACACACTCTTGAATATATAAGAATTTACTGTCCACTAGGCAGCATTACAAAAATCAGTGGTAAAAGGAATTATTATTTCATAAATAATTCTGGGACAACTGGCTATTTGGGGGCGGAGGGGAGAAGGTTAGATCCTTTTTCCACACTATCAAAATAAATTCCAGGTGAATTAAAAAGTTAAATATAAAAGCAAGGTGAAACCATAAAACAACTATAAAGAATAAATGTACATTTACCCTTTATATGAAGAAGGACTTTCCAAGCATAAAAGTAATGAAAGAAAACACAGATACCAAATAAAAAATAGATTTGACTCCATAAATTAAAAAAAAAATTATCAATGGTAAAAATACTATAAAAATTAAAAAGCAAAAAGAAAATGGGAATATGTGCAAATATTGTACCTTGTTAAATGAAAAGTCCTTAGAAATCAATAAGAAAAAACAAATACTCCTTCAAGAAAATAGTCAAAGGGCAAAAACAATAAATACCATATAAACATATATTGAAAGACTTTACAGATTCATAAATAACTCAGTGCAATGCCAGCATAATAGTGAGAAACTGTGTTTTGTTCATCTGTTTTGTTTTTTTGCCTATCAAAATAAGAATACAAAAAACATCCAGTGCTAGTGAGACTAGGATAAAAACGGACATTCTCATATACTGCTTGTGGGAGTATAAACTGAGAAAACCTTTCTGGAAAGCAATTTGGCAATATGTATCAAGAGTCTTAATAATGCTCATACCTTTTTGACAATAAATGTATTTCAGTAATTTATCACAAGGAAACAGAGATGTACCCAGAAATTTAAGTTCAATAACTTCAATTGCAGAGTTATAATAATGAATAAAATGGAATAGTGGATAATGTCTAATGATAAGCGATTGCCTAAATAAGTCTATAACCACATGATGGATTATGCAGTCATTAAAGTAAAATATTCAAAAACATTAGAGACACAGAAAATGCTCATGATATAAAGTTAATTGAGAAAAAGCAGGATTAAAAGTTCTATCATGTATGATTCAATTTAACAAACAAAAGGGAGACTGGGAGGCAACACAGCAAAATGGATAGTGAGTTTAAGTTTTACTTATATTTTCTGTACTTTCCATATTTTCTACAATGAACATGTATTATTTTAATGAATGCAAATAAACAAAGAATAAAATATATCATTTTTACAGAAAAATGAGCTGTGTACTGATCAAAAAATAAGGCTATAAGAATGGTATGTCTCCTCAGGCCCATAAAACGAAATGAGACTAAAGGGGCACACCAGCCCAGGGGCAAGGACTAGAAGGCAGGAGGGGACAAAAAAGCTGGTAACGGGGAACCCAGGGTTGAGAAGGGAGAGTGTTGACATGTCGTGGGGTAGTTAACCAGTGTCATAAAACAATATGTGTACTAACTGTAAACCTTCATCTGAAGTACAATAAATAAAAATTTAAAAAAAAAAGGAATTGAAGAATGGTACGTCTCCTGGTTAGAGGGTCCCAATATACCTTTTCAGAAAAGGGAAGGAAGCTGTAAAGAGGAATGACATGCCCAAGAGGTTAGGGCAATGTCTGGATCAAGAATTATACATATTGCCTCATTTTAAGCCAACCTGCCATATGAAAACACTAGAAAATACAGATTTGTATAGATACATATTTTTACAGGTTTTTAAATCACATTTTCCTTATAATACAAGTAATACACACTCATCATAGAAAACGTGAAAGAAATAAAAAGAAAAATGAAAGAAACACTATTACTCATAATTCCATACCTATAGATAACTAATTACAAGCATTCTGGTGCATTTTCTTGAAGATTTCTTTATACATACTTAGAATTTTTTAAAACAAGTAACTGAGATCACACTGCAAGGGTAGCCTACCTCCTGTTTTATTTCACTTAGCTTTCTGGTATGAGCTTTTCCCATAAAATTGTATTATATGAATATCCCACTATTTGACCACTCATCTATTGGTGGACATTGGCTTCTTTCCAATTTTCACTCTTATAACAATCTTGAGGTAAATGATTCCGTACCTAAATCTTTTACCACATCACTGATTATTTTCTTGGGATAGATCCCTAGAAAAGGAATCACTGGCATTAAAGGGTATCCATGTTTTAAGGTTTTTGATGAATCTTACTAGGTTGCTGTCCAAAAACATTCTTCCAATTTACACTCCTACCAGTGTAACACTAGGCATTATCACTTTTTCCTTGCTAAGTTTCTAAGTTACAAAAAAGGCATCCTGTCCTTTAATAGGTGACTGGATAAACAAAGTATGGTACATCCATGCAATGGAGTATTATGCAGTGATAAAAAGAAATGAGTTATGAAGCCACAAAAAGACATAGAGGAACCTTAAATGCATATTGCTAAGTGAAAGAAACCAGTCTGAACAAGCTACATACTGTATGATTCCCACTACATGACATTCTGGAAAAGGTAAAACTATACAGACAGTGAAGAGATCAGTGGTTGCCACAGGGTCAGGGGTAGGGGTGAGGGATAAATAGGTGGAGCACAGGGCATTTTTAGGGAAGTGAAACTCTTCTGCATGATACTATAATGCTGGATACATGACATTACGCATTTGTCAAAACCCATGGAACTGTATAACACAAACAGTGAACCCTAATGTAAACGATGGACTTTAGTTAATAGTAATATATCAATATCAGTTCAATTATAACAAATGAATCACAGGAATGCAAGATGTTAATAGGTGTGGTGCAATGAATCACTTTTATTTGACCTTTCTAGTCATGGTCTTGTAACTCCCATTAAATGACTGGTTGGGACTATGCAAATGAGGTGTGTGGAACCCTTGCAGGGATTGGACAGTCTGTTAATGCAAATAAGATGCATGGAACCCTTGTAGGGGATTGGACAGTTCATGGTCTTGTTGAGGTGAGGGGACACGCCTTGGAACTGATAAGGAGCTTGCTATATATATAACCATCTTCCCTGACAGAGCTTTTAGAGAGAAACAGAGAGAGAAGGAACTTTAACACTGAAGACAGCAAGAGATGGCACGGCAGGAACAAGAGTGATAGCAGCACAAGACGGCAGGAACAAGAGTGATAGCAGCACAAGACGGCAGAAACCAAGCGACCAGCGCGAGAAGGCTGCGGTGGGGTTCACTGACCCACAGAGCTAAGGGCTGTAACACTTGCCCAAGCAGGACTCAGTGGCTTCAAGACTCCAAGCAGGGCCCGGGGGCAGCAGCCAAGATGAAGCTATCCTGATGGAATGAAGAACCTGAATTGTTCCTGTTACTTCCGAGTTGATCCTGGTCCTGAGTTGTAACCTGTTACTTCCCTAAGAAACCCCATAATGATAGGTACGGTTCATGAGTTCTGTGAGATGTTGCAGTGAATTACCGAACCCAAAGACGGGCAGAAGAGTACTGAGGGAAGGGTGAGTAGTTGGTATTAGAGATGACGGAGTGGTACAGCAGTTTGGAGAAGTTGGACATCTTTTACCTCTGCCTCATAGGAACTAGTTTTGTGCTGATTTTTACAAATTATTCATTTAATAGGAGAAATACGAGCCCTGGTGGCATGAATGTTAAGCGCTCAGCTGCTAACCAAAAGGTTGGCAGTTCCAACCCACCCAGTGGCTCTGAGAGAGAAAGACCTAGTGATCTGCTGTAAAGATTACAGCCTAGAAAACCCTATGGGCCAGTTCTACTCTGTTATATGGAGTCACCATGAGTTGAAAATGTCTCGACAGGACCTAACAGTAATAGGAGAACTAATGTGCGAGAGGGAGAGGGGTATATTGGAGCTCTCTGTACTTTTTCTGCACCATTTTTCTGTAAACCTACAACCGCTCTAAAAAATAAAGTTTATTACAAAAGAAGGAATCCTGTTTTAATTTTTATTCCTTTGATTATCAGAAGAGATAAATATGTATTTATCTCTAACTAGCCAATTGTATTTTCCTGTTCGATGAACTGTCCTTATTTCTATTGGAGTGGTAATGCTTTTAAAAAAGCCATGTGTATGAATTCTTTATATTTAAGAATATTAACAAGGAGAGGAAATTTTTTATGAAAACCTTCACATCGGATCTCCTTAAAATACCAAGTTTTCTGGTTCATTTAAAATGGGTTTCAATTTATAAAAATCCTATCTACAAATAGCTTTTTACCATATGAAGTAAGCTGGATTTTCCCAACCCTTGCCTATAGACTTGGGTAGTAAGAAGAAAGCAACGTGCTCAGACATGCTATATGGCGTATATAAGGAATGTTAGACATATGCCGGTTGACAGTATAAGGAATTTCATACATATGCCTACTAATACCCCAAAACCAAACCAAACCCATTGCTGTCGAGTCGATTGCAACGCATAGCAACCCTCTAGGACAGAGTAGAACTGCTCCATACGGTTTCCAAGGAGCGCCTGGTGGATTTGAACTGCTGACCTTTTGGTTAGCAGCCGTAGCTCTTAACCACTGCGCCACCATGCCTACTAACAGGCATGTTTATTGCCTGTTTCTGATCTTTCCCAGGGTTTAGCACACAGTAGGCAGTGAATACAACTAAGTCACATATACGCAGATGGAAGTACAGAACACGTATACTCTCCTTCCTTACAGCAGTGGCACAGGTAGAATAAATGAGTTTTAGAATCAGACCTGGGCCAGCTCCTTCTCATCCTAATTACATGGATCAACACAAAGTTTCTTCACCTACTTCTTCATCTGTAAAATGGGGACAATACCTAGCTCGTGGGGTAGTTATGAGTCTTAAATAAGGCAAAGGGAAAGCACTTAGTACAGGGCCTAGTATGTAGCAGAAACTTAGTAAACGCTAGCAACTTTCTTCTTCTAGAGAGTACTACTTCTTACATAGATAGCCCTTCCTTCCCCGACACTGCCCTCCAGTGGACTAGGTTCTCCTCCCCTATGCAAGGTGGGCCCCAGTTGAAACAGATGCAGCAGAAGAAAATCTAGATTTCTAAAACAGGCCGATTAAAGAAGTTTATTTTCCCATTTACCAAAGAGCTTTTCATTTTAGACTAAAGGATGTTTAAATGAAGATTTGATCTACACAATTGATTGACAGTTGTTCTGGAGCTTGTTTCTTACGTAAAGTGAGTTATAATCTATCTTCCCCTTAGTTTTACTCACCCACACAGTTGTCACAGATGCTGCAATGGGAGGCCCGGGGAGGCCGGAAGATCTTGCATGTATAACAGTACTTCAGTTTCACAATCTGGTTATTTATCTGGAAATTCTTGATACGAGGTGGTGGTCGCTGACCCTGGGGTACCGCACCATTGGTAGCTTCTGTAAATCAGTAAAGACAGTTAACATCACAGCTGTCCATTATTTGAGCTCAAATGTCTCATCACCTCTCCAAAAGGAATAGGGTAATCAAAGGTTCCCTGGACCCACTGTCTTCTTCAGACTAGCATTTCCAGACAACATTCCGTATCACAGTGTATCCCCCCAAATTCCACTGAATGCCATGCAATTCTTTTGCATACATGTGAAAAAGTGTTCCTTCAAGATTTTTTGTCTGATTACAAAAAGAAACATTCATAAAACAAGAAACAGAAATGGCCACAATACATTATGGAACAAAAACGTCCAACTTCACTAATAACGAAAGATATAAAAATGAAAACACAAAGATACCACAGCTACCTATTATATTAACAAATACATAAAAGAATAAAAATACCCAGTATTGGCAAGGGTTTGGGGGAAAGGTCATTCTCATACATTACTAAGAGCAATATGGAAGCAGCTACCAAAATATTAAATGTGTATATTCTTTGACCTTCTAGGAACTTACCAAAATTACAAACAAATGTACAAAAGATGTTTATTTCTACAAGGATACTTGTCACAGGATCACTTTTAATAGTGAAAAGCTGAAAATAACCTTGATAATTAGTTAAAGAAGGTTAAGTTAGCTAACTTAGTTGTTAGTTAATGTGAGGTACTACTACTAAATTACGATACATAGACTGAAATATTATATAGCCATTTAAAATGATGCAGATGAATGGTGACAGGAAAATAGTCACAATATATTGCAAAATGAAGATGCAAGCTAAAAACAAATGTATAAAAGTCCACTAATTTGCAAAAATAAAATATATGCATAGAAAAAACAATGATAAAACTTATAATTAGAAAAAATTCTTTAAAAATTAAAGTAATACATGCTTATTGCAAAAGATTTGGAGGAAAAAAACAGAAAATATACTGAAGAAAAATAAAAATCACTGATAGTCTCTCAACTCAGAGACAGTCATACATTTTAGTATATTTCTTTCTAAATTGTATTTAACACTTTGAGGACTATGGTGCACCTAAGCCAAACCATGGTGTTTTCAATCGCCTGATATGCACTTGAAAGCTGGGCAATGAATAAGGAAGACTGAAGAAGAACGAATGCCTTTGAATTGTGGTGTTGGTGAAGAATATTGAAAATACCAAGGACTGCCAGAAGAACGAACAAATGTCTTGAACACGTACAGCCAGACTGCTTCTTAGAAGCAAGGATGGCGAGACTTCATCTCACATACTTTGAACATGTTATCAGGAGGGACTAGACCCTGGAGAAGGACATCATGCTTGTTAAAGTAGAGGGTCATTGAAAAAGAGGAAGATCCTCAGCGAGATGGATTGACACAGTGGCTACAACAATGGGCTCAAACACAGCAACGATTGTGAGGATGGCGCCGGACAGGGGAGTGTTTTGTTCTGTCGTACAGAGGGTGGCTATGAGTTGGAACTGACTCAATGGCACCTAACAACAACAAAATTTAACAGATAACCATTCATGATTTTTTGAAACTTGAGATCATATTAAAAACACAATTTTGTACTCGGTATTTCTCACTGAACATTATACTGTGAACGTTTTCCCATGGTCGTTCATTTATTTTTAAAACATCCTTAGTGGCACTATAATACTCCATCCTGTGGACGCACTGTGATTTCCTTAACCATTCCATATTGTTGGGCATTTAAGCTGCCTCTAGTTTTTTACTGTTTAAATGATGCTGCATGTAAAAACTTAAAACATTACACTCAACAACAAAAAGACAAACAATCCAATTAAAAAATGGGCAAAGGACATGAACAGACACTTCACAAAAGAAGACATTTAGGCAGCTAACAAACATATGAAAAGATGCTCACAATCATTAGCCATTGTTGTTATGTTGTTAGGTGCTATCAAGTCAGTTCCGACTCATAGTGACCCCATGTAAAACAGAACGAAACGCTGCCATTCCTGCACCATCCTCATAATCGTTGCTATGCCAGAGCCCATCTTTGCAGCCACTGTGTCAATGCATCTCATTGAGGATCTTCCTCTTTTTTAATGACCCTCGACTTTACCAAGCATGATGTCCTTCTCCAGGGACTGACCCCTCCTGATAACATGTCCAAAGTATGTGAGACAAAGTCTCACCATCCTCACTTCAAAGGAGCATTCTGGCTGTACTTCTTCTGAGAC
Organism: Loxodonta africana; assembly: GCF_030014295.1. NCBI lineage: Eukaryota > Metazoa > Chordata > Mammalia > Proboscidea > Elephantidae > Loxodonta > Loxodonta africana. The sequence goes on from NC_087369.1 coordinate 151,925,981, forward strand.
AGATTTGTTCTTCTTCTGGCTAAAGCCAAACCTCTTGCTGTTGAGTCGATTCCAACTCATAGCAGTCATGGTATATTCAATATTCTTTGCCAAGACCATAATTCAAAGGCATTAATTTTTCTTCAGTCTTCTTCATTCACTGTCCAGTATATGAGGTGATAGAAAGTACCATGGCTTAGGTCAGGTGCAACTTAGTTCTCAAAGTGATATCTTTGCTTTTTAATGCTTAAAAGAGATATTTTGCAGCAGATTTGCCCAATGCAATATGTCGTTTGATCTCTTGACTGCTGCTTCCACGGGCACTGATTGTGGATCCAGGTAAAATGAAATCCTTGACAACTTCAACCTTTTCTCTGTTTATCATGATGTTGCTTATTGGTCCAGTTGTAAGGATTTTTGTTTTCTTTATGTTGAGGTGTAATCTATACTGAAGGCTGTAGGCTTTGATCTTCATCAGTAAGTACTTCAAGTCCTCTTCGCTTTCAGCAGTCAAGGTTGTGTCATCTGCATATTGAAGGTTGTTAATGAGTCTTCCTTCAATCCTGATGCCGCGTTCTTCCTGATATTGCCCAGCTTCTTGGATTATTTGCTCAGCACACAGACTGAATAAGTATGGTGAAAGGATACAGCCCTGATGCACACCTTTCCTGACTTGAAACCATGCAGTATCCCCTTGTTCTGTTCGAATGACTGCTTCTTGGACAATGTACAGGTTCCTCATGAGCACGATTAAGTGTTCTGGAATTGTCATTCTTCCCAATGTTAGCCATAATTTGTTATGATCCATACAGTCGAATGCCTTTATATAGTCAATAAAACACAGGTAAACATCTTTCTGGTTATCAAAACTACAATGAGATACCATCTCACCCCGGCAAGAAAGGCGCTGATCAAAACAACAGAAAACAACAATTGCTGGCAAGGTTGTGGGGAGATTGAAACTCTTACACACTGCTGATAGGAATGCAAAATCGTACAACTACTATGGAAAACGGTATGGTGCTTCCTTAAAAAGCTAGAAATAGAAATACCATACGATCCAGCAATTCCATTCCTAGGAAAACATCCTAGAGAAATAAGAGCTGTGACATGAATAGACATGCACACCCATGTTCACTGCAGCATTATTCACAATAGCAAAAAGATGGAAACAACCTAAATGCCCAGCAACAGATGAATAGATAAACAAACTGCAGTACATACACACAATGGAATACTACAGAACAATAAAGAATAATGGTGAATCCTCAAAACATCTCACAGCAAGGATGAATCTGGAGGACATTATACTGAGTAAAATAAGTCAATCACAAAACGACAAATATTTTATGAGACCACTATTATAAAAAGTCAAGAAAAGGTTTACAACATAGAAAGAAATATTCTTTGATAGCTACCAGGGATGGAAGTGGGAGGGAGGGGAAATCACTTACTAGATAATAGACATGTGTTAATTCTGGTGAAGGGAAAGGCAATATGCAATATAGAGTAAGTCAGCACAACATGACCACAGCAGGGGGAAGACACTGAGAGGTACGCAAGTCTAAAAAGCAACTACAGTAAATACTATAACAGACAATCCTACAAGGTGTGGGAGGATGTATGGGAGTACATCCACGTGCATATATAGATTTGGCTATGGATATTTCTACATACATATTTGTACGTGCTGCATGTATATTCATATATATATAATAGACCACACAGGGGGCACAGTCATGGAAACTTCCTAGACATAGCCAAACACCTCTGGGGACTGAGCTACTGGGCTTGAAGGCTAAGGACCATAGTCTTGGGAAACATCTAGCTCAGTTGGCATAACATAGTTCATAAAGACAATGTTCTACATCCTGCTTTGGCGAATAGCATCTGGGGTCTTAAACGCTTGTGAGGAGCCATCTAAGATACAACTGTTGGTCTCTTTCCATCTGGAGCAAAGGAGAGTCAAGAAAACCAAACAGTCAAGAAATCAATTAGTCCAAAGGACTAAAGGACCACAGAAACCACAGCCTCCACTAACCTGAGACCAGAAGAACCAGATGGTGACTGGCTACCATTACTAACCGCTCTGACTGTGATCATAATAGAAGGTCCTGGTTAGAGTGGGAAAAAAATGTAGAACAAAACTGAAATTCATAAAAAAGATCAGACTTACTGGTCCAATAGAGACTGGAGGAATCCCTGAGACTATGGCCCTTAGATACCCTTCTAATTTGGAACTGAAGTCACTCCTGAACGTAACCTTTCACCCAAATGATAGACAGCCCTATGAAATAAACAATAATAGCCGTGAGGAAAGCGCTCCTTAGGACAATCATCTATATGACAACAGAAGGACAACATCTGCCCAAAAGCAAATATGAGAAGGCAGGAAAACAGGATGAATGGAAATGGGGAACTCAAGATGGTAATGGGGAGAGTGTTGACACATTGCAGGGATTGCAACCAGTGCCACGGAACAGCTTGTATATATATAAATTATAAATTACTGAATGGAAAACTAATTTGCTGTGTAAACCTTCACCTAAAGCACAATAAAATGTTAAAAAAAAAACCCATTACAGATAAAGTTGAAATTCCTTTTGATCACCAACCATCCCAACCCCATCCCCTCCTTCCTTCTCCAAAAATAGATTCATGTGTTAAAATTAATTTCTAAAACAGAAGGAGGAAAAAAAGCCTGTTGAAGTCTGAGCAGTAATATATGAAGTTGCTGGCATTAAAATAGCCATGCCCTTATTAAAAAGAAAGACAAAATGATGCAATAAAAATCCTTCTACAGTAATTTATGTAAATCTCTGATTATTTCCTTTAGGCTAAGTCCTTAAAGAAGTAGAATTATTGGGTCAAAGGATATGAACCCTCAAAGCCCAAATGACTTATTGCCAAATTGCTTCCCCAACAGATTGTAGCAATTTGCAGGCACGCCCCTCTGCAGCAGATGAGAGTGCCTGTCTCGCTGCATCCTCACTGTGCAGTATATTTCTAAAAACAGAATTTTTTTGATTCGCTTTGATTTTAAAAATATCTGCCATATGGAACATTTTTCCTTTTTTTGAGGAGGGGGGTGGATGCTGTGAAATCAAACAATAACAGTGTGCCACACATCTGAAAAGGATGGCGACAGCTATTCATGAGAGGTGATGGAAGTACAAGCATGCCACCTTAAGATTCCTTTGCATATGCTTCAAATAAGGACACCTGGGAAAGAGTTCATGGTTCACCCTCCCCCGCCCCAGGAGCTATGAGGCAAGGAAATCATGTGTCTTCTTCTTTTCCCACCTCCCAGCCCCCATCAGAAACCCTGGTGGCATAGTGGTTAAGTGCTACAGCTAGCTAACCAAGAGGTCAGCAGTTCGAATCCACCAGGTGCTCCTTGGAAACTCTATGGGGCAGTTCTACTCTGTCCTATAGGGTCACTATGAGTCGAATCGACTCGATGGCAATGGGTTTATGGGTCAGCCCCCATCGACAACAGACCCAGTACAGGCTGAACACAAGTTGATAAAAACTTGCTAAGATAAACATAGGTATGAACTCCAGAAACGTGTAAATGCAGAGGTCACAACAGAATTACGAGAGTCTGGGTCCCCAGTCCAGTGATCTGGCCCAAAGAGCGAAGCTTGTCGGCAACCTACCGGGGGATGCAGGAAACTCATCAAAGCACGAGCTTGGCCCTCAGTTTCTCTATACATGACTGGGAAGGTGACTATAAAAGAATAATCCAGGTGGAGAAAAAGTAGCAATCACAACTCTCCCTCACTATCAGGTCTCCCCAGAACTCCAGCTGTGCCAACACATCTAGCCTCTGCTTTCTTCCCATTAGTCCCACCCTCACCCCACCCCTAAAGAGTTCTAGTTCAGACGTGCACAAGCCAATTTTCCCTCTGCTCAATTAACCAAACAAACCCACTGCCGTCCACTTGATTCCAACTCATAGTGCCCCTGCAGGACAGAATAGAGCTGCCCCATAGGGTTTCCAAGGCTGTCATCTTTACAGAAGCAGACTGCCTCATCTTTCTCTTACGGAGCAGTTGGTGGGTTCAAACTGCCAACCTTTCAGTTAACAGTGAGCACTTTGACCACTGCACCACCAGGGCTCGCTTGCTCAACTAAGAGAGGCTAGAATTTTTTTTCATATCATTATTTTTTTAATAGGTTTATAGAAAAAGAACTCCAACATATCCCCTCCCACCTGTCCACTGTTTGTCCTATGAACATCTTGTATTCCTGTGGTACATTTGTTCCAACTGATGAACCCATTGACACTGATGCATTGTTATTAACTCCATAGTTTACATTAGGGTTCACTCTTTGTGTTGTACAGTCACCTGGGTTGTTGACAAATGACTGATGTCATCTATCCACAATTACAATGTCATACAGAACAGTTTCGCTGCCCTAAAAATGCCCTGTGCTCCACCTGTTCAGCCCTCCCCCCTCCCTCTGAACCCCTGGCTAGAATTTCTCAAAAAGAAATCCACTAAGAAGCTAGGGGGAAAACACAGCCAAAATAAACAAAAGAAATACAAAGCATAGAAGCCTTCAAAGTACCGTCAAAGAACTAAAGGCCAGCCACAGATTGATTCCTTGGCAGAACTTCTTAGTCTTACAAGTCCCGGGTCCCTTTCTTTAATTCCATCTGGCTCGGATGCTGAGCCAAGCTACTTGGGTACCTAACTTGAGAACAATTTAGGTAGACACTGCTGTTGGATCTGGTGGACTCAGAGTCCCTTTTAGTATTGGCATCATAACCTTCTCTCCCAGTGTTAGCTCCCAGAATACCTCCTTCTTTAGCCCTAGGATGTTCTGCTTTAAGTCCTGAAGAAACCCCGGCTCTGGGTAGTGTAACACCTTATCTATGCCCCAAAGATTCCTACCCTGAGGCGCAAACTGCCCTGTACTGCTCCTATATAATTGCTTCCTTTATTCCTCCTAGAATTCTTGTGGTTCCTGGCATAACAGCTGCTCCCCTTTCACCTTCCGTGTTCCCCTAAAGCAGGAATTCTTGATTGGGGTGGGCCATGAATGAGCTGCAGAAGATCTATGAATTCCTGAAGTTATGCCCCAAATTGTGTGTATAAGCATGCAGACAAGAATATTTTGGGGGGAAGACAGTTGACAGCTTTCATCAAAATCTCAAAGGGGTTGGTGACCCCCCCAAAAATTTTTAAAAATCATCCTGTTAGGAACAATACAGCAGGCTCTTGATAACAAATCCCTCCTGAAATGCAACCCACCGCAGAGAAGAATGAAGTACATGACTTTAGAATCTTGCTACACCTACCTTACCCACTTCACAGCATGGTTATGATCTCAGATTCAGGATCTCAGAGGGAAAGGCTAGAAGTGATTGTTAATCTGTAACTACTATTCTGAATTCCTTCCCTTACTGATCAAGGCCACCCACAACACGGCAGCTTGCCAGCTGTTTGAGAAACTCACCTATCTCCATCTCTATGAATGCTGCTTCATCTGGCAGGGCCCGAGGAATCACGCCAGGGTCACTAAAGCTGGTCCTCAACAATGTAGCCATGGAGAAAAGGAAAAGCATGGCAGCAAACACAGGGATGGCAGGAGACAGCTGAACAGCCAGGTAGCGGCACCTAAAGAAAACCAGCAGTTAACATTTAATTATACTTACCCTACATTGATCTCTGAGCCCTGGTAGCACAATGGTTAAATGCTCGGCTGCTAACCAAAAGGTCAGCAATTCAAACCCAACAGCCACCCCAAGGGAGAAAGATGTAGCAGTCTGCTCCCATAAAGATTACAGCCTTGGAAACCCTACGGGCCAGTTCTACTCTGTCCTATAGGGTCACTATGAGTTGGAATAGGCTCAGCAGCGATGGGTTTGATTTGGGGTTTTGGACATTGATCTCTAATTGTTGCAAGAATGTCAATCTGGTCTCCACAACAAAATCAACAGTGCCTCAAGGGCAGGGGCCATGTTTTATTTCTCATGAATCACTCACAATTCCCAGCATATGTTTCTGCACATAGTAGGAGCTCAACAAATACTTGATTGATTGATGCCACCTATAACATACTGAAGACAGCCTCAAGGGACCTCCCTCACCCCCAAGCCCAGTCCTTCCCATCAGCCTGCTGGGAGCCACATTTCCTCTCTGCCTCGGGGAAGGTTCAGACCTATAAGCGTCACAGGTCAAACTCACTCTGGGTGGGAATGTCTAGGATTTTCCATGTCCACTCATCTGGCATTAGGCCTGAGCTCCATGGGGAGGAAGCAAAGGTGAGGCCCAGTCATGAGCAGGGTCACAGTGCAGCAGGTATCTCAGCATGCTTCAAGGCTAATTTAAAAGCTTTATGGCTGTGAATTGACTTTGAAACATCCATTCCTCTTCTTCCCTCAATTAACTCGGCAAGTAAGTGACTAGGAGCCCTGGTGGTACAGTGGTTAAGCACTTGGCTGCTAACTGAAAGGTCGGCAGTTCAAACCCACCAGCCACTCAGCAGGAGAAAGATGTGGCAGTCTGCTTCCATAAAGATTACAGCCTTGGAAACCCTTTGGGGCAGTTCTACTCTGACCTTTGGGATGGCTATGAGTCAGAATTGGCTCAACGACAATGGGTTTGTTTTTTTCCTTGTTTAGTAGGTGACTATGAGGCAGTGGTGGTTTGGTGGTAGAATTCTTGCTTTCCATGCAGGGGACTCCAGGTTCAATTCCTAGACAATGCATCTCATGCATGGCCACCACCTGTCTGTTAGTGGTGGCTTGCATGTTACTACAATGCTGAACAGGTTTCAGTAGAGGTTCCAGACTAAGACAGACTAGGAAGAAAGGCCTGGTGATCTACTTCCAAAAATGAAAACTCTATGGATCACAATGGTCTGTTCTACAACCCATCACGGGGATGGCACAGAATCCGGCAGGATTTTATTGCTCACGAGGTCTCTACAAATTGGGGGCTGACTCAACAGTAACTAACAACAACAACGGTAAGTGACTAATGACCATAAGCAAGGAAAAAAAGAAAACTGTATCTCCTTCCCAACATCAGATTCACTCCCACCCTTTCCTCATAATTCACCTGGAAGGCCATTCCTCTTCCTCTTGGTATATCCCAACTCCACTCATCTTTCAGGTCCTGGAGGTATCAGTCCCGCCATCGTCATCACGGCAACTACAACATACTGAGCACTCGCCATATGCCAGGCACTGCACTAAGCTCTCTATATGCATTACCTCATGCATTTCTCACATTAAGTCTATGAGGTACCATCTATTATACCCATCTGATAGTTAAAGAATCTGAGACTTAGAGAGGTCTTGCCTCCTCCAAAAGGCCTATCATAAGTTGTAGACTGCATTAATCTCTCCCTCTCTACCCCCTGTAGCCCTCACTGCCAGAGCCTTGTATTGTTTTCTAGCTGTTCCTCAATGTGTTGAACTCATCTCCCCCAACTGGCCTGTGAGCTTCATAAGAGAAGGAACCTTACCTTATGGGAGCAGGATTGCTTGGGTTTGAATTCTGACTCTACTAGCTCCTAGTGTGTGAGCTTGGGCAAGTTAGCTAACCTCAGTCTCCTTATCTGTAAAATGCAGATAATAATAATACTCCACGGGGTTTTGTGGATTGTGTGTTAGTGTCAATAAAGCACTTAGAACTGAGCTTGACACATAGTAAATGCTAAGTAAATGTAGCTGTTAACATTATTATTGTGATTCTCTAGCTCCCAGAGCCTAATACAAGTGTGGGAACAAAGAAGGTATCAACAAATACTTGTTGATTTGAACTGTGTTTCAAACCAAGTAAATGGGAATATGTGATGACAGTTATCACTGGCCTATTTTTATTCTCCTCCTCCTGCGGCACATTTTCTCCTTCAAAACAGAGATCTTCTCTTGGAGGCTGACTGTAAGTGGATGAACAAGGACCAAAGGGAGAGCAGAGAAAGTAAGCTAAGGAAAAAGGCTTACCTCATCAACATGGAGATTAAGCAAGCTGCTGTGCGTTCAGAGCAAACGGTTAACCCTGGTTTGTATATTCGCTGCAGTTTTAGAACAACCCCCATGGGATCCTACCCCTGCCTCCCTACCACACACACAACTGCATGAGGGGACGCAAGCCAACTGTAATATTAGGCTAAGCAGTTTATTATGAAGAGGAACGCATGTGTTGAAACTGGAAGATGATTCTCGGGGCTGTTTTGTTTGCTTGCTTGTTTGTTTTTAAACAAAATCCTTGGTCTTAGCTTAGTTTTTTTTTTTTAAGGTTACTTTTTTTTATGAGTTACTTCCTTCTCCTAAAAGCCAAGGGTAGGAGAAAAAATTCCAAGAATTGAAGACTCTGGCTAGCTGAGTTCAGGGTAATTATGGTTCTGGCATATCACTAGCTTGTGGAGTATCCTCTTTTCCATCATTCCACTTCACTGGTACATATAATCAAGAATTGAATTCAGAAATGAATGTCACCTCCACTTATCAGAGACCCAAAGGACACAGGGGAAACATGAGGCTCCACTTCATGAACAAGCCGAATGAAATTACTGCACTAACAGAAAACAGCTATCTTTCTCGTCACTGCCCATCATTAAGCTCACTTTGGAAACAAAGAAGGATTCCAGGCTTCAAACTGCCCTGTGTCTACAGTCTCCAATCAAATGTCTTAGAAAAATCAGAGCTACCTGATTGGCCACGGAAAGGAGTTTAAACTTTTTGGATTAAAGGGAAAAAGGCTGGAGAGAGAGCAGAACAACCACAGAAAACCAAAATTAACGCTGCCCCCGTGCACAGAAGGACCCAAGCTTAACTCAATCCAGTTCCAACACCTGCTTGTAAGGCCACACAAAGGACAACTTAGATTTGAATTACGCGACACCACCAAGGATAAAGGACTCTGTAATCTCCACACAGACTATCTTCTGCACCTGCTAAAACAATCCACTCTGTATGTCAACAAGTGCACAACAGGCCCATTGTCTTGTTCTCCAAAGATGAGGCTGCTGGCAGCCAGTTGTCACTAGTGAGTGGGTGTGGCTGGGAAGGCAGATGTGGGACCAGCAGGCCTTTCTACTCTAAGTAAGAGGGAATTCAGAAAGCCAGCAGCTGAGACTATTGTGAACTACAAGCCAGTGTCTGTCTTTACTACTTATGATCAGAAATGCCTCCCCCAGGTTAGCCTTGTAATTGCAATAAGCTGGGACAGGAATAAGTTATGTGATAATTTGGTGGTCATTGCCAATATTGACCTCAAAAGTCAGCCACAAAGATCACTAATTTGTCACAGTGAACAACTGGATTTGTCAGCCACAAATGCAGTCAACTGTTTTTCATATCCCTTAGTACTTTCCGTCTATATCATTTCTTTGAATAATGATATCCATACTCTTCTTGGAGCCCTGGTGACACAGTGGTTAAGAGTTCGGCTGCTAACCAAAAGGTCGGCAGTTCAAATCCACCAGCCACTCTTTGGAAACCGTATGGGGCAGTTCTACTCTATCCTAGAGAGTTGCTATGAATCAGAATGGACTCGATGACAATGGGTTTGGTTTTGGTTTTTTATACATTTCTTGACACAGAGCTCTCCTTTGTTTTCAAAGTACCAAGAAGCTTCCTCCTTCCAGGGGGTTAGAAGTTTCTTTTCTCCCTTGTAATTTTACAAATGCAATCATGTTCCCACTAAGTCTTCATTTCTGCCACCTGAAGAGATGTCATCATTTTAAGCCATCCTCTACCAACTTCTTGACTGGCCTCAGGCTGCCGTAGCTGGGCTAGATGACTGGACTCCCACATGTCTCCATGGGCCACATGGTGGTACTGACTAGCTGTAACCAGCAGTGCCAGGCTGGGCTGGTGTGTCACGTCCCATCCCCCATCCCCAGCATGCTAGCTCATGAGAGGGATAACGATAATGACAGAGACTTCAAGTCACGCCAAAAAAAAAAAAAAAAAAGACTGGCAGCTTGGATTGGTGGTCTATAAAATACTCTGCTTCTAAGTCTCCCTAATAAGCTTTCTTTGTATGTTTTTTTCCTTTGTTCTTTTATTAGTGCTATCAATCAACCAATGAGTATTTATGGGCCTAACAAAAGAACAAGAGAAATCAGAGTTGATTTTGTTGGGGGAAACATAACTAACACATAAAACAGCTAACGAATAAGATAAGGCCAATACGCAAGTGTTTGAACGGTGATTCAGACTCTTAGGACTGACTGTAACTGGTCAGAGAAGAACTCTCTTGGGGATCTGGTGACTGCTTGAAACTGCTCCAGTTATAGCTGTTAAGGATGGCTCTAAAGAAGAGCTACACTAGGAACAGCAGGAAGGCCCAAGGATCAGAGCCCCATGAGAACCTTTGGCCCTACGTGATAGAAACAGCCTTTGATCTAAGTCCTCCGTGATATTATGGCTGTCTGTCCTCTTACATACTACCTACCTCTAGAGCAAAGTAAACATGTAGAATCACCCATACGACTGCTTCAAAGTTCTTCTGATGATACTCACAGTCTGCAGAGAGGAAAAGTTTTCTTGGACACTAGAAACCTAGTTGAGTATCAGCCTCCAAATTGGCTGCTATGTGAAGGTCAGAGGAAAGTGCACAAGCCTGTTTTGATCCGGTGGCAATGGAGCAAAAAGGAATCAAACAAGGACATTTTCAATTCTGAGGTGATGATTCATTTTCTCACAGAAGAGATTCAAAATCTCTATCCAGACAAACCTGCTCAGTAGTTGCCAAATTCCAGAGGGTATTATAATATGCTCCTGCTCAGGCACTTAGAACAGTTCCCTGCTGCTCCAAACTCCACGGGCCAGTATTAGAGGCCCTCTATTAACTGGCCTTATCCAATCATTATCATAAGGTTCCTGCCTTCTCATTGTTCCAGTCCAGAAACATCTCACTAATTACCCTGAATGAGCCAGCTTCTTGCTATTGCAAGAGGCATAAGGTGCTTCCTTTGTTCTTAAGCACAATACCAGCTCTGGCATCTCTGAGGAGGAAGATTTAGGAGGCCTCTTTTCTCCCTCAATAAACATCTCAACTGATGTCAGCATGCTGGGGGACATCCCTGTTCTTTGTGCTCGCCGTTCCCAAAATAGAGGATCACTATACTCAATTAAAACTCTTTCTCAAAAGATGGCAGATGTATTCAGTGGAGACCGACAGTGTAAAACTCATTACCACAAAAGGTAGTACAGGCTGAAAATATACAGAAAAATTCTGAATGATAGAACTGTAAAGAATTATTAAAGGGAAGCAAACTGTTCAGGAGACGTAACCCAACACTTTCATAGGGAACGTGCTTTATCAGGAAGTTGAGTTTAGCTACGTACTGTAACAGATTGATATCAAAAGCACTGTGCCTTTCTAAAACTGGCATTTGGTTGACCAAGTCACAGGCAGAATCTGAGGCTACATGAAGCACAAGGCTGACTTCCAGATAGCAATTCTCCAGAGAATGCTCTCGTTGTTAGAGCTCATGATAAAGTCACTTTTTCCCTCTTTCCAATCTCACCTAAGAATTGGGTTTTTAATATTCTGTTGTGTCAAAGTTGGGCTTTGGTCCGCCTAGCTCTATGTCTCCTCAAACCTCATCAGTTTGGAGGGTCAGATCTGCCTTTTCTATTCCATCTGTCCGCAAGGACATGGTGTCCCCTTTCATCAAGATCACACGTGGAGGAACAAGGTAGAGAGCACACGTGGAGTGATTTTTCTCCAGGCCATCCTCATCCTGGCAGCAGGGACTAGGAGTGGCCACAGAGGCAATGGTCCCTTGTTAACTCTCAAAGCTGCTTACTTTCTAAGTTCACATTTGGACATGGACTTCCCTGTTCCTGCAAGGTAACCAACCAGAATGCCATGCCAGAATGCTCTTGGTTTTCCACAAAGATGCCTTCATTTTCCTAGAAGCATGAGCTTGGGAGGCCCAAATAACCCAGATGCCACCAGGAAACACAAACACTAGCTAGCAAAAACCTGGAATATGCTAGGCTCGCATCTGGCATTTTGCACATATTCAAAAGGTAATGATGAGATGAAAAGCAGTGTCATATAGACATTAGTGGGACAACTTGATATTGATGAAGAAACCTCCTTCTGTGGGCCCAGTTTCTTCACCTGCAAAATGGAAGGGAGAGTCTCCAAAGGCCCTCCCAGCTCTATCATTCTATGATTCTGTGAGTCAAGACTGTTAAATTCTAAGTACACCCAGAATATGTAAATCCAGCAACATTTACTGACTACCTACTCTAGGTAAGGCCTGGTGGAAGGCATCGCGGGAGCTATAAAGACATAGGAGATAGTATCTGACCTTAAAAGAGCCCACATCTAGCTGTTGGAGACAAAAACCAGTGAAAAGTAAAATAACAACAGAATTCAGAAATATAAGTAATTGTCATATGATTATTTGTTTAAATGGGTGGTATATCTAATTAATCCTGTGAATGCGGAAATTACTGGAAAGATTTCATGAAGGAAGACTCAAGAAGGAACTTGGAAGAGGTAGAATTTGAATAGGCTATGAGAAGTGCAACACTTACTAAGCAGTGCTACAAAGCTTTGAAAGTTCATCCAATTCGATGACTCCTCTGCCAATATGAACATCAAAGGCACCCATGAGGATCAGTCTGACAGAGACAGGTCTGACACTTTCTTGATATGATTTCCTCCGTATTTTGCACAGTGATAGAATAAGCACGAATCACAGCACCAAGCTGCTTCTATTTCAGGGGTCAAGACTCACAAAGTCATTCTTGGGCCAAAATATGTCTGAGGAACTTGGCCCCACTAGTGATCTGGCCACAAAGTTTCCAAAAAAAAAAAAAAGCTAGAAAGCCAATTCTAGAAGACAGTATACTTGGTCCTTTCCCCAGGACCATACTTTTATCAGGAAGTGGAGTTTGAAAAAAGACCACAGTAGCCTTTCAGTAGCTGGACAGCTCACAGGTTGTCACTGTCACTCTGCTACAGTGTCCTGACATTCCCGACCAAGCTAGTGACTGTGTGTCCATTACACAAGCTGGGCAGGGTTTGGGCAGAGAGGCCTAAAAATGGTTCATGTGCTCCATGGTATGTGCACTCACATTTCCTCAGCACCTCATGCTAAGAATAAATCAGAAAATCTTATTTTTTTAAAGCACCGTATGATTTTCACTCTGCTTTTAAATTTAAACACATTGAGCTACTTATTGGTAATCTTCCATACTCACTTTTTTGCTTTCTTTCTTTGTTTTGGTGGGGGGAGGGTGTAGTGTTTGAGTCTTTCAGATGTGAACAGAGTTATACAGAATTTCATAGTTTCTCAGAGCTGCAAGAGGCTTAAGCGATAATGTAGCCCAATTTCCCATGCTGGGCAAGAATTCACTCTATGACAGCAGCCCTGAGATATGGCCACCCAGTTTCTTCTGAGACACTTCTAACAATATGGAGCTAAATAGTTACTGGATGGATAGCCTTTTGTTTTAAGTATTCAACCTGCTATCTCTCCTGAGGCCTCACCAGTAACCAAGGAACCTAAACTCTATCCCCCAAACCCTACCCCCCACTGTGTGGCTGATATAAAGAAAAATATTGACCAGAGAGAGACTCAGTCCCTTAGAGACATGCTGGTCTCTCTTGTGTGGTCTGTCACTGGCTAAGCACAAGGCAGCCACCACCTAGAGAATCTGTGTCTGTATATGACAACAGACACATACATACACACAAATGCACATTCACAAACACAGATTTCACCATTCTCAGTAAAAAGGACTCATTACCAGGGCCTTCTCTTCTTTGGTCAGATTTCTACTTCCCCATTCCACTTCTCAGTGAACACATTAACTTCCTTCTCCCCTCCTCCTCCTCCTGCGACTCCCTCTCCAAGCCCTCCTTCAAAAATATTTACTCTACCATACAGACAGCTGGAACTCTGGGAAGTTTACAAACTTTACCTTTCATACCTGAGGTGTAAGTGCAAGAAATAACTTGGGGGGAAAATGTTATCTCAGAAGACTTAACCTGCCTGTCAAAGAGTAACTTGGCTAATTATAAGCTTCATCCTACAGGCAGTCTTCTTCAGAGGCCTTCCGGGGCCTAAGGGGAACAGATCCAAATCAGGCTCTTTTCTGGCTCCTAGACACAAAAAGGGCCAAATGCCAATAGCGTCCGATTTCAAGTTCCCATGGCCAAACCAGAGGTTTCCTGGGTCCAGAACTACCAACTCACTCGGGGCCTGGAAACAAGTCTTATCTCTGTTTTGAACGGTTCCAACCATAGAAAAATTTAACCATGGACGGGGGAGGGACAACAAAAAGAGCTAGTGATTCAGCAAGGGAAGGAGCAAAAGCCAGGAAGAATGACAAAGAGCAGAGTTCAGCTCTGTAATTCCAAGAGAGGTGAGACAGGAACAAAGTAAAGCAAACTTGGTGAGAAGCGGGAGGGGAGGGAGACTTTGTTTTAAATGTTAGGCATCTGCCTGCCTGGCTGCACGTGCTCACCTGTCCCACACACAAGTACACACATATGCTCTCAGCCATGAAACTCAGACTGGAACCCAGCTAAGAAGCCTTCGGCAACCTGCCTGACTTTGCCAAATGCTTCACATAAGCAGCAGCAGCCCAAGGGCCCTGAACAAAGAGCTCCTCTGCCCTTACTCCTGTTACTCAAGCTGCAATCATCAAAAAGTCTGGCAAAGCAGCCCGAAATTCACTCTTGATGCACTGGAAAAGTCTGAAGCCCTTACAGAGGAAGGACACAAATGATTCCCCCAGAGACCAGAGCTCATTCTAATTATCTACAAAGCCTGGCCAAGTGGCCACCTCCCACCTGCCACAGCCATGCCCCAGCATAGGAACTCCATTTCCAGGTCACCTGTGTACATGAACTATAGCAGGCTGGTATCAGGCATGGCTCGCAGTCGACACACACACCACGTGGCTCCTCAAGGCCCTCCTCACGGTAATTCCCAAACAATTAGCATTGCTCCCATCTCTAGAGTGTACAGCATTCTCAGCACATCCTGTCATCATGCCACAGTACCCTAGAATCCACACTGGCCACCTCCCTTGAGAAGTGACCTACAAGGATTTCAAACAGTGACTCTACTATTGGTTATTACTTCATGGAAAAAAGAACTCCAAAGCCAGTATCAGGCATACACAGACTAGAGAGCTGATTCTGTTGAGCGATTTTGAGGGGAGGAAAGAGCACCTTACATTTAATAAGCACATATGTGCCAGGCACACAGCTAGTTTGCGGCACAGCTGAGGGGGCAACCCCAGTCTGTAGGTTCCCAATTTAGCTGGCTTTTCAATTAACAGCTAGCTGAGAGCTGAGCCCTAAGGAAATAGGGCACAGAATAACAGAATAGGTGAGTATATTTGGGTGGAGTTATTACAGTGAGGTCTAGGCCTGTGAGGGGTAAGGAAGAAGCAGTTTAAGCTCCTAGGAGACCAGAGGGGAGAAAAAGACATATTAAAAAAGGAGGTGTATAATATAAAGACCAACTCTCTTATTTCCCAAGTTTGCCAGGGATAGCTCCAAATCAGTTCTATAAAACTGGTATCAAAGATCTTAGTCGTTTGAGGAAGATCAAGGTTTCCCTCGACACTTCTCTGCAAGCAATGAAGTCACAGTGGCATGATCTATAGACACTGCTCAATAGGACAGCAAAAGCCATCCAAGGCCCATCCACAAACTCGCTAAAAAGAAGGTTCTCTCCCTGGACCCAAAGTAACCGTTATCAGGCAACTCTACTCAATGGCAACTCACTCAAAGGCGAAGAAGAGCGTACATGTCCCCAGGATGAGGAAGAGGGTCAGGTAGAAGATGCCCTTCTGCCGGGCCATCATGACACGGCCATCACAGCAGAAGGTGTTCCTGCCTGGGAGTTTCTCCCATTTCCGTGTCACCTTCTTTCTCACCACCATCACAGACATGATTGGAATTCCTGGTTCAAAATGAGCTTGATGACTACAACACAGAAGAACCAGAGACTGAGCCCAGCTTGGAAATCACGTTGCTCACTATTGCTGCCGCTGGGTCAAACATCATCAAATGTCCAATTTCTTGCCCTAAGAAAAAGCACAAAAACAAAACAATATGAGACACGAAGAAAAATGCACTTCAACCCTCCTTTCCCAGAGACAGAAAAATGAGCAACACCTGAAGAGGCAGGTGTGGGCAAGTGAGAAAAGTTTATTTCCAATCCATGCTTCCCCTCTAAAAGGAGAAAAGGCTAAAGATTTTTCCTAAAAGAAGGAGATGAGTATTTCTTTTTAAATAAATCCGTATGCTTCCAATATAATCACTGATGATCTGATCGCCATAAAAACCAAACAGCCACTGCTGTCAAGTCAATTCCGACTCATAGCAACCCTATAGGGCAGGGTAGAACTGCCCCACAGGGTTTCCAGGGCTGGAATCTTTATAGAAGCAGACTGCCACATCTTTCTCTTGCAGAGCAGTTGGTGAGTTTGAACCACAGACATTTTTGGTTGGCAGTCGAGCGCTTTAACCTGTGTGCCACCAGGGCTCCTTCTGATCATCATAGAACCTTGAAACCAGAAGGGATTTTATAGGTGATGGTCCCAATGACTTTGTCCTATAAATGAGTAAACTGAGGACCAAAAAGGAAATAACTTATCCAGGGTCACACGATGGCAAAGCTGAGATGAGAAGACATGACTGCTGACTCCCAGTCTAGTACACTTTCCACTAGACCACACTGTTCTCCAATCACCATTAAGAGGGTTCTAAAAATAATAGTGCCTCAATGGTTAGGAGCTCCGCTGCTAACTGAAAGGTTGGTGGTTCGAATGCACCAGCCACTCCAGGGGAGAAAAGACCAGGGCTTCGAACCTATTTCATTCCAGTGCCAACCCTTGCTGAGAGTTTGCATTTCCACCCTAGACATACTGAATCAGAATCAACATTTTAACAAGATCTCCAGGTGATCCTTATGTATAATACATTTTGAGAACCACTGCTCTACTAGTGGTTCTCAGAATTGGTCCCTAACCAGCAGCATTAGCATCTCCTGGGAACTTGTTAGAAACGCAAATTCTCAGCAGGGGTTTGAACCTTACTAAACCAGTTGGAAGCCCTGGAAAAGACCTGGCAACCTGCTCCTGCGAAGATTACAGCCTGGGAAACCCTGCGGGGCAGTTTTACTCTTTCATATAGGGTTGCTGTGAGTCAGAATGGACTTGATGGCACACAACAACAACAAAAATAATAAGAGTTTCTGTCCTTAAGAACCCACCCCCCCCCTTCTTCTTCACCATCTTTCTTCAATTAGTCACTCAAATTTGAATCCCTCCAGGGGCCAAGTCACCCTCTAGCAGGGCTAGGAACTCTGTCCACACTTACACACATCACATTTACTCAAAACAGATTTCCCCTAATCAAACCCTCTGTAACTTCCTGAGCCCGGCAAATGAAACCATTTTGTTGGTCTAGCCAAACACTTGTGGGAATCTTAATGAAACCACATCACAGACCTTTAGGTAAAAGGCTGACTTAAGCAGGAGGGACTCCGGAATGGTTGGATAGCCACAGGGAGGGTGGGGGGAAGAGATGGCAGCAGCTACGAAAAGTCATAAAGGTGCTTTCTGAGCCATTCCAGAGGGTCCTAAGTATCATCTCTACTTGGCATCCTGAATTGCCAGGCCCAGTTTTTCTCAGTAACTGCCACCCCTCTCCACCTCTCAGGTGTGGTGCTGTGGCCTCTATTTACTGCCACCACATGCCCCGCGCTGGCAAGAATGAGGCGGAAGCCTGCAGCCGGGTGGACAAGTATGAACGGACTGGAGATCATTGCCGGGCTGGAGAGGGCAAGGCTACAAAAGGAGAGCAGGAGATGCGCTGGGCAAGGAGCACACCTAAGGCTAGAGCCAGGGGAGGGGGCCCCAAGGTGCAGAGAGCACTTCCTTTGTGTGAAACTAACCTGGAAAACAATCTCCTCCTGATCAACCGGCCCAGCGGGAGAAGTGACACCAGGAAGGGGAGCAGGGCCTGGGAGAACAAAGATCATAATCCGCCGCGAACCAACGACCCAGCCACCCGTGGGGTGCCCGAGGCCGGGGCCGGGCGCGGCTGCTGTGGGGCCCGCCCTGCCGCCGCCACGCCGCGGACCACCGCCCCAGGAGGCTGGGGCGCGCGCCACGGCCACCCGCACACACGCCTGCCACGTGTAGGCACCGGGCCGGGGGCTCGGGGCTGCCGAGTTGACAAGGGCAGTGCCAACGCCCCCAGGTCCCGGTGGAGCCCGGGGTGTAACCCACCATGCAGCCAAGCCCAGGAACCCCCCGCCCCCACCCCTCCTTACCTGAAGGAGGGAGCCCGAACTCTGCCAAGGATGGACGCCAGGAAGTAGCCAGTCCCAGGGGACCGCGGCGGCCGCCAAAGGTGGCAGCGACTTCTCCTCCCCAGCCGGGAGGCGGCCTCCTCCTGACAAGGGGCCCTAACAGTCGGGGCCCTAAACCAGCTGTGGCAACCGCCCACCGCTGGTCGAATAGAACGCTCCTTACGTCACCAAGTCGCTCCAGTAGTTGCTCGCCCTTCATTGGCTGATAGGCCTCAGCGCCCCCGCCCCTGCCACCCCTGCCCCGAACTGCCACTGGCTACCGACAACGCCACTCGACGATGCCTCCGCCCCAGTCCTCCACCCAGCTCCCTGCTACTTGCCCACCTGCCAAGCCACTACCAGCCTCCCTTTGAGGTCCGAGCGCCAATACGTGGAGCGCTGCCTTGTATTCACAGTTCAGCCAAGACGGAGGCGAAGGGTAGTGCCGATGGGATGGAGAGGGCGGAGACCAGCCATCACCCCGACACACATGGGGAGACACTGAGACAACACCAGCTTACTCCAAAGTAGGTCTGCCCTGGGCCTCTCCAGTCCTGTTGTTGTTAGGTGCGTGTCCAGTTTATTTCGATTCATAGCGACTCTATAGGACAGAGTAGAACTGCTCCACAGGGTTCCCAAGGCTGTAAATCTTTACAGAAACAGACTGCCACATCTTTCTCTCAAGGAGCGGCTGGTAGGTTGGAGCCACCAATCTTCTGGTTAGCAGCCAAGCTCTTAACCACAGCGGCACCAGGGCTCCTTTCTCCAGCCCTACTTGCATCAAAATCAGTGGCAACTCAGGTGGGTTTTACTCTTTACCGGCATGAAGACAAGTCTTCTGCCTCAAAAGTCACTTTCATTAGCAAGGAATGCCACATCAGTCACCCTGGTCTGCACCTCTAAGACTTTCAGAACAAAAGAAACAAACATAACAAGGAAATGGAACAGGACAAGTGTTCCCAGGAACATAGATACTATTTTGCAGTACCGAAAACAGTAATTGACGGTGGGGTTAGAAATTTTTTTAGACGGAAGTATGGTGAAAAGATACAACCCTGATGCACACCTTTCCTGACTTTAAACCACACAGTATCCCCTTGTTCTGGTCAAACGACTGCCTCTCTCTTGGTCTATGTACAGGTTCCTCATGAGCACAATTAAGTGTTCTGGAATTCTCATTCTTCACAATGTTATCCATAATTGGTGATGATCCACACAGTCAAATGCCTTTGCATGGTCAGTAAAACACAGGTAATTGTCTTTCTGCTATTCCCTGCTTTCAGCCAAGATCCATCTAACATCGGCAATGATACCCCTCATTACGTTCCGCGTCCTTTCTGAATCCGACTTGAACTTCTGGCAGTTCCTTGTCAGTGTATGCTGCAACCACTTTTGAATGATCTTCAGCAAAATTTTACTTGCATGTGATATTAATGATATTGTTCGAAAATTTCTGCATTCTGTTGGATCACCTTTCTTGGGAATGGGCACAAATATGGATCTCTTCCAATCGGTTGGCCAGGTGGCTGTCTTTCAAATTTCTTAGCAGAGAGGAGTGAGCACCTCAGTCACAGCATCCATTTGTTGAAATATCTCCGTTGGTATTGGTCAATTTCTGGAGCCTTGTTTTTCACCAATGCTTTCAGTGCAGCTTGGACTTCTACCTTCAGTCCCATAGGTTCTTGATCATATACTACCTCCTGAAATGGTTGAAGGTTGACCAATTCTTTTTGGTACAGTGACTCTGTGTCTTCTTTTGATGCTTCCTGCATTGTTTAATATTTTCCCCATAGAATCCTTCAATATTGCAACTTGAGGCTTGAGTTTTTTCTTCAGTTCTTTCAGCTTGAGAAATGCCAAGTATGTTCTTCCTTTTTGATTTTCTAACTCCAGGTCTTTGCACATTTCATTATCATATTTCACTTTCTCGAGCTGCCCTTTGAAATCTTCTATTCAGCTCTTTTACTTCATCATTTCTTCCTTTCCCTTTAGCAAGCACGGCAAGACTTTGTCTCACATACTTTGGGCATGTTGTCAGGAGGGACCATTCCCTGGAGAAGGACATCATGCTTGGTAAAGCAGAGGGTCAGTGAAAAAGAGGAAGACCCTCAATGATGTGGATTGACACAGTGGCTGCAACAGTGGTCTCAAGCTTAACAACAATCGTGAGGATGCTGCATGACCGGCAGTGTTTCGTTCTGTTGTACACAGGGTGGCTATGATTTGGAATTGACTCGACAGCACCTAAGAATAATAATAAGTTAGAGAAACTCCACTGGCAAGACATAAATTCTTCCAGGTTGATAGAAGTACAAATTGCCAGAAAGGTTGTAAATTACTATTAGAATTGGAGAATTTATGATAATTGTGGGGAGGGAGGATTCAAAACAGAATCCCCACCCACCAAGCTGATTGATTCTTTCCTTTGCCACCCCTCCCCCAAGTCACTGTCCCAAGGAGCTGCTCCTACTGATCCGAGGGAGTTGCATCCTTTAGAAGTTTGAGATGGAGTAGAAGAAACAGTTAAGAACCACATACTAGATTTCATGATGAACTTTAAAGGGCAATAGGTATGTTTCAAGGAGACTGGGTGGCACAAGCAGTTTGTGATCAGCTACTAACTTAAAGGTTGGTGGTTCGAACCCACCTAACGGCTCCTCAAAGAAAAGCCCTGGCAATCTGTTCCCATAAAGATTAACGCTAAAGCAAGCCAAATCTGTTGCTGTTGAATCAATTCTGACTCATAGTGACCCTGTAGGACAGAGCAGAACTTCCCCATAGGGTTTTCAAGGCTGCAAATCTTTACGGAAGCAGATTGCCACATCTTTCTCCAGAGGAGCTGCTGGTGGGTTCTAACAACTGACCTTTAGGTTAGCAGTCAAGCACTTTAACCAGTGTACCACCAGGGCTCCTCCTCCATAAAGATCACAGCCAAGAAAACCCTATGGAGCAGTTCTACTCTGTAACACATGGGGTCACCATGAGTCAGAATCCACTGGACAGCAATGGGTTGTTTGGTTAGGTCTGTTTCAATTAGTATGGCTCTTGGCTCCCAAATGAATGGGAAAATATGAGAAAGGCTGAAGGTGGCCTCTCCTTGCCTGCCACACTGTTGGGAGACAGTACCTAGACTGCCATCTTTAATAAAGTTTTTCTAGAGTGAGGGTACTTGGAATGAATACTCTCAAAGCTCTTCCTGAAGCAGTTTTTTAATGCTAGTCGAAGGATCACACACATGGTCAAGAACTATTTCTCCTTTACAGTATTAGCATCCCATATGCTATGAAGCCAGGAGTTACATAATGATAATTATATTTAACACTTTCATGGCACCCTTCAATCAAGATTTTAAGAGGATTTAAAAAATCATCAGGTAATTCTCTAATGAAGAGAGATGTTATAATTAATTTGTAAAAACAAAAAACAATCCTGTTGCCACAGAGTCGATCCTGATTCATAGCAACCCTATAGGACAGAGTACAACTGCCCCATAAGGTTTCCAAGGAGCAGCTGGTGGATTCAAAACTGCCAACCTTTTGGTTAGCAGCCATAGATAGCTCTTAACCATTGTACCACCAGGGCTCCAATTAATTTATCAAGGAAAGTATATCTTTATAAAGCTTCTAATGCTTCTTAGAACTCATGCCACTAATTTATTGTTTTTGCTGGATGCCATCCAGTCAGTTCTGACTCATCATTGGCTTATTCTTTATAAACCTTATGGTCTGATTCATGACCTCCAACCCACCCCCTTTGAATTGTGAAGGGCGCTAGCCATGTACACACTCGGTGTGGAACGGAGAGGACATTTCCTTGGCCCACCACCAAACACAAACCCATGGCAGTCAAGTTGATTCCAACTTATAGTGACCCTTCTTTTATAGGACAGAGTAGAACTGCCTCCCTAGGGTGTCCAAGGCTGTAAATCTTCATGGAAGCAGGCTACCACATCTTTCTCCCGTGGAGTGGCTGGTGGGTTCAAACAGTCAACTTTTTGGTTAGCAGCCAAGTGCTTAACCACTGCCCCACCAGAGCTCCTCCTGACCAGCCCCCTGGACTCTCAAGCTTGTATACGCCAGACCCCCTTGGGAAGAGCCTGGCCACCCCAGCTGCCATCCTCCTGACTGTGGAGCAATCAAATATCAGCCTCTGTGGCACCCGAACATACTTTGTCCATAGCTCAGATACAGGTGAGGCCAGGGGAGGTCCTGGAATCAATGTGTCAGGGTGGCACATTCCTGAGCTCAGCCCCTCCCTGCTCTGGGTCACATTCCCTCTGGGATAAAGTGGCAGTGTAAATCAGGCTTATTTTCTTGCAATCTGTTATTATTTGTGTTCACCACTAAAACGAAAACAAGGAAAACTGATATGGGCAAACATTCCATAGCACTTCCTGCTATGTACTTACACCATTTCGTATAATCATTGAAGTCTTCGTGCACATACAACTAAACTGTGACCATAAACTGAGTTTTTTTCTTCTTTCCTTCCCTTTCTTTCTCTTTTCTTTTCAACAAACCTTCCGGGCTTTATGCATCCAAATCAGCACAGGCTCCTTTGGACTGGAGTTACAGTCATGTGGTGGCACTAGGAACACCACCAGGATCATGGTAGAGCCTTCCATTTTATAAGACAGCTCAAGTGTGGTGGCATACATTCGGATGTGCATGTTTTAAAAATACCTGTCTCTGTGGTTTCTGTGTGTCTCTTCATGGCTGTGTAGGTGTAAACTGCTGCTTGAAGGGCCTCAGATCCTGAGGGCCACCACTGAGTTGCTATTGGTGTCGGTGTTGCCTGTTACTGTTGCTCCGGAGGCACTCATCTGCAACCACCCAGAGACCCATTTCTTACAGCATCCAAGAACTCGCTGCCTTCAAGTTGATTCTGACTCACAGCGACCCTATAGGACAGAGTAGAACTGCCCCATAGGGTTTCCAAGGGTATAATCTTTACAAAAGGAGACTGCTACATCTTTCTCCCTCGAAGTGGCTAGGGGGTTCAAATCACCAACCTTTCCATTAGCAGCCAAGCAATTTAACCACTACGTCACCAGGGCTTTTTACATCCAAGAACAAGAAACCAAACCAAACCAAACCTGTTGCTGTCGAGTCAAATCCAACTCATGGCAACCATACAGAACAGAGTAGAAGTGCCCCATAGGGTTTCTAAGGAGCCACTGGTGGATTCAAACTTTTGATTAGCAGCCTAGCATCCAAGAACAGACACCAGAAATCAGCCCCCACCCTGCATTCCAGCCCACAATGGCTCCTTTTATCTCTATTTCCTCTCACCACAACCCTTCCCTTTCCCTTTCCCTCTCCCTGATTCCCCACACACATGTCCCTTCCCACCCCACCTACCTGACCTGCACTCCACTCCCTACTTTCTGGCTATAAATAAACATGTATTTGTAGGCTGAATTAATGAACAAAAGAAAGAACCACAGAATGTCCTGCCCACACACGAGCAACTGGTATTCTTAAGCAATATCTGTTTCTCTGAGGCCTGAGTTGCTGTCATTGACACAGAAGAGGCAGGATGGTATATATAGTAAAATATATATATATATATAGCAGAAAGTACATAAGCTTTGGAGCCAAACAGACTTAGGTTCAAATCCTGGCTCTGCCACTTAATAGCTTCTGTAACCTTCCCCAAGTCATGTATGCATTCCGAACCTCTTTCTTCACTGGTAAAATGGAGATGATAACTACTTCACAGAGTTATAGAAGGGATTAGAGATAACATGTGGTAACTGTCTGTCATAGAGGAAGAACAAAATGAATGCTGTATGTCATGATGACATCTATGTAACTGTCAAGGTCCCCTCTAGGGACCAGTGGTACCTCAGAAGAAAAGGCCTGGTGATCTGCTTCCATTAAGATTTGTTGTTAGGTGCCATATCATCGGTTCCGATTTATAGAGACCCCATGTACAACAGAACCAAACACTGCCCGGTCCTGCACCATCCTCGCAGTCACTGATATGTTTGAGCCCGTTGTTGCAGCCTCTGTGTCAATCCATCTCATTGAGGATCTTCCTCTTTTTTGCTGACCCTCTACTTTACCAAGCACGATGTCCTTCTCCAGGGACTGGTCCTTCCTGATAAAATGCCCAAAGTATGTGAGATGAAGTCTCACCATCCTCACTTCCAAGGAGCACTCTGGCTCTATGTCTTCCAAGACAGGCTTGTTCGTTCTTTTGGCAGTCCATGGTATATTCAATATTCTTTGCCAACACCATAATTCAAAGGCGTCAATTCTTCTTTGGCCTTCCTTATTCATTGTCCAGCTTTCACATGCATATGAGGCAATTGAAAACATCATGGCTTGGGTCAGGCCCACCTTAATCCTCAAAGTGACATCTTTCCTTTTTAACACTTTAAAGAGGTCTTTTGCACCAGACTTGCCTAATGCAATACATCATTTGATTTCCTGACTGCTGTTAACATGGGCGTTGATTGTGGATCCAAGTAAAATGAAATCCTTGACAATGTCACCCTTTTCCCCATTTATCATGATGATGCTCATTGGTCCAGATTTTTGTTTTCTTTATGTTGAGGTATAATCCATACTGAAGGCTATGGTCTTTGATCTTCATCAGTAAGTGCTTCAAGTCCTCTTCACTTATTCAGCAAGCAAGGTTGTGTCATCTGTATAATGCAACATTCTTAATGAGTCTTCCTTCAGTCCTAATACCCCATTCTTCTTCATGTATTCCAGCTTCTTGAATTATTTGCTTAGCATATAGATTGAATAAGTATAGCAAAAGGATGCAACCCTGACCCACACCTTTCTTGATTTTAAACCACACAGTATCCCATTGCTCTGTTCAAATGACTGCCTCTTGGTCTATGTACAGGTTCCTCATGAGCACAATTAAGTGCTCTGTAATTCCCATTCTTCGAAATGTTATCCATAATTTATATGACCCACACAGTGGAATGCCTTTGCATAGTCAATTAAACACAGGTAAACATCTTTCTGCTATTCTCTGCTCTCAGCCAAGATCCATCTGACATCAGCAATGGTATCCCTGGTTGCACATTCTCTTCTAAATCTGGCTTGAACTTCTAGCAATTCCCTGTCAATGTACTGCTACAACCACTTCTGAATGATCTTCAGCAGAATTTTACTTATGTGTGATATTAATGATACTGTCCGATAATTTCCGCATTCTGTTGGATCACCTTTCTTGGGAATGGGCACAAATATGGATCTCTTCCAATCAGTTGGCCAGGTAGCTGTCCTACAAATTTCTTGGCAGAGATCAGTGAGCACCTCAGGCACAGCATTTGTTTGCTGAAACATCTCAATTGGTATTCTGTCAATTCATGTGGCCTTGTTTTTTGCCAATGCCTTCAGTGTAGCTTGGACTTGTTTCCTCACTGTCATGGGTTCTTGATCATATGCTACCTCCTGAAATGCTTGACCAATTCTTTTTGGTACAGTGGCTCTGTATAGTCCTTTCATCTCCTTTTGATGCTTCCTGCGTCATTCAGTATTTTGCGCATAGAATCCTCTGAAATTGCAAATCGAGGCTTGAATTTTTCCTTCAGTTCTTTCAGCCTAAGAAATGCTAAGCATGTTCCTCCCTTTTGGTTTTCTAACTCCAGGTCTTTGCACATTTCGTTATAATATTTTACTTTGTCTTCTCAAGCTGCCCTTTGAAATCTTATGTTTAGCTACTCTATGTTCAACAGCAAGTTTCAGAGTCTCTTCTTACATCCATTTTGGTCTTTTCTTTCCTGCCTTTTTAATGATCTTTTACTTTCTTCACGTATGATATCCTTGACATCTTCCCACAACTCACCTGGTCTTCAGTCATTAGTGTTCAATGTGTCAAATCTGTTTTTGAGATGGTCTCCAAATTCAGGTGGGATATACTCAAGGTCGTATTTTGGCTCTCGTGGATTTGTTTTAAGTTTCTTCAGTTTCGACTTGAACTTGCATATAAGCAACTGATGGTCTGTTCTGCAGTTGGCACCTGGCCTTGTTCTGACTAATGATATTGAGCTTTTCCATCATCTCTTTCCACAGATGTGGTCGATTTGATTCCTGTGTTTTCCACCTGGTGAGGTCCACGTGTATAGTCGCCGTTTATGTTGTTGAAAAAAAGTATTTGCAACGAAGAAGTCGTTGGTCTTGCAAAATTCTATCATGCAATCTCCAGCGTCGTTTCTATCACCAAAGCTATATTTTCCAACTGCCGACTCTTCTTCATTTCCAACTTTTGCATTTCAATCACCAGTAATTATCAATTCATCTGGATTGCATGTTTGACCAATTTCAGACTGCAGAAGTTGGTAAAAATCTTCAATTTCCTCATCTTTGACATTAGTGGTTGGTGTGTTAATGTGAATAATAGTTGTATTAACTGGTCTTCCTTGTAGGTGTATGGCTATTATCCTACCACTGACAGCGTTGTACTTCAGGATAGATCTTGAAACGTTCTTTTTGATGATGAACGTGATACTGTTCCTCTTCAATTTGTCATTCCTGGCATAGCAGACCATTTGATTATCTAATTCAAATTGGCCAATACCAATCCATTTCAGCTTACTAATACCTAGGCTATTGATCTTTATTTCATTTTTGACGACTTCCAATTTTCCTAGACTCATACTTTGTACATTCATGTTCCGATTATTAATGGGTGTTTGTGGCTGTTTATTCTCATTTTGAGTCATGCCACATCAGCAAATGAAAGTCCAAAAAGCTTGACTCCATTCACATCATTAATCAATGTGAACTATACTTTAAGGAGGCAGCTCTTCCCCAGTCATATTTTGAGTCCCTTCCAACCTGAGGGGTTCATCTTCCAGCACTACATCAAGCAATGTTCAGCTGTTATTCATAAGGTTTTCACTGGCCAAATTTTTCAGCAGTAGACTGCTAGGTCCTTTTTCCTAGTCTGTCTTAGTCTGGAAGCTCCACTGAAACCTGTCCACCAAGGGTGGCCCTGCTGGTGTTTGAAATACTGGTGGCAAAGCTTCCAGCATCACAGCAACACAAAAGTCACCACAGTAGGACTAATTGACAGACATGTTGTGGTCATTAGGATTATAGCCAAGAACACCCTATGGAGATGACATGTATAAAACCCTGAAAGAATAGAATTACCAACCAAAAATCATATATACAGCAAAATTGTCTCTCAAATATTATGGCAAAACCAGGACATTGCCAAGTAAACAGAAATTAAGGGAATTTGTAGAAACCGGATCAACTTTACAAGAAATATTAAAGAGAGTCCTTCGGACAGACAATCAATGACATCAGAAAATAAGCTGATATTAAGACACATGACAGCATCACCCAGATACCAACCCAGATAAAGAAATCTCAAAAGTTAAATAAAGCTACAAAACTGAAAACAGGGTACAAAACCCTGTCTGGTCCTTCGTTATCCTCAGAATCATTGTTAGGCTTGAGCCCATCATTGCAGCCACCATTAGCCATTAGAGAGATGAAAATAAAAAATACAGTGAGATACCATCTCACCCCAGCAAAAATGGCACTGATTAAAAAAAAATATAGAAAAACAACAAATGCTGGGGAGATTGGAATTCTTATACATTGCTGATGGGGCTGAGGAAATGCTCACGATCATTAGCCATTAGAGAAATTCAAATCAAAACTACCATGAGATTCCATCTCACTCCAACAAGGCTGGCATTAATCCAAAAAACACAAAATAATAAATGTTGGACAGGTTGTGGAAAGACTGGAACACTTATACGCTGCTGGTGGGAATGTAAAATGTTGCAACCACTATGAAAAATGATATGGTGCTTCCTTAAGAAGCTAGAAATAAAAATACCATACGATCCAGCAATCCCACTCCTAGGTACATACCCTAGAGAAACAAGAGCTGTGCTATGAGTACGTATATGCCCACCCATGTTCACTGCAGCATTATTCACAATAGCAAAAAGATGGAAACAACCTAAATGCCCATCAACAGATGAACAGATAAACAAATTGTGGTACATACATATATTGGAATACTATGCAATGATAAAGAATAATGATGAATCCTCAAAACATCTCACAACATGATGAATATGTGAGACATTATACTGAGTGAAATAAGTCAATCACCAAAGGACAAATATTGTATGAGACCACTATTACAGAAAGTCAAGAAAAGGTTTACATACAGAAAGAAATATTCTTTGATGGTTACCAGGGATGGGAGGGAGGGAGAAGCACTAAATAGATAGTATACATGTGTTAATTCTGGTGAAGGGAAAGGCAAAACACAATATGGGGGAAGTCAGCACAACATGACCAAGGCAAAGGAAGACACCAAGAGATACACAAGAATAAAAGGCAACTACGGTAAATACTATATCATATGAAATCCTGCGACAACACTAATAACAAACAATAATTTGTGAGTAGATACATAGGTAGCTGTGCATACTAAATAGGTGTGGGAGGTCGTACGTATGGTACATGTGTATTCATAAATCTAAAGAGCACATGGGGGCACAGTCATGGAAACTTCTTAGACATAACCAAACACCTCGTGGGACTGAGCTACTGGGCTTGAAGGCTAAGGAACATAGTCTCAGGGGATATCTAGATTAATTGGCATAACATTGTTTACAAAAATAATGTTCTACATCCTAGATTGCTGAGTAGCATCTGGGGTCTTAAAAGCTTGTGAGCAGCCATCTAAGATACAACTATTGCTCTCTTCCTGTCTGAAGCAAAGGAGAGTGAAGAAAACCAAAGACTCAAAGAAGCAACTGGTACAAAAGACTAATGGCCCACATGAACCACAGCCTCCTCCACCTTGAGACCAGAAGAACTAGATGGTGTCTGGCTATCACTACTGACAGTTCTGACCAGGAACACAATAGAAGTTTTCAGTTAGAATGGGTGAAAAATGTAAAACAAAATTCATATTCATAAAAAAAGACCAGACTTACCGGCCTGATAGAGAATGGAGGAACCCCCGAGACTATATTCCTAAGACATCCATCAAAACTTGAAACTGAGGCCACTCCTGGAGGCCACCTTTCAGCCAAATAATAGACTAACCTATAAAATAAACAATAACAACCATGAGGAATGTGCTCCAAAGAACTATAAATTATACGTGACCAAAGGGGCACATTTGTACAAAAGCAGAGATGAGATGGCAGGGAGGGGTAGGGAAACTGGACAAATGGAAACGGGAACCTAGAGTGGAAACGAGGAAGGAGAGTGCTGACACATTGCGGGGATTGCAACCAAAATCACGGAACAATTAATGTCTGAATTATTGAATGGAAAATTAATTTGCTGTGTAAACTTTCACTTAAATTACAATAAAATGTTTTAAAAAATAAAAGAAAACCCTATGAAGCAGTTCTACTCTGTAACACATAGGGATGTCATGAATTGGAATCCACTCAATGGCAACTAACAACAACATGTAACTGTCCCTTTTATTCAAATTACAAACTGTGGTTAGAGAGGTAAGAAGAATGAAGCTCATTCTTCACTTTGAAGAGTCCATGGCATCCATATGCCCCTGGATTTTCATGCCCTCTAAATTCAGCCCTGAGCTTAACCCTTATCTGATTGACTGATTCATTTCCAATCCCCCATCCCCACCCTCAGTTTGGGAAAAGCTTGGACGGTAATCTTGTTCTATTTGAATGTCTGTTCTCTAGCACCATGTTCTCAAGTGAATCCTCAACATTGCTGCCAAATTTCTCTATTTCACCAGGTGAGAAAAAATGGAATTTCTTTCATTAAATATCTCTTGTGTTTCCAAGACTACGCTGGGAATACTGGCTCCTGTCATAGGCTGAGTAGCACCTTTAAGATGCCACCACACAAAACACAAACATAGATGTGATGGTTAAGATTGTGTGTCAACTTGGCTGGGCCATGATTCTCAGTGTTACAGCAGTAGTATAACATTGTGATCAGTTCTTTGTTCAGATCAGATACGTGATCACCCCCATAATGGGATCTGCTGTGAGTAGCCAATCAGTTGAAGGGAGTTTCCTTGGGTGTGCGGCCCGCATCAAGTGGATGTTCAAGCAGGGCTTAGGGGGCTTTTGCTCATTCTGGATCCTGCTGCTGGTTCCTGTTCGTCTGACCTCCGGTTCTTGGGACTTGAGCTAGCAGCCTACCTGCTGTGTTGCCTGCTGATGTTGGGATTTGTCGATCTTCGCAGGCTTTGAGCAACAGCCCTGCTCTCTGGCCTGCCAAACTAGGGTTCGCCAGCCCCTGCAGCTATGTGAATCAGGAGAAGCCTCTTTCCTGACCCATGGACTTGGCATGTTACAGCCTCTACAACTGTGTTAGCCATTTCCTTGATAAAAGTCTCTCTCTCTCTCTATATATATATATATATATACGCTTTACTGGTTTTGCTTCTCTAGAGAAGTCAGCCTAAGACAGTAGAGAAAACCCAATAAAAACTGCCTGGACTTTTTCATCATAGGTGTTCATCACAGTACACCTGAACTGCCGAAGACACAGCCTCTGTTTCTGCCTCTGATACCTGGTCCCTAATTTGGCTTCATCTTTAGACTGTGGATTTCTGGCTCCACCTGGAATGGTTTTTAGGTTCTATGCTTGTGACACTAGCCCCAAGACTACTATCTCATTAAACCATAGCATCAATAAACCAAAAAAAACCAACCAGAATTGCCATCGAGTCAATTCTAATTCATGGCAACTCCATGTGTTGCAGAGTAGAACTGCCCCATAGGGTTTCCAAGGACTGGCTGGTGAAGTCAAACTGCCAACCTTTTTGGTTAGCAGACAAGCTCTTAACCACTGTGCCACCAGCAGCACATGTGAAATCATTAAACACACACACACACACAAAGCTGTGCATAACTCAGAACTGAAGCCATTCCCAAAGCCCACTTTTCAGACAAAGATTAGACAGGTCTATAAAACAAACAATAACACACGCGAGGAATGTGCTTCTTACTTCAATCAAGTATACAGGACCAAATGGGCAGCTCCTGCCGAAAAGCAAGACAAGAAGGCAGAAAGGGACAGGAAAACTGGACGAACTGACACAGGGTGCCCAGGGTGCAAAGGGGGAGAGTGCTGTCACATTGCAGGGATTGCAACCAATGTTGAAAAACAATATATGTATAAATTTTTTAATGAGACACTAACTCGAGTTGTAACCTTTCACCTAAAGCACAATAAAAATTTTTTTTAAACTGTGTAAAGTTAAATTCTCAGCTATACATAGGAAAATCTCCAGCCTCTTAAGGACAGTGTGCCTCAAAAGATTATACCCTCTCAAATACAGTTGATAGAAGGGGCAATTGACAAAACCTTTTAGTAGAGCAATTTTCAGTATTTCTTAACATTTCATATTACATAACCATTGATCCGACAATGCTACTTCTATCTAGAAATGTTAGCACAAGTGTTCAAGGATATATATTCAAGGATGTCCCCTACAGCATCACTTGTAAAAGCAAAAAATGGCAAACAAAAGAGTTCATTAATTATTGCACGTCCATATAATGGAATACTATGCAGTTATTAAAAATAATGAGATATACATAAAGAAAAGATCAGGCATCTCCTTAATGTATGTCTGTTATACTTCAATAAAAATTTTACATTAAAAATATTTACTTAAAAAATTAAGTGTCTACAAGATAAACTTACAAAAATCATTGGATTCCTCTACACCAACAAAGGGAACTTCGAAGAGGAAATCACCAAATCAATACCATTTACAATAGCCCCCAAGAAGATAAAATACTTAGGAATAAATGTAAGCAGGGATGTAAAAGACCTGTATAAAGAAAACTACAAGACACTACTGCAAGAAAACAAGAGACACCGACATAAGTGGAAAATATACCTTGCTCATGAATAGAAAGACTCAATATTGTGAAAACGTCAATTCTACCCAAAGCAATCTACAAATACATTGCAATCCTGATCCAAATTCCAATAATATTTTTTAATGAGATGGAGAAACAAGTCACCAGCTTCATATGGAAAGGAATAGGACCCAGATAAACAAAGCATTACTGAAGAAGAACAAAGTGGAAGGCCTCACACTACCTGATTTTAGGACCTATTATACCACCAAAGTAGTCAAAACAGCCTGGTACTGGTACAACAACAGATACATAGACCAATGGAACAAAACTGAGAATCCAGATGTAAATTCATCCACCTATGAGCAGCTGATATTTGACAAAGGCCCAAAGTCTGTTAATTGGGGAAAAGAAAATCTCTTTAACAAATGGTGCTGGCATAACTGGGTATACATCTGCAAAAAAATGAAACAAGACCCATACCTCACACCATGCACAAAAACTAACTCAAAATGGATCAAAGACCTAAATATAAAACCTAAAAAGATAAAGATCATGGAAGAAAAAAACAGGAACAATGCTAGGAGGCCTAATACATGGCATAAACAGAATTCGAAACATTGCTAATAATGCACAAACGCCAGAAGAGAAACTTGATAACTGGGAGCTCCTAAAAATCAAATGCTTATGCTCATCAAAAGGGTAAAAACACAACCTACAGACTGGGAAATTTTTTTTAGCTAAAACGCATCCGATCAGGGTTTAATCTCTAAAATCTACAAGATACTGCAAAACCTGAACAACAAAAAGACAAAAAACCCAATTAAAAAACGAGCAAAGGATATGAACAGGCACTTCACCAAAGAAGCCATTCAGGCAGCTAACAGATATATGAGGAAATGCTCACGATCATTAGCCATTAGAGAAATGCAGATCAAAACTACAATGAGAATTCATCTCACTCCAACAAGGCTGGCATTAATCCAAAAAACACAAAACAATAAATGTTGGAGAGACTGGAACACTTATACGCTGCTGGTAGGAATGTCAAATGGTACAACCACTTTAGAAATTGATATGGTGCTTCCTTCAAAAGCTAGAAATAGAACTACCCTACGATCCAGCAATCCCACTCCTTGGAATATGCCCTACAGAAATAAGAGCCATCACACGAATAGATATATGCACATCTACATTCATTGCAGCACCGTTCACAATATCAAAAAAGTGGAAACAACCCAAGTGCTGATCAACTGACAAATGGATAAACAAATTATGGTATGTTCACACGATGGAATACTACACAACAATGAATCCGAGAAACAACTCATAACATGGATGAATCTAGAAGGCATTATGCTGAGTGAAATTAGTCAGTTGCAAAAGGACGAATATTGTATGAGACCACTATTGTAAGAACTCAAGAAAAGGTTTAAACACAGAAGAAAATATTCTTTGATGATTACGAGGTTGGGGAGGGAGAGAGGGGTATTCAGTAAGAGATAGTAGACAAGAATTATCTTAGGTAAAGGGAAGGACAACACACAACACAGGGGAAGTAAGCACAACTGAACTAAACCAAAAGCTAAGAAGTTTCCTGGATACAGTCAAACATTTCAAGGGACAGAGTAGCAGGGGCGGGGGTCTGGGGATCATGGTTTCAGAGGACATCTAGGTAATTTGGCACAGCAAAGTTTATTAAGAAAATGTTCTGCATCCCACTTTGGTGAGTGGCATCTATGATCTTAAAAGCCAGCGAGAGCCATCTAAGATGCATACCAACCCACCTGAAGCAAAGAAGAATGAAGAACACCAAAGACACAAGGAAAATATTAGCCTAAGAGACAGGAAGGCCACATAAACCAAAGACTCCATCAGCCTGAGACCAAAACTAGATGGTGGCCGGCTGCTGCCAATGACTACCCTTACAGGGAATACAACAGAGAGTCCCTGACGGAGAAGGAGAAAAATGGGGTGCAGAGCTCAAATTGTAGTAAAAAGACCAGACTGAATGGTCTGACTGAAACTGGAGGAACCCCAGAAGACATGGCCTCCAGACTCTGTTAACCCAGAACTGAACCCATTCCCCAAGCCAACTCTTGAGACAAAGATTAGACTGGACTATAAGACATAACCCCGATACGTCTGACAGTTTGTCGTACTGTGGAGGCTTGTGTGTTGCTGCGATGCTGGAAGCTATGCCACCAGTGATCAAGTACCAGCAGGGTCACTCATGGTGGACAGATTTCAGCCGAGCTTCCAGACTGAGAGAGACTGGGAAGAAGGACGCAACAGTCTACTTCCGAAAAGAATTAGCCAGTGAAAACCTTATGAATAGCAGCGGAACGTTGTCTGATATCGTGTTGGAAGAAGAGCCCCTCAGGTTGGAAGGCACTCAAAATGGACCAGGGAAGAGCTGCCTCCTCAAAGTAGAGTCGACCTTTATGATGTGGATGGAGTCAACCTTTCGGGTCCTTCATTTGCTGATGTGGCACAACTTAAAATGAGAAGAAACAGCTGCAAATATCCATTAATAATCAGAAAATGGAATATATGAAGTATGAATCTAGGAAAACTGGAAATTGTCAAAAATGAAATGGAACGCATAAACATCGATATACTAGGCATTAGTGAGCTGAAACAGACTGCTACTGGTCATTTTGAATCTGACAATCATATGGTCTACTATGCCAGAAACGACAACTTGAAGAGGAATGGCATTGCATTCATTGTCAAAAAGAACATTTCAAGATCTATCCTGAAGTAAAACACAGCCAGTGATAGGATAATATCCATATGCCTACAAGGAAGACCAGTTAATACAACTATTGTTCAAATTTACGCACCAAACACTAAGATTAAAGATGAAGAAATTGAAGATTTTTGCCAACTTCTGCAGTCTGAAATTGATCAAACGTGCAATCAGGATGCACTGATAATTACTGGAGATTGGAACTGGGAAGCTGGAAACAAAGAAGGATTGGTAGTTGGAAAATATGGCCTTGATGAGAGAAACGATGCCAGAGATCACCTGATTGAATTTTGCAAGACCAACAACTTCTTAATTGCAAATACTTTTTTCACCAACATAAACGATGACTCTACACATGGGCGTCTCCAGATGGAATATGGAATCAAATTGACATCTGTGGAAAGAGACAATGGAAAAGCTCAATATCATCAGTCAGAACAAGGCCAGGGACTGACTGCAGATCAGACCATCAATTACTCATGTGCAAGTTCACGTTGAAACTGAAGAAAATTAGAACAAGTCCAGGAGAGCCAAAGTATGACCTTGAGTATATCCCACCTGAATTTAGAGACCATTTCAAGAATAAATTTGATGTGTTGAAAATTAATGACCAAAGACCAG
The DNA here is from genome assembly GCF_030014295.1 of Loxodonta africana. NCBI lineage: Eukaryota > Metazoa > Chordata > Mammalia > Proboscidea > Elephantidae > Loxodonta > Loxodonta africana. Next base: position 151,961,452 of record NC_087369.1, read on the forward strand.
AGGAGTTGTGGAATAACATCAAGGACATTATACATGAAGAAAGCAAGAGGTCATTAAAAAGACAGGAGAGAAATAAAAACCTAAATGGATGTCAAAAGAGACTTCGAAACTTGCTCTTGAACGCCAAGTAGCCAAAGTAAAAGGAAAAAATGATGACGTAAAAGAGCTGAACAGAAGATTTTGAAGGGCGACTCAAAAAGACAAAGTATTATGATGACATGTGCAAAGACCTGGAGACAGAAAACCAAAAGGGGAGAACACTCTCAGCATTTCTCAAGCTAAAAGAACTGAAGAAAAAATTCAAGCCTTGAATTGCAATACTGAAGGATTCTACGGGGATAATATTTATTAAACGACGCAGGAAGCATCAAAACAAGATGGAAGGAATAGACAGAGACACTATACCAAAAAGAACTGGTTGATATTCAACCATTTCAGGAGGTAACATATGATCAGGAACCGATGGTACTGAAGGAAGAAGTCCAAACTGCACTGAAGGCATTGGCGAAAAACAAGTCTCTGGGAATTGACGGAATACCAATTAAGATGTTTCAACAATAGGATGCAGCACTGAAAGTGCTCGCTCATCTATGCCAAAAAATTTGTAAATTTGGCCAACCAACTGGAAGAGATCAACTTTTAAGCCTATTCCCAAGAAAAGTGATCCAACCGAATGTGGAAATTATAGAACAATATCATTAATATCACACTCAAACAAAATTTTGCTGAAGATCATTCAAAAGTAGCTGCAGCAGTATATGGACAGGGAACTGCCAGAAATTCAAGCTGGATTTAGAAGACGTGGAACCAGAGATATCATTACTGATGTCAGATGGATCCTGGCTGAAAGCAGAGAATACCAGAAAGATGTTTACCTGTGTTTTACGGCCTATGCTAAGGCATTCAACCGTGTGGATCATAACAAATTACGGATTACATTGCGGAGAATGGGAATTCTGGAACAACTTAATTGTGCTCAGGAGTCATCTGTACATGGATCAGGAGGCAGTCATTTCAATAAGGGGAAACTGTGTGGTTTAAAGTCAGGAAAGGTGCATAATGGTTGTAACCTTTCACCATACCTATTCTCTCTGTCTGCTGAGCAAATAATCCAAGAAGCTGGACTATATGAAGAACGGGGCATCACGATTGGAGGAAAATTCATTGACAACCTGCATTATGCAGATGACACAACCTTGCTTGCTGAAAGTAAAGAAGACTTGAAGCACTTACTGATGAAGATCAAAGACCATAGCCTTCAGTATGGATTATACCTCAAGATAAAGAAAACAAATATCCTCAAAACTGGACCAATAAGCAACATCATGATAAACAGAGAAAAAGATTGAGTTTGTCAAGGATTTCATTTTACTTGGATCCACGATCAACACCCATGGAAGCAGCAGTCAAGAAATCAAAAGACACATTGCATTGGGCAAATCAGCTGCAAAAAACTTCTTTTAAATGTTGAAAAGCAAAGATGTCACCTTGAGGACTAAGGTGCACCTGACCCAAGCCATGGTGTTTTTAATCCCCTCATATGCATGCGAAAGCTGGACAACGAATAAGGAAGAATTGACACCTTTGAATTGTGGTGTTGGTGAAGAATATTGAATATGTCATGGACTGCCAAAAGAACGAAATCTGTCTTTGAAGGAGTACAACCAGAATGTTCCTTAGATGCAAGGATGGCGAGACTACGTCTCACATACTCTGGACATGGTATCAGGAAGGACCAGTCTCTAGAGAAGGACATCATGCTTGGTAAAGTAGAGGGTCAGCGAAAAAGAGGAAGACCCTCAACGAGATGGTTTGACACAGTGGCTGCAACAATGGGCACAAGTATAGCAACAACTGTGAGTATGATGCAGGATCGGGCAGTGTTCCATTCTGTTGTGCATGCTGTCACTGTGAGTCAGAATGGACTTGACGGCACCTAACAACAACAATTAGACATCAAATGATACTCATTAAGACTGTGCTTCTTAGTTCAAGTAGATTCATGAGACTAAATGGGCAGCACCCGTCCAGAGGCGAGATAAGAAGGCAGAAAGGGACAGGAGCTGGTTGAATCCAGGGTGGAAAGGAGGAGTGTGTTGTCACATTATAGGGAGAACAACTAGGGTCACATAACAATGTGTGTATAATTTTGTATGAGAAACTAACTTGAGCTGTAAACTTTCACTTAAAGCACAATTTAAAAAAATTAAGTATCTATGTGTTAACATGCAAGAATGCCCCAAATTTGCTAAGTATAAAAAAAGTTTCTAATATTTATAAAACTCAACCTTGATGAAATTAAAAAAAAAACTGTGTGTGTGTGTGTGTGTGTGTGTATGATTTTATATGTGTACACAATAAAAGTCTGGAAGGATATTTACCAAACAGTGGTTACCTCTGGCGAGTGGATGCGGTGAGCAAACTTTAATGTTTTCCTTTGTACGCCCCTTTAATCTCTGAATTAGTTAAAAGAAGCATACATTAATTTTACAATTTAAAAATTTTAATAAAGCTATATACTCCTTGTTCAATATGGCAGAATGACCATATGCATTTATCATCTCCTAAGACATCATCGGAGCCCTGGTGGCACAGTGGTTAAGAGCTATCTATGGCTGTTAACCAAGAGGTCAGCAGTTCAAATCTGCCAACCTCTCCTTGGAAACCCTGTGGGGCAGTTCTATCCTACCCTATAGGGTTGCTATGAGTCGGAATCCACACAACAGCACTGGGTTTGGTTAGGGGCCCTGGTGGCACAATGGTTAAGAGCTATGGCTGCTAACCAAAAAGTCCGCCAGCTGCTCCTTGGAAACCCTATGGGGCAGTTCTACTCTGTCCTACAGAGTCACAATGAGTTGGAATTGACTCGATGGCAACGGGTTGGTTTGTTTAAGACATCATTAGAATTACAGTAGAGGATATAACCCCAAAACAAAGAAGTGAAGGGGTACTTCGACTTATATTTCACAAGTTTCTGGAAGGTAGAAATTAAAGGGGAGAATGTTGACTGAACATGCAAGGTCTGTGGCTGATTATCCAGCCAAATAGCCCAGAAAAACACCAAAGAGAACATAAAAGGTGGACGCTAGGAAAAAGAGCAGTCAGTAAAAGAGGCAGTATGTTTAAGAGCTGGGGGGGGAGAATAAGGATACAATAAAGGCACAGAATGTAAGAAATAAACAAAACAGGGACAATAAGAAATACCAGGAAAAACAAAGGCTGTACGAGGAATTCATAAATCGGATGTAAAGAACTGGTCTGAATTAACACAGGAAGTGGGCTTCAAGAAGACTAGTATTGATTCTGAGCAATAGACAAACTGAGGAAGAAGCTGGATGATGGCAGCGAAGTGGTGAAGGAGGGAGATGTTTCTCCACAGCAAAAACAAAACCAAAAAAAGAGGAAATAGACAGTGGAGAGAAGCAGTGTGCTGTCTCATTAGAGGGACAGCAACTAGGAGTATACAGAAAGGTGTATATAAATTTTTGTATGAGAGACTGACTTGATTTGTAAACTTTCACTTAAAGCACAATAAAAATTAAAAAGAAACACCATCAGGAAAATACAAAATTGTTAAAAAATGCCATTCTCAATAATGAAAGAAACTAAAACATGAAATGATACAGAACAATTGATGGAGTATGAAAAAGGAGAATTTTTTCATACTTGAGGCATGCATTGGTCTCCTTCAAGTGGCACAGAGGTTGTGACATTAAAACTATAAAGAAGAAAATGTAATCGAGGTACAACCCTTGGCTTTACACTGAAAAATATTTATATAATCACAATAGTGTAAACACTATCTTTATTGGTTTTCAACTTTTGCAATCCAACCTAGAGACAAATCACAGGAAACTTAATAATAATTGCAAAGTATAAAGTAAACGTTAAACTTAGCGATGTAAAGGCACAGTATACAGAAGTTGGACAATAGACAGAGCTAGGCGAGGTGGAAGGATGTGTACAGGCACTAATCTAATTTTAGAAAGTGTGGAATCAAGAGGTACTGTCTATAGATGATGGAACAAGAAATAGAGACTTATGTTTCTTACACAAAGGCACAAAGATAACCAACACACAAACAAAAAGATACACATTAGAATGCTTGCCTATGGGGAAGGAAACTAGTGGAACTAAAAATGGTGCATTAGGAGGAGAGAGGGGGACTAAATCCTCATTGATCAGAGCAGGAAGCAGATGATGTCTGGAGCTGGTAAAAGAAGGAAGGACAATTTATGAGCATATTCTTTGGAGAAGCTGGGTTATTGCAACAGCCCCCTCACTGGTCTCCCTACTTCCACCCTTGCCTTCTTTCAGTCTATTATTAACACGGCAGCCAGAGAGATTCTTTTAAAACTTAACTCAGGCTACCCAAGACACAATCATTGGTCTCTATTCGCCTGGAACAGCAGAGGAAGAAGGAGACCCAGGAATTGGAGAAGGAAATGGACTGCACGTTTAATTGCCTCCATTAACTACTACCTCCATTACCATGAGACCAAAAGAAATGGATGGTGCCTGGCTACCGTTACTGAACATTTTGATCAAGGACCCAATAGGTGAATCCTGATCAAAAGAAGGAAAAGTGTGGAACAGAACTTCAAACTCATATGGAAACCAGACTTACTGGATCCATTGATACTGGGGGAACCCACTAGTCTAATGCCCAGAAATGATCTTTAAACTTTGAACCAAAACTACCCCATGAAGCCATTGTTAAACTAAATGAGTTTAGCTCAATTTATGTTTGTCTCAAACATAGCGTTCTTATAAAGAATTATTTATATGAGTGTAAAATGACAGCAGCTAATCTAAAGCACAGATGAGAACTTTAAGGGGCAGAGAGTCGAAATTAACGTGATGAAACAATATGAGTACAGATAAAATATTGACACAATATGAAGTATGTAACCAACGTTATCAAACTGTTCTTGTAGAAATTGTGAATGGATGTATGTTTGGTTGCGTACATTGCCACCAAAAATAAACAAAATATTTTTAGAAGTCTTTAAAAAAAACTTAATTCAGACCATGTCGTGGGTTGAACTGTGTGCTCAGAACATGACCTTATTTGGAATAAGGGTATTTGCAGATATAATTAAGATATGGATCTCAAGATGGGATCTTCCTGGGTGAGGGTGGGCCCTAAATCCAATGACAAGTGTCCTTATAAGAGACAGAAAAGGAGAAGACACGGACAGACAGGGAGAATAAGGCCATGTGAAAATGGAGGCAGAGACTGGAGTGATGTGTCTACAACCCAAGGAATGCCAGGGATTATCAGCAGTCACCAGAAGCTAGGAGAGAAGCATGGAACGGATTCTTCCTCAGAGCCTCCAGAAGGAATCAACCCTGCTGACACCTTGATTTCAAAATTCTGGCCCCTACAACTTCAGTGTCCACACTTCCCCCCAAGAACTCCCTATCTCCTTTCCCTGATTTGTTTTTCTCCATAGAACTTACTGTCTTTTAACACACGACATATTTTAATTACTTATCTTTATTGTTGCTCTCCCTCACTAGAACTTAAGTTCAGTAAGAGCAGGCATTTCCATCTGTTTTGTTCACTGTTCTATCCCCAGAGCCTAGAACAGTGCCTGGCACATGGTAGCTGGTCAATAAATATTTTGTTTGAATGACTGGATAAATGGACAAATGAATGGATGGATGGATATGACAGAAATCATTAGAAAAATCCAAACCAGAAACAGTTAAAAGTGGTAGCCCTCAGAGAATGGGACTACAGATGGGGAGTGGTGGGGCAGGGGACAGTTGCTTTTCATAAGTCCTTCGGTCCTATTTAATTTTTATCCACATTAATGCACTATTTTGATAAATATTTTTTCAATTTAGCTTTTAATAAGGGATTTTACAGAGCAAAAAATGTAGGTTCAGGAAGCTTTACATCAGTGGTTCTCAACTGGGGGCAAAATTGAAGTTAAATTGCCCCCAAGGGGACATTTGGCAATGTCTAGAGCTAGAGACATTATTGGTTGTCACAAGTGAGAGGTGCTCCTAGTATCAGGTGGGTAGAGGCCAGAGGCTCTGCTAAACATCTTACAATGTACAGGACAACTTCCCACAACAAAGAATTATTTGGCCCAGAATGTCGATAGTGGTAAGGTTGAGAAACCCTGTTTTACATAAATGTGTGGATGATAGATCCATAACAAGTTATTAAAGAAAGTTAGGGCTGTTTAGTAAGTAGAGTTAATGTCTGAGAAGAGTATACTGTAGGAAAACCACCATACATACCATCCCACCACTCTTTGGTGTCTCTGTTGAACAAAATCTGGACAGGATGATGGTTCTATGGCAGTGCTAGGCACATAGGAGGCACTTACTAGCTATATATAAACTGACTGACTTCTGTCTATAGATCCTTATACAAGCCTTCACGAAACACAAATGCAAATGAGCCATTCATTCCACATTACCTCACTCTCACTCCATTGCCTCTTCCTGCCAATCCAATTCCTCCCTTCTACTCTCCACAAATCAACACTCAACACTAGATTCTTTCTTTTATCCCTAACCCTGATTCCAAGATTTTTCCCAGACCACAACTCATGCTGGAATGCCTTCTCTGTACCTTCAAGCCAAGTTTTCTTCCTTCTGTCATTTTCACAACACCTGTTTGATGATATCTCCCACTTCTTGGACAAGAGTGAACAATTTCTTACTCATTTCATCCTGCATTAAAAACAAAACCCCTGCCCTGCTCAACCAAAAGCATCTACTTTTTCACATACACACTAAGTAAATATTCAATGTATGGCTCTCTTAGGTATCTTGGTTGCTTGTGTGCCCACAATAAATGTGTCTGTGTTACTGTTATGTCCAGTTAGAAATGGTTCAGACAAATGTCTGGTAGCCTGCTCTTTTTTTTTCTTTTAATTTTGTTGTTGTTGCGAATATACACAGCGAAACATATACCAACTCAACAGTTTCTACATGTACAATTCAGTGACACTGATTACATTCTTCAAATTGTGAAACCATTTCCACCCTCCTTTTCTGAGTTGGCCCTCCCCCATTAATAAAAAATTCACTCACTGTTCCCTAAGGTTCCTATCTACTTTTTCAAGCTGCTGTTGTCACTTTGATCCCATATAGACAGTTCTTAAAAGAGTACAATGCTCAAGGCAGACATTCTTTACCAGTGAAGCTAAACTGTTGTTTGGTTTAAAGAAGACTTCAGGGGATATTTTTTGGTTTAAAGTTTAAGAAGATCATCTCAGGACAAGAGTTTCAGGGGTTCACCTAGCCTCCATGACTCCAGGAAAATCTGAAATTCTATTCTGAATTTTCCCCCTTTTAATCAGGATTCCTCTATAGAACCCTTGATCAAAATGTTCATCAATGGTAGCTGAGCACTATCCAGTTCTTCTGGTCTCATGGCAAAGGTGGCAGTTGTTCATGCAGAGAATTAGCCACACATTCCATGTCTGCCTCCTATTCCTGACTCTCCTTCCTCTGTTGCTTCAGGAGAATGGAGACCAATTGTTGTGCCTTGGATGACAGCTTGCAAACTTTTAAGACCCCAGGCACTACTTAGTGAACTAGGAGGTAGCACAGGAGCACTAAGCACATTATTAAGCCAATTACCTGGAATGTCCCATGAAACCATGACCCTAAACCTCCAAACCACGGAACCAAATCCCATGAGGTGTTTGGTCACACATAAGCAGCCTCAGCAGCTTTTTTTTTTTTTTGATCATTGTTGTAAATATATCTCTCACACAACTTTTGCCAACAGTGGCCTGCTTTTGAAATATGATTTCAGAGGAGAGGTATGAGAAATAAAGAATGGCAGTTACTGTTCCATGCTACTGCTCAGGACATTTGTTTTTACCTCAAAGAGCACCATTTTTGTGCTGCCAGCTACTGAGGGCTTGCCAGGGAAGGGAAAAGCTCCTGTTCCGTAATCAGGACACCATAGAATATCTGTAGAAGGAAACACAAGAAATTGGTAACAATAGTTGACTTCAGGGAAGGGAACAGGAGAACTTGGGGATAAGGAAGGGAGAGAAACTTAATTTTCAGTGTATACTCTTATAACTTGGAAATTTTGCTCCCTGTACATATATTAGCTATAGAAAACATATTAACTAATTTTTATATCAGTGCACTATACAAAACTACAGTATTTGGATCTTTTTATTTCCAACCAACTACAAATGGATATGGAATTATTGCAATTCAAATTTTTGAATTATTGTACATTCAGAACTGAGGGATTAAATATATAGTCTGGAAACCAGCTAGGCTCTGAATCCCATGCTGAGAAAAAGAAAACTAAAAAGAAATTAATACCGACAATGATATGTTCCTTGTTGATAGGCTTGTCTTTAAATTGTCCTGAAATAAGGCAGAGGAAAATTAGCCTAAACTGTAATGTCCACATACCTCACTAAAGCAGCGATTTTAAGGACAACTAAAGGTATAAAAAATGTAATAACAATGGTTTAATTACATTTGAATATATGACAGCTAATTGATTGGCCACGAGATTTAAGCACTCCATGGTACAACTGACAACAAACAAGACCATTCTATTCATGAATAAATCTTTCCCCGCCTTGTTTTAATTTGAATGCAATCATGAAAGAAGGCTTTACTGAGAATTCCTTTTCCTCAAAATTCCCACATATCCCCAGTGACTGCAATAGCAAATATCACAAATTTAATAAAAACCAAAAATGAAACATGGAAACTTCCTTGTCCAAATTGAGCCCCTAATATGGAGTGCTGTCCTTTTTCACCTGACCTGTAAGGCCCTTCTGAACTTGAGGGTACCTACCAAACTTCTGGCCATCCAAGATAAACTGCCTTCATTCTGATATACCTTCTCCTGGCAACTCCAGGAAACTAACTGACTTTAATTCTAATTGATGAACCTCACCCTACTGGCACTTCCCATCACATCTTGCTTCTAATCTCTGAATTCATTTACACAGAAGTTAAACTGAAGATTAATTTCCGAAAGGTGATTTATATTAAAAAGAAAGAAAAGAATGTGCTTCTTAACCCCTCTCTTTTAAATGGGGAAGGAATCGGGCTAAGCTGAATCCCAGCCAGGCTACCTACCTACCTAAACCTTTTCAGTACACTTTCTGCCCCTCTTCTCTCTGAGTTTCTCTTCTGGGTTGAGTAGATATCTCACCTGTTACCACACTTACCTGTGGAAATTTAGTCTCTGCTATTGTAAAAAAAAGTCATCTCTTCACACTTACGAAGTCTGTTCATATTAATGAATAGTCTAATTCATATTAATTGGTTGTGCATGTAGACTGGTTTAACAGTAAAACAGAATTTTTCCTATTTTGTAAATTAGCAGGTAATCCAAGATATATGTGAGGAGCATGTATCTATGTACAGTTGTACAAACATTTAGAACTGGCCAAGAGAAGCAAATGGGTTATATTGGGATTGGTGGGGATGGTGCATAGAATTCACTTGGGGAAGGAAGAAGAAGAACATTAGGGAGGAGTAGGGGAAATTAGCTGGTGGATCAGGAAAGGAGGAACAGCAGCACCCTATATCCACACTCTTTAACGAGGAGAGTGTTGAGTTGCTAGTAAAGTTTTGTACCAAAGCAAACAGATTCCACAGAGTTGAATAGGATACTTTGAATCCCCACTCCCCATAATATCCACTGGGTCGAAGCTGTGCCCGGCATACTGGAATATGAACATTGGCCTAACCTGTCCCATCTTGATTGCAGGCTCACAAGAGAATGGCAACTATGTCCATTTAACTCACTCTGTATGGTATTGTTGGGCAGAGAATCATTTAAATGTTTTGATGATGATCATTTTAGAGAAAAATGGAATACAAATGGCTGCTGACAAGTTTCATTGTGGCCACTTTTATACCCCATTACTAAGGAGATGAATATCTTTCTCTTTCTAAACAAGAGGTAATCACATGTCGAAAGCCTCTTCATCCCTCACTTATTTTGTTAAAATGGTACTCTCATTTATGCTCCATCTTTCCCTCCCTTGGTGTACATTAGTTACTATGGAAATATTGCGATACCATAGTTTGATCATATCAACATTCCCAAGTTCTATCAGAATATGAAACCAATTTATAGCAAGGTGTTGGGGAGGGAATTGTTGCTAAGGGTTATAAATGAATGCAAGACCAAATGACAAACACAGGCCTTACTCAGGCAGCACCACAGAAGGGGTAGGGTTCATCTCATCTGCCCACTCTGTGTACCAGACTCCTGACTACAGTTATCAATGAAGCCTGCTAAGTAAAGACATTTATCCATAGCAACATCAGAATAGGTTCTTTTAACTCAGAACTTTAAACCCCTTAGAGGAACCATTTTAAAAATTAGTCAAGAGTGACAGAACCACACCATGTAAATAATTGTATGTACATTGCTGAACAATTAACTTAATTATGAACAAATACAACACACACATACACACCATATACATCACATACAATGTCCACACTCCAACCACCAAATTAACAAACCTACATGTATCTGTACCTATTCTTCTGTCTTTCCTCCTATTACATGAGGGCCCCCGAAGAACTCAACCGTTTTCATGATTTTGACTATTATCCTTATGCTAAAGACTCCCAAATACATATCTCTATCCCAGATCTTTGTCAGAGCTTCACATTTGCCTGTATGTACCTATTATACATCTCCACCACAATGTCCCACATATAACTAAAGCTGAATTTATCATGCTCCCTCTTGAACTTGATGCCATATTCTTTACCTCAGTTGTGATACCACATCCATCCAATCACTCAAGCTAGAAATCTATAAATCACCTTTGCCTCCTCCCTCTCCCTTATCTACTACATCAAATCAATCACCAAGTCCTGAAAACTTTACCTCCTAAAAATTCCTCAAATCTGTCCCCTCCTCTATATCTCTTTGTTGACATTATCTATTAAATAATGTTATGAGGGATGAGGATTAAGCTCTCTTCCAGCACTCCTACCTCCCATCCACTCCTTCCAATATAGTTATCACACTATTTTTCTTTCTTCTAATGTTTATCTTTCTAATCTTACTATGCTTAAACTTATATTTCTTGTTTGATCAACCATAGATAGTATCTCTTAACTGCCCACTTTGTAAGATTAAGATGTTACTGTCTTCTCCTTCTCTCCACGTCTCCTCACCTCTATCTCCCAATCTATGTCCATTTCTCCACACCTTTATCTGTACCCTTGTCTAAGCCATCATCTTATCAAGCCACTTAACGGGTCTCTCTAATTCCATTCTTCCTCCCCCCACACACACACCCCTTAATTCTCCAAGCAACATCCAGAGTGATCTTTTATTCACATAATCAATTTCTGATTCTGGCAAAGGCATACTAACTTGTTTCAGACCAACCATCCCACTGAGATCAGCGATAAAAGCTGGGTAACACATAAAAATATTTGTTTGATAAGACCGGAGAGCCACCAACGTAGCAGGGAATTGAGGAGCCAACACTCCAGAGAGAAGAGAAATGTAGAATAGGGAAATTAGCCAGACATCTGGCTGCACTTACGCTTTTCAGGCATTTTCCAGTTTGAAAGTTGTGGATGAAAAGTTAAGAACATGAGCAGAAAACAATGGCTGAGAGCCTGAGAAGCTGAGCAGAACTTTCAGAAGTTTCATGGAACTTAGAGGAGGAAAATGGAGTTCAAGGCCCATGAAGGACAAAGAGCCCTGCTAAAGATCACAGAATTTCAGCTGGGGCATCCCCACAACCCCCTAAGGGCTATACCATAAAATACAAGGAAACAGGAAATCAGTCACCTCTCATAAAGACTGAAGTCCAGGTTCAATCTCTACTCAGATTAAGGTGATCTGTCTCTACTTTGGAGCCCCGGTGGCACAGTGGTTAAGAGTTCAGATGCTGACCAAAAGGTAGGCAGTTGGAATTCATCAGCAGCTCCTTGGAAACCCTATGGGGCAGTTCTATCCTGTCCCATAGGGTCACTATGAGTCAGAATCAACTTGACAGCGATGGGTTTGGTTTTGGGGGTTTTTTATCCCTACTTTCAGTACCTGACAGAATAAAAATTAAATCCTCTCTGCAGAAGACAGCATCACCCAGCACCTTAACTTATCTTTTCAATTTTTATATAGTGCCCAACATTCAATCAATAATGAGCCATGCAAAAAGACACCCATTAACTGAAAATCAAGAGAAAAATAGACAATAGCTACAAATCAACAGAAGATTCAGATAATGAAGTTCTCAGAGATAGATTTTAAAATAATCATAATTAATATATTCATGAAATTAAATGACATAAAGGAGAATTTCAGCAATGGAATATTGGCTACATACAGGAGGACTGATCAGATAAGTAAATATTTTAAGGAAATCTGGAGCCAGGTTTCTCACTGTTAGTCCACTGACGGGGCCTGAAGTAGTAAAATCCTAGTAACAATAAGGATACCTAGTGCCCAAATTTTGGTTTCTAAACACCATTCACTACTAAAAGGAACTAGAGCTCCTTAGAGAAAAGGCTAATACCAGGGCTGGGGCAGGGAAACTACCTGGAACTACTTTTTGTGCCTAAAAGTAAAGAAGTGCTCAAAGAATGATGGGAAAATGTCAGAAAGACACAAAAGTCAGGTTAAAGGGGCTCCCACTTACTAAATTTGAGTATCACAATAAATAGTGATAGTAACAGATTAAAACCCACTGAATAAAATAAGAAGCCATGAGTCCATACTGATATAAATAAATGAATGAATAAAGCAGAAGTTTGATGAGGAACTGGATGCATGTATATATAGTTTGAAAGTATCTTCCCACAAAATACTTAGGTATTAATTGCAAAGGGAAAAAGAGTAACTTTTACAGAGAAGAAGCCTGGTAGACACTATCTTAATCAAATGTTCGAAGAGAACATCTTCAGTAGTACAACACATTGAAATCACGTGCCCCCAGAGAGAATGCAATGAAAGAAAAAAAGCATCACTTCTGTGGTATTCCTGCCAAAAATTCATAACCTGAACATAATCATGAGAAAACATTAAATAAACCCAAAGTAATTGGACAGTAATCTTCAAGTGTCAAGGTCATGGAAGTCAAGGAAAGACAGAGGAACTGCTGCAGATTGAAGAAGACTAAATAGACACCATAATCAAATGCAATGCAATGGTTCAGAATTGGATTCGTTGGCTATAAAGGACATTATTGGGAAAACTGGCAAAATTTGAACAGGATCTGAGGATTGGGTAGGAATGATGCATCAATAAGGAGCCCTAGTGGTGCAGTGGTTAAGTGCTCAGCTGCTAACTGAAACGTTGGCAGTTGGAACCTACCCAGCAGCTCCACTGGAGAAAAGGCCTGGTGATCTGTTTTCATAAAGATTAAAAAGAGTACAGCCTAGAAAACCCTATGGGTAGTTCTACTCTTTCATGTTGGGTTGCTGTGAGTCAAAAATCAACTTGATGGCACTTCATAACAACAACAATGCATAAATGTTCATTTTCTGATGTTGGTGGTTATACTGTAGTTTTGTAAGGGAATGTTCTTGTTTTTTAGGAAATGCACATGGAAGAATTTGGAAATGATAGGGCACCATGTCAGCAACTTACTCATAAACGGTTCAGAGGGAAAAAGTACTTTGTAGTTACAGCTTTTTTGAAGGTTTGAGATTGTTTTGAGATAAAATGTCTTGTGGAGTTTAACATACATAATGAATTCATGACAACGACAGTTCAATTTACAGGGGAATAAACTGAGTTAAACTGTTGAAAGGTCTTTACACTCAGCAGTGTTAAAAGTACTAATTTAAGGTAGGCTTCAACGAGCCCTGGTGACACAAACGGTTAAGTGCTTGGCTGCTCACTGACAGGTTGATGTTTCAAACCCACCCAGCGGCTCTGCAGGAGAAAGACCTGGTGATCTGCTTCCATAAAAATTACACCCAAGAAAGCCCTGTGGGGTGGTTCTGCTCCATCACATGGGATTGGAATGAGTCTAAATCAACTAAATGACGCCTAATAACAAGAAGGTAAGTTTTAGTCAGTCAAGAATGCATGTCGTAATTTTTAGATTAACAACTAAAAGAATAAAACATATTGCTAATAAATTAAAAGAAGGAAAATAAGATAATAAAAAAACACTTAGCTAGTGACTCACAAAGGGAAAAATAGTAACTTTACAGTGAGGAAACCTGGAAGACACCACCTTAATCAAGGTTAATATGACTAGTGATAAATCATGTGAATAGCACGTACCCAATGATTCCTGTGTATTCCATCCAGCGAGGTCCATGTGTATAGTCGCTGTTTAGGTTGTTGAAAAAAGGTATTTGCAATGAAGAAGTCCTTGGTCTTGTAATATTCTACTGTGTGATCTCCAGCATCATTTATATCACCAAGGCCATATTTTCCACCTACCGATCCTTCTTCTTTGTTTCCAACTTTTGCATTCCAATTATCAGTAATTATCAATGCATCCTGATTGCATGTTTCATCAATTTCAGCCTGCAGAAGTTAGTAAAAATATTCAATTTCTTCATCTTTGGTCTTTGTGGTCAGTCAGTGCATAAATTTGAATAATAGTGATATTAACCGATCTTCCCTGTAGGTGTATGGATATTATTCTATCACTGACAATGTTGTACTTCTGGATAGATCCTGAAATGTTCTTTTTGATGAAGAATGCAATGCCACTTGTCTTGGTCATCTAGTGCTGCTATAACAGAAATATCACAAGTGGATGGCTTTAACAATACCAAAAAAAGCCAAACCCAGTGCCGTTGAGTCGATTCCGACTCGTAGTGACCCTATAGGACAGAGTAGAACTGCCCCATAGAGTTTCCAATGAGCGCCTGGCAGATTTGAACTGCCAACCCTTTGGTTAGCAGCTATAGCACTTAACCACTATGCCACCGGGGTTTCCAGCTTTAACAAAGAGAAGTTTATTCTCTCACAGTCCAGTAGGCTAGAAATCCGAATTCAGGGGGCCAACTCCAAGGGCAGGCTTTCTCTCTCTGTTGGCTCTAGAGGCAGTTCTTTGTCATCAGTCTTCCCTTGGTCTGGGAGCATCTCAGCACAGGAACCTCAGATCCAAAGGATGCGCTCTGCTCCTTGACACTGCTTTCTTGGTGGTATGAGGTTCCCACATCTCTCTACACGCTCCTCTCTTTTACGTCTCAAAAGAGATTGGCTTAAGAGACTACCTAATCTTGTAGACCTCATCAATATACCAGCCACTAATCCATCTTATTACATCCTAGTGATAGGATTTACAACATACAAGGAAATCACATCAGAAAATAAAATGGTAGACAATCATGCAAGGGAATCATGACCTAGCCAAGTTGAGAGATATTTTGGGGGGACACAATTCAATCCATGACACCATTCCTCGTCAATTTGTCATTCCTGGCCTAGTAGACCATACAATTGTCCGATTCAAAAATGGCCAATAACAGTCCATTTGTTGTTGCTGTTGTTGTTGTTAGGTGCCGTTGAGTTGGTTCCGACTCATAGCAACTCTATGCACAACAGAACGAAACACTGCCTGGTCCTGAGCCATCCTTACAATTGTTACGCTTGAGCTCATTGTTGCAGCCACTGTCAATCCACCTCGCTGAGGGTCTTCCTCTTTTCCGCTGACCCTGCACCCTGCCAAGCATGATGTCCTTCTCCAAGGACTGATCCCTCCTGAAAACATGTCCAATGTATGTAAGACGCAGTCTCGCCATCCTTGCTTCTAAGGAGCGTTCTGCTTGTACTTCTTCCAAGACAGATTTGTTCGTCCTTTTGGCAGTCCATGGGATATCCAATATTCTTGCCCAACACCACAATTCAAAGGCGTCAATTCTTCTTCGGTCTTCCTTATTCATTGTCCAGCTTTCACATGCGTATGATGCAATTGAAAATACCATAGCTCGGGTCAGGCACACCTTAGTCTTCAAGGCGACATCTTTGCTCTTCAACACTTTAAAGAGGTCCTTTGCAGCAGCAGATTTACCCAATGCAATGCATCTTTTGATTTCTTGATTGCTGCTTCCATGGCTGTTGATTGTAGATCCAAGTAAAATGAAATCCTTGACAACTTCAATCTTTCCTCCCTTTATCATGATGTTGCTCATTGGTCCAGTTCTGAGGATTTTTGTTTTCTTTGAGTTGAGGTGCAATCCGTACTGAAGGCTGTGGTCTTTGATCTTCATTAGTAAGTGCTTCAAGTCCTCTTCACTTTCAGCAAGCAAGGTTGTGTCATCTGCATAACAAAGCTTGTTAATGAGTCTTCCTCCAATCCTGATGCCCCATTCTTCTTCATATAGTCCAGTGTACAGACTGAATAGGTATGCTGAAAGAATACAACCCTGACGCACACCTTTCTTGACTTTAAACCACTCAGCATCCCCTTGTTCTGTCCAAACAACTGCCTCTTGATCTACGTAAAGGTTCCTCATGAGCACAATTAAGTGTTCTGGAATTCCCATCCTTCGCAATGTTATCCATAATTTATTATGATCCACACAGTTGAATGCCTTCGCATAGTCGATAAAACACAGGTAAGCATCCTTCTGGTATTCTCTGTTTTCAGCCAGGATCCATCTGACAGCAATGATATCCCTGGTTCCAAGTCTTCTTCTGAAACCGGCCTGAATTTCTGGCAGTTTCCTGTCAATATACTGCTGCAGCCGTTTTTGAATGATCTTCAGCAAAATTTTGCTTGAGTGTGATATTAAGGATATTGTTCTATAATTTCCACATTCGGTTGGATCACCTTTCTTGGGAATAGGCATAAACATAGATCTCTTCCAGTCAGTTGGCCAGGAAGCTGTCTTCCATATTTCTTGGCATAGATGAGTGAGCACCTCCAGTGCTGCATCTGTTTGTTGAAACATCTCAATTGATAGTCCATCAATTCCTGGAGACTTGTTTTTCGCCAATGCCTTCAGGGCAGCTTGGGCTTCTTCCTTCAGTACCATCAGTTCCTGATCATATGCCACCTCTTGAAATGGTTGAACATCGACTAATTCTTTTTGGTATAATGACTCTGTGTACTCTTTCCGTCTTCTTTTGACGCTTCCTGCGTCGTTTAATATTTTCCCCATAGAATCCTTCACTCTTGCAACTCGAGGCTTGAATTTTTTCTTCAGTTCTTTCAGCTTGAGAAACGCCGAGTGTGCTCTTCCCTTTTGGTTTTCCATCTCCAGCTCTTTGCACATGTCATTATAATACTTTACTTTGTCTTCTCGAGATGCCCTTTGAAATCTTCTGTTCAGTTCTTTTACTTCATCAATTCTTTCTTTTGCTTTAGCTGCTCGACGCTCAAGACCAAGTTTCAGAGTCTCCTCTGATATCCATCTTGGTCTTTTCTTTCCTGTCTTTTCAATGACCTCTTGCTTTCTTCATGTATGATGTCCTTGATGTCATTCCACAACTCATCTGGTCTTCGGTCACTAGTGTTCAATGCATCAAATCTATTCTTCAGATGGTCTCTAAATTCAGGTGGGATGTACTCAAGGTCATATTTTGGCTCTCGTGGACTTGCTCTGATTTTCTTCAGTTTCAGCTTGAACTTGCATATGAGCAATTGATGGTCTGTTCCACAGTCAGCCCCAGCCTTGTTCTGACTGATGATATCGAGCTTTTCCATTGTCTCTTTCCACAGATGTAGTCAATTTGATTTCTGTGTGCTCCATCTGGCGAGGTCCATGTATATAGTCACGGTTTATGTTGGTGAAAGAAGGTATTTGCAATGAAGAAGTCATTGGTCTTGCAAAATTGTATCATTCGATCTCCGGTATTGTTTCTATCACCAAGGCCATATTTTCCAACTACTGATCCTTCTTCTTTGTTTCCATCTTTCACATTCCAATCACCAGTAATTATCAATGCATCTTGATTGCATGTTCGATCAATTTTATACTGCAGCAGCTGATAAAAATCTTCTATTTCTTCATCTTTGGCCCTAATGGTTGGTGTGTAAATTTGAATAATAGTCGTATTAACTGGTCTTCCTTGTAGGCATATGGATATTATCCTATCGCTGACAGCGTTGTACTTCAGGATAGATCTTGAAACATTCTTTTTGATGATGAAAGCAACACCATTCCTCTTCAAGCTGTCATTCCCAGCATAGTAGACTATATGATTGTCCGATTCGAAATGGCCAATACCAGTCCATTTCGGCTCACTAATTTCTAGGATGTCGATGTTTATGCATATGACATAGCAACAGAACACTGTCTGATATAGTGCTGGAAGGACAGCCCCCCAGGTTGGAAGGCACTCAAAAGATGACTGGGGAAGAGCTGCCTCCTCAAAGTAGAGTTGACCTTAATGACATGAATGGAATAAAGCTTTCAGGACCTTCATTCGCTGATGTGGCATGACTCAAAACGAGAAGAAACAGCTGAAAACACCCATTAATAACCAGAACCTGGAATGTACAAAGTATGAATCTAGGAGAATTGGAAATCATCAAAAATGAAATGGAACAGTCCATTACAGCTCACTAATGCCTAGGATATTGATCTTTACACAACTTCCAATTTTCTCAGTGTTCCGCCACGATTCATAACGTTCTCACTCACTAATTGGTTTTAGAAGAAGACTGCTGGGTCCTTCTTCCTAGTCTGGAAGCTCAGCTGAAACTTGTCCACCATGGGTGACCCTGCTGGTATTTGAATACTGGTGGCATAGCTTCCAGCATCACAGCAAAACACAAGCCCCTACAGTATGACAAACTGACAGATGTGTGGGGGAAATCTATCCAATCTGTCTTGGAAGAAGTACAACCAGAATGTTTCTTGGAAGCAAGGATGGCGAGACTGCATCTCACATACTTTGGACATGTTGTCAGGAGGGATCAGCGCCTGCAGAAGGACATCATGCTTGGTTAAGTAGAGGATCAGCAAAAAACAGGAAGACCCTCAATGAGATGGACTGCCACAGCGGCTGCAACAATGGGCTCAAGCATAGCAACAATTGTGAGGATGGCAGCGTTTCACTCTGTTGTGCATGGGGTTGCTATGAGTTGGAACCAACTTGATGGCACCTAACAACAACAATTTTCCTAGACTCATACTGCATACGTTCCACTTTCCAATTATTAATGGATGTTTGTAGCTGTTTCTTCTCATTTTGAGTCATACCATGCCAGCAAATGAAGGTCCTCAAAGCTTGACTCCATCCACATCATTCAGGTTGACTCTGAGGAGGCAGCTCTGCCCCAGATGCATTTTGAGTGCCTTCCAACCTAAAGGGTTCATCTTCTGGCACTATATCAGACAATGTTCTGCTGCTATTCATAAGGTATTCACCGGCTAATTTTTTTCAGAAGTAGACCGTCAGGTCCTTCTTCCTAATCTTAGCCTGGAAGTTCATCTGACTACATCTATGGCAAGAGATGATGAAAAAGCTCAATGTCATTAGTCAGAACAAGGCCAGGGGCTGAGTGCAGAACAGACCATCAATTGCTCATTACGAGTTCAAGTTGAAGCTGAAGAAATTAGAACAAATCCACAAGAGCAAAAGTAGTACCTTGAGTATACCCCACCTGAATTTAGAGACCATCTTAAGAACAGACTTGACACATTGAACACTAATGACAGAAGATCAGACAAGTTGTGGAATGACATCAAGGACATTCTACTTGAAGAAAGAAAACTGTCATTAAAAAACAGGAAAGAGGAGGTGGGGCCAAGAATGCAGAGTAGTCAGACACTTCCTGTGTTCTCTCTTACAACAAACAAATGAAAAAACAAGTGAATTGATTATATATGACAATCTAGGAACCCTGAACATAAAAGACAAAGTTCAGGAGTCAGACTGAGTGGCAGGGGGAGGGACAGACGGGTCAGAAGCAGTGAGGCGCTACAAGACCTGACCTGACCAGCACCAGCACCCTGCAGGCTGGATCGGCTGGCATGCACGGTGAGGCAAGCAGTGGCACTCAGGACACCTTTTCCACATCAGAAGAGACCATGCGGCGGAAAGTCTGGTCAAGCCTCCAGAACCAGCAAGAAATGGCACTCAATCAGTAAAATGTAAGTACAAGTGTCTAACTTACCACACGGATCCAAAAAAAAAACCTTTTGGGAAGTGTCTCTGTCCCATTTACTTGCCCCCTCTCCCTCTGCTCTGAGTCCCGGTCTGGCTTCAGTGATTGCTGCGCTCCCTGGGCCGGAAGTAGGACCCGTCACATGCCCTGAGCCATTCTCCCTGCTTTGAAGAGGGAACAAATTAACAAACAAAAGTAATCTGCCAGTTACCCTGAGCTGGGAACTCAGGACAGGCACAATCCCTTTCCCTAAGCACAGGCATAAGGGGTCCATGGACTTTGAATGCCTTTCACCTCTGCATAGAGCTGTGTGGGCCCATTTCAACAGCATAGGCCCTCATTAGCACAGTATAACAGAGTACATACCTGAAGTCTATTTTCATCTGTATCCGCTATAAGGGGGAGTGGCAAATTCGTGTCATTTGATACCACCCTGCTCATTAAGCAGGGTCCTCACCTACCCACATCGGGGGCCTGAGTACTGGTGGCTCCACCCAGTCCACTGAGCCACCTGCGACAGGGGTCCAAGAATAAGTGGTGACTCTTAGTCCTTCCAGCCAACAGTACTGGGTGCCCATAGTCTGGCTGCAAAACCCACCTACATATGTGCTCTAGGAAATAGGGACATGCCTTCCGTCCAGACACTCAGGGGCAGCAGTCAGCCCACTGCCTTCATCAGCACATGACCCTCTACTGCAGCCAGATACCTGTGCCTACTCTAATGATCCCTGCTTGTCTAGGGCTGTAGGGGAGAGCCTGCACCATACACTCAGTGACTGATAACCTGAACACCTGAGCAGAAATCACACAAGGAAAGTAAATAAACTCCTGGGCTCACATACCTAGCAACAGCTCTAGCTACCTGGAGACAGGACGTGAGACATTCAAAGATGCCAACAATCAAACTAGCTGGCACAACTAGCCTATTTGGTCATATCAAAACAAAACAAAACAAGAAGCTATGACACAGTAAGAAAACACAAAATAAACAAATATAATAACTTATTGATGGCTCGGAGACAACAGTCGATATCAAATTACGTAAAGAGGCAGACCATGATGGCTTCAGCGAGCCACCAAAACAAAGAATCAAGAAGCATCCCGGAGGAAGATAACTTCTTGGAATTACCAAAGGTAGACTTCAAAAGACTAATATACAGAACTCTTCAAGAGATCAGGAAGGATATCAGGCAAAATCCAGAACAAGCCAAGGAATACACAGACGAAGCAAGAGAAGAATTTAAGATGTTTATACAAGAGCATAAGGACAAATTCAACAGGCTACAAGAATCCATAGAGAGACAGCAAACAGAAATCCAAAAGATTAACAGTAAAATTTCAGAATTAGACAACTCAATAGAAAGTCATAGGAGCAGAATTGAGGTAATGAAAGTCAGAATTAGTGAGACTAAAGACAAAGCACTTGACACCAATTTATTTGAGGAAAAATCAGGTAAAAGAATTTACAAAAATGAAGAAACCTTAAGAATTATGTGGGACTCTAACAAGAGGAATAACCTAGGAGTGGTTGGAGTACCAGAACAGGGGGGTTAACAGAGAATACCGAGAGAATTGTTAAAGATTTGTTTGCAGAAAACATCCCTGATATCATGAAAGATGAGAAGATATCTATCCAAGAAGCTCATCAAACTCCACACAAGGTAGATCCCAAAAGAAAGTCCCCAAGACATATTATAATCAAACTTGCCAAAACCAAAGATAAGGAGAGAATTTTAAGAGCAGCTAGGGATAAAAGAAAAATCACCTACAAAGAAGAGTCTATAACACTAATCTCTGACTACTCAGCAGAAACCCTGCAGGCAAGAAGGCAATGGGATGACATATATAAGGCCTTGAAGGAAAAAAACTGCCAGTCAAAAATTATATATTCAGCAAAACTGCATCTCAAATATGATGGTGGAATTAGGGTATTTCAGATAAACAGAAGTTTAGCAAATTTGTAAAAACCAAACCACAATTACAATAAATACTAAAGGGAGTCCTCTGGTTAGAAAGTCTATAATATCAGGTAATAACCCGAGACCAGAACACAGGACAGAGCAACAAGATATCAACCCAGATAGGGAAGTCACAAAAATAAATCAAAGCTAAAACACTGAAAATAGGGAAACAGAGATGTAATACACAAAGGACGACAACATTAAAACAAAAAAGAGGGACTAAAAAATGTAGCCATAGATCTTTCATACGGAGAGGAAGTTAAGACGATATAAGGAAATAAAAGATTGGTTTAAACTTAGAAAAACAGGGGTAAAGATTAAGGTAACCACAAAGGAAACTAACAATCCTACACATCAAAATAAAGACACAAGAAAAACATAAAGACTCAGCAAATACAAAATCAACAACAATGAAAAAGATGAAAAGAAAATACCTAAAGAAAAATGATTCAGCACAGAAAATTAAGTGGAACAAAGAAACTGTCAACAAGACACACAAAAAAATGACAGCATTAAACTCACACCTATCAATAATTACACTGAATATAAATGGAATAAATGCACCGATAAAGAGACAGAGAGTGGCAGAATGGATTAAAAAAAAACATGATCCGTCTATATGCTGCATACAAGAGACACACCTTAGACTTAGAGACACAAATGAACTAAAACTCAAAGGATGGAAAATAATATATCAAGCAAGCAACATCAAAAAGAGCAGGAGTGGCAATATTAATCTCTGACAAAATAGACTTTAAAGCAAAATCCACCACAAAGGATAATGAAGAACACTACATAATGATTAAAGGGTCAATACACCAGGAGGACATAACTATAATAAATATTTGCACAACCAACAACTGAGCTCCCAAATACATAAAACAAACTCAAATAGCATTGAAAAGAGAAATAGCTCCACAATAATAGTAGGAGACTTCAATACACCACTTTTTGTGAAGGACAGAACATCCAGAAAGAAGCTCAGTAAAGACACAGAAGACCTAAATGCCACAATCAGTCAACTTGATCTCACAGACATATACAGAATACTCCATCCACCAGCAGCCAAGTATACTTTCTTTTCCGACACACAGAATAGACCACATATCAGACCACAAAACAAGTCTTAACAGAATCCAAAACACCGAAATATTACAAAGCATCTTTTCTGACCATAAGGCCATAAAAGTAGAAATCAGTAACAGAAAAACCAGGGAAAAGAAATCAAACACTTGGAAACTGAGCAATGCTCTGTTCAAAAACAACTGGGTTATAGAAGAAATTAAGGAGAGAATAAAGAAATTCACAGAATCAAACGTGAATGAAAACACATCCTACCAGAACCTCTGGGACACAGCAAAAGCAGTGGTCAGAGGTCAATTTATAACAATAAATACACACATTCAAAAAGAAGAAAGGACCAAAATCAAAGTATTATCCCTACAACTCGAACAAGTAGAAAGAGAGCAACAAAAGAAACCCTCAGGCCCCAGAAGAAAGCAAATAATAAAAATTAGAGCAGAATTAATGAAATAGAAAACAGAAAAACAATTGAAAGAGTTAACAAGACCAAATGCTGGTTCTCTGAAAAGATCAACAAAATTGAAAACCACTGGCCAAAATGACTAAAGAAAAACTCCAGAGGAAGCAAATAACCCATATAAGACATGAGATGGTCAATATCAGAACAGACCCAACTGAAATTAAAAGAATCATAACAGAATACTATGAAAAATTGTACTCCAGAAAATTTGAAAACCTAGAGGAAATGGACAAATTTCTAGAAACACACTACCTACCTAAACTAACACAAACATAGGTAGAACAACTAAATAAAACCATAACAATAGAAGAGATTGAAAAGATAATTTAAAAACTCCCAACAACAACAAAAAAGCCCTGACGGCTTCACTGGAGAATTTTACCAAAAAACTTTCAGAGAAGAGTTAACACCACTACTACTAAAGGTATTTCAGAGCATAGAAAAGGATGGAATACTCCCAAACTCATTCTATGAAGCCAACATAACCCTGATTCCAAAACCAGGTAAAGGCATCACAAAAAAAAAAAAAATACAGACCAATATCCCTCATGAACATAGATGCAAAAATCCTCAACAAAATTAATTCACCGCGACCAAGTGGGATTCATAACAGGTATGCAGGGATTAGCAAAATAATCAACGTAATCCATCACATACATAAAACAAAATACAAGAACCACATGAGCTTATCAATTGATGCAGGAAAGGCATTTAACAAAGTCCAACACCCATTCGTGATAAAAACTCTTAGCAAAATAGGAATAGAAGGAAAATTCCTCAACAAAATAAAGGGCATTTACAAAAAGCCAATGGCCAACATTATCCTAAATGGAGAGAGTCTGAAGCCAACACATAGACCAATGGAACAGAATTGAGAATCCAGACATAAATCCACCCACATATGAGCAGCTGATATTTGACAAAGGCCCAAAGTCAGATAAATGTGGAAAAGATAGTAAGTTTAACAAATGTTGCTGGCATAACTGGATATCCATCTGCAAAAAAATGAAACAAGACCCATACCTCACACCATACACAAAAACTAACTCAAAATGGATCAAAGACCTAAATATAAAATCTAAAATGGTAAAGATCATGGAAGAAAAAATAGGGGCAACGCTAGGAGCCCTAATACATGGCATAAACAGAGTACAAAACATAATAACAATGCACAAACACCAGAAGAGAAACTAGGTAACTGGGAGCTCCTAAAAATCAAACACTATGCTCATCAAAAGACTTCACGAAAAGAGTAAAAAGACAACCTACAGACTGGCAAAAAAATTTTAGCTACAACATATCCAATCAGGGTCTAATCTCTAACATCTACATGATACTCCAAAATGTCAACAACAAAAAGACAAATAACCCAATTAAAAAAGGGCAAAGGATATGAACAGGCACTTCACCAAAGAAGACATTCAGGTGGCTAATACATGAGGAAATGCTCACAATCGTTAGCCATTAGAGAAATTCAAATCAAACCTACAATGAGATACCATCTCACCCCAGCAAGGTTAGCATTAAACGAAAACACACAAAATAATAAATGTTAGAGAGGTTGTGGAGAGACCGTAACACTTACACACTGCTGGTGGGAATGTAAAATGGTACAACCACTTTGGGAATCGATTTAGCGCTTCCTTAAAAAGCTAGAAATAGAACTACCATACCATCTAGCAATATCACTCCTTGGAATATATCCTAGAGAAATAAAAGCCATCACACGAATAGATATATGCACACCCATGTTCATTGCAGCACTGTTCACAGTAGCAAGAAGACGGAAACGACCTAGGTGATCATCAACGGACGATTGGGTAAACAAATTATGGTGTATTCACATGACGGAATTCTACACAATGATAAAGAGCAATGATGAATCCTCGAAACATCTCATAATGTGGATGAATCTGGAAGGCTTTATGATGAGTGAAATTAGTCAGTCACAAAAGGACAAATATTGTATGAGACCACTATTATAAGAACTCAAGAAAAGGTTTAAACACAGAAGAAAACATTCCTTAATGGCTATGAGGGTGGGGTGGGAGGGAGAGGGGAATTCACTAACTAGATAGTAGACAAGAATTATCTTAGGTTAAGGGAAGGACAACACACAATATAGGAGAAATTAGCACCACTGAACTAAACCAAAAGCTAAGAAGTTTCCTGAAGACAACCAAACACTTTGACGAACAGTGTGGCAGGGGCAGAGGTCTGGAGGCCATGGTTTCAGAGGACATCTAGGTCAACTGGCATAACAAAGTTTATTAAGAAACTGTTCTGCATCCCACTTTGATGAGTGTTGTCTGGGGTCTTAAAAGCTAGCAAATGGCCCTCTAAGATGCATCAGTTGGTCCCAACCCACCTGGACCAAAGGAGAATGAAGAACTCCAAAGACACAAGGAATATATTAGCCCGAGACACAAAAGGGGCCACATAAACCAGAGACTCCATCAGCCTGAGACCAGAAGAACTAGATGGTGCCCAGCTACCATCAATGATGCCCTGACAGGGAACACAACAGAGAGTCCCTGACAGAGCAGGAGAAAAGTGGGGTGCAGAACTCAAATTCATGTAAAAAGACCAGACTTAACGGTCTGACTGAGACTGGAGGAACCCAAGAAGATATGGCCCCTGGACTCTCTGTTAACCCAGAACTAAAACTACTCCCTAAGCCACCCCTTCAGACAAAGAATAGACTGGACTATAAGACATAAAATGATACTCGTGAAGAGTGTGCTTCTTAGTTCAAGTAGATAAAAAAAAAAAATAGATACATGAGACTAAATGGGCAGCTCCTGTCCAGAGGCAAGATGAGTAGGCAGAAAGAGACAGGAGCTGGTCGAATAGACACGGGAAATCTGGGGTAGAAAGGAGGGATGTGCGGTCACATTATAGGGATAGCAACTAGGGTCACATAAGAATGTGTGTATAAAATTTTGTAGGAGAAAATAACTTGAGCTGTAAACTTTCACCTAAAGCACACACAAAAAAAAAGAGCAGGAAAGAAAGAAAAGACCAAAATGGATGTTAGAAGAGACTCTGAAATTTGCTTTTGAACACTGAGTAGCTAAAGCAAACGGAAGAGATGATGAAGTAAAAGAGATGAGCTGAAGGTTTCAAAGGGCGCTCGAGAAGACAAAGTAAACTATTATAATGACATGTGCAAAGACTTGGAGTTAGAAAACCAAAAGGGAAGAACACGCTCAGCATTTCTCAAGCTGAAAGAACTGAAGAAAAAATTCAAGCCTCGAGTTGCAAGAGTGAAGGATTCTATGGGCAAAATATTAAACGACGTAGGAAGCATCAAAAGAAGATGGAAGGAATACACAGAGTCACTGTACCAAAAAGAATTGGTCAATGTTCAATCATTTCAGGAGGTAGCATATGCTCAAGAACCAATGATACTGAAGAAAAAAGTCCAAGCTGCACTGAAAACATTGTCAAAAAACAAGGCTCTAGGAATTGATGGAATACCAATTGAGATGTTTCAACAAACAGATGCAGCGCTGTAAGTGCTCGCTCATCTATGCCAAGAAATTTGGAAGACAGCTATCTGGCCAACTGACTGGAAGAGATCTATATTTGTGCCTATTCCAAAGAAAGGTGATCCAAGAGAATGCAAAAATTATCGAACGATATCATTAATATCAAACACAAGTAAAATTTTGCTGAAGATCATTCAAAAGTGATTGCAGTACATCAGCAGGCAAATGCCAGAAATTCAAGCCAGATTCAGAAGAGGACATGGAACCAGGGATATCATTGCTGAT
This sequence comes from Loxodonta africana, assembly GCF_030014295.1. Lineage (NCBI taxonomy): Eukaryota > Metazoa > Chordata > Mammalia > Proboscidea > Elephantidae > Loxodonta > Loxodonta africana. The sequence goes on from NC_087369.1 coordinate 151,988,756, forward strand.
GTCAGATGGATCATGGCTGAAAGCAGAGAACAGCAGATGTTTACCTGTTTTGACTACGCAAAGGTATTTGACTGTGTGGATCATAACAAACCATGGATAACATTTCAAAGAATGGGCATTCCAGAGCACTTAACTGTGCTCATGAGGAACCTACACATAGATCAGGATGCAGTAGTTCAAACACAACAAGGGGATACTGAGTGGTTTAATGTCAGGAAAGGAGTGGGTCAGGGTTGTAGTCTTTCATCATACTTATTCAATCTGTATGCTAAGCAAATAATCCAAGAAACTGGACTATATGAAGAAGAACAGGGCATCAGGATTGGAGGAAGACTCATTAACAACCTGCACTGGGCAGATGATACAACCTTGCTTGCTGAAAGTGAAGAGGACTTGAAGCATTTACTGATGAAGATCAAAGACTACAGCCTTCAGTATGGATTACACCTCGACATAAAGAAAACAAAATCCTCACAACTGGACCGATAAGCAACATCATGATAAACGCAGAAAAGGATTTCATTTTACTTGGATCCACAATCAACTCTCATGGAAACAGCAGTCAAGAAATCAAACGATGCATAGCATTCTGCAAATCTGCTGCAAAAGATCTCTTTAAAGTGTTCAAAAGCAAAGATGTCACTTTAAGGACTAAGGTGCTACTGGCCAAAGCCATGGTGTTTCCAATGGCCTCATATGCATGTCAAAGCTGGACAATGAATAAGGAGGACCCAAGAAGAGCTGACGCCTTTGAATTATGGTGTTAGGGAAGAATATTGAATATACCCTAAACTGCCAGAAGAACGAACAAATCTGTCTTGGAAGAAGTACAGCTAGAATGCTCCTTACAAGCAAGGATAGAGAGATTTTGTCTCACAAACTTTGGACATGTTATCGAGAGGGATCAGTCCCTGGAGAAGGACATCATGTAGAGGGTCAGCGAAAAGGATGGACTGACACAGTGGCTGCAACAATGGGCCCAAGCATAACAATTGTGAGGACAGCCCAGGGCTAGGCAGTGTTTGGTTCTGTTGTACGTAGGGTCGCTATGAGTCGGAACCTACTTGACAGCACCTAACAACACCACCACCCCATGATACGATGTGAAGAAAAAGGCACTTCATCTCTGTGGTATTCTTTCCCAAAATCCATAACACCAGTCTATTCATGAGAACGACATAAGGCAAACCCAAACTGAGGGAAATTGTACAAAACACTTGATGAGTTCTGCTCCAAACTTTTAAGGTCATGAAAAACAAAGACTGAGAATCCATCACAAATCACAGGAGAACTAAGGAGATGTGGCAACTAAATGCAAGGTGGTATCCTGGATTGGATCCTGGAACAGATAAAGGACAATAATGGAAAAACTGGTGAGATTTGAATAACATCTAGAATTTAGTTAACAGTGGTGTGTCAGTGTTGGTGTCTTAATTTTGACAAATGTACCACAGTAATGTAAGATGATAGCATGAGGGAAAATTGAAGCTTGGTGAGGAGTATACAGGAACTTTCTGTATTATCTACTAAATTTCCAAAATTAAAATTTTATTTTAAAGAACTTCATAAATACAAAAGTAGACAAGAAAAGGGAAAAAAGGAAACAAAGAACAGATAGGACAAATAGAAAGATTGTAGATATAAACTTAAATGTGTCAATAATTACATTAAATGTAATTTGGATTAACAACACTATCAACCAATTTGACCAAACTGATATTCATAGAATGCTATATTGAACAACTACAGAATACATACTCTTTTCTAGAACACATGGAACGTTAACCAAGATAGGCTATATTCTAGGACATACAACATCTCAATAAACTTAAAACACTTAAAATCTTACAGAGTATATTCTCTAACACAACAAAATTAAATTAGAAACCAATAATAACAAAATATCTAGCAAATCCTTCAAATGATTGTTTCTGCTTCTAGACAAGACAGAGTAATAGGTACTGAATTTACTCTCCTGCCTAAAACAACCTAAGAACCGAACCCAGATGATGTATATGAAATGATTTTTAAGCACTGGACATCAGATAAAGGAGCCCTGCTGGCACAATAGTTAAAGCAGTCGACTGCTAACTGAAAGGTCTGCAGTTCAAAACCATCAGGGGCTCTGCGGGAGAAAGACGTGGCAGCCTGCTTCCATAAAGATTCACAGCCTTGGAAACCCTATGGTGTTGCTATGAGTCAGAATTGACTCAACAGCAGTGGGTTTTTTTTTTGTTTGTTTGGACATCAGTTAATGAAGGAAGTGATCCTTGAGATATGGGAAACAAATGAGGTGAGCCCTAAAATTATCCCAGCTTACTCTCCTGGAGGAACCCAGGTTGATCCTAGCAGACTCCCTAAGTTCCGATGTAGGTGGAAGTCTAAGGAGAATGTGGTGATTAAAATTCTCAGAATAGAGTACCAGAACTGCATAGATCTTTACAGCGTCTCCCTCAAGGCTACATATGAGTACTGACGAGAACATGTGTCTGAGGAAACTATACAAGATTAGGGAAAGAGCCACTCCAAAGGATTAGAGGTAACAGTGGCCAGCACTCTCACAAGACTGGGAACATTGCCTGTTCTCACCAGCTAGATAGAAAAGCCCAGAATTGACAAGGTATTGGGTAGAGCACACAAAGGTCTTGTCTCAGTCCCATTGCTGTCGAGTCAATTCCAACTATACGACAGAGTACACCTGCCCCATAGGGTTTCCTAGGCTGTAATCTTTATGGAAGCAGACAGCCACATCTTTCTCCTGCAGAGTGGCTGGTGGGTTCAAACCACATGACCTTACAGTTAGCAGCTGAATGCTTAACCACTGCACCACCAAGGCTACTTAAATGAGCCTGTTCCCACGAAGTTTCAAACTGGGGACCTTCTGCGTGTAAGGGAATGTGCTAACCACTACACTAAGGAAACCAGGCCTTGCCTCAGTAGAAAAAAAAAATGAAACCAAACCTGTTGCCATCAAGTCGATTCCGACTCATAGCTACCCTGTAGGACAGAGTAGAACTGCCCAATAGGGTTTCCAAGGAGGGCCTGGTGGATTCAAACTGCTAACCACTACATCACTATACCACCAGGGTTTCCCTTGCCTCAGTAAACTCAAAAAAACCAAATTCATTGCCATCGAATAGATTCTGACTCATAGCGACCCTATAGGACAGAGTAGAACTGTCCCGTAGAGTTTCCAAGGAGCACCTGGTAGATTTGAACTGCTGACCTTTTGGTTAGCAGCCATAGCACTTAATCACTATGCCACCAGAGTTTCCAAACCATTGCCGTTGAGTCGATTCCGACCCATAGGTGGAGAATAATTAGGCCTAGACTGAGCACTGCTCTGGTCTCACATAACAAATTTTAAAAGCAAGGCCCAAAAGAATCAAACTGTTTCCAAGTAACGTAACTGCATTCCAGAACAACATTCAAGAATATTTATAAGAATACAAAAATAGATAACATCGAACAAGGTAAAATTCACAATGTCTGGCATCCAATCAAAAATGACTAGGCATGTTCTAAAATTAGATTATGTGAATGTTACACAGCCCTGTGAATATTCTTAAAAAAAACCTGATTTTACACTTTAAACGAGTGAACTATATGGTATATGAATTACACCTCCGAAAGCTGTTTAAAAAATGACTAGGCACAGCAGGACTTTCAAAATTGTCCAGTGAGGACCTTGGCACATCCTCTCCCCAAAAGAGAATAATAAAACTGGACAAAATTGTCAAAATCAACCACTTCAGAACTCCGGAAATTAACCAAAAGCATACACCACTTCGAAAAGTCTTTATACAGGAAAGACTACTTACTGGACCTCAATAAAAAGAGCAGTGTCTGTGGTGTTTAACTTAGGTCTGCTCCCCTCCCCCCAGCTCCCTGATGCAGTAGCCTTGAGGACTGGCAGCCTTGCTGCAGTTGAAGGGGACTGATCTAATTTGAAGCTCCACAGAAAAGCCTCATGCCCGATAGTTATCTCAGTAGCAAATAATCAGGGGAGGCCAACATCACAGCTGCCTAAGGCTGAAACACTGGTTGGGACAAGCAACAGACCAGTCAAAATTCCAAAAAGGGAATCTGGGAAATGAGACAGGCATAAAGGCTTTGATAAGCTCCCACATTTTCCAGGGGATCTGGAAGGCTGTGGCACAGTCCTCCAAGCCAGGCAGCTTCCCCTCCCTTTTTCATTTAGGAACAAGAAGTTAAATCTCATCTGCAGGATGAATTTGAACAATCAAGAAATTGAACTTTGAGTGTATTCTGTTCATATTAGTTATTGAAATTGTTGATATATATTGTACTATACTACCAAAGAAATACTGGTTTTAGTAGGAGATGGCGACTCTCTGGCACCGAGACTTCCTCAGACACACCGATTCCCCTCCCTTGACTTCCAAGAGTCTGCTGTTTTTCCAGCAAGAAGGCACAGCCATTTGAAGATGCTTCCTTCTGGGGGCTTGTGTTTGGAGTCACGGGAACTAATGCATGCTTTTTATTTTGTGAAAGGGCCATGTACTCAGACCTTCATTATGTCCCGGATTTTTAATTCCTCTTGCAGTACTGACCAACAGAGAGAGGAGGGGCTATTTCAAGCCTCCAACATGTGTTTGTAAATGAAATTCTCCATTCAAACATTTTAAAGGGCTTTAAACGATATCTGTTTATAAAAGTGGTGCCCTTCCCTTGCATTACTAACCACCCATTGCCATACTAACCACATCAACCATAATAATAACGATCATAGGTTTTTTTGAAACAACACACACACACACTTTGTTTCTAAACTTGAGTTTCTTCAGTGATTTCAAAATGAGGTATAAGGATATCAGATCCATTTCTCAAAATCCTGGGACCTGTTTCTCTAAACATTGTACTAACATCCAACTTGTTTTTACATTATTCATCAAGGATTTAGAAAATTATTCTGGACATACATGTAAATTATTTTTTATAATGTAAATATTTTTGATATATTACAAAAAAGGATATAATTAACATATCTTGATTGTAATTGTCATATATTTTCATATGTAAATAGATTTTGAAGTATTTTTATTTGTGAACTTTATTTAAAGCATTTGTAATGGCACGTTCAACTGTTTTATGTATGTAGCCTTTGAAATCCAATAAATAAAATAAATAGGAATGTTAGGCTAAAAAAATTTGTATTCAATTTAACTAATGCTCTTTGCTTTTAAAGGGCTCATCTGGTTGGGTCAGGCTCAACCAGATAAAGTAAAAAGATTTTTAAAAAATGAATTATTATGCTAACACCAACCAAAAGAAAGCCCTAGGGGCTATATTAATAACAAAGTAGGTTTCAGAGGACAGAATTCTACCAGGAACAAAGATTGAGATTTCATAATGATAAAGTTTTCAATTCATCAAGAAGACAACAATCTTAAATATTTATGCATCTGTATTAGTTTTCTATTGCTGCATAAGAAATTACCACAAACTTCGTGACTTAAAACAACATATATTCCCATACTTCACACCATGTATTAAAATTAACTCAAAATGAATCAACAACCTAAATGCAAGCACTAAAACCATAAAACTCTTAGAACGAAACATAGGGGTAATGCTCTGGGACCTAGTTTTTGACAATGGATTCTTAGATATAATACCAAAAGCATGATCAACAAAAGACAAAATAGATAAATTGGACTTCATCAAAATAAAATTAAAAAAAAAACTTTTGTGCATCAAAGGACTTTATCAACAAAGTGAAGAGACAACCTACAGAATAGGAGAGATGGACAGTGGTATGGTTGCACAACATGATTAACTGTAACTAATTTTTTTTTTAATGTCACTGAATTGTACATGTAAAAAATGTTGAAATTGCAAATGTTTTGTGTTATATATATATATAAATGTGTACATATACAAATGCATATACATACATATATATATACACATGTATGTATATACATGCACATAAGCGCTCAGGCTGCTAACCAAAATGTCAGCAGTTCAAATCCACCAGCTGCCCCTGGGTAACTTTATGGGGCAGTTCTACTCTGTCCTATAGGGTCACTATGAATCGGAATCGACTCGGCAGCAAACAACATATATATATATTTACCACAGTAAAAAAAAAAAACACATATTATCTCTCAGTTTCCATGGATCAGGAGTCTGGGCACAGCTTTGTGAAGTCCTCTGCTCAAAGTCTAAACAGGCTACAATCGAGGTATCAGCTGAGCTGTGTTTGCCTGTGGACACTCAACTAGGAAAGAATCCATTTCCAGCCTCATTCAGATTGTTGGCTGAATTCATTTCCTTGCAGCTGTGTGGCTGAAGGCCACACAAACTTGACCTATCAACCAACTTAACCCATTGACATTTATAGAACATTCTACCCAACAACAGCAGAATACACGTATTTTTTAAATGCACACGGAACATTTACCAGTATATGCTACATTTTGAGACATAAAACAAGTCTCAATATACTGCAAAATATTAAAATCATAAAAAGTATGTTCTCTAAACACAATTGAATTAAATTAAAAGTCAATAACAGGAAGATCTCTGGAAAACCCTCAAACATTTGGAAACTAAATAAAACATTTCTAAATAATTGATGGGCCAAAGAAGGAACCAAATGGAAAATTAGAAAAAAAAATTAATCTTAAAGAAAGTTAAAACATGGTACATGAAAATTTGTGGGATGCTGTATCAACAGTGCTTGTGGGACGGTGGAAGGACTCACAGCACCAAATGTCTATATTAGAAAAGAAGAAAAATCTCCGATCAATGACAGCTTCAACTTTAAGAAAGTAGAAAAAGAGCAAAGTAAACCCAAAGTAAGCAAAAGTAAGGAAATAAATTACTAAATCAATAAAATTGATAAACCTCTAGCCAGTCTGATTAGGAAAAAAAGAGAGAAGACATAAATAACTATTACCAATGAGAGAGATGACACCACTACAGATTCTACAGATATTAAAAAATAATAAGGATATTTTATGAATAACTTTATGCCAATAAATTTGGAAGATTTAGGTGAAATGAACAAATTCCTTACAAGACACAAACTACCAAAGCTCATTCAAGAAAAAAATAAACTGAATAGTCCTGTTGTTGTTGTTGTTATAAGGTGCCGTCCACTGACTTCCAACTCACAGCCACCGACTGTATGCACAACAGAATAAAACACCGCCTGGTCCTGCACTATCCTCACAATCATAGTTATGCTTGAGCCCATTGTTGCAATCACTGTGTCAGTTCATCTTGCTGAGGGTCTTCCTCTTTTTCGCTGACCCTCACTTTACCAAGCATGGTGTCCTCCTCCATGATAACATGTCCAAAGTATGTGAGATATGGTCTCACCATCCTTGCTTCTAAGGAGCATTCTGGCTGTACTTCTTCCAAGACAGATTTGCTCATTCTTTTGGCAGTCCATGGTATATTCAATATTCTTTCTCCAACACCGTAATTCAAGGGCATTGATTCTTCTTCAGTCTTCCTTATTCGTTGTCCGGCTTTCGCATACTTATGAGGTGATTGAAAGCACTATGGTTTGGGTCAGGCACACCTCAGTCCTTAAAGTGACGTCTTTGCTTTTCAACACTTTAAAGAGATCTTTTGCAGCAGATTTGCACAATGCAATGCATCTTTCAATTTCTTGACTGCTGCTTCCATGGGCATTAATTGTGGATCCAAGTAAAATGAAATCCTTGACAACTTTGATCTTTTCTCAGTTTATCATGATGTTGCTTGTTGGTCCAGTTGTGAGGATATTTGTTTTCTTTATGTTGAGGTGTAATCTATACTGAAGGCTGTAGTCTTTGATCTTCATCAGTAAGTGCTTAAAGTCTTCTTCACTTTCAGCAAACAAGGCTGTGTCATCTGCATAACACAGGTTGTTAATGAGTCTTCCTCCAATCCTGATGCCCATTCTTCATACAGTCCAGCTTTTCAGATTATTTACTTAGCACAGAGATTGAATAAGTATATACCAGTGAGCTGAAATGGACTGGTATTGGCCATTTTGAATTGGACAATCATATGGTCTACTATGTCAGGAGAGACAACTTGAAGAGGAATGGCATTAAATAGCCCTGTATCTATTAAATAAATTCAATCTGTAATTTTAAAGCATCCCGCTAACAGAACTCGCATTACTTCACTGGTAAATTCTATGAAACACTTACTGAAGAAATAATTCCAATTCTACGCAATCTCTTCCAGAAAAACTGAAGAGGAAGGAGTATTTCCCAACTCATTCTATAGGGTAAGCAGCACCCTGATACCAAAACCAGACAAATTAATTACAATAAAAGAAAATCACAGACCAATATCCCTCGTGATTAAATGCAAAATTTCTAAACAATCAATAGATGGTACTGGGACAAATGGATATCCACAAGCAAAAGAATGTATTTGGACCCCTAACTCACACCATATGCAAAATTTAACTAAAAATGGATCATAGAACTAAATGCAAGAAATAAACTATAAAACTCTTTGAAAGAAACAGAGGAGTAAATCTTTGTGGCCTTGGGCTAGGGAACAGTTTCTCAAATACAACACAAAAAACACAAATGACAAAAGAATAAATAGATAAATTGCATTACATCAAAATTTAAAACTTTTGTGCTGCAAACAATACCATCAAGAAAATGAAAAGATAACCCAAAAAATGCGGGAAAATACTTGAGAAGCATGTATCTGATAAGGGATCTGCATACAGAATATATAAAAAAAATTTTACAACTCAGTAATAACAAGATAAATAGCCCAATTAAAAAATGGGCAAAGCATGTGAATAGACTTTTCTCCAAAGAAGACATGTTGTTGTTGTTGTTAGGTACCGTTAAGTCGGTTCTGACTCATAGTGACCCTATGTACAATAGAATGAAACATTGCCAGATCCTCCACCATCCTCATAAACCTTGCTTTGCTTGAGCCCATTGTTGCAGCCACTGTGTCAATCCATCTACTGGAGGGTCTTCCTCTTTTTTGCTGATCCTTTACTCTACTCAGAATCTACTAGACAGCAACAGGTTTTTGGCTACTCTACCAAGCGTGATGTCGCTCTCCCAGGACTGGTCCCTCCTGACAACATGTCCAAAGTATGTGAGATGTACTTTCACCATGCTTCCAAGGAGCATTCTGGTTGTACTTCTTCCAAGACAGATTTGTTCGTTCTTCTGGCAGTCCATGGTATATTCAATACTCTTTCTCGAACACCATAGTTCAAAGGCATCGATTCTCCTTCTGTCTTCCTTATTCACTGTCCAGCTTTCACATGCATATGAGGCAATTGAAAACACCATGGCTTGGGTCAGACACACCTTAGTCTTCAAGATGACATCTTAGCTTTTTAACACTTTAAAGAGATCTTTTGCAGCAGATTTGCCCAAAGCAATGTGTCCTTTGATTTCTCAACTGCTGCTTGCGTGGGTGTTGATTGTGGATCCAAGTAAAATGAAATCCTTGACAACTTCAATATTTTCTCCATTTATCATGATGTTGCTTATAGGTCCAGTTGTGAGGATGTTTGTTTTCTTTCTGTTGAGGTGTAATCCATACTGAAGGCTGTGGTCTTTGATCTTCATCAGTAAGTGCTTCAAGTCCTCTTCACTTTCAGCAAGCAAGGTTGTGTCATCTGCATAACGCAGGTTGTTAATAAGTCTTCCTCCAGTCCTGATGCCCTGCTCCTCTTCATATAGTCCAGCTTCTCAGATTACTTGCTCAACATACAGATTGAATAATTATGGTGAAAAGATACAACCCTGACGCACACCTTTCCTAATTTTAAACCACACAGTATCCCCTTGTTCTGTTCCAACGACTGCCTCTTGATCTAAGTACAGGTTTCTCATCAGCACAATTAAGTGTTCTAGAATTCCCATTCTTCCCAATGTCATCCATAATTTGTTATGATCCACACAGTCCAATAAATACCTTTGCATAGTCAATAAAACACAGGTAAACATCTTTCTGGTATTCTCTGCTTTCAGCCATGATCCATCCAACATCAGCAATGATATCCAAGGTTCCCTGTCCTCTTCTGAATCTGACTTGAATTTCTGGCAGTTCCCTGCTCAGCAAAATTTTATTTGTGTGTGATATTAACAATATTGTTTGGTAATTGCCGCATTCTGTTGGATCACCTTTCTTTGGATTGGGTACAAATACAGATCTCTTCCAGTCAGTTGGCCAGGTAGCTATCTTCCAAATTTCTTGGCATAGATGATTGAGTGCTTCCAGCACTGCATCTATTTGTTGAAACATCTCAATTGGTATTCTGTCAATTCCTGAAGCTTTTTTTTTTTTTTGGCCAATGCCTTCAGTGTAGTTTGGACCTCTTCCTTCAGTACCAGTTCTTGATCATATGCTACCTCCTGAAATGGTTAAATGTCGACCAAGATATACAAATGAACAATAAGCACATGGAAAGCTGCTCAAAATTACTAGTCATTTAAAAAAAAACCAAACCCGTTGCTGTCGAGTAGATTCCAACCACAATGAAATACCACTTCACATCCACCAGAATACCTATAATCAAGGACAGACAATAACAAGTGTTGAGGATGTAGAGAAATTGGAACCCTCACATATTGCTGGTGGGAATGTAAAATGTTGCAGGCACTTCAGAAAATAAGTTGGCAGTTCATTATGACCCAGCAATTCTACTCTTAGGTATATACCCAAGAGCAATGAAAACATATGAGTAAATTAGTTTCCTAGTCACTAACTTATACACAAAGTGTTTCGATCCCTGTAATGTGTCAGCACTCTCCTCATTACCACCCTGAATTCCCCGTTTCCATTCCTTTGATTTTCCTGCCCCTTCCTGCCTTCTTATCTTTGCTTTTGGGCAAATGTTGCCATTTGGGTCTTGTAGAGTTGAATGTTCTAAGGAGCACTTTCCTCACTGTGTTATTGTTTATTTTATAGGCCTGTCTATTATTTGGCTGAAAGGTGATCTCTGGGAGCACTTCAGATCCAAGTTAGCAGGGTGACTAAGGGCCATAGTCTCCGGGGTTCCTCCAATCTCTATCAGACCAGTAAGTCTAGTCTTTTTTTATGAATATGGGTTTTGTTCTACATTTTTCCCCTGCTCTGTCCAGGACCCTCTATTTTGATTCTGGTCAGAGCAGTGGGTAGTGGTAGCAGGGCACCATCTAGTTCTTCTGGTCTCAGGCTAGTGGAAGCTGTGATTTGGGTGAGCCATTAGTCCTTTGGACTAATTGCTTCCTTGAGTCTTTGGTTTTCTTCACTCTCCTTTGCTCCAGAGGTGAAGAGACCAATAGTTGTATCTTAAATGGCCCCTTGCAAGCTTTTAAGATTCCAGACACTACTCACCAAAGTAGGATGTAGAACATTGACTTTATGAGCTATGTTATGCCCATTGACTAGACGTCTCCTGAGACTATGGTCCCCAGCCCTCAAGCCCAGTTTGGTTATGTCTAAGTTTCCCTGGCTGTGCTCCCTGTGTGTTCCACTTTATATATGACTATACATGCAGCACATACGAATATGTACGTAGAAGTATCCACAACCAAGTATATATGCACGTGGGTAGACTCCCATATGCCCTCCCATACCTATTCAGCATATATATCTGCCTATATTTTTTTTATATATATCCACTCGTAAGTTATTGTTTGTTATTACTGTTGTTGCAGGGTTGTATATGTTGTAGCGTTTAGCGTAGTTGCCTTTTATTCTTCTGTACCCCCTCAGTGTCTTTCTTTGTCTTGGTCATGCATGTTGTGCTGACTTCCCCCGTATTGTGCACTGCCTTTCCCTTCACCAAAATTAACATATGTCTACTATTTATCCGTTATGCATTGCCATGGAGTTGATTCCAACTCATAGCAACCCTGTAGGACAGAATAGAACTGCCCCATAGGGTTTCCAAAAAGTAGCTGGTGGATTCTAACTGCCGACCTTTTCATTAGCAGCCAAGCTCTTAATCATTGTGAGACCAGGGCTCCTTCTACTATCTAGTTGGTGGTTTTCCCTCCCTCTGCCTCCCATCCCTGGTAACCATCAAACAATATTACTTTCTGTGTGTAACCCTTTTTAAAAAAACTTTTATACAATATTTGTCCTGTTGTGGTTGACTTATGTCACTCAGCATAATGTCCTCCAGATTCATCCATGTTGTGAGATGATTGGTGGATTCATCATTATTCTTTATCATTGTGTAGTATTCCTTTGTGTGTATGTACCACAGTTTTTTTTTTAATCCATTCGTCCATTGATGGGCGTTTACGTTGTTTCCATCGTTTTACTATTGTTAATAATGCTGCAGTGAACACGGGTGTGCCTATGTCTACTCTTGTCATGGCTCTTATTTCCTTAGGATATATACCTTTTTTATATACCTAGGAACGGGATTGCTGGATCATACAGTGTTCTTATTTCTAGCTTTTTAAGGACGCACCATATCGTTTTCCATAGTGGTTGTACCATTTTGTATTTCTACCAGCAGTGTATAAAAGTTCCAATTTCCACACAACCTCGCCAGCATTTGCTGCTTTCTGATTTTGGATCAGTGCCATTCTCGTTGGGTTGGGATGATATCTCATTGTAGTTTTGATCTGCATCTCTCTAATGGCTAGTGGCTATGAAAACCCTATGGGGCAGTTCTACTCTACTCTGTCCTGTAGGGTCGCTATGAGTCGGAATCAACTCAACAGCAACAGGTTTGGTTTGGAAACCCTGGTGGCACAGTGGTTAAGTGCTACAGCTGCTAACCAAAAAAGTCGGTAGCTCGAATCCACCAGGCGCTCCTTGAAAACTCTGTGGGGCAGTACTACTCTATCCTGTAGTGTCGCTATGAGTCAGAATCAACTCGACGGCAATAGGTTTTTTTTTTTTAATGGCTATGAGTCAAAATCCACAGCAACAGGTTTAAAGGCTAATGATCGCAAGCATTTCTTCATGTGTTTGTTAGTCACCTGAATGTTTTCTTTGGTGAAGTGTCTGTTCATGCCCTGTCCCCGTTTTTTAAGTGAACTGTTTGTCTTTTTGTTGTTGAGATGTTGAAGCTTTTATAAATTTTAAAGATTAGACACTTGTCGGATATGTTGTAGTCAAAAATTTTTTCCCAGTCTGTAGTTTCTCTTTTTACTCTTTTGGAGAAGTCTTTTGATGACCGTAAGTATTTAACTTTTAGGAGGTCCCAGTTATCTAGCTTATCTTCTGCTATTTGTGCATTTTTAGTTATGGCTCGTGTTCTACTTATGTTGTATATGAGGGCCCCTAGTGTTGTCCCTATTTTTTCATCCAATATCTTTATAGTTTTAGGTTTTACATTTAGGTCTTCGATCCATTTTGAGTTAGTTTTTGCATGTGGTGTGAGGTATGGATCTTGTTTCGTTTATCTGCAGATGGACATCAGTTTTTCACAGCACCATTTGTTAAAAACAGTATCTCTTCCCCATTTAATGGGCTTCAACATTTTGTCGAAGTTCAGCTGTCCACAGTTGGTTGGATTTACTTCTGGGTCCTCAATTCTGTTCCAATGGTCTATGTGTCTGTCATTGTACCAGTACCAGGCTGTTCTGACTACCATAGCTGCATAAAAGGTTCTGAGATCACAAAGTGTGAGGTCTCCTACTTTGTTCTTCTTCAAAAATGCTTTAGCTATCCAGGGCCTTTTTCCTTTCCATATAAAGTTGGTGATTAGATTTTCTGTCTCATTAAAGAATGTCGCTGGAATTTGGATCAGGGTTGCATTGCATTATAAAGACATTTTCAGATAAATAAAAGCTAAGAGAATTTATCACCAGCAGAATTGCTAAAGAAAGTTCTTGAGGCCAAAAGGAAATGATACCAGAAGGAAAGTCAAACTTTTAGGAAAGAGTGAAGGGCATAAAAAGGACTATTTACCTCTTAATTTATTTAAAATACATTGAATAATTTAAATCCAAAATTATACCATTGCCTTGTTGGGTTAAAACTGTATATCGATGTAACACATATAGCAACATAGCAGAAAGACTGGGTGAGAGAAGATACTTTTAAATTTGCTGTTGCTATTTTTTATTACAATCTGGGCATATGCAAATATTTTTCTCCCCGAGTTTAGAAGTTAAAATGACAAAGCTGAAAGGAATGTATATAAGTGAGTTCTTAGACTGGAAATGCTTATATGTCAAAATCTTTTATACCTAGGTGAGAATTTATGTTAATAAAATATTTCTTCACTGTACCCTGTTGTTGACTCACAGTGAGCAGTCACAGTTTCAATTTTATAACTTAGTTCAAATTAATGAAACTATGTGTCTACAGTGTCTAGCTCATCCCCAAAAGCCCTCCTAATGAGTATTTGATCAACACATTGACTTACTGTATTTCTAAATACTGTTGTATGTTACCTATTATTAGCTTACTTTGCTCTCAGTGAGCATAGGATATACGTGTTTAGCCAAATTTATATGAATTACATAGTTAACTACCATTTCATAGCTCAAATAACCCTCAGAATCATTTATTCTAAGCAGTTCTAGCAAATGTTTAACAACAGACTGGGGATGGGTGGGTGCTGACTTGCAGCATGCTGATTTCCATGGTGTAAATACTCCTACCATGACTATTACCGACAATGATATCAACCAGCTCACGAAATTCCTGAAATTTTGACAATCGGCTCTGGGGAGCTTATGAGTCAGCTCCAGTACATCATTCACTCCAAGTCCTTTATTTTACATCTTTTCAAGGTTTTGAGCGGCAGATATACGTGTAAAAAGAAACAAAGGCCATTCAGATTACACTTAGCCTGAATCAGCTGTCATGTAGGAGGAAGCACACTGAACTCAGAATCAGAAGTTAAGAGTTGAAGCTTTGCCTCTACCACTTACCAGCTATGTGACCTCGGACAAATCCCCTGCCCCCTCCGAGCCTCAGTTTCCCTGTCTGTAAAATAAAAATAATGATTTTTGCCAAGTTCACTTTACAATAAGAAAATCTGTCCACACAAAAACTTGTACACAAATGTTCACAGCAGCAGTACTCAAAATAGCCAAAAAATGGAAACAACGTGAATGTCCATCAACTAACGAATGAATAAATAAAATCTGGTATATCCATACAATGAATTTGGCAATAAAAAGAAATGAAGTTTAGAGAAACGCAAATCAAAACTACGATGAGATTTCATCTCGTTCCAACAAGGCTGGCATTAACCCAAAAAACACAAAATAATAAATGTTGGAGAGGCTGTGGAGAGACTGGAACACTTATACACCGCTCTTGGGAATGTAAAATGGTACAACCACTTTGGAAATCGATTTGGTGCTTCCTTAAAATACCATACGAACCAGCAATCCAACTTCTTGGAACATATCCTAGAGAAATAAGAGCCTTTACACAAACAGATAAATGCACACCCATGTTCATTGCAGCACTGTTTACAATAGCAAAAAGATGGAAGCAACCAAGGTGCCCATCAATGGATGAATGCATAAATAAATTATGGTATACTCACACAATGGAATACTACGCATCGATAAAGAACAGTGAGGAATCTGTGAAACATTTCATAACATGGAAGAATCTGGAAGGCATTGTGCTGAGTGAAATTAGTCAATTGCAAAAGGACAAATATTGTATAAGACCACTATTTTAAGATCTTGAGAAATAGTTTTAAACAGAGAAGAAAATATTTTTTGATGGTTATGAGAGGGGGGAGGGGAGGAGGGTGGGAGTTGGGTACTCACTAATTAGATAGTAGATAAGAATTACTTTAGGTGACGGGAAAGAACACACAATACAGGCAAGGTAAGCACAACTGGACTAAACCAAAAGCAAGGAAGTTTCTGGAATAAACTGAATGCTTTGAAGGCCAGCGTAGCAGGGGCAGGGGTTTGGGGACCATGGTTTCAGGGGACATCTAAGTCAATTGGCATAACAAAATCTATTAAAAAAACATTCTGCATCCCACTTTGAAGAGTGGCGTCTGGGGTCTTAAACGCTAGCAAGCGGCCACCTAAGATGCATCAGTTGGTCTCAACCCACCTGGATCAAAGGAGAATGAAGAACGCCAAGGACACAAGGTAATTACGAGCCCAGGAGACAGAAAGGGCCACATGAACCAGAGACTACATCAGCCTGAGACCAGAACTAGATGGTGGCCGGCTACAACCAATGACACCCCTGACAGGGAATGCAACAGAGAACCCCTGAGGGAGCAGGAGAGCAGTGGGATGCAGACTCCAAATTCTCGTAAGAAGACCAGACTTGATGGTCTGACTGAGACTAGAAGGACCCCAGTGGTCATGGCTCCCAGGCCTTCTGTTGTCCCAGGACAGGAACCATTCCTGAAGCCAACTCTTCAGACATGGATTGGACTGGACAATGGGTTGGAGAGGGATGCTGGTGAGGAGTGAGCTTCTTGGATCAGGTGGACACTTGAGACTATGCTGGCATCTTCTGCCTGGAGGGGAGATGAGAGGGTGGAGGGAGTTAGAAGCTGGCGAAATGGACACGAAAAGAGAGAGTTGGCGGGGGGGGGGGAGCAGGCTGTCTCATTAGGGGGAGAGCAATTGGGAGTATGTAGCAAGGTGTATATGTTTTTGTGTCAGAGACTGACTTGATTTGTAAACTTTCACTTAAAAAAAAAGCACAATAAAAATTAAAGAAAAAAAAAGGAAATGAAGTACTGATACATTTTATAACATGGATGAACCAGGCACAAAATACCACATATTCTATGATTCCATTTTATGAAATGTTCAGAATAGAGAAATCTATAGAGACAGAAAGTAGATTAGTGGTTACCTAGTGTTGAGGGTATGGGGGATTAGGGGAGTGATCGCTAAAGGGTATGAGGTTTCTTTTTGCAGTGATGAAAACATTCCAAAATTTTTTGTGGTGATAGCTGCACAACTGTGTATGTATACTAAAAACCACGAAATTGTACACTTAAAAAAAACTAAATAAGGAATAAACTACTCATATATGCAATTTACCTGAATGAATCTCTAAGAGAATTATGTAGTGTGGGGAAAAAAAAAAGCCAAACCCAAAAAGTTACATCCTATATGATTCTATCTATATAACATTCTAGAAATGACAAAATTACAGATTTGGAGAACAGATCAGTGGATGCCAGGGGTTAAGGAGGAAGTGGCAGTGGGGGGAACTGCGTGTAGACAAATTGTGGTAATAGAAATTTTCTGTACCTTGACTGTATCAATGCCAATATCTTGGTTGTAATACTGTATTAGAGTTTTGCAAGGTGTAACTATTGGGGGAAACTAGGTAAAAGATACACAGGATCTCTGTATTATTACTTACAATTACATGTTATTATGAATTGAATTATGTCCCCCAAAAATGTGTGTCAACTGGGCTAGGCCATGATTTCCACTACTGTGTGATTGTCCAACATTTTGTCACCTGATGTGATTTTCCTATGTATTGTAAATCCTATCTCTATGATGTTAATGAGAAAGGATTAGAGGCAGTTATATTAACAAGGCAGGGCTCAACATACGAGATTAGGCTGCATCTTGAGTCAACCTCTTTTGAGATATAAAAGAGAGAAGCAGCAGAAAGACAGGGGGACTTCCTACTACCAAGAAAGCAGAGGTAGTAGCAGAGCCCGTCCTTTGGACCTGGGGTCCCTGCGCTGAGAAGCTCCTAGACAAGGGAACTGTTGATGACAAGGACCTTCCACCAGAGCCAACAGGGAGAGAAAGCCTTCCATTGGAGCTGGGACCCTGAATTCAGACTGCTAGCCTACTAGACTGGGAGAGAATAAACTGTTAAAGCCATCCACTGGTGTTATTTCTGTTATAGTAGCACTAAACAACTAAGACACGTGAATCTACAATTATCTCAAAATAAAAAAGACTTACGTGACATAATGGACGTAAAAGCACTTTGTAAGTTACAAAATTATGTACAAATAATTATTCTGCATCCTTGGTGAGAGAAATAGTATAGAACTATTATGACTCTATTCACTCATAAATTCAAAAAACACTTATTGACCCACTACTGTGTTCAAAGACTAGGCTAGATGCTGCAAGGCATACAAAGTCATGAACTTATGGTAAAATTACAATTGATGCCATCTTGTAAGTTTTGGCTGAGCCTGGGTCCTTCCTACCATGAAGAAAGCAGAGTTAGGAGCAGAGCCCATTCTTTGGACCTGGAGCGTTGAGAAGCTCCTAGACCAGGGAACTATTGATGATCGTTCTGTAGATCAATAAAAATATCAATGTTTTCTTAAAATGTCTTTATTCACACTTTATATAAGTCGCTATAAGTCAGAATCAACTCGACAGCAACAGGTTTTTGTTTTGTTTTTTATCTAAAATTAAGAAAACCTCATCTTCCATTAAAAAAAAGAATTCAAAGTGACTTGAGGGACGTAGCAAGCAATTCTCTGAGGTTGAAGAGGTAGACAAAGACTAACGAGTTTTTATTTTATCTTGAAGGAAAAGAAGGGACTATTTGCATCTTTTAAGCAGGGGCACAATATTGTATGAAGAGAGACTACTAAAGACTGAAAGGCTAGTAGAAAATAATAATTATTGTAGCTAATATAGATAGACTACTTTCAGTGCTGGAAGTGATCACTCGTCTATGCCAAGAAATATGGAAGACAGCTTCCTGGCCAACTGACTGGAAGAGATCCATATTTATGGCTATTCCCAAGAAAGGTGATCCAACCAAATGTGGAAATTATGGAACAATATCATTAATATCACACGCAAGCAAAACTTTGCTGAAGATCATTCAAAAACGGCTGCAGCGGTATATCCAGAGGGAACTGCCAGAAATTCAGACCGGTTTCAGAAGAGGACGTGGAACCAGGGATATCATTGTTGATTTCAGATGGATCCTGGCTGAAAGCAGAGAATACCAGAAGGATGTTTACCTGTGTTTTATTGACTATGCAAACGAATTTGACTGTGTGGATCATAACAAATTATGGATAACGTTGCGGAGAATGGGAATTCCAGAACACTTAATTGTGCTCATGAAGAACCTTTACATAGATCAAGAGGCAGTTGTTTGGACAGAACAAGGGGATACTGATTGGTTTAAAGTCAGGAAAGGTATGTGTCAGGGTTGTATTCTTTCACCATACCTATTTAATCTGTATGCTGAACAAATAATACGAGAAGCTGGACTATATGAAGAATGGGGCATCAGGATTGGAGGAAGACTCATTAACAACCTGAAAAGTTTTTTTTTTGTTATGCAGATAACACAACCTTGCTTGCTGACAGTGAAGAGAACTTGAAGCACTTACTGATGAAGATCAAAGATTATGGCCTTCAGTATGGATTGCACCTCAACATAAACAAAACAAATATCCTCACAAATGGACCAATGAGCAACATCATGATAAAGGGAGAAAAGATTGAAGTTGTCAAGGATTTCATTTTACTTGGATCCACAATCAACAGCCATGGAAGCAGCAGTCGAGAAATCAAAAGACGCATTGCATTGGGTAAATCTGCTGCAAAAGACCTCTTTAAAGTGTTGAGAGGCAAAGATGTCACCTTGAGGACTAAGGTGGGCCTGACCCAAGCCATGGTGTTTTCAATTGCCTCATATGCATGTGAAAGCTGGACAATGAAGAATGGATGCCTTTGAATTGTGGTGTTGGTGAAGAATATTGAATATACCATAGACTGCCAAAAGAACCAACAAATCTGTCTTGGAAGAAGTACAACCAGAATGCTTCTTAGAAACAGGGATGGTGAGACTACATCTCACATACTTTGGACATGCTGTCAGGAAGGATCAGTCCCTGGAGAAGGACATCATGCTTGGTAAAGTAGAGGGCCAGCTAAAAGGGAGAAGACCCTCAACAAGAAGGATTGACACAATGGCTGCAACAATGGGTTCAAGCATAGCAATAAATGTTTCATTCTGTTGTGCATAGGGTTGCTATGAGTTGGAGCCAACTTGATGGCACCTAACAACAACAACAAAGTGTGACAGGTGCTATTCTAAGAGATTTTTTTATTCTAGTATTTTATGTAAATTCATTTAATCCTCACAACTACCCAATATATTATTATCATCCCCGTTTTAAAGATGAGGAAACAAAGGCACAGAGAGGTGAACTGATCTACTCAAGAATTATGAATCTAGTAAGTGGCAGAGCTTCAAAACTCATGCTTGTATCAGTATGCTATAATGCCCCCCTTTACTCCAATAGGTTACTGGACTGTAATCCAACAGGTTTAAGAGTTCAAGGGTCTGAACTAATACAGTGGCAATAATGACAGAAAGGGGGAGAGATATGAGAGATTCAGAAGTAAAATTGATAATGTGGGGAACAACTGGAAAGCATAAGGGAGGGAGGAATCTAAGATGGCTCTCAGACTTCTGACTTGACTAACTGGGTAGCTGATGGTGCCAGTCATAGAGATGAGGAATACAGAAGAACTCTAGCAGAAAAGATAGACATTATTTGACATTTTATATTTGATGTGCCTGTAGGAGCCCTGGTGGCACAGTAGTTAAGAGCTACGGCTGCTAACCACAAGGCTGGCAGTTTGAATCCACCAGCTACTTCTCAGAAACCCTATGGGGCACATCTACTTTATTCTATATGGTCACTATGAATCCAAATCGACTTGATGGCAATGGGTTTTTTAAATAGGTGGGACAAAAAGGTGGTCACCCAGAAGGCAATCAGAGATACTAGTCTGGAGCTCAAGAAAGGAATCTGTAGATGTAGATTTTAGAGTTTTCATACAGGTGTTAAAGGAGGAACATGTGGAATAAGCAAATAGAGCTGAGAACAGAATCCTGGGGAACATCAACATTTAGGGATAAAGTACAGAAAGAATCAAAGAAGACTAAGGAAGACGGTCATGAAGATAAAACACCATGAGAAAGTGGTGTCATGGAAACTCAAGATGGAATAGTTTCGACAATGAGAACATTGTCTTTAATTCCACTAGAAAGTAAGCTCTATGAAGGCGTGGCACATGTCTGTTTTGTTCACCAATGTATCCCCAGTGCCCAGAGGCCTGGCAATAGTAGATTGTCCAAAACATTTCCTGAACGAAATGAAAACAAGAAAACAACAGTATCAAATGTCGTACCTAGATCTGGTAAGACAAAGACTGAGAAGTATCCATTTTATTTAGCAACTTTGGGTGTCATCTATGATCTTGTCCAGAGCAGTATCAGTGCAATGGCGGACAAAGGCAAAATGGGGATGACTTTAAAGAATAAATGGCAAGAAAGTTTTCGTGCACTACTTTTCGACATTCTTTTAATTAAAAACAAAAGCTGATGGAAGTGAGGATGTGTAGCCCCTGACACGGCTCATTCTTGGATAAAATTCCGTTGCATAGGAAAAAAAGAAACAGTTGCAATTGCAAGTTGCAATCACAGGTTCAAAATGGATTTTTCCTTAACATGGGAGGAAACCTGCTTTGTTCACCTTTGAATCGCGGGAGCCTAGCACAATGCTTGGCACTTCACAGGCGTTCAATAAAACCTCGAGCTGGCCAGCGGCTGACTTGCAGGACGCTGTCCCACACGGACAGTCCCTGGGATCTTCCTTTTTGTGTAAACCAAAGGATCGGCCCGCTCCTGACAACACAACCACCTTGGGCCGCTCAAAAACCAAGGGCCGGCAAGACGGAAACGTGCACTCCAGAGAGCCCAGGGGTGGGCGGGGACAGCAAAGCCCCGCCCGCTGGCAGACCATTAATCTCCAGCCTGTCGTTTCCCGCAGGCCTCCGGAAGCGCCTCTAGTTTCTCGGCCCACGCTGCAGCGCAAAGCGGAAGTGCAGTGATCTTGTCGCGCGCGATTGGTGAAAGCAGAAATTGCTTTGCGGCGGCACGGAAATTACTTCCCTGTCGACTTCCGCTCTGGGCCCATGTGTAAGAACGAGGCTGAGAAGATGAATGCGACCTCAGCAGAGAGGTGAGGGCTGGAGGGAGACTGGGTCCCATTGGGGATCAAGTTCTCCGGTTTTGGGGAAGTGGGAGCTGCCTTTTAACAAATGATTGGGGTTTCCCTACTAAGGCCTCGCCAGTCATTACTATTTCTGGGATCAGTCTTTTAAAACTTCTAATTTAATTAATTTAGTTTAATTCGCACCCTTTGCTGCTTAGCTTTTTAGCCGCAACCCTGTGGGCCCTGATGCGACCTCTCCCTCTCCAGCTAAGTTACTATGTTTCCCTTTACTCGCCACGTGACTCCTCGTCTGCAGGCTTTAACCCTCCGTACAGGCAATACATTGTTCGCTCCGCTCTTCTTGGAAACCTTTGCTAATTGGAGTCATTCTCGATGATTTCTCTCCTCTGTTTCATGTCCCCCTCATGGAAGAACAAAGTATAATCCATTTAGTAATGGTTGGTTTGCAAATGTTGGTATATACTTTTAGGTGATAGGAGACTCTGTGTTTCTGGGTACGAAATTTTTTCAGTTAAGCATCTACTTTGCCTAGCAAGCACCAGGGAAAACGGCTTACACACTCAACTGCTTTTATCCATTTCCCTGTTTCCCCATTCCTGGGAACAAGTGATCCGGTGTCACTTACGAGTAGGCTGCACCTATATGGGTATCTTCATTGTGGATGATGCTTAGAAATACAATTGTGAAACTGCTTTGCCTCAAGGGCCAGCAAGAGCGTTTTCTGCCACCTTACCTAGCGTCTGACATTTTTTAAGCTTCCCAGAGGTCAGTGGGAAATGTAGTGCCAATCACTAAAGAGTGTTAAAGCTTCTTCATACAGTTCTGTACAGGCATCACCAACCACTGAGCGCCTCTTAGAGGGGATGCCTGACTTTTGAGGTCTACATGTCTCGACAAATTTCCAGAGGCATTTATACTGTTTGGTTTGTACCTCTTCCAGGGGGTAGGGTTATTCCACATTGAGAACTGTAGTTAGTTTTAAAGATTGTTTTAAAAGAAGAGAAGTTATTTCCACTGATAATATTTTTCCGTTGCTTCCTTTAATAGCCTCCTGGCTTTGCGCCAACAAGAACTAGTAGATTTGCCAAAAGACTACCTCTTGAGCACCAGTGACGATGAAGTAGGTGACAACTGCTAACTGCCCTCTCCACTTTGCTTCCTGCCTCACAATTCAGCTAGACAACACATTCCTGGAAGAGAAAGGGGTGGCAACATTGTATATGTTTGTTCAAGTCTCTCAAAGAAATTACAAACAGTTATTTAGTGTTTTATGTACATGACATTGTATTAAGTGTTAAGGGGATCTGAAGAATATGTAAGATACAGGCAAGGTCCTCAAGTTCCTTAAGTGTAGTTGAGAATATAAGACCAAAATACATGGTCCTTATTATATGATTTCCCAAGTTTGGATTTCTGTTGGGAGTTACTTAATTATCTACTGAAATACACACTTACAGATAATATTTTAAGCTGGATCCCCAACAGATGCTGTAGGAATTCCAATTCTTTTTTCCCTTGACAAAACTGATTAAACTGGGGGCCATGATGGGGGGGGGCAAAGAGCACCTATTTTAATGACAAGGGGTTTTGTTTGTTTTCTGGTTGTTAGTTTTTTCTCCTAGGAAAAGCCACCGTGGTGTGTGGATACGAGTTACACTATGTGTCAGGGTTTCTGTGAGTGTTAGATCACTCTATATATGTTATAAAAAAAAAAAAAAAAAGAAGCATTATTCTCATAGCATTTTCTTCCCAAAACAAGATAAAGGCATGGCATTATCTCCCAGGTTACTAAGGACATTCTAAGCTCTTAATGAGGGAGTTTGATTTGTGATGCAGTTCTTTCAGTTTTTTGCTGGAATGCCTGCACACTAGACCTCATTTGATTCCCCAGTTCTCCAATGACAGAAAGAACGATTTTGCATGGGCCTCAATTTCCATGGTGTCCTCTCATTATACTGATTTGTTTTTTTCCCTTTCTGTGTCTAGGGGGACAGTGATGGAGAGAGGAAGCATCAAAAGCTTCTGGAAGCAATCAGTTCCCTTGATGGAAAGAATAGGTAACATTTCCACCAGTTTGGGCGGGTTATAATTAGCTGAATTCCATGAGACTTACCTGCAACTAGCGTTTATTGAGTGCCTAAGGTCGCTATGAGTCAGAATCAACTAGAAGGCAACAGGTTTGGTTTTGGTTTATGACAATGAAGACGAGTGTCAGTATAGCATAGTTACTGAGAGCATGCACATACTTTGGAGCAGGGCTTTGAACCAGTTGGGTCCAGTTTGACCCCTGCTGAGAATTTGCATTTCTAAAAAGTTCTCAGGAAGTCATACATAAGAATCACAGATTGTAGGCAAGCTGTTTATCCTCTCTGCAGCTCAATTTCTTCAACTGTGAAAGATTAAAAATAGCATCTACCTGTTGAATTGGCATAATTTTTGTTGTGTGTATTTTCACCACAATATAGAAAAAAATTGTACTACGTAATCGCACTGGGTTGTGAGCAAGGGTTTGAACTGGTTCTTCCAGGTTTAGTCATGGCCAAGGAAGCAATACCGAAATAGACCCAAATTTTTTTAATTTAGGGGAACCGGAATGGGAAAAATTTCAGGTCAAAGCCCTGCTAGAAACCTAATCTCCCTCTTAGAAAACAAGGGCCGCATACACATTGCATAGCAATTTTCTTGCCTATCAGATTTTGCAGAGAGTCAGAAACAGCGGTACCCACTCAAAGATGGTGGTGACCATGCCACTTTGAATGTGTGTCACTCTCCTGAGTCCTGATAATCTAGTCTCATGCATCAGGCTCCTGAAAGGGCTCCCTATGCCTCTTCTGTGTCTCCCATTCCAGGGCTTCGACCTGTAATTTTTCTCATTATGGTTATGGTTCCGGATCGCCCAGATTTTTAAGATTTGGGTCTGTTCTGGTTTCACTTCGTTGGTCGTGACTGAACTGGTTCAGAGCCCTGGTTGTGAGGTTTAAATGAGACAATAAGTGTAAACCTCTTAAACCAGTGCCTGGCATATAGTAAACATTATATAATTGTTAGCTGTTATTATCATTATTGTTATTATTATGTTAGGCACTGGTGCATTTGAATTCTTGCTTAATCCACATTTAGAGTCTTTTGAAGCATTGAGCAGGCATTATCTATCCCCGTTAGAAAAGTTAATTGACTTGCCCCAAGGTTAACCAGCTCATAAGTGGCAGATTCAGGATTCAACTCCAGTTGTGTTTGAATCCCAGCCCAGTTCCTTTTCCACTATGCATTCCTTGTATTGCCTTGTGTTTTTGAGGGGCTGAGTCTACATTAAGAGGAAAGATGAAGGCTAGACTATCTCAACTCATTCTTAATAAGACAAAACATTCAGGGTTGGTAAATACAAAAGTCCATGTTAGGAAATGATTGCCTTGTGATGATGAAACCTGACTCTAGAAGAGAAATACCCAAAACTGAAGCCTTGTTTGAAGAGAGACATGTTTGTTCCCCCAACAAAATGTGTCCATTTCTACTATATTGTGATTTGCCTAATTTCAGGCGGAAATTGGCTGAGAGATCAGAGCCTAGTCTGAAGGTGTCAGAGTTCAATATCAGTTCTGAAGGTAAGTTGAAGGAGGATAGATGTCCGTGCATGGAGCTCGTGGGATTCCAAGAGCATAATGGTCACCTCATCCCCCAGGAACTCTGTTTTTCATGTGATTAATCATACCATAAATGCCTATGAGAGTAGGCAAGGGGTAGTCAGATGTCCTGAGTTTCTTCTGTTTCTTCTAGGCTAGGGTCAAGGCCTCCTACAGGGCTTGATGGGATACTTCTGGGAGAGAGGGATATGAAGATGGCTGCCTCTCACTCGCTTAATCATGCTTGGTATTTGTGTAGCTCTTTAATGTTCACGATTTCATTTTTATTTCAGTTCTCAGAACAACACTTTGAGTTAACTGGTCACAACAACACTGAGTTAGCTGGAGATCAAGAGAGACCAAATTACTTACTCAGGGGCCTTCACCTACTACAGTGTTTCTCCAAACCTTTTTTGTTTTTTAATCCTCCTCCAAAGGAATCTTTTTAGACTCCCCGCCCCCCCGTAATTGCCACACACACACACACTCAAGAAATTAAATACTAAGGAATAAGATTGTGTTGGATAGAGTAGAGCTTTGGAGGAACACAAAACTTTGTAATTTTTGAGATTCCACCCCTCCCAATTCAACTTTCACCCCTTTGAGTGGATGGGGGCGCAATACCCCCCCCCAAAAATACATGAATAGTAAGCGGCAGAGCTGAGATTTTAACTTGATACCAAGTCAAGATGCCAAATCTTCTTCACCACATTTGCAGTTTAGCTCGAATGAGCTTGCATTTGTAGTAACTACTAGTGTAACCTCTCAGAGCAAGCAACAGTGTGTTTCAAGGTTATCCACTCAGCAAATATTTATTGACCTTCTACTATATATCAGTATCAGGAACTGTTCTAGATACTAAGAATACAGTAGAGGATAAGACATGAGTTCTTGGGGCTTACATTCTTTCCAGGGAAGACAATAAGAGAATTAAAATAAGACAATGTAATAAAGTAAGTGACCCCTTTAGATTCTTCTTGTACAAAGGCACAAAAGTTGGTGAAGGGAGGGCTCTGAAAAGGCAAAATTTAAGCTGCAATCTGAATCATAAGACTCAACCATGCAAAGGTAGGGGAAAATATTCCAAGTGAAGGACCAGCTAATGCAAAGACTAAGGGAGAAACCCTCTTGGCATGTTGTAAGAATAGGAAGAAGGCCAGTGTGACTGGAGCACAGTGGAAGCTAGAGATGGCATGAGATTGGAGAGGTAAACAGGTACCAGATCCCATAGGGCCATGTCTTTAGATTTATTTTATTCCAGATGTAATAGGAGCCATTGGAGGATTTTCAGCGGTATCATGATATGCTGTGATTGTATTTTCTGTGTACGGAAGTGAATTGCACAAGTGGGGCAAGAGTGGAAGCAGAAAGACCAGGAGTAAACAAATGATGGTGTTTTAAATAAATGGATTTTTCTCCTGTCTTCTAATCACCCACCCCCAACACATTTGGGAATGTAGGAAAGTGATGGTGTCACTGTGGCTAGGAATAGGGAATGGAAGTCAGAATTCTTCCCACTTCCCTCCACATTTGCCTGTCCACCAGCATTTTTGGCTGAGGCATCTCCCTACATGATACTGAGATTGTGCCTCACTTCTCAGTCTGACCAGAAAGTTTGGCCCTTTGTACAGGAACAAGAGAAAAGCTGGTCCTTTCAGATCTGCTTCAGCCCACTAAAACTTCATCCTCCTTGGCCACTGTGAAAAAGCAACTGAGTAGAGTCAAATCAAAGAAGACTGTGGAGTTGCCCCTTAACAAAGAAGAAGTTGCACGGGTAAGTTACAGAGACAGTGGTCCATTAAGGGCAAGAAATTGAATTGACAAGGAAAAACAGGCATATAAAAGAGGAGGAGAAGTTGTGACTTCCCCACCATGGAAAAGATTAAAAAATCATCCAGGGGAAATTGCAGTCC
Source organism: Loxodonta africana (assembly GCF_030014295.1). Lineage (NCBI taxonomy): Eukaryota > Metazoa > Chordata > Mammalia > Proboscidea > Elephantidae > Loxodonta > Loxodonta africana. Next base: position 152,016,178 of record NC_087369.1, read on the forward strand.
GGAGAAATAAACAAGCGCTAATCACCAGCATCCTAATTCTTTCTTGGGCTAAGAAACATTGCCTCCTAATTTCCTGTTAGACCTTTGAGTTTGATACTTAATCTTGTGGCTCTCACCTTTTATGTACCTTGCTTGCTTCAGATCCACAGAGAAGTGGCATTCAGTAAAACTTCCCAAGTGCTCTCCAAATGGGATCCCATAGTTCTAAAGAACCGGAAAGCGGAACAGCTGGTTTTCCCCCTGGAGAAGGAGCAGGCAGCCTTTGCTCCCATTGAACACGTGTTAAGTGGCTGGAAGGTGAGTACAAGAAAATGAAACCAGACCTCAAAAGGGGAGGATGCAGATCCTGGAGATCTCAGAGCCTGCACTTGGTTCGACTGGACGTGTTAAGCCTAAATTCCAGCTTATGTCAGAAAGGGGGTGGCATAGTTTCGTTGTCAGTTAGGCAATAGCCAAAGTAGTCACCATTAGTTTGCAGTATACGGTACATGGTTATTTCATGTTTTTCTATTAGAACATTAGATTGCCAGGATAGAGGAAACATAACTGTGCTTTCTTTTTTATACCCCAGTTTTTAAAGGCAAGGAGGCCTGGTGGCACAGTGGTTAAGGTGCTCAGCTGCTAGCCAAAAGGTTGGCAGTTTGGACCCACCAGCCGCTCCGCAGGAGAGAGATGTGGCAGTCCACTCCCATAAAGATTTACAGCCTTGAAATCCCTATGGGGAAGTTCTGTTCTGTCCTACAGGGTTGCTAGGACTGGGAGTCGCCTCAACTGAAGTGGGTTTGGTTTTAAAAGGCATTTAAAGCTACACGTTGAACCTAGAAAAATAGCATTAATGGTGGCTTAGTACGGTTATATTAGCAATGGAACCCAAAGTCTGTAAAGGAATACCACTTTAAAATATAATGTATTACTGATAATGATCAGAATTTTAGCAAGTAAAAAAAAAAAACAAACCTGATGCCACTGAGTCAATTCCAACTCATAGCGACCCGGTAGAACTGCCCCATAGGGTTTCCAAGGCTGTAATCTTTACAGAGGCAGACTGCCACATCTTTCTCTCACAGAGCGGCTGGTGGGCTCGAACTGTTGACCTTTTGGCCAGGAGCCCAGCACTTAACTACTGCAACACCAGGACTCCTCGTTATGATTCTGAGCTGCAGTGGGGTAGGGGGAAGGTATTTAAGAGCAGGGTTTCTTGAACACTGATCTCTGACAAAGTTTTCATCTGATGCAAAAGGGGAAAAAAGCTGTGAGTATGCACGTTTGGTGGGTGCAAGGCTGCCAGCTTTGTTGTGAGGTTTATTCTTCCACTTTAATGGTGTTATCTTTTCTCCTAGGAAGTTATGGTGTATTAAATATTAAGATTGGGGGCAGAATGGTAGTTATGCCCTTACTTGGCAAAATTAAAAGTTGGCAATCCTATGCTGGTTCCTGAAGTCTCAAAAGTTTTCATCTGAAACCCAAAAGTCTATGAACAAGTGCTTTAGAACAGCCAGCTCTTCTTTGTATGGAGTCTGCAATGGGATGTTCTGTCTTAAATAGAAAAATAATCAAAACAGCACTGCCCAAACCATGAATACACGATCTCTTTGTGCTTCTCCTCTGTACTTTCTAAAATTCCGGGAATAATAGTGTCCTGTGTTTAGGGAAATTGAGATAAGTAAAGCTAATCAAAATAAACATTGTTTGCTACAATAGCTAGAAATTGAGCGATTAGTTTCTTACTACAGGGACGAGCTCTGTTTCTGATGATGTTGTAGAAGTTACTACCATTCTCGTTCTAGGGTGCTTCCTTTCCACATGAAAAAGAGATCAGGTTTAAAGTGTGGCTGCAGGATGGAAGGGGGACTTTAGGAAAAAAATTTAAGAGGTAATACAATTTGCAGGATTGAAAAATAAAAAGTACAGAAGATATATAGTGAAAGTCTGACCCTACCCCGTCCCCCAGCTGCTCATTTTTACCCCGTTACTCACCCAGAGGAGACCTGTTGGCGTAGTGGTTAAGTGACAGGGCTGCTAACCAAAAGGCTGGCAGTTCAGATCTACCAGGCGCTCCTTGGAAACCCTATGGGGCAGTTCTACCCTGTCCTACAGGGTCGCTATGAGTCAAAATTGACTCAAAGCAACAGGTTCGGTTTTTGTTTTTGTTTTTTATTACCCAGAAGTAACCGTTTTTATTAGAGTCTTTTCTTAAACTTCAAGTTTCACTTACGTATTCATGCTTCTCTCCTTTTTTATTGAAAGGGTAACATATTACTGGTATCTGGCATATTTACTGATTTTTTTTTTCTTGGCTTATTAGAGCCAAAAGAAATAGTCAACAAATACCTATACTGAGTTGGTTATTAAAGATGGTCAGATGGTGGTGGAAGAGGTCACACTGAGCATGGCAACTCTCTTCACTCCGAACTAAGCTTCACATTTTCCTTCCCCAGACTCCCAAAACCTGCATTCTCTAACTCCGTTAACAGCATTACTCCCCGCCCTAGTCACTTAGGTTGGAAACCTTGGTCTTCGAATTCCTCCTTCTGCCCCTAACTGCCACCCCTCCTCAGACAGTGGTCCAGTGCTGTACATTCTGTCTCTGATACCTCTTAGGTCCCTGTTTCCTCTGCGTTTTTCACTGCCCTCGTTACCTTTCCTTTGAGATATTACATGCATCACCAGGATTTGCTTTCTAAAACACCAAACTGTTTGTCACTCCCCTGCCTAGAATCCTTCAAGGGTGCCCCACTTACAGAATAAAATGCAAACACCTAGCGTTTAGTTACGCTGGATAACACAGTTCCCTTGCGCACCACTCATTCCATGTATTTTTGCTTTTGCTCATCTCTGTTTGGAGTATTTTACCTTTTCTTCCTGACAGAGCCATACCTATGCTTCAAGGCCTAACTGAAAAAGTCACTTCCTTCCCCACGCCTTCTAACCAATCTCCCAATCAGAATTAATTTTTCCTTCCTCTGAGTACCCCATAGAGTAGCATCTAAACTGTTAACGTTGTTAACGGTGTGTGCGTGTCCCTTTCCTCTGAATGGCTGTGAGCTCTATGAGGACAGGAACTATCTTAATCAATTGTGTATTCCTAGCACCCAGCACAAGTGCCTGGAACGTAGCTGCAATCAATACATGTTTGTAAATTCAATTGAATTGAAGGGAGATTACAACGTTGTGATATAAATCACTCTGTAGCCTGTGATTGATTACTACTGCAAATACTAAAATGGAAGAACATGCACCTTTACTATTCAGTAGAATAGGTTTATGGTTAAATCAATAGCCTCATGTAACATGTGATGATACATGTTTATGTATTTGCCCAGATATTTGTTGAGTTTAATACTGACCACAATATATATGGCTGTAGAAGAAAACCACATATAATATGTGTGTGAGGGTTGGAAGTGGATCTGTTGCCTGGGGGCTGTCTTTGTGATCCCCTCGGCCTGATTGCTTTAGCCATCCTCACAACATCAGTCAGCACGAAGTGGGGTATTTTGTTGACATACCAAGTAATACAATGATAGTTCACACTACCTAGCATGCAAAATAACTGGAAACCAGGGAATTGGTGCCAAAGTTAGAAAATGACCAGAGTTATATTTGAACTGTCAGGAAGCAGACTAATTACATGAAGGTCATCTTTTTTAAGACAATGTCTCCCCGCCCCCCCTTTTTTTTAATTGTGCCTTAGGTGAAAGCTTACAGAGCACATTAGCTTCCCATTCAAAACTTTATACACATTGTTTTGTGACACAGGTTGCAAGGGCTGTGTCCTTTTGTCCTCAGGAACTTAAAACACATACCCCACCATAAACTGTGTGTGTAGAATATGCCTTAAAATGTCATGTTTAAAAAAAAAAAGTTGAAGTTCCCCTATGAGCTATTATGCAGATCTATCTCCCAGTTGTACCATCAGTGGTAAATAATGCTTGTTTTAAGCTCTAATCTTCCTTCCCCTCCCTCTAGAAATAGTTCTGAAAGGAGGCTTATGACAGGAATCTGAGATTCCTAACTCTAAGGTAATAGCTGTGTACTTCAAATATACATAACAATACAGGGGCAATTTGGTCTTGAGACTATCGAAACTGTGACAGTCTAGTACTATTGTTACTTTCTCCTGCCAGCACTTACCTGATGGGCATCCTGCTTAGTTTCTTAAGAGAATGTTTTACATATATTGGTAATCTGAATACAGAGTAATCCCCCTAGTAATATTAGAGAGGAGCCTCAGTCCCCTTGCTTTTGTCTTAAATCACAATAAAGCTTTATTTACACAGCTGCACAGTGAGACTCCAAGTGTTTCGTTGCACCACCTTCTCTTGCTGTGTCAACCAATCCTGTCCAGTTAGCATTTCCAGTTATAGTGTCATAAAACAGGTGGTCATAGGAATGCAAAGAGGGAGTTGTTATAAGAATATGGGTTAAGACTTAGAATGTTCTGTTATACCTCCTTAAGGCAAGAACTCCCCTGGAGCAGGAAATTTTTGACGTCCTTCACAAGAACAAGCAGCCAGTGACAGACCCTTTACTGACTCCAGTGGAAAAGGCCTCTCTTAAAGCCATGAGCCTGGAAGAGGTACGTGGAATAGGCCCTCAAACACACCTAGACATGCTATATTTCTCCTAGCAGTTTCCCTCAAGCCCAAGAGTCACTGTAAATATCATTCGTTATAGGCCAAGATGCGCCGAGCCGAGCTTCAGAGGGCCCGGGCCCTGCAGTCCTACTATGAGGCCAAGGCTCGAAGAGAGAAGAAAATCAAAAGCAAAAAGTAAGGTGGCCCCTGTGAACTAGCCTTGGTTTTGACAGAAAAAAGTGATGGGGCTAACTCATGAATCCTTAGGAAAGAATCTTTGACACGGTAACTGGGGTCATGTTGAAGAGATCCCAAATAGGGGTGGCTAGCCTTTTTCCCCCTAGCCCAACCTCATAGTTTTGCCTACTTCAGTAATGCCATGTTGTCCTCTGACTTTGGCTTTCATTATTGATTTTGCTAAAAAGAGGACTGTTGAATGACTGTCTCTTCCAGGGCATCAGAGCATGCTTCTGCAGAATGATCTCTGTATTCCACAGCTGTTGAGGCCAGTTGGGCTTCCTCCCTGCCTTTTTTTTCTCTTTGGAACTTATTCTGCTCCTCCCTTGGGCTGTAGAAACACAGGGGACTCTTTACTCTTCAGAGATTTGCTCCTGGGAGCTGCAGGGACTAAGCCCTACCAGTCTTCCCAGGCCCCAAACTGGCTTCCTACAGTCAGTGGTCTCTGAGGAACAGGATGTCCATTCCAGCCCCTGCATGGGGAAGCCCCTTGGGTAGCATGGCCACTTTTGTGTGTGGTGTCAGCGCTTTAGCTAAATCTAATTTCTTCACCCATATCCCTCTTACCCTATAGATATCACAAAGTTGTGAAGAAAGGAAAGGCCAAGAAAGCCGTAAAAGATTTTGAGACTCTGCAGAAGGTGGATCCTAGTGCAGCATTAGAAGAACTGGAAAAAATTGAAAAGGCCAGAATGATGGTGAGACATCCTCTGGCCTCCACTCCTTTAAACCAGCTTTCCCTGGAAGTGGATAAGGATCTCACTCTGTCTTTTCTTTCCAGGAGCGAATGAGCCTTAAGCACCAGAACAGTGGGAAATGGGCCAAGTCAAAGGCAATTATGGCCAAATATGACCTAGAGGTAAGAGACCATCAGGGTGAGAGCACAGATGGAATTAAAGGAAGGAAAGGAAAATTGGTCTATAAAGGATACTAGCAGAAGCAGAATTGGGGAAGAGCCATGAGGATAAATGGAAAACCAGGACTCTAAAAAGGCATCAGGAAATCCCTAAGGCAGAGAGGAAAATGACCAGGGCCAGGGTGGAAAAGAGGAGATGGAAGGGTAACAGCATTGAAGGCAAGTCTAGTAAAGGTGGGCAGAAATGAGCTTTTTCTCTTGCTTCACATGTCAGTTCCTCAAGGACAAAAAGTTTGTCTTCTGAGTTACCCCATAGCTATTAGTACAGTGGTGTGTATGAAGTTTAAACGATAGGTACTGTAAGAGATACTTATCCAATTGAGAGAAGACGGTTTTAAGAAATGGACCAGGAGAGGTGGTGCCGTGGTCACTAATGACAAAGCTCTCTCCTGTGCCTCCTTCGTCCAGGCTCGCCAAGCCATTCAGGAACAATTGGCCAAGAACAAAGAGCTGACACAGAAACTCCAGGCAGCATCTGAGAGTGAAGAAGAGGAGGGAGATGTAGAAGAGAATGGACTCCTTGTCCCTGATGTTGTGCACAAAGTCCACATGAACGCAAATGAGCTGAATCCCTGGATGCAAAGAAGTTGCACCAGTGATGCTAAAGAGGCAGAAATCCAGAAGGACCCTGAACAACTTCCCGAGCCCGTGGCCCACCAGGATTCAGAAAGTGAGGGGGAAGAAAGTCCAGTAGAAGAAGAAGAAACTTTGTTGAAAGAATTTGAGGAAAGGCGATCCCTTAGGAAAAGGCCAGAGCTCAACCAAGATGCTGAGCCTGCGGGCCACCAAGAAGCACAAGGTGAGTTACGGTGACACGGAAGGGTAAATACCACAGCGTTACAGACGGTGCAAGGAAAAAGTAAGTGTCCACCCACACCCACGCACAGCCATTGGGCTCTGGGGACTTTGAAGAGTGCGTGCACTGGGTCCCTGAAGAGAAATTAGTTCGTAATAACCATTTTTCTTAAAAGGCATTTAGTAAGCCATCATCTGCCTGGCTGTCTGGTGTGGGCTCTGACACATTTTCTGCTCTTGGGGCTCTCGGGCGTAGACAGCCCTTCAGAAAGGCATAACTCAGTCATCCTTGAAGGAATGGCACTGAAGTGCATTACAGTCCCCTACGCTCCAGAGAGAAGCACGTTGGTAAGATAGCAAACCTGGGGAAGTCCACTTACACCTATAGACACGCGTGCGTGGATGGATTTTGAGGCACTAGGAAACTTCTTCAGAACATTGCTGCAGTTTTTGGGTTTGTTCTGTACCTTGAAGAGATTTTTTTTTTTGCAGTAGTACACAGCTGTTTATTTTTAGTCTGTTTTGTCCTAACCAGAAAAAAAAAATCCCCATTAATTAAAAAAAAAATCGCTAAAATACATTTTTTTTCAAAGCGTGGGTATAACTCCCTGTACTTCCTTCAATTAATAGGACCAACCATGAAAATTAGGTGGTTATAAACATCTGTGCCATACTAGAAATATGCTTATTCTTTTCATCTTTTTTTAATTGTGGTAAGTACACCCAGAAAACAAAACATTTGCCATCTCAATGTTTCATCTTCTTTAGATAGATGCTCATCCCTTTTTTATTGTGGCAAAAATATCTGCAACAAAACATTTTTCATTGTAACCATTTTTAAGGGTTCAATTCAGTGAGATTAATTACATTCACCATGTTGGAGAACAGTCACCACTATTCATTTTATCGTGAAGGGCTTTTGTATTTATTAACACTGTTAGCGCTCTTGAGACAGGTCAAAGAGCCCCCACTCTTGGGGCAAACCAGAATATTATAAAGCCTGCCTAGGAAACTGTCTACATTCCGAAATCACCTGGCTCTCTGGATGAATTCTCAGATCTGACTGTATTTCATTCGAGGAATAATGCGTTTGGATGACAGCACGAATCTGTCTTTACATGGAACCAATTTATTTTAAAAGAGCTGTCATTTAGAATGTTGAAACTTAGGGTTTTCAACTGGAGATTTCTGGAATTGATAGTTACAGGCAGTCACTTCTGGGGTGGGTTTTAGAAAACAGCAGTGCAGTGTCCTCCTGAGCCCCCTTTAAAAGCTGAGCCCCCTTAGCCGCTGTATGGCTAGCTAAATGTGTAGAGCAAGTAGCTGTGGTGTGGAAGTATGAAATTTGGATTTCCTGGAATAATGAAAAGCATTTTCCTGAAAGAGTGGGAAGTAGTGGACCCCCAAACAGAATGAACGCTAGAACTTGATTCTTGAGAAATAAGCATCCATGTGTCCAAAGGCCAGAACTCAGAAGCTTCTTGCAGTGGCTTCAAGCCAAAGTTAGACAGCAGGATTAACTTGGGGATGGAGGCATTTGTAGTCAGTGCGAAGGACAGTTTAAAAGTATGTCACTGCTACGTTGCCCTCAGGGTGCTTAGAGACTGGTGGCATTTGCTCAGATGTTGCTAATGACTGGAAAGTGTGAGCTACATCCAATGCAGAAAGCAGCTACTTCCATCTCTTCTTGAGTTAGCCACAGCAGCTTATGAAATAAACTGTCTTAAGATAGGGAACAGAGATTCTAGAATCAAGAGAAATCTTGGGTAAGGTTTTTACAAATAGTAAAGCATAAATTAAGGAGCCTTAGTGGCACAGTGGTTAAGCACTCGGTTGGCGGTTCGAACCCACCCAGTGGCTCCGCAGGAGAAAGAGTACAGCCTAGAAAACTGTGGGGCAGTTCTGCCCTGTAACATGGAGTCACTATGAGTCAAAATTGATTCAAGGGCAAACAGCATAAACTACAATGAAATTGTATTCAGAGGTCACCTGTTAAAATGGTTCCCTTTTTATATTTGGAACTTTGGGTGATCTGTACAAGGAAATTAAGCTACAGTCCCAGTTTTACAGTGAGTCATTGGCAAAGCTGGGAATAGGACCCAGGATGTCTGCCGCTTTCCAACATGATGCTTTTAACTACCAAAGGGCACTGCCCACCACTTGACAGGTAATGCTTAGTGAACTTTCCAGAAGATCTTATATATGGAATCTTCTCTTCCCCATCTGTCCTTGGAATGTCTTCATTGGTGTATCTGGCACCCAGTGGATGCTTAACCGATGCTCGTTGTTGAGTGCGCTCAATAAATGCTTGTTGATAAGGCACCTTCCAACCTCTTTTTCTCACAGCTCTAATTTTTCTCCCAGATGCTAGCAGCCAGGAGGTGCTATCTGAGTTGAGGGCACTATCTTGGAAGCTCAACCAGGAAAACCATCAGTCCAGGAAGCAAAAAGGGAATTCCACAAGGGCTGTTCTCCCAGTCCAGAGAGAGGAACCAGCCCAGGAAGAGGAGGAGCCCCTGTTGCTGCAGAGGCCAGAGAGGGTACAGACTCTAGAAGAACTGGAAGAGCTGGGCAAAGAAGGCTGTTTGCAAAATACAGAGCTTCCCAGACCTGTGTTACAAGGGCAGGAGACAGAGAGGAACCCAGACGATCAACCTGGTGCCCCCAAGAAGAGGAAAAGGAAGGAGCAAATGATTGATCTGCAGAAGCTCCTAACCACAAAATCTCCTTCAGTGAAGTCTTTGGCAGCTCCCACGACAATGGAGATGGTGAGCAGAGCCAGGGCTGTGGGCTGTTGTGGGGAGCAGAGCCAGTGCAAAAAGTGTCCTTCGGGCACAAGGATTAGAATCAGCAAAGCTTTGTTGTGCTGGGGTACATTTCAGTAGTTGAGAGCTCCAGAATAGTATGGGGTCAGTTTAGTAAATGCAGGTGTATGAGTGCTGCTGAGACCCCCACATCCTAAATCCTGACCCACCAAAGCCTCCCTGGGGTGACTCTCAGACTGTCCTCAGAGGAAGGAGGGAGTCACTCAAAGCTCTGACCAACTCCCAGGAATGATAACTCTCGGGTGAATCGTTGTGTTGTTGCCAGGGTTTTGCTTTATTCAGTGGGGTCCCAGATGGTTCGAGGCTCCTGCTTCAGTGACTTGGAGCTGAGAAGTGAGGAACCGTAGCACTTGTCTCTCGGAGACACGGGCCAGAGGAAGCCCACATTCTGGCCAAGCCAGTTGAAGCGCTTACTTCTGTCACAAGCCATTCCTTCCTCCACCCTGCAGCTTCCTTGCTGAAAGTTTAAAATTGCATCATATGCTAATGAGCTAGGAATATTTACCCCAGAGAGTTGAAGACTCCAGCATGCTTGATTTGTATTACAAGACCATCGTTGTTCAACACTCCCCCCCCTAGGGGGCGCTAAAATGTCATGACCCAAACTTCAGGTGTTCTTGTGATGAACCACTGCTCATAAGGCAGGCTGTAGCTCTCACTCTTGTTTCTGCCCAGGAAGATGAAGAAGAGAGAGACCAAAAGCAGATGATAAAGGAAGCTTTTGCCGGGGATGATGTCATCAGAGACTTCTTGAAAGAGAAGAGGGAAGCTGTGGAGGCGAGTAAGCCAAAGGACGTGGACCTGACGCTGCCTGGCTGGGGCGAGTGGGGTGGTGTGGGCCTGCAGCCCAGTGCCAAAAAAAGACGCCGGTAAGAACGAGGAAGAACACCTGTCAGGAGGGTCCCGAGTTCTCCCACTTTGCCCCGAAGTGTCCTCCCTGCCCTTTTGACTAAGTCCTTAATTTAATGTTCCTTGTCGGGCATCCTGCTGTTTTGCTTTTCAGGTTTCTCATTAAAGCCCCTGAGGGTCCTCCAAGAAAAGACAAGAATTTGCCGAATGTGATTATCAACGAGAAGCGCAACATCCACGCCGCAGCTCATCAGGTGAGGGCTTCGAGGGCTCTTGTGCCACCTGCTTCTCTCTTGCTCGGGAGTAGCAGCCTCGTGAACTGTGTGGTCAGGAGGGATGTCTGATCTTGACCACAGAATCAAGTCTATGCTTGTTTCACTGGCTGGCTCTGAAAGTAATCATTCCAGATAGACTATTGCTGTTTCTATCACTGAACGTGAAGAAGGTTTAGACTAAAAGGATATATTCTGTGCAGCAATGGTGAGGCCCCAAAACCTGCACGTTCAACAGGTGCCTTAGATAATTCTCACGGAAATGAGGCTCACCAAACTAAGAAATACTACTCTATAGGCTTGTGTTTATGGTCAAGGTAATGTTTTAAAAGGAGCCCTGGTGGTGCAAATGGTTACCCGCTCAGCTGTTAACCAAAAGGTTGGCAGTTCAAACCCACCCAGCAGCACCATGAGAGAAAGACCTGGTGATCTCTTTCCGTAAAGAGTACAGCCTAGGAAACTCTATGGGTCAGTTCTACTCTATCATATGGGATTACTACGAGTCAGAAACAACTTGATAGCACCCAACAATAATGACAACAGTTTGTTTGTTTGGTTTTGTTTTTTAAACAGTTGCCCTTGAGTAAGTTCCTACTCATGACAGCCCCATGTGTCAGAGGAGTATAACTGTGCTCCATAGAGTTCTCAGTGACTGGTTTTTCGAAAGCAGGTCCCCAGGCCTTTCTTCCAAGGTACCTCTGGGTGGACTCAAACCTTCAACCTTTCGGTTACAGCCAAACACATGAACTGTTTACACCACCCAGGGACTATAAGATTTGAGCTATCCCTTGAGAAAAATGATGACAAACTGGCTCTTGTTCAAGACATTGAAAAGATTTAAAACTGCATTATATGCTAATGAACTAGGGATATTTACCTCAGAGAAATGGAGCAAAGTATATTGAAGCCTGTCATGTGGTATCCTGTAGGGCAGAAGTTGGAGGAGAAGCAGAATTCAATTCGAGGAAAAACTTTCCAGTAGTCCAGAGAGAAAATGGACTGCTCTGGGGTAGGAGCATGTGTAGAGGGAACTCAGGAATGAGGCTAGACTAAATGGCTTTGATGTCCTATTCAGTCTAAAAGTCCGTGACCCTGAGGTCTGTCCCCAGCCAGTATGATACTGAAACGAGTTGGTTTTTTCCTCTGAAAAAGGGGGGAGAGAACTGTTTAATAAGTATGGCAGAGAGGTGAGAAAACGTAGTGGAATAATACTCTATTTGATCTTATTTTGTGAATCAGAAATTCAAATTATAACTACCGCAGTCTCAGTTAAGGATATACAACCAGGAGATAGGCAGTGAACAGGCAGTTATGGGTAAGAAAGGAGAAAAAAAATGGGAGCTTTAACAGGCCAGGGTTCTAGGGGAAGGGTAGAATGTGAACCTCAGTATAGACCACCCTTCCTTTCCAGGGGTCTTGTCTATTTGTTTTTTAATACAGCCACAGGAAACTGACAAATTGTTTTCCAAGAATCTCCCTTGATTTTCCTCGTCTTTTTAATAAGCTGTAGACTGCAGGAGACTAAAGTGTGCTTCAAGCTGAAAGCAAGAACTCCTGAGACTCAGGATTTTGGCCAGGTGGTTTTTTGTTTTTTTTTTTTCCTACCCCTTGCCCTGGGTGGCATGCACAGATTCGTCGACCCAAATAAGAGATTCCTGTGACCCAGAGAGAATCTTTGCTTCGCTACCCTCAGGTAGTACTCAGCTTTTCTTAAGTGTATATCCCCCAAAGACTGCTGACTGACTTCCCCATTTTTCTGCTTGCTTTTCCCCCTCTCTGGCCATTGTGGAAGTACTTGAAGGTAGCATTTTGGTAAAGGGAGAAGTGTGCTGAGCAAGGAAATAGGAGCCCTGGCTTCTGCTCTCCCATGCTGCTCTGAATTTACTTGGGTAAATCATTTCCCCTCTTAGCTGAATCTTGGGGCTGAGGGAGGCAACCGTTGCCATGCCCTCCCCCGGTGCATTTCTCTCTAGAATGTGACTTGGGGTTGGACTAGATAGACAGTCTCTCCAGGCCTTCGAGCTCTGACACTCTGTGATGCCAAAAGAGGATGAAGCTAAGCTTAACAGCCTGGTGGGGTTCAGGATTCAGAGGTAAATCTTTGGGCCCCTTAAACCACAAATTCTACATATCAAGGAGAGAAAGGAAGGGAGCAAGAGCATGAAGAGGAGAGGAGAGTCATAAACTCCATGGGGATGCACAAATACCCAGGTACTTCTTGCGTTCACAGTGTTAGAGAAAACCACTCTGGCGCAGCAGCCCTGGAGCTACTGTAACTACACCAGGGCAGCATCAGGGTGGTTTTTCAGTCCCCGAATGGTTGGATAGACTTAGAGAACTTATAATCCAAATTAATCCAAGTTAGGACTTTCTACTCCCAAATGTCCTTAAGCTAGGTGCATTGGAATGCCTTGAGTTCTCATAGCTTCACTCACTGTGGACATCATGTAGAACTGTGGCCTGGGTGCCAAAACCGTGCCTGAGCAGTTCCCGCTGGACTGAGTATACAACTGCACCCCAGGCCTGGCTTGATGCCCAAGTCACTCTTCCTTCCTTTCCAGGTACACGTGCTTCCATACCCATTCACCCACCATCACCAGTTTGAAAGGACCATCCAGACCCCTATAGGATCTACGTGGAACACCCAGAGGGCCTTCCAAAAGCTGACTACTCCCAAGGTGGTCACCAAGCCAGGCCATATCATTAAGCCTATAAAAGCTGAGGATGTGGGCTACCGGTCTTCCTCAAGGTCCGACCTCTCTATGGTACAAAGGAACCCAAAACAACTCTCCGTCCGTCACAAAAAACAGCTGAAGAGAAACCCTGTAGATTGAGGTACTGGACTTGAAGAGACATCCTGAGCCCTGACTACTTCCACCTCACTGGGCTCGGTGTTACCCTCAGCTGCAGAATCACTTCTAAAACTGGCCTATCCCACTGTGCGTATAGTTAAACCGCACTTAAGCAATAAAGGCTTTTTTAATCTATTTAACTAGAGTGTATTCCGTGTTGTCTCACAGTTTAATCCTTTTCTTTGAGTCAGACCCCTTTGACACTCCCCATTGCATTTCCCCAGCGGTACTTTTCAGGGGAACCTCATTTTCTCTGGAAGCTCCACTGAAACTTGTTCAGCATCACAGCAACACGTAAGCCTCCACTGACAGATGGGTGGCGGCTCTGCTTGAGGTGCTCTGGCCAGGGTTCAGGTCTCCCAAAAGGAAGACGAGAATTCTACTGCTGAGTTACCACTGCCCCCAAGGATTATGTAGTTGGATCTAAATCAGAGTTTAGAGAATTTGCCCTAGTCTATGATCTTAAAGGAGCCCTGGTGACACACTGGTTAAGAGCTCAGCTGCTAACCAAAAGGTTGGCAGTTCGAATTTACCAGCTGCTCCTTGGAAATCTTATGGGACAGTTCTCTGTCCTGTAGGGTCGCTATGAGTCAGAATCGATGGCAACAGGGTTACAATCTTAACTACATCACAGCAGATATGATCCCCCATAAATAACTACGAACGAAATGATTTGAAGATTCAGGGATAGTGACAAAAACATTGTATGTTCTTAACCTCTGAACTTAGAAACAGGATGCACAAACTGCAATTGGACTCTGCTCTGGACCCATCTTAAGACCAGGATGGTGCAAAACTGGCTTCTAGCCCTATAAGTCTAGCTCCTTTTTTTAAATTAATTTTTTGGTAAGCCTCCCAGCTTGCAGAGGTTGCTGTTTAGAGTAGCTAGCACTTGTTTTCTTATTCTCGTAACAAGACCCAAACCAAACCAAACCCACTGCCGTCGAGTTGATTTCCACTCATGGCTATCCGTAGGACAGAACAGAATTGTCCCATAGGGCTTCCAGGGAGCGGCTGGTGGATTCGAACTTCCGACCTTTTTGGTCAGCAGCTGAGCTCTTAACCACTGCACCATCAGGGCTCTATGATAACAAGACAGTAAGGTTTTATTTTTACCTTACAGATGAGGTAGATGAGCTTCCCAGAAGTAAAGCTCTGTTCCCTTTCCTTCCTAACTCAGGGCCAGCTCCTCACCATTGATTCAAAATCTAGTTTATTCAAGCATTACTTTGCTGCATGACAACTCCCATGGGCTTCTCAGTGATGAGGAACTTGCCTTTCTTTGAATGACAAGATACATGGAAAGAGCCCCTGCTGCCAAGATTCCTAACAAGGAATTTAGAAAACTTCCCCTCCCTCTGAGTCCAAAGGACAGGCTGTAAAAACCCATATTGTCAGGGGCACTACTACCCTTTGCCTTCTCAAGGAACATGGAGGTTCATCCCCCAGCCCTTTTAGACCAAAACAGGATAACTCATGTGCTCACATGTCACAAACCCCTCTGAGAATCTGATGAAGTTATGGACCCTCCCCAGCAAAATGCACCAACATGTACATCATTTTACATAGAGTTTCGGGAGTTTTATAGACAATCCCTGGACGGAAAGCTCTCTGCCAGTCCCAATTTTCTTTTGCAGTCCCTCCAATCAATACCGCTCTCTTTTCAAGCATACCACCACTCTCCAAGTCAGGTCAAAAATTTTTAGTCCTCAAAAGTAACTTAAAAAAAAAAAAACTAAACCAAACCCATTGCCGTCGAGTCGATTCCACCTCACTGCAACCCTATAGAACAGAGTAGAACTGCCCCCAAAGGATTTCCAAGGAGCGCCTGGTGGATTCAAACTGCCCACCTTTTGGTTAGCGGCTGCACCTGTTAACCACTACGCCACCAAGGTTTCCCAAAGGTAGCTAAAAAAAAAAACCTTTATTTTATAGGTGAAAAGACTCCATAGTAGAGTGACGCATCTAGATGAATAACTAGGGACCAGGGCCCTAAACTAACTTCGAAGCCATCAAGTGCTACAAAGTTCCCAGTGGTAGATGTGGGCCCCTACCATTGCTCATCCTCTCTGGAACCAACCTGGGGCCAGAAAGGGCAATGAATACCCTAAGCGATGTTCAGAGCCCAAAGGGCATTTTTAAGTCATCCGTTCGCTTGAGATTATCCACGACCCACTTGCTGGTTGACACGTAAGACAGTAGCCGGCGGTGGGGAATGAGGGACCCCTACCCACTCCTGCCTCCGTTTGAGAGACCACATCCTCTTTCACTCTTTCGAGCACAAAGCTGCCACTTCTGTTCCACCCACCCCCAAATCGAGGCGCCCAATCAAGTGCCCCCAGTGAACGGCCAATCCCTGTCTACTTTCCCGGGACCCTCCTCAGCCCCGGGGGCGCCCCACCGCCCAGAAGCGGCCCCATCCTTCCAAAGAGAGGGCAGGCGCCGAAACGTGCTATAAGGGATGCCCACTCCCAGCCTTCCAAGCCCCCAAACGGATTCGATTGTTGTTTCGTGGGGCTTTTTTTTTTTCTTCCTCCGAACCTCCGAAGTGTTCTCCCTTCCCATTGGTCGAAGCTGCCCCTTGACGCCACCCTGGTCTTGCTCGTTGATTGGCCCACTCTGGATGTGCCCAAGCCTTTTTCCCAGGGTGTGGCCCCCCCGCCCCCAACAGGGTTCTGACCCCTGGCTCCTCCCTCCCCCTCAAGCCCCCCTCTCTGTTCCGAATGGTACTGCCCTGGCTCGGCTCCCCCAAGGCCCAGGCCGCTGGCTTTAGGGCCCCCCGGACGGGGCGGGGCACGCTGGGGACGGGCAGAGGGCGGTGGTGGCGCCTTCCTGCCGAGCCCGAGGCCACCCCCGCCACCCTCCTCTAGCCCTGTAGGTCCCACTTTACCCGAGGCAGTTTCGGTCCTGCCTCGGTAGCCCGTCCCGTCTGTGTGGCCCCCACCGTGGTCTTTGGGTCGTCCCGGTCTGCAGCGTGCAGTCCCTGCCCTCGGCAGTGCACACACGCCCATCCGCCTCCGCCCGCAGGTCCTTGCCGCGCTCCGATGTCGGCTCACCCTTCCCCGCCCGGCCCGCGGTAACCCCGGCCCTCTGCCTTGCGGACTGACCATCCCCAGGACCACCCTCCCGGTGTGTGGCCGTTCCTCCCGCGGCCTCCATCCCCTCCGTGGCCAGCGTGGTGGGGCCCTTCCACCTCTCCCCCCCAATACTCCCTCCTTGTGTTGTCCCTTCACGTCCCTCTCCAAGCCCCTCCCACCCAGCCCCCCTGCACACACCCCTCCCCCCGAGGCCTCCCGCGCCCCTCCCCTAGCCCGCGGTCGAGGCCCCGCCCCCCGGCCCGTCCTTTTGTCTCCTCTTTGGTCTCTCGGTCCCCCGCCCCTCCCTCGCTCCCGCCCTCGCGCCCCGGTGCACGCTCTTATCTTCCCCGGCCGGCGCCCCGCCCCGGCCGCGCCCGCCGGCCCCCTCGCTCCCACCGCCTCTCTCCGCCCGCGGCGCTCCGCCCCCCCTCCACGGCTCGGCCCGCCAACGCCGACCTCCCCCGTGCCTGCTCTCTCCTCCCGCCGCCGACCCACCCTACCCGGCCGGCGGCCGCGCTCCTTCCGCCCCTGCGGCCGCCTGGCCCGGCGCGGCGAACAGCCCGCCCTGGGGCCCGGCCGCCCCGCCCAGCCCGGCCCGGCCCTCGGAAGCCGCCCGGCCGCAGGCGTCCGTCGGAAGTGTTTGGGGGACGGGCCCGCGCGGCCCTCCGCAGCCCTAGCCCGGCCGGCGCGCCCCGGGGAACACCGCGACGCGCAGCCGCCTCCCAGCGCCCACCCCAAACCTGTGTCCCCAACGCGCGGCGCGCGCCTGGGACTCGCGACTAGCGGGGCGAGGGTGGGGGACTGTCCCGAAAATGCTTGAGCCCTGAGAGACCTTAGCTGGAGACCGTGAGGCCCGGGGAGACGAGGGTCGGTGACGCGCCCCGGCCACCTGGGCAGAGGGCCAGCCTGCGCCCAGCGCCGCGGCCCCCGCCCCCTGGCCGGGCTTCTCCCCACCACACCGCGCACAGCGACGCTGCCTCGGGTCCTTTGTATCAGCCCCGGGGGTGGAGGACTGGGATTCAACCCTCCTGCACTCCTGGGTCGAGTGCGCAGCGCAAGCCGACACAAGGCAACTCAGCCACATATCGATAAGCACTCTCAAAAATTCCAGCCTCTTCGGAGATGTCCACGTTGACTGCTTCCTCGCCTGAACCGCTTTTCCTAAGCCCTCGCTCAGTCTTACCTATTTACCCACCTGACTGGAAGCTCTTTGAAGGGGGCCCTGTTTGTCGCTGTGCCTCGCTCAATGGGTTCCTTGTGACTGGCAGACAAGTGGATGTATTTAACTGCCCGCCTTTGGGATCTGTGTCATTATTGTGTGACTTAAGGTTGTATACTAGTGAGGGCCAGGACCGAGTGGGGATTACTAGCTCGTGCCAGGCACAGCATGATGCCCAAAGGGATGGGCCGTCAATGCTTTTGAAGGCTGATTCAGCTCATTATGCACGAGGCAGATGCCTACGTTCTCCTGGTCCCCAGAACTGCCAGTGCCAGGGCTGGACATCCTAAGTGAGGAAGAAACTAAGAAGCTGCCTTGGCTCACCCCATATCCGGAGCACCCTTGCTGGGACCCAGATACGGCTGCACTCGCTATCAGAACGCACTTGGTGATGTGACTCCAGTTCTGGGAATGGGTTTGCAGGGAACCACCAAAAAAAAAAAACAAAAAACAGTGCTATCGACTAGACCTTAACTCCCATCAGTTTGCAACGGAAGCTGGTAGGAAGAAATCAGCCCGTTTTTTTTTTTTCACTGCAGCAAACTGTCCCATATAAAGATCAACCTGTAGCTCTTCATTTACCCCAAGGTCGGCCTGAACCCCAATCTGTCAGAGGAAGGAGGCTACAAACGAACTGCAGTTGATCAACAATTCCCCCTGAGGAGGGGAGACGGTGGAAGCTCTCCTTTCTCACATTTATGGATGCATGGTTTACTCTGTAGTTTGCAGAGGCTCCTCTGTAACCTGGTCACTTTAGAGTTAGTCCAGCTCCCTGCCCACCTCACACCCCCGCCCCCAGCTGGATAGGTCCTCTCTGTCCTTCCTCAGCCCTCTGCTGTCTTCACGCAATCCAGCCTGCTCTAAATGGACAGGGTTAGTGATCCAAGCAGAAACTGAAACACTAACAATTGGACAGTGTCAAGAGACTTGGGCAGAGATGCCTCTGAGTGCACAGCCTCCTCCTCTGTCTTGGCACAGATGTTCTTATTGTTCTAGAAATACCAAATTCCCTCCCTAGGCATGGAGGGGGGATGCTCCAGGGCTTAGCCCCCAAGGACAGAGTCACTTGTCCGGGCCAGCCCCTCAGCCCCCTAATTATTCAGACTGAGACTGTCACCATTGCTCTTCCCCATCCTAGCCAAGATTGGCCCCCTGCGCCATTTGTCCCCCTTACCAAGGAGACGAAGGGAAGTTGGGCAGGAGCTGCACAAGACGATTACTAAACTTCTCTGCAGTTTCCTTTAGGGATTGTTAGCACATCCAAATACATATTTGGAAAATGCTCACAATTAACACGGGGAGAAAAACGGTAAACACGGTGCCACTTTGCCAGGCTCAACAGTTTTCCTTTTGTTTAAATTCTAATGGCCTCAAATGGGGAGCGGCATCCATCAGTTAAATAAACAAGCCATTAGACTGAGACTAGAGGTGTTAACACATGACTAATCTACTAATTGGGAGAAGAGATGGCACTGGGTCTGGGTATGGTGCCGTGAGGAGCAAGGGGCCATAGCATGCTGGAGGCACAGCATGTCGGGTTGGGAGCCAACAGGACCAGAGTTTGAATCCTTCCTCTGCCAGTTGCTATCTGTGTGACCTTCAGTGAGTTATTTCATTTCTCTGAGCCTCAGTTTCCCGTTCTGTAAAATGGGGACAATAATAGTACTGACATCACTGGGTTGTTGTGGAAATGAAATAATACGAGCTCTTGGAACTGAGCCTACTGTAGTGTGCGTTGTGTAACGGAATAACAACAAAGTACCTAGCACACAGTGGAAACTCAATAAATGGCAGCAACGAAGATGAAAAAGAATTAACTTACGGTTGCTAGATGTTGTTGGGTGCTGTCCAGTTGATTCCGACTCATAGTGACCCCATGTGACAGAGTAGAACTGGCCCATAGTGTTTTCTTTATGGAAGCAGTTGACCAGGTCTTTCTCCCAAGGAGCTGCGGAGTGGGTCTGAATTGCCAACCTTTTAGTTAGCAGCCAAGCACTTAACACTGAGCCACCAGAGATCCTTACAGTTATTAGACAGTAGCCATAAAAGGTGAACACGGACTCCTCTTGCCCCTCAGACCCCAGCATAGAACTGACAAAGGGATACTTTGGGCTGATTAAGTCCAACTTCTTAAGATCTTCCCTTTAACCTGGAATGAGCTCCAGCCATTAAGGATCACCTGTCCTGTCTCAGAATTGCTGGACTCTGGGGCCTTCTCTCCTGGCATCTGCCCAAGAAGCTTGAGTTAAGCTGGCCCTCCCTCCCAGGGGGGAGCCAGCCTGACAGCCTTCTAGGCCTCCTTCCCCAGCTAGCCAGGCCCATCCTGGAGAGAGCATCGTAGGCTGTTCTTGGTTGCCTCCCTCCCATCATGTGTGAAGATAGGAACACAGTATTGAGAGGGCCCCAAGTGTAGGGGAAGGGGAGGACCCCCAGGAGAAATGGCTGTGACCTAGACAAATTTGTTGGTCTTTGCTTCCTTGCCCCACCCTCACCTTTTGACGCCCACTGCTCTGTTACCTACCAACAAGGTCTGCCCTCCACCACATGGAGGCTCCCTCTTCACTTGACAGCGTGTTCTCCTTCATGGACACTCCCTTCCGCCCTCTTCTCTCCCCACTTCCTGTTCCAGGAGGGTCTTGCTATCTGTCTGAAAGGTTGGCAAGTACCAGTTTAAAGAATTCCCTCTGCACAGGTAAGGAAGGAGTGAAGCTGAGAGTGGCTTAAATTACCACCCCTTCCCCAGGTCTTGTAGCTGCATAGGAGCCTCCTCTACTTGAAAAAATCCTCAAGATGCCTAGAAAGGAATGAAAGCAGATACAAAGGATTCCTAGGCCCTCGCTAGGCTGAAGTGACAAGGGCAGGAGAAAACTTTTACCCTGCAGCTCCAATGGTGCTCCATTTTGCCTCCTTGTAAGTTCTGCCTTGAACTCAGGGCCCTAAGAAGACCCACTGGGCCCCACCAGGCACCCTCCTCTCCAGTTCTACCTCTGGAGAGCTGCCCTCCCCAAGAACCAGGTTGGTTCTCAAACTTTCCCCTTCATCCGCATCTCCCAGCTGAGCCCAAAAATAGGCCCTATCCTGGCTCTTGCACCTAAATGGTGCAAACAATTAACGCCCTCGGCTGCTAACCAAAAGGTTATTTGTTGAGATACTGTGCCCAGCCCTGAACTAAGTGGTGTAAGGAACAAAACAGAAGATGACAGTATGATCCCCGCCCCCAAGGAGCTGAAAACCAGGCAGGGGAGGCAAGGCTTACTGGTGAAACAATGAAAGGAAATTAAAAAGCAAGGCAGCAAGGACAGATTATGTGGTTCAGACAAGGTGCTCTGGGTAAGCAGAGAAAGAAGGCAGTGGGAACCAGAGGGCCGTAGAATGTTGCAGAAGGCAGAGGGCTTCGATGAGACTTTAATGCTCTGGGGGATCTGGATAAGTGAGATGCATTAGTTATCTGGAGTTCCTGGGTTAATCACTTGGCTACTAACTGAAAGGCTGGCGGTTCAAGTCCAGCCAGAGGCACTCTGGAAGAAAGGCCTGGTGATCGACTTTGAGCAACTGAAAACCCTATGGAGCACTGTTCTACTATGACACACATGGGGTCGCCATGGGTCTGAATCGACTCCATAGCCAACTGGTTGGGTTTGTGGCTCTGCACTTAACTAGCAAATAGCAGGTCGACTTAATTAATTAAGCCCTCTCCCCAAGCGGTTAAGGAGTACTAAAGGGGTTAATGTGTCCTCCCTCCTGCCACATCCAGCTGGACTGCCCTTCTTAAAGCACACCAGGCACATTCTGTTCCGGAGCCTGTGCTGTTGCTGCCTTTCTCTGAGCCTGGACCCCGTAACCAGGCCCCTCACCCTGTTCTCTGCAAATCAAATTCTCCTTCTCAAAGGGTCAGTTCCACTGCCTCTGCCTCCAGGAAGCTGCAGGCAGCCCCCCCTCCCCCCCCACCAGTTGAAGTCTCCTTCCCAACCCCTCGGGGCTCAGAGCTCACCTCTTTGAGGACCTCCTTGCACGTTCAGCCTGGCACAGCAATTCACTGCTGGTCTGTTCCTCTCCTGTGGGGTAGGTGTGAGTTTCTTTTTGGACAGTAAATGCTTCTGCATCCTTCTGTGGTTTGTCTCCAACTCAAACCTGCACGAATAAATAAACAGTACAGTGAACCCCCATCACCTGGATGCCACAAGGACCCAGATCTGGCTACATTTGTTTCTGCTTCATAATTGTATACTGCTTCCCACACAAACAGTGCCTAGCCCCCTGGAACACCATTTGCAACCAGAGTAACTAATGATGGGAATTCAGGCTTGCAGAGCAGGTTCCTGGGGGTAACCAATAGGAAGTTATCCTTGTTTGAAAACCTATTATGAGCCAGGAGCTTTACATTTTATCTCATTTCAGCCTTATCACAACCTTTTGAGGTAGATAGTGCTGTTAGCCCCTTTTACAGACCAGGAAATGAGAGGCTTGGAGGGATTTACCCTGGGTCACTCCGATGAGTAATGGCCGAGGTGGGATTTGAATCCAAGTCCTGTGCCCTTCTCACTGTGCCGGGTAGCCTGCTTCAAAAGAGTGCCAAACAGACTGCTACCAGCTCTGCTTCGGTCTGACACGAGTATAGGACATGCCTTGTATGTGCCTTTGTGGAGCAGTTAAAAAAAAATTTTTTTTATGCACACGCACACACACATGCATGCCAACACAGCAACCCGTATGGTCACAGTCCAATTGTCAAACAATCATGCTAATTTTTGTCTGTGGGATTAGTCCCTTCATCTTAGATACCTGGTTGCTGTGGAGTCGATTCTGACTCATGGCGGCCCTATGTGTTACAGAGTAGAACTGTTCCATAGGGTTTTCAAGCTTTTCTTCTATGGTGCCACTGGATGGGTTTGAACTGTCAACCTTTTGATTA
This sequence comes from Loxodonta africana, assembly GCF_030014295.1. Classification (NCBI taxonomy): domain Eukaryota; kingdom Metazoa; phylum Chordata; class Mammalia; order Proboscidea; family Elephantidae; genus Loxodonta; species Loxodonta africana. The sequence continues at coordinate 152,038,709 of NC_087369.1, forward strand.
GCAGCCAGGAGCAGACCATTTGTGCCCTTATTCCTGCAAGTGGGGGGGGGGAGGTGTTTCCCAGGAGGCAGAGGGGTGAGCCTGTGAATGGTGGGCCAAGCCCAGGAGTTGAAGGAGTAAGAGCCTCCCCCATGGTCTTCATTTAGCCACATAGTTCTCAAAACGGAAACAAAGTCTCTTTCCTTGCTCCCATCAGCACAGTACATGCCCTTCAGTTCTCTACAATGACCTTGTAACACGCCCCCTCCTCTTCAGCCATGCTGGCTGCCTCAAGAAATATTGCCCTTTGCTGCCTTTGTCTTTTTGCACCCACCCCCCATATGGGCTCATGATGTTCCTCTAGCCTGGGATGCCCTCCGCACCACTTCACATACCTAAATCCTCCAGGGCCAGGTTTAAGGCTCACCTCCTCCTAGAAGCCTTCGTTGATTCTGACCTCCTCTCAACTTTTTGATTTTTCTTTTTTCCCAAACTGGAATCACCCTGTTTTGATGCTCTGCTCTGTCACCTTATTCTCTAATTGTCGTTTCCGTGCTGTTTTCTTGACCACACTGTAAACCCCTTGAAAAGACATAGCCCCTCTGTGCTGAGTGCAGTTTCAGCCACAGCTAAAGAAAGGAAAGTCTTTCAGGAAAGACATGTGGTCAGCTTCCTTCTTCCCAAAGGCCTCTTGCTTCCTCTGCCTCGTCCCTTGGGCTTCTATCTTTGCTGCCCCTGGCATCTTTTCTACAAAGACCATGAGGTAAAAAGGAGAGTCACATGTTTACCTTGGTCTCCTTTTCATTTGTTATTCTTGTTGTTCATTTGCCCAGGTGGGCACATGGCTAACTGGGGTCTGAAAAGCCTTAAACCACAGAAAAGTCACCCTGAAGCTACTCTCAGGTTTTGCAGGTTTTTTTTTTTCTCTCTCTTAAGCATTTGTGGGAGAGGAAACAAAATCTATTGGGCTGGTTAATGTCTGCCTTTTCCCTCCCTTCAACTGTTTTATCCCCCCCCACACACACACATACAAAATTACAGCTAGAGACAGCCCATTTGCCAGATTTCAGGAACTCTGTGCAGATAAAGCGTTGCGTGCCAGTGCCCAACAGACCCAGAGATAGGGCCATCTGATGCCACCAAAGGAATTTTTTCTACTTGGAAAAATGCTGAGCGCTGAGAAGCCCCTTAATCTTTCTGTAGTGACGGTAGGGATAGGCCTCCGCTACCAAGCTGGGACAGACTGACAGGCAAGGTCCTTAAAAAGGCCTAGGCCAAATGCCCAGCCTGCCAGTGCCTGTCAGTAAAGGCGCCAAAATTGAATTATCACTCTCTTTGTATTACATGTACTTCCTTCCCAGCTAAGGCTGGAACTAAAGAGTCTTCAAGTTCGTTGTGTGACTGCTGTCTCATGCTTTCCCCCACATCTCTCTCCAAGGAGGCAGGACAGGAAAGGCTATTGCTGCCCCAGTATACAGATGGGAAACTGAAGCACTGAGGGAAGACATGACTGGTCCAGTTTTCTCACCAACCTCCATCCCACTGCCGTCCAGTGGATTTGATTCCGACTCATAGCTACCCTACAGGACAGAGTAAAACTGCCCCATAGGGTTTCCGAGGCTGTAAATCTTTACGGAAGCTGACGGCCACAGCTTTCTCCTGCCGAGCACTTTTAGCCACTGTGCCACCAGGGCTCCTTAGTTTTCTCACAGGAAGGGAAATTTCTTCCCAGCTTTGGGAACCTCACGGTCCCTGGGGGAGTCCTAGTCATCCCCACTGGAATTCTCAGCATGAGGAGTTCTGACACAGCCTCCGGGAAAGGAGGTAAGGAGGGAATGGTCCATTCCTTTCTGTCACTCCAACTCCTTTAACCAGGCATCACAGGTTGGGTCGCATCTTCCCTTCCCTCTATCTCTTCCTCGCAGGTTCAGCACCTCTCTCAACACACCTGCCCCCCGTGCCCCGCCTCTGCCTTACAGGAACCGCCTGCTCTGTGCTGGGCCTCCTTTCCCTCAGCTGCTTGTGTCCTCTCAGCCTGGCCCTTCTGATCCAGCAGTCTGAGGGCCCAAAATATCCACATAGACTAGTGAGAGAAGCTAGATTCTCCCCAATTCAGAACTCTAGCTTTGGGGTATCCTCCATTGGAGTCCTGGACTTGCCCCTGCCCTTCTAGTTAAAAGGTGCCTGCCTGCCTTTAAGATAATGCCACCGTGGGAAAGGGGTTACATTTAGTCACCCACATTCTGCCCCTGTGCCTGTTCAACCAAAGACACGGATTTGTAGGATGGGTGGGGGAAGAAGAAGGAACTCACTGTGCAACAGAGATCAGGGTTTAGACTCAGCCGGGGTTAAAGGGAGTTGATCTGTGTATGGAATTGAGGGGTCCTTTTATGTTTTTTTTTTTTTTTTATGATTAGGATTAGTTGGGTGAGGACTCAGTTGTGGCCAGGATTAGAATTCAGGTGAGTTGTCCTGTCTTTGGGGCGTCCTACTCAAAAATGTCTAGACATGGTCCCTGTTAGCAACTGGGTTTAACTGGGATACCTTGTTATAAGAGGCAGTGAAAGGTATCTGGGAGGGGGTCTGGCTACTAGTCCTAGCTCTAGACCAATTTTCTGTGTGACCTTAAGCAAGTCACTTCCCCTCTCTGATCCTCAGTTTCCACGACTAAACAATGGGGGAGTCAATCTCTAAAGGATCCATCTAGCTCTGAAAATACACAACTTTGGATCTGTGGGAATATAATAAAGCTGTTCTATTGATCTTGTGGGGTTAAAAAATAAGACATTATAAGAGAAAATCAGCACTTGGTAAAATACAAAGTACCAAATGAAAGACTATTTTTCCTCCATTAAAATATTATAAAAGCATCAACGCTCATTGGAGAAATTTGGAAAATACAGAAAACTACAAAAATCATTAAAAAAATAAATTGCTTGTAATCCTACCACATGGAGTTTACCATCATTAACATTTTATTTATATTTATTATATATTTTAAACAAAAAAGGAATCATGCTCTATATAACTGTTTTACAGCCTGGTTGTATTTTTTTTCTCATATAAATTGTGTATTGTGTTTTTCAATGTCACTAAATGTTCTTTGAAAACATGCTTTTTAAAGACTCCATAGTGTTCCATTCAATGTCTGTGCCGTAATTTATTTACCCAGTCCTCTACTGTTGGGTATTTAGGTTGTTTACTTTTTTCCCTTTATTATAAATATAATTTCTAATGAATATCTGATTTTAGGAATGACAATCAAGAGATACAGTGTAGTGCATAATAAAAATTTATGATGGAAATTTTCAAACATAAACAAAAGTAAAACAGTATAACAAATCCCCATGTACCCATCTTCCAGTTTCAACTATTATCAACTCATAGCCAATCTTGTCTGACCTACACCCTCACCCATTTTCCCCTGCCAATGGACTATTCTGAAGCAAATCCCGGAGTCGTGTAATTTTGGGGTGTATATTTTTTTGTTAATTTTGATACACACCGCCAAATTGACCTTATTAAAATGTTTTACTAGTTTCCACTCCAGCCGGAATGTTCACAGCAGCTTTATTCACAGTAGCCACAAACTGGAAACAACCCACATGACTATCATGGGTTAATGAATTTCTTTTAAACTCTGGTGTATCATTACAATGGAATACTACTCAGCGATGCAAAGCAATGAACTACTCATACATGCAACAACATGGGTGAACTTCGAAAGCATTATGCTGAGCGAAAGAAGCCAGATACAAAATACTATATAGCCTATAATCCCATTGATATAAAATTCTAGGAAATGCAAACTAAACTGCAGTGACAAAGCAGATCAGTGGTTGCCTGGAACAGAGGTGGAGGAAGAGACAGAGTATAAAGGGGCATAAGGTACGTTGTGGTGGTGAGGGATATGTTCTGTATCTTGACTGTGGCAGTGGTTTCATGGGTGGGTACATATGGCTATGTCAAAACTCACTGAATTGTACAATTTAAATGAATGCAGCTAATTGCACATAAATTGTAGCTCAATAAAGCTGATTTTTAAAGTGTCCTTATTGAAACTCTTATTGGCAAAGGGTAGTATCATTAAAATAAATTATACACACGCGCGTACATAAGGAGCCCTGGTGGCACAACAGTTAATCGCTCAGCTGTTAATTGAAAAGTTGGCGGTTCGAACCTACCCTGCGGCTCCTCAGGAGAAAGACCTGGAAATCTGTTCCCATAAAGATTACAGCCTAGGGAACTCTATGGGGCAGCTCTACTCTGTCATATGAGGTCGCTATGAGTTGGAATTGACTCCACAGCAACAGATTTATAAGATGAAGAGACTGATCACACAGATAACATATAATACGTATATATATATTTGCCAACTCGATGGGTAAAAAATGTATGTCAGTATGTCAACATTCTAATTTGTACATCTTTAGTAATCTTGAATATACTTTCTAGTTTACTGGCCATTAATATTTCTTGTTTTGTGAATTGCCAATTTATATCTTCTGCCTAGTTTTTAAATGAGGTGTTTGGCTCTGTCTTGTGGATTTGTAAGACTTCTTTATATACCAAGGATACTAAAACTTTGTTATTTATTGTTATTTATTAAAAAGTCAGCTTTTTAATTTTGCTTGTGGTGTTTTTACTTATTTATTTTTAATACTATTTTATTGTTTTTTTCAGTGAAAGTTTACACAGCCAAGTAGATTCCCATTTGACAATTTCTACAAATTGTTTTTATTTTTTAAATAGAGAAGTTTTGCAGTTTTACATAGCCAAATCTATTATCATGTCCTTCATTGTTTCATCTTTTACCCTTATGCCTTGAAAAGCTCTCCCTTCTCCCAGGATCAGAGAAATAGTCACCTCTTTTCTTCTAGATTCTTTATAGTTTTACTACTTGCCATTCTTGACCACTCTGGAGCTGAGTGGCTAAGTGCAAGCCACAAAGGCTCTGGAGTCAGACTGAGCTGGCATCAAATCTCAGCTCCACCACTTACCTATGCGACCATGCACATCTTCAGCTTCCTCGTCTATAAAATGGGGTTAATTCTGGTTTCCAACTTATAGGGCTGTTTTAATGATTAAATGAAATAAAATATGTAAAGCAGTTGGCCCAGTACCTGGTACATGTTGTGTGCTGTCGAATCAATTCTGACTCATAGCGACCCCATGTGACAAAGTAGAACTGCCCCATAGGGTTTTCTAGGCTGTAATCTTTAAGGGAGCAGATCTCCAGGCCTTTCTCCTGTAGAGCCGCTGGGTGGGTTTGAACTGCCAACCTTTTGGTTAGCAGCTGAATGCTTAACTGATACACCACGAGGGCTCCTTAGGCACATAGCTAAAGCTCCAGAAACATTAGCTGCTGTCATTGACATTTTTGGTTTTGGTTGCTAAGCATTCAAACACCATGATGATATGAAGCAAATCTGGAGAAACGTGGAAGGCAAATATTCCCTCTCCCTGTCCACCAGCAGGAGGCCTGGTGGTGCAGTGGTTAAGAGCTGTGGCTGCTAACCAAAAGGTCAGCAGTTGGAATCCACCAGCTGCTCCTTGGAAACCCTACAGGACAGTTCTACTCTGTCCTATAGGGTCACTATGAATCAACAGGTTTGGTTGTCCACCGGCAGCCAGGCAGTGGGGATGCTATCTCTCTCTCTGAATTTCGGAACTCAAGTGTTACGGTACTGCAGGGGAGAGTAGCCATTAGTCCTGGAAGGCTCAGAGCCAGGAGTCCAGAAGGCAGGGCAAGTCTCTGGTGGGGACCATGTAATCACAGCATCCTGAGCCAGCCAGTCCTGTGGCACAATCCTGACCGCACCTGCTTCCCTCGGTTCCTCCCCCTTTCCTGAAGCTGGTTCTCCAAGCGTCCAGTCACAGCGAGATCCCCAACAGCCTTCCAACAAACTCCTTCTCTGCTGGAGTTAGAATCAGACTCCACAGTTTGCAACCAAGAACCTCACTGATCAGGCTCCTGTGATTTCACTCTGGTATTTGCTTTGATGGACAGCAGCATCAGAAGAGGCGCTGACTTCCCCTCCACCAGATGATCAGATATCTCCAAACCATCTTTTTCCACTGATTCGAAATGGGTGATATTTCCATTGAAATGAGCTCTTGCCCTTGGGACTGTCCCGTCAACTAGATCCTATGCCTCTGCTCAAACCCCAACGGGTTTTTTATTCTCTTCTCCCCAAGGAAAATTTCATCTTCTAGAGCCCCAGACTGCCTGCTTAATACTGGACCCTCCAGATATCTACAGATTTCCCTAGCTTGAAGTTGGAGGACTGTACTCAGGATCATGTCTGCTGAGCTTTAGGTCTCCCCCCAGCAAGCCAACTGTTTGACAATTCCAGCCCCAACTTGGAGAAGCTCAAAGGGATAACAAGGGTTTTTCCTAATGATAAAAAAGAAACAGCTCAAGAAAAGCACCCATTCCCATCCTACCCCCTCACTGGCTCCCTACTAGGTAATTCTCATCCTCAACATGTGGCAATACCCAGGAGAGAAGAGGCTCTATTAACGCCCTCACCTTCCTCCAGACACAGATGCTTGACTTGGCCCTCTCCAAGCCTGCCAGTGGCTGCACTGCTTGCTTCCTGGCCTACTTTCTTGGCGACATCAAAACTGAGTTTGCAGAGCAGTGGAGGTGCCATAAGGAGCCCTGGTGGCACAGCGGTTAAGGGCTCGGCTGCTAACCAAAAGGTCGGTGGTTTGAACCCACCAGCTGCTCCACGGGGAAAAAGATGTGAAAGTCTACTTCTGTAAAGATTACAGCCTTGGAAACCCTATGAGGCAGTTCTACACCATCCTATCAGGTCACTATGAGTCGAAATCGACTCAACAGCAACAGCTTAACCAGGGATGCCATCTCTGGCTGGAATGGTGGAAACAGGACTGGCCTCCAAGGAGTCCTTGCGGAACGCCACCCCCCCCTCCCCCCGCCCCAGCGTGGCTCTGAGGACAGACTAGGAAGTGGGCAAAGATGGTGAAGGGAAGGCAGAGAGGACGCTCTGAGGCAAGGGTTGGGTTGAGTTACAACATGGTACCATAAGGTGTGAGAATGCCTTGGATACCACTGAGATCATGGAAGGGCAGACACTTGTGGAAATGCCCAAGTGAAAATACTGATCCCGCTAAAAGTCTCAGGAAATAACTGGATCTGAGTGTTGGGGATGGGGTACAGGTAATGGGTGGCTCCATAACTGTCTGCAGCAAAGACCTCATCAAGGGTATTGCTGGGGTGGTCATGAGTAAAGAATAAAGGAAACCGTAGCTCTAGGAGCTTTTCAAAAGCAACAGGAATCGATACAACAGATGATTATGTGGCCACAAAAATGATGTTTACAAAGATCTTTTTTAATAACATGAAGAAATTCTTGTTATAAGTTTAAAAAAAGGCAAAGGTAGGCTATAAAATTGTTTATTAAGTTGAATCACAAACCATGTGGGAAAAATATGCATTAAAAAAAAAGACTGGAAGGAAATGCCCCAACAGCTGATTTTTTGGGGGGTTGGGGGGAGTAGTTGTGTAACAATATTGGCTACTCACAAAATATTAAGTACACATTAAGTGCCAGGTTCTGTGCTCGGCATTTTATTACGTAAATTACTGTGCTGCATTGCACAACAACCCTGCGAGCAATTGCTCCCACTGACAGAAGCCCTGGTGGTGCAGTGGTTAAGAGCTGTGGCTGCTAACCAAAAACGTTGGCAGTTCAGAGCCACCAACCACTCCTTAGAAACCCTATGGGCAGTTCTACCCTATCTTATAGGGTCACTATGAGTTGAAATTGACTCGATGGCAATGAGTTTGTTTTTTGTTTGTTTTACAGGTAAGAAATCAGAGGCTCTCAGAGGCTAACTAGCCCAAATCCACACAGCTTGGAAGTGGCATGATAAAAATCATTGATTAGATAGTATTTTTCTGCTTTTCTCTCTTTTCCAAATTTTTGACAATGAGCATGAGCTTCTGCCTTTTCCCAATTGCCCCTTTCCCCCACTGAATTAATCCTTCAATTCAGAGCAAAGGGAAGCATTCTCTCCTACTCCTTGGAACTTGTGATCTCTTTCTCAGCAGAACAGAAGCTCCTGGTGGGTAGGGACTCTTCTGTCCCCAGTGTTGAGCATAGAGACAGGAACACAGTGAAAACTGGATACGTGTGCATGGAATAAAGAACTGGAATAAGTAACAGTCACAAAAAAGGTTAATGGTGACAATGTTAATGCTTTGTATATAGGAAGTGTTTGGAAGTGGGGACGGGGCATCCTTTTCACCAGGATGTTGAGAAGGACGACATTTGGTTGACAGACAGCTTTCCTATGAGACTTTGGCCCCCTTGCCCTGAGCAACCTAGGCAGCCACAGTCTCATTTCTCAAATGGTATCCCTAGCCTTGGTGCCCAATGCTCTGGGCATGCCTCCCAAGGCTGTAGCTGCCATGTCCCTCCCCCACTGATGTTGACGTTGTTGTTAGGTGCCCTTGAGTCAATTCCGACTCATAGCAACCCTATGTATAACAGAACAAAACAGTGCCCAGTCCTGCGCCATCCTCACAGTCATTGCTGTATTTTAGCCCATTGTTTCAGCCACTGGGTCGGTCAATCCATCACATTGAGGGTCTTCCTCTTTTTCGCTGACCCTCTACTTTACCAAGCATGATGTCCTCCAGTGACTGATCCCTCCTGACAACATGTCCAAAGTATGTGAGACAAAGTCTCACCATCCTCACTTCCAGGGAGCACTCTGGCTGTATTTCTTCCAAGACAGGTTTGTTCATTCTTCTGGCAGTCCATGGTATATTCAATATCCTTTGCCAACATCACAATTCAAAGGCAGCAATTCTTCTTTGGTCTTCCTTATTCACTGTCCAGCTATCACATGCATATGAAGCAATCCAAAATACCATTTCTCTGTGTTTGTCAAGCCCCAACTCCTATCTGGCTGAAGGAGGGAGAGAGGCTAAAGTCAGGGAGATGCTGGATTGTATTCCCAGGCCCTGGGAAAGCCCCCTTCAGATAACTGGGAGTTGACTGTATTTTGCAAGCTATATCAGATAAGAGATTAAGGAATTCACATGATTACTGTGCCAATAAGAAAGGGCCAAGACGTCTGAAGAACACCTAACCTGCTCATAGGGACCTGGCATCTGAATTTGGCATCCCCGCCCTTGCTGTCCAACCCTAGTGGCTCCAATGGTGAGGCCATGTGTACGGTGAGAGGGGAGGGCAGTGCCTCTCAGGGCCCCTGGTCCATACTCACTGAGTGGGTGGCTACCTCCTCCTATCCTTGTGGGGCAGGGGGACAGGGGACAGGATACTGAGTTCATTTCCTCCTGGCCCATGCTTCCCCAATGGAAAAAGCAGACTGAGGAAAGTTTTCATTGAACTGGTAGCACTTTGGAAAATTATAGCCAATTCCCAGTAATCAGCAGCAACAAGGGGCCAGCAGTAGGGCCTGCAATTAGATAAAGAAAAATAGCAATGCTTACAATCCAATTTGTTTTAAAATAACAGATTTATCTTTATAATTATGAACCAGTGCAGATTCCTGATAGAAGGAGCTGCCCTTTACTCCAGTCCTTCTGCTCAGAAATTCACAATAATGCTTCCACCGGTACCTACATTCCCTGGACTCCGAAGCTCTCCTCCCTCTGCCTGTCAAGGCCTTGCTCTAATCCTACTTCCTCCATGAAGCCTTCAGGTTCCTCAGTCATTTCTCCTCCCTCCATACTGGCTCAACCACTTCCCTAGCACCAGGTCTGTGTCCTCCTCTCCCTCTAGAGTAGAAGCTCCCAGAAGGGAGGCTCAGCTGTGTTGTTCATCTCAGCAGCCCCTAAGCCTAGCACAGTGCCTGGTACAGTGGGCTCCTCGCTGGAGCTTCCTTTGTTGTTGTCCAGTGGAATGGACTCCTAGGGCCTACCTGGGGCCTTAACTCCCATCGGACTGGGGTGGAGGGAGTGTCTACCGTCAGGGAGATACCGGATTCCCGGCCCCGGGGAAGGCCCCTGAGGGCAATAGGGAGTTGTCTGTATTGTGCAAGCTAAAAAGGAATATTCTCGGCCCCAGTTACAGCTGATGTCGTCCTGCCCGGGGTGGGGAAGCCTCAAACCTTGGCTGCAGGGGCAGAGTGAGCTAGCAGGGAATAAAGGGCTCCTTCGGGAGAGGACCTTTTTTTTCGGGAGAGGACCAGGTCTCCGGCCCGCATTCGGTCCCCAGGCCCCCCAAATGGGACGCTGGAGAGTTGAGGCTGGGGAGGAGGGGGTAGGGCCCGAGGCCGCGCTCCCCCCATCTCTGCCGCTCCTCCTTCCTTCCGCGGCCGGGCCGGCCTCGCTCGCTGGCTCTTTGTCGTTCTGTCTGTCTGCCGGCTCTCTCGCGCGCCGGCTCTCCGGCTCGCTCTCCCTCTCTCTCCTAGGTTCACGTGACCGCCTGCTCTCAACCGCTCCGATCACCTCTTCCTGAGGCAGCACCTTTCGGTTGGTAACAGGAGACACTCGGGTGTGGGGGGCAGGATGGTTTCCTGCCTCCTCGCCTTCTCCGGCCCGCGCCCCTCGACCGCTCCCAGCCCCCACCTCGCCTGCACCTCCCCCGGCGCCCAGCTCTCTGGGGAGGGGGCTCCGGCGGGGACAGACAAAAGAGCCCAGACGGACTCAGGGCACCCTCGGAGCCCCCATCACGGGGCCCCACCCTCCTCCGTCTGCGGGAGCCACCCTCCCCCCAGAGGTCTGAGGAGTCCGGCCCCGAGGCAGCCTTTCCGGGCCACGTTCGCGCCACTCGCTCCACCACCGCGAGCGCTGAGCCTCCGGGCGCCTCGGATACTAAGAAATCTCCGGGTGCCGGTCCCTCGGGTCCCAGGCTGGAGGCCGGCCAGCCTAAGGGAGGAGACTTGGGCCCCGCCATCGGAAGGCTCCTGGTCCTGTAGGGGTGCCAAAGTCTCCAACCTCTGGGAGCCTCGAGTCCGATAGGGGAGACCCAGTCTCCCTCCTCTTTGCAGGGCAGTCAATAAGGAGGAATCCCAAAGTGTGAGGCAAGTGTTCTGCAAAAGCCCACCTGGACCTCGTATTCGTGAACTCCTGGCAGAACCAGATCGGGTTTCCCCAGCCCATTCTCCTAGCACTTAGCTGCTCCCCAACCTACTAATTCCAACATTTGGAATTAAAATTGGGCTCCCTCTCATTCCATACCAGGGAACATTTTGAAACATAGGCCATTTAAGTTGTAATAAAAAAAAATATATCAAGTAAATTAGACAAAACCTTTTCAAAGCTCCCTCACTGTGAATGCACACTTAGCTAGTGGCTAAAGAGCTGACCAGGCCTCCATACCATTTTAGAACCTATCAGTTGCCTAGTGGTTAAGTGCTATGGCTGCTAACCAAAAAAGGTCAGCAGTTTGAATCCACCAGGCACTCCTTGGAAACTCTGTGGGACAGTTCTACTCTGTCCTGTAGGGTCGCTGTGAGTGGGAATCAACTGGGTGGCAAAGAGTAAGGGCCTGTTTGGAGCTCCGGTGGCCCAGTGGCTAAGAGCTGTGCTGCTAACTCAAAGGTTGGCAGTTCGAATCCAACAGCTGCTCCTTGGAAACCCCATGGGGCAGTTCTACTCTGTCCTATAGGGTCACTATGAGTTGAAATCAAATCGTCTGCAACAAGTTTGGTTTTTTTGGTTTTAGGGCCTGTTTCCCTGAGCCTCCCACCCCCCCAGCTTACCACTTCATACCATTTTAGTCAATCAAGCTAAGACCCCTCAGGGGATGTTACCTGTGGTCAGAGCCACACTTGCTGCACCTTAAGCATTTTCCTGGCCAATCGGGTAACAAACGACCCAAATGCTAGGGGACCAAGGGACCAGAAGGAATTCCATTTTTCCAGGATCTTGGGAAAGGACTTGAGCTGAGAAGTGCCCAAGTTTGACAGGTACCAAGCAGAACAATACGTGCTTGTGGCAAAATCTGGTAAGAATGGTCACCGTAGGTACTATTTATTGAGCATTTACCAAGTGCCAAGTATACAGCACACATCAACTCTAATCCTAGTTAAGTCTCATGGTAGGTACTATTATTATCCCCATTTAACAGATAAGGAAACTATGGCTCAGAGAAAGTAATTTGAAGAGGTCACACAGCTAGCTGGTTAGGAGCAGAACTGGGTTTGGAATCCATATCTGGCCCATAGACCAGGTCCTCAACCATCATATTACCCCACCTCTTTCCCACATGGAATAATTCTAAAACTCTCCCAAATGGAGCTGGGGCAATTATTGGGCCTGATCATAATCTTGTGGAGGACTGGCTATTCACCAAAATGTGGAGGGCTCCACAGGGCCCCAAAGTCATAAGGCTGACTTTGTAAATGCCACAGACTCCCAAACAGAAGTCCAGATTCCTAGATTCCCAACCTAGAATCCAAATGATGCAGCCCTATCTGCCCATCCACAGAAATATCCCACTTCCGGTTTTTGTCTTCTGGGCAGCAAGATTTGCAGGATGCCAGGCCGTGGGTGAGCTTCTCCGAGGGAGGCAGTGTTATGGCGGGTGGGGGTGGGCTTGATAATGGACCCCCACTGCCCTACCCCCAGTCTTCCCCGGAGGGAGGACAAATAGGTCCATTGATTCGAAACTCTCCCAGAGGGCATTAGAGTAATGACTCTAGACTGTGTGATGCCTACACCCCCTCTGACCTCCTAACTGACCCCTGCCCTGGGAGGTTCCAAAGGCCACAAATCTCTGTTGCTTGTGGGCCATGTGGTTTGTGGCTGTTTGTAGTTTTGAAGGGGAGGGGGAAATGATGGAGGTAAGGGACACTGCTTCTCACTGTGCTGGGCTTCCCAAAAGGACTGGCAAGGGGTGGACAGGGCCCTTTCCAAACCCTGCCAAGACATGCTGCAACCACTGATATACGGGCTCCATCATTTATTTTTGAAAGCAGCAGGGCTCTTGGCTCATTTGCATAAATGTTTGCACTGCCTGCTATATTTTGGTTTGGGAGAAGGGCACCAGCGTAAGGCACATACATAACAGATTTGTAACTGGAAGGTTAATACTGCCCCTGGCTAGGTGAGCTAACTAGCCAGCCAAAAATGGCCTCTCACCCTCTGTGTCTATTTCTAAAAGCCCCTCTAAGTGCAGGGCCCAGCACCAGGGTTATGTGGCAATAGAAAGATCGTGCCCCTAAGGGGGAACTTCTAAACCAGGCTTGTAGTGTAGGTGGATGAGGAGATAAGGCAGCATTTTGACTCCTGCCTCCTGTCATTCAATAAAGACTCATTTACTGAGTGCCTTCTAGTTCTACTCTGTCCTATTGGGTCTCTATGAGTTAGAATCAACTTAATGGCAACGGGTTCTGCGTAGCAGGCACTTTACTAGGCATCGAGAGAATAAAATAAATATCAAGACCCTGTTTCCACCACTGAGGTGCTCATAATCTATCATGGGTGAAAGACACATAATCAAAAAACGCTAGTGCAGTGTGGTGTGCGCTATCAAGAGCATAAGAGAGGGTTGCTCCGGTGGGGTTCTGGAAAGATTTAGGGGGAGGTTTAAATGTGGTTGCTTAATCTGAATCTTAAACATCAACTCTCCCCCTCCCCATCCCCAAACTGAGTTTTAATCTCTGTTACTAACTCCCTGTGTGAGCTCCGCATATGATTAACCTCTCTGGGCAGCCTCAGTACCTTTGCCTTCAAAATGGGGGTAATAATCTGTGAAGCTGGCCTCTGGGTGTCTTATGTGCCCCACCTCCCACCTGGCCTGGTCCTCTATCATAAGGGCCAGTTTCCCCAAGCTGCCATGCAAACACGCGGCAGACGTGGCGAGTATGGAAGACTGAAAGGTGGTGGAAGTGGAAGGGAGATGCGCTTGGGTGCAAGGGGTGTGGCCCCAAAGGGGGGTGTGGGTAGCGGTAGTGGGAGTGCCCTGGAGAAGAACCTCGTGCTTGGTAGAGGGTCTGCGAAAAAGAGGAAGACCCTCAACGAGATGATTGACACAGAGGCTGCAACGATGGCCTGAAACATAGCAATGATTGTGAGGATGACACAGGACCCGGCAGTGTTTCCTTCTGTTGTACATAGGGTCGCTATGAGTCGGAACCCACTCCATGGCACCTAACAACAACAACAATGTATTTAGCCATTTTTCAAGGCCCCTCCTCCCCCCACTGTCTTGAAGCGGGGAGTCCAGTAGCGGTACTGGGGGAGAAGAGTGGGGCTACTGGGCAGGCTCCTAGCAGTCAAGCGTCGCCGGCTTCAGCCTCACGCTCCAAGCAGCCTGTCTTGAGGAAGGAAGCACTGAGGGATGGACTGCCCTCCAACCTCCACCCCAACTTGACTCTCTCTGGAGTCAAGCATTTGTCCGCACTTTTTTTCCCCCCAATACCCCAAATCTGGCCCACCTCTGGAGAGGGGGTTATCAGCTCCGTTCCGTTTTCTCCCCGCTGAGTTAAGGACTTCCTTGGACTTGTTCCAATCGACCCCCTTCGGACTTCCAGGGGGCCCGAGGGCTCGGGTCGGGGACCTAGCCGAGCCGGCCGCGCTGCCCCTCCGGGATGTGCGGCACTCGGCGGGCGCAGCGAGGTCGGTCTGAACTCAGGCCGCCTTCGACCCAGGTAACTCCGCTTCCCTTTAAAATGCAGCTTCTCAGGCCCGCACCCTGCCCGCCTTCGGGCCCCCGCCGGCCCGCCCCGCCCCGCCCGAGGCCCCGCCCCGCCCCGCCCGAGGCCCCGCCCCGCACCCCCGCGCGGGGGGCCTCTCTGCCACCTGCCCGCTGCCCAGCCCACATGCAAAGCGTGACGGCGGGGCGGGCAGCCGAGCGCGCCCACCCGGCCCTGCGCCGGCCGCCGCCCGCCGCTCGCCCGCCGCTCGCCCGCCCCGGCCGTCCGCGCTTACCCAGCATGCACTTCCAGGCCCCGAGCTATCTCGGCGCTGCAGCCCCGGGGTCAGGGCAGCCGGAAGAAACAGGAAGTTTGGGACGGTCCTCGTGGTGGGGCCGGGAGTCTTCCCCGCAGGCCCTGAGCTCGGCGCCGCCGCGCCTCCCCCCGCGCCCTCCCTCTGGCCGACTTCCCTGGGGTCCGTTTCGGGGGCTGGCCTGAACACCAAAAATCCAGATGTGTTTGAGGGTCATTCAAGGCACACTCCCAGGGTTCCCTTCGCGGTCGCATCTCCGGGCCTTCTGGACACAGGGGTGGGAAGGGGAGGGAGTGCGCCCGCCCTGGTAGGGTGGGAGTCCCTGAGGGTGGAGAAGGGGAAAGGCGCGCGATTGGGTGGGGTGAGCAGAGGCTGAAGGTTGGTTTCCCACGGCCATCGCTTGGACAGGTAGGGCAGTGGTTAGAATCTGGTCCAAATGAGGCTAGGGTTATTGTTCCCCCCTCCCCCCACCAGTTAGATTCGCTCTAATCTGCCCTCCGCAAGGACTTAGCTCCATTATCCTTGGCAACCATTTCACAAACCGGGCAATGTTGTTCACCAGGGGCACCAGGCGAGGGAGTAGGGGTGCCAAATACGGTCCCCTTCCTAGTGAAGAAAACGCAAAGCCCTGTTGGAGGTGATGCCCATCTAAACACCCCATTGGCAGGGCGGGAAGGACTGGATGGGTTCTCAGTTTCCCCGGCTTCCCTTTCAATCACCACCCCCACATTACTTAAACCTGTGACACGGGCAGCCTCAACCATCCGCACGTGAGTCTTTCGCTGGAACTATGGCTGAGAGGGGTACAGGTCACGGTTGGCCCCGGTGGGCCTTTTTGATCTTACTGGACCATTTGGCCGGTCCTTTCCGGGCAATTGTGTGCAGACAAGCCTTTTGTGTGGACACACTCATTCTCTTCTCATAGTCTCACACTCCTAGCCAGGGACATCTCACTCCCCATTCACTAGGGGTTTCTGAGTTTTCCCTGTTGCCTTCAGCTCACTGTGCATCTTCCTAGATTTCCTGAGAGGAAGGGGGAAGGATGAATCTATATTTTCGAAGTAGGAAAGTGAAGGCAAAAACTCTTTGGCTGTACAGACAAACGAACAGTAGAGAACAGAGAACTCCCTGAGACTATCGTCCTGAGACACTCTTTAAACCTAGAACCAAGCCTATCCCCTGAGATCTTAGTGAAATAGCAGAGTGGTACACAAAATAAAGACTTACTTGAAAACCAAAAAGGTCAACAATTACTCAAAAGCAAAGATGAGAAGAGAAGGGGACAGAAGAACTAGAGTACTGGAAAGGGAACAAACAGAACACAGTTAAAGACAATGCTGACACATTGTGATAAATGTAACTGTCACTGAACAATTTGTGTGGAAATTGTCAAGTGGGAACCTAACTTGCTGTGTAAACTTTCACCAAAAACTCAATAAAATATTATTAAAAAAAAACTCATTGGGCTGTAGAATGATTGCAAAGTGAGACTGTCACAAGCAGTATTTTGGTCCCAGACACCCCCAGGCAGAATTAATTGGTCTTTCCTCTGTGTTCCGATAGCATTCTATCATCACATTGTATTGTCATTACTTGTGTATGTGTTTCTCTCCCATGCTAGATGGTGAGGTGAGTTCCTAGAGAGCAGGAACGATGCCTTATTTATATCTCTGCAGCCCCCTGCATAGATCCTAGCTCACACACACAAAAAAAAGACTGTTAAATAAATGAAGTAGAAATGAAAGGGATTGAACGAGATGACTGCCAGGATCTCATGTAGCTCTAATATTCTGAGGTGCAACTTAAATATGTACCCATCAACGCACCCACATACTGTAAACACACAAACACCATCATGCCACAGTTGGGGCACCAGCCTAAGACCTCTTGCTTCTTGGAAAGTAAATAGACGTTACATGATGCCAAGTAACTGGCCTTTTGAAAGTTGAATCTGCAAACCTAAACATCTGACATGTCGACAGCCAGCGTCACAACTGGTTTGACTGATTCCCGCCCCCCCCCCCCCCCCCGCCGCTGCCCGGACTTTTTAACCAGCCACAGTTTTATGTATAGACACGTGAACATTTCAGCTGAAAAGGCCCTCTGAGATGCTCTGGTCCAAGTCCCTTCCTTTTACAAATTAGAAGGTCCCTGGTCCCAAGTCACAAGAGCAGAACTGGGAGTAGAACCCAGATGTCTTGTTTGTCCTAGATTCTCACCACTTGGAGTGTGCACATGTATGACACACGTGCATATGTGGTCACCTGTCTGGACCTGCACACATGGCTGCTGACATACATAGACGTGGGTGCAACCCAGAAATGTGTACCACCACTACATATGGGCACATCCTCCCCTCCAACACACACCAACCCAGAGAGGATGGACCCATCCCCATAGAGGAGGAGGCAGGGCTGCTGCTGATCAGAGGTGGGAGGGCAGGGGTCACCCAGGGCCTGGGCAGCCATTGCTAGAGTGCGCAAGGGACCCCGAAGCCTACAGGTTTGCAGCTGTCATTTAACGTGCTCGGCTTGCCCAGTTCCCCTCAGCTCTCCTCTGTCTGTAGAGGGCGAGGAGAGGAGACATTCCCGGCTCATTCCAGTGAGCCGTGTGCACGCTGCAGGCGTGGTATGTGAGTGAGCGGCGCGCTTCCAGCTGCTGCCTTACACTTCGAGGGCTGACAGGCAGCCCCCTCCCCCCAAGCAAAACTCATTACCCACCAATGGCCTCTCTTCACATGGGCGTGATTATGGCCACCAGGACTGTTGCAACCCCTTCTCCAAAGGAGAGAAATTATGGTTTTCCTCCACCTCTCTGCCCGCCTTTGCTGGGGGGCTGTACTTTATAAAGACCCACCTCCAACTGAAAGCCCCCCCCCAGACTTAACCACCCCACCTGCCTCTGATAGTCCCATGACAGCATGCGCCTTCCAGCTTTCACCCTAATCAATGCCCCCTGCTTACATCTCCCCAGCAGGGTCCTCTCTCCTCCTCCCACCCCACAGAATACCATCATTCCTTCCTTGCTTTGTATCGTGCTTTAGAGTCTTCCAAGCACTTTCTCGCCCATGTCTTGTTTTACCTTTACCACAGCCTGGCAAGGCAAGTCTGAGACTGAAGCTCAGAGAAGATAAGCAAGCTGCCCAAGGTCACACAGCTCAAACGTGGGGGCGGGGCAGGGCTACAATCTCCATCTTTGACTACAAAGTGCACGCTTTGTCCTCCCAGCCACCCTAATGCCCAGTTGATGCCCAGCTTTCCAAAGGGAGGGTACTGCCTTTCTGCTTCTTTTGTACCTCCAGGGTATCTGATGTAGGACTGACTCGGTGTAGGCTGGCCATTCCGAGGCCTGGGGCAGACAGACACACAGACAGATGATAGAACCCGCCAGCAGCTTCTGGGAGCTCCGGGAAGGGCGAGGCAGCGCGGTCTAACGGTGTTGGACACCCCCGGAGGCTTTCCAGCAGCCTCCACCCTTTCTGTCCTTTTCTCTGTCCCGCGGGGAGAGCGTTCCCAAGGTTTAGCCCCCAGCTTTCCCTTTCCCCTCTCCTTTGGGGCTTCAGCTTGTTCAGAGCTCAGGAATAAAGCTAATATTGGAACTAGTCGGAGACTAGTCGGGGAGGGACTGTTGCCTGGAGCCTTCCTCGCAGGGACGAGTTGTGCCAATCGAATGTCCCGAGGCCCCAGCCCTTTCCCGCGGGCAGGCGGGCGCGCACTGAGGGCCCCCGGCCCTTTTATGAGTCTCAGCTGATGTTCCCGGAGGGCGGCCCCACTCGGCAGCCCCCTCCCCCGCCCCGGACGCCCTCACTGTACCTGGGCCCCGCCCCGATTGTCCTCAGGGGCGGGGCCAACCCTAGGGCAAGCTGGGGCAGGAAGTGGTTGCAATTACACACTCCCGCCCCGCACTGGCTGCCACTGCCAGAGCGACAATGCTCACTCGGCCGGCCCCAAACGTCAGGGCGGGGGCTGGAAGAGGGCTCGGCCGGGGACTCCTGGGCTGGAATGAAGGGATTGGGTCTCCCTTTCCTGAGAAAAGGGAGTTTCCAAGGCTGGGCGAGGTTGGAAGCCTCCATTGATGGCTCGTCACATCCAGGGATGAAGGGAGGGGGTCGTGGGTCTCCTTGCTCACCCCAGCATGGCAGCCCCTCGGCACCGTCCTGCCTTCTGAACCTGACCACTAGCTAAAAGCAGCTTTCCCCTGCAGTTGGAGCCCACACTGGCTGCTGCCAGGGCAGCTATCTCTGATGCCTCCTCCCAGGAGAGGATAGGCTTTGATCCTCTACTACTGCAAACCACCAGAGTGGTTTTATATCCCGCATTTCTCCCCGAGTTTCTGGGGCATTCCCATCTGGGGCCGGCTCTGGGCCAGGTGGAGGCTGTGACTGGTGTGGCCACAGCCGGGGCTACGTACCATGTAGAGGGAGGGTTAGGGGGAGTTTGAGAATGTTGAGCTGGGATGGCTTCAGGATTCTCTGGGGTGAACTTTCAAGGAAAGCATCCTTAGCTCAGAAAATTGAGGCTACATTAAAGGGGTGAGGAAACCCCGGTGGGATAGTGGTTAAGAGCTAAAGCCGCTAACCAAAAGGTCAGCAGTTTGAATCCACCAGGTGCTCCTTGGAAACTCTATGGGGCAGTTCTACTCTGCCCTATAGGGTCGCTATGAGTCGAAATCGCTATGAAAACAGGTTTGGTTTCGAGGGATGAAGGTAGAAGGGGCTCAGTGAAGAGAACGGTTGAGTGAAAGAAGATAGGGGAGTGAGTAGATGGGGAGGAGTAAAGTAGATTAAAAAAAGAAAAAATCTAGAAATCCAATGGATACAATGGGGGTGGGGGCTCCTCTTTGCCCTTCACTAGCGTTTTCTCCCCCAAGCCCTAGGTTCCTTGAATATATCTGCACCCTGCAAAACCTATACTCAGCAGTTGCTTTCCCAGCTTCACAGCCCCATTTCACATCCTGCTAAAAGCTTCAGGGCACCTTCCTTTCCTTGTGCTATTGAAACTGCTCCCTTTCTTCCAGGTGAGGCCCACCCAATCCACTGAGGTGGGCTAGGGTCCACTTTGGGGCTGCTTGAAGAGGAGGGTCTTCCCTCCCCATCCCGCCCCATCTGGCAGGCGCCAATGGCCTTGTGGCCTGCCTTGGGGGGCTAACTGGCCAGCTGCCCTTTTCCCTGGGCTCCAGGCACTGGAGAGGTTGGGAAGCTCCACAGACAACTCCAGGCTCCACATACAACATGACAAGAGAAAGGAAAGAGAAAAGGATGGGGGGAAAAAAAGCCATCATTCTGTCTGTTACTAGGGGGCAGAAGGGACTCTTAGTCCTGCCTTAGCCATGTGTCATTCACTTCACAGATGGCGATCACAATCAGAAGATTGTCTTTGAATATGAAAGATGATGATGCAGGCACAGGATCAAATAAGGTAATTGGGATTGGAAGAGTTTTGTAAACTCTTACGCTTTATACAGATGTGAAGGATTACTATTATTATTATGCAGTACAAACTTTCAGTTTTCTCCCATGGATCTGGTTTATTGAATACTCTCCTTAATAAAGGAACACATTGCTGTCTCATTAGGGGGAGAGTAACTAGGAGTATATAGCAACGTGTATGTAAATTTTTGTATGAGAGACTGACTTGATTTGTAAACTTTCACTTAAAACACAATCAAAATTAATAAATAAATAAAGGAGCATGACACAGCCCGGTCAGCCCTGGAGGCTTGGGGGTCCTCAGTAAAGTGCCCTGTGTGTGTGTGCATACGGCGCTCACATACACCACACTCAGTGGGAGGGTGCAATAGGGTGGAGCCTCTTCCCCCAACATTTATACCCTGATAAAATGGGGTGATAAAGAACAAGAAGGATCGACTTGAAGGGGAAAACACCTCACAAATATATAGACAGAGGGGTGTAGGAGACAGTCTTGTTCTCTACACCTTCAATGCCCAGAACAAACTGGGGAAAGGAGCTCGCTTAATGTCTGCTGAATGAATGACTGTTGGAATGGAATTGGGAAGGGGGGCTCCCACTTCACCTTTTCTCCTGCTGCGAAAGTACTGAGTATGTGCAGATGAGTCTCAGCTCCTTTCATGGGCAGGAGTCACCTCCTCCTAGCCCAGTCCCCCAAGTCCTGATGTGTCCCCGCAGTTCTGTTGCAGCAAGTCACTGTACGCCTGGAGGTCTCTACCACATCAAGAGGCCTGGCGTTCAGAGACCCAGCACACAACCAAGGCCACTCACACCACACATGTCGTTGTCATTTGATTCTTCACCAGGCCCTTCAGGATCTTGCAAAGCCTCTGGATTGTTATGAACATCAATCAACAAATGGGGTCATGGATGGATGGGAGAGTACTGAGTACTTCGTGACTGGCAAAAGCCCCATACAAATGTAAAGGATTATGGCATTGTATTGCAAAATTAGCTTTCCGATTCTTTGAGGGTTGTGATCATTTGGATTTGGGCAAATTGGAGTTTACTGCATTATGAAATGTGTGTAAAGAGCCCTGGTGGCATAGTGGTTAAGCGCTCAGCTGCAAACTGAAAGGCTGGCGGTTCGAACCCACCATCCACTCCTCCAGAGAAAGATGTGACAGTCTGCTTCCCTAAAGATGTACGGCTTTGGAAACCACATGGGGGCAGTTCTACTCTGTCCTATAGTGTCGCTATGAGTTGGGTTTCATTCCCCGCCCCCCCGGGAGGGCTGTCCATGCATGCGTGTGTTCAGTGTTTAAGGCCCATAGGTAGAACCCTACCTGGCCGAATGGCACATACAAAGAGTCATTTAGATCCATGCAAAGGCAATATTGGTAAGTTAACAAGAATCCCTGCTCCTCTCTTTTTTTCAATATGCTTTTATATAGGTGCACTCATTGGATTCTCCCAACAACACTATGCCACTGTTAGGTCCCTCAGACTTGAGTTCAGTAAAATAAAACACACAGTGAGCTCAGAGAAATCTACTTTTGAGACTTGCAGGCTCTGAGAACTTTGCCTGGGAGAAATGTTCAGACAGAGAAAAACACGGTCTGTGTCGGTCCTGGCAGGGCCCTCCAGACCTATGGCAACTGCCCTCCATTCTCTGTCCCCACAGAGCAGCTCTACGACACCTCCACAGCAACCTGCAGACCAAGAAGAAGGCTCTCTTTCAGTCAGTCATTCAGTCAACAAACATGTATTGAGCACTTTCCCATCAGCACCAGCCCTTCTGCTAGGCTCTGGGCTACTTGGATGAAGAAGCCTCCCCTGCTCACCGTTCACTGTGCACTCCTCACCTCTCAAGCGCCATGTTTTGTAGTCTCTTTTCCCTTTCAAGGCACTCCTTGATGTTCATTTTATTCTGTTGAGCGAAGTCAGGGCTAATGGTTTTGAATCTACCCCAGCTGCTTGGTCTCTGATGCACCTACAACGGGTGCCTTTGGAGAGGGCAGTGCTCAGGACATCAAATGGGGCTATCAGACATGGGACATGGGTATCACAAGCCTCCAGAGGAGATGCAAGCCTGTTTATTTTTTTGTCCACACCCTTGACAAGTCAGGAGAAAAATCATGTGATCAGCGTTGTGTTGGAATAGCATTCTCACCTTGGGTTCTGTCAGAGCAGATGCTTCGGGTTTGGAAGGCCTCTGGAAGGTCTGGAAGGCCTTTCAGGGAGACTGTCTTATTGGTCCTGGGGACATGGCCTTGTGCATTCTTTGTTAACGAAAACACCTCTGGATTTTGGAATTTTCTCATTTACTAAAGGTTAATCCTTAACTTCTTTTTTTGTCCTGCTGCTTTGAGTAGGAAATCTTTCTAATATACATGAGCCCACTTTCTGGATTGTTAGTAGAATCTACTGAGCCACTGAATAGAATCGCTCTTTGTTGACTGGGTATCTTGCAAGGATTTGCCATCAGTGGATCCCTAATTGGGGTCCCCAAGCCCAGAAAAGCCTGTGGGAGACTCTGTGA
The DNA here is from genome assembly GCF_030014295.1 of Loxodonta africana. NCBI lineage: Eukaryota > Metazoa > Chordata > Mammalia > Proboscidea > Elephantidae > Loxodonta > Loxodonta africana. Next base: position 152,061,533 of record NC_087369.1, read on the forward strand.
ATTGTGTTTAGTACTTCATAAAGTCTATTGAGACCAACTGGTAACGTAGAGGAGTCAGCAAAAAAGAGGGAAGGCTTCAATGAGATGGACTGACACAATAGCTGCAATAATGGGCTCAAACATACCAACGATTGTGAGACTGGTGCAGGACCAGGTAACGTTTTGCTTCATTGTACATGGGGTCATCATGAGTTGGAGCCAACTCAGGGCAACTAACATACACGCACGCACACACGCACGCATGCGCGCAGTGAAACCAAACACGTACCTGCATGAAGCTGCAGAGATTACACATCGAGTGCTTTTCGGTTTTGGCTGGAATAAAATTACCACAATGTGGCTAGTTCTGGCTGATCTGAAGCTCTGGTGGGTAGTTTTGGATGTGTTTGGTAAATTTTTAATTGGCAAATTAATTATTATAGGAAAACATGTTCTGTTTAAATAGATGAGCATTTCGAACACAAGGGAGTTCAGGGCACAGACTCTGAAGTTAGACTGTCTGGATTCGAATTCTGACTTCAAAACTTACTCACTGGGGAGAAACAAAAACAGAACAAGCAGACAAAAAATGAAACAAAACTTATTAGCTGGGAATGGGTAAACAAATTTGTGGCATATCCATATAATGGAATATTATGCAGCCATAAAAAGGATTGAAGTACTAATATAAGCTACAAAGGTGAATGGACCATGAAAACATTATGCTAAGTTTCTGATTCACTTACAGGAAATGTCCTGAATAGGTAAATCCGTATAAATGAAAGCAGATTGGTGGTTTCCAGGGGCTGAGGGAGGAGAAGAATGTGGGAGCAACTGCTTAACGGGCGTGGAGCTTTATTTGGAGGTGATGAAAATGCTGATGGTTGTACAACGTTGTGAATGTACTAAATGTCACTGATTTGGTCACTTTAAAATTGTTGATTTTATGTTATGTGAATTTCACCTCAATTAAAAAAACCTTAATAGCTGGGCAACCTCGGGCAAGTCACTGAACTTCTCTGTGCCTCAATTTCTTCATCTGTAAGAGGGGGAAATAATACCTTGTGGGGCTGTTACGAGTTAGTATTTGTAAAATCCTTAGAACAGTGTCTGGTACGTACTAAGTAACATATAACTTTGTTAAATGGAGTCCCTGAGGGAAAAGAAATAATAAAACCCTTCTTAGCGAAAAGTTTGGGCATCTCTGGGAAAGATGAAAACGGAAAAAATGCTCAGTGTCTTTCAAGGTATAGTCCATGGATCCGCTGGTTCAGAATTATCTGTAGAGACTTTCAGAGATGCAGAGTGCCAGGCACCAGCCCGAATCTATTAAGTAAGACCCTGGGCAGGAGGGTGCCTTGGAATTTGAATTTTAACAAGCTAGCTCTCCCCAATGATTCTTATGTATGTTAAAACTTGAGAAACATTGGTGTAAGAGTTTATATTGAATGTGTGCTGACAGCAGAACACTCATTTCATGGATTAAAAAAAAAAATCTAAATACCTGATCTTAACCTGATTTTTAATTATCTTGCAAGTCTTCACAAAAATGGACAATTCCTCCTCTGGAGCCCCTTGCAGTTTAACGAAGAAGAACAGAAACACAAGAATATATATAAACACACATGCACACACAAACCCAAAATAAGAATGGTATCTTTACCAAGTTATCTATAGCAGCAAAACTATGTGCTTACTCTATGCTGTTAATGTTGGTAGTGCTATGCTGGGCCGGGTCGAGGACACAGGAAAACATAGCCCTTGCCCTCTAGACATTTATAAATTTAAGAGGCAAGATGGCTACTGAAAAGGCTGAGTGGTTGATTTGAGAAGGGCAGTGTCTGTATGGATACGGGGCACTGGGAGAAGGCATGGTGGGCAGGACTTGAGGAGGCCTATGCCCCCACTGCTCCCCAAGAACAGCTACTGTCAATGAATCCCAAATATTCATTGAGTGCTGTCTGCTCAAATGCTGGCGGGCGAGGGGGGAGGTAGGGGAGGGAGGTGGGGATCCACCTTCTGTGACAAGGTGCCTACCCTCAAATGGGGAGGTCAAACTAGCACAGAAAAGCATTAAGTGCTAAGCTGGGCAGTACTTAACCTACCAAGAGGTTAGGGATGAGAGCATTCCTAAAGGCAAAAAGCATTTGGAGAAGGCTTCCTTCAGGTGGGACTTGAAGGATTTGGCCTGGGAGAGTGGCACTCAGGTGGAGGCACCGGGATAGGGGTGAGAATGTTATGTGTGGGTTCAGCAGGGCACCTCAGTCCCATGCCAACTTCCCCACCACACAGCAGGACAAACGCAGCCATCCCAGGAACTGAAATTTGGTTAGCGCCAGTTGATTGTTGGCCACCGAACTGGGTGCTAGTCTCAATATTTTTTTTCCTCAGTATCCTTTAGCCTCTTTTGGGAGGGGGATAACCGCTTTACTAAATAAGGTCTTGTTAAATTTCATTCCATTTCCCTTACTGAAAATATACTTCTCTTTTTCTTTATGTTCAGGTTGTGGCTTTTATTCCTGGGCTTGAATTAAGCAGGTACTCTCAGGTTCTGAACTCATAAACGTTTCTCAGATTTTAAAAACACTGCTATTGAGCATCTATTAGGTGCCAGGAACTCATTTGGTCCTTATAACGTTTTCAAGAGGTATTTATTAGCCCCAATTTTATAAACAAAGAAACTGAGGCTCAGAGAGAAATGCCCAAGGCAATATCCCTAACTTCAGAGATTGTGTGCATCGCCACTATTTGGGAAGAGAAAGACTAAAAGAGACCGAGACTTAAAAGTGAATCTTTAACTGGCAAGAAGGGAAGCCAGGTCTGGGCCTCCACTTCCCCACTGTAAAACAAGGGAGTTGGACTAGCTCATTCACTCATTCATTCACTTAACAAACATTTATAGTGGGCCTAATCTGTGCCAGGAAACCCTGGTGGCTTAGTGGTTAAGTACTACGTATGCTAACTAGTAGGTCGGGGGTTCAAATCCAGCAGGTGCTCCTTAGAAACTCTATGGGGCAGTTCTACTGTGTCCTATAGGGTCACTATGAGTCGGAATCAACTCGATGGCATCGGGAATCTATGCCAAGGTGGGGGAGAGAGGAAGAAGAATGTGATACACAGAGGAGAAATACTGGGTCCCTTCATCCAAGGAATTAAAAATGCAGTTGGAAAGAGACATGGGCAAAGTATATCAAAGTGCTAAATAAAGGGATAAGCTAAGTACTGTGGAGATACCCTAGAAGGGCAGTTAACTTCCACAGGGAGGGGGCCGGGGTGAGGGAAGGTGTCCTGAAACAGCTGGCAGTGGGCAGCCACAGCCAGTTTTTCAGGAGAGCAGGTAATTTCTTAGAGTTCCTTCCACCTCTAATACTGTATGTTTGATTAAGAACTTAGTTAAGTGCCTGAGAGTCTTCGGGGGGAGTGGTCAGCCAGCTGGAGGGGGCTTGACCTGGTGAGGCCTCTGAGGTGAGTCTAGTCCCCTTTCGTATTTTCCCCCCTTTGGCTATAAAATCTAAAAAGGTTGTTGGTTGTTGACAGAGTTAAGTTTAACCAGACAGGCTGGCTCGAGATCTAGACCCGCGGTCCTACCAGGGCAGAGCCCAGGCCTTCCCGGGCAGCTGGCTGGCCGTTTGTTCTCCCTCGGTGAGCCAGCGCTTGGTCCCCAGCGCTCATGGGCTGCTGGAATGCACGAACAGCAGCAACCCTGCTGTAATAGGGTTTGTGATTTTGAGATTTACAAATAGCAGGCATTGAATCCTCCCCCGCCCCTCCCCAGAACATAAAGTGAAACACTGGCAAACACCATGTAACCCTTGGTCAGCCCTGCCGACCTCACACCAGCCCAGCACTGTCTCCTAGCAAGTGTGAGGCTGTTTCTATCTCCCCCTCGCCCCTGGTCCCCTTTCCACCGGGGTGACTTAGAATGAGCCCTTTGGCAGCCTTGAGACTGAGTTCCAAACCTGACTTCACCTTCAAATGAGCGACTGCAGCAAATGAAGGGACGGCCAAGCCTCCAATTTGCTTCCCTCTGACATTCTAAAGATATAAAGTATTTGGGATTTTTTTTTTTTTTGGTCCTAGGGCTGGGTTGCTTTACCAGAGAGACAAGACCTCTGATTGCAGAACAAAGCAGAGAATTGAAGCAATTATCCTATGAATTTAGTTGGAGGTTGGTTTGGGGCTACTGAGACCCCCTCCCCAATGCCTTGCTTTGTCTGGTAAGTTGCAGGAGGGTGGGGCCCAAGCTGGAGTCACCCCTAGGTCTCTGTACTACATGACCCCAGAAGCTTATGGTGTACAAAACCATCTCCCATCCTTTATCTCATACGATGCTCACTGCTCGCGGAAGTAGGGCAGGTACCTTGATTTCCATATTATGGGGGGGGCGGGGAAGAGACCCAAAACATAGTCCCTGGCGTCGGGCTGGCACTACTCAGTCAAATGTTAGGGCTTGTTTGAGGTCACATTGCTAGTTATTGACAAGACAGGACTAGGACCTGGTGGTTCTTAGAACTTCTCAACAATCCTCTTTCCATTATACCAAGATGCCTCTCTGAGAGTCAAGGCCTGGGCCAATAGATCTTATTGGTGGGAGAAATAATCAGAAAAAACAATCTGCCTAAAAAAGGACTACTTTGGTATTCAGTGGAGACAGGTACCATATTGAGAAGAACTCTGGATGGGGAGTCAGGACTACTACTTGGGGGTTGAGTCCTGGCTCAGGATCTCACTAGCTATATGACTTTGAGCAAGCCACTCATTGACTCTCATTGACTCAGTGTCCTCACCTCAATTACAAAATTGAGCATTGTGAGAAACAAATGAAATAATGTAAGTGGGAGGGCCTTATAAACCAGTCCAATGCTGTACGAAAGTAAGGTATTATTATTATGGTTATGTTGCGGTTCTTGCCTAAAATAAAATCATCATTAATATCTACATTCTTTACAAGGTTTCCCACACTTCTCTCCACCCTGCTCCTTGGTTTCCCATCATCTCCTGTAGGGCAGGAAGCCTGGCCCCCAACAGGAAAGGGCTCAGAGAAGCTAGAGCTCCAGCCAGGAAACAACCATCTTGCCCCAACCTTCATCTCACCAGATAAATGATGCAGCCAAATGGCGAGACACAGACTAGTGGGAACGGAGGTGGCCAGAATCCATTTCAGCCTCAGACCAAGGAGCGAAGTAGCCCTAAGGCCCTAAGAGCCTTAAGAGAAGTAGAGATTTCATAATTACTAGATTTAATTAAAATCAGCAAAGATGATCAACTTAAATCAAAGCAGAATTGGTGGGGCCCCCTCAAGAGGCAGTTTCCCCCTAATAATGCATTTTGAATTCATATGTTGATTAGCTTGAACAACTTATTTCCAAATCTTTACCTTCCCTTGGTGCACCTTAGGCCAAACACTTTTGGGCGGCAGGCGTGTATGGGAGGGTGCAGTGGCCAAGTAAAACAAGCTAGTGAGGAGGTTCCCAAAGCAAAACAAAATGGCCAGCACCATGTCCATTCTGCAGCCAAGAGATGTGGAGGCTAGTGAGGACAAGCAGGAGGGGGTCATCCAACACCAGGCCTCAGCAACAGCAAAGCCACTGCAACCTTAGATAACTTGTCCTCCTCCTCAGTACCCACGCACATCCCTCAAACCAGGTGAGGGAGACAAACCATCTCAAAAGTCCTAGCAGAGGAGGGAAGACAGCCCCTAGCTTACAGATGGACCCCCTGGGCCTAGGAAAAGGGAGGGGGTGGGAAAGAGGAGGAGGAGGGCATTCATTCGGCAGGGCTTCCTTCTAGCCCAAATGACTCTCCAGCTTCCTTAGTATGGATAAGTATATAATAAATAGTATCAATATATCTGCACATAAAGTTTTTTTTTTTTTTAATTCCTGCTATTCATTCCACATTCCGTTTACAAAGCGCTGAACCCTCCAGGAACTACTGGGCACCTCCCCTAATACCCTCCAGGCTGAGGCGATGCCTTTGAAGTCTCTACTACAGGCTCAGGGTTAGAGCTGCTAAGCACCCGAAGACTGAAAGCGAGTCTGCCTGCAGTTTCAGCTCCTTCGCAAGCTTCTCTCCTCGTTAGAGTTAATGTAAAGTCACCAGAGTTCGAATGTGGACCACAACTTTGCTTTTCAGCCCTTCAGTCCAGGGGATGGCCTGGGATGTGAATACACAAGAGAATTTATTTCTTTGGCCAGGCCGGGAGTCGTTAGGGTAAAGGGTAAGGGTCAAGGGGCTCGGATTGGTGCCTGAGGAACCCAGGAAAAGCGGGCAGAACCCGAGTCCTCTTCGAGCCGGTTTTTGGCCCCCGAGTCGTGCAAGATTCCCCCTTTATAGACCTTTCGCCCCCTTCCTCCTCTCCCCTCTCCCGCTTCTCAATCCCTCCCCCACCCCGCCCCGTGCCTCCACCCCGCCCAGGTAGGGGGCTGCGCTTTGAGGGCGGCTTTGGGAGTTTGCAGCCCGGGAGGTTACCACGAAGGGTGGGCCGCCTCGGAGTCGCGAGGCGAGGCGGCGAGCCCCGGCATTTTCCCTTCCCCAGCACCTGTCCCACTTCAGCCGCGGGCGGCCTCGGTGCCCGAGCGCCAGAGCCACGCACCGAGGTCGCTTGGGGTGGGGAAGTGGAGGGCGGGGGGGGGCGGGTCGCCTAGTGGGGCGCCCCCCTCGGCATGCAATACCCTACACCCCCCAACACGCACACAGTGAGGCTAAAACGGAGAGAGAGAGTCACAAATAAAGCACTAGCGAAAACGCTCGCTCTCCGACCCCGAGCGGCGCTGCTCGCGGCCCCCCCCCTTCCTGGAGCCCGGGGCTGGCCAAGGACGGTGGCTCCGCTCTTCCCCCGTGGCCAGTGCGGGGTCTGCGGCTGCCGGGCGAGGTTCCGGCTTCCCCGGGGCTCGCAGGGGGAGCCCCGAGAACTGCAGGCCTGCCCCCCTTCCTCCTCCTCCTTCCCCTCCTCCCCCACGTGTCCTCCCGGAGCCCAGCGGCCTGATCTCAGCACACCCCCCCTCGCTACCTCCCTCCTCCTCCCGCGTCGCCCGCTCCCCCGGCGGCGTGGAGAAGAGCAAAGTTGCCACAGCGGCGGGCGGGGGGGCTCTCCCCAGGTGAAGGGGGCGCCGTGGGGGGGCCGGCGCGGCCCTGCGGCGGGGGCGGGGGGGGAAGAAACTTGCTTCCCATGGCCCCCACCGCGCGCGGGTTCGGATCCTGCGTGGACCGAGCCCTCGTGGCGAGACGCGGCAACGGCGCCTGGACCGAGGCCGGGACCCGGACCCGGACCGTGCGCCTGGGCCGCCTCGGCGGGCGCAGGCAGCGGGCCAGGCCGGCACTCAGGCAAGGGCGGGGTGGGTGGTCGCACACCGGACCGAACCGGGGACGCGGGTGGCCTGGGCGCGGGCCGAACCGGGCCGGGGCCGAGTTGGGCGGCGAAGTAGGACGTGGGTTCGGGGGCGGGGCGCGCGGGAGGGAAGCAGGCCTGGAGGGCTGGCCTGGGCGTGGGGGTGGGGGGCGAGTTCGGGGCACTTGCTGGGCTCGGGACCGAGCGGTAGGGCGGGGCGGCGCGAGGGCTGGGTCGGACCCGCGGGCCGAGCAGGGAGGGGAGCCGGGGGTGGAGTAGGGGCGTGGAGTTGAGAACGGGGTCTGGCCTCGGCCGGGGGCGAAGGTAGATCGGCGGGGCCGCGAGCCGAGGGAGGGAGGCCCGCGGCAGCGCGGCGGCGGCGGAGGCCAGCTTCCGTGGAGTTTGTGCCGGGGCTGCCCGGGCTCTGGCCGCCTCCCGCGCACAAATGGGGAGAGGGGACTGACTGGTAAGCAACTCCGAGTGTTAGACGGGGTTCGGCGGCGATTCCGGGAAAGGCGAGCAAAGACACCGTCTGCAATTACGCCGCACCCCCCACCCACCTCTTAGCATCTGGATCCTGCTCTCAGGGGGCCGCGGACCCTCCCCGCACAAGCCTTCCACTCCCACTGCCTCCCGTCCTTTCTTGGCCATCTGACTCTCCTTTGGGGTCTGCGTTGGGGGGGGTGGTGCACGATGATGGTGAGGCAGACTTTCCCTCCTGCGGCGGCAGCCTAGTTCGTATCTTATTCTACAGTGTAGCGTCGCTTCGAGTCGCGTGGACGTTGGGGTTTAGCTAACCTACCCCCTAGGTACCCCAAGCAATTTGTCTTTTAAGGAAAGGGAAGAATCCCTGGATTTCCACGCCTGGGATGAGGTTTGAAGATTGGGATTCACTCCCGGCTCACTTCCACTACCAACCCCTTTCCTGCGAGCCATTTCCACGGGAATCCGAACCTGGCGGGGGGAGGGGGGCGGGAATATTAACGTGCTTCTCTATCTCGACACAGGATCGGTGTGGCGGAGGACGGCTGGCCTCGGAGGGAAAGTCGCCATCAGTCCAATTCGAGTCGCCCCCACTATCACTTAGGTGAGGGGGGCAGAACTAAGAAGGGGATACTGGTGGGTAGAGGGCCCAGTACAAGGGAGGGGACTGGGTCTGCGCCCCTAAGGGACTCCGATTCTTGGCGGGGAGACAGAGGCAAGCCCCGGCTTCAGGGGAGGGGTTCCGGGGAGGGAGATGGGGGGTGGCGACGGCTGGCGGGGGGGGAGGGAAGAAGGGGGGAGTCACGCCCTGCCAGCGAGGGGAGCCTCCCTCTGGCCCCTGGGAGGAGGGGACTGAATGCGTTTGCTCTGTGCTGCCCGGCAGGGGAGGTCTCCGGATTTGCACACTGGATCCGGCACCAGTGGCCTGAGAAAGTCAGGTCGGGGCATAAGGTGGGGAGGGTTGCAAGAAAGAGAAATCCCTGGCCTAGGCGCACTCATCTCCCTTCCTCAACCTCCCCCTTCGGGGGACGTCGAGGAGGGGCATGGAGCTCTTGCAGCCCCTCGGGTTGAGCACCTCCGCCTCTCCCAGGAGTCTAGCTTTTTGCCCGGCTTGCTGCAGCCACCGCTGCGTCCCTCTCCGGAATCCGCTCGGTCCTCGCCGCGATCCCCTCCTCCTCCCCTCCCCTCCCAGTGTCACCGGGGCTGCTTGGCTCTGCCCCCTTCGCCGCCGCTTGCTCCCTGCTTTCGTCCCTCCCTCTCTTTGCTTGCTCGCTCCCTTCGCCTCCTCCTCTCCATTCCCCCCCCCCACGTCGGCGGTGTTCTGGGAGTTGTAGTCCCACGGAGCAGGGGCTGGCGCCGCCCGCGAGCCCGGCCGGACTCCACTTCCCGTCGAGCTCTGCGACCGGCACCCACTCCACCAGGCATCTCTCGCACACACAGACACACACACACATCGCTCTCCCCCTCACTCTTTCGCTCGCCGCGGCTGCTGCCAGTGTGTGGCTCTGTCTCTCCTCCGCTTTGCTGAGCCCTCCCTTCTTCCTCTCAGTTCCTAGAGTCCGACCGCCGCCGCCGAGAGAGAGGAGAAGGAGGTCGGTGGCGATAAGGGGCGGAGGGGGGCAGCTGATCTGGGCGGTATTAGGCGGGTGGCGGTTCCGAGGGGGTTAGAGGGAGCCCGGGTGGCGGCCTGAGCCTCCCCGCGGAGCCGACCCGGGAACAGGTGCGTCTTTTTTTTTTTCTCCCCCAAGCCTCCACCCCTTTTGACTCCCCTGCTTTCTCGTATCCCCCCACTGTCTTCTTTCTATCTTAAGCTTTTCACCAGCCCTGTCCCTTTTTCGCCCCGTGGCCGCTCTGCTTGTCCCTGGGGGCGCCGTCCTCTTCGTGTCCCCGGACGTAGCGCTCCCTGGAGCTCGCTCTGTCCTCGCCCCTCCCTTCGGGACAGCTCCCCTCTACTTCCCACCTTCGTACCCCATTCCTCTGCCCTAGCCTACCTTCGCCTCACCCCCTTCTCCCGTAGCCAGGTGAGACTTGTTCACCAGGATCCGAGGAAGAGTCTTCTTCCTGGCTGGGCGGGGGCCTCCATGGAAACACGGGGGTCGATTGATCCTGGGGAGGAAACCATTGGAATTACCCTACTCCTCGGAAAGGGCGGTGGAGGCTATGGTCTTGTGAACTCTCTGGTCCTCGACCCCCCATCCAAGAACCCGACAACCCTAAGGGAGGCTGGTCAGCAGGGCAGGGCGAGAAAGGGCTTGGTTTTTTTTTTTTTTAGGGGGGGTGTCCGTGATGAAGTCTTGAAAAGACCAGGAGAAAATACCCTCCAACCTCAGAAGGGAGGTGCGCCGGGTGCTCTTGAAGGCTGCTTTCTCCCCGGTGCTGGGGTGCGGGAACCATAGGGTAAGGGGGACCCCTGGGTGGCGGCGGGGCCTGGGTTCGGGAGTGGGAGTGTTGTGATGGGGGCAGGGGCAATTAGCCGAGTCCCTGGAAAAAAGGCGGGGGATGACTTCGGAGCGCCCTGGCTCAGCTGCCCTCGCTCCAGGGGCGGGGGCCGCCGGGCCGGGCGCGGTGGGGAGGGGGCTTACAGGGAAGGAGGCTGCGATCGGGGGCAATTCACACTAGCCCCGGCCAGCAAGGGGGAGAGCCAGCGTGCAAGCCCTCCACCCGCCTCGCGCCAGGCCTGGAGGCACGGGGTCTGCGAGCGGAGCCGAGGGCTGGAGGGAGGGAGGCTCCGATTACGGGGCCGGGTTTCGGGATCAGGGGCAATCCCCCAGCCCTGGGAGAAGGAGGGAGAGGGATGGCCGCGAACCAGGGGCTCCCCCCGCCCCCTCGCCGCCGGGTCCTAAGGGGCGTGCAGAACGGCCAGCAGGCCCCGCGGAGCTGGATTCGAGCGGATCGCGGCCGGGGCGTGGGGGGGCTCAGCGGTGGGCTTCGGGGGGAGCAGTCCGGCGGCGGGGCGGGCGGGCGGGGCGTGGGGCTCCGGCGGGGCGGGGCCGGGGCGGTGCTGCCGCCGCCGCCGCCGCCGCCGCCGCCGCTGCTCCTGCTGGGGCCGCCGCAGCCGTTGCCGCCGCCACCGCTTCTGGGCGGGGAACGGAGGCCAAAGGGAGTCCCGTGCCGGGGCAGAGGGCGCCGCTGGCGCGCCGTGGGGAGGGGGCCGTTTTGGGGGCGGGGGCAGGAGGGAGGGTGGAGCCCCGACGGGGGGCGGTGCGAGCCCGGACGACGACGACAAGGAGCCTCGGGGGCCGGGTGCATGGAGGACGAGGTGCTGGGAGGAGGAGGGGGGGTGGGTTCCGCGACGGGCCTCGTGGGCTTGGCTCCTCGAGGTTCTGCTTCAGGTCAGAGCCCTGGAGGGGGGCCCGGGAAGGGACAGGGAGGTGAGCTGGACGGTGGAGGGGGCCCTCCTCGCCGGAGTCCCGCCGAGAGGAAGGCTGGGCCGGAGGGACGTCCGGGGCAAGACTGGGAGGAGCCGGCCGCACCTCGGCTCCGGGATTTCGAGTTATGGAGGTGCAGGAGATCGTGGTAGGGGAAGATGTGGTCGAGGGGAAAGGAGGGAGGCAAGCACACTGCAAACCCGGGAGACCGACAGCACAGGCCGGTGAGGGGGGTTCTACTATTCCGCCTGCCCCTTCCCCCCTCCCCCAGTGGAAGCGCTATGTTTCTGTTTTATTGTTTTGAAATGTTTAGTGGTGGTGGTTCGAAACTGTCGGTGTGGTGGTACTTAGTCTCGATGTCTCCTAGAGTCATGACAGCGTCAAGCCCCAGGGATTAGGCACTCGCGAGGGGGATGTGGGAAGGGGGCAGGTAACTTTGTGTTACAGCTGAATACTCGCAAGGCACTTTGGATGTTTTCTCCGTGGTACAGAAGTGGAATACAGTTGCAGAACGCTTTGGTGCTACTTCTGGGGATGCAGTTGTCGGTTAGCATCACACTGGGTTAGCTCCATAGTTGTTTCAACTTAAAAGGCTAGTTCTCAAAGTCACGTTGCTGAAATGTTTTATGGGGAAGTAGACAAGGGGTGCATTTGGGGTTAGGAACGTATTAGGTGAATAATAAAATGCTAGGGTTGGAAGAGACATTAAAGGTCATATAGTTCTCTGTTTGTTTTGTCTTTGAATGTTGGCATAGAAGGAACCTTGTTATGGGGGAGATGGTAGGTGGCACAGTGGAAGATACTTGGAGATTTAGCGGTACTCATATCCAAAGATGATATCACTGTGTGGTACCGAAGATGAAAGAATGTAGAAATTCGGGAGGTTTCACTGGGTATTAAGCAGGGTAACTCAATCCCAAGAATCACCCAGAATCTCTAAATAGAAATAAAAGGTTGGGGAGGAACTTATAAAATTCTGATGGAGAAGCGAAATTAGTAGGACAGACTCGGGGAGCTTGGGAGGAGCAGGGGGTTTGGTGAGTCAAGAGAATCTGAAGGTTGATAGTAGAGTTTAGGAGGGACATGGCCATCTTGACTAAGTCAAGTGAATATTGATAGGCAGACCCATCTTTTGATAGGGCAGCTGAGGCAGCTGTCCTTGAGGTGGGTGTAGGGTGTGAGGGGCACAGGCCTTGGGGCACAGATCCTTACTAAAATTGGCTGTAAGAGAACTGACCCTGTTACATTAGGTTTGCAGCAGGGGTGGGTAGGTAGGTAGGTTTCTTTCTGTCCTGGAGCTGAAAAAAATGGGACTCAAAAAGTAATTAATGGGGGAAAGGGAAAGGGGTCCCTAATGCCTGGGCTAAGGAGAACTAGCTCTTTAGAATATGCTAATAAGGAAGGGAAGGCCAATCCTTGAGATGGGCAGAGGAAAGCTAAGGCCCTGAAAAGCTACGCTGTTGGAGTCTGAATTGGGCAGAGTCGAGGGGAGTTCCAGAAGAAAGGACAGCTGCACCAAGGGCACTCATGTGGATCTGGTCATTTTGATCTGCCAGGAGAGGGTAGGGGAGAAAGGGAAAGATACATTTATTTCTCAGTGGTGTGGACTTTCTTGGGAAGCAAAAAGATTTCTTCTAGGTGTTTGTTTGCTTTATTCATAATTTAATTCACGAAATAGTTGTTGTTAGTTGGCATTGAGTCATTTCCAACTTAAGAAGACCCCATGTGTGTCAGAGTAGAAGTGTGGTCCATAGGGCTTTTCATGACCTTTCGGAAGCAGATCTCTTCTGAGGCACCTCTGGGTAGGTTTGAACCGCCAACCTTTCAGCTAGTAGTTGAACGCTTAACTGTGTGCACCACCCAGGGACTCCTATAATTTGCTTCATAGGAGGGGAAAAATGTTTAATACAGGTGGCAGAGAATCTCACAACGTGGTTAGTCTAGATCATGGGCTGCTTTTAGGGGAACAGAATTATGGGAGGAGAGGACTTCAGTACTAGAAAGGAAGAGAGTGGATAGTGAGGTAAGAAGAAAAATGATCATCACTGGTCCCATGTTTGGGCCCAGTAAGGAAATGTCTAGGACAATGTTCTCCAAAGTAAAGTTTGAAGAACCTTTACATTTCTTTACGGTGTCATGTTAAGATCACTAAGGAGGGAGCAAGAGATAAAGAAGATTTTGGGTAAAAATACGGTGGGGGAGAAACTGGCATTTAGGAAGAAATATAAATATATGTACCCATAAGAAAATAGAGAACTTAGAAATAGTATACAGGTTTTAAAAAAAAAAAAGTAAGAGAGAAATAAAGAACCAAAGGATGAAGACAGTTACTCAGATGGCATTTGGAGCTGCTGTTGGAGAAGGAAGAACTTGCCTTTCATGACAACTGCCCCGGTAGGGGCAAGGAAGCAGGGATTAGCACGGATCCAGGACTAAGCATTAATTAGAAAATCTAGAGGAAAGTAAGGATACTGAATGGGGGAAGGAATCCGCTGTCCTAAATATAAAGCCCTTGAAAGAAGGAGAAAGTGGGAATACACCAGTTTTTCCAGTCGGCAAGTGGGAGGGATCCTAGATACAAGGACGTTAGTGATGGAAATTCCAGAGTGAAACAGGATAAAGAGCAGTGGCAGGAGGGCCTTGGCCAGAATTTGCGGGTGGGGTGCGGGCATGGGGGAGAGGCGCTAATCAGGGGTTGGACAGGATGACATCTGAAGCCTAGGCTCATTGATTCTGGGCTGAGCTAAGACTGGAATGGAATAGAACAGCCACAGGGAATAGAGAGCTGTGTTCCAGGGCCAACCAGCATTCAGGATTGAGACAGAAGGTCTTGGTTGAGTTTGGGTGAGGAAGTTACCACTAGAGTGGAACAGAGAGCATTCTGGGAAAGTAGAAGTTGGTGGTGGGTGGGATAAAATAGATGGGAAAGGGGAGAAGGATGCCACTGATAATTGTAAGGGGAGGGAAGACCCTAGACGCTAAACAAAAACCAAACCCATTGCCATCAAGTAGATTCTGACTCTTAGTGACCTTATAGGATAGACTAGAACTGCCTCATAGAGTTTCCAAGGAGCGCCTGGTAGATTTGAACTGCCGACCTTTTGGTTAGCACTTAATGGTTACGCCACCACGGTTTCCTCTAGATCTTAGAGTTTTCAAAAAGAAAAGAAGATTTTCACTGCTGGAGTTCAAATTAAAAATGAGTCAGTACTTGCCAGAATGTTTAATGTCAAGATAGCCAAAGAAGAGGGAGGTTATAACCTACCTTTTGGCCACTGGGATGCTAGTGTAGTATTTTATTTAAACTCATGTATGAACTGTGCTTTATTAATGCCAATTTTGAGTGGTCATCTTAAGCTAATGTAGAACCTGTTCTCTTTCCAAATAGTACCCTTTCCCACTATTTATGATTTTAAAAACAATGTTTTAGGATGGAGACTTTGTTTGGTGAACTGAAGTTGAATTCTGGTGGAGACTAAAAATTCACTCTTACATTTCTATCCCCATAATTCAAATATGCTGGTTTTTTTTTCTCTTTTTAAAGCAGAAGCCACCCTTTCCCCATAAAACATTTAAAAATGGGTAATTTTTAAAAAAGTGGCTGCAGGCTGTATGTCAAGGTCACATTTTCCCTGGTCATTGAATTGTGATGAACTTGAAGAGATGATTTATTGTTTGTAAAATGTGGTAATTTTTAGACTTACACAACAGAGTATATGAGGCAGGATAGGCCTTCATTTGGATTTTAAGAAGACCTGAAGCTAAGCATACGTGAAAAGTTGAGAGCAGTAAGGGGCAGGCAAAGCTTTGTGTTTCAGGCTTCTTGACCCACCGTCTGCTAAGAAACAAAATTTAGTTACCTCATGGCTAAGGTATGCCTAGAAATCTTAGTGTTAGTGCCATTTAAGGGTACAGTTGAGTTTTGTTACAATGCCGGTGTCGGGGGTAAGGAAAATAAGCAAATTTTAGTTTTTCCAAGTTCTGCGGGGAAGTACACTACACGCGACTATGTGAGCTGATGCACCATCTATGCCTGGATCCAGGAGACGTTTAGGTATTTTATTACGACAGGGCTTTATTCAGATTGACTTGGTTGTACCATGGACAGGTCAGTATCGTGCAGTAGTTCTCCAGTTTTAGTATACATCGGAATCAGCCGGGGGGTTTGAAAACATAATGGCCTTAGGTTAGAGTCCTCGATCTTCTACTTTGTGTTGTGTGGCATGAAACAAGTCATTTAGCTTT
Source organism: Loxodonta africana (assembly GCF_030014295.1). NCBI lineage: Eukaryota > Metazoa > Chordata > Mammalia > Proboscidea > Elephantidae > Loxodonta > Loxodonta africana. The sequence continues at coordinate 152,076,938 of NC_087369.1, forward strand.
CTTGACCTCAGTTTTCTCATCTATAAAATGGAGGTGATGATACCAGTCTCACAGCGTTGTGAGGATTACACGAGATAATTTACATACAGTGACAAGCACATAGTTGCTATTGTTGGGTACCATCGCCAGACCCGACCCTACGTGATAGAGTAGAACTGCCCCATAGGATTTTCTTGGCTGTAATCTTTATGGAAGGAGATCGCCGAGTCTTTCTCCTGCAGAGCAGCTGGATGGGTTTGAACTGCCAACCTTTTGGTTAGCAGCCAAGCACTTAACCGTTGTGCCACTAGGGCTCCAAGCACATAGTAGGTGCCCAATAAATGCTACCTATCCAAACGGTTTGTGGTTGGCTGCTAACCTAAAGATTGACAGTTCGAACTCACCCAGCAATACTGCAGAAGGAAAGGCCTGGCAGTCTGCTTCCCTTAAGATTACAGCTGAGAAAACATTCTGGAGCAGTTCCACTCTGTAACACATGAGGTCGCCATGAATCAGAATTGACTCTACAGCATCTAACAACAGCAACATTATTGTAATCTAATTGTTCTTATCCGGTTGTATTTTAGGGCGTTACTTTTTATGTTATGTTATGGTATGCATGGTGGCAGAGAGAAAACTCTCAGTAGCTCTGGAGCCTCCCTTATGTCTTCATTGCCTGTGCTCTTTCTCCATATTTCTGTTGTATTAGTACACATTTAGCGTTTACAAAGTGGTAGGAAGACAGAGCTTGGCTCATCACTGCATTATTGCATCCATCCTTGAGGTGGAAGTGACAGCTTCTTTACCAGCTGTGCTGTAACACTGCTCAGTATTTCAGGGCGGGAACTGAAGGTTGTATATCCAGTTGGAGCTTCAGGGGAAATTTGGGGCCATGCTTAAAAAATAACTCCAGTCTTGTTACTCGGGTGACATTTTTTAAACCATTGCTTTCTGGAAAAGGGCTGATGTGTTTAATTATGACTGCCTGGGCTTTCCAGCTGTCTGTTACATCTGGAAGTTCTACAAAAGCTGGTAGATAGAGCCTGGGCCTGGCATGGCTCTATGACAAGGATTCGATCAACGGTTGAATAGAAGAGAATAGTATTATCTCAAATAGATGAGGTATCCCCAAACCAAACTTCTGAGCAGGGAGAAACGATGGCATGTCAAATAGATTTTCCTCTCTGCAGCCCAAGTGAACTTTGACGGCAGCGGCTCTCAGTTAGCTAATGTAGGGAGAGAGAGATGGCAGGCCAATCTAAAACAGTAGATCAGTTAACAAATTAACAATTTCTGTTTGACACTGGAAATGCATTATTATTCTCTACCTGTCCCCCTCCCTAGCAGATTTATCTTCTTATTTGTATTCTGCTTAGGCTAATATTAAAATGAGTTGTTCCCGGAGCACATATCTACTGACAGTGGCAGGAGGCAGCCCATAAGTGGGTCGGGTTTAGAAATTAGCAGTGGCTTTTAAGCTACACTCAGATATTGGAAGTTGATTTTATTGTTTTGTCCCAGCCCAATTTTATTTTATTCCTGATCATCTTTGTCATGGAAGTAAAGAAAAGAAGAGAAAGTTTATGGGAGAACAAGGAAAATAAAAGGAATCCATGGACCTAATGCTTTTTATATGCCATTCTTGGTCTTTGTATGACATAGAATGAATTTCGGTGTTTCCCCAGTAATTTAGCACATACTTATTGAGTACGTAATGGGAGGGGGATATAAAGGAAGTAAAAAATATTCTCTCTATCCTTGAGGAACTTACAGACTGAAAGCAGGTTGAGTCAGCAATGAGAGTTTGAAATTCTGTGACCTAATACTGTTCAATTAAGTAAATATATGTGCGTATACACATATATTAAGGAGTCTTGGTGGCACAATGGTTAAATGCTTGACTGATAACTGAAAAGTTGGTGGTTTGAGGCCACCCATCTGCTCCAGGGGAGGAAGACCTGGCGATCTGCTCCTGTAAAGATTGTTGTTGTTGTTGTTAGGTGCCATCTAGTCGGTTCCGACTCATAGCGACCTCATGCACAACAGAAAGAAACACTGCCCAGTCCTGCACCATCCTCATGATCGTCGTTATGCTTGAGCCAGCTGTTGCAGCCGCTCTGTCGATACATCTCGTTGAGGGTCTTCCTCTTTTTGGCTGGCACTCTGCTTTACCAAGCATGATGTCCTTCTCCAGGGACTGCTCCCTCCTGATAACGTGTCCAAAGTATGTGAGATGAAGTCTTGCCACCCTCACTTCTAAGGAGCATTCTGGGTGTACTTCTTCTAAGACAGATTTGTTTGTTCTTTCGGAAGTCTATGGTATTGTCAGCATTCTTCACCAACACTGTAAGGTGTCAATTCTTCTGCCTTATTCCTTGCCCAACTTTCGCATGCATATTAGACAATTGAAAACACCATGGTTTGAGTCAGGCACACTTTAGTTCTTAAAGTGACATCCTAGAAAACCCTGTGGGCAGCTATACTGTGTCACACAGGGTCGCTATGAGTTAGAATTGACTCGATGGCATCTAACAATAAAATAACAACCACGTACACATATATACGTGTATATTTACAAGTTGAGCCCATAGCTGGATCTGGGATGAGACAATAGGAAAATAACCCGGTAATGGCCTCTCCAAATATTTGCGTATACGTATGAAGTCTCGGAGAATTAATTTAAAAAAAGTTGGATGAGGAGGAGTCCTCATGAAAAAATACAAAAAAATTCCATATTGTGACTGTGGTATACTGAAATGGAGACACCAGAAGGCCAGTGTCCCAGTCCACTGCAGGTAGGACACGGAAGCATCATAGAAGGGATTCGTGTCTCATGTTACAATGATGCAACTTCTGAGTGTGGAAGACATACTAAATATTCACATGGTCTTGTTGAAGATCAAGAGTAAGGAAAGCTAGCTCTAATTTTTGATCTAGCAGGAATTCAGAGCGCTCCAAAAAATGAACCTAGTTACTTAGGGTGTCATTTTGAGATGGCGTTGCATTTTGAAAAAGACTGATGCATTTCCTGATGATTGTTTAGGTATTCTAGATACCTGTGACATCTAGAAGTTGTACAAAATATTGTAGCTAGAGTCCAGGTCTGGCATAAAGCTGTGATGAGGTGTTTTCCTTACGTGGAGTAAAATGATTTCCTTAAGGCAGGAAATGAAAGTGAGTACTATTTGAATAATAGGAAAAAGGTATCAAGCACAGCAGTGGGGAGAGGAGCTAAAACTACCTGAGGGTATGGAATTGTAAGTGAGACTTTTAAACAATTGCTTTTGCCTACTCAGTTGTTTGAATAGATTACCTTTGATCTTTTCAAGTGCTTTCATGCTATTCTCAATTTTAGGTAACCAGTTGCCTTGAGTCCACTTCCACTCATGGCAACCCCATGTGTGTCAGAGTAGAGCTGTATTCTGTAGGGTTTTCAGTGGTGATTTTTCAGAAGTAGATCACCAGGCCCTTCTTCTGAGGTGCCTCTGGGTGGACTTGAACTGCCAACCTCGAAGTTGGCAGCCAAGTACTTTAATCATTTGCACTACCCAGGGACCCCCATTTTAGGTAGCGGATAGTTTGTTCCCATTTTATAGATGACGTAGTGAGGTGAACGTATTGAGATGGTCTGAGGTCGCTGAGAATTGGGGTCTGGAAGTGCCCTCCAAGTTTTCCTACCACAATTTGGGCTATATAGATGCTAAAGTATGTCACTTTTCAAGGGTATGCCGCTCTTTAATTAGATGGTTCTGAATGGGTTTGGACAGTTCCTAAACATCACGTTGACCCTCCACGGATGAAGATTCAGCACTAGTAAGGAGATCGAAAAGGGTATGGCCTGCATTTGGGTGATAACTCTCCCAGAGAAGCTCCAGGGAGATCGCAAGCCCTGGCCACTGCATTGAGATGCATGTCCTGCCTTCCAGGGTGGCTTCTTTGGAGGTAACAGCATTCATTTGAAAGAGTAAGTTTTCAACATGTTTAACAGACAGTTAACTTTCCTTTGTATCCAGTCTCATTAACCCTTATAGGCAAGATTTTTGAACGTGGTGGTACCCAAGGAGTCTATAAAGGTGTTCATGCCGGAAACAAGTGCAGGCAACTACTTTAGCCTTCTTGGTAAATACAGGAATTAATGTATGCGAGACTAGGATACAACGTCCCTTGTAAGACTGATCCGTTGGAGTAGACACCAGTGGAAATATCTGGATAGAGAAAAAAAAAACAAAACAGGAGCCAAAAAGTGTCACAATAGTTTTAGTCAGGCAGAAGGCTGGGATGAACAGTTAAAGGGTCCTTCTTCCTCCTATAAATTGCCCGGCAGGTTATTTCCAGTCGCTTGCGTGTGTGTGTGTGTGTGTATGTGCATGCGTGCATGCGAACACAACTGCATGTCTCTCTGTATGGTAATAGGGGAGCCTGTTCTGCGTGAAGGGGAGCAGAGTCAAGTGATTAGGGCAGGTATATGGGGCTCTTGAGTTTCAGGGAATGATAAAAATGTTTGGTTAAAGGTAGTGAAAGATGAGGGGATACAGATATTGGGGGAAAGCCTGAGGAGAGAATAGGTTACCTTTATATGCGAAATCATTAAATTAGACCACTTTAAATGAGAACTTCCTCATTGGGGATGAGGGGTAGTGTAACTGAAAAAAATTTTTTTTTTTTTTTTTTTTTTAGTGTAACTAGGTAGGGAAAAAAGGAATGTTAGTTTCCTGTTGAATACACGAGGAATGAGGCAGCGATACAGGGTAAGATCTGTAGTAGGAGTCTTATATCTAAAGCCTGGTAAAATTATCCTTGTTGGGTATGTGTATACTTGCCTTTTGAAAAAATGATTTTGAGACATTTTGACTTCTCTTTGAAGGTACTCCAGTGACTGGTAGAAATCATGACCTTTTCACTTTGGCCCTAGGATCTCAATTTCAGTGGTCTCTTGGATCTCCTTGCAGGTGTCTTAGATGCTGCTTTTCCCAAGGTAGGATACTGGAATGGCCTCTCTTTTGAATCTGTGAAGTTTGAATGTGAATGACTCTTGTCTCGTGGGAGCTTTGGCCAGAGCTCTGTGTTTCTATTGGAACAGTAGGTCCCAAAGTTGCTTTAATTTTTTTTTTTTTTTGACTCGTTAGTCATCACTGACCCAACCCTCCTCCTTAAACTACTGGCCTCGCCTATCCTCCTGAGGACAGATTCAGGGCCAGGCTTCAAGATGAATATTTTCCAGCTCTTTCCTTTTTTAAGTCATAATTGCTTCCAGGTCACCAGGCAGTATGAATCAAAAGAAGCCTGGGGGAGTACTACCAGATTTACTTTAACTGAGACCTTCTTAATCTTGGGTTCCTAATTTGCTGTCTTGATGGTAGAATCCAACCAAGAAACAATGGGCAGGCTTCATGCTATGTGTAGAGGGCCTAGTTGTGTTCCATACATTGTCATCTCCGATGGTTCTGTCTGTAAGGGGTCTTTTGGCCTCAGAGGAAGCTACATGATTCTGGGGAACTTGTCAGCTGAACAAATGCCCTGTCTGGTTATTTTCAAGGTTAAAAAACTTTTTAAGCCGCGTCTACCTCAGTCGAAGTTATTTGTCAGATGGATGCTCTGTTACCTTTTTTACTGTCCTTCTCTTCCTCATATGCATGACAACTATGCTTTTGCTAGTAATTGTTGTGAAATCTGCTTGTTTTGGCACCTACATTTCAAAACAAAACGAATTATACCCCATCCGTAAAATCTTCCTTGAGATTTTAGTTCTGCCCATCCTCTATTACCGACTCCCCCTTATCCTGACTTGGGCTCTAATTTGGCATTGCTCTTCCCGTTTTGATAACATATTCTCTCTAAACTTTCCTAAAATGTCTGTCTTCAGTGCTTCCCCACAAGTGTTTCAGTTTGGCCCATGATGGTGAAATATTTCAGGTTCCCCTATTTCATTTTTTTCCCCTTTTGGTTGTTCTATGCCATGGGCTTCTCTTTTATGCTTTTCATACCTGCCCTTGTCTTCTAAATTTTTGTTCCTTTTTGGATTTTTTTTTTAAAGATCTCTGCTTCATTATGGTTTCTCCTCCACTACCCACTCACCCTCAGCTTAGCTGCTATTTTCACCATTTTTTAGTTATTGCTCTCCTATTAGTCTATTTTATTTTCAGCTTCCCCTATTCCGTAGTGTGGTGATTATGTCTGGATATCTACTCTCTGCTGCCCGCGTACAACTGCCTGCTTGTTGAATTAATCTCCCTGAATCTTGGTTGTCCTTCTGGTTCCATGTGCACGTGCCTTCTGGATCAAAAAGGGTCGTCTTTACTGAGTTCTTTTCCAGCCACGCTCATCATTTTGGGCTGATAGAGCATGTGCCCCCTTCTTTGTCCCTGTCATGAGTTGGATGTGTATTTGGAGCTCTGCTCCCCCAAGGTGGGGATAGCTCACAGGGGTCCCACCGCTTTCCAAGCGGTGGCCAGCATTTGAGTCTTAGCCCATGCAGCTGTTCATTTCTTAACAATTACATGGTTGTGACATCTGGGAAAATCCTTTGAGGTATTTCATATCCTTGTGCTTGCACTTCCTGGGTCACTTGGGATTACCAGGTTTCTTCCAAGTTCCTTTTGGGAACTTCTCTGCCTTTGATCTGAACATTCCCATCGGAGAAACAGAGAGATAGAGAGATTATGAACACACGTGAGCTTTGTGCTGCTGGCAAAAGCAAGCCCGTACACAAGTGCGTACACCGGTGGAATGCACCAAGCAGTAAGGTTTTTCCTTTGCTCACCTCTCCTGGAAAGTGGTTACTAAATTTGATTGGACATGATACAATAAAACAAAATTCTAGGCCTACTGAATGAGAATCTCTGCCGCTGGGACCTAGGAATCTATATTTTGAACAAGCTTCTCTGTGATTCTGGCTTGAGAAACACTGGTTTATGTTGACCATCTTGCCCCCTTACCTTCCTCTGTGGGCATTGACACCATTGGGAACCTGTTCGTTAGTGCCTCTTGAGAAGTTCCTTTTGCTTACTGTCTGGTCTGGGAGGACCCACCTTGCCCTCTTGCGTAGATCACTTAGCCCAGGGCTCTCCCGCATCCTCTACAAAGTCTACTGCTAATTAGCAACAGTGGGCTTCAAATAGGAAGGAATGCAGCCCTAATGAAATCATAATATTAAGATTGGGAGGCAAAGATTTAAGCAGATGCTTCTATCTTCAGGATCTTATGAAAATGGAAGTCGCTAACATTAATTTTTGGAAACCCTGGTGGCATAGTGGTTAAGTACTATGGCTGCTAACCAAGCGATCAGCAGTTTGAATCTGCCAGGCACTCCTTGGAAACCCTATGGGGCAGTTCTACTCTATCCTATAGGGTTGCTATGAGTCGGTATCGACTTGACAGCAGTGGGCTTGGTTTTTTGGTTTAACATTAATTTTACTCTCTAGGAAATGTGTATTGTATGGTAATTATTTTAGTGTTTATTTGGTTTCTTTTTCTTTCCTTTTTTGGTCTGTAAGTTTATGTAGGTGATGACATCCTATGTTGTTCTGTTCCTAAATGCCAAGATTCCTTCTCTGATTTCTGTCCCAGGCCCTAAAAACAACTACTACTCCCTTCTAGACAGAACAGAAACCTGAGAGTGAAAAAAGCCATGGTCCCTGATTTAGGTCTGTTTCTTACAAATATTCAGGTAGCGACTTTTTAAAACTCCATGCTTCATGTTGAAATAATCTTATGGCAAGAACAGACCTTTCTTTTGCCTGACTTCTCTAGTGCTTCATAGAGAGAAAAGATGAAAAAAGTACCTGATGTCTTAGCTGACAGGCTAAGTTGTTGTTTCTTAAACTGGAATGTTCTAAAATATCCTAAAAAACAGTCAAAACCTGATGAACTAGGACGTTCAGGAAATGTGGTCCTGTTGAACTAATGTGAACCAGACAATCCATTTGTCCTACCCCTTGTTGAAAATCTTTCTAGTAGTGTGTGTTAAACACGGTAACTGTCTTAGTAATGTTAAAAGTTTCGGAAAAAGGTAAAATCATGACTCTCATGCAGATATAAAGTGAACATGTGTTAAGGATTTTATTTTACTCATTAATCAACCAGGGAGGGAACCAGACAGATGTTATAACTGGTTGAAAGAAAAAGAAGTCAAAAGGCACAAATTTTTATGGAGTAAAGGAATTGAATTGCAAATGGAGGCAAAACTGGTTTTTCCACAGTGGGGAGGGAAGTCAATCCAAACTCTACCAGACAAGAGTTTGCATATCCATCAGTTACCTGCAATTTATAGAGGTGCAAAGTAGCTCAAAGACAATGAACTGGGCTTGCATCAGACAACCAGGGTGGGTGCGCTATAGGCATTGCATAGTTTTTTCACTGAAGTACAAAATGTATTTCTGCAGTAATTTAGCATGGTGGACACTTTTTTCCCCCTTCTTGTGATCTCTCAGGGTCGTCACCTCAATTCTCATCTAGAATTCAGTTCCACATAACAGGGATTTACTGAGTGTGGAGGAACCAGGGACAAAGAAGATAGCATCTCTTACTTTAAGTAACTAACTGTCTAGGAGAGGAGACAGACATGCCGTGCCACCAACTAGCCACCGACTAGCCACGCTGCAGAGGAGAATAAGAATCAGTGCTATGATAGAGGCATCAATCAAGTGTTTGAGAAGAAGCAGAAAGGGAGGGGTTAACTTTGATGGGGACTGGGGCTGGGGAGATGACATGGTCACATTTAAACTAGGCCTTGAGGGATGACACAGAGAGGAAGAGGGGCATGGGAGAGGCTGTTTCAGGATGAAGAAACAGTAGAGTCCTGAACCAGGATACTCTGTTTAGGGAAGAGTCAGGGACGGTAGGGAAACAACAGGATGTGGTGGAAGAAGAGGCTAGGCAGGAGGTTTGAGGCCAGGTCATAGAGGACCTGAATGCTGTGCTGAGAAATGTGGCCTTGATGGTGAAGGCAGAGGAAAGCTATTGAAAGCTTTTGAGGCTGGAGGGGGTGATGTGATCAAACTGGTGCTTTAGAAGATGAATCGGTTGTAGAATCAAGAGATTAGAGGCAGAGAGACCAGTTAAGAGGTTATTGTAATATTCTGGGTGAGAAATTATGAGGGCCTGCATGGGGTACTGGGAGAGGGGTACAAGGAGAGGATGGAGATGGCATTTTCAGGCTTTACTCCTGGTTGGCTGTGGGCAGTGGTGGAGAGGAGCTGAAGACAATGCAGAAATTTCCAGGCTAGGGGATAGTGGTGTTGTTAACTAAGATAGGAAACACGCTGGGGCTGGGGCTGGGGCTGGGGCTGGGGCTGGGGCTGGGGCTGGGGCTGGGGCTGGGGCTGGGGCTGGGGCTGGGGCTGGGGCTGGGGCTGGGGCAGGGGCTGGGGCTGGGGCTGGGGCAGGGGCTGGGGCTGGGGCTGGGGCTGGGGCTGGGGCTGGGGCTGGGGAGCAGGTTTATGGGAACGGATGATCAGTGAGTGGCTGGCAGCTAGAAATTCTGGTCTGGGCCTAAGGAGAGAGGTCAGAGCTAAAGATACAAACTTGGGAGTCTTGAGCACATGAAGGGGAGAGGTGAAACTGTGGGAGCTCCTGAGCTGAAAGAGAGGGGCAAGGCAGGCAGACAGACACAGAGAGATGGGGGTGGGAGAGAGCCAGGGAGAGTAGAGAGAGAGACAAAGGAGGGAAAGAGACAGAAGGAGACAGAAATACAGAGGGAGGCAGAAAAGGAAGAGGAAGGAAAGGTGGAAGAAAGGGAAGGAAAAGGAGGAGAAGAGAGAGCCTGAAGGGGGAGATTGGGAGGAATGGGGAAGACAAGATAAAGGGGGGAGGGGAGGGCAGGGAAGAAGAGAGACATCGGGGGGAGAAAGTTAGGGGAGAGGGGACTGTGCAGAGAGAACTATAGAGGGAGAAGAGAATGGGGAAGAGAGATGGCTAGGATAAAAGTCAGGGGAAGAGGAAGGTAGTGAGGCGGAAAATAGGCCCAGAAGTAGGAGGAGAAATAAAGAGATTGACCTGTTGCCATCCAGTCAATTCTGACTCATACAGGAGGTGCATATAGAATCAAAATGACAACAGCAACTTGAAATCTTAGATGGGAAGTTTGGAGTTGGGGGGCAGTGAGTTTATGTTAATGGGGAGGAACAATTGGGGAAAGGATGGCGAGAATGGTTGCACAGCATGAAGAATGTAATCAACGTCACTGAATGGTACGTGCAGAAACTGTTGAATTGGTGTCTGTTCTGCTGCATATGTTCTCAACAACAGCAACAAAAAAGAAAGATTGTGAGGGAAGGATGAAGGTAGGAAGAAAATTGAAAGGGATGGGAGAGAGTGGCAGAGGTGAAGAGAGACAGAGAGCAACGTGAGGAGCAGACCTCAGTGCATGGCCAGGTTTTTGGGGTGGCCAGAGAGAGATTGGCCAGTGAAGGTGACTGCAGAGAAGAGCCCCAGCCATGCCAGCAGGCACGAGGTCAGGAAATAAAAGAGAGGAGACCAGATGATGAAAAAAAGTGAGAGGGTAGCAGTATCCCATGCTGCAGAGATGGTGAGTAGGATGAGGGCCAAGAAGAGAATGGGTCAGTACTTCTCTGCTCTAGTTTCTTACCACCTCTCTTCCTTTGTGCCAGCCACACTTGCCTCCTGGCTCTTCCTTGATCATGGCAGGTAGTTGCTCCCTCTGCTTGGAGTACTCTTCTCCCAGAGAGCAGCAATGGCTTATTACTTCACGTCTTTCAGGTTGTTTAAATGTCACTTTGTCAGTAAGGCCTACCCTGATCACCCTATTTCAACCACCCCTAGAATGGGGGGTCCAGGTTTGATTCCCGGCCAATGCATCTCACGTGGGGCCACCACCCATCTGTCAGCGGAGGCTTGCATGTTGCTGTGATGCTGGACAGCTTTCAGCGGAGCTTCCAGACTGAGATAGACTAGGAAGAAAACCTGGTGATCTACTTCTGGAAATCAGCCAGTGAAAACCTCGTGGGTCACAACAGTCCATTCTGGAACCAGTTGTGAGAACAGTGCAAGACTGAGCAGCGTTTCATTCCGTTGTGCTTGGGGTCGCCATGAGTCAGGGTGGACTCAGCGGCAGCTAACAACAACAAGCCCCCCTCCTAGACCATTCCTTAGCTTGTGTTATACCACCTTGTAACATACTATAACATCAGGTTACTTAACGTGCTTATTGTCTGTCTCCTCCCACTAGAAAGTTAGGTCCATGAAGGCAGGGACTTTGGGTCTATTTCGTTAATTGTTGAACCCCTAGCTCTTAGAACAAGGAGCCCTGGTGGCACAACAGTTAAGCTCTTGGCTGCTAACTAAAAGATTAGCAGTTTGAACCTACCCAGTGGCTCCATGGGAGAAAGACCTGGTAGTCTGTTCCTGTGAAGATTACAGCCTAGAAATCTCATGGGGCAGTTCTAGTCTGTCACATTGGGTTGCTATGACTCGAAAATCAGATTGATGGCACTCAGCAATAACAGTGCTTAGAACAATGCTGGCACATAGTAGGAGCTTAATATTTGTTGAATGAATAAGTGATATCGTGATAAATATGGACAGTCTCTGAAAATTATACGTAAGGTAAATGGAACAAATCCTTGATGTGATTATTTTACTGTGGTTTGTTTTTTCTCTGGCAAGTGGAGAACAGCATAAAATTCTGATCAACTTATAGCCCTTTTCAGCAGAGCTCTGATGAATAAGGATTTCAGCTAATAAATTAACTAAGGCATTAAAGGATCTCAAGTCAAGCTCATTGGATAAACTTTTTTTTTTTCTTGGTGCCTCATTTTCTCTAGAAAGTGACCTGGCTGTGCAGTGGTCATTGACAGCGAGAGCTGGGCATTGGCTGGTGAGGGGGGTGATAGGGCATGGGGTGACAGACTAATAGGAAAGGACAAGGACAGACATCTGTGGTTCCTGATGAGCCATCTTTTGTTTGTTTGCTTGTTTGTGGCCGGAGTACAAGGAGGATTGAATCTGATTTGCAGGGAGCTTAAAACCAGGTTAGATACAGTCCATGATGTCCAACTTGAAATCAGAACAGAGTATTTTTGAAGGGCTTATCAAGAAAGTGTGCGCTTCCTCTAGAGAGCTTAATTTGGCTACGTCACTCCCGTACTTGAGTACTGAGGGATTAGAGAGCAGACAAGAGAAAGCTCCCCAGCAGTCTTTCAATACGCTGTTCATGTGTGGGAATGATCCCCTCGTTGTAGTTGGTTAGGTTAAATGTGTGTAGAGAAATACCTCATTTATCTGAGATAGATTGAGTTTCCTTGAACACTCAAGCATATCTGTCTTTAAGATAATTTAAAAGTTACTCTAGGTCATTAACAGTGGCCTCGTCTCCATCCTGAAACTTACGGATTCCTGGAAAGCTGGAGTTCCCTCATCCCCATTTGGACCATATTTTTCCATCGCAGGCTGGCTTGTTAGAGAGACTGCTTTAACATTTTGATGCTATAATTCCTTTTATTGAAACTAGTTTCTCTTTGAAAGGTGGTTAGCACAGTGGTCCATGTTATGAGTTCTGATTTGTTCGGATTCTTTTTCCCCAGGGGGAGTGGCCACAGAGGTCCTATCTGGCGTGAGTGGCTGTCATGATCTCTACGGCACCACTCTACAGTGGCGTGCACAACTGGACCAGTTCTGACCGGATTCGCATGTGTGGCATCAACGAGGAGAGGTGAGGAGGCTGGGAAGGCGGCTGTTTGTGGCTTCCAGTGAGCAGTGCCTAGTCACCAGAGGGCTGGTCACAGCAGGGCCCGTGAAGGGGCCCTGGGAAGAAGACTGTTGGTGGTTTCCAGTTGTCCTGAGATGGGACCTTGTGAGTGGCCTGCTCTGCCATGCTGCCCCTGCTCAGAGGAAGGGGAGGAGACCAACAGATGACCTTTTTCCCCCTAGTATTTGTCCACTCGTTAAAAGCTGCCAGGGGAAGTTCAGGCAATCGCAGTTTTTAATTGCTGCATCAAAATTTGATGTTCTAGCCACAGGTGACTGGTGAGCACTCGAAATGGATCTTGTCTGAGATGTGCCATGAAGTACACACTGAATTTCAAAGACTTAGTAAGCAAAAAAAAAAAGAAGGATGTAAACTAATGAATAAATTATTGTATTAATTTAAAAAACACAAAAAAATTTCAGTGTTCAAGGATATTAAAAAACAAAACAACTAAACAAAAATGTCAGTGTTCAAGGATATGTGTATTTGTGGCCTTTGATCTAAGCCTGGAAGAAAGGCAGTTTTCTACTGGAAACTGTTAGTGAGCATTCTGGTGTCAGTGCTTTCCTGCTTCACAAGGCTAACAGCACACAATTATTTGGCAAATCCTTGTGGAGTATCAAAGGAAGATAAAATGGTTTAACCTGAGTTTTAATACAAAGTTGAGAGTTGGTGATGCCTGCCCAATCAGTGTGTGTGTTTCTACTTTTTCATTCACTAAAATACTTAGTTGACCCAGATATGCCATTTCCTGACCAAGCCCCATACCAGAGGCACTCAACTGATTTTATTTTTTATTTTATTTTTTATTTCCATAACCCTTGGCCAAAGAGCTGTGTGATGGTTGCAACGCCTCTCCCATTTTTAGAGAAGGCATGGCTCCCCCATGCTTGCTGGTGTTTAGCTGTTGTTTCAATCCATTGATCGTTCCCATCCAAATGCATCAGATAAATCATCTAGAACACAGAGTATATGGCTTTTCCTGGGATTTAAGATCTGGCGTTTTCTTGGGTAAATCTCAGAAGCGCGTGCGCGCGCGTGTGTATGTGCGCATGTGTGGGAGAGTATTGGTAATTTTGAAGGGAAAAGGAATGGTGTGTTTGCGTTTATCTACTCTCTTGTTCTGTTCCTAACAGGAGAAGTGCGTACTTGTCTGAGGTTAGGGTTAAGGAGAACAGACCTTTTTATTTCTTTAAGTCATTAGTGCCTGATGTCTTAATTCTCTGTACTGAATAACAAGTTAGAGATGGACTTAAAAGGAGTTTAATTTTAGAATGTACAAGTCACACACAAGGAAATAAGACAAAATTCTTCTCCAATACTGAGTAAGAAAGGTATCTTCCTTTGCATATGAGGACTATCCTGCGATGATTACTAAGAGATGATCTGGGGGAAGGAAGGGAAGTGGTATTGATTTGTGTAAGTATTCATTGGTAGGCTATGTTGATCTAATTATAAGTATTTGAGTCTTTGATGCAAAGATCTGGACTGTAGCCTTCAAAAAGACAACAGACAAGTTACCTTGGTTCACCATTCATTATAGTGTGTCACTGAGTTGATTCTGACTCATAGTGACCCCATGTGACAGAGTAGAACAACCCCATAGGGTTTTCTAGGTTGTAATCTTTATGGGAGCAGATTGCCACCAGGTCTTTCTCCCCCAGAGCTGTTGGGTGGGTTTGAATCGCCAGCCTTTCAGTTAGGTGCCGAGCACTTAACTGTTGTGCCACCAGGGCTCCTTCTATTCATTATAAATCCCTGCAAAGACAGGAGCAGGAAGTGGACCCACAATCTGATTTTCTCTCTTTCAGGACCTTTCTTGAGATGCTAAATTACCAAATATGCCTGGTGGTTAAGGTGACCTTTTAAGCATTGTCACTTCTGATCTCATCCACCCGTTATTGTCGCCTTCCCACCCCAGCCTAGGCCGCACTACAGCTGATTTCCAAAATGTGATCTCACCTTGTTTAAAAACCGTCTTCCTCAGCATTTGACAACTTGTAGAATGTAGAGATTTCGGGTCTAAAGCTGTACCTGGGGTTTACTTCTTCAAGTTCTGTTGTAAACCTGTCTAGCTTCGCCCTATGGGGTGGCAAGCACAGGGAGCAGGGGGCTTCTGCTGGCCCCAGGCAGCTGGCTCTAGTCAAGCCCCCAGCGAAATCTGTTTTCTGGTTTGTTTGCTTCCTTCCTAGTGTTAACTCAGTCCTTCATTCTGCAAATATTCTGCCAAGATTTATTAACCATAACAAGGGCAAACCAACAGTCACATGAGGTAGGTTGGTGGTGAGTGCTGTAAGAGTGGCACGTACAGGTCCTGTGGGAGTCTAGAGGCAAGAATGACAAACTTTCTGGGGAAATAAGGGAAGGCTTCCCAGAGGCAGTGACATTTGAGTAGGGTCTGCAGGGATGAGTAGGAGTTGGAGGTGATGTTTGGTAATTCCCTTGGATGGTAAGGGGGGCTGATGGGTTTGGGGAGGGCTCTGGCTGGGATGAAGGTAAGGAGTCTGGTATGTGCTGGGTTGTGTATTTCTGTGACCCCTGTAGTCAGGGCCCAACAGGAACTGAAAGAGGTCCAGCTTGATACCAGTGCTGTCCCTTAATAATTAGACCTACAGCCCTGAAAGGTTGTGGCCGTTTCTGGTTTGAGTTCAACAGAGTCTTGAGCTTAACAGCCCAGGGTCATCTCTGGTGGGAAGAAGCAGCAGGATTGATTTTCAGACCTGTTTGAAACCTGTTTTGACCCCTGCCCCCTCCTCCTCCCCATTCCCCACCGCACCCTCATAACCTTGCCTTGCTGACCCAGCCCCCCCAGCCCTCCCTGTGAACTATTCGCATCCCAGACACTTCTCTCAAGCGAGCAGTTGAACGTTTGCTCAGCTTTGCACACCCCTCTCCTCAGCGGATTTGAAATGTGGCTGCACAACATCTTCTCAGAGCCTCGGGGGCTGGCACTCGGGCATGGGTATGACCGGAGTCACCAGGACTGCTGCTACCTCCGCAGTTCCTTTGGCCAGCTTGGTGTGCCTCTAGTGGCTGCCTAGAGGGCAGAGTTTCTGCTTTCAAGTGTGATTTCATGCGAGTGGGAGTGAGCAAGAGGACTCAAGTCTGCAGCTAGCTCCCCTTTCTGTAGTCAAGAGGGGAAAAAAAGTAAAGAAATAGCACCTTCCCTAGGTGGTCCCCCCTGTGGGGTCAGCGAAGGGGTGGGGGTGGGGGCTGCTGCTTGTTTCCCTTCGCTCTGTCTTCCCCTCCAAAACCATCCCTGGTAAGTCTAGTCAGAACAGGCTTACCCCCTGGCCCAAGGCTGGGTATAGGTCTAGCTTTTCTGGTCTCTCAGGAGTTGATGTGAAAGTATTTCTTCCTTTTCCCTCAGGCCCTCCCTTTCTCTTCTTCCTCGAGATCCCCCTGACTGCATCCTCCCCTCTTCTCAAGATCATTTCTGTTGTTTGTCACCAGCAGTCATGGCTAGCAGTGGAACCCTCCCACTTCTGCTGTTCTGGCTGCTTTTTAAAGGGGCTGAGCCTCCCCACTCGGTTAGCCTCTTCTGGAGCCCTGAAAAGATGGGGCGAGGCCCACAGTGGCACCTCCCTTACCTTTTTTGCTTCTCTTGCCCTAGGTACAGTTTTGGAGCCCATGATGGTACCCTGGTTCCATGGGTGGGAGTGAGTTAGCAGTGCTCTCCTTTTTCTCGTTGGGCTTGGCTCTGGGCGCCCTGACTGCCCTTTGGCTAGGGTGGCTGGTGAGACGGGAGCTGACTTCTTCAAGGACTGTTGCTCCAGAGAAGGGAGGCAAACCCAAGTGCAGGCCTTTTCCCCAAAGATGCGGAACATTCCAGTGCTTTGCCCACCTAGGAAATGTGCTGCAGCTTATGTTAGGGCTTTCTTCTTTAACCCAGACCTCCCACTCAGGCCACTCAAGCCATCGTTCCTGCCCCATCTTCCCTAGGGCAGAGGACAGTACATTCTTGCTGTGCTTAGAACTTTAAAACACTCAACTTCCCATGAGCGTGGGTCCTCTTTTCAACATCACCCTCCTCGT
Source organism: Loxodonta africana (assembly GCF_030014295.1). Taxonomy (NCBI): domain Eukaryota; kingdom Metazoa; phylum Chordata; class Mammalia; order Proboscidea; family Elephantidae; genus Loxodonta; species Loxodonta africana. The sequence goes on from NC_087369.1 coordinate 152,093,655, forward strand.
CTGACCCAACAGCCTTTTGTGGTCAGGACTGTACTGTTGTCTCAGATTCTTAATTGAAATTTGGAGAACACTTTGTGAGCAGGTGGGAGTACGGATGATGCTTTTTCCTTTGGGACCCAGCTCTCTGGCCACGAGCCCTTCCCTCTGGGGTGCACTAACCTGGACTTGGAGTCTGTGGCCTTGAGGGTTTTCCTTTGGTGGTGCTGGGAGGCTGTGGGGATGGGAGGAGATGGAACTTAGGCAAGGGTTCAAGGGTGGGAGAGAAGACACTGGCCTGGAGCTGGGTGGCATGCTAAGAGGGGGACATGTACACTGCAGGGAAGGAAGGGACACCCTTAAAATTATTGACAGCACCCAGCAGCCTGGCGGCCACGCATCAGTATCATGACATGTGCAGTAAGTGTTGTCTGCTCTAGACACACCCATCAGGTGACAATTTAGATTTAGGACATAAAACACAGCAAGGGTGGTGGTTTGTTGTAGAAAAGGATTGCCTATATGGCACCTTCAGCCAGCTTCTCTGATAGACTTAAAATAAGACGACAGTGCCCTGAACATCCTGGAGGGTCACCTTGATGGATAAGCCCCAAGAGAAGACCTGGGTGCTTGGGTTTCCTCCCCAGTCCTGGTGAGAGCCCTAGAAAACTGTAGAAATGGCCACAAGAGGGGAGTCCAGCTAGACCAGGCTTCTCCGCAGGGACTTGCAGACCTGGGCATGGAGGCCCCGGTGTACAACTTGGGAACCCCCCACCCGTTATTTGTGATTTCCTGAAAGCCACTGAGGGAAGTAAGACAGGAAGGTTCTAGGGGAACCCAGGCAGGCAGGGGACATTCAGAAGCAGGTGGTGGTGGTGCCCAGTCGGGGCCTCATGTCCTTCTCTGGTTGTGTCCCCTGCTAGAAGAGCACCTCTTTCTGATGAGGAGTCCACGACAGGTGACTGCCAGCGCTTTGGGTCTCAGGAGTTTTGTGTCAGCAGCAGTTTTTCCAAGGTAAGGGGCCATGTGCAGCCACATGCTGCTCGCCAGAGGGTGGCGCTGAGCTACCATCCCAAGAAGGTAGGAGGGAAGGGCCAGGGTGTTTCTGGGGTGTTGCTGTAGGTGGGACAGATACTGGCTGGCTGCCCTCTGCCTCTCCTGAGACCTGATTCGTTGAGTTGCAGAGGATCGGCAATGGTCTCTTAGGGATCTGGGGACACTTGCCCTACCCACAGGGAGCTAGCTAAGACATGTGCACTGCTCTGTCTTTGCAGGTGGAGCTCACAGCGGTTGGTAGTGGCAACAACGCCCGGGGGGCAGACCCAGATGGCAGTACAACAGAAAAACTTGGGCACAAGTCTGAAGAAAAGCCTGACGACACCCAGCCAAAAATGGACTATGCTGGGAATATGGCAGCAGCCGAGGGCCTCTTGGTGCCACTGAGCAGCCCAGGGGACGGGCTCAAGCTTCCCCTTCCTGACAGTACCGAGGCCAGCAACAGCAGGGTCGAATGCTCCTGGACACCCATAAGCACCCAAATGAGCAAGCAGGTTGACTGCTCACCAGCAGGGGGGAAGGCTCTGGACTCTCGGCACGGTGTTGGGGAGAAGAATACTTTCATTTTGGCAACTCTGGGAACTGGAGTCCCCGTGGAGGGGAGCCTGCCTCTGGTTACCACTAACTTCAGCCCACTGCCGGCCCCCATCTGTCCCCCTGCTCCTGGCTCGGCCTCTGTTCCTCCGTCTGTTCCGGATCCATTCCAGGTTCCCCTCTCCGTCCCTGCCCCAGTGCCCCATTCTGGGCTAGTTCCTGTCCAGGTTACCACTTCGGTTCCAGCGCCTTCCCCTCCCTTAGCACCAGTCCCAGCTCTGGCTCCAGCTCCACCATCAGTGCCCACACTTATCTCTGATTCGAACCCCCTTTCGGTTTCAGCCTCGGTCTTGGTGCCCGTGCCAGCTTCTGCTCCCCCCTCGGGCCCAGTTCCCCTCTCGGCTCCAGCCCCCACCCCCCTTTCAGTCCCAGTTTCAGCTCCTCCCTTGGCTCTGATCCAGGCTCCAGTGCCCCCTTCAGCTCCGACCTTGGTCCTGGCTCCTGTCCCTACTCCAGTTCTGGCCCCCATGCCAGCATCCACACCTCCAGCAGCCCCCGCTCCTCCATCTGTGCCGATGCCCACCCCAACCCCATCCTCCGGCCCACCCTCTACTCCCACCCTCATCCCTGCCTTTGCCCCTACACCAGTGCCTGCACCCACCCCAGCCCCCATCTTTACTCCAGCCCCCACACCTATGCCGGCTGCCACACCAACTGCCATTCCCACCTCTGCACCGATCCCGGCCTCCTTTAGTTTGGGTCGAGTGTGTTTTCCTGCAGCTCAGGCACCAGCTATGCAAAAAGTCCCCCTGTCCTTTCAGCCAGGGACAGTGCTGACCCCAAGCCAGCCGCTGGTTTATATCCCGCCTCCAAGCTGTGGGCAGCCACTCAGTGTGGCCACACTGCCAACCACTCTAGGGGTCTCCTCCACTCTTACACTCCCTGTCCTGCCATCCTACCTGCAGGACAGGTGTCTTCCTGGCGTGCTGGCCTCCCCGGAGCTCCGGTCTTACCCATATGCGTTCTCTGTGGCCCGGCCTCTGACTTCAGATTCAAAGCTGGTGTCTCTGGAGGTGAACAGGCTCCCCTGCGCGTCCCCGTCCAGCAGCACCAGTACCCAGCCTGCGCCTGATGGGGTACCCGGGCCTTTGGCAGATGCTTCCCTTTCCACTGCTTCTGCCAAGGTGCTTCCAACTCCACAGCCTCTGCTGCCAGCCCCCAGCGTGAGCTCAGCCCCACCACACCCCGCCAAGATGCCAGGTGGTGCTGAGCAGCAAACAGAAGGGACTTCTGTTACCTTCTCTCCCCTGAAGTCACCTCCACAGCTGGAGCGAGAGATGGTCTCTCCCCCTGAGTGCAGCGAGATGCCCCTGGATCTCTCCTCCAAGTCCAACCGCCAGAAGCTTCCATTGCCGAACCAGCGCAAGACACCCCCCATGCCAGTGTTGACCCCCGTGCATACCAGCAGCAAGGCCCTCCTCTCCACAGTTCTGTCTAGGTCTCAGCGCACAACCCAGGCTGCTGGTAGCAGTGTCACCTCATGCCTGGGCTCCACGTCCTCACCTTTTGTCATCTTTCCTGAGATCGTAAGGAACGGGGACCCGAGCACCTGGGTGAAGAACTCCACTGCGCTGATCAGCACCATTCCTGGCACCTATGTGGGAGTGGCCAACCCAGTGCCTGCCTCCCTGCTGCTGAACAAAGAACCCAACCTGGGACTCAACCGAGACCCCCGCCATCTCCCCAAGCAAGAGCCCATCTCCATCATTGATCAAGGAGAGCCTAAGAACACTGGTGCCCCCTGCTCCAAAAAGGGCAGCCAGGCTGGTGCTGAGGGACAGCCAAGCACAGTCAAACGTTATACCCCAGCCCGCATTGCCCCTGGGCTGCCGGGGTGCCAAACCAAGGAGCTCTCTTTGTGGAAACCCACAGGGCAGACAAATATTTATCCACGGTGTCCAGTCAACGGGAAAGCCACCAGCACCCAGGTCGTGCCTGTTGGCTGGTCACCGTACCACCAACCATCTCTGCTTTCCATTGGCATTTCCAGTACTGGGCAGGTGACCCCCAGTCAGGGGGTGCCCATCAGGCCCACCAGCGTGGTTTCTGAGTTTTCTGGTGTGCCACCTCTCAGCTCTAGTGAAGCTGTGCATGGACTTCCCGAGGGGCAGCCAAGGCCTGGGGCCCCCTTCGCTCCCGAGCAGGACACTGTCACAAAGAACAAAACTTGCCGGATTGCTGCCAAGCCTTACGAAGAACAAGTCAATCCTGTCCTCCTGACTCTCAGCCCTCAGACGGGGACCCTGGCCCTATCTGTTCAGCCTAGCAGTGGGGATGTAAGAGTGAATCAGGGGCCTGAGGAATCGGAGAGCCACCTCTGCTCTGACAGCACTCCTAAGGTGGAAGGCCCCCAGGGGGCCTGTGGACTGAAGGTGGCCGGAGACACGAAGCCCAAGAACCAAGTGCTGGCCACCTACATGTCCCATGAGTTGGTCCTGGCCACCCCACAGAACCTGCGCAAGATGCCTGAGCTGCCTTTGCTACCTCACGACAGCCACCCCAAGGAACTCATCTTGGATGTGGTTCCGAGCAGCAAGAGGGGCTCCAGCACAGAGCTTTCGCAGCTTGGAAGCCAGGTGGATCTGGGGCGGGTGAAAACGGAGAAGGTGGATGGTGATGTGGTCTTCAATGTAGCCACCTGCTTCCGGGCCGATGGCCTCCCTGCAGCTCCCCAGAGGGGCCAAGCCGAGGTTAGGGGCAAGGCTGGGCAGGCGCGAGTGAAACAGGAAGGTGTCAGTGTCTTTGCTTGCAAGGACAAGTGGCAGCCAGATGACATGACCGAATCGCTGCCACCCAAGAACGTGAAGTGTGGCAGAGAGAAGGAAAGTGAGGAGCAGCAACTGCCACAACCCAAGCCCATAGTCCGGAGTTCCCATGGACCCAAGGTGAGTGCTGGGATGAGGCTGAGGGCAGGGTAGAGACACTGGTGCTCTCCTTCTTTCAGCAGATACCAGCCTTGTTTTACACTGAATGCTTGAATGGCTCTGTGAGCTGAACTTATTGGCAAGCTTTTGTAAAGTGAAGAATGACTAGTCACCTCCTTTCAAAGCCCCATTCTCTGTATATGGTGTTGGAGACCAAGGAGGGGTTCACTTGTATCTTGGAGGATGAGGAAACCGATGTGATCCCCGAGGCTAGGGAGTCCAATGTCCCAGATGAGGTTGGAAAGTGAAAGAAGGTTTTGGTGAGGGAAATCAATTAATACCAGGCCCTTTCCCTGAATAACTGTTCTTCCTTTTCCTTTACTGAGACAACGGCTGGCCTTGAGAACTTGGGGCCCAGCGAGGGAAAGGGTCTTGGGTAGGGTTATTCCCTGCATCACTGGGGAAGCCTGCTTAGGATTTGCTTGGAGCTTTGTGGGACTGGAACCAATTTGGTTTCGGGGCTAACCCCCCAGTTTCCTGCCCACCTAACGCTTGGGGTGGCAGCTTTGGGTTTTTGAGTCATTGGGAATTTAGTGTGCAAGGCAGGTAGGCACCTGGGTCTTGATAGGTTTTTATTTATTTACCGATTTTTGATTGTGGTATAATAAAAACTTGCCATTTTAAATTAACAACAGCAACTCGAAAGATTAGATAGGAACCTTAGGGGGCAGTGAGTTTCTGTTAATGAGGGAGGAACAACTGAGAAAAGGAGGGTGAGAATGGTTGTACAACTCGAAGAATGTAATCAGTGTTGCTGAATGGTACATGTAGGAACTGGTGAATTGGTGTATGTTCCCCTGTGTATATTCTCAACAACAACAACAAAAATAAATTATTTTTTTAAATTGTCATTTTAACCGTTTTAAGTGTATAACTTGGTGACATTAGTTACATTCTGCGTATTGTGCAGCCACCACGACTATGCATTTCCAAAAGTTTATTTTTCTTGTTGTTGAGAATATACACAGTAAAACATACATCAATCCAACAGTTTCTCTGTGTACCATTCAGTGACATTGATTACATTCTTCAAGTCATGTGATTCTTCTCATCCTCGTTTTCTGAGTTGTTCCTCCCCTGTTAACATAAATTCACTGCCCCCTAAGGTTCCTATCTAATCTTTAGAGTTGCTGTTTCCAAAAGTTTTTCATCACCCCAAATAGAAACTCAGTACCCCCAAAGCAATAACTCTCCATTCCCTTATCCCCCAGCCCCAGGTTGCCACTAAAAAGCTTTTTTTAGTTACTGTGATAAAAATATATATAACAAAGCCTTTGTCATTTCAATATTTTTTACTTGTACAGTTCAGTGACATGGGTCTTGATTCTTAACAGGCGTAATAGCAGAATCCTAGGCAAAAAGGTGGGCCAGGAGGACTTGATTTGAATCCAATGGTTCTCAATAGGGGGATATGGAGGCCACGGGTCATTTAAGGAGATTCTTGAAGCAGTCGAGGATAGGGCTTCTCCAGAATATTTGAAGTTATGTTAACACACGTTCAAATAGGATGCTGATAAACTCTAATGAACAGATTTCTAGCCAGAGCACCATGGATTGGTTTGTGGCAGAAGCTCTTCATAGTTTTCTGGATCATAGGCCCCTTTGAGAAGCTGCTGAGAGTTATGAACTCTCTCCCCGGAAAAATGACCTCAGAATTTTGCCAGTAATTTCTGGAGGTCCATGAATGCATCCCCTCCCCAAAGCCCGTCTACGAACTCCAGGTTAAGAACTTCTGGGATAGAGTTTGGGTAGGTTTTACTGAACCTTAAAACCCCCTCCGTATGTGAGAGACATGCAAAGTAGAAACAGAGGTCATGACATAGGCGATTGTAACATTTGGTCCACTAACTGAGTAACCTGCCCTTGTTGGTAATACAGCTAATAATTAATGTTGTTATAGTTGTTAACATTTGTTGAACTCCTACTACATACCAAGTGCTTTTTTGTTGTTGTTGGTAAAACATCTATAACAAAATATTTACCTTTTTAACCATTTTGAAGTGGACAAGCCAGTGACATTATATTCCCCTGTTGTACAACCATCCGCACTCCCCGTTTCCGAATGTTTTTCGGCTCCCTGAACAGAAACTCAGTACCCCTTAAGTAATAACTCCTCACTCCCCCCAGCCCCTGTAATCACTAATAAACTTGGCTTGCTGTGCATTTCCTGTTCTACGTAATTTCATGTAAGCGGAATCATACAGTATTTGTCCCTTGGCCACTGACTTTTTTCACGCAGTGTAATATTTTCAAGGTTCATCCATATTGTGGCATGTATCAGAACTTCACTTCTCTTTATGTACAAACAACACTTCGTTGTACGTATATGCCACGTTTTGTTTATCCATTCATCTCTTGATGGACATCACTTTGTTTCTATCTTTTGGCTATTGTGAATCGTGCTGCAGTGAACATGGGTGCACAAGTATCTGTGTTCCTGCTTTTAAGCCTTTTGGGTATATACCTAGAGTCCCCAGATGGCGTAAATGGTTAAGCGCTTAACTACTAACTAAAAGATTGGAGGTTCAGACCCACCCAGAGGCACCTTGGAAGAAGAGCCTGGTGATCTGCTTCCAAAGGTTCACAGCCTTGAAAACCTGATGGAGCGCAGTTCTTCTCTGCACACATGAGGTTGCCATGAGTTGGAACTGACTCAGTGGCAAGTAGATTGGTTTTTTGGAGTGGTACATACCTAGGAGTTATATAAACCAACCACTTTTTACACACATTATCTAATTTAGTCCGTGTAACTACACTTTTTAACTACACTCTGAGGTGAATGCTATACCTACCTACTTTACAGATGAGAAAGCGTAGGAAACAGAGGCTCAGAGAGGGTAAGTTACTTAGTTACGTAGTTACTAAGTGGCAGAGTTGGAACTCAAACCCTAGTTTCTATGGCTTCAAAGCCACAGCTCTTCTTCAGCTATGCTGCACTATCCTCCACTCTCCGTATGTATAGTTATTTCATTGTGGTGCAGTGTGTTGGTGAGGAGTGTGATCTCTGGAGCCAGGAAGAGTGCCCGAGTTTGAATCCTGGCCCCTCCACTTCTTAGCTGTGTAATAACTGGTCAAGTTACTTAATTTCTTTGGCCCTTCGTTTCTTCATCTGATGATACCTATTCATTGGTTGGTTATTAAGATTACATGAGATGCCCAAAACAGGCAAACCTATAGAGACAGAAAGTTGATTAACGGTTGCTGAGGGCTGGGGAGGATGGAAGAGTGACTGCTAGTGGGTACAGGGTTTCTTTTAGGGGTGTTGGAAATGGTATGGAATTAGCGGTGATGGTTACACAACTCTGTGAATGTACTAAGAACGATTGAATTGCACACTTAAGTGAATTATATGATATATATCAATAAATTAGATCTCAGTAGTGCTGTTATTAAAAGTAAAGATTAAATTAGGTTATATATGTAAATGCTTAGGGTAGTAAGGACTCAGTAAGTGTTAGTTACTGCTGTTGTTATTGTTAGTATTATGGACAGACCAGACGTGGTCCCTGGCCTCAGGACAGGTGTGTCTGTGGATGCCTCAATGGCAGGCAGGCCTGGCCCCTCTTGCGTTAGATGAACAGTTCACTGGGCGGATGAACAGATGCAGAGGGCAAGGGATAAAGTTAAAGGACCTCAAAGCAGCCGTCAGTAACTGCCTGTAATGCTGGAGTAAATGTCCATTTTGCAGGAGAGCAGACAACGTAGATCTTTCCTTTATCATGTCCCATTTTCTTGAGAAAGAAACCATTGACAAGTGGACTAAGAAGATAGAAAAAACCAGTTGCCATCGAGTTGACCCTGCCTCGTGGTGACTCCATGCGTGTCAGAGGACAAGTGTGGTTTATAGGGTTTGCAGTGGCAGCTTCGTTGGAAGTAGATGATGAGGCCTTTCTTCCCAGGCATCTCTGGGTGGACTTGAACCTCCAGCCTTGTGGTTAGCAGCCGAGCATGTTAACCGTTTGCACCACCCAGGGACTCCAAAAGCAAAAGTTAGTCCCAAAGAGCCCCCTTCAGGGCATGGCCAAGCCACGGACAGTCTGGCGCCTCCTCTGCCGCGTGCTCCAAGGCCTCATGGGGCCTGAAAGGGCCTCCTGAATCCGCGGCGAAGATAATGCGTCTGCTCCATTGGCTGCTGGGGGTACTTTATTGTCTTCTCATCTTTTAGAGGATTTTTTGGGAAATCTTTGACAGCCCTGTTAACCAGAACATTCATCTTACAAGGTCTCCCCATCCTCCCAACTTTTTGCGTGAGTCGTAGTGCACAATATATTTTTATTTGCAGAAGATATAGACAGAAATCCCTTCTAGATGTTCTGTTTTACTTGTTTTTGTCTATCTTGGGAAGTAAAATTTAACAATCTGTACTTGAAAAAGCCAGGTAAAAGTGATATTCAGAAGTAAATAGGACATGTTCAAATTTATGTGCATTTAACTTTATTTCCCCTGACTTAAAATAGTTTTTCTCCGGCCAGACCTGAAGGTCAGATTTTCAGCAGCCATTGCCCACCTTTGTCTTTCCTCCCCAGTTCTTTCTTTCTCTGAACACTTTGGTTTATAGGAACTACCAGCAAGCAAAGTTCGAATTGAATTTTCAGCTCAGCCCTCTGCTGAATAAAAAGCAGGAGGAACTCATGGGATGGGAGAGTCCCTGTAATTGGATGGGGAATGGTGATTCCCTGTCCCCAGAGAACTGAGGCCCCTCCCTCAGGATATATCCCATCAACAAGATATCTGCCATCCCCTTAGCTGAATAATGATGACCTTCTAGAAGGTAGGGTGTGGGTCTATTCAAAAGAAAAACAATTCAGGCAGGTTTAACTCTTCCTTTCCTGCTAGGACCTGCTTTCATTGTTAACACATTTTTGCTTATTCTGCACACCCTGACTACTAGAATACGGAAAATCCCGACATTGCCCTATTTTTTGGTTAGTGGCATAGAGAGACCTCAAAGCTTGTGAGAGTATGTGGTAACTGTTAAGCTGAGAGTGTCCTTGGCTGTGTGAGCACAACCATTGTGCCTATGGGAGATGCACTGGGCGGTAGGTATGAGTGGGGCAGGAGAAGTAATGGGCGCTGATGTAGAGAGGCTGCGAGTCAGGAGCCTGGCTCTTAGTCCCAGCTCTGCCACTTCCTTGCCGCAAGTACAAATGAGCGAACGTCCAGGGTTGCCTGGAAAGTGCGCAAGTCAACTGCGCATCGCCCTGGGTGAATCATTTACCTTCTTGTCCCGGATATAGTCTTCGTTTCCTCATCTGATGAATGGGAATGAGATTAGCTTCTCCTCTCAGGGTTGTTGGGAAGATACAATCAGATCATGGAGATGAGAACATTTTGAAAAGTTGAAAGTGCTGCTGGGTGGAAATGGCATTACCAGTACTGCCTGGGCCTTGTCATTGTCTTTCAGAAGTCTGGGGAGACTGGAAGCTCCTGCTTTGTGTTTTTCTTCTTGCCTTAATTGAATCTACTTTCTGGTATTAATTTCGACATGAAAATAGACAATTTTTCTTGATTGGCCTATACTGAGAGTTATTTTCAGTTGTTGGTGTCAGTACCATTCACAGTCAAGTTATTAGAACAGTTTAATCATCCAACTTACAGAAGAGACAGTTTTTGTTTTATGCCCATCTCACCATTGGCGTTTGGGTAGACGATGGGGTCCTGAATTTGCACCTTTTAAAATGACTTTGGGTGTTTATTCGGCTTGTGAACACAGACTCTGTGAACCTGCTTAAAATAACGGAGTGTGGATGCCTGTAGGTAATGACCAGGACACCGAATTCCGTCCCAAATTGCTTCTGTGCCCCACTGTGGAAGACAGCAGATGGCCGTTTCCCCTCATCCCCACCTTGGGCAGCTCATGTCTGTGTGCTGGCAACAGGGGCACGTGGTTCAACTTTCAGAAGTTAGGAGAATTTCCCTCGTCAGTGAAACTGACCTCAGTGTGTCCCTGTACCTCTCCACAGTGCCGAAAGCTGCCCAGTGACCCCCAGGAACCTACCAAGAAGAGTCCCCGGGGGGCTTCCGATTCAGGAAAAGAGCACAATGGAGTCAGGGTAAAGCACAAGCACCGGAAGCCAACAAAGCCGGAGTCCCAGTCTCCAGGAAAACGAACCGACGGCCATGAGGAAGGTAGGCCCCAGGCCCTGGTCCGCTGGCCTGGGCTGGAAAAGGATCCCCGTGGCGGGTGTGGGAGGCCTCCGAGACTGACTAGAAAAGTGAGCCTTTTTCACTGTGGAAGAAAGATTAACTGACACCTCTGAAGTCAGGCCTGGGAGGAGGAAGTAGGGGTTTATTCTGCACGTCCTGGGCACTAGAATAGGGCACACTCTGAAGGTCGAAGGAGGTGGTTTTCAGCAAGACAAAAGAGTAGCAAGCCCCCTTACCCTGCAACAGGTCTTCGCTTAAAGAAGAAACCGGTTTCCAGGGAATTTAGACAAAAATAGCAGAACAGGGTTTCATTATACAGTTTTGTCTACCTTTGTGTATATTAAGGCTCCCACTTTTAAAAGTTAAAAATAAATAACCAGAGGAGTTTAGAGACATTTGAAACCCTTTTTATTATTTAGGAACACACAGGATGTTTGGTTTTGGAGGGTATGTACTTAACCTGGCTGCCCTACCACAAATTGTTCTAAACGCCCTCATCAGAGAGAGAAGCCCAAGTATTCTTGACCCTAGTAGTCCATGTTCATGGTTTTGCCCATTGGACATGACCTGCCTCTTTCTGTCTGTTCTTACATGGCAGCTTTCCTCTGTCTGCCCCTCCCCTACTCCCATCTTCCCGTCTTGCTCCATCCTCTAAGATTCATTGAGGTTGCCCTTCTCTGGGACTTGCTCCCGCTCAGTTATAACTTTGTTGAGGTACAGCCGCCTCCAAGTCATACACTCAGTGGACCCTTGTGCTTTCTGCTGTACTGTCGAATTGATGCCTTTTTTGGTATAAGCAAAAATGACCAAACACCCAGTTTTCCAAAGCCACCGGGAAATGCTCATTCTCTCAGAGAGATACAGATGTGATAGCAGCATAAGGGGAGCTGATGGATGTCACCCAGAGTGAACACGACCCTCCTTGAGTTTTCCATCTGAAAAATCTCACCAGGCTATAGACTCTGATTATGTGATTTCTGCTTTCTGTCCTGAAATCCCCTAAATTACCCCAGGTTCCTTGGAAAAGAAAGCAAAGAGCAGTTTCCGGGACTTCATCCCCGTGGTCCTGAGCACCCGGACGCGCAGTCAGTCTGGTGAGTGAGTCCTCGGAGCGGTGGCCCATCTTAGCGACTTCTCTGAAAAGAGAGGGAGAAGGCTCATTGAACAGTTTTGCATTGGCCCAGGTGGAGAGTTGGGAATTTGATTGACCGCGCCAAGATCCCTAATTCCTTAAAAAGGCAAGAGAGCCGGGGACGGGGGGGTGGGCATCGTCCATGATTTTAGAACTATTTGCTTAGCTTTCGGGGCCCCTGGGTGGCGCAGATGGCTGGCTTGCACTTGTTTAGTAACCAAAAGGTTGGCAATTCAAACCCATGCACGTCAGAAGAAATGCCTGGCAATCTACTTCCACGAAGATTACAGCCAGGAAAAACTTAACAGAGCTCAGTTCTACTCTGAGACACGTAGGGTTGCCATGACTTAGAATCAACTCTGCGGCAACAGTTTTCGGGCTTAGTTTTCCCAAACAGGGGTTTGATATCTCTTGTTGGGAGTCAGTGGTGGAAGAAGGAAAGTGCTATGCCACTCAGGAAAGTTGGCTCTGCTCCAAGCTTTGGCATCTGATAATTACTGGGGTCAGTCTCAGGCATGGACATTTAACCTTTGGGTCTTGGTCTGACTGTCCTGTGTAACAGGTGTCATCAAAATTGGAAATGGTCATTGAGTCATCAGGGCTGGCAGTCAACCCCTGGTGTCTTAAAAACACTGGCACTTGCCAGTCACCGCTATCTTCTGCTAACCTCCAAGTTGGTACATAAGGCTAGAGATGGTTGCCCCCGTTCACCCAGATTTCCATGCACATTGGATGGAACAGGGAAGCAGAGTGCAGCATAAACTCAGTTATTTGACCATCTATTAACTGGGACCTCAGCACATGGAGAGTGAAGTGGTAACTGGAGCTCTCGGTGATGGCTTGGAGGCCTCGCAAAATCCTGACGTGTTCTCTGAATCATCAAAGAGCGGTTACATCATGGTCAGTCCCATCTTAGTGTTAAACACATTGGATTATACATGATTCTTTGGAAATTGGTGATCCCTGTGTGATCTCTATGGTGATTGTATACTAACCAGAATATTAGATTAACCAGAACACTTTGTTCCCTGCCTGGTCTGTATATTGGAAAGTTGGCAGGATATTTGCTGTCTATAGCGGTCTGGCCGACTTGAAACTTTGGTCAGGGGCTGCTCTGTTTGCCTCCATTTTCTTTCTTCAGCTGACCTTGTGTGAGTTTGGGGATCGTCGAGTTAATAGCTGTGCCTTTGGAGAAAGATGGTAGTGTCTCAGAGCTGCTTCCAAGGAAAGTGTCAGATCTCCTGGGGTGCTAAACCAGGCCAATTTTGGATTGTACTTTTGTTGTTAGCATAGTCAAAGGCAAGAGTGGGGAGAGAAAATGGCCTCTTGGCAAGGTGGCCTAGGAGGCTGGAAGAGGTGCCATTGGTGGTCAGAACAGGAGGGTGAAGTGCCTGTCCAGCGGTGAGGAATAGCTGCTGCTAAGATGGGGGTGGTGCCAAGGAGAAAGCTCCACCCCCAAACTCTTAGCAACTCTATAAAGGAGGTGGGGTCGATTTCAGGGAAGAGGGCCTGGCCAAGGCCTATTTGGACATGACTGAGCAAGGCTGTGTCACAGGAAAGGGACTCCTTATTGCTTCGCTTTGCCTGACACTCTTCTTTGGTGGTGATTCTGCTTGTCTAGGGTGGATCTGTCCAAGAGATTGGTGGTGCCATGGAATGAGCAGGGGTGGGGCACAATAACCAATCTGCCTTCTTTCACCATCTGCTAAACTCCACTTTCCTGAAGAGTAGGGATCTTTGGCCTGCTCCTATACTTCACACAGTACTTGGTGACTTACAAGCACTAAGTAAGAGTTTGTGGAATGGATTACAGTGATACCGTAAATGAGTATGAGAAAGGGTGTGTGTTTTTAACACTTTTGAGTTTTTTATAGTTGTATAACATAGCAGACCCTGTAACGCGCTTATGGGAGAATTACCTCATTTGATCCTCAGAACAGCCCTGTTGAGGTCAGTAAGGCAGGGAGTGGTAGGTATCCCTGTTTTACAGCTGAGGAAGAAGAAGTGAAGGAATGTTCCCAAAGCATTCAACTAATAACTAGCAGAACTTGAACCCAGACCTCTCAACTCTAGTCCAGGGCACTGCTTCTGCACCATGCTCTTTCCTTTGAAGATGTATCTGACATCCTCTGTACGTGCCATCCACAGGAAGCATCTGTAGCTCCTTTGCTGGTATGGCAGACAGTGACATGGGAAGCCAGGAAGTCTTCCCCACAGAGGAGGAAGAAGAGGTAACCCCCACCCCAGCTAAGCGTCGAAAGGTGAGAAAGACCCAACGGGACACCCAGTATCGCAGCCACCATGCCCAGGACAAGACCCTGCTGAGCCAGGGCCGTAGGCATCTGTGGCGAGCCCGAGAAATGCCCTGGAGGACAGAGGCTGCCCGGCAAATGTGGGACACCAATGAGGAGGAGGAGGAAGATGAGGAGGAAGGCCTCATGAAGAGGAAGAAACGGAGACGACAGAAGAGCCGAAAATATCAGACTGGGGAGTACCTGACTGAGCAAGAAGAAGAGCAACGGCGGAAAGGGAGAGCAGGTAAGGCTGGCTAGGGGGCTGCTGCCCCAGTGAGCTGCTGCACCCCGTCTCCAAACCACAGCCGGTTCAGCTCCAGGGGACCCTCGGGCATCTCAGATACTCCCAGGAGCCCATCTCTGCCTGCTCTACGCCAGCAGAAGGCCTCTGGACCTGTAGAAACTTGGTGCTATGATCTCCAGCTGCCAGAGGGGGTCGCTCAAATCCAGCCCCAAGGTATTGCTTGGGTTGATAATTGAGTGAGTTAGGACTGGCCTACTGGTGCACTGAGGACATGAAGGCCCAAGCTCTCCAATGTCTTATAAAAGCCTGAACCTGTAGGCAAGGCCACTCCTTGGCATGGGGCAAACTCCATACCCGGAAATTCTCTGGTAGACTTGAGGGAGTCCAGTCTTTTTGGAGGCCAGGCTCTCTCTCCTAGAATCTCGGGTTCAAGAAGAAGGAGGGCGGGCATTAGCTGCTTTTCCTGGGATGCCTCCAGCCCCTAAAATGAAAAGAAGTACAGCGATTCCCTCAAGCCGATAGAATAACTTCCAGTAGAAGCAGGGACAACTTTGCTTTCTCAGTCGATGCCACAAAGGTTATTAAGGGGTGGAGTGAAGCTTTGAGGTGACGTAAGGTGATATCATTTTTCTTAGACCTGAGTTGGAAAAGCAGTCAGCCCAAAGAGAAAACCAGGCTTTCTTTGGCCATGTCAGATGCTAGAATATGTAATCATAGAGGCACAGACTGTCACGAGAGGCTAATATCAGTATGTTCCGCTAAGTACTCTTGAGGCCCAATCCTATAATGGATTTCTAAATGAGCAAGCAGCACATCTCTGGGTTCCATGAGAACCCCTCTCTCATTCTCTCTCTGTGATCTCTGCCCTTGAAACACCAATTGACTTGTCTTTTATAGTAGGATTCATCGTAAGCTGTTGGTAAACATCTGCAGTCTCCTTAGTAGCTAAAATTGAGTAACTGCATATTGAGTGGGTAGTAGATTCTAGTTAACTGTGATGCAAAGAAGGCTTAACCTCATTCCTAGCTCTGCTGAAGTGGCCGTACCTATCTGTACACTCAAGAGAGCAGTTGAGCCCGTTTTCATCAGTTGTGTGAGAGAGTGGGGACAATTTTCCCTTACTTCTGCCACAGCCACAATTGATGAGTCAGGAATGAGTTGTCAAGGCATTGACCTTAGCCACTTGGGTTGGGATGAAGAGGTGCTTTTTTGTCTCCTGCTCTTCTCTAATGGAGGCTGATTTCCTAGCTTAGAAGCTTTCTATAGTATTTATCAGCTCTTAGAACCTGAAGGAACCTGAAGGACCTTAGCGGTTGCCTGGTCCAGTTGTCCACCCAATCCAGAGATCTCCACAGCATTCTTGACAGGTAGTGAACACCCGCAGTAACACGGAGAACATCACTTGTCAAGGCATCCTATTTGATTTGGATGGGGGCAGCTCCAGTTGTTGGGTGTATGTTTTAAGTGTTTGCATTGAGGCATCTGGCTTATGGCCTGGCTCTCTTCCTCCAGATCCGAAGGTGGCATTTTCATTAATTAATTGCCTGGCAAGCATCTCTCTTCTCAGAAAGTTCCGATCCCTCCGTCTTTCAGATTGATATCAGAGAATTTAAGCAATGGCCAAGCTAGGCAGGTTACCTTACTACTCTTTGAGCCTCGTGACCTTTCCTTTCATCCTGGCCTTCGGTGGCTCCCTTCTTGACCTGCAGGGGTGATAAGAAGAGCCACTTCTACTCACACACTTCCTACCTCCACTCTTTGTTCCTTTCCATGCTACCATAAAGCCCTTGCTCCTCCGCAATTGAATGAGCTCCAGAGCCTGGCCTGCCCTGGGTCAAGGGGGTAGGGGGAATGATTCTTTTCCTGTGGCATTGAAAGCTATAATATGGCTTCTCCATGTTTCCTGAGGTCCTCACAAGGCACGGTTTTGTACCTTCCTCTTTTGCCTCAGTCCGAACTTGTATCAAAAGCCCTGGTTTAGAATGTTTTGGCTGGAAGTGCCATTAGCAACTATCTAGCACAGCAGTTGTTGGACAGGTTGTGGGGACCCACTAGTGGATCTAGTTTAGTTGGGAGAAAGGGGTGGTATTACAGCTGCCCTTTTCATAATCTACAGCCAATGCCTTATACTGTAATGACAGCTCCCACTTCTGGATTTGCCCTTGGAAATGTCACACATAAGAGCATATGTCAAGGTCGAGGGGGGTGAGTTGAGAACTCTTAGATCTAGATCCACTCTGTCATTTCACAAATTGGAGAAACTGAGGCTGCAGCCATTTACTTGGCAGACATCATGATCTTTTTGCCTTGTGCTAGGCATGGTGTTCACTTCTGTGAGGGAGAAAGAAGACATGGGCATGGCCCTTACTTAAAGAGCCTACACTTAAATGGAATAATAATATCTTTCTTTAGAAAGTGGTTTTGTGTATATCACCTCATTTAGTTCTCATGCCAGCCCTGTGATATGGATTATATTCTCCACATTTTATAGGTATGGAAACTGAGGCTCAGAGAGATTATGACTTGCCTCTGGTCAGTCACAGTTAGTGGCCAAGCTAGTAATCCATATAACACTGGTATTGAGAGAGAAAGGTAGATACCTATCAAGGATAGACTCTATGGGATGAAGGTCTTGTTAATGGAATTCTCAGCTGGCTTTTTTGAGATTGGAATGTCCTTTGTCTGGTGAGCTGTGGCTACTTATAGATGTTGCCCAGTGTGTTCCAATGGCACCAGTAAACTTGTCAACTGGGAAAGGCTGCAGGTTTCTGCCATTGACTTCCGGCTAAGAAGACCCCTGGCACTTTTTGGTTTCAGAGAGCTTCTGTTGGCTTTGGTCTTTGTGTCCTCAGAGAGTGGCAAACAGGGCAGTCGGGTGGGCAGAACTGAGGCTACGAAGGAAGCATTTTACCATTTATTCCTCACCCCGGTATACATTTCATGCTTCAGCAGAGCTGCTAGATTTGTCTTCCACATTAGAGCGGAGAAAGAGAGACAAGGGGGTTGGAGGAAAAGCTGAAAAGAAAGTTCTGATTTGCTTTGGGCTATGGCGGGGGAGTCCTTTTAAAACTACCCTCAATTTGGGGACACCCAGATGGGCTGCCCTCTGCTGGCAGGGATGGGAGTTGTCTCCTGCTTGTAGAGCACGGAGATTGATGTTGACGAATGGTGTCCATACAAGAAGTATTTCATGTATCTGTCAACACAGAGCTAGATACTGATAGCTGATGGTTATACAATTTTACACTGAGGTTCTAATCCCCAGAGTCCTCTGATTCATCTTTAGAGGGAGCTTAGAGGAAAACTTTGCTTTTCTGTGTTCCATGTCTCTGGCATTCATTCTTTCCTGTCTCATGCCTTCAGATATAAAGGCCCGTAAGCAGAAGACTTCGTCCCAGAATTCAGAGCACCACCTCAGGAACAGGAACCTTCTCTTGCCCAACAAAACCCAGGGGATCTCAGATTCACCAAATGGTTTCCTCCCGAATAACCTGGAGGAGCCAGCCTGCCTTGAAAATTCAGAAAAGCCATCAGGAAAAAGAAAGTGCAAGACCAAGCATATGACAAACATCTCAGAAGAGGCAAAGGTACGTTACCAGCGTGGGGAGTGAACTGATCAGGAGGATCAAGTTAAGTCGTATTTATTAAAGTATTTTAAACTAGTTCTGGGGGCATTGGTGGTTCAGTGGTAGAATTCTCACCTTCCACGTGGGAGACTCAGGTTCGATTACTAGCTGATGCACCTCATATGCAGCCACCACCCATCTGTCAGTGGAGGCTAGCATGTTGCTGTGATGCTGAACAGACTTCAGCGGAGCTTCCAGACTAAGACAGACTAGGAAGAAAGGCCTGGTGGTCTACTTCCTAAAAATCAGCCAGTGAAAACTCCATGGATCACAGTGGTCTTATTCCAAACTGATCATGGGAATGGTACCAGACCAGGCAGCGTTTCATTCTGTTGTACTTGAGTTGGGGTTGACTTGAGGGCAGATAACAACAATAAAAACTAGTTCTGGAAGGGTGGGGCGGGGTGGGGGTGGGGGTGAGGATTTGAGGAATGGGAACTAAAGTTATAACTAAAAATAAGCATTTGCAAACTATAGAGTTTGGCCCAAGTTGACTTTTCCTTTCTAATCCTGGGGTCTCCTTTGAGTTAAGGAAGAGTTAAAGAATATGGCAGGATGTTAGCCCGAATAGCTTGTTAACATCCAATCAGGAAGCTTTTGTCTGGACTCAACTCACTGGAAACCAGTCAGGGAACTTTCCGAGTCAATCAAGGTAGAAAACTACTTGTAGAAGCAAGGATGTTGATGTTCAGACAAAGGTTACTTGAGGATGGGGCAAAAGGAATTCCACTTGGGCCTGGTCTGCAACTGCCCTTCCCCACCCCCACTCCCCAGCTGGATGACTTCTCAGGGAAGCAGAAGAGTGACTGAGTGGGCACTCACTAATCCATAGCCAGGGAAGTGTTCCTAGAACTCCTCTTCAGAATCAAACATCTCCTTTGGGTCTGATGTTCATGGTATTGGTGTTGGTGTTGGCTTCTACATTGTACTACCAGAAAAAATAGCATAGTCCTCATCCTGGAGAAGCTTCACGCTTGAGGGAAGTGATGGTCCATGTTCAAATGTATACCCATAATGCATGTTTGTCTTCGGCAACCAGAAGAAAACAAGTCACACTGGGCTTGTCGTGGTGGTTGTGATTCTTACCCCTCTTTCCCCGCTCCAGAGCTGAAACCGCTGAGTGGCTCAGGCAAAAGGAAGAACGAGACCCAGGTGCTTGTCTCCCCCTCCTTTCCCCTGCCCCTCCTGGAATCTAGTTCCAGCTCTAACAAGGTACTCAAGCCAATCTCCTCATCTGTAAAAACGGAGATCGTACTCCTTGCCCTTCCTATCTCACAAGGGTCCTTGGGGGAACAAAGGAGGCAATGGATGTGAAAGGCACTGATAACCGTAAAGTGCTCTCAGAGAGCTGGTGTATGTCCCTGTGCTGGAGGAGGTGACCAGCCTGAGGGAACAGGCACAGAGCCGTGGCATGCTAGTAGGGTCCCTGCCCTCTGATTCCAGAATGAGGGTGCACAACTTTTCCCCAGAGAGAAAGACAGGAGGACCGAGGGATGAGCAGGGCACTTTGGCCTGTGCTAAGGGCTTCCTCCACATTGTTGCTCTCAGTTCCCACAGTGGCTCTTTAAAGTAGGCGCTGTTGTTATCCTCATTGATCATGAGGAAACTGAGGCTCAGGGCTGGCGAGGGACTTGTGTGAGGTTACTCAGTGGTCATGAATGACAGAGTTGGAACGGGACTTGAGTTTATCTGCCTCTGGAGCCCAGGTTCTTTCCATATGCCTCTCAGCTGCTGAGTGGGTGGTGTTTGTATCCTGGCGACACCGGGGGAGGGAGACGGTCAGTCAGGGACATTCTGCAGCACTCCCTAACAGCTCCTGCACAGGGTGGGAGTCCCAGGCTCCTGCCTCCCTCTCCCTCCCCCTGCTCCTCCCCAGATGCTCAGGTGGCCCTGGCCCACACAAAGGTGACCAGCCGCCTGACGTTCAGTGGCACACTCTGCTGATTCTGTCTGGTTGTTCTGCCTGGCAGTGTATCTGCTGAAATGTTCCTCCCGGAGAGGTTTTGCCCCTTCACGGGGCCTCCCTTCCTCCCTCTTGCCTTTCTTTCTCTCCCAGTCACCGCCACCTGCTCTGGTTGCCCCCATGGCACGGTGCTTTGTGGTGGGAAGCAAGGTGGGGGGAGGGTGGGCAACGCTCCTGCAATGCTAAAGCTGGGGTATTGGCCAAAGGCTTCTTCCCACAGGAGCTCAGAACCATGGGGGCAGGAGGAGGGGCCCCATTTGCTGTTGCTTCTCCTTGTCTCAGCCAGCCTCCCTTACTGCTCTCTAGCAGCTCTGGCCTCCAGAAGGAGAGTCACCCTTTGGCTGCTGGCTTGACTTAGCTGAAACCTGGGTGCTTTACCCAGCATCCTCCAGTACTGCCATTATACACCTCTGTCTTCCTGGAAAGATCCTTTGGTGGCGCAGGTGGTTTGCACTCGACTACTAACCTAAGTGTTTGCAGTTCAAACCCACCCAGTGGCACTGCAGAAGAAAGGCCTGGCAGTCTGCTTCCATAGAGATTACAGCCATTGAAAACTCTGTGGAGCTCAGTTCTAGTCTGTAACCATGGGGTTGCCATGAGTCAGAATCAACTCGATGGCAACGGGTTTGGTTTGGTCTTTTGTATCCTCCTGGATCAAGCAGCATTATCTACTCATAGCTGGTACCTTCCTGCTAGGGATTGTACTCTTTGCCCTTTTGGGATGGGGAAAGGTAGTAGCTTCTCATTGTTTTGGGATTTATCAGAGGAAACAAATGCCCTGAATCTTCATTTTTTCTCTGCTGCTCCTTTTCCTGGCTTCATGTCTTTCTAGGCTACTTTTCTGGTTGGCCAGGGCTCTGCACATGGCTGCCTTGAATCAAGTCAACAAGTATTCATTGAGAGACTGTGCCCAGCCCTGAACTAAGTGGTATAAGGAACGAAAGAGAAGATGACAGTATGATCCCCGCCCCCAAGGAGCTGAAAACCTGGCAGGGGAGGCAAGGCTTACTGGTGAAACAATGAAAGGAAATTAAAAAGCAAGGCAGCAAGGACAGATTATGTGGTTCAGACAAGGTGCTCTGGGTAAGCAGAGAAAGAAGGCAGTGGGAACCAGAGGGCCGTAGAATGTTGCAGAAGGCAGAGGGCTTCGATGAGACTTTAATGCTCTGGGGGATCTGGATAAGTGAGATGCATTAGTTATCTATTGCTGGGTAACAAATTACCCTAAAACGTAGGAGCTTAAAACAACAATAAACATATATTATCTCATACAGTTTCCATGGGTCAGGAATTCAGAAGTGGCTTGCCTGGGTGGGTCTGGCTTGGGGTCTCTCATGAAGTTGCAGTCAAGATGTCAGCCATGACTGCAGTCATCTGGAGGCTTGACTGGGTCTGAAGGATTCTGCTTCCAAGGTAGCATGCTCACATGACTGGCAAGTTGATGCTGGTTGTCGACAGGAGGCCTCCTTTTCCTGCCTCGTGGACCTCTCCAAAGGACAGTTTGCTTCTCTCAGAGCCAGTGATCCTAAAGAGAGCGAGACAGAAGGCATAGTGTCTTTTAGGACCTAGCCTTGGAAGGTATACACCATCATTTCTGCAATCTCCTGTTGGTTACATAGGTTAGCTCTATCCAGTGTTGGAGGGGACTACACAAGAGCATGGATACCAGGAGGTGGAACTGGCTACCACAGTCCACACTCTGGTCCCCAATAATTCACATCCTTCCCACATGTGAAGTATACCCATGCCTTCCAAGGCCCCCCGAAGTCTCATCCAGTGACAGCATCAGCTCCAAGTCTAGAGTCTCATCATCTAAATTAGGTGCAAGTGCAGATGAGGCTCCTTGGGTCTGGTTCCTTGAGTACAGCTATTCGAGTACAGTTCCTCACAATCTGAAGACCTCTGAACTAAAGAAGCAAGTTACCTGCCCCGCTTCACCCAACGTGCAGTGGTGGTGGCACAGGCATAGGCACCCCCTTTAGAGATTCCCCTTCAAAATGGGGGAAGACGAAAAGGGGAGGGTGAAGCACACAGAGGCCATTCATGAGGAAAGGATTCTGTGCGTTGTTCTGGACCCTTCCCAGTTCATGATTTCAAAGACCCGTCCAGGAAGACAGTGAGGCTCAGAGCAGTTGTACCATGCCTCAGGTCTTACAGTTAATGGATGGCAGAGGCAGGATACCAACCCAGGCCTGATTCCTGCACTGGAACTCTTTCTAGGTAGGAATGAGTAGGATTGGGGAACATGGTGTGGTGGAAGATGAGAGAAGCCTGGGGAGGGCTGGATATAGGGGGAGGTTTCTGCAGCAAGAGTGACGGATGGCTTTAGGAGCTGTGCTCTGGCCTCTTCAGTCACATAGCTGTCTCCCTTTGCTTCCCTTTACTCAGACATTACTTCAGCTTATTGATAGGTATGACTTGTAAAAACCTCAACAAAAGGGGGATTGATGCAGGTGAAGAAAGCATGCAGAGCAGAGTGCTTGGGGGAAGCTGGGATGGCTGCTCAGCCTCTGATTTCCAATCCCTTTCCCATTCTTTGGTTTATGGGGTTGAGGATTTGAGTCTCTTAGCATCTCCCCACTGGGTAGAAATGAATGGGAACCTGTGCAGATCCTGGAAATATGCCAAATGGCTAGTGACTGGCTTCTAGCCTCCAACCTGACAGTGGTCTGGACCATTTGGGGTATCGCATGCAAAGCACAAGGTGGACAAAGATGAGTTGAGATGGCCTTGGCAGCTCCGCGAGTGGCCATGATGGGATATGTTGCCTGACCTGACCCAGCACTGCATCTCTGCTTTCCAGGGCAAAGGTCGTTGGAGCCAGCAAAAGACACGCTCTCCCAAATCTCCCACCCCAGTAAAACCCACGGAACCATGTACGCCCTCTAAGTCCCGAAGTGCCGGCCTAGAGGAAACCTCAGAGTCACCTACAGCTCGGCAGATCCCCCCAGAAGCCCGTCGGCTCATTGTGAACAAAAATGCTGGCGAGACCCTCTTGCAGCGAGCGGCGCGTCTTGGCTATAAGGTGAGGGAGCTCCTCGACCTCAGGATGCTCTTGGCCTGACCATCTGTGGAGAAACTTCTCACCAGTGGCTCTTTGGTGAGCTGGGTAGGGCTTTGTTTGGGGCTTGAGCCCAGGCTGGCCTCCTTCACTGCCCAGATGGCTTCTGAGGCTGCCTATCCCCTTGCCTTATTGGTGTGTGGGAACGTGTCAGTGTGAGATGAAGGCAGTTGAAACAGCAGCACGGTATCATCTGGTGCATTCCTAGGCCAGAAGTTTTCATGTAGTCTTGAATTCCTGAGTAGCGGCCCCCTCCTCCTCAGAGAGGGATCAGTATTGTTCCCCCCATTTAGGTTTTCTGTAGTAGAGGAGTCAGAAATAAGTTTGAGGGGCAGGGCAGAGCTAACCTCACTCATTACTCCTTCCCTATGGATTGGAAAGAAGGCAGGGAAGGAAGCTGAAGTTTATCGAGCGCCTCTTTTGTCATGTTAAGAGTTTTGATTACTTAATATCACTTAATCTTCGCAGTGAGCCTGTGAAGGTGGAGGTAGATTTTATTATCTCCATTCTACAGGTGACAGAGTCAGGGCTTGGCAATGTTAAGTGACTTGTCAAAGATCATCCAACTAAAATATAGGAATATAACATACATATTTATTAGTATAAACATATATACTAAAAAAAAAAAACATTGCCATTGAGTCCATTCCAACTCATAGCGACCTCATAGGACAGAGTAGGACCGCCCCATACAGTTTCCAAGGAGCGCCTGGTGGATTCAAACTGCCGACCTCTTGGTTAGCAGCCGTAGCACTTAACCACTACACCAGCAGGGTTTCCGTACACAAGTACTAGGTATATACACGTACACACATTTTAACATATACATAGTATACATACATTAGCATATGTATGTATGTTTAAAAATATATATATGTGTTTAGCATATACATAAGGAGCCCTGGTGGCTCAGTGGTGAAGCACTCATCTGCTAGTTGAAAGGTTGAAGGTTTGAACCCACCCCAGCAGTTCTGTGGGAGAAAGACCTAATGATCTGCTCCTGTAAAGATTACGACCAGGAAAACCCTATGGGACAGCTCTACTCTGTCACATGGGGTTGCCCTGAGTCAGAATTGACTCCACACAACAACAGTATATACGTACATACATATATATGTGTATATATGCGTTGTGTGTGTATGTGTGTGTACACATACACATGCACACATATCTGAATTCAAATCAGGACCTGTTTGATTCCCAAGTAAAAGGGTAGGGGTGGAGGACTGCCTTATTTACCAGAATCAAATTATGTAGTTGGACATTTTGGTTGCTGCCCACTTTTGATTTACATGAACTTGAACATGTAACACGAACTTTGCCCACCCACTGATATGTCCTCAGGATTTGCTCTTAGTAGAGTTGCTGAGTTCCAGGGTATGCACTCCTTTTCTGAAGGCTTTTGAGAGCTGTAACTGATTCATTTAAAGACAGCCCCGCTCCCAGTCAGGTGAGCCAGCACCAGCAAGCTGACTTGACAGGTCCATCCACCCATCTTAGTTGAGCACCTAGTGTGGTGGTAACTGCTAAGGGAGATCTGAAGAAGAAATGATGCCAGCCCCTGCCCTCCAGGAGATCCTTCCTGTACCCAGGGCCAAACTAGCAAACATGGTACCATCAGAGAACCAAACAGGCCGGGGCTATCAAGTGTGAGGCAGCCTGTCGAGAGGGAGGGAAGAGTGGTGTTGAGAGGGCTTTGAGCAGGGTAGGAGGTAGGGTGCTCTCCCGGGGAAAAGTAGCACCCTCAACATGGGCAAACATACAGCTGCTCTAAGCAGCCTGTGCCCTGTCAGCAGAACGGAGTGTTCCACGTCACCAGTGGCTGGCCGAGGGCTGGTGCTAGTGCACTTGGGAGATACACTGGTTTGAGTGTCAGGCCCTCAGCTTGTTCACCAGCTCCATCCCAAGACTAGCTAGGGTGCCTCTAGTCCCTGGAGTCCCACTTTGGTCCTTTTGTCTCAGCCCAGGGAAGTTAATCATGAATTACGTGAATGAATGACCAATCCTGATTTGAGGGGAGCGCTGGAGTTTACTACCCTGGGATGAACATTGGCCCTACTGAGAACAGCATCCAGAGATAGTACTTGAAATGATTCTTCCTTGTTCTCAAAAGTCCCACTAGCGACTGTGCTCTGTGTCCATGCCACCACGTCTCATTTCTAGTCTCAAAGCCCCAGACTAGGGACCCAGTGCTTAAGGAGTCGAGGTCTTGGTGTTTGAGCTCCAGCCAGGGAGGTGAGCCTCTCCAAGAATCTCACCTCCACAACCAACAGCAAGCCCAGTGTTCTTGGCCCTAAGAAATGGATCCCCACTGCCGAGATGGTGGCTCAGGACAGACTTCGCTGACACGATTTCGAGGTTTGCTTGTCAGTCCCCACTATAAAGGCCAGGCTCTGAGACTCTCTGGACATTTGTGGAACTTGGGCTTGAACTGAGGTGATTTCAAGACTTAGACCTCTCTAATTACTAGCCCAAGAGACAGAAAGGGCCACATGAACCAGAGACAACATCATCCTGAGACCAGAAGAACTAGATGGTGCCCGGCCACAACCGATGACTGCCCAGACAGGGAACACAACAGAGAACCTCTGAGGGAGCAGGAGAACAGTGGGATGCAGACCCCAAATTCTCATAAGACCAGACTTAATGATCTGACTGAGACTGGAAGGACCCCGGTGATCATGGCCCCCAGACCTTGTGTTTGCCCAGGACAGGAACTATTCCCAAAGCCACCTCTTCAGACATGGATTGGACTGGACAATGGGTTGGAGAGGGATGCTGGTGAGGAGTGAGCTTCTTGGATCAGGTGGACTCTTGAGACTATGTTGGCATCTCCTGCCTGGAGGGGAGATAAGAGGGTGGAGGGGGTTAGAAGCTGGTGAAATGGACACGAAAAGAGAGAGTGGAGGGAGAGAGAGCGGGCTGTCTGATTAGGGGAAGAATAATTGGGAGTATGTAGCAAGGTGTATATAAGTTTTTGTGTGAGAGACTGACTTGATTTGTGAACTTTCACTTAAAGCACGATAAAAATTATTAAAAAAAAAAAAAAAGAATTAGACCTCTCTGGTCATGGAGCCCCTGTCCCTATCCCCACAGGATGTTGTTCTCTACTGTCTCCAGAAGGACAGTGAGGACGTGAATCACCGTGACAACGCTGGCTACACGGCTCTGCATGAGGCCTGCTCGCGGGGCTGGACTGACATCCTGAACATCCTGCTGGAGCATGGGGCCAATGTGAACTGCAGCGCGCAGGACGGCACGAGGCAAGGAGGCGGCTCCACCCTGAGGCCCCCTACTCTACCCCGGTCTCAGCACCTCACTCCAAAGAACTGGCCCAAGCTGAACCTTTGTGGCAGGCCAGGTTGCAAGTTGCAGAGGCCTTGGCAGGAGGTGTTTCAGATAGACTTCTATAGACTGAAGGGAGGACCAATCTAGGGCCAAGGCAGCTGAGTTCCAGGATGGCTAGTCCATGCTGGTTACTGACTGGAAGCTGGCATTGTCTAGGGCTTATCCTCTCACAGGCAGCTGCCAGCAGGGAAGACCACACAGCCTTCCTGCAAATCACCCTGGGGGTGCCTCTGTCTCAGGCAGAATCTTGGGCTTTAGGAGCTGATTGGGAGGCTGACCTTAGGGTCACTTTTCAGATCTGATTTTTTTTAACCTGTTGTGTCTCAAAACAATTGCACCCATTCTCCTTTCTGCTGGATCAGAGGGCCTGCTTCCTGGTCAAAATAGAGACATGAGCTGCGTTCCCAGTAGGGGAGCCTGGGCTGAAGGATGCAGGTTCTGCTTGACCACTGCCTGCCTGTACGTGGAGCTGCTTTGCCCATCCCTGCTTCTGAGGGTTGTCTGCTTCCTTAAGTTCACACCCTTCCTCCAGCATCTGCTTTAACTCTATTGTTGGTCAAGGACACATTCTCTTTAGAACCACCAGTGGAGCTACACTGTGCCCTAGAGACTGCCCCCAAAATGTGGGTAAGAGGCAAGGAGTGGGAGAGAGGAGAAAGAGGCGGAGAGAGGAGAAGGAGGTGGAGAGATTACAGTGTGGGGTGCAGGCCAGAGGTGGTTCCCTGCTCTAAGTCTTGTCCACCATACACAGGGATTACCCTGGGGTCATCTCCCTTTTCCCTGATGAGGTGGCCTGAAGCCTAAACACCAGGCTCCCACTTGGGCCCTGCTGTCCTCACCCCATACCACCTCCACAGGCCCGTTCATGATGCAGTGGTCAATGACAACTTGGAGACCATCTGGCTCTTGCTGTCCTATGGGGCCGATCCCACGCTGGCCACCTACTCGGGGCAGACGGCCATGAAGCTGGCCAGCAGCGACACCATGAAGCGCTTCCTCAGCGGTAAGCATGGCCAAGACTTAAAGCTGTCATCCTTGGGGCTGCTTTCTGATTCTTGCACTGGGGGAGGGAGATACTCTTTTTTTTCTTTTAAAACTGCTCCTTTTATCTCACTGTCAGCTTTTGTATTAGAGAAGTCTGGGTGTAGCCATTATATATGTAATAGCAGTGATGGAATAATTTTCTTTTTCGATGATGGTGCAGTGGGAAGATGGAGTACGTGTCCTCTTAGAAAGGGAATGGTTCTTTTTTTTTGCAATTTTGAGCACTGTGGGCTTAACAAGTGCTGTCTTGTTTATTTTTTTGTTGTTGTTGTACTCTAGATGAAGGTTTACAGAACAAACTGGCTTCTCATTAAACAGTTAGTACACATATCGTTTCATGACATTGGTTAACAGCCCCACGACATGTCAACACTCTCCCTTCTCAACCTTGGGTTCCCCATTACCAGCTTTCCTGTCCCCTCCTGCCTTCTAATCCTTGCCCCTGGGCTGGTGTGCCCCTTTAGTCTTGTTTTGTTTTCTGGGCCTGTCTCATCTTTGGCTGAAGGGTAAACCTCAGGAGTGACTTCATTACTCAGCAAAAAGGGTGTCCGGGGGCCATACTCTTCGGGGTTTCTCCAGTCTCTGTCAGGCCGGTAAATCTGGTCCTTTTTTGTGAGCTAGAATTTTGTTCTACATTTTTCTCCACCTCTGTCTGGGACCCTCTGTTGTGATCCCTGTCAGAGCAGTCAGTAGTTGTAGCTGGTCACCATCTAGTTGTGCTCGACTCAGTCTGGTGGAGGCTGTGGTAGTTGTGGTCCATTAGTCCTTTGGACTAATCTTTCCGTTGTGTCTTTGGTTTTCTTCATTCTCCCTTGCTGGAAGGAGATACTCTTGATCTCCCTCCAGTTTCAAACGGTTCCCATGAGGGACACCAGCCCTGTTCACATGCTTTCCTTCTATCTTCTCAGAAATTTCTATGTACTTTAAAAAGCCCCAAGATCCACTTCCTCTTATCCCCTTGCCGCGTGTGTCCACATGGCATGCACCCTCTTCAGGGCGCTGGTAGCCCAGGGGGACCCCTTGCACAGCCTGAGTATCTGGGAGAGGCCTCCTAGTGGGATTAGCCTAGCCCCATAATTGGTTGAGTTTGGGGCAAAATGTATTACCTTGTGCTTTGAGTGAGATGTCAATTGCAAAGAAGTGGCACTTAGTATTTTCCTTTTGTTATTGCACTTTTTCCTTGTTTGTGATCGAAGGGAATCCCTCAGGGACCTCTCCCTAAGCATTGTTCCTTACAAACCTTGCTGTGGTAACTTCCCTTTGTATCCCGGCATCCCTCTTCTCTCCCTTCATTTCGCTTCCTCCCTCACCTGCCTCCTTCAGAAAAGTATCTGGTGCTCAGGCCCATGGCAAGGGCCACAAGCCAACATGCATTTGTTTTCTCATTAGTGAATAGCAGCTGTTTGTCTGCAGTTAGATAGGTCTACTGAGTTGTGCAGAAGGGAGGAGGGAAGGAGGGGAGTCTAGCTTGGGCATGCTCAGTAGGAATCTCCTCAGACTTGACCTCCGAATTAAAAGAAAAAAATCTCGCTTCCTTTGTGACATCACAGCTTGGCCCTTGCTCTAGCAGTTACTTCTGACTGCCTGAGCGACAGAGCAGCTGGGAGTGGAATCTCTGATCTTCCTTGAAAGCTTCAGGGTTGGTGGTGGAAGCCTCTAGAATAGGGAGCTGTCAAAACCAAGGATTTGGCCGAGACTGCTCCCTCCTCCCACTCGAGCTTTGGCCCCAGTTAGTCCCAAACCCACACTCCTCAGAGATAGAGTTCTGGGCTCCCAACCAGGGCTCATTTGTTTATCGAACAAAGGTTAATAACTAAGTAGCTGATGATGGAGGAAGAAAGAAAAAAACACCAGAACTAGAGGTCCTGATGGAAGGAGGATTAGCTGTGGAGCGCCACCTGTGTACTGATAAAAGCTGGGAAGGAGCGATGGCGGCTTGTCTCCTGCTCCACTGGACTCCATCCAGTTCCAAATCTAGCTGACTGAGTCTGGGAGGCCCTTGTACAGCCCTCGTGTACAACCCTCAGGCCCTCACAGCCTGGCTCGGCCTCTCCCTTGCCTGGTCCCTCCCTGTACCTCTAGGTTCCCAGGCCCCTGTCCTTGCGTGGCAGAGCAGCGGTGGGATGCCCAGGCAGTCATTTGTCCTGGGCCACTGATGACTGTTGTTCCCTTTAGCAGCCCCATTACGGGGGGGTGGTGGGGAGGTGCAGGGCTCAGGGCCCGCCGCTGTTTGTGGCTTCCCCCACATACCAGACACACATCCATACACATGTTGTTGTCTACACCCGACTTAGTTTCCCATAAATTCTGGCAAAGAGCGAACACCCAGAGCATCTCAGTATGACAAAGGCACCGTATGAAGGTCTGTCTTTGAAAAAATGGTCTAATCCAAGTGCTTCTTTAGGCTAGAGATTGTTGTCCTGCAGTCTTGGGGCTCTTGGGTCCAAATAACGCTATCTCTGACCACCTTAGTAAGCAGACTCACTCTTCTCCGTCCCCTTCTCCAAAATCCCAAGGGAGTTGGAAGGTTGAAACCATTCTAAGTAGTTAAAAAATTACACATAAACACTTTTTTTCACTCTTATTTCTGTTAACTCATCACACCTACTAGCCAGCCTTTTGATGCCCTCCTTAAACTACCTCCAGTGCTAGTCTATGCTGCAGAAGAAAGAGAAGGCTAAAAAAACCGGTTGCTGTTGAGTCAGTTCTGACTCCTGGCTAGCTGTGTGCGTGTCGGTAGAACTGTGCTCCACAGGGTTTTCAGTGGCTGAGTTTTCGGAAGTAGATTGCCAGGCCCATCCTTTTGAGGCACCTCTGGGTGAACTCAAACTTCAACCTTTGGGTTAGCAGCTGAGTGCTTAACTATTTGTACCACCCAGGGACTCCAGACTAAAGAGAAGACCTTTCTTAATTCGGGCACTTCCTCACCTTCACTCAAACACCTTCGCTCAGATCTTGGTATCGTTTCTCTACCTTATGAGCATGGAGCTGTAGTTTCATACACTGGTGCCTGAAGGGGCTGTTACAAACTGGGCCCCTTCTTTTCCATGCAAATAGCGCGTGAGTTTTTAAAAGCAGAGGAGTCCCTGAATGGTGCAGATGTTTAAAGTGCTCAGCTGCTAACTGAAAGGTTGGAGGTTCGAGTCCACCCAGAGGCCTAGCGATCTTCCGAAAAATCAGCCACTGAAAACCCTGTGGATGCAGCTCTACTCTGACACACATGGGGTTGCCAGGAGTCAGAGTCAGCAACTGTTTTTTGTTCTGTTTTGTTTTTATTAAAGGCAGAGCTTTGCCTGGCTCTTAGGGAAAAGTGCTGGAAAGCTGGTCCTTGGCCCCTCACTCCAGAGAGGCCGGCACTGGCAGGAGTCAGCAAGCTCTGGGGAGGGGGCACTTGGGCCCAAAGAATGTTTGGGGGATGAAGCGGCAGTCCTCAGGGACTTTTTTGATGCCTTGAACCAATTATTTCCCTCTTTCTTATTCCCATTTTTTCCCTCCAGCATGCGTGCACGCACACACACTGAAACACACGCGCACACACGAATCTCAAAGAACCAGTGGGTACAGTGGTATAGTGACTGCAAGGAGCATGCTGAGCTTGGAGGTTGGGAACCCATTTCCCTCCAACCCCCTCCCCCACCGCCCCCAACCATACACCTGGACACACATGCTTGGGCTTCTGGGTTTTGCTGTTTTTCTACTTTGCCTGTCTGGCCGAGTACTTTAAAAGCTTTTTGCTTTTCATTCCCAAGCATTTGCCTGACCAGACCCTCTGTAGATTACTTGTTCTCTTCCTCCCCTTGTGGTGGTCCTACTGAGCAGAAAATGAAGGCGAGTCCCTGCGGGGTGCAAAGGGCTCCATTTTCTGCAGGCAGAAAAGGTGAGCGGAAGCATCAGGGCTGTGCCTTGTAGAGCTTCCCTAGCATTGTGCAGGGCCCCTTTTCTGGAAAAGTCAGAGGGGAATGAAATCCTCTTTTAGATACACAAAGGGGCGTCACTATTTCCGGGTATCCTGTAGTGAATCCTTTTATAAAGCAAAAGATGCGGGTAATTATCCAGGTCGTAAATGTGGGTTTTTTTAAGTTGGATTTGAGGTGTTGTTTCTCCCGCTATACAAAGGATGGAACAGCACTCCTTCATTTGTTCATTTGTTCATTCACCAGTTTATCTATTCAGTCACCAAACATTTACTGAGCATCATCTGTTAGGTTCAAGTGCTGTGTGGGGTACGGAGACTGCACAGTAAACCTTTTCTACCTCATCCTCAGGCTTGAAGCACCCAGGGGCCAACCTCTCAGAGCAGCCTTTGAAAGGCCTCACACTTGGGCCAAATTACAGGCTGGCATGTGACTGATTGACCTTTGACCCTTAGAAGAAAAGAGCGATATCCCAGCTAGCCAAAGGAAAACGGACTCGTTTTTTCCTCCTCTGCTGGAAAGAATGTGGGGGTTGAGGGGAGTTGTTGCAGTTTGTTTTGAGGCGTCTCGGGAAGTATCAGGACTGCTTTTCCTTCCATTGATGGAAAGGGTTAGCAATTTATCACTTAAAGCCACGGAATTAGAGGTTTTTGTTTTTCGTGCCAGAGACCTCTGCCATATGACGCCATGTCCAAGACGCTTCTTTTTTGTTTCTCTGGTTAAGAACTATGGCTGTTAACCAAAAGGTCAGCAGTTCGAATCCACCAGTTCTGCTCTGTCCTGTAGGGTCGTTATGAGTCGGAATTGACTCAACAGCAATGGCTTTGAGTTTTTTCACGTCCCTCAGCTGATGGCTTAGTTGAATGGGACCTTAGAAATAGAGACACTTTGATTGCTGGGGTGGCGGGCTCATGGAGGTTGAGAGGCTCTGCCCTTGCAACGAGTCCCTGAGAGTACTTCTGTTTTTAAATCTTTTAATTGAAGTGAAATTCACGTAATATAGTTTACTGTTTTAAAGTGAACAATTTCGTGACATTGAATACATTCTCGGTGCTATGCACCCACCACACTATGTAGTTCCAGAACTTTCTCATCCCCCCCCCAAAGGAAGCCCCATACCCATTACAGACTGACTCCCTGTTCTCCGCTTGCTGTAGTCCCTGGAAGCCACTAATTTCGTTTCTGTCTCTCTGCATTTGATTGTTGTGGTATTTCATATGAGTGGGATCATGTATCATTCGTTCCTTTGTGACTGACTTAATTCACTCGACATTATGTTTTTTGAGGTTCGTTCACATTTTTGTGGGTATCAGTATGTCACTCCTGTTTATGACTAAATAATATTCCATTGTATGGATGTAAGAAGGAGCCCTGGTGGTGCAGTGGTGAAAGCGCTCAGTGCTAACTGAAAGGTCGACAGTTCAAACCCATCAGGTGCTTCACGGGAGAAAGATGGGGCAGTCTGCTTCTGTAAAGACTTACAGTCTTGGAAACCCTATGGGGCAGTTCTACCCTGTCCTATAGGGTTGCTCAGAGTTGGAATTGACTCAGCAGCAGTGGGTTGGGTTTTAGGTATGGACATACCACATTTTGTGTATCTGTTCATCCGTTAATGGACATTTGGGTTATTTCCACTTTTTGGCTACCTCAGATACGCTGCTGTGAACATCATGTACACGCACTTGTTGAAGTACCTGTTTTAATTTCTCTTGGGTATATGCCTAGGAGTGGAATTGCTGGATCATACGGTAACTCTATGTTTAACTATTTGAGGAACTGCCAGACTGTCTTCTGCAGCAGTTAACACCGTTTTACATTCCCACCAGCAGTGCATGAGGGTTCTGGTTTCTACACATCCTCACCAACACTTGTCTTGTTATTGCCCATCTTTTTTTATTGTAGCGAGCCTACTTTGTATGCAGTGTAACTCATTGTGGTTTTTGCTTTTTTTACTGAATTTTTTTTCTTTATTATGGTAACATAAAATTTGCCATTGTAACCATTTTTTTTAGTGTACAATTCAGTGGCGTTACTTACCTTCACAATGTTGTTTCCAGAACTTTTTTTATCACCCCTAAACAGAAACTCTGTACCCATTGAACAATAACTCCCCATTGTCTTCTCCCCGCCAGCCCTTGGTCACCTCTAATCTGCTTTCTGTCTCTATGAATTTCCTGTTCTAGGTATTTCATGTTAGTGAGATCATACAGTAATTATCCTTCTGTTGGGACTTCCGGCCAACATGGCGCCATAGTAATTATCCTTTTGTGATTGACTTATTGCACTCAGCATGATGTTTTCAAGGTTCATCCATGTCGTAGCATGTATCAGGACTTCATTTCTCTATATGGCATGGCTGAATAGTATTCCGTTGTATGTATGGAACACGTTTTGTTTCTCCATTCATCTGTTGATGGACACCTGGGTTGTTTCTATCTAGTGGCTATTGTGACTAGTACTGCCGTGAACATTGGTGTACAAGTATCTGTTTTAATCCCTCCTTTCACTTCTTGTGGGTATATGCCTAGGAGTGGAATTGCTGGGCCGAGGGTACTTTTTGAAGGAAAGGATAAGAGTAAAGGACTTGAAGTTTTTTTGGCGAGTGGGCAAGGGAGAATCAAGGCAAAGGAAAGCCAGTCTTCATCCTGACTGTATGCAAACATCTGTGAGGAAATGGGAATTGAAGCTGCAACATCAAGCAAATCTTGAAGCTCATTCATGGGCCTGCTTCGACTTTAGCATCTTTGCTCATGCCAGTTAGCTTTTAGCTGTGTCAAAAAGGCAAATTCACCTGCAGGCGACAAAGAGTTGCAATCAGTGAAGAGAATCGGAGGAATGTGCTGAGGGGCTCTGAAGGCATTTCCTCGAGAGGAGCCCCAGGAATGTGGTGAACTAGGGCTGCTCTGATGATGAAATCTTCACATGACCCCTTGGGGATGACAGTCATTTGAAAGCATATGTTCGGGCAAACTGGTGAAGCAAGTACATTACTTTATAGTCCCATTTGTAGACCCTTCTTCCTTTCCTCGCTCCCTTCCCTCTCTCCCTCCTTTCCTTCCCTCCCTCCCTCCCTCCCTTTTTTCCTTCCTTCTTCCCCCCTTTCTTCCCTTCCTCTCTTTCTTCCTTCTCTCCTTCCCTTCCTCCGTCCCTCCTCTCTTCCTCTGCTTTCTTTTCATTCCTTTTCTTCCTTCCCCATGTATTTATTAAGCTCTTACTGTGTGCCAGTTGCTCAGATTAGGTACTGGGGAGAGAACAATGAGCAATACAGAGACGGGACCTGATTTTTTGGAACTGACAACCTCATTCCTTTATCTCCCATGACACCTAGCACAGGGCTCATCCCAGAGAGTAGACATGTACCTACTCTCAAGTGGCACAGGTTACAGAACAGCCTGTAAGCTGGCAGCCGTGACCTCAGAGGAGGAGCTTTTTTTTTTTTTTCCTCATAGAATTCACAAAAGACCTAATGTACACGACTAAAGTTTTTTTCCACTCTGGGTGCTCAGCTGTTACTTTGAAAGCTTCTCTCTGGCTGCCTTTTCCTAATGGGAGAAACCCCGTATCTCCTAGAAGGTTGCTACAAAATGAGTTATTTCAGTAGCTCCCCACAGCTGATAGGTATTCTTGTTGATAGGATGTGTGCCCCAAAGGGAAGCTGTATTGGGGGTGCTGTGGTGCTTTCAATTTCACTGAGAATGATGTTTTCAGGGCTCATTCATGCTGTAGCGTGTATCAGGACTTCATTTCATTTCTTTTTATGGTGCGGCTGAATAATAGTCCGTTATGTGGGTTAAAACAGAGACTTGTACACCGATGTTCACAGCAGTACTATTCATAATAGCCACAAGGTAGAAATAACCCAAGTGTCCATCAACAGATGAATGGATACTAGCTCTGCTCCTTCAATAGTGGCTGCCAGCTTCCTCCTGGGGTTTGGTGTTCAGTGGGTACTCTGACCTCACCTGTGCCCTTCGGACTCTGGGGTCACTTGAGAGCTGGTGACAGCTATGTCAGCTTGTCAGTTGTACTAGGTGGCATTTGGCAACTCCTGGGCCATGTGCCCACAGATGACCCAGTTGAATTTGTCGTGAAAACCAGCGGACCTGCTTTTTGTCCACTAGGCCAAGAAGTGAAAGAGCTCCACTAGATGGCGCTTAGCCAGGAAACAAGGCTAACGATGTCTGTTCTCAGATCAAGTAAATGAGTATTTTTTTGTTCTTTTTCAATGTGGGTAAAGTACACGCAACGTAAAATTTCCCGTTGTAACCCTTTTAAAATGTACAGTTGAGTGGCATGCAGTATATTCACAGTGTTGTGCAACCGTCACCACTGTCTAGTGCCAGAAAGGAAACCATGTACCCATTAAGCAGTCACTTTCCATTTCCCTCTCCACCAATCTGCTCTCTGTATGGATTTACCTGCTCTGGATATTTCATATACGTAGCCTCATACTGTACATGGCCTTTTGTATCTGGCTTCTTTGACTTCCTATGTTTTCAAGGTTCCGCCACATGGTAGCATGTTTTAGTACTTCATTCCTTTTTATGGCTGAGTAATATTCCATGGTATGTATAATACCACATGTTGTTTATGCAGTCATCTGTTAACGTTCCCTTGGGTTGTTCCCACCTTTCAGCTATTGTGAATAGTGCCGCAGTGAACACTGGTGTTCAGGTTTTTGTTTGAACATCTGCTTTTGGGTATATACCTAGGAGTGGAAGTGAAAGGTTTTTATGAGGATAAAGCTGGCCATTTCTCCCATGTTTTCCAAAAGTGCAACAGAAGGAAATATGCTTGCTTACTTTACATTGGAGAGACCAGGGGCGGGTGGGTGGGTATATGAATACGTCGTGAATTCGACTTCTAGGGTAGGTCTAGGATTCTACTGGCAGAGCCACCCCCTACACAGTTTAAGGCAGGGGTCACAAACCTAAATGTCTTCAGGCCGATCATGTAAAAGATAAGCCCTTGGGTGGGGACTGGTGAATTGGAGAGAGTGCATGTCACCTCTCCCTCCAGCCAACTGTTGACATGCAGGAATGTGGACACAGTGTTGCCAGATCTTCCGATTTTTTTTTTCTAGAAAACCTGGAAATCTGGATTTTTATGTGAAACCTCCCAATTTTAAAGTATGGGAAGTTAATTAAATTTTTTGGTTTTAAAACACTGGGCTAGATTTGGCTCTCGGCTGCTGGTTTGCAACTGCTGGTTGAGAGCGGGAAGTATCTCTGGTCACTCTGGGCCCCTCTTGTGGTCCTTCCTTCCCGTCTCCCATCCCCCTAGCCCCATATGCATCTATGTTGTCCCTAGACTCCTTCTCTAGCCCATTTTCCTTGTCTCATGCCTTCTCTCCATCAGATCACCTCTCAGATCTCCAGGGCCGGGCAGAGGGTGATCCTGGAGTCTCCTGGGACTTTTACAGCAGTTCTGTGTTGGGTAAGCTTTAAACGGTTTTCTTCCTACCTTGACTGTATGGCTCAGAGATGTGGGATTTGGTTTGGGTTTCACTGAATCTTCTCACAGGAGTAACCCTGTAGAGGTATCCCTTCTCTACCCGTTCATAGCTTACTCTTTTAGCCAAAGCCCTAGCCCATCCTTTCCCCAGAGGCAGAATTCACTTGCCTAAACCAGTACATGCAACACTGATGGGACAAAGCTGTCCTTCATTAGCCCTCTACCACTCCCCACCCTGAGTGTTCTTTTGACTTCTCTTTCTTTTAAGGTCCCTTTCTTCTTCCTTAGGGAACCCTGGTGGCATGGTGGTTAAGAGCTACAGCTGCTAACCAAAAGGTTGGCAGTTCGAATCCACCGTGCGCTCCTTGGAAACTCTGTGGGGCAGTTCTACTCTGTCCTGTAGGGTCGCTATGAGTTGGAATCAACTCGACAGCAATGGGTTTGGGGTTTTTTTTGCGGGGTACGGGGCAGGGTTTCTCCCTTGCTTTGTGTTAACTCTGCCAGAGGGTTAAGACACCTCTTCTGGTATTGCTCACATGCGAGAAGGACCCAACCCCTCATCTGGCAGCTACCATTCCCTCCCTGTCCTGACTGTACAATGCACACAGAGTTTTTGAGGCAGCTGCTGTCTCCTGGGCCTTTAGCCTCTGGCCCAAGTTTTCCTTTCTTGGAAGAGCAGCATGACTTTATCCGTGGTGGTCACCCTGGCATTTGCCCGTTGGGCCAGAGGTTGAAGATTGAGGGAAGCACCTGCCCCCCAAACTTGGGGGAAGCTGGAGAAGGAGAAAGTTGGGATGGAATGAAACAGGCCACACCCAAACATATGGCTGGGGGAAGGGAGCCATCTGAGACTCTTCTGGGCTTCTAGAGAATCCCAGCAGGCAGTGGGGCAATTTGGAAAGGTTTCAGCAGGTGGAGGGCAGGAGTTTTTACCTGGCCCTTGACCACTGATAGTATCTTCAGGCTTCCATCCTCAACAGCTGAGCAGCTCATCCTTCACACCCTCTTGCTTTTTCCAATTGGAGGAGGGAGGAGTGTAATGAACCTCTGGCCACAGAATAACTTTCTTCCAAGACTAGAACTTCCATGTGCCCTCTCAAGAATTGAGCCATGGAATCAGTGAAAGTTGACCCTGATGAAGGGTCTGTGGGCTTGTTTGTTTTCTCCCAATCACCCACCTGCACACCCCTTTATCTCTTGTATCATTTCTTCAGTTTTTCTGTGTAGCTGACTCCTAATTCCCAATGTGCCCTCCTTACAGAGGGAAAAGGTGGGTTTGCCTGTGACCTCCTGCATAACCCTCCTGGAAGCTCGGATCAAGAAGGAGATGATGTGGAAGAGGATGATTTCATGTTTGAACTCTCAGACAAGCCTCTTCTCCCTTGTTACAACCTCCAAGTGTCAGTGTCCCGCGGGTAAGTGGCTGAGAAATCTACAGGGACCAAGCATCAGGATCCTGGCAACCCCTGGCCCGCCTCCCTGGGAAGGGTGGAGCTCTCCGGGAGGAAGCTGAAGACCTGGAGCACGAGTGCAGAACATAGGAAAGATGATACGTGACAAAAGCTAGCCTGGCGTCCCGCCCCGATTACTTAATATTCACAATAGGGTCTGTGAGCTCTAGGTAGATTGACCGTATGTATTTCCTGAACCCAAAATTGAGGTTCCCTCTCTGGGTTTACTTTGTGCTGTTCCTGAGCGTAAGAGATGATCTGGGAGATTTTGGCTGATGAGCTATTAGAATCTTCAGAACATTTTTGTGGTTTCTGGGGGCAGCCAGACAGAATATTTGAAATTGAAATTCTAGGAAAAGCCAGGACATACGGTTGCCCATAGCTGTGGGGCCACTCGGGTTTTTAAGTAGTCCACAGCCTGGTGTCTTGTAGCCTCAATGTTGGCAAAATGGTGGCGTCAGTGCTGTCATCTCTGATTACTGTGTCTATTATATCAGGGGTCACTCATTTTTGGGGACTCTGTACTTGACACTTAACATTAGACCAAACTCAATTTCATTTCTATTTGATGATTCAGAAGGGATTTCGCAGCCTGCAGGGCTGGTGGTTCTTGATGGTTTTCATCACACTATCAGTGTGGGGACATGCTGTGGAGAAGAGAATGCCAGCAAAGACTGTCCTTTTGTTCTTAGCCTCATTTTTAAGTATTGTCTTCTCACCTGCATCTTTGCCCACTTCAAATATATTTGCATACTGTTATAAGAACAATTTTTCTTTGATATCTAGTGGAAAAATATCTGGTTTTTTTTTTTAAGTGAAATGTCATGAAGGGCACGTGATAGGGGGTGGAAGATGGGTTAGGAACCCTTCAGGTGAGACCTCCGTTTACAGCCCTAACCACTAGACCGTGGTTTCTTTGCACCCCTTCCCCCATGGCCTGATAAGAATAAAAATAGCCTATATGATAACACTGACAGGAGTCAAGTTTCAGGGGCTTTTGGTCCTTATTCTTCTGGGCATAAGCTGATCTCTGCGGGCGGGGGAGGGCCACTGGGATATAGTGTTGCACGGGTAATTAATTCCTCCGAAGCATTCAGCACTGCCGTCTCCGAAACGATCTTGGGCCCTGGGCAGTGAAAGGACCAGGGCAGTCTGCTTTAGGTGCAGGCAGCGCACGAGGCGATCAAAGGCTGCATGCCACCCAGCGAGCCAGTCGGCGAGGCACGTTTTCAGGAGAGAGGACTGGCAAAGCTGGTCTGTGGGTTTTCCTGACGTGACAGTTTATGCTGAAGCTGCCCTTCCCCACAGCTGCGGTGTGATGTGAAAATTTATGTTCTTCAGGTGGGGGGGCGTGGTGTAGAATGATGCCTCTGAGGCCCTGTGGGGTTCAGAAGTGCCTTCTGAATCATCGAAGAAGACTGAGTTCTGATCACCTGTGTTTATGTTCAGGGTTTTTTTTTTTTTTTTTTTTTAGTCTTTCAAAGCGATAGTCCAAGTAGATGGTATTGATGATCCTTTGCTCTTAACCCAGAACACTCCATTCCCTGATTGTCTGAGATGACAGAGGTTGTTGTCATTTGGGAGAAATGTTGCATTTTAAGGATAAGGATACAGGGTCTGAGTAGAAGTTTTAGGTGCTGTACAGAAGGATCAATGCCGTAAACATGTCTTAAGCAGCTGCACCAGGTCAAACCCCGACGACCAGAATACGGCTCTGGCCTTTTAAAGAATCCACAGTCTAGTGGAGGAGACAGGCAAGTACATAATTAACTATAATAAAAAACAAAATGTTCTAAGTAGACTTATTAGGAAAGTGATCCATGCTTGTTGTAAAAAAGAATTCAGAAGAGCGTCGAGTGAAAAATAAAAGCCCCACGTCACCCCGAGCCCCCATTCCTGGGCTGTGCAGAGAGAACTGCAGTTCAAGTTGCTTCAGCATCCTTGCAGAAATGGGCTCTGTTATACTTACACTAGGGTGTCAGCCAAGTGCCATGAGATCACAGAAGATGGGATGAGCAGTCAGTTACATTGGGGGAAAGCTTCACGGGTGAAGTGGCATCCGAGCTGGGCCAGAAAGGAGAGAAGAATGGAGAACATGGTACAAGCAAAGGCACCGGGCATACAAGTGCATTGTATATTCCGACAGCGGTGGGTAGTCTTGGATCAAATGGCTGGCACTTGGCGGGGTGAGGGGTACAGTGTGTATTGTGTGTTATAGGGTGGAGATTGAGCTGACGAGGTGGAATGCAGCCACGTTTGGAAGATCTTGTATAATATCAGGCTGAAGAATTTGGAGTTTTCCTGGAGGCACTGGGGAGCCATTGTAATCTGTTGAGGAGAAAGTGAGAGGGTCAGATTTTCTTCTTAGGAAACTAATGTAACATAGAGGATCAGATGAGGGTACGTGGGGGGTGCAGAAGAGTGACTTCTGGTGGAGGGAAGCCAATTAGTAGGCTGATACAATATAGTTCAGGCTGGAACTGGTGGCAGCTGGAACTGGGGCAGCGGAATGCAAGGCGGGAAACCCTGTAAACGCGGGGACCACTAGCATCGGGATGCAATGTTTCTCGATCACCCCCTTCCTGGTTTACCAGCGCCAGTGTCTGGCCCCTGACCGGCCTCCTGGGCACCCCTCCCAGCTGTCCCCAGGCTGCCGCCCAGTTGGGTACACTCAGCAGTCAGTCTGTAATGTGAGCTCCGACCCTGCAGAAACGATGGTGCTGCCTCTGCTGCCGCAGCCGGAGAAAAAAGTTGTCTAATGCATTCCAGAGCCAAAGAGAAATGCCTTTTGGATTACCCGCAGTTTAGGCCTTTCTCCACGGCTCCCCCTCTGCTGGGGAACATCGTGGAGAACAAGAAGGCAAGAGAAGCAGGAGTGAGAACAGGAAAGGGAAACGAGCCGGGGTTGGCAGGGGTGGGGGTGCCAGTAGATGGTCCATCCCAGGTCACGGGGTGCAGATATGACGTCCTGGGGAAGCCTATGGAAAAGAGTTTTCAGTTCTGGAAGGCTCACACCAACTCTGCGTTTCCGTCCCTCTCCCTCTCTTTGAGACAGGCCAGTCACGGATTGAGTGCTCGCCATTTTGGCGAAAGCCGGGCCAGGCAGTGGAGGGGACCAGAAAATACTCACCTCACCTATACCCAGTGAGCCTGTGGTTCAGTGGAGGGAGGCCAGACTAGCACTGTGGCCCAGTGGGAGAGTGACCAGCCAGGTTCAAATCCAGTGGCCCTGCCAGCCTTCCCCTCAGCCCCCTTCCCTAACTCTCATTCTTGCCTTTTCCAGGCCCTGCAACTGGTTCCTCTTTACAGACGTCCTGAAGAGGCTGAAGCTTTCCTCGAGGATCTTTCAGGCCCGATTCCCGCACTTTGAAATTGCCACCTTGCCCAAGGCAGAGTTCTACCGGCAGGTGGCCTCCAGTCAGCTGCTGACCCCTGCTGAGAGGCCTGGAGGCCTGGCTGACAGATCTACCCCAGGCTCTTCTGAGACTGTGGAGCTGGTGCGGTATGAGCCAGAGCTGCTCAGGCTCCTAGGGTCTGAGGTGGAATTCCAGTCTTGGAGCAGTTGACGGGGGAAACGGCCCCTCCCTTTTCTTCTTTCTCCTCCTGAGTCCGCCCTTCCCCCATCTCCCATGTCTCCCCCCACCGAGCACCAGACTGCAGAATGAGGCAATAATATGGACCAACAAGAAGCCGCCTTATCAAATGCCAGCATTAGTGACTGGATTTTTTGGGGGGGTTACAATTAGTTCTCATCTCCCTGTCATCGTCATTGGTGTCGTGGTGGTTGGTGATGGGGGTGGAGAGTTCAACCCCACATCTGAGGACAACAGGTCCCAGGGGTGGTGGGAGGTGGCGCTAGGGTCCTTTGGACTGGCCTCCCGGGGTATGACCAAGACCAAACCTGGGCCCTGGATGGCCATGGCCTGTCCTGAGGAGAAATGAGAAAAGCTCAAATCTCTGAGCGCCCGCTCTGTTCCCCTGTGTTCTTCTGTCTTTCATAGTATTTATTTTATTAGTATTTAATTTGTATTGTTTCATTGGTTTCTGATAAGTCTGTATCACTGTGATGGTTTGAGACAACTTGTATTGAGGGACTTTCTTCACCACCTTCTGTTTCTTGATAAGCTCTGGAGCCCCTCCCTGCCTCTTACAAAGTGACTCTTGGGGTTTTTCCCCACC
Source organism: Loxodonta africana (assembly GCF_030014295.1). NCBI lineage: Eukaryota > Metazoa > Chordata > Mammalia > Proboscidea > Elephantidae > Loxodonta > Loxodonta africana. The sequence goes on from NC_087369.1 coordinate 152,136,062, forward strand.
GGGGAAGGCGGGGGGGTGGCTGGGGAGACATCAAGTGTGACTAATGAAGCTAGCTGGTGCTGGCCCGGGGCTGGGGGTTGGGGTCAATCCCAAGGCTTTGGTGCTCCCCTCCACACACAGTTTTTTCTCGTTTTCCCCTCCTCCCCTTCGTGGCAGCCCTGCTATCTTGAGATATGTGTTTACCAGGGCGGGGAGGATTGTCGGGGGAGAGGTTAATGAGTGACTCTAATAAAGGAAGAGTAGAGAATGGGTCTGCTGGGTAAGGTGCCCCCCCCTTCGCTGCCCCCTCAGAGTGCACAATCTGGATTTGTTCCCGCATCTTTCCCCTGCAGCCCCACCCACCCCACCTGGTTCTGGCTGAGCCCTCTCTAGATACTGAGCTTCTCAGCTCCCGGCTCTCATCCCTTCCCAGACTAGCAGTGCCTCTCTCCTTCCTCTGCCCCCAGTCTCCTTTGGAATCTGCAGAGGGCTTTGGGACCGACGGCCAGATGTGAAATCCAGGCCTGAGCTGTTTCTTAGGCAAGAGATTCGTCTCCAGCTCCGGCTCCACTCCTGCCTGCAGGCTTGGGGCTGAGTGTGGCCGTCAGGCCTCCCTCCTGGCCTCAAGGGCCCGCAGTGCTGGGTTTGTTCAGGGAGAGAGAGAGAGAGAGAGAGGAGGAGGGAGGGAGGAGCTTGGCTGCTTCCCCATGCCTGCCCCCTCAGTGGTGTTGTCTTTCCCACTCTTGTTCTTATTTTTCTACCAATTGCTATTTTTCCGAACAATCCTTGTAGAGAGTATGTGCCATCCAAAGTCAAGAGGGCCTCCCCGTGGCTGGCTCTGGTTGGAGATGGTACAGTTTTATTGTACAGGTGCTAAAACAACAACAACAAAAGAAGAAAATGGGGGGGGGAAAGACAAAAAAAAAAAAAAGCCAGTTTGAGGATGGGACAATCTATTCTCTGGAGGCTCCTGACCCACGCGGGAGCATTGGTGGTTATTTTCTTTGTATTGTGTTTGTTCTTTGTTCCCGGGGGGGATGCTCTAGGCCCCCTTCTGTAGGACTGCTCCCACCCCACCGTACTGCCCAGTTGGTTTTGAACAGTTGTTCTCCCTTTTTAAAAAAACAAAAACAAAACAAAAATATATATATATATATATAAAGTTGAGGGGTTTTGCATTTGGACTTTTTGGTTTTGTTTGGGCCGTGGTAATTGTGTGGTTTATTTTATATTTGCCTTTATTTTTATGCATTTGGGTGTGTATTCTGGCTGCTGTCGATGTTTCGTTTTAAGCAACAGGCTGTGGAGTCAAAAACACTTGCATACCGAAAACCTGGCTCAGGGCTTCTGTCTCCCGTCTCTCTTTTCACTACCTGCCCTTTGTGGCTTTTCACTGGTTAAAGAAGATTGGCATCCCGATTAAGTCCACAGGGGAACCCCTGGTCCTGCTCGGCAGTTCGGGACCCTGAGGAGTGCAACAAATGAAGAATAAGGTGGAATGGCTAGTAGAGTTCTGGGTCACTGGGTCAAGCTCTGGAAGGGAAGGAAAAGAAAAGGCAGGGCACGTCCTGAGTCCTCTTGGTGGGTAGGGGGGAGGGTGTGCATGTGTGTCAGCGTTCCTTGTTGGCCAGAGGAGTGGCAGGATTCTTGCCATCTGGTGAGACTTGTGGTGGCTCCATCGAGCAGCAAGAGGGGACAGTAAGCAAGAAAATCACCTGCTGGTTGGTTCTCTTGCCTGCCCTGGACCACCCAAACGAGTGCCTGGCTGCGTGGTCTCCCTGCCTGGACTACTGTGCCAATGTCCGGCGGGTCTGAGCGAAGCTGCGCCCCTGCCCTGCCGCCCCCCTCACCGTGTCAGCCTCCTGTGGTGCTGCTTTCCTAAGATGTCCAACAAAGATCTTACGAGTTTCTGAAAAATGGTGCTAGAAGCTATGGTTCCTTCTGACTGCTGGCTCCAGAAGGCACCTGTTTCTGTTCCAGGGGAAGGGAATGTTTGACAGGACTAGGATGAGGCCCTTTTAAGCTGTGTTCTTGGGGCCTCTCACCACAGGAAGAGAGCGTGTAGGTAAGGGGGTCTTTGTGCCTGGCTGACTAGCATCCAGCCATCCCTGGTAGTGAGCTGTTCTCTCTGCTCAAGCCCCAGGAGCTGGCCTCAACCCAGGTCTGGCTCTTTCTGCCCAGACATGTAGCTATAGGGCATCACCCCTCTGAGCCATAGCATTAGTCTTTCTTGTTGGTCTTTCCCTTTGCATTTCTGATCCCAAGACCGTCTGGAATAGCTGCGTTTCTCTGGTTCCCCGACAACCCCGTAATGGTTCAGATTCAGGTCCATCCTCCGGTTGGAACTTTAAGTGAAGTGAAGAACAGACATGGCAATAGGCTATGAGAGCCGGCTATGAAAGCCATGGGGTTCAAGGATTCAGTTAGGCACAGGATGTAGTAGCTGCTCAAAGGGATGGACCTCAGCCTAGACTGGGCAAGGGGCCTGGGGTGGTCAGAGAAGACTTCCCGGGAAAAGTGAAGACTGGCTGATACTTAATAAGTGGAAAAGTAGGAATTAGGGGAGGTAGGGAAGAATGTTTGAACCAAAGGGACAGTCTGAGCAAATGCATGGAGCCAGAGAAGAGGAGGAGTAGGTATAGGCAGCTACAACCCACTTGAATGTTGGTGTGGCTGAATGGTGGGGGGGGGGTGTGGCGGGGAGGCAGGAGCCCTGCAGTCCAGGCTGAAGAGCACAGCTGGGACCTTTGTCTTAGACATTGGGAACCATGGGAAGATTTTCAACTGGGTAGTGACAGAGGTCAGGGGTTTTTTGTTTGCTTTTGTTTTAATAAATCGGTAAACATGTGTTGGGGGTGGGACAGGCAGAGAGAGTGGAAAGGGAGGGGCCGCCATTCAATCCCTTGAGAGAAGAGAGGATAGAGGGAAGGTGGGAAGGATATTATAAGGATTTCCGTTTAGGGTGGGAGGGGGATGCTGTGGGCAAAGTCAGAACACCATCAAAGGCAGACAAGGATGGTCCTTTGGGGAGCTGTGGACATCTGAACCAGCCGTATCTGTGTGTGTGTGTGGCCCCTTTGTCAGTTTTCAGCAGCTTCTGGTTTTCCTGCTTGTGGGCTCCTACCCACAGCTTTTCCAGTGTCCTCCCACTGCCCCTCCCCCAACCAGGTTGCAGAGAGCAAGGCAGGAGGTATGGGCTTTGATGTTAAATCTGCCTCGCTGGTCTGAATTGGGGTGAGGATGGTGGCCTTTTATTAAATGGTCTCCTAAGTCGTTCAGTGTGACCTAGAGTCAGCTCCACCACTTACTCCCTAGGCGCACTGTGAGTGAGAACCGAACCTTTTCTGGAGCCCTCATTGCTCCGTCTGCTAGATGGGGCTCAATTTACCAACAAAAGAGAATCATATGAGAATTATACTGAGGGCAAAACATGGCGCCTTGTGCGCTCTTCATGGCTGTGACAGTTGAAGTTAGTTTCGTCCTACCTACCCAGGGGGAGCCCTGGTGGTGCAGTGGTTAAGCACTTGGCTGCTACCTTTTGCTAACTTAAAGCTTGGCAGTTGGAACCCACCAGCTGGTCCCCAGCCGCTCTGTGGGAGAACGATGTGGCAGACTGCTTCTGTAGAGATTACAGCCTTGGAAATCCTATAGGGCAGTTCTGCTCTGTCCGGTAGGGTCACTATGAGTCAGAATTGATTAGATAGCAACGGGTTTCGGGTCTACCTACCTAGGGCAGTAAGCCTATAGAAGGCAGTTGGTTAATGACAGTCTTACCAGAATGTTCCTCCTTGGGATGGGGGGTAGGCAGGGAGGCCCTTATTCCCTGAGAAAGGACCATCCCCTATCTCCGTATCCCTATTTGGAACCAGCCATTGAAAACCCGACGGAGCACAGGTACACTGTGACACACATGGGGTCGCCGGGAGTCACAGTCCACTGAGGGCAAGTGGTTTTAGGTGGGTTTGGAGGGGCGTGAATTGGGCAGTAAACTCCTATCCCCTTCCTTCCATACTACAGCCTATTTATTGTGTGTCCCACCACCGCCCAGGCAAGCAAGCGTGTGTGGTGGGGCGGGGGGCGGTTCTGCCGCAAAGGGGGTCTTTAGCTGTGAGGGGGCGGCACGAGGTCCTCGGCCCTGTGGGGGTTCCATGTGTCCCCGGAGGCTGGTGTCCGCTGGCTCCACTCTGGCTCTCCGGAGCTTGGGCTCACGCAGCGGTCGATCGGGGCCCTCCGCTGCAAACATGTCGCGGGCACCTGGCTTCCGCTCCGATTTCAAGGTGGAAAGCGGCCCACCTGAGGGCGCCCCTGCAGGCAGAGCGTGTGAGGACGCGGACGGCGGCTGGGGCGCAGCCCACTGCCCCCGACCGCCGCCGCGCGCTCACCTGCCGAGCACGGCGAGGCGGGGCCAGCGCCACTGGCCAATGGGGAGAGGACATTCAATCGACGGCTACATTCCCGGGGCCTGGGCGGGGGGGAGGCCGAGGAAGGGGGAGGGGTTTGAAGCTCCGGAGCAATGGGAGGCGTTGATGGAGGCCCGAGCAGCCGGATGACAGTTGGGGGCGCTGGGGCATGACAGAGGAATGAAAAGATGTGCCGGCCACCGCTGCCAGGAGTAGCAGGCCCCGTCCCGGTCCCCCCTCCTTTCCTGGGCTCCGCTGGACCACCCGCCTGCTGCAGCCGGCTCGACAGCGCCACCTGCTGGACGTCGGCGTCTACGCCCGGCGAACCAGGGCCGAGGCTCTCGGAGGCTCGGTCCGGCGTGGTCCCCAGCCCTGGGAGCGGCCCGGGGAGGAATGAGCTCACTCGCTCCGAGTGCCGCGGCTTTGGCCTCTTAGAATACGTGATGGGGTCAGAAAGGTCTATGGTCGTCAGTATAACTTCTTATTCCGCCCGTTCCACTGGGGCGTAAGAGTTCCACCGCTCAGTCCTGCCCAAGGAAGAGGAAAATCGTGGTGAGGCAGTCCCTGGAAGGAGGCAGCAGCCGAGGAAGGGAGATCAGGAGTTGGCCCGCTGTGCCTGGTGACAGCAAGGCACAGCTGGAACCAGCCCTGGGTTTGTTGTGGATTCTGTGGCTCTAGACATGGGCAAAGGAAGCAGCTGCCTCGCAGTGTTACAAAACGTAACCAAACGCTTTGCTGTCCAGTCGGTTCCGGACTGACACCGACCCATAGGCTAGAGTACAACTGCCCCCAGGGTTTCCAAGGCTGTAAATTTTTAGGGAAGCAGACTGCCGCATCTTTCTCCTTCAGAGCAGCTGGTGGGTTCCCACCACCAGCCTTTCGGTTAGCAGCCAAGCACTTCAACCAGTGCATTACCAGGGCTCCTGGCAGTGTTATATGAGCGGTCAAAGAACTGGGGTGGGTTGTCCATCTCCCACTCCTCTTACCTGCCATAGTAGAGGGCTGAAGGCCCCCTAATTAGAGACAGGACTCATTCGTTCTTTCACTGAACATTTATTGAGCACCTACTGTGTGCCAGGCATTGTGCTAGGCGCTGGAGATACAGCAGTGACCAACACACAGTCCCTGTCCTTGAGGAGCTCACAGTCTATCGGAGGAGAAACATACATAAATAAGGAAGGTGCTGCAATGTGCTAAGTGCTACAATAAGAAAAAAAATAAGAGGTACGTACAAAGTGTTGAAAAAGGAATACGTCAGGTACTGGGGGCGGGGATGGGGTCTCTCCTCCATGACACTGTGGCAAAGGCAGGGATGTGGTTGCCACATGACCCCCGTTCAAGTGAACCTGTCTCCTGAGGTTCTCCTCTAGCCCTCTCCCATAACTATATCAAACCTGTTGCCATTGAGTCGATTCCCACTCATAGCAACCCTCTAGAACAGAGTAGAACTGCCCCATAGAGTTTCCAAGGAGTGCCTGGTGGATTCGAACTGCCGACCCTTTGGTTAGAAGCTGTAGCACTTAACCACTATGCCACCAGGGTTTCCTTAACTATATCAGCACAGGTTAATTTATCAGATGGGCAGGTTTAACACCTTAAGTAAGAAAGAAACTGGACAGGGAAGTCTCTTTAGGGGCAGAAGATGTTTAAAGTAGTAACAAATCTTGGGTGGTAAGGCTGAGGGGTGGGGGTATCATGAGGGCACTGAGCCAGGGAGGGCAGCCCCTGGGCAGTGGAGCACCTGGGATGAGTGCCTGTGCAGACAGGAGGTCAGAGGTCACCCACCTCAAAGTTCGGCTCCCTTTCTCCCACCAGCTCAACCAGTCACTGTTGGTTGATGTTCACTGTACACTCGTGGTGTGCCTTGTTCTGCAGGTGATACAGGCCCCCGCCCCTCAGGAGGTAACACATTAATTGGGGAGACTAGGTACAGGTTGTTCAAGATTTCAGTAACAGTAACAGTGATTACGATAGAGGAGATGTCACAGGCTGGTCACGATCAGTTGCCAAAAGAGTGGCAATTGCTATGAGTTCAAAATCAAGAACTCACTTAAGGCTAGGCTGGTGTGGGGAGGATGCTTCCATGAGTTGAGTCTTGAAGGACAGGTACGATTTAGTTGGTATTGGAGGTGTTTGACTGCTAACCAAAAGGTTGGTGATTGGAGTCCACCCAGAGGTGCCTCAGAAAGGCCTGGTGAGCTACTAAAAAATCACAGCCAAGAAAGCCTTACGGAGCACAGTTCTACTCTGAACACGTGGGGTCACCGTGAGTTGGAGTTGACAGAAACTGGTAAGAAGAGACGTGGAAAGACCACTGTTGCCAAACAGAACCAAATAAAGCAAAAGCACAGAGGGGGGAAAGCCCCACGCATGTCCAGAGGCCAGTGAGCCCATCAGTTCAACTGGGGCCGCGCATTCACGTGGACGACCAGTGGGGGAGAGGACTGGAAAAGTCAGTTACGACCCGATGGGCAAGGGCCTCGAATGGCAGGCTGAGGACTCGGGACCTTGTCAGAAAGCAGGGCAAGCTTGAAATACTTCCCGAACTACTGCCCTGAGCCCTCCCAAGTGCCCTCCCCAGCTCTTCCGGGACCCCTGGACTGCCTCACGATCCAGCAACTAAAGAATTCATGCCCAGCCACCTAGGATGGCTTGGAGGTGAAGTATTTTGAGTATCACTCCTACCTGTAGGCAGTGAGGAGCCACTGGAGGCTCTTCAGCAGAAGGACAGAATTGGTTCCCTGGCAGATCAGAGGGGGTGCCACTGATCATACTGGGGGCCATTAGTGTGTTCAGGGGAGGGAAGCTAGGGGAGTTGAGTTAAGCTCTGGGAATGTGGAAGAAAGGCCAGACGTTAGAGACATTGCAAATTGGGCTGGATCTCCGGAAATGGGAGAATGGGACAAGGCAGCCATCGGACAGGTCTGCTATTTCAAGGTTAGAAGGTCAGAGAAATGGCGACATCATGAACAGAAAGAAAGAAGGCGTGGAGGTTTTTAGTTTGGGGAAGGTTTTTTGTGTACATGGGAAGAATATGGAAATCCATTTTTAATAGAGGGCTGTCTTTGAGGGGCTGACAGGCATCTAGGTGGAAATGGCTGGCAGGCCACCAGATGTGAGCCAGGAGCTGAGGAGGAAAGGAGGGGCTGGCATTCTAGAGCCGAACTGGAGCCATGAGAATGGACGAGACCCTTGGGGTGCACCCACATTTAAAGCCACAGATGAAGAGCCAGCACAGGCACAGAGGACGGGCAGCAGGAGAGTGCAGGAGAACCAGGATAGTGCAGAGGAGGGAATAGGAAGTAGTGTCACATGCTGTGAGGGCTAGAAGGGACCGAGAAGTGTGAAGAAGACGTTGGATTTGACTGTGAGGGTATCGATTACCTTCCGATGATGAGTTTCTGGGGGGGAGGGACAGAAGCCAGGTTTTGGGGGGGGAAGGGCCGCCCCTAACCCATGCAGCGCCTTTGTGCACATTTTACAAAGGTGACCCCTTCTCAAGACGCTTTACTTGCAACCACCAGGAAACTGCCATAATAAACTGATTTTATTAGAAAAAGACACTTTAATGCCATCTGGTGGAGATGTGTAGTAATGCACCTGCACAACCATAGATGGTTTCCTCCTGGAGGAGGAGGGAGAAGAACGAGAGTGGGAAAAGATGATAGGGCTGGTAGCGACCAGAAGAGGGTGAAGAGCGTGAAGAGCAACCAGGGGAGGTAGTTAGGTCAAGTGTGCGGCTTTGTACCGAGGACATAGCAAAGGTCCTGAGGCACAAATTTCACACCAACCAAATTCACCAGAAAGACATGGCTGTTTCCAAGGCTGACACTTCTTAGCCTTGCCCCCAAACTTGGCAGAAGAGAGACAGGCTAATTCAAAGAGGGGAGGGGGGAGGGGACCCAGCCCTTGGCTCAGGGGTTGGCTTTAAGAGAGAATAGGTTGACCCTCAGAAAGAGGACAGAGGGGAGCAACGAGCCACATGGATGGAGACAGGAGAGGCACCATGGGAGCACTTGTCTTCTTAGTGGAGGAGGAATGAGTTGGAGATGAGGGGCAATGGTCTACTTGAGAAGGTCTGCGGGATCCATCGGGAGAGTGGGTTAGGAACCCCACGAGATGAGTAGAAAGCAGGCTGGGTGGCAGGAGCAGAGTGGCAGTGGGCCCAATCTACACCACTCCAGGACTATCCTCAGCAAGGCCTGACAGCTGGGAAATATCAGGGGCAAAATGAATCCACGGAGTCCCTGGGTGGTGCAGTTAACATGCTTAGCAGCTAACTGAAAGGTTGGAGGTTCAAGTTCACCCAGAGATGCCTTGGAAGAATATCCTGGTGATCTGCTTCTGAAAACTGAGCCATTGAAAACCCTGTGGAGCACAGTTCTACTCTGACATGCATGGAGTTGCCGGGAGTTAGAGCTGACTCACCAGCAACTGGCTTTTAAAAATTAATCCAGAGGGAACCCAGGACCGAGGATGTAGGCCAGGGTGTCAGAGAAGACTGTTGTCCTGCAGAGGGCTGGTATTCCAGAAACAGCCCAAAGCCCTAGGCACAGATGCTCAATTAAGTCAGCCCTGACTGGGGATTTTGTGGCTGGCTCTGACTCTGGAGGGGCACTTTGCCCCTGGCAAAGCACTCTGGGGCAGCCACGGTCGCAGCCTTTTCGCGTGGCGACTGTGGTGGCCAGTGCAGCAAACTCCAGGAAGAGAAAGCACCTCAGGCTAGCCTCTCTTCGTGGTTTTATACCACTCGGTCTTCTCGTCCCTTCCAACTGCATCCCCGTCTCCTGGTCCACATACATTGCAGCTCTCCTACCTTCATCCTGTGACAGCTGTGACATCTCTCTAGACCTGGAGGCTCCAACCTGTACCCCATAGTCCCAGAGCAACCAAATCTTGGTTTGTACAAAGGGAATTACCTCATGCTTTTCCCTTTAAAAAAGTCCCCGCGTCTGTGGCAGACCCACAGAGAGACACACACCCTTGAAGACCTCACAGCTACACCCTTGTTCCCCCCGAAGAAACTAAGATACGAACTCACAAATACACACAAATACATACAGAGATATTCACATACGGGATAGCAAGTTCCCTGTGTAGGGAATGCGGCTGGTGAAATGCAGTCAGGCAAAAGGCCGCGTCTCGCTAAGCCCTGCACCTGGCCTGGGCACTGACTTCTCCCTGGCCCAGGAGGTTTTCCCTCCATTGCCAAGTCAGGCCATTATCCTGGCAAGAGCATATCCCCCTAATACTCTTGAAGGCCATGGTCTGATACCAGGGAGGTTTGAACTAGGCAGAGCTTGACCATGGTGATGCCAGGCAGGGATGGGGGCTGAAATGTAAGGGCAGGGTGTTCTACTGAAGTCAGTCTCCACTAGAGGAAGTCCACAAAAAAATGCTACTCAAATTGGCCTAGTAGGCCACACTTCCCCCAGCCCCTTCGCTTATATATCATGGGGCTCCATCTTAATGAGGGAAGTTGGGTTGAATGGAGAGAAGGGGGCTGGAGTGGGGGATCTGGCCAGAAGGCTCCCAGAGGTGGTCACACTAGGCTCAGCCATAAACAGGGACCCTGAGCCTGAGGAGAGCTCAAGTTCAGCCACTGGGGTCAGCCCAACAGTGGGGCGGCTGGGTGGAGAGAAAGTCTGGTTCCCCATAAGGCTCTGATTCTGGGAACCCCTTGAAACCACCTGGGTTGGGAGTGGCTGAAGGTGAGCCTGGTCTCTCAGGAGCTCCCTCAGGGTCTCTTCAGGAACCAGCAGCCCCTCCATAGGGGCCCCAGTCACCATGCCCTGCACATAGGAGGAGGACCTGAGTGGCCCCTCCTTGACCCCAGGGGCTCCTGTGGCGCTGGAAGTCCTGATGAAGGCAGCAATGACAGTCCCAGGGGGCTGAGAGCTGGGGCCTGCTGGTCCAGCACCCGTGACCGGGGGTGGTGCTGGATTGGTTGGGCGGTTGGCCCCAGCCAGAAGTTGGGGAAGGCCACTGAGAATCAGTGGAGGCCCTGGTGCTGCCACCTGGCTCTCTTGGAAACTGGTGTTCAGGGGAAACGAGGCCTGCAAAGTGAAGGTGTCCTTGAAGGTTGAAGCAGGTGGAACGCTCTGGAGAACTAGCTGGGTTGAAGCAGTAGTACTGGTGGGAGGCCCGTTGGTCAGCACCGTGGTTAGCGGGATTGTCTGCAGGGTCAAGGCAGAGCCTGACCCCACAGGGGCCACTCCTAGGTGGATGTTGCCAGGCACTGAAGAAGGGCTGAGAAAAAACAGAAAATAGGTTTGGTTAAGACAGCAGACATGCCCCAGCTGGTTAGAAAAGAGGGCACATGAAGAGTGAAGCTGAAGGTGTCTTGTTTTTTGTTTTGCCCATTGCCATTGAGTCAATTCCGACTCATGGCGACCTCATGTGTTACAGAGTAGGATTGCTCCATAGGGTTTTCTTGGATATAGTCTTTACAGAAGCTGATCGCCAGGGCTTTCTTCCACAGCACTGCTGGATGGGCCCAAACCATCAACCTTTGGGCTAGTAGTTGAGTGCCAACCATTTGCACCTCCCAGGAACCTTGTTGTTTTAGCTAACGCTTATTGAGTATTTAGTATAGATCAGGGATCATTCTGAGCACTTTACATGCAGTAGTTCACTCAATCCTCACAACAGCCCACATTCTAATAAAATTAATAACTTGATTTGATTGCTTGAGGAAACTGAGGTACAGAGAGGTTATGTAACTTGTCCGAGAGCACGCATCTAGCAAGCAGTAGAGCAGGGACTCAAATCTAGGCTTGCTGACACCAGAGCTTATGTTCCTCACCGTTCCACTCTACGCCTCCCCTCCTCAGAAGAGTGCACAGTAGGTGAGAGGTACATATGCAGAACCCAGAAAAAGTCCAAACTTTTCAGGGAAAGTTGGGGGCACCCTAGCACGGACCAGAAATACTGAGAGCTTTCCAGCTGGGCCTGGAGGACCTGAGGAAAGCAGAGTAGATATTCCTGCAATGGTCTCTGCTGCCTCTCTTCTGGAGTGAAGGAGAGTTGAGGGGATGGGCCCAGAGGTGGAAGCTCCTGGTGGCTGCTTGAGGGAGAATGCTGGTGTAACAGGAGCAGCCCCAGCTGGCGGCAGAAGGCAGGCCTCCCAGATCAAGTGCTGGCTCTGCCATTACCCCAGTGTGTGACCTTGGGCAAGTCACCTTTCCTCTCTTGACCAACAAGTGCCCCACTGGCTTCCCGGGAATTCTGTTAGGGTCCCGTGAGGCCAGAGACACAGCAGAGCTTTGTGAGATGTTGAAGACTGAGCCCCTCCACCTGAGGTGCTGAGCAGCATCATACTTACTCTGGTGCCCTTACCTCACGGCTTGGGTGAGTTTGGCCTGGCTCTCTGGTGGAGAGACAAGCACAGTGGAGGTAGTGGGGATCTCCTCATCTAGGGACAGTCCCAATTCCAGACTCGCAGATGGCTGCAGACCAACATGCTGAACCTTTGGCTTCTCCCAGGAAGGGCTGCCCTTGCCCTGGGTGGTGGCTCTGGAAGAGACCCTGGAGCTGGCTCGGCGGGTGGTGGTGGTGGAGGGAGTGGAGGAGGTGGAGGCCTGAGGGGACATGGCTGCAGCCTCACTTCTCTCGTCCTCATCTTCAATCACCACCAGGTCCTTGGGCATCTCCTTAAACTGGTACACCAGCCTCTGCCCTTCCACTTTGGCAAGGATGCCTCTTTGGTAGTAATATCTGGGGGACAAGGATAGGGGAGTAGGGAGTTGGCTAGGGACTGAGTGGGGAGGCCATCCCTCTCTGTCTCCCTGATGTACCACCTTCCAGCACAGCGGAGGCAGGAAGCTGAGGCTGGCAGGGGAGCCAGCCAGGAGACCAAGGACAAGGACAAGGGCAAGGACAAGTCCAACTCTTGGACTTGGAAGGCTTTTAGGAAATGTCTAAGATTTTCCCCTGAGGACTCAAAGGATAGTAATAAGGGTTTTAATAACCCTTATCAAATGCCAACCCCCACCTTGCTTTGGGGCGGAGGACAGGGGTGAATAAGGGATGGAAACACGAGTGAGGGGACAGGTGGCTGGGGTTTCAACCATCCCCCAGCCTGAGAAACCAACTCAAGCCTGTCTCCCTGCATCCCTTCTTGGGACGGGAAGCCCAGAAATGCTCTTCCCACTATAAAAAAGAGGCAAGGCTAGGGCAACAGATGTGAGAAGGAGGGGGTTTTCCCTCCCGGAGGACCCTGAGGGCCTAGGGAAGGGGCCCAGGGGCAAGCAGATGAGAGGCCTATGAGACGCATGTCCTCAAAGGACTAGCCAGGCCTCCATTACAGCAGGAGAGATGCTGGACATAAGGCAGCGCTTGGTGACGGTCACCGGGTGGGGACTCCATGCCCCAGCAGCTCCTACCTTAGGGCCCGCCCCATTGTCTCATAGTTCATGTCAGGCTTGTTTTTCTGTTTCCCCCACAGCTTGGACACAGCTTTGGAGTCCACCAGCTTGAAGATGCCTTTCTCTCGCTGGGTCCACTTGATGTACTTGGGACAGGTGTTTCTGTCTTGCAGAAGTGCCAAGAGGAACTCCCACAGATAGATGGTGCTGCCTGCAACGGGCAAGTGGTGAAGGATGGCCTGGGCACTCTGGAGGCAGAGGAAGGGCTCCCTTCCCACCTCACCATCCTCCCAGCCATACCTTTGCCATCCTTGGATTTTTTCCGTATGGGGATGCTGGGGTCGGTGACAGGTGAGGTACTTCGGTTGCCCTTTGTCTTTCGGACTGTGAGAGAGAGGTAGGAAAGCAGGATGAGGCTGAGGCTGTGGTGAGCTATGAGGGAGGGAAGGCCCAGGATCTCACCTGCTGGGGTGGGATGACACAGACAAGGAGGGGGCAAGTCATGGAGGCTGGAGGCCCAGCCATCAGGGGTCCACCCCTGCTCAGTGGCCCACCCTTGTTTCTGGACCCAAAGGTAGCACTGAAACACAGCTAGGGTGTGGGGAAGTGTATTGTTGTTGTGTGTTAGGTGCCAAAGAGTTGATTCCGACTCATAGCAATCCCATGTGACAGAGTAGAAGTGCCCCATAGGGTTTCCTAGGCTGTAATCTTTATGCAAGTAGATCGCCAGGTCTTTCTCCCATGGAGCCACTAGGAGGGTTGGAACTACCAACCTTTAGGTTAGCAGCCAAGTGCTTAACCCTTGCACCACCAGGGCTCCTTGTGGAGAAGTCTAATGCTTGCCTAAGAGGGGTACCTACAGTATGGCAGGTAGGGCGCATGCCTTGGGCACCGCTTGAGGAGGGGCGCTAATGAGCAGTTTCTGTTGGCCATTGCAGTCTCCGTTGCCAGCTGTGAGAAATCGTTCAGCAGTTTAACACTAATTGCCATAGGTGCTATTTTCTGTAGATAGGCTCCTGCTTGCACCTCAGTCACCTTCGTAGGAGCATCATCTACCGAGCCTAATTTTTTTTTGGAATGGAAGGGCAGCCTAAAGGCATAACTGTTGGGCAGGCCAGGTGGCGCTGGGTTTTAGTTGCCACGCTGACAAGGCAGTATCCACCAGCCGTTACCTGAGTAAATCAATAACACCAGGGCTTGGGAAAGCCCAAAGTCCTCTCCTATGTCTGACCTCAACTTCATAAGCTCCACAGAAGGAAGATAAGGACATGGTATATGACTCATCTTTGAAAGGCAGAGGCCCCCCGAGGTGCAAGCCTGGGGTCCGAACTCCCAGCCTAGGCCTCAGCCCATTGGGATCCTCTGCATGTCTGGAAGAGCTTACATCTATGTGGAGTAGACAGGAGCTGGGGGAGAAACGGCCGGCTTTGGGCAGGCCAGCCCATGAGGGCCAGGCATTACACAGGGGGCGCCTTTTAGGACCTCCCTGGCATACCAGAGTCGACCTCTTAACGTGACCATAAGCCTCAGCCCAGTCCTCTCTTATGGTCTCCCTCACCCCCACACCCACTGCCCAACCCCCCCCCCAGACACATACATGCCCCCCCCCCCACACACGCTTACTTCTCTTCTTTGATTTCCCAGTCTTCTTGGCGTTCTCCTCTCTGAGGCTCTTCTCCTCCAGAGAGTGCACCTCCTGGCCACCAGTGTCACCCTCCCTGTTCAGGGCCTCGGGCTCAGAGGCAGGAAACAGGTAGCTGGGCAGAGAGACGGCTGGAGCAGTGTCTGAGTCTGGAATCATTTCGGAGGTGCTGACTGCAAGGGGAAAGACCTGAGGTGAGTGAGGCCGGGAGCAGGGTCTCCCAAGGTCAGAGAGAAGGGCGGGCCCATGGAAAGGGGGTGCTGTTCCATGCAGCCTCTGATGCAGGACACACCTGAGAATGCCTCAGGTGCCTTCCATCCTGAGGGGAGGAGACATCTGCAGAGCTGTGGGCGCAAGCTGCCCCAATCACCACCGCCACATCGAGAGGCCACTGGTGGTGGTGGGGAAGTTCCAGGATGGCACCCAGGGTAAAGAGCCACCTTGATTAGTCATTCACTCAGTTTACAACTTGAAGGGGCCTCAGAACTCAGTTACCCAATTCCTCTGCTTAACTGAGACCCAGAGATGGCAAGGCATGTGCCCGAGGTCACACAGCAAGACCTGTCGGCACTCAGGAAAGACGTGGTGAATCCAGGATGAATACTGTGACAGAGTCAGGATTAGAAACACTAGGACTCTTCGCTTTCAGCTTCCGGACTTCCTTTCCCCAGTGTTATCACAGCGCCCCCTTGAGAAAGGGTGGGTCAGGCAAGAGATTCCCCTGTGGCATTAGGGCATATGCCAGGGGGGTGACTGGGGTGGAGACTGCCTTGGGAGCTGTCTGGGAAGGTAGGGGCCAGGTGGGATCAGCAGGGATCTGAGCCCTCCTAGGAGCTGGCCTCTGATAACAGGGAAGGGATGAGGAGGTTCCTAGACCGGTTCATTTCTAAGTATCCTCGATGAGTGCCCCAACTCAGTCATAGCCTACATCTCTTTGTCTCCCTGGGGGCCAGGCAAGAGAGCGGAGAGGCTGGCAAAGCCACTGGCCACCATTTCTGTGTCTACAGCTCCCCCTTGACTCTCTCCCATTCCAGTCACAGCTCAAGAGTGTGTCTATATATATAGTGGTGGGTGTGAGTACACGTGCCTGAAAGTCCAATAATGTTAGGTAATATTTAAGAACGGAATTTTGGGTTGCCTTGAGCGGTCAGTCTAGGAAAAGGACTGGGGTTCCAACTTACAGATCTGCTTCTCATCCAGGACATCGTTGGGAGATTCCACATTGAGCAAGACTTCGGTGGTTGACATGGAGGGCGAGGTTGCTTCATTGTCATCTGACCACAGGTTGAAGAGGGGAGAGAGAGAAAAAGTCTCCTCAGGACATAGGGCACAGGGCGGGGGTACAACTAGGATCAGGGCCAACCCAGATGGTGGTGTTAAGGAGCCAAGTAAGCAGAGGTCCCACAGGACAGCCTGAAAAGATCAGTGCCCCACCTGCCATAACTCTTCACCTTTTTCTCCACAGCTTCCCAGCTGGCCTCCATTCCTCATTTTTCCACCCCATCTCTAAAGATCATGAATCCGCTAAGATGGTCCCCTCCTCTGTGAAACAGCACCACCTTTTGCTCATCCTAACCACCCTCCTTAATTTCCAACTGTTGGGGGCCTTGCCCATGCTGCCTGGGGTCACTAGGAGCCATTGTGGGCTACTGGTCCCTGAAGACAGAACCCCTCTCTCCTCCGCCAGTCCTACCCTGCCCGGGAAGGGGACAGACCTGCCAACAAAAACCTGCCCTCCAGGATCTGATTCTCCGTCATGCACAAGGTCCCATCCGTTAGAATGCCATTGTGAACGTCATCCAGCTCCAGGCCTGAGTACAGATGCAGTAATTCGGGGTAGGGTACCTGCTCCACGATCACGGCTGGGAACACTGAGGGGTCTTCCAACTATGGAGAAGATAGGAATCTGGTTTAAGGCCCATCCACCTCTTCTAGAAAGCCCTCCCTTCAAGAATCTGGCCTTTCGTGCAATTCCTAATTTTGGGAGCCCTGAAGGGCTGTCCTCTGTAGAGGATGATATTGCCCTGTGTCCAACATCACTTGGTGATACTTTGCATGGGTTCTTTTTCATTTTTTTTAGTGGCTCAAAACAACATAAATTTATTATCATACAGTTCTGGAGGTCAGAAGTCCAACAGAGGCCTCACTGGGCTAAAATCAAGCTGTTAGGAGGGCCCTTCCAGAGGTGCTAGGAGAGCATCCCTTTCCTCACCTTTTCCAGCTTCTAGAGGCTGCCTGCATTCCTTGGCTTGTGGCCCCTTCCTCCATCTTCAAAGCCAGCAACACTGAGCTAAGTCCTTTTCAGGCTGCCATCTCTCTTATTCTTCGTCTGCCTCCCTCCTTCACTTATAAGGACCCTAATGATGACATTGGGCCCACCTTGATAATCCAGGGTACTCTCCCTATCTTAAGGTCAGCTGATTAGCAAACTTAGCAACCTCATTTCCCCTTGCCAGGTAACCTTACATATTCATTGGTTCTGGGGATTAGCATATTCACATTTTGGTGGGGGGGAGGGCATTCTTCTGCCTACCACACTCCCCTTTTCACCTGTTCTGTTCTCTAGTTCTTGTTTAACCGATTCCTTATATTAATTGCTACTGTTGTTAGGTGCTACTGAGTCGATTCTGACTCATAATGACCCCACGTGACAGAGTAGAACTGCCCCATAGGGTTTTCTAGGCTGTAATTGTTACGGGAGCAGATCGTCAGGTCTTGCTCCCTTGGAGCCGCTGGGTGACTTTAAACCACCAACCTTTCATTTAGTAGCCGAGCAAGCACTTAACCCTTAGGCCGCCAGCGCTCCTTATATTAATTACTCTCTGTTGAAATAACTGGCATAGTTTCTGTTTTCCTAATTGGATGCTGCGTGATCCTGATACTATTGGTTATTGCTTGTTACATGAAACCTTTTAAACATCTCTGTCTCTCTTTCTCTCATCTGTTTATTTATTAACCAGCCATCTTATTGAACTAGGTTTACCAGGCGTGCAACCATATTATCAGGAAACAAAGAGCCTTGGTGGAGCAGTGGTTAAACGCTCGGCTGCTAACCAAAAGGTTGGTGGTTTGAACCCACCAGCCGCTCCACGGGAGAAAGATGTGGTAGTCTACTTCCGGAAAGACTTACAGCCTTGGAAACCCTATGGGGGCGGTTCTACTCTGTCCTATAGGGGCATTATGAGTTGGAATCGACTCGACGGCAATGAGTTTTTTTTTTTTTTTAAATAAGGAAATAAATCTAATTTTCCCTCCTATTTTCCACCATGTGGTTCTCTTATTGACTCTCTTGTTCAGTTTTATCGGCCAATACTTCCAGAATAATGTTCAATAACAGAGGAGGTGGGTGCCCTTGTTTTAGTCCTAATATATGTGTGCATGCCCACACATTGGCATGGGTTCTTAACAGAAAGGGGTTGGCTCTGCACTGCCTGCACTCAGTCAAGGGCAGGCATTTTTAACTGGTTGTAGTTCTGAGTTAATCTGTGGCCAGGGTAAGAGCTCAGGCTGTGGGAAGGGTCAGGTTCATTCTGAGGGCAGTGGGAAAGGATTAGTCAATGGCAAGGGTGAGGGCCTCAGCCTATAGTCAGGGTGGTGGACCCAGTTCTCAGCTCGGGTTAGGGGCTCAGAGTGTGGTCAGTTTAGGGCGAAGTCTGTGGCAATGACAGTGGCAAAGAAGATGAAGAACAGAGACATCACAAGCGTAGAAAGGCCAGGGTGCAGTAACTGCCTGGAGGGGGAGAGCATTTCATGTTTCCCGCTTGAGTCAATGGCCAGGGGAGTGGGGATACAGCTCATGTTAATGGAGAATCCAGGAGGAGGAGGAGCAGGTTTGTTGTTGATTTTGTTTTGGTTGTGGGTTTGTGACTTTGGAGACCCCATTGTTAGAGAGTAGAACTGCTCCATAGGATTTAAAAAACCCAAACCCAAACCCATTGCCGTCAAGTCGATTCTGACTCATAGCGAGCCTATAGGACAGAGTAGAACTGCCCCATAGAGTTAAGGAATCAGGCTGCCAAATCTTTCTCCTTCAGAGCAGCTGGGGGGTTTGAACCGCTGACCTTTTGGTTAACCTTTCAGTTTGCAGCCAAGTGCTTAACCACTATGCCACGAGGGCTCCTTTCCATAGGGTGTACTTGGCTGTAATCTTTACACAGGTTGTCAGGCCTGTTTCTTCCACAGTGCAGCTGGGTGGGTTTGTACCACCAACCTTTTGGTTATCAGCTGAGTGCAAACCGTTTGTATCACCCAGGACCTTGGAAGAGCGTGTTTGTGGAGAAAAGTAAGCGGTACAAGGTGTGGATACGGTGAGTTTGAGACCTGTGGGATATCTAAAATAGAGATGCCTATCAATGGAGCCAGAAATACGTTCCTGAGTGCTCAAAAGGGAACTGGTGGTCACTGAACCCCTCGGAGTGGATGAACTTATCAGGATGAGACTCAGGCCCCTGGAGAGCACAGTTGTGTTACAGTGAAACCAGTAACCAGTTGCCATCCAGTCGATTCCGACTCATGGCGACCCCCGTGTGTCAGGGTAGAACTGTGCTCCATAGTGTTTCCATTGGCTGACTTTTCAGAAGTAGATCACCAGGCCTTTCTTCCGAGGCACCTCTAGGTGGACTCAAACTGCCTGCTTTTCGTGTTGGCAGCCAAATGTGTTGGCCATTTGCACCACCCAGGGAAATTAGGCTAAACTAAATGAAAAAAGAGTGTGACTGCAACTTTAAAAAAAAAAATTAGACATAAAAGGAAATACACTAGAATGTTTATAATGGTTATATTTTGATTGTGGGACTTTGGGTGATTTTTTTCCCCCCTTTTCTCCAGTTTTCCGTATTTCCCAAATTTTCTTTAATGAGAATTTTTAATTCTTCATGAAAAAAGACTGAGAACGGTCAGTTTTGTCAATGTTCTTGAGATATCTGGAAGGATAACAATTGATCAAAGGCCTCTGGGTCTGGCCACTGGGCAGTCATGCTGGCTAGAGCAGTTTCAGGGGAGTGCTGGGGTCCCAAGCCAAATTCCAATGGGTCTCAGAGAGGACATACTGAGGCAGGCAGTCGGGTATAGCAATTAAAGCCCTGGATTCTAGAGCTGTGGTATCTGTATGCTAGCCACTAGTTATGGGGGGAAAAACAAACCAGTTGCTGTCAACTCAGACTCATGGCAGGTGACCCCAAGGGTGTCAAAGTAGAACTGTTCTCCATAGGGTTTTCAATGGCTGTGACCTTTCGGAAGCAGATTGCCAGGCCTGTCTTCCAAGGCACCTGTGGCTGGATTCAAACCGCCAAGCTTTTGGCTAGTAGTTGAGCACTTAACCATTTGCACCACCCAGGTGCTCTCCATTGAGCAGACTAGAAACGAGTAAAAAAGGACAAATAGCATTGAGAGCCCAGGTAAGGTTAGATTTTTTTCTTCCCTTCTCCCCACACGATGCTTTTCATGGGGCTAGGCACACCAGAGGTATTTAATAAAATTGCTCCACCACAAGGGTATGGAACAGCTGGATAGAAAGTACAATGTGCTAAAAGCCCCACTAGGGGGCAGCCTTTGGCAGGCCGCTGGACACTGGACAAAAGTTATCCATCCAGGGATTTAGGATAAAGAGCAGAGTTAGGCTACCATGCCCTTCCAAAAAAAAAAAAAACCCCATTGCCATCAAGTCAATTCTGACTCATCGTGATCCTATAAGACAGAGCAGAACTGCCCTTTAGGGTTTCCAAGGCTATAATCTTAACGGGAGCAGATTGCCACATCTTTCTCTCATGGAGCAGCTGGTAGGTTTGACCTACTGACTGTTCAGTTAGCAGCTGAGCACTTAGCCACTTTGCCATCAGGGCTTCTAGAGATGGATAATCCAGCTGGATCCCCTCTTTGTGAAGAGAGGGATTTGGTAGCCCAGATATGGTAGGGACAGGACTTGTCTAGATGACGCTGTAGCCAAATTGGGATCAGAACCCAGGGCTCCTGACTCCTAATCTTCCATTTCTTCTTTCTTCATTTTGTGGAAGGAGTGGAGGGTGGCAGTGAGTGTGCCAGGACACCATCCAATGAGTGCCCAGAAAATGGTGCCCTCTTGGCCCCAATGCAGGGCAAGGCATGGAGCAGTGAGGATGTAAGCACCACAATCCTGTCCTAGTTTCCAACTCTCTCCCATCAAAAGACCCCATTTCCAGTTTATTGAGGCCAAAAAGACGGTCATGTGAGGGCCCGTCAACAGGGCTAGAGACATGAGTTTACAGACGCCAGGGGTTGGACTCCACCCTGAAGTTTCTTCCAGCTGGCAGTGCTCCCTCTTGCTATGTGGTCATCCCAGCAGCTTTCTCACTGTGACACCAGGGGTGGAGGGAAGTGGCCAAAAGATCATCTGGTTGTCAGTCCACACCTTGTGCACTCAATCCACGCTGCTGACTGGCCAACAGCTCAGCTGATCTACTTAGCAGCTGCTTTGCTGGCTTGGTTGCTGCACGTGCCACATAATTGCACACAGACAACTGGCTCACTAAATGACTGCCCAGTGCCTACTGACTGGCCACATGAGTGAATAGCTGGCGCACAGTCTGGTCGGCAAGCAGGCACAGCACTCTAAGCATAGTAGGTGCTTGGTCAATATGTTTTGACTGGCCAGCCGTCAAGCTGGCTGGATCCCTGTCTGTCTGCCTGTCTGTCTGATTGTCCATGCTAGCTGACCGTGCCTTGGTCTCTGGGGCCATACCTGGTGGATGTCATCCATCCCGTTGCTTGCAAACTCAAAGATCAGGTCACTGGGCTGCAGGGTAATAGCCATGCTGCCTTCTCAGAGAGCTGGTAGCGGGATTTGCAGGGCCCTCTGGAGCTGCGGGGTTTTCTTGATGAAGAGAAGCTGCTAGAATACCTCGGAGCCTAGAGCCTACACCCTGAACCACAGTAAAATAGGGGCTGCAGAGAGCTGGAGTCGGAATTAGCCTAAGCCAGGCTCAGGGCTGCATGCTGGGCTGGGCCAACCGCAGGATAGACCTAAGAGAAGAGAAATGGGGGCCATGAGTAAGTCACCTTCCTAGAGCGAAGCTTTTAGGACAGCTAGTGAACCAGAGGGACCTGCCCATGCCAGGGCAGACTGCCAGAAGAAGGAAGGCAGAAAGGGAGGAACGCGGGAGAAGAAAGGGGAAGGAGAGGAAAGAAGACAGGTAAAGAACAAGGGAGAAGAGAGGAAGCCAGCCCATCACCTCTAGTAGAAAGTGGCCAAGCCTTGGTGCCAGCCCGGGTCGCCAGCATCGGCATCCTGAGCCAGCCCTGAAAACACACAGCCTCCTACTCGCCCCCTCCCCATCTTCTTCCAGAGAAGGTGACAGATCGAGGGACTTTGGGCTCTGCCTGCCTCCAAGACTAATCCCCAGGGTGCAGCCACGAAGAAGCCAGGCCTGGCCTCAAGGAGGACAAGAGGAATCCCTAAAATCTCCTTGGCTTGGGAAGGAATCTTGTGTGAGGGATGTTGGTGGGGCCTTGTGGGTGGGCAGAGCGCTCGTGCAGACTCTGCCTGGCTCTAGTTGACATTGTCTCAGGCCACCTGGGGAGTAGAGGCACATTAGCGCTGAGAGGTGGAGTCCAGAGGAAGAAGTGTCTCGCCATGGGGGTTATGTTGTGTCAGACCCAGCTCTCAGGCAAGGGACTCAGACCTGACCATGCCTCCAGAGGGTCTGGGGACAGAGGGACACGTGGGCCAGATGTCCTGGGTGCTCACCAGTGCACTACCGCCACCAGCGCCGGAGAAGATGACCTTCGGTGCTGTGTGTGGGTTTGTGTTCTTGGTTCAGCTTTGCTTTCAGTTTCAAGACTGAACTGTCACCCTGGGAACTTGTGAGGAGAGCCCCGGCTGGGGGAGGGGCCGGCGGAACCTTCCCCATCCTCCAGGGCGCTGGCTCAGCCCTTTTCCAGGAAATCTCTGTCTGCTGCAGCCCCCCCCCACCCACCCACACACACTCTGCTCCCTGAATGCCTCTCGTGCTCACAGTCTGCGCCAGACACTCAGGTGTCATTCAGCCTCCCATGGTTTCCTGTGTCTCCACTCAATACTGTCAACCCCATTGCGGCTCTTCAACGTGGTCTCAATGGTCATACCCCTGCCTCCTACCTCCCAAAGCCCTCGCTCCCACTCAGACCTTCCTCCCCAGCAGCCTGCCCTGTCCATCAGGCCCTTATCACGGGCTTCTCCACTTCTAGGTACCACGTCTTTAGCCCTTATTCTTGTTAGCTGCCTTTGAGTTGGTCCCTGACTCATGGCGACCCCGTGCACAATAGAACAAAATGCTGCCCGGTCCTGTACCATTCCCATAGATGGATTCAGACTGACCATTGTGATCCGTAGGATTTTCATTGGCTAATTTTTGGGAGTAGATTGCCAGGTCTTTTCTCCTAGTCTGTCTTTGTCTGGAAGCTCTGCTGCACCATAGCCACACTGTAGTCCCCCACTGAAAGACGGGCAGGGCTGCACTTGAGGTGCATTGGCTGGGAATCGAACTTGGATCTCCCACATGGAAGGTGAGAATTCTATCATTGAACCACTGCTGCCCCCCGCCCCCCGCCCTGGCCCTTAAGGTTAATTTTAGTGATATTCACGTGTCTCTGTTTGTGTGTGTGTGTGTGTGTGTGTTCTGTATTGACAGCCTGGTTCGATCTTGAGCACCTAAAGAACTGGGTCCATGCACACAGTATGCTCAACACACTTGACCCCTACCTCCTTGACATGTCCTGAGCAGTGCCAGGGTGGCAAAACCTTCTCCTTGCCTGGAAAGAAATGAGGAACTGCAGAAAGGGGGAAAGGGGAGGAAAGGGAGGGGACCACGGGTGACCTCCCTGATGACCGCTTTCCCCCACAGGAGACACCCAGGCCTCTCCCACTTCCTTTCCGTTAGCCCACAGGGCTGGCTCCACCCTCTCCCCACCCCCACCCCCACTCCCACACCTTTCCACCCACCCCCCAAAAAACCTCGAGAAGTCGCTCAACTCAACCTGGCAGGTCTGAGTTTCTCTGCGGGTGAGTGAGAGCCTGACCCTGCTAGGTCCCTGCTAGAGAGGCAGTGGGGGCACCATCTTGGCTCTGAGTGCCACCCCTCCCCCACCCCGACAGACCTTGCCTGTGACGTGGTCTCCCATAGCCAGCGAAGCCTGTCAGGGCCATTTATGCTTGGAAGGTCTGTCTCTCCTAGCCCAAGTGCCCCAAGGTCTGCATTCCCCAGCTCCCCACCCTCCCACAGGCCTGTTTTTCTGCCCCCAGCAGCATTTGCTTACTAGTCAAACGAAAGGGGATCGCTTTCACCTAATCCCACTTTGTCTAAACACGAAACTCCTGTGGCTGTTCTCCCTGCACCCCAAGGTCATTTCGCTATGGCCCTTCCCTCCAGGTCTGCTCATTTCTGGCTTCTCCGCACAGATCAGTATTTCAAGTCTGCTAGGTTACCAGCGCTGCCTGCTGCCTGGGGAACATCCACGCACCTCCCCCAATAGACAGTGGCTTCCCTGAGGGCAGGGATGACTGTGTGCTGGTCATTGGTGAAGCCTCAGCACCCTGCACCAGGGCTGTCATGTAGCGGATGTGGAATGAATGCATCAATAAATGAATGAATGGAGCAAGGAGGGTACCCATGTGTGCACTGGGTGCAGGGCGGGGGGTCATGCACTCTGTGACTGCACTACATGAGCGCTGTTGTTGTTGTTGTTAGCTGCCGTCAAGTTGATTCCAACTCACAACGACCCTATGTGACAGAGTAGAACTGCCCCATAGGGTTTGCAAGGCTGTAACCTTTAATCTTTACGGGAGCATGTCACCAGGCCTTTCTCCTGCGGAGCTGCTGGGCGGGTTCAAACTGCCACCCTTTCAGTTAGCAGCCGAGTGCATAACCCTTGCACCACCATATGTGTGTCACAGCTGTACATTTGTGCATTGCTAGTTACATGGGGGCACACTCTATGTTTGCGGTGGGTGCGCCAACACCCTGTAGGTATGCACCAGTGCGAGAGGTGTGCATGTGTCCCGAGTGTGGGAACATGGGTGGGGGAGAGCCTCTGTGTGTCAAAGAGCTGCCCTGGTCTGGCCCGCGGCACCGCAAGCTAAGTCATCGGTTCCTCCTCCTCTAGGCCAGCCCGCGGTGCTTCGTGAGAATGACAAACCGAGGCTGATACTGGCTGAAAGCCGCTGTTCCTCTGCTGTGAGGATGGGCGTAGGATGGAGGCGGGCGGGTCAGGCCCCCTGACCCCCCTACACAGCAAATTCCAAGTTGGATGCTTCCCAGGAAGACAGTACCATCAACGATAAGTATGTGGCCCACGGATCCTGGGGGGTGAGCCCCACAAAGTCCCACTCTGTTGCGGGTGGGGTGGGGAAGGGAAGGCCTCCAATGCAGGACGCAGTATTGGATGGAACCCTTGACAGTCTACATGAAAAAAAAAGGTTTGAAATAAAAGGAAGGGGCTAATCCAATTGCTTTTTTCCATCTGTCCCACAAGTTTAAAAGCCTAAATTCTGGACTTGGCGGGTGCAAGTTCCACTTGTCCAGGGTTGTGAGATTGTACTCAGCACCCAAGAATGACACTGGAGATCTCAGTCTGCCCCAGGCTCTAGCCTGAAGCTAGGATGGGGGGAGGGGGATGTTTGGAGGGGGTAGAAGGTGGAAGTAGCTGTCCTACTCTCTTGGCCAAGGCTAAGAAAATCCTCCCCCTCCCCAACGGAATCTTCCAGGCCAGAAAGCTTCTCCCTCCCCCTTCAGACGTTTGAGGATTTGAAAGTGAGAGGTGGGGAGATGCCCTGCTCGTTTGCATGTTCACTCACTCTCCCCTGTAGAGGAGTGACCCCCCCCAGTCCCTCAAAATAACCTCCCTCTCCCAGGAACCTGAAACCAAAGAAGCCACCACCACAGAAGGCCCGCCCCACTGGAGGCCAGAGAGGCCCACACCAGGGGCTCCCCTCTCTGGCATCCTTACAAGAGCCCTTTGGCTGGGACGCAGCTTCAGTGGCCTAGAGCCCTGGACACTGAGTGGCCAGCTGAGTGGGGGGCTGGGGGCACACACAGACACTTGGCTCAAGGAATTGAGGTCTCTGGGAGCCCTTAGCAACTGGTGGTGAATCCCCGCCCCCTGCCCTGCCCCATCACTGCACAACGCACAGCTGGCTCCAGTCAAAGTCCACTCCCAAGGTGGCAAGAGCACTGCTCCCTTTGAGGCCCTGCAGGGTCCCTGGCTCCCAGGCCCTGGCCTGCATGGGCAGCAAGTGAAGCCTTTGGGAGAGTACATGGCCCCTGGATGCTGTGTGTGAGCCTGTGTGCCACCAGAGTGAGTGAGTGAACAGGTGAGGGGGCGCCGTCACTGGCCTACAAATGCACGCCTCTGGCTCTCTGTGGTTCTGACTGCATTTCAAAACCAAAGCAAAATAGAAGTGGTTTGGGCTGCTTCAGCCTCACCACAGCTGGGCCCCCTTCAGATGCACAGACCCTTTCTGGGGCTGTCACTGGAACACATCAAGCAGTGTCCAGCGCCCACCCAGCTGGGCCTCCCCTACAGGAAACAGCCCCTATGTGAAAGCCACGTCCACAGTCCCTGTAGAGTGAGTTTAAATCTACACCCATTCCGCTGAGCCAATGGCTCTCACAGAATTGCTGGTAACACGCGTGGCAGTTCCACACCTGCCAAGAAACATGGGGGCCAGATGGTCACCTGGGCCACAAAGCTGAATTCTCCTTCTATAGTCCTCGGTCCCCTTGGAGGCAGTTATCACTCCTGAAATACCTTGTCCTCCATGAAACCTTTCTGGAATTCTCTGGAAAGGAAGTGACAATTTCCTTCATGCCATTTCCCACTCCCTCAACACCCCTCCCCCACAACCACAAACAAAATGGAAACTACCCTGGGAACAGCTGTACCCTCTCCTTAAAAACAGTCCTGCAAATCCTTCTGCTGTACCGCGTGACCAGTGGCGTGTATTTAAGAAACAGAGGGCCGGAGTCAGAGGTCCAATCTGTAGTCATGGGCAGAGTAGAATTAACCCGTCCATGGGACTCAAACTCAAGACCTTGACCCAATTAGGGCTGGACTCTAATCAGCCAGCTAAATCTTCCTCTTTGGGAAGGAAGGGGCCCCTCAGAGAAGGGGCCCTGGTCACAGCTATTTTGTCAGCTCCTCCTCTATTCCTTTCTTTCCACCACCCCCTCCATTTGAGATGAAATCAGGAAGAGGGAGGGAAAAAAATAAAGGTTTTGCAAGCTCTGTTGGTTGGGGTTTCTCTGTGTGTATTTACAAGAAACCTAGTTTCCTTCCTTGCCTCTCAGTTACTGCCTGATTCTAGCATAGGGCTTGTTACCATTGGGATGGTGAGGCTGGCCCTGAACTCTTTGTCAACTGCCCCCTACCTTCTTTCTCAGCCTTTAGTCCTGCCTCTACCTTCGCAGGCCCTGACTGGCCCCAGAGGAGGGGTGGTTAGGCTGTAGCAGAGGGTAGGCAAAGAGATGTCCTCTCTTTTCCTCCAGGAGACCCATAGGCCCACCCAGAGTGTGCACAGGGGGAGTCCTCTCATGGCTGCATCCCACCCAGATGTGTGACCCTGGAACAGTTAGCCACCTTTCTGGGCTGCGGTTTTGCTCCTCCTTAAAGTAGATGAGTGCTGCGGCTAATCCAGGCTTAGCACAGGCTCACCAGGAGAATGAAGATGGCGGTGGGAAAGCACTTTGAAAGTTAAAAAGCACTCAGTCAGATAAGGAGTTTCAGGTGATCTTCCTGAGAGCAACGGGGTGGGGGGGCTGGGGACCCCATTAAGCCCCCAAAGTCCCCCACTGGCTCCTGAACATAGGCAGAGTGGGGCTGGAGAGTTCCAGCTGTTGGCTTGAAAGAGACCAACTCCTCAACTCCTCACCTGGGTTGGGGGCCCTACCAGAGGGGCAGGCTGCTGCGGTTGGTGGAAGGCTCCCAGTGCCCCCCGTCCTTGCCACCTTCACCCCGCCCCAGCCCTTTGACTGTGGTTATGTGGCAAGAAGAGCACTACAGAAGCCCCAATAGGCGAGGAGGAGGAAGAGGCCGGGGAGGGTTACCGACAAAAGGAACCTAATTTCCTCAGCTGGCCCAGTCTCCTCTGGGCTTTGCCTGAGAAAACCAAAAGAGCACCCCCTAGGGGTGCCTGCGGCCACTGCATCCTCACCTCTAAGGCTCCAAGGAGGAGTACTTCTGGAAAGTGATGAACAAGACAGTGGCTGGGGAGGAGGCGGGGGGGGGGGGGGGGGGGGGGGGGGGGGGGACACGACACTGCAGGAAATAGGACCGCTTCAGCTCAGGGGCCAAAGGCAAGTCTGAGAAAGAACCCCAGTATGATGGGCTGCCAACCATAGCCTGGGAGAGGGTCCCAGAAGTTCCTGCAGACTATAAGAACGCAGGCTTCCCAGCCCAAAGATTCAGCTTTGTCCTGGGGTTTAGGTAGGTCCCAGGACCCCCGAGCCTTGCTGTCTTCATCTGTAAAACAGGGATAACGACATCCTACCTAGCTCAAGGGACCGTTGTAGAAAGCCAATGAATTCACATAGGAGAAACCTCTTTGTTAGGTCATGAAAGTGCTTTGCAGTTATTGGCTGGTCTGATTTGGGTCATTTTGGCTGTGGCTGCTCACTAAGTATTCAGCATGTCTTTACATAAATGGAGAGAAATAAAGGGGAGACAGAGGTGGTGGAACGAAATGAAGGCCAAGGGGGGTCATAATCCACAACTATACAATTGATGGAAACCCTGGTGGCGTAGTGGTTAAGTACTACAGCTGCTAACCAAGAGGTCAGCAGTTCGAATCCACCAGCCACTCCTTGGAAACCCTATGGGGCAGTTCTACTCTGCCCTATAGGGTCGCTGTGAGTCACAATCCACTCAACAGCAACGGGTTATACAGTTGATAGTAGGGAGAAGAAACCAATTTGATTATAGGGGGAGAGGAAGGAGTTGACTGGGGAGTCAGAGAAATGAACTAGATAAGTGGAGAGGGCCTAGATGTACCAGGCAGTGGAATTTGAACTTTATATGGGAAGCAACTGGGAGCTACTGTAGATTCTTGAGCAAGGTAGGGGCATAAAGGAAGCAGGTCTTTAAGAAGATCAGTTTGATCTGGGCATGTGAGTGGCTCTGTGGATGGAGGAGATGAAAGGAGACCAGGCCAGGCAGCTAGAACCCAGGAGTGAATCCCAGAGCCACCCTGCCAGAAAAAAAAACAGACAGACTATGGGGCAATACATGAGCTGCAGAGACACCAAGCTGTGTAGCCTGTTCTCACTGGAAGAATGTTCAAAGATAGCGATTGGGGCAGGAGATAGGGTAAGAAGGCCAGTTCAGTTTGGACGTTTTGAAGTTGGGATTATCTCGAAAAACCCAGGATTAAGGAGGGGAAGAGAGGGCCCTGAAGAGTTTTTTTTTTTTTTTTTTTGCTAACCCTTGTCTTGTCTGGGGCCGGGGCTGCAGGGTGAGAGAGGCCTAGACAGGCATTTAGTGGCCAAAGGAGCAGGCCTGGCCTGGCACGGGCGATAATCCCGCCCCAGGACTGTGGCAGGGAGTTGCAGGCGCCGAAGGAGCAAGCGACGGCTTCAAATGGCACACACCCCGCCCCCGCCCCGCCCAGGGAAGGCCTGCTTGCTTTTATTGTTGGGGAAGGGAGGGAGGGAGGAACAGGAACACTGACCAGAGACTAATTAAATTAATTAGTGGGTCTTTTAGAAGCTGGGGGTAATATGTGACTCGGCATCAACATTAAGTCAGATAACTTTTATTGGAGGGACAGCGTTCTTTGTCAAGGCCCCTGCCAGCGCGTGCCCTAGAAACTGACGCCCGGATCCCGGACTCCCCTACGTGGGAGGGGCCTAAATCGGGTCCCCAGCCTCGCTGCCTGCTTCGCGCTGGATGGTGCCCTGTCCAAACGTCTCCTTCCCTCGCCAGTCACTTCCCAGGCCACAAAAGCAAAAGGCAGAGGTGCAAGGCCCGCACTCCAGTGTTCCCTCCGCAGAAGCGAGGGGGCAAGAAAGGGTAAGATGGAAAGACCACCGATCAGGGCCTGGCTGGACAGGGAGAGAGGCTTCTGCACCAGAGTTCCTCACAGGCTCCTGGGGTTCCTTCTTCCCACTTACCCACACTCTTGAAAGCCTCTCCTTGAATCGGAGTCCTGAAAGATCGCTCCATCCATCCCTCTTATTCTCCAACTTCAGGCACCGAGTCCATGAGGGAGGGGAAATGACTTGCTCAAGGTCACACAGCTGGGCGCTGTGACTCCCAGGCCACCCTTTTCCCTCCCCTCCTCATTGTCTCAGCATCTTCAGCAAAGCCAGCCCCGCCCTCTGTCGAGGCCAAAATGTACAGAGCACATTCTACTTTCACAGTGACTTCCTTCCGCCGTGCCTTCCTTCACGCTGTCCCCTTGGCCTGACATGCCCGTCCCCAATCTCTGCGGGTCCAATGCCCACACGCCCTTCAAGATCTAAAGCAAATGTCACCTCCTTTTCAGAGGATTACCTGCTTCCTCCTCACCTGGTATGTTCGCTCCTTCTCACAACACACTATTTTAGACTAAAATAGGGGCAGTGGCGTCAACTAGGGGAGCGCGGACTGCACCGAGTGACATTGTCAGAGGGGATGACACCAAACTCCCCACCAGCCGGCCACGGGGCGCGCGCGCCGCGCCCGCGCCCAGCCCGGCGCCCGCGCCCCCGGCGGCTCCGCGGGTCATGCACACAGGCGCGCACATGCACGCACCTCTTCTGGAGCTCGAGAAAACGGAGACACAGCCCGAGAGGGAAAAAGACTGCCAACGACATCCCAAACAGCCCGGCCCTCTGGAGCCCTGGACTGAGCAGCTCAGCTTGGAGAACAACTCCCCGCTTCCCTCCCTCCCTCCAGAGGCAGAGATTCCCGGGACCTTGCAACCGGTGGAAACACTCCAAGAGAGGAGAGGTTGATTTAAATTTTCTAAAACTCCCAAGTGAAGAAAAATAATCAAACTTAAAAACAAAATCGCTAGTACCAACCTGGGTAGAGAGGAGAAGAGAGGAGGTGGATGATCTGAGAGCAGAAATTATTGCTCACTCAGATTGCCTGGCTGGCTCTGCCTCCCACTCTCTCAATCCAGCTTTCCGACCTAATGCCTTAATGTATCTCCTGTAACTGTAAAGTTTACTGTTAAAAATGAACATGATTTCGATGTACGTTTTTGCTGCGAATTTTATTGTTTTCTTACCAAATTTTCACTTTAACCACATGAAACTAGGTAAGTACATTTAGGCTGTGCGTATGATGTTGTAACTTAAAGGTGTCATTTTAATGTTGCTAGTTGTTTATGTCACTACTATTGCCGTTACATCCAGTGATCTACGGGAATTATGATTTACGGGTGACATTAGTACAAAAAACATTACTCAGGATTCTGTATGGTCTAGTACGGGCATAGGTCCATGGGAGTTGACACCATGAGTTACCTACCGCACTGGGTGACACCAAGCCTACCGACGCCACTGAGTAGGGGTCAGCAAACTATGCCCCCCCCAGCCAAATACCACCTGCTGTGTGTTTTTATACAGTCTGTGAGCTAAGAATGGTTTTTACTTTTTTTATCTTGAAATTCCAAAGCTTCAAAGTGCAAAGAATTTCCATTTTGAAATAGTTGGGAAAAAACCAAAAGAAGAATAATATTTTGAGACACATGAAAATTATATGACATTCACATTTCAGTGTCCATAAATAAAGTTTTATTGGAACACAGCCATGCTCATTCATTTATATAAATGTCTATGCTGCTTTCTTGCTACAGCAGTAGAGTTGAGTAGTTGTGACAGAGACTGTATGGCCCGCAAAGTCTGAAGTATTTACTATCTGGCTCTTTACAGGAAGTTTGCTGAACTCTTGGACTAAAGGCTTCACCCTCCCTCCCTTCAGTGTGAATAAATTCAAGCTCATTTTCTGAGAAGAATATCATACAGCACTTGGAAGTAGAGGTGCCTGGAGGGAGATGTGGGCCACAAAACACAAATGTGGTAGATTTTCATCAAAGAAAGTCCTGGTTTGGGGTTAGCTGATCTGAGCTCTGGCCTTGGCTCTGCCCCCGATTCCTGACGTGAACTTGAGCAAGTCACTTCCGCTTTGTGGGCCTCGCTTTCCTCATCTGCACAAGTAGGAGGTTGGCCTAGGTGGTCTAAGGCCCTTTCTAGCCTTGTGATTTGGACTCAGCAATGTGCTGCCTTTCCAACTCACACAGTTGTGAGTGGCAGAGCCCTGATATTTTAGTCTCAGGGCAGGGCTCACAGAAGGTTCCTTTGCCCAGCCGTGGTTTTCCGCTGCGACTGTGGGCCCCCCTCACTCCATACTCACCTGCAGCACCCCTCCCTTCCCCTCTGCTGACCTGTCTGCCCTTTGCTCTGAATTCCTCTCCCTGCAAAATGAAGATGGCCTCCTCTGAAAAAGCACCCCCCTCCGCCCCATTCTGGTGGGCCAAAAGCCTCCACTTTGGGTTGGGGGTGGAGAAAGAAGGGCTCCCACCTCTCCCCACCCTCCTGGGGCCTACAGCAGACAATGAAGCAGGAGATAGGGCCAGGTCTCACCGCACCCCTGCTCTGCCAGAGGAAACAGCCCCTCTCTGCCACTTCCTGTCCCAGGGGTTTCAGCAGTTTCCCCTCCAGGGCCTGCTGGCCCTCCCAGCCCCACCCCTGCCCCACGCAGGTCAGAGAGTGCAGAGAGGGGAGGATCCCTCGCAGGAAGGCTGAGGAGACAGCTGTCTACACAAGGGGGTGCCCCAGCCCCCCGGCAGCTCCTCTACCGCCATGCTTCAGGCTCTTCAGGCTCGGGGAGCGGGTAGAGAGGGATGTCTTTCCTGGGAGGGAGACTGAGGCTGTCTGTGTAAACCCTCTCCTGTTACGAGATGAGTAGAAGTGAGTTTGTCATTTTAGCTAGCTCTCAACTTGGGGGGCAGAGTGAGCCTGGCCCTGGAAGGGTTGGATGGAAAAGAGGAATATAAATGCTGTGGCTGAGGGCAATGTCCAGTAGGGGCCGGCCCTGGGTGGCTTCAGATGGAGGAGGAGTTGAAGCAAGAGGATGAGGGGGGGCTGATTTGGAGGGGCAGATGACG
The DNA here is from genome assembly GCF_030014295.1 of Loxodonta africana. NCBI lineage: Eukaryota > Metazoa > Chordata > Mammalia > Proboscidea > Elephantidae > Loxodonta > Loxodonta africana. The sequence goes on from NC_087369.1 coordinate 152,168,546, forward strand.
CTGAAATCAATGTCACTTCATAGTTTTGCAGAGGGCTTAACCCTGGCACCAATGAACAGAGGCAAGAGTGAAAAGCAAAGTATTGTATTACATGTAGGTCAAGGGTAGTGGCATTTTCTAGGTTATAGAACAGGGAACTCTCCCATTCGGTAGCAGCTGCTGATGTGGTGTGGTGACACATGCTTGTAAATACCTCCCAGTTGCCCTTGCAAGGTGGGGCTCCTAGCAGTAGGACCGTGTGCCCGAGGTTTCCCAAGGTGATGGGTCAGAACAACAACAGCAGCCTGAGGTCCTGGGCCTCTGCCCACTTGCCACTCCTCCTGGGGACAGCTCTGAACTACATGATAATGATTCCAGAAGCCTCGATGCCTAGGATGGAGGCCTAGTGGCAGATGGACATAGTTGCCTTAGCCCCCTGTTGTGATAGTGTTCTGTGAGGGTCAAAGAGCAGTGAGAGAAGCCAAGGGGACCCCTAGGAATTATGGTTCTGGATGGGCCAGTAAATATATGGATGGGAAGATAGTCTTGATACCTCTCTCGGCTCTGAAGGGTCATCCTCTTGCACCTTTGGCCAAAAGTTCTGCCCAGACAGGCCACCTCTCAAGAGAGCAGAGTTCCACTTTTCCCTGTCCCCTTTCCCTCCATGCCCCCAAGGACAAATAGGAGCCTGGCCCCCTGGCCACAGGGCCTCATTGCCCCGAGGGGAGTGCCTGCACAACCCAAGCCTGCCTCTCCACCCCTGCAAGTTTGCGTAAATAGGGTTCCACAGCTGGTGTGAGGGATGCCAAGGAAGCCTCAGAGACAACATCTGGATGTGCACCTGGGCTCCTGCCAGCCCCTCCCCACATCTGCAGAGCACACCCAGAGTCAGGATTTGGTTACAGCCTGACTCAAAGCTGGTGGCACATGTTTGGAAAGGACATCTAGCCTGGCAGAGGGGTGGAAGCACTTGTGAGGCTGGCACTGATCTGAGCTAGTGCTCTGCCCAGGACGGCAGATGTGGCCACGGTGGGGTGGTCTCTGCCATGTACCCTGGTGGGGGACGGGCAGGGGGTGTGGTTATCTGTTTAAACATGGGCAAGCTTTTCTTTTGCACTCTCCTTTTTTTTTTTGTTTCGGCTGTCACTTCAAGTTGCTTCTCTAGCTTTGCAGGGAGGGGGCCAAAGAGTACAAATGACCAGGTGAGACAGGATGGAGCATAGGGAAGGTGGTGGGAATTCACATTGATTGGATCCATGCTGTGGGGCTGGTGCGGTGCCAGGCACTTTACATACCGTATCTATCTCCTTTAATTCTTACAACATCCGTACAAAGTAGCTGGTAAGTGGCAGAACTATGGTTTAAACCCTGGTTTATTTCCAAAGACTAAACTCTTTGAGCTTTGTTTTAATTGAAATCTATTTTCGTAATTCTGTTTTCGAATTTCCATTTCAAAAACAATAGAAATAAGGCTCAGAAAAGATGAAGTAACATGACCAAGGTCATGGTGCCAGTTAAGAGTGTAGGCCGAAGTCAAACCAGGGCCATCTAACTTTGACCTCAAAGTCCATCCTTTTCCCACTGCCCCAGGCTGAAGATTATCCGCTACGATCCCGAGCTCAGGGCTTGCTCGCAGCACCCAACTTTGAAGGCTCAGAACCTCTTTGATGCCCCCTAGGCATAAGCTTCTCAGGCCTGTGTCCCATCCACCTGGAGGCTTCGATCTCAACCAAAGTTCTTTCTAATAAGTGAATCCTAACTTCCTGGGTCAAGTCTGCACCAAAATGGTAATGGTTTGAGTTCCTATGGCCAGCTGTGGAGGAAAGGAATTGTGGAGTGGGGGGCTTCCAGCACTGTTGATATGGGAGGCTGACTCTATTCCTGAACCTCTGGGGCCAACTGTTTCCAGAGAGTTCCTCGTAGTCTGGCCTCAGACCTGGAGCAGCCATGGCACGGTCCCTGCCCCATAAATATACACTTGCTCTCAGCTTACACATAATGTAAGTCTGGTTATCTTGGGGTGTTGGTTCACATGTTTATTCAAATATTTATGGAAAGTCAGCCCTGAGCACCTCATATGTGCCAGGCCTGTGGCCAAGGGCTTGATCACTGGGCCCACCCAATTCTTCTCTGTGGTAGGGTCTTTAAGTATCTAAGTTCCCAGTAAGCTGGGCTAAACAACATTGTAAGCATCTGCCTAAACAACATTGCTGTTTTGTTTCCAAGACACTTCCATAGCAAATGCCTCTTCAAAACTGAGGCCCAGGGGTTAGAGGGAAATAGGGAGTGATTGCTCATGGGTACAGGGTTTCTTTCCGAGGTGATAAAAATGTTCTAGAATTAGATAGGGGTGATGGTTGCACAACTCTGTGAATATACTAAAAACTACTGAACTGTACACCTGAAATGGGTGAATTGAACAGTATGTGAAATATATCTCAATAAGGCAGTTATTTAAAACAACAACAACAACTGGAGCCCAGAGAAGGGCAGCAGCTTACCCAAGGCCACACACAAGTTAACAGAGCAGCTCAGGCCAGACACCAGGTCTCCCGCTTTGCGACTCTGAGGCTCTTCCCCCCTCTCCCCAGCCCCTCCATAACCCTATGCAAGTTCTGGTGAGTGAGCAAGGCCAATTCAGCCCTGTGCATGAGGGTTTGGGGCTGGACCTAAAGGTGCCATCAAGTCAGCCCCCGACTTACAGCAACCCCGTTCACAACAGAAAGAAAAATGTTGCCTTCCCCATGATCAGTTGTGGATTGGGCCATTATAATCCATGGGATTTTCATTGGCTGATTTTTGGAAGCAGATTGCCAGGCCTTTCTTCCTAGTCTGCCTTAGTCTAGAAGCTCCAGTGAAACCTGCTTAGCATCATAGCAAGATGCAAGCCTCCACTGACAGGCGGGTGATGGCTGGGAATGGAAACTGGGTCTCCCATATGGAAGGTGAGAATTCCACCACTGCCTCCTAAGCAACAGGATAAAAAACAAAAACCAAACTTGTTGCCGTCGGGTTGATACCGACTCATAGCAACTCTATGGGACAGGTAGGAGTGTCGGCATAGGGTTTCCAAGGAGCGGCTGGTGGATTCAAACTGCTGGCCTTTTGGTTGGCAACTGAGCTCTTAACCACTGGGCCATCAGGGCTCCAAGCAACAGGGTAGGCAGTGGTGAATGTGCTAGGACAGGGGTTTTCATTTCAGGTCTGCCATTAACGTGGCCAATCCCTGTTCCTTTCTGGGTTTCAGTTTCCCATCTGTAAAGTGAAGTAGATGAGCTTGGTGATCCCTTGCTAAAGGCTCTGCCACTCCAAGGTTCTAATTATAAAGCCCTGCAAGTCAGCGTAGAACTGAGCGTCAGTTATGAGGTTCCTCTTGAAGCGTGGCAAGAGGCCTTCCACACCAGACAACTTGACTTGGAATCAATGCTCTTCACTGATGGTGATGATGCGGATTTTCTCGTGAGAGTCAACTTCTCTCAGACAATTCTACTGCTGAGCATCTCCATGGGAGGTAGCTTGGTTCTGATTTTCCCCCAGCAGTGCTGGGTGGGGGAGCCACCCATAATTGAGACCCATTGATCATGTCCTTTGGAGATGTCAGGAACCAGGTTCTTGGCCTGGTGCCCAGGGAGCCCCACCTTGGGCTTGAACTTGCCTCCATGGTGGAGGGAGTAAATGCTGATGGCCACCGGTCTAGCCCCCGCTGGACAGGATGTTTCCACATCAAGCCCCACTTCCTGCAGTGAGGCCTGGGCTCCGGTCCCCCCGCCTCCTGCCATCTGGTTGCCTGCCCTCTGCCCCCTCCCCTTGCTGGGTGTTTACAGGCTGCCTTATCAGCCTGGGGAATCTGGGCCTCGCCCATCGGCTGCCTCGCCCCACCTAGCCCAGACAGCCAGCCTAGGGCCCTACCTGTTCTGGTTTCGTCACTACAGGCACCCGCAGCCTGGAGCCTTCTCCCTGTCCCTGGAAGGCAGGGGGTGTGGACAAAGACCTGCTGCCTGGCACAGGCCCTCCGTGCCTGCGGCTCTGCCTGCCAGAGTGAAACCTGAATATTCATAGTGCTTTCTCCAGCTGGCCCAATCTGAGTAGGGCATGTGTTCTTGTTAAATTGTCATCTTCTCTATCTGCAGGCTATGGGGACAGCAAGGAGGCGCTGGCGTTGCTGAGGAGGCTCACTTCGGCCTGGAGCACCTTGGAGGAGGCTCTTCTGTCCCCAGCCAGCGGGAGATGAACAAGGGCAAACTGGAGAGCACCTTAAACACTCCAAGCTAAAGGTGGGGCTGAATGAGGGGTTGAGGGCTGAGCATGGTGGAGGAGGTGAGACAGGGAAGTCCTGGGGGCCAGGACTTCAGAGTCTCATGAGTCCCAAGCTGTCTCCACCCCACACTGAGACCTGCTCACCCACCCAAAGGCTCAGAGCTAACTGCTGAACAAGTCAAATGACTTTCCCCCAGAACACAAGGGCCTAGATTTTTCTATCAACTGGGTATGAACCAAGGAGGGGGACAGACATGGGGACAGCAGACAAACAAACATAGTGCACTAATGGCCAAGATCCTGAAAGGTCAAGTTCTGACCTGCCCAGGATCCCCCAAGAACAGGGTTTGCTTGTAAACACTGACCAAGCCCCAGCCTAGGAGTGAAAGCCGCAGTACCAGCTCGGCCAGTCTTCCAGGGGCTTCCAATTTATTCAATGAAAAACACTTCAAATATTTTTTATTTAAATAATCATCAATATTTTAGGCAGTAGATTACAAAATTCACACTTAGGATACAATACCATACTTGAAAGAAATGTTACAAGACTATGTCCTTCTAAGAATCCCTGGGTGGGGCAAATAGTTAACATGCCTAGTTTCTAACCGAAAGATTGGAGGTTGGAGTCCCCCCAGAGGCGCCTCAGAAGAAAGACCTGGCGATCTACCTCCAAAAATTCAGCCATTGAAAACCCTATAGAGTGCAATTCTACTCCGACACACCTGGGGTCGCCGTAAGTCATAACTGACTCAGTGACAACTGGCTATGTTCTCCTAGGTCCCTAGGATACAATCCAATAGTTTAGGGCACTTGGGTGGGAAAGTTTGGAAAAACTCTGCTCGGGCAATTTTGCCATTAACGGCCTGTGCAACCACAGGCATGCCATGTTACGTGGCCCTTGCGGCCTCAGGCCTCCCTCGCCCCGACTACTGTCCTCACACGACGCAGAGTATTCACTGACCCTAGCAGCAGTCAGGGCTGCATGCGTCTCCCTTCTATCGAAACTTGCAGGTCACCATCCCATCCCCCAGGAATCTGCACCCCTGCCACTCAGAAAAATCATAAACCATTTCGTGTTAATGCACTAATAGCTGGCATTAGGTTAATGTGTCACTTCTCTCCTTAACACAGTTGCATTTTAAGAGGCCATCTGGAGCTACCGTGCTATAACTCAAGAGTGGCTCTGGGGCAAGCAGTGGGGCCCACCAGTGGGTAGGTGAACTAGGGAGTGCTTTTCTGCAGCTCTGCCTCCCATCACACTATTAACCGTGGAGCGAGCTGGCCTTTGCCATCTACTTCCCCTGCTTGTGGTCTCTATTAGGAAGGTATACGGAGTGACTGTGAAAGCCCTTTGCAAAGCTAAAAACTAGGCCTGGTACAACAGAAAACCCACTTGACTGGGACTGAGGAAGATGAAGTTCCAGTCTTGGCCCTGCCTCTGACTAGCTCCTCCCTCAGCCTCTGAACCAGGGCCAGCTCCTACCCCAGGGCGCACATTTAGATCTATGGCTGTGGTCACACCAGCTGTACCCAGCAGAGCCTTCGAGTCCAAACCATCTGCTTGGTTTCCAAAGGTCCCTCATAGTCTGACCCCACCCTACCTACTCAGCCTTATTTCCCATGATTTCCCAACTCAAGCCTGGGCTTCAAGCCCAGTGGTCTCCTCATGGTCCCCTGAGGGAACATTCCAGGCTCATTCACAGAGTTTCTCAGGCCTGCCATGCCTTTGCTGCTCCTTTTTGGCTAATCAAATAGTGCCCATCCAGCAAGATCCCAATCAAGTCCCTCAACCCAATGAAGCTGGTTATGCCCTGAGAAATATAGTTCCCACCCATAACCCCCTTCTTTAAACTCCCATAGCCCTTAAATTCTACCACAAGATCTCTTAATTCCACAAAGTCTTGAATTGCTCTTTGATCATTTCATGTGTATGTCTTTTTTCTCCAATAGGCAGTAAAATCCATGGGATAAAGGCCTAATTCATCTTCTCCTGACTCTAACATAGGCCTGGGCATTCATGAATGACATCCATGTAAATGCTCAACCTGCATGAGACCTCTAGAAAAGAGAACACAGGTCCTGAGAGATTTGAGGGCTATAGTCTAAGGGTGGGGGTGGGGCAGAGTTAGGGGTCAAAGGTCTCCAGGGCTCAAACATTACTTTTCCTCCCTTGCTCCAAGCCTCTATTAGGGGCAACATCTACCAGCTAGAGTCATTTATTTCAAACAGCATCGAGAAGATAGTTGATGGCCAGGTCATCATCAAAGTATTTCTCTCTTTGTACCAAACCACAGTCTTTCCACCCTGGGAATACTAGGCCCAGATCTGATCACTGGAGCCTCAGGAAAGAATTCATTATTCTGGATCAGCTCTAGAGAACTAAAATGGTTCAAGAGAATGGGGTATGATGATAACTGCAGGAAGGTAAACTTTTTAAAGAAGACTTTTGTTGTCTAGATAGACGAGGCTGAAAAGGCATATGACTGACATCTATAAAGTCATGTATAGAGCAGATAATCACAGACACATTCATGAAAATGTGCTATGAATTAAGAGCAAACAATAAATAGTCCTATTTTACAGACAGATAGTAAACTTAAGGAACTCTTTAGCCTAAGAATATCAATGAAAGATAAGCATCTTCTAAAATGATATCAGGGACAAACAAGATTATAAAAGCAAGTCCAAGCATATCTGTTACAACAAGTAATGTAAATAGAATAAATTCAAGTATTAAAAGAAAATGACACTGACAGTCTGACCCTAAAATTCATGTGGAATTGCAAAGGACTTAAAATAGTCAAAAAAATAACTTTGAAAAAGAAGAACAAAGTTGGAGGGCTAACACTACCTGATTCCAAGAATCATTATAATGCTACAGTAATCAAAACAGTGTGGTATTGGTATAAAGATAAACAAATTAATGAAACAGAATATAGAGTCCAGAAATAAGCCCAGGTATATAAGGACAACTGACTTTTTACAAAGGTGCAAAGGAATTGCAGTAGACTAAGGATAGCCTTTTCAACAAATGGTGCTCGAACAATTGGATATCCATATGCAAAAAATAATAACTTGGATCCATACCTCTCACTATATACAAAAATTAACACAAAATGTATCATAGACCTAAATGTAAACCTAAAACTATAAAAGTTCTAGAAGAAAACATAAGAGAAAATATTTGTGACTTAGGACTAGATAAAGAATTCTTAAATACAACACCAAAAGCATGATCCACAAAAGGGAAAAATGAGAAACTGGACTGCATCAAAATTAAAACCTTTTGCTCTTTAAAAGACACTGTGAAGAGAATGAAAGACAAGCCATAGGCCAGGAGAAAATATCTTTACAAAGCAGGTATCTGATTAAGTTCTTGTATCCAGAGTATATAAAGAATTCTCAAAACTCAACTACAAGAATTTAAACAACTCAGTTTAAAAATGCACAAAAGATTTAAACAAACACTTTGCTCAAGAAGATATATGGGTGACAAATAAGAACAAATAACAAGAAAAGATACTTAAAATCTGAAACATTGTATCAATGAGATACCATTTCATACCTACTAAAAAAAAATTGGCTAAAATTAAAAAGACTGACCATAGCAAGTGTTGGTGAGGATATAGAGCAACTGGAACTATCATACACTGCTGGTGGAAATGTAAAATGGTGAAGCCATTTTGGACAACAGTTTGGCTGTTTCTTAAATAGCTAAACACACAACTACCATATGATCCAGTCATTCCACTCCTAGGTATTTAACCAAAATCCATAGAAAGATTTGTCCATAAATATTCATAGCTGCTTTGTCTATAATAGCCCAAAACTGGGGGAAAAAACCCATCAATGCCTATCAACTGATGAATGGATGGACAATGGAATGCTACTGAGCAATAAAAAGGAATGAAATATTGATATATACAACAATATGGATGAATCTTAAAATAAGTATGCTGAGTGAAACCAGAGCAAGAAAAAAAAAAGAGTACATACTATATATATACATGTATATACACGACTCCATTTATGTAAAACTCTCAAAAATGCTAACTAATCTACAGTGACAGAAAGCAGATCAGTGGTCACTTGGGGATGAGAAGGAGGGATTACAAAGTGGCATGAGGAAGCTTCTGGGGGTGAGGGATATATTTACTATCTTGATTTTTGTGATGGTTTCATGGATGTATACATATGTAAATAATTACCAAATAACACACTTTAAATATTTGGAGTGTATTGCATGTTAATAGGAAACCCTGGAGGCATAGTGGTTAAGTGCTACAGCTGCTAACCAAAAAAGTCGGCAGTTCAAATCCACCAGGCGCTCCTTGGAAACTCTACAGGGCAGTTCTACTCTGTCCTGTAGGGTTGCTATGAGTCGGAATCAACTTGACGGCAACTTTTTTTTTTTTTTGGGCATGTTAATAATACCTCAGTAAAGCTGCTGAATAGAAAGGAAGAGAGAGGACCCCAAATTGGGTAAAATAACATTAACAGTAGCAGCAAATGCTAAGTAATTTTATTATATATTACTACGTAATATTATTATTGCTATGTAATAGCAATAAAGTACATACTATGTGCTAGGCATTGTTCTGAGTGCTTTACATGTAATAAATTCTCATAACAACCCTATGAAATCCTAAAAAACATTAAACTCAATGTTATATACAGACTGTAAGAGACACACCTAAAAAAAAAGTATAAGATAAAAGAAATAAGAACACCCACACTCTTCTAGAAAACACATTCCTTGGTGCCACCAGTATAGACAAGGTCTGAACTTTGGGACTTATTGTGTGTGCTGAGTCTAACGGGCTTGTGTTGTTTTATCTTTTGTCCATTCCCATGCCAACGTTACTGTCCCACCTAGCCTGGAATGCCCCTATAGCACAGCCAATAATTTTTCTTTCCTCTTTTGAAAGGTCATTTGCCCTCTCGCCTCCAGGAAGCCTTCCCCAGTGAAGCTGAAGGGGAGGAGTGATCTTTGTCTAGCCACGCCATCGGACCCATAATCACCCATCTACAGACCTGAAGTGCCGGGGCTGACTGGCAGGTCAGCTCTCTCCTGCTATGGGGCTAAGTGCATGTGTCTATTACTACACTCTAGAATTGGGTTTAGAGTCTTCAGAGCAGGGGGCTGGGCCTGTTGTGTTTTTTTTTTTTTTTTTTTTAGGATCAGAGTGGCGCCAATAAAGTGGTCCCTAATGAGACAGGTGTTTTCTGGGCAAGGATTCTCACAAAATCAGCAGAGCTGAACTAGCCTCTCTTATCCTCGGGGGCATTATGGGAAAAAGACAGATTACCTCCTAAGTCTAAGTACCTCCTTGTTATCAGGTCATCAAGAATTTGGGGAGGTTAAGACTAATTGCCCACCTTCCCATCCCCCAAGGCCCAACAGCTCTAACCTGATGAGCTGAGACTAAGGGACTGTGTGGAGCACTCTGTTCAGGGGTGGTCCAGTTTATCTTGAGCTGTCTGCCCCTGTGGGTGGCCACAGGGCCTCAAGCAAACAAAATCTATTCAATAGCGGATGGAGCCTCCAAGTTACTTCCTGGTGGGCCTTCAGAACGGGAATGGCCCACAGACCCCTGCGAACTCTACTGGGCAAAGACACTGGCAAAGACGGTGCCCCAGCCCCAACCCAAAGGCCCCTGGGCACTGGCTCAGAACTGACCCATCATCTATTCTAGCAAAAGGAGGGAGAAAGTGAGTGGTGGTTGGCCAGTCAGCTCCCAGAATTCTCTATTCAGTGGGGTAATAAAAAACTGATGATTGCTAAATAGTTCCCAGGGGGCAGAATGCTTGTCTTCTCAAAGGGACTAATTTATTCTTACTTCTGAAGAGAATGATACTCAAGATGAAAATGGTGAAGAGATAAAGATGACACTGCTAATAAAAATATTAAAGACTTGAGGGTCACTCTTTACTATGCCCCTGCCTGCCATTCAGAAAGACTATGTATTCCACACACACACAGGCCTCCCTTGGCACTCCCATCTTACCCTGTGCAATGGCAGAGCTCACCAAAAGTGAATTCTTGGTTTCAAGAAGGAGTGTAGTGTGTCCTGCCAGCACTGCCAGAGAAGAATTTGATCCCAGGATCCTGGCAAAGTCAAGGGTGTGCAAAGGGAAAATGATAACAACAATAATCATAACCACAGGAATAATCACTGCTAATACTTACTGGGTGGTTACTATGTGCCAGGCACTATGCAGAGTGCTTGACATGATTTATTTCAGTTACTCCTCACCCCAACCCTGTGAGGTGGGCACTGAGACCCAGAGAAGTGAAGTAATAGCCCACAGTCACACAGCCAGGAAATGGTACATCTGGGATATGAACTCAGAGAGCTTGTGCTCTTCCTCCACTTGTCAATAACGATTCTTGTGAAGGATGTTGGGTCATATTGGAATCGGAACGGAAGCTCCAGGAAAGCAGGTGGACTGAGAGGCAGGAAGAGCCAGCAATGGGGCAAGAAAATGGTCTACCAAGAAGGTGGGAGCCTAAAGCAAAGCTTGCTCAACCTGGGCAAGTTGATTGCCCTTCTGATGTTAATCTCTCTGAGAAACGTTCCGGTGCTTTCCCTCGCAGACCCTTCTGTGTGAAACACCCTTTCTCTGCTGCCTGACCCTCCACCTCAGCCTGGGAGCAGACTGGGTTCTCTCTCTGCCAAGAAATTCACCTTGGGACACAATTTCCCAGCTAAAAAGTCAGGGTGCTCTGGTATGTGCCTGCAGCATTGAAATGTGCTGGGGAGGAGGCCAGGCAAGAGGGCAGTGAGAGGAGTGATGAGGGGTGAGTGCGTGCGTGCGTGCGTGCGTGCGTGCGTGTGTGTCCCCGAGTGCTTTTATTCAATTAAACCCAACAACAGCCAAGTCCCCCTCTACACACAGCCATGTGCTATTCACCGACGGAGACACAAAAGCGGCAGAACAAATATATGGTTAGTCCTTGCCCTTGCCCGGGTGGTCCAGGCAGGAACATGTGGGACCCTCTAGACCCTTCAATTTCCAGCTGGCTGAGGGGGAAACAATTATGAAAAGTGCTGTCCTCCACCTGAACCTCTGGGCTTCCAGAAAATTCCCAGAACCCTGGAGAAAAGTGGGACTCAGTCAGCCCGCACCTGCCATGAACACCTGTGGCTTGGCAGTTTCCCTGTCCCTTTGGTCCCCCACACCTCTCTGCTCTCCTCCCCCCTCCCCAGGGCCTGTGTTGGGGAGGAGGTTTTCAAAGTGAAATCTCCTCAGCTTGGGTGGCAGGAAAGTCTGCTCACCCTTTGTGTCTTATCAATACACGCCGGGCTCACTGTCTGGGCCGACCACTTTGTATCTCCTGAAGTGGAGATTGGGGTGTGCACCGAGCCACCCACACTCGCTGACCTGGTCTTTTATGTGACATGCATTTGCCAAACAATTATCCAGCCTTCGAAGGTCAGTCGGTAGCCAGGATATAGAGAGAAAGAAGTCTTTTCTCCCTTTTCTGCCTAGCCGAGTCTCCCCCGCGCCGCCTCCACCCCCCTTCAAGGTCTAGCTCAAGCCCTGAGTCCCTCACAAAGCCTTCCCTCCCTGCTCCAGCTGCCACTGACCTCGAGTCCCAGCTGCCTCTGGCCCCTGCTCCAAGGAGCACAATTAGCACCTGGCCGGTCACCGGCCTGGCTGCTTGTCATTGCCTCTGATTTTTTTTCAGTGTCTTAGTTATCTCTCCCCCACAGAGCTTAGCACGGGTTGGGCACACAGTAGGTGTTAATAAATGTCAGTGGAACTGAAGCTCAGCGGCCCCTATGAGGTTAGAGCCCTCATAAGTATCCCAACCAGCAGTTCCTTGGCAACCAGCACTGAGGCCCAAGCTATAGGGCATTAGCAGTATGTCGGCTATTACAGGCCACACGAGGCTCAGCGGCCATAGAGTTTCGGGGAGGTTGGTGTTGATGAGAAAAGCCCCTGACCCCTAAGAAAGTGCCCATGGAATTCTGGGTACCTTAGATGAGTTTTCTTTCTCCCCTGTAGGACTAGTTTTCAGTCTGAGAGCCACAAAGGGAATAAATTGGCAGTGAAGCCAGAAACCTCTTTGCAGCTCAGAAATCCAGGCGAAAGAATCAAGCCCAAGTTGGGGACAGGCCCAAGCCTGGTGAGAGAAGGCTGACCCAGGCCCAGCTCAGTTCAGTGGGGGACCCCAGAAGGATATGCAGGAGTCATGGCAGGCCTGGGCCCTGCTACTCCAGGGGGCTATAGGTGTGTTTGGGGAGTGGCCCTAAGTAATGCCAACAAATCACACTTTGGAATGCTTGCTACCTGCAGCTCATGCAGGGACCAGGTCTCCCTGTCTCCTTTCACCCAACTCCTAGAACTCAGGCAAGGAAAAGCCCCCAAGTCCGGGCGCCTGGCTCCCAGTACTGGCTCGGAGATTCCAGCCTGGCTTTGAATTATGGTTCCTTATCACTCTCCCTGGCCCCCTCCCATACTCCCCACCTCCAGTCCAGCCCACACAAGAAGGGGCACATGATCCTGGAAAGCAGGTGGTGTCTTCTTCATCTCCATATTTTCCTCACTCTCACTTGGCTGATGCCCAGTATTGGCACTGGCTCTCGGTACATGTTTGCTGAGTTGAATGGAAGCTGAGTTTTAGACTGTGTATGAAACAATGTCATAATGTTACTTCATGCTTACTACGTGCCCAATGCACATAGTAATAAGCCGTAATAAGTTCTAATAAAGCCACCTCTATGGATGAACGCAGTTGATCCTCATCACAACCCTATGAGGCAGGTCTCATCTGACAGATGAGGAAACTGAGGCATACGATTGACTGGGATCACACAGCTAGTAAATAAGAGAGCTGGGGTTAAACCCACACAGTCTGGTCCTGGAGGCAAAGCAGGAAAATTGGTGGTGGTGGTGGGGTATACATGTGTGGAGAGAACCAAGGTTAAGCTTAGGAGCAGGGGTTTCCCTGGGGAAGCAAGCATCTCAGCCACCTTCTGGCTGGGCCCCTCGGAGACAAAAGGCCTGGATTTTGCAGGCTGGGGGGCATTTGGGACATCCTATCAATCAGGCCCATGAGCAACAAACCACCCTCACTTTTAGATCCCAATACATGACAGAGGGACAGAAGCTACTGTGTCACCACTTAAAGCTGGCCAGGAGCAGGGTGGGTTTTGGGCTCCCAACTTGCCCAGGGGTGGGCAGCAGTTTCTTCACAACCACCGAGCAAACACAGTATAGCAGTGGGAGGAATGCCAGACATAGTTGCAAACAAGCCACTCCTTCGGTTCACAGCAAGAGGCTGGGTAAGGGTGGCAACGTGGAGCCTGTTCAAAGCCCCCCCACCCCCCACCCCAAGACATCCCAGGCTTTGAACCCAGCCCCAGAGACAACCACAAGCAAGGCAGCCTCTTCCCCACACTGGCTGGGATAGGAGGTCCTCCCTGATAATCCTCACTTAACTCAAGACAGCTCCCGCCACAGTGTCTCTGCCCGGGGTCCCCAGAATGAATGGTTGAGAAAGCACTTTGTAACTGGTCAAACCCTGTGTAACTACTGAGAGGAGAGAGCCGCATTCTTGCTAGGCATACGTGTTCCCCGGGCATTTTCAGTGCCAGAGTGTCCTGTCTCCCCAACAGGGAGAGCTAGACCATTCCCTTCATTACCCACCCCCAGCCTGGCACTCAGGCCAGGGGTCAGCTCAAAGGGGGTAAGGCCCCACTGGGCGTGCCCGCCAGCTGTTGGGGCTGAGCAGTGGTGGATCGCTGGGGCCCTCAGGGTGGTGACCTCACTTCCGCTCTTACCTCCCCAGCACCCCTCCCATTTGAGGCCCCACCGGACCAAAATCGAGAAGTCCAAGGTTAACTGTTCCTCCCCACTTTAAGAGCTAATTAAAATGATTAGCCACAATGAACTGTCAAACATTAACCAGAAGAAGCTGCAGGACCAGACAGGCCTCTATCTCGGGGAGAGGGATGAGGGGCAGGAATCAAAAGGCCATCAAATCAAATCCTTTGGCTGGGGTGTGGTGAGGAGAGGGTAGGCAGCCCGAGAACCTCCCTGGGCTGAGGTGCCAAGGGGTCAGGAGGTGACTCTGGTCAGGAAGGCCAGATTCCAGCATAGAGTCATGAGGAAAGGGCAACAGGGCTAGGGTGTGGTTGAGCGGCTGGCTACCGGCTAAGCAGTCCCCTGAAAGCCAGACGCTGACGGCAGGGGACCCCCGCGCTGTGCAGCGACTAAGTCCCCTTGGCGGCAGCAGGGAGGGAACCGAGAGGCGGGGGAAGTCGAGAGAGCGGGAACGCCGGAGCGGGAAGGCTGGAGGCTGGCTCACACGGAAACTCCGGCCCCTGCCAAGAGGTCTCTATTTTGGCGATCCAATGATCCAAGTCATAAGTTTTTTCTTTTCTTTTCTTTTTACCCCAAAGCGGCTGCCCCCCAAAGCCCTAGGGACCGCCTGCTCAGTCCAGCAGCCCCGTCACAGCCGAGCCCAGACGCCTGCCCTCGGGCACCGAGCTTCTGAGGGCCCGTGTCAACATCGGCCCTGTCACGGAACCCGGGCTGCCCAGGGCGCGGGGAAACTGTCCCCTACCCACCTCAGGAAACCGAGTCCACTTCTGACCCCGAGTCAGGAGCCCGCGCAGGGCGAGGCCAGAGGGGACTGTCCCCGCCGCGTCGCCCCCACTCGTCCCCGGGCCCCAGCCCCTCCACTCTGGCTCCCCGGCGCCCTCCCGCCTGCCCGCCGGCAAACTCTTTCAGTTCTCCAAAGCCTCCAAGAGCCGGCGCCATCGACGTACCTGGGGCCACCGGCAGCTTACGGCCGGGGTCGGTCGCCGGGGTCCCTTCCCCACTCCGGGGGCCGCGACGCAGGTCCCCAGCCCGGCCGGGTTGCCTGCTGCCCTCGGAAGCCGGGCCGGGCTAGTGGCGCCGGCGAAAGGAGAAGTGGAAGTTGATCACGGCGCCCGGTCGGTCGGTCCCTGCGGCCGCCGGGGCCGCCGTCCCCGCCCCGCGGCCCGCGCCCGTGACTCACCTCGGCGCCGGGCGCTGGTCCGGGCGGGCGCAGGGCTCCCCCACGCAGCGCCGCCAATGGCAAGTTGGAGGGCGCGATGCAATCACCAGGTGAGCCGGCGGCGGCCGGAGAGCACGCACGGCTCGGGGGGCGCGGGGCGCGAGGGGCCCGGCCAAGGGAGGGCGGCGGGGCGCCCAGCGAGGGGGCGCGAGCCGGCCGAGACCTGCGCGGCGACGAGCGAGCGAAAGGGGAAACTGCACTGGAAACACACGTCCCCGAGGCGGCGGCTGGGGCGGGCGCAGGAGGCAGGGCGGGCGCGAGGGAAGAGCCGGAGGGGAGGGACCGACGGGAGGGCCCGCAGGCGGGAGGAGGAGGGAGTGGGGAGAGCCGAGCATCGCGGTGGAAACAGCGCCCCTCCGCCACGGCCCCCGCGGTCGCCAGCACGGCAGGGGGAGTCCTGCCAGGGGGCCGCGCCGCCTCTCCTTCCCCTCCCTGCCCGCTCGGCCCCGGGGGACTCACAGCGAGGACAGGGCCCTGCTAGCCCGCGTCGCGCGCCCTAGGCCTGGCCGGCGGTCCCCACTGCGCCCATGCTCCCGGCGGGAAGCCCCCACACCACGCCCGGGGACTCTGAAAGGCCAGGTTCAACCCCTCGGTCTGAGCGCTCCACTCACTTGACACCCTCGGCCGGACTCCTGAACACCAGATTAGTGAGCGCCTGCTGCGTGCGGGCTCGGCAGGAGGGCTGGCAGGGCGGTGGGCGAGGCCAGGCGATGATGCCCAGAGGATACAATGGGGTCAATACGCCAAACACTGCGGAATCCCAGGCCGAATGCACTGTGTGGATGGGGTGACTGGAGAGATTCGGTGACTTCCCCTCGAAGTCAGGCCTAGGGTTTCAGGGGGGCGGGGGAGGCTCTAAGGATGTGAATGGGCAGAGGGCAGATGAGGGGCCTGGGGGAGAGGGGCTGGCGGCAGCAGGTGCAAAGAGAGCCGGTTAGGGTGCTGGGAGAAAGCCGGTGCCTCTTTCTTCCCCTGTACAAAGTTAGGCTGCTGTACTTGAGGCGGCCCCTGGAACCACAGTCTCCCATCCCACCCACCCCTCCTCCTCTGACCTACCTTAGCGTCTATTCCAACTCCTCACCTGGTCCCCCAGCTAGAAAGCTCAAGGAGGAAGTCTGCTGGAAATTGTCATTCCTTACGGCTCTATTAAGGAGCCCTGGTGGCGCAGTGGTTAAAGCGCTTTGCTGCTAACCGAAAAGTCAGCAGTTTAAACGGGCCAACCTCTCCTTGGAAACTCTATGGGACAGTTGGAATGGAATTGACTGGAAGGCAATGGGTTTAGTTTTGGTTTTTATTAGTCTGGGGGAGGGGCCCAGCCAGGCCTCCGCCCTGACATCTCCTTGACAGAAAGCAGCAAAGCTGAAGGGGCCCCAGGGGAGGAGGATCCTCTCTCTGAGGGGCAGGGATGGACAAAGCGCCCAAGGTTCAGGGACTTGCTCAGCCACCAGTGTCTGCCGGATTCCCCAGCCTTGGAAAAGGCTGATCCCAGCACAGAACTGGGGGACAGTGGTGGTGGTTGATAGCAGAGAAGGCAGCCACAGATTCCAGGCTTTCAGGGAAAGACCTAGTGGCTAGACTGGGATACTGGCCCCTGAGGCCTTCTGGCTACCCATAGCCAAGTCCCTGAAACAAGCACCAAGAGCAAATTTCCACTCCTTTTTCTTTTGTGAGCAGGCGTGCTTTCCCCAGGGGATTTTGGATCCACTATGCTGGGTCCCAGACATCCCTGAGCTTCCTTTACCCTAACCTCAGAACTCGCTGATGGACACACACACACACACACACTTTCCCGTTTTGCTAAATGTTCAGTGGTCTCTGTGATCAGACAGACCTGTGTTCTAGCTGCACCATTTTACAAGCTGTGTGACTTTGGGTAAGTTGCTTCAACTCTCTGGGCCTCACTTTCTTTATATTTAAATGGGGGATAATAACAACCTACCTCACAAGGCTGTAGTGAGGACTGAATGAGATAGCCTATGTCTTTTGGCAGTGCCTGGTGCCTAGTAAGCCCTTAGGAAATGTCAGCTATCTTCAGCAGCATCTTCATCCTCATTTCACTTTTCTCAACCCAGCTCTAGTAGAGGTCTTCCTCTTGGGAAAGGCAGGGAGAGAGGTCAGCACTGAGCCGACCTGCTCGTGGTGGCTGGCCCTAAGGCCTGCCAATGACCCGGAGCCCATGGCTTGTGGGAATCCCATAAATTCCCACTAGGACCTTACCAGAGCCCCATGATCTGGGAGTTGCAGCCAAAGCAAACCCAATTTTCTTGGTGAAAACCCTGCACTGGCCTCACCTTGGGGAGCCATGGGCCACCGTGGGACCTTCCTGATTCCGTGGCTCCAGTCCAGCTGGGTGACCCTACTGCTCCTCAGTCTGCCGTCTTTCCCCACCTCGCTGCCTGCTGCTCTTCCACTTACCCGTTGGGGAGCCCCAACCAGGTGGGGCCAGCCAGCCTGAGCTCATCACCCTCCTGACGACAGCCGTGCTGTCTCTGCCAATAGCTCATTCCCTGACTTGGCAGGAATTCCCCTTCTCGAGTTGCCCATGGATGCCCAGGCTGCGCCATCCAGCAGTGCACTCTTCCCAGCCCTTCTTCCAGATGTGGTTTCTCCCTCACTCCCTGACTTGGTCCGCTCAGGCCTCAGAGCGGAGGGGCCTCCTAGCTGTCCACAGCCTCCGTGGGGCCACCTCCCTACTTCTGCACTCAACTGGCCCTTCCACCCTGGCTTCTTTCTGAGCCTCTCTTTGCCCCCCTTTTCCAGCAATGCCTGATTAGTCTATGTTCTTCTGCAAATCACCCCAGGTTCTTTGGTGACAAGGTGGCTGATTGCTTCCCCCGTCATTTAACCCCTTGGCCTCGACACATTCTGTTCAAACCTGTGGCTAGAATAAGGTACCACAATGCCACAGCTTCTGTGGCTATGGCCCTTACTTTCTACCACAGGCACATGCCAGAAAAGTTGCCTATTGGTCAAACTTTGGTAGCAAGAAACATATTCAAAAGGTGGGAGAAAAGCTAGGGTTTAGAAGGAATCCTCCCCACCTGTGAAGGTGAGAGGCCCCTATAATCCTTTCTATCAAGCCGGTAACCACCCCTTGGCTGGCATGTTCAATAACTCCAGATTTGCACCTATCAGGTGTGCACAAGTAGGCCCTAAAAAGTTAAATGACAGGAAAAAACAAACAAACAAAAAAGCCCCAGACTGTGGCTGGTCAGCATAAAAAAAAAAATTTTTTTTGTGTGTTTATTCTCAAAATATTATTGAGTAGCTCCTTGGGATAGGTTATAGTTACGTCCAAGTCGCCTTCCAGCAGAGTCCCTTACCTGGTTCACATTGGAAGTGGGGTGTGCTCAGGCTAAAGCACAGGCCATGAAGATGGGTGTGCATACTTAGTAGCAACTCTTCACGTCATGATTTTCATCTGCTCATCTGGCCACCGACTTTCCTTGGCTGGGGAGCATAGGACTTGTGGCCCCAAGGCCCTCGGGGGTCTTGGAGCCTTTGTGGCTCTTGGAAAGCCACTTGACCCCCTCCCCCTGTTTACTGTCATTAAAATGGAAAGTTACCTATGTCCCCTTCTTGCCAGCAGGGGCTTGCTGGGACAGGCCCTGGAGCCGTGAGAACCCCTGCGAAATCTTCAGGGGAGCCTCAGGCTCTGGGACCACTGGGTTTCACTTCTGGTGGGCTGCCTGGAGGGAGAGGATGGCCAAATGTAGGAGGCGCTGCCACCTCCAGCAGGGTGCGTGGTCAGCCCTGGGCCCAGTGGCTGCTGGGAGGTGCTCCCCTGGGCATACACGGCTGGAGAGTGGGTCTGGTATTTAGGAAACTAAGATTATTTTGGGCTGGTCCTCTGGGTTGGTGGGAGGTGTGTGTGTGTGTGTGTGTGTGTGTGTGTGTGTGTTGTTGGGGGGAGGGACTCAAACCTTTGAAAAAAATAAGGAAGAAGTGGCTTTGGATAGAGTCTGGCAAATGAGGGCAAGCCCTGGGGAGTCTCTGATCCCACTGGCCCCTGGCCCCCGTCTTGGAGCCAGGACTCAGCCTGGAAAAGTCCCTGGGACCAGAGCAGAGGGACCAGGGCACCCTTTGGAAGCAACACAGCATCCAGGATTTTCAGGCCACTGTCCACTGGAGCCAGAGTTAACCCCTCAGCACCGACATCTGCTGGCCTGACACCTGTCTTAAGTGGTGAGGGGCGGTGTCACTATGCCCTACCGCCTGTGGGGATTCCAAATGACCCCGCAAAGCCACCTCCTCACATGGCCACAGGAAAAACAAGTGGAGCAGAGTGAAGGCCTTGGTTGATGGGCCCACAGCCCATTGCAGGTAGACGGGATGCCCATCCATGGAGGTCATGTTGAAGGGGGCACCAAGTGATTGCTGTGGGCCACTGAGTGTGCAGGGGCGGGGAGGGGGGACAGGGGGCACAAGCAGCCATCAAGCCAGCGGTGCTCCTTCCTCAGTGGAGAGGAGACCCAGGGAAGGGGAGGAGGCTCCAGCCACAACATAAGGGACTCTGCATATTATAATAATGCGAATGGTGGTCCCCTGGAGTTGTGCAAGGAGGTGACAGTAGAAGGAACTCAGGAGATTTGGGGAGGGGCTCAAATAAGACCAGAGCTCAAGAAGGGCTCAGGCAGGAATAACCCCCTTGGGGGCACCGGGCCTGACCTCAGGTACCAGGGACTGCAGACGAGGTTGGGTGGAGGGGAGTAGAGGCTGGGAAGGGGCCCCTCGTTTCACCCACTTCACATCCTGCCATGGGGCAGCCCTGGGCTGCGATTGTACCAGGCGGTAGATGAATCTGCTCTTTCAGGATTGCCCATCGCACAGAGGAACAGGACAAGCCTGAGCCTTTTGCTAGACAGAGGCATTGAGGAGGCCCAGTGGGAAGTCAGCCACTCCTCGGTTTCCCCAGCCTGTCCCCACCGGTCAGGGGTTGAGGGGTGTTGTTGTTGTTGTTGAATCCAGAAAAAATGCAACATTTAATGTCTATAAAGGTGCAGTATGAGTCATTTCATGGAATGTCTAGGCCCCTTTGCTGGCAGCAACCAAACTTTCCAGCCCTCTTTTGAGGAAACCATCCAACTCGGCTGCCGCTGCTGGTTTGTGTGTGTGAGAACGTGTGGGTGTATGTGTGGGTCTGTGTGTGGGATGGCTCTCTGTAGGGCCTCGCCTGTCTATATGTGTGCTTGTGCGGGTCTCACAGATGTGAGGGCATAACCGTGAAGGCGCCAGCGTGTGTGTATGCATGTGCACGTAGGTGCAAGCCTTGGCTGTATGAGTCCCCTCGTGCGTGCGTGTGTGCTTGCGAAAGGCATGTGTTTGTTGTGTGTGTGTGTCTGTAAGGCAGTATGGTATGTGAGCCTGTGAATCTGAGGGTGTCTACGTGTACATTTTTTTCCTCATTGCTGCCAAATTATCTTCCCATCTCTCCCCTCACGAAGTGAAGGGCTGGCTGAGGAAAGCTAGAAGTCCAAGAGGGGGGCAGCTGGGGAGGGGAGAGGGGCTGGAGGGAAACCAAAGCAACTCCACTCATAGGAGAAAAGTGTCAGCCAAGGATGAAACTGAAACCGAGGCAGCAGCTCCAACGAAAGCACAAGCACCCTGGGATTGTCTTGGGGCTTCAGTTCCTCCCCACTTCTTCAACCCCTCCAGTGGCTGTGGAGATTAGTCAGCCTGAAATTCCCATCCCTGCAACTCGGAGTTGGGGTTAGAGCAGTGGGGCTGAGCTAGAACTTGGCTGTGGCTAGCACGTGACCCCATTAGCACTCATTATCACATTAACACAAATTAGTATATCTGCTCCACTCTCAGTCACCTAGTGAGTGCAGGGCCAGGCTGGAGGGAGAGGTCACAGCTCAGGCCCTGCTCTGAAGAAGCCAGCAGCACGAGGGTATCAAGGGAGGGGGCAGGTCGAAGCCTGCAGGGCAGGTTGGAGACAGAAAGAGGGAGCAGGGGGACATTGAGCTTTGCCTGTTTGATCCTTGTCCTCAGCCATGCTCTGGGAGGAGACACCTTGGGGAGAGGGTGAGCAGCAAGGAGGGGGTTTCCAGGAATAGCTGGGCACCGCCCTGTAGGAAGGAGGCCCGGGCTCTGAGGTCTGGGCGGGAGACTGCCGGTATTTCTCCTGGCACACAGCAAAACCTGGGAACGTTTAGGATCCTTTGGGGTTTTTTTCCCCCCTTTCTTTTTCTTTATGGAAAATCCTTAGATAACTTTCTCAGATGGCTTTGGACACCCTGAAAGCAGCAGAGCTGGGCTGGCTGCCAGGTAGAAGATGCACCCAGAACACTAGCACAGTGCACAGCTTTTCTTTCTCAGCACAGAAAGGGGGACACACTCCATCCATGTATTTATATGTAGAGTTGGATCATGGGACTGGCCACTGTAGCTTCTGGAAAGGTTGAGGTTGGAGCCCCCCAACGACTTTTCTTTTTTCAGCTCAAAGGTGTCTGGCCACACCTAATAACATGTTTAATGCTTCTGCTCTACCTCCTAGTTCGTTGAGTAGTGCCTGGGGTCTTAAGAGCTTGCAAGTGGGCATCCAAGCCACAACAATTGGTCTCTAGTCACCTGGAGCACTACAGGAAGAAGGAGAGTCAGGAACAGAAGGAGGATATGGAATGTGTGGCTAACTGCCTCCATGAATAGCTGCCTCCTTTGCCATGAGACCAGAAGAACTGGATGGTGCCCAGCTACCATTACTGAACATTTTGATCAAAGTTCTATAGAAGAATCCTGATCAAAAGGGGGAAAATGCAGAACACAATTTCAAATTCTTATGGACTCCAGACTTCCTGGAGCCATGAAGGTTGGATGAAAACTATTGCCCTGAGATAATGTTTTAAACCTTAAACCAAATATTCCCTGAAGTCTTCTTCTTAGAACCAAACAACAGTTTAGCTTAACTAGTAAAAAATGTCTGCCTTGAGCATTATGCTCTTTTAAGAATTATCTATATGAGATCAGAGTGACAACAGCAGCTTGAAGGATTAGATAGAAACCTTAGGGGGCAGTGAGTATATGTTAACGGGGGGAGGAACAACTCAGAAAAGGAGGGTGAGAATGGTTGCACAACTCAAAGAATGTAATCAATGTCACTAAATGGTACATGTAGAAACTGTTGAATTGGTGTACACTTTGCTATGTATATTCTGAACAATAACAACAAAACGAAAACTTTATGAAGCATTGACTTGACAACTACTGGTTTTTTATATTTATTGATATATGAAAATGCTCACAATATAATACAAAGTAAAAAAAAGTTATAAATAATACCAACAATTCCATTCATGTAAGAAAATCTATGTCTTACTGATAAAGGTCTGACAAAATTTGCAGTAAATGTTAACACTGGTTATCGCTGGTGGTGAAATTATGGGAAATTTTATTTCTTTTTGCTTACCTGGATTTTGAAAAATTTTCCTACAAAAAATGTGTAGTACATGTATAATAAATAAGGAAAATAAAGGGTTTTGTTTTTCTTTAAAAAAACAAAAATAGATGTCTGGTCACAGGTTATTTTTGTGCCTTGATATTCTCAGTCTGTTAACTAAACAGTCACCACAGGACCATGAACCACTACAGGGAGGTCAACACGCAGCTGTATCTACTGAGGTCAAGGTTACGAGTTTGAGCCCCAGATGGGCCTCTTCGCTTTTTTTTTTTTTTTTTAAAGCTGCAGAAGACAGGATTGACAAGCCGGGAACCCGTAACCATCGCCCCCTAGACCCAGCCTAAGGCTAAGTCCCTAACCCTCATCTAGGCCCAGCCCTGGCCCTGGTCTGTATCCCTGTGCTGGAGATGCATTTTTGGTCTCAAGAGAGCCAGGCTAGCGAGTGGCTGTTTCAGGGAAACCCACCCCCAACGCCCTAGACGCGACTCAAAGTTTCCATTCTACTGCCCGCGGGTCAAGAGTGCCATCCCCAGAGAGAAAAGACAGCCCAGAAACCACAATTCCTTTGCTGAAGTTAAGGACACCCCCGAGCTCTGCAGGGGCCTGGGTGGTGGCCCAAGGGATTTGTAAGTAGCGCGCTCGAGCGAGCCCCAGACCATGTGCGCGCGCAGATGTCCCCCTTGAGTGGGGGCGCGGCCTTCTCGCAGGCCCCGGCGGCGGGCCCAAGGACCTCCCCCCCCACGCCTTTCCCTCACCACCCCGTCTCCGCTCTCGCGTCTTGCAGGTCCCCGACCCCTTATGGGGCTGAGCTCCTCACCCCAAGCGTTGCGCCCCGGGAGGCCCCTGTAGCGCCACCTACAGGCGGGATGCGCGCCGCGCGGCGTCTTGGGTCGCTGCGGCGGCGGCGTCCGAGATGAAGGCGGAGATGGGCACCTCTGCCCGGGCTGGCCCGCCTCGCGCGCCCTCTCCTTGCCGCCCCAGCCCCGAGAGTCCTGTCCCGCGCTTCCAGTGCAAGCAGCGGTGCTCCGACCTGCCACTCCTCCGCTCTGCGCGCTCAGGGCCTCCTGCCCGGCGCGGGCGGGCCCCTTTTCTCGGGAAGCAGTGAAGTCACACGGAGCCCGATCCGCTGACTCATGAGAATCCTCTCCCTCCCTGGCACACCCCTCGAAACTTCCCGTTCTTTCCTGCTTCCGCCTCTCTTCCTTTGGCCCGGGAGAACCAGGCAGCTCTGGGCTGGGGGAAGGATCCCGGGAGCAGCTGGGAAGCCAGTGGCGGCGAGGGTCCCCGTTGAGCCCCTGGCCCTTCTCTTCCAGCCGGCCGCTCGGTGCTGTTCTGGGGCGCACAGGAAACGCCCGGGAGAGAACTGCATGCTTGCCACTCTGGGCAAAGTTCTCACTGAGGTTGTTATTGTTGTTAGTTGTCGTCATGATGACTTCATGTGTGTGGAGTGGAACTGCTCCATAGGATTTTCAAGGCTGTGACCTTCGGAAGACCAGGCCTCTCTTCCAAGGCACCTCTGGGTGGGTTTGAACCACCAACCTTTTGGCTGAACCTTTGTGCCATTCCAGGACTCCTCCCACTAAGGAATCCTCTTGCAATTAAGCACCTTCACAAAGGGAGTGCTTGCTGAGGGAGTGGCGTCTGGGGACCGCTTCCTTCCTCCAGGCTTCAGGACTGGCTGCAGAGTTAATGGGAAGCGGAGATGGCTTTTTTGGAACATTTTGTTCCAAAGGACAAGGCTTAGGATGTCTGTGCTACCAAGCAGTACGCTGTGCCCTGAGCTGCACTTGACCCCTACAGTAAGCCAAGCTGATGGCCTAAGAGGTCACTGTGGCCCTTCCTCCTGGGACTTGGTGTTGGACTGGTCCAGGTTGGGGTGGAGGCAACTTTGAAGCCAAGGATTCCCTGTTCTCACCACTCACCCCCATTGTGCCATGAGGAAATAAGACAAGGTGCAAATTCTAGGGGTCTTAAGTCCAGATGTAACTTGCTAGGAAAACGAATTATTATAAGCCATAAACTAAAATATACATGTAAATCCAGTTGAACCAAAGGGGCAGCAGCGGCATGGTGGGGGCACATTTGCCAAGGGCTTTGGGTTCCAATAGCAACTGCTCTAGACTTTAGGGATGTAAAGCAACTGAGTCTGTGGAAAGTGTAAGCACCAAGAGACTTTTCCATACACAGGAGCTGAGAGCTAAGGGTGGAAAGATGATCTGGTCTGTTCCCTCATTTTATAGCCCAGTTAAACCCAAGCTGAGAGAAGCAACTGCCCAAGGACATTCAGGGAGTGGGTGGCTGAGCTGAGACTCAAATCCAGGAGAATGCGCTTTCCACTGTGCTCCACTGCTTCAGGAGAAACGACAGGGGCAGGGGACACCTACTGAGCCTGAGGAAGGAACACAGGGAGAAGGAGAACAAGGGGGGAAGACTGCAGAGATTCAGAGAGGAAGAAAGGGAAAGGAAAGGCCTGAGGAAAAGTGAAGAGAAAGATGTGTAATCTCTTTGGGCCAAAGGAACATCAGCCTCCATCCATTGTATTAAGCAGTTAATTCTGACTCCTGGCGACCCGGCGTGTGTCAGAGCAGAGCTGTGCTCCAGAGTGTTTTCAATAGCTAATTTGTCAGTAGCTTGCCAGGCCTTTCTTCTGATGAGCCTCTGGGTGGACTCGAAGCTCCAGCCTTTCAGTTAGCAGCCGAGCCTGTTAACCATTTGCACTATCCTGGGACATCCTCTGTGTTAAGCATAGTTAAAAAAAAAAAAAAAAAAACCAGTTGCCATCCAGTCAGCTCCAATTCATGGCAACCCCAAGTGTGTCAGAGTAGAACTGTGCTCTGTTGGGGTTCGCTGACTGATTTTTCAGTAGATCATCAGGCCTTGAGCTGCCCTTGACCCCTGCATTAAGCCAAGCTGATTGCCTGAGAGGTCACTGTGGCCCTTCCTCCTGGGACTTGGTGGACTCGAACCTCCAACCTTTTGGTTAGCAGCTGGGCATGTTAACCTTTTGCACCTCTCAGGGACTCCATTAAGTGTAGTATTACCCATGTTCTGGTCCCAGTGATGACAGAAAACATACAGCAGAGGGAGAACCATGATTTGGTCCGTGAGAGAAAAGCTTAGAATAGTTAGAAGCAGAAAAATAGAGCCATCTGAGGAGCACTGAAGTTCCAATCTGAACACACACATCACTCACAGCACTGAGCCGCACTGATAGTCCCTGTTGCCTTGTCTGTGTCTGCCATTAGATAATAAAGTCATTGAGGGTGGGGACTTTATATTATTCACCTTTTTATCTTCAGGGCCAATGGCAGTACCGTGGCATGCGGTAGATGCTCAGTAATTGTTAGCTGGCCAATGAGTACATTTATATGTGTGTGTATCTTCATATAAGGAGCCCTGGTGGCACAGTGGTGAAGTGCTCAGCTGCTAACCAAAAGGTCGGTGGTTCAAACCCACCCAGTGGCTCCATGGGAGAAAAGACCTGGTGATCTGCTTCCGTAAAGACTACAGCCAAGTTAACTGGCAGCAGTCACTCATATTAAGGAGATGTTTAGCCATTTCCGTGGCCTGGGCTATATTCATGTTTTTCTCTGTGTTCAGACATGATTACGCAGTGGGCTTGTTTTTGTCTTGATCCATCATGGTCACATACTGTCCCTGTATGATAATAATGTCCTATAAATCTGTTTATGTTCGACAGAACACCAAGGCCTGAGGGCCAGGCCAGCTTGTAGCAACACCAACACTTAGCTGATAGCACTAGGCCAGCTTCTGGGTGGCAGGAGCTGGCTGCTTCTCTCTTTCTCAACCCGTCCATGTTGAGACAATCCCTGTTTTCCAGCTAGGGCTTGGCCGTCCAGTATCTAAATATTTAGACCCTCCCTGTACTCTGACCTAGTCACACCCATATGTGGAACCAGCCAGACAGAGGGACGTCATCACTGGCTTGGGCTGTATCTGTGTGTGGTTTTGTGTACATGTGTATGTGTCCACCAGAAATTCCCTGATAAGATGGGAAAAGAGGCCAGAGGCAGTTCCACCTCACCTCTGGGCCCAGCAGGACGGCCCATCTACTCAGAAAGCAAGGTGCTGGGATTGAGGCCCAACAATCTCTAGGGCAGCAAGGGTGGCCGGTTCTAGGTGGAGTCAGGGAATGACAGAAGGCATATCGCAGCAGCCAAACTCCAGAGGAGCGGGAAAGGGAAGGGGTAGTGGTGGAAGGGAGGGGAGAGTTCCTTTGTATGAAATGGGTCTCTTGAGAAGCTGCTGATTTTCCTTCAAGGAAACAGGCTGCAGTAGGTCACTGTGGGTTTCCCTCCCCCATCCCTTTCTGCTCGAAGCTTCTTGTCTCCAAAACAGGCCCTGTTGATTAGAACAGCAGCAGCAACAAAATCACATACGTTGGCCTCATCCTCCACTAAGAGGCTTAATCTCACCCCTTTCCAATCAACCAGGCTTCCTTAGCTCCATCTCTTCAGGGCATCTCCTTTCTCTGTCCTCACAGGTGACCAGGCAAATCTAGTACCATTATGAAGTGGTATCAAGGTGCCACCTGATACCATTTGCAGAATGGCATGGAAAAGCAAGGTTGAGGACAAGTGGGTGGGCTCTAAATGCTTGATATTTTGCCAAAGCCCCAGCTCTTCTTCCCCGGGTGTGACTAGTCCTGTATTGCCCTGTGGTGCGGTCCAGCTGATCACAGATTGGCTACCGAGGCCCAAAACTCAACCAGCATGGCTCATCTGTACAGTCAAAAATCTGGCCCATGGTCACTGGAGGCCTGG
Organism: Loxodonta africana; assembly: GCF_030014295.1. Classification (NCBI taxonomy): domain Eukaryota; kingdom Metazoa; phylum Chordata; class Mammalia; order Proboscidea; family Elephantidae; genus Loxodonta; species Loxodonta africana. Next base: position 152,196,018 of record NC_087369.1, read on the forward strand.
ACAGACGAAATGCATCCTGGATTAAGTGGCAAGTGGCAGCAGAGGGTGAATGCCCTCCCATAAACAACCTGAACTTGGGAGAACAGAGCCTACAAAATGCAGGCTCATTTTTATAGTAAGCCCTGTTGTTGAGCATCACCCAACCACTCAACCGAGGACTTGTTCAGCCAGGATTTGGAGGGGTGGGGCATGTGGTCCCTATCCTGAGGAAAACATATAGCATCTCCCTGAGAGAACTTACAACCCATGTGGGGAGAGAACACTGATGCACAGAGAATCAATTAAACCCATTGCCGTCGAGTCGATTCCGGCTCATAGCGACCCTACAGGACAGAGGAGAACTGCCCCATACGATTTCCAAGGAGTGCCTGGTATAGATCTGAACTGCTGCCCTTTTGTGATTAGCTGCCTTGACACTTCACCACTATGCCACCAGGGTTTCCAGAGAATGAATTAAAAAACAATTAAGTTCAAAGGTAGTCAGTGCAATTGGAGTTCAGAGATGAGAGACATCAGCACAGGCGCTAGTCCATCTGGTACCACAACGTAGGACTTGAATTAGTCCTTGAAAGATGAGTTGGATTCGGATAGGTAAAAGGGAATAACGGATGAGCTTCAGACGTGAGGAGCATGGACAGATGTTTATAGGTGGCAGTGAACCAGGTGTGTGTGTGTGCACACATGCACATGTGTTCATGTATGTGCATGTTGGAAGTCACAAGAAAGAAGGACTGGCAGAGTATGCTGAGATCACGGAGGGCTATGGGAGACTTGGGACTTGATATGGTTGGTGACAGAGAGTCACTGTAATTCTTCAACAGGGAAAGGACACAGAGAAATTGGTGTTTAGGATGTGATCTGGTAGCAATGGTTGACTAAGGACAGGTGCCCAGGTTGATCTCCCCATTCTTGGCATGTCCACAGTACTTTGCGTTTCTGTGGGTGCATCTCATTGTACTGTAATTATGCACTCACGTGTCTGTCGTCCTCAGTGACACTAAACAATCCTTAACAGTAGTGGCTATGCTTTTTCCATCTTCCTGTTGTCGCATCTATCTGGCTCATAGTAGGCACTCAATAAACACTGATTAAATGAATATTTAATTTTAACTGAGTAACAGTTACATACAAGGACAGCTGTCAAAGAATTAGACTGAATTGCACATTAACACTAAGACAATTTGATCTTCCTTTAAATGATTCGGGTGTTAGTGTCTTACCACCATCTTTGTAAGCAGCAATTATTACTGCATAATACTTTCTATCTCACAGGATGCTAGGTGAGTCTTCTACATATGGAATTGGATATATCACCCAGCAGATCACATCCGCTAAACCTGCGTACACATAAAGAACCCCGTCTAGTGCTGAGTATGCTAGCTCTCTGAAAGTGGGGATCTGCCCTGCTCTCCTAGCATTAGGAAGGGGTTTCACTGTATAGCTGCAACTCCCTTTAAACAAACCCAAGAGAAAAAAACCCAGATTGGGAGTAATTTTCTCTTTCCAAAAGGATTCACAGTAGGCCTACTGAAAGTAGTAAATATTTCCTCTTGACTGAAATATGATTTGATTTTTAAAAGCTAAGTGAGTACAAATGCAAAAAATTTGAGTTGATTTACACAATTTTGATCTGTCTTTCCAGGAAATCATCTGTGAAGTCAGGTATGCCTATAGGCATGTTTTAGATAAAAGGAGGCAGAGACTTCTAGTTTGGGGGACAGAGGAGTCAAGTGATCATGATCCCTCTCAAAGGGTCAGTCTCCAGGCTTGGCCACGAAGCTGCCTGGCGTGCCCCAGGTCTCTGAAGCCTTCTTTCTGTTTGCAGTAAACGTCCTTTCTGCCTGCTCCCATCCCTGCCCCTTGTGGGACAGGGGGTCATGCACACGAGTAACTACAGGTAAAGGAGAGTCTATCCCACATGTTTACTTGGTCAATCACTCCACAACGATTTACTAAGCCCCTACTAGGAGGCAGACCCTGTGCTAAGCTCTGGAGACAACCATGAGCCAGACATTACATGGTTCCTGCTTTCAGGAAGCCCACCGACTAGCAGGGACCAGGAACAGGGAGCAGCCCGACCTCGGCAGGGCCAGGAAAGTCTTCGTAGAGGTAGTGAGCTTCCCTAGAGGATGGGTCAGCGGCCAAGCATTGCAGGCAGAGGCCACTGCAGGCGAGTACAGAGAGGCCTGGCCAGTGCGACGGTAGTTTGGGAACTGAAAGAGAGTGGGGAACACAGGGTGGAGAAAAATCACGCCCTCTGCAGCAGCTCCCATTTGCTTGCTCTCTAATATGTACAGCTTTTTTCTCTTCACTCGCCCCCCCCTTAAAAGAGAACAGAATTTAACTTAGAAGAATCATGTTTTATTTAGTGATGTGAACATTAAGAATTCATCTACATGGATGAAAATATTCACAAAGGACTTGATCATTCACACTCATACACACAGAGGAAGTTTGCTCAATAAAAAATGCTCTGGCACCCATCCCATCCACTGTCAGGGACAGAGAAGTGCTTGCCCGTTCTGCTGTGTGGCTTCAGTCTTCATGAATGTTGAAGAGTTTGGCTACTTCATTGAGATCTTCGTGTTGCTCACCGTCCTTAATGATCTGAGGGCGAGAGGAACAAGGGGTCACTCGCCCGCTCCATGTGCATTCAGGCCAGACCCAGACAATGGGGCAGCCTGGGCCAGGCCCCACATGACACTATGAGGGAGTTGTGGGAACAGCTTCCTACTAACCCAAAATGAGCAGTGTGCCAACTCCCAGGCCACCCAGCCAAGTCCCAAGTCAAAAAGAAATGTTCCCGAGCCAAGGCAATGCTTTTGTTCTGCCTAGGCACAATCTGACCCAGGTGGACAATGCATATCAGGGTACCTGATGAAGTCACACGGGCAGTTCCCAGCCTGCACTTCCCATCTTTCTCTAAGAGCTTTGACAGCCACCTACCTTCCTTGCTATCGGCATTCGGTTAAAGATGTTCCATAGCACGATCCCCACCACCACTTTGTCCCTGAGGTAGAAGATGACACCTTTGCCATAGTCCTCCCCTTCAATGGGGACCTGTGGGACTGCTGGGCTGCTTGGAGGAATAGTGATTTCTGAGGCCTCAGACTCTGTCTCGCTCTCTGATCGGATACCAGTCCCTGTGGCCAGCCCCGCAACAAACAAACAAAGACAAAATCTCAGTTATTATGAACTTGGAAAATTCTAGAAAGCAAGGGTCTTTAGAAACCTGCTTCAAGATTATTTGCCTTCTCCAGTCCCTCTCCACTGACAAAGCCGAGGAAAGTTCTTCCTTGCCAGCTCATGGGCAGTGGGTCATTTGCACTTAAAACTAGCCTCCGCCTTACTATCTAAATTTAAATTTATGTTATAGATATTTCCTGATATCTGAATTTCCTCAAACTGCAGAAGACTTGCTCGTACCCTCTGAAAAACATTCTAGAGCTGTGCTGTCCAGTATGGTAGCAGCTAGCCACGTGTAACTATTTATATTAAAGTTAAAGAAAATTAAAAATTTTCCTTCCTCAACTGTACTAGTGCTGTTCAAGTACTCAACTGCCACATGTGACTGGTGGCTAACACACTGGACAGAGATAGAACACAGAGAAAGTTCTACTGGACAGTGCTGCTAGAGAGACATTTTAGCCAAAGCAGAAGGCACTTTCCATATGAAGAACTCTAGTCAAGGAGCTTCCTTCTGGAGGAGGAGGAGAATAGCGGTGTGGGAGGGGGGCACCTTGCCTTCCAAGAGCAAGCAGGCTACAAGTGATACTGCCCAGTGGCCAGGGCAGTGACCTGGAGTTTAGAAATGCCTGGGTCCCTCTCCTGGATCCACTTCCCAGGGCAGAGGTCAGAATTAAGGAGTGGGTTTATGTATTACACTTGAATGACACAGGAAAAGGACCTACAGAGACATATGTCTTGCTCTTTTCCTTCTTAAAGAGCTACCTGCCCTTCAAACACCTCTGGCAAAAGGACACAGCGGGTTAAATAACTTGAGCCAGGGTCAGAGAAGGGAGAGAGAGAAGGCCTAGGAGTTAATGAAAAAGATGTGTGTGGGAGAGAAGTCCATTCCAAATGAGGTGTCTCCCATCTAAACAAAACTTGGCATTAAGATCCGATACATGGAATCAGAGGCAGCTTAAGAATTACTCAGCCTAGTTCTTCACTGCCGAGGGCCCGTGGAGGACAGTGGGCCCTAAGCTAGCATTTTCATTCCTACTTCTTGGGATTAAAAAAAAAAAAAGCAGGGAGCAAAACAAAAATATAAAAAAGATTTTCTTCACCACACAGGTTTTCCTATTCCCTAGAGACAAACTAAACAACAGAGCCATCCAGCCAGCCACTGCCCGGAGGCTAGGACAGAGACCCACTATCTTTGAGTCTATGCCTTGACCAGGATGCCTTACTCTGCTAGATCTTAGACCACTAAAGAGTGAGGACTTCAGATCTGGTTTATTTTAAAGCACAACATGAAGTCAGGCTTTCTCTAACAGTTCCCTCTGGCCAATATAGAAACCCCTTGTTCAGGAAAATTCTGACCACTGCTTCTCAACACTCTTCCAAGAGAAGTGGTTGGGTTTCCTTACCTGATTGCTCGGTGGCAGATTTTGGGTTGTCTTGTGCAGTTGCTTTTGCAAAAACACCAACTGTAGGCAAACTACTGTCCACCAGGCCAATAGCTTCATAGCCAACATCAGGGCCCAAATCACTCCTAAGGGAGGAGAGATAAGTGGGTGTTCTGTCAAGGGACTATAAGGAATGACACAGTAGTACATGTTCTCTCAGACACAGCACCTTTATACCAACCGAAGAACAACAAGAGAAACACTGGAATCATCTGTCTCCCATAGGGCAGCAAAGGACAATCTTGAAAAAGCAGGATTATCCCAAACAGCTTTTATTTTCCTCAAGAAGCCATTATACGTATCACATACCCATAAAACGAAGTAAACGTTTTGGACTGACTTATCCTTTTACCTCATACCACATTTGCTGAGTGATGAGTTCCACGCTTTTACCTTCCTTCTGGGGAAACCCTGGTGGCGTAGTGGTTAAGTGCTACGGCTGCTAACCAAAGGGTCAGCAGTTCAAATCCGCCAGGTGCTCCCTGGGAACTCTATGGGGCAGTACTACTCCGTCCTATAGGGTCGCTACGAGTCAGAATCGACTCGACGGCACTGGGTTTGGTCTTGGGTTTTTGGTATCTTCATTCTGGAAACCCCGGTGGCGTAGCGGTTAAGAGCTACAGGTGCTACCAAAAGGTTGGCAGTTGGAATCCACCAGGTGCTCCTTGGAAACCCTTTGGGGCAGTTCTACTCTGTCCTATAGGGTTGCTATGAGTCGGAATCGACTTGATGGCAACAGGTTTGGGTTTACCTACCTTTAACTTGTCCTTTTTGTCCTGAAACCACCTTTTTGAAGCTTTAGAGAGTGCCCCATATTTATAGAATCCAGAATTTGAGGTGTTTTATGGTTTCATTAACCGATAGTATTTCATCTAAGCTTTCATTTTTCAAGACTGCAATGCTTTCTTATAAAGAGGTACATTCATCCACTTGGTCATTTTCACTGTTCTTCTTGGGAACTTTTCCTATTGTCATCATGCCTTTATAATGTGCTAGGAACCTCATGGAATATTTCGGGCACAGACACACCATGGTTTTATAAAAATCAAGGACACTTTAGCTGCTTTGTTTCTAGTATCTACAGTGTTATCTTCCTGGACACAGTAGCTCACTGGACTAGTGTCTTCAGGGAACAGTCTTCAATGACTCCTTGGATTCTGTCCCTGGGCCGTACCTGATAATTGTATAGTTATGGACTATTTTTCCTAACTGCATTATCTTACATGAGTTGACCCTGAAATTCATCTGTTGTGCCCACTCATAAAACCGTATGTGATCTTCTTAAAATGTACTCCCATCAGCCAAAAACTTCTCTAACAGGAACAGCTTAGAGGCTTCTGAAACCCTGAATTTTTTTTTATGCAGCCCATCTTTCAAATCAACAAAATGAAAAAGAGTCAACTGAGACCAGCCCCACTGCTCAGGAATGTCCACTGCGGGTCTTTCTTTATCCAAAGAACCGCCTCTATGTGCCTGACTGTGAAGTCCTGATTTTAAGGTTACAGGTGAATGGGCTGTCTTTTTTTTCTCACAGTATGTTGGGCTCATCAGGGTTAGCAGCACAGAACAAAATAAAATACACTAGTGTCTATACCTATGAGGACACTCTGGTGCCACCTACTGTAGGTCACACTCTCAGTTATTTTTCCAGGAAGAGCTGATGCCATCTCCATTCATTCATTTGGTCTATCTCATGCCAAATATGACACTTTTCACTGGGTGGCCACTCAGGGTTAGAATGCATGGACCTGAGCTGGAATTTTTTTCCCTCTGTATGAAGCTAACTGGCCCACAAGGAAACCAAACCATTATCCTGTTCCTATTAGTTCTGGGTTCTAACCAATTGAGCCCCCAAGGAACACAAGTATTACCAGAACATTGACTGATGCCAGTATGGCTTAGCAGCGCCAGTCATATTTTCTCCAGCCAATCTTCCGCTCACGACAGCGTGATCGTGGTGCTCTACACGCCTTCTACCCAACTTTATATCGTAGAAGCATGCAGCGTCTCCCGCCTTTGGAAATAAACACAGAACATGAACACGAAAGAAAAAAGCAAGTTAAAGACACAACAGAATTTTGGGGGGCTCAAAGAACCCTTGCGATGTTAACTAATTCATGTTTTCTATCCATGACCTGAGGAACCCTGGTGATGCAGTGGTTACAGTGCTTGACTGCTAACTGAAAAGTAGGCGGTTCAAATCCACCAGTTGCTCCATGGGAGAAAGCTGTGGCAGTCTGCTTCCTAAAGACTTACAGCCTTGGAAGCCCTTTGGGGCAGTTCTTTATGCTACATGGTCGCTATGAGTTGGAACTGATTCTACACCAGTGAGTTTGGCTTGGTTTCATCTACAGTCTAGAAAAATACCTAAACTATCAAAAACAGTTGAGATTCTATTTTTTTTAATTTATTTTATGCTTCCACAAAGCTAACATAAATCTATGTTTCAGCTTAAGCCTATTTCTTCTCATTCTGTCCTTATCAGAGACAGGATCTTTGATGTGCTGAATATTCTCTTGTATTCTGTGAAGACCAATTTTTAGATGTGACTGCCTCTCACCATAAGCCTTTTTCAAGGAAAGTTTTTTTTTTGTTACTCAGCATTCATTCACTCATTCAAATATTTACTGAGTACTTATTATGGACAAAGCGCTATAGATTGCAGAGATGAACTGACATGGTCTTCGCCTATAAGGAGTGCATGACCCAGCAGAGAAAGATAACAGTATTGCTCTTAAGTACAAGTGTAATGGAAAAAAGCACTGTGCAACGTGAGAGGTACAGATTAAGTAAGCCGAGTGTTTCAAACACAGAGCGAGAGAACCCCCAGGTCAGGGTGAACAGGGCCAGCTTCATGAAGGATGTGGTATTTGAGATCTCTAACCCTTTGTTCATCTTTGTGGCTATTTAAACTCCCCTGAAAAAAAAAAATCCAACAAGTGAGCAACAGTAAACTAAACTATGAAATCCACTTGATGGAGTATCATCCAGTCGCTGAACTGCTTGCAGAGTCTGAAGCAATGTGGGAAATACGTTATGATGTTAAGTGAAAAAAAAAAGCCAAATACAAATGTTTATATATAGCATGCTCACCAGAACCATGTAAAACAAAGGAGAAAACTTATGCACAGGAAAACGAAGGGAAGGAAATACACCAAAATATTCACGGTTGCTGCAGGTGGTTTTCCCCCTTTCTCTTTTTTTTGTCTGTGTCTCCTATATTGAGCGTGTATTACATTTATAACAGGTTAAAAAAAATCCAGTACACTTTATCTTAAAAAAGAAGCTTTAAAGGAAAAAAACCCCCTCCAATGTTCCTATGTATTTAATCGCAAACACAATACACTTGTAACGATCTAACAATGGGGGAAATTACCTCACAGTTCCTACCTACTGTAGTCTTGTTTGTGTCATAATAGATTTTTAAAAACAACTAAAAATAGTACTAAAGGAAAATGGAAACGGAGTACTTTTCCTTTCTAGGGAATATGTTATAAAATTGCTTCATCTTCCATTCCCTGGACTCACGCTGGCACAAAGGGAAAGGCAGGGTCAGTCTGAATGCCGTGCGCGTGCCTGCCAGGGGTTACGCTGATGGCTGCTGCCCACAGACTACAACCGGAAGGGCTCTACTCCTGGAGGCACTCATGCTGTTCACTTCATTTTCCACTAGCTTCCAGCGTGCGGCCATACCTGACGTTGCAAATCTAGCAGTCCACAGGTTTTTATTCTCCACCCTCAGCCTCCAAACACTTTTCCCCTATTTGGTTAAGCTGTGGATGAGCTTCAGTACACCACTGGGCAGGCTTGTTCACACTTACCACCCAGATGTTAGAGCGTGCCTGTAGCTCTGCATTTACCCGGAAGCCACCAAAATCTGAGTCTATTTCCAGCCCACCAGTCTTGGCCAATTCAACATTGGGCTCCAGGCCCACAGCTGTCACTATGTGGTCAGTTTCTACCTGGGGGAAAAAAGAAATAATTCAGTCAGTCACCACAATTTCCACTTACATCTGTGGACGTAACAAGTGCACATCACATCATTAAGAATCGGGGCTTTAGAAAAAATGATTGGTTAATTTACCTCTGGTAAACAGATTTTACACTCTGTTTCATAGAGGTCCCCCCTCCACACACACACACACCCCGTATCATCTGAAGAGAAATCTGGCGCCCTAGTAAGAACTTAAAAATCTGTGCCACAGATAGGAAGGGGCCAAGGGAAGTGCTTTAACAGGTAACTACTCAGGCTCTTGTCATTCTCTATTTTAAAGGAGAGGCAGTTAATTCTGAAAACTATGACAGGTTAATGACAGGTGCCAAGAAAACTAATCTACTGGTATCAAATGAAGGAGAAAGAATGAGAGCAGGGGAGAGAAGAGCTGGAAGGTATCCTGGCAGCCTCTCTTCCCCTCTTTACCTTCCTGCCGTCTTTCAGCTTGATGAGTAACTTGCCACCGCTGACTCCAACTGATTGCACAATTGCATTGGGCATCACCTTAACCCCCTCTGTAAAGGTAAACAGACCTGAGCCTCAGCCTGTCAGCCTACCACCTCTGTGGAAAGTAGGCCTCTGACAAGAGGCATCCCATTGTAAAACCAAGAACCATCAGGATGTGGGCAACCTTGAAGGGCTGTAAGAACCTAAACCCACAGTTCATTTTTTTAGCACTTTATAGAGAGTTCGGTGCCTCTGATTCAGAACCCCTACATAAACCTGGCTGACTAGAGAAGGGTGGAAACATTTGTTTGGCTGGGTGATATAGCTTAGGCCTAACTCAGAGGAAAGAGAGTGGCATCCTATGAAAAAGACTCTCTACCTCGTCTGACTTTTTCCATGGTCCAGTTGCTGAGGTATTCAGGGAGGATCTTTCCCATGTTTCCTTTCTCAGGGAAGAGCTGAATCACTTCTGTGCCCAAGGCTTGAGCTGCAAAGAAGAAACAGAGTAGGTATAGCAAGAGGCAAAAGCCAAGCCCAGAAAGACAGGAGAAGTCAAGCAGCAGTCGGCAGCCATTGACTAAACATAGGGCAAAGCTGCAATCCAGGCCAGAGCTCCCATTTGTGGGGCACTGGGGCAAAAGGCCTTGGTGCTAGAGTTCATTCGTAAGGCAAATACAAGTGCCAGAACTGCTGTCCCTGGATTAGACTACAGACTGTGAGCTCAGTGCACTTACACCATGTGGTCACTTCAGGCTTACGCAAGTGCTTTGGGGCCTCTGAATGGTAGGAGATGTGAGAAAATGCCCTGGTTTCACAGAGCTGAAAAATACCATGAGAAAAAAAATGGCTGCCAACAGTTTGGCTCAATTAGTAAAGAATGTCTGCCCTGAGCATTGTGCTCTTTTAAAGAACTACCCACATGGGATCAAACTGACAACAGCAACTTGAAAAGTTAGTTAAGAAGCTTAGGGGGCAGTGAATTGATGTTAATGGAGGAACGACTCGAAAAAGGAGGGCAAGAATGGGTGAACAACTTGAAGAAGGTAATCAATGTCACTGAATTGTACATGCAGAAACTGTTGAATTGGTGTATGTTCTGCTGTATATATTTTTAGCAACAAAAAAAAATTACTTAGAAGGAAAAAAAAAAGGAAAATGGTTGCCACAAAAACAGTCAAACTTGAACTCACAGATCTGTCAAGCTGAGAACCATCATGTATCTGGAAGGAAGTTTTGGGCTTCTTACAGGGAGCAACAGTTAAAAGATACATTTTTCTGCAGTCTACAGTGCCTTTACCATCTTAGTAAGTCACTTAATATTTTATTTCTAAGGAACCCTGTCCTAGAGGCTCGAAGGAAGGAAGAAATCACCTCTGCCAAGTTGCTGAGATGACATCTTTTCAGTCACTAAGGGATCCCCACACTGGAACTAATTTCAGTGCTTAGCTTTTCACCATATAAGCCTTAAACACTTTCTACAGATCCTGGCAAATCCATCTCTGGAATCTGTGAGCGCCCACCAAAGAGCACGTGATGTAAGACTAGAGAAAGACAACAGAAGTTGCTCCCCAATACTCACCCTTTCTGCCAAGAGCACAGGCCAGTTCGCTACCAAGGAAGCCCCCACCAATAATCGTAATCGACTTGACTTCTCGTGAGATCTTCTCCAAGGTTCTAAAGTCTCCAATCTGCAGGGTCACACCAGTTTAGCTCAGTGATTTCCCAAAGGGGCACAGGATAATAATTCCAGGAAATATTTCCCTCTAAATCTTTGACAAGAGGAATCTGCAGATAAAATCTTCTCCTTGTATAAAGTTTCTTGATTATGGCCTCTACATTATTACTGTCAGTTTCTTTCTCCACTGTTATTTGTAACATCCCTTCTCTCAATAGTGCTTCTCAACTGGTGGTGGTTTTGTGCCCCCACTTCTCCCTACCTTTCCGCCCAGGGGACATTTGTCAATGTCTGAAGACATTTTTGGTTGTCATGACAGGGGTGGGGGGCGGTAGTGCTACTGGTATCTAGTGAGTAGAGGCCAGGGATGCTGCTAAATATCTTACAATGCACAGGGCAGGCCCCACAGCAACGAATTATCTGACCCAAAATGTCAATAGGGCCAAGGTTGAGAAATCCTGTTTTATCAAGAACAAATCTTATCAAATACCCACAACGGTGGCTGCAGAGTTACAGCAGTTTTGTTTTATAAGCAAAGAACGGTGTTAAGAAGCAAAACTCCTCTTCCCTTTTCACTTAGGTACCTAACTTTTCTCCTCAAAGTCTCTAGAATAGCACTTGCAATGAAAAATGCCAAGAGGCTAGAAGGAGCTCCAATGAATGAAATGCATCAGGAAAAAACAACTATGGAAGGGCAAGTGAAAGGAGCCACAGCGAGCAAATAAAAATGCTACGTGTATTTTTCGCCTAGGAGCTTAAAACACTTGAGTGAGGTATTTGAGGTGCAGAGAGGGGAAGTGACTTGCTGAAGGCCAGAGAACAAGTCTGTAGGAGAGCCATAAATAGAACCTGGATCTCCCAAATCCCAGGTGGGTATTTGGGGACCACAAGATTATACTACCTCTTCAAAAACAACACAGTGAAAACACTAAAGCAGACAATTACCTTTCTGAACAGCGTTGTTCTACTCTTCACCTCTGCTCCAGCCCTATCAATGGCGGACAGATTTCTTGGAGTGCCTCCTGGAATTAAGAGGAGGAAAACCCTTTAGCCCAATGAGCAGAAGCTGGCCCAAACAGGCACCCGTCAGAGGGGGAGCTGCCTTCGTCTAGGGCTCTGGTATGTGCTCCCTGCTAGTGCCACGGTAGCATCAACAGGATGTGACGGCTTGTTTTCCTTCTCCTCGCTGCTGCAGAGCAGGCTTTTATCAATTTCCTTTGAGAAGCAGATTGGAGAGTCCCTCTTCAAGGGGCCCATCCTTCCCATTGATAGCCAACAGGCCTCACTTCTAGTTTCTCTTAAGCACTGACCAGATACCATAAGTTCTGTTTAAGAAACTGCTTTAGTCTCCTAGGAGCCCCTGGATGGTACAAATGGTTAAGCACTCAGCTACTAACTGAAAGTTTGGCGGTTCAAACTTACCCAGAGGCACCTTGGAAGAAAGGCCTGGCAATTTACTTCCAAAAGAACTAGCCATTGAAAACCCTACAGAGCATGGTTCTACTCTGACACATATGGGGTCACCATGAGTCAGAAATCAACTCAATGGCAACTGTTTTTTTTTTTTTTTAAGTCTGCTATCCTGATTTCTGATTGAAACTGTCAATGAAACCATAGGCTATATCACTTTCAGGGCACTGGGCTAAGCAGGGGGAGAAAAAAGGCAACCTTCTTCAATACACATCCATGCCTTCACTGGAAGGAACAGCAAGGATAAGTCAGAAGGGTTGTTGATCTAGGATGGGCCATCTGTAAAGCCAGGCTTTGCACTGAGAGAACATACCCATGTCAGAGTCTGGGCTTTGGTTTTCTTGCAGTTAAGTAATGCCTTCTATAGAGAAGGTCTGACTCTAAAATATGAAAGAGCTGTATCAGGGAAGAAAGCCATTTCCAGAAATGCTCACCTGTTGCAATCAAGCACTTTTCATAGGTTATTTGAGAGCCATCATTAAGTTTCACCATGTTGTCTCTCACGTCCAGCTGTACCACCTGGTAAAGTCATACCAAAAAAGAGAGAGAAATGAGCTGGCTTTTAAAAAAATAATTTTTATTCAGCTATTAATTCATACAACATAAAATCCATCAATTTAAAGGGTACAATTTGGTGGTTTTTAGTGTATTCACTACATTGGGTAACCATCATCACTATCTAATACCAGGGCATTTTCGTTTCCTCAGAAAGAAACCTTGTACCCATGAACAATCACTCCCTATGTTCCCCCAACCCCCAGGCCTCAGTTTTGAAGAGACATTTGCTATGGAAGTGTTTTGAACACAAACTCCCCCCATTCACTAGAGACTTGGAACCTGGCTCACACTTTTGCTCTGAGCCACACCCAGAATCTTACGTTCTAAAATACTACTTCTAAAACCTCAAATATCCCACTCTTTGATCACAATTTTCTATTCTTTCAGCTTTCTCTCAGTCTCACTCTCACCTATACTTGCTCTCAATTTTTTCTTAGTTTATTGGCCACTGGCTGGCTGTTCCTTCCCAACTAACCTGGGCCAATGGTAGATCATCCACTCGGTTCTCTTCCCAGTAACCTTAATTCCCTTGCACTCTGCTCCTTCTGATAGTTGGAGTTTCAGATTTGGAAATAGAGAGATCAGGGTTCCAGTCTCTGCTCCACTACTGATTTTTTTGTTTGTTTGTTTTTAGATAATTAAAAAATATATTTTATTGTGCTGTAGGTGAAAGTTTACAGAGCAAATTAGTTTCCCATTCAACAAATTGTACACGAAATGTTCCGTGACATTGTGCCAGCACTCTCCCCATTTTCACCTTGGGCTCCCTGTTTCCTTTTGTCTGGTTTTCCTATCCCTTCTTGCCTTCTCATCTTTACTTTTGGCCGAATGTTGCCCTTTTGGTCTCGTATTCCATTACTTACTAGCTGTGAACCATTCATTCAAGAAATATTTAGTAAGCACCTACTATGTGCCAACTGCTGTATTAAGTGCAGGGGGTAACACTGATGACAAAGACAGACAACCTCCCTGACTTTCAGGGTCTAGTAGCCAAGACAGACAACTTAACAAGCACTAACAATGAGCCCTGGTGCTGCAGTGGTTAAGCACCTGGCTGCTAACCAGAAGGTCGGCGGTTGAACCCACCAGCCGCTCTGCAGCAGAAAGATGTGGCAGTTTGCTTCGTAAAGATTACAGCCTTGAAAAACCCTATGGGGCAGCTCTACTCTGTCCTATAGGGTGACTATTAGTCAAAACAGCTCGGCACACAACAATAACAAGCACTAACAATAATCACAAATGGTAAGATGGGACAATGCAGGCTGCTCTAGGAACATATGACATGTGTGCCCAATCTCATCAGGTTGGGTAGCTTTCCAGAGCCCGTGGCAAAGAAAGTGAGACCTGACACTGAGCTGCTGCTTTAGCCTCCTGCAATTTGTCCCTCTCCAGTCCAATCCCACCACTCAACCCCGACACTTCTCACTCTCAGACAACCACCTTGCATCTATTTTATTGTGAAAACAAGTGAAACCATTAGATTCACTCTACCTCAGTTTCTCTTAAGGGTTCCCATCCCCTCAACCCCCTGAATAAAAACTTACGGATTTCCATCTTTACTTCATGTCTTCCAGCTTCTGGGATGCGGGTTATCCTTTCTCTTATGGGCAACCCTCCCATTTGTGTCTGACTCCCATCCCTTCCTTTTTCTCCCAGAACCTGCTCTATCAGTCACCCCCTCACTCCCCATCCTCTCTCTCTCCTGACATCTTACCCCCTCAGCCCATTAACATGCTTAAGTCTGGCCCAGCCTAGAAGTCCCACCTTTGAGTCTATGTTCTCCTCAAGCTTTTATCCAACTACTATCTTCCTTTTCTCATTTAAACTTTTTGAAAGAGTATTTTATTCTTCTTTTCTAGCTTCATGATGATATCTGAACCACCACGTCTGATGGGACATCTGACCATACTTTTCTTACCAGATTCCTCTGCTGCAGTCACTGTGTGTGGACCATAACCTTCTTCTTGAAACCTCTAAAACCTTGGCTTCTGGGACATCACTCTCTTCTGGGTTTTCCTGATTTCTCTTTCTTTCTTTCCGTCCTTGTCTCCTTTATGGGCTCTTCTTCTTAAGCCTGCCTCCTAAAAGTTGGAGTTCTCCAGGGTTGGATCCTTTTCTCACTCCTCTTCTCACAACGTAACTTCTCCCTGGGAGACTCATCCACACTCTCATGGTTTCAACTCCTACTCACACACAGATGATTTTCAAAGCTCTATCTCTAGTTCAAAGGAGCCCTGGTGGCACAATGGTTAAGCACCTGGCTGCTAACCAAAAGGTCAGTGGTTCAAACCCACCAGCAACTGCCCAGGAGAAAAGGCCTGGCAGTCTGCTCTCAGAAAGACTATGACCTAGGAAACCCTATGGGGCAGTTCTACTCTGTTCTATAGGGTTGCTCTGAGTCGGAATTGACTCAACAGAACAACTACAATTTCTAGTTCAGACCCTTCCCCTGAACATCGCAGTCATATATCCACGTACCCATAAGACATCTCCATGCAGATAGTCCACTTCAAAGTTAGTAGTCCAAAACTGAACTTTACCTTCCCTCTTAACTAGCTCTTCCTCTTCTAGTATCTTTCTCAGTTAGTGGTATACCACCATTCATCCAGACACACAAACTAGAAATCAGAATGCCACCCTTGTCTCCTCCTTCTCCCTCATCTTCCACCTTCAATCAATCACCCAGCCCTGTTAAGCCTGCCTCCTAAGCATGCTTCAAGTCCATTCCCCACACGTTATCACCTTTTGATCATGAAGCAATACAGTGATGCTATTAAAGAGTTTGGCCCCAAATTCTCATAAAAAGACCAGACTTAATGGTCTGAGACTGGAAGGGCCACGGTGGTCACGGCCCCCAGACCTTCTGTTGGCCCAGGACAGGAACCATTCCCGAAGCCAGCTCGTCAGACATGGATTGGGCTGGACAATGGGTTGGAGAGGGATGCTGGTGAGACGTGAGCTACTTGGTTCGGGTGGACACTTGAGACAACGTTGGCATCTCCTGCCTGGAGGGGAGATGAGAGGGTGGCGGAGGGTTAGAAGCTGACAAAATGGACATGAAAAGAGAGAGTGGAGGGAGAGAGCGGGCCGTCTCATGGTGGGGACTCCCAGTTACTTAACTAGGAGTATGTAGCAAGTTGTGTGTGGGTTTTTGTGTGAGAGACTGGCTTGATTTCTAAATTTTCACTTAAAGCACAATAAAAATTATTAAAAAAAAAAAAAGAATTTGGGCTCTGGAATCAGCATGTCTGGGTTCCAGTTCTAAAGCCAGACAGATCTGGGCTCAAATTCTGTCTCCACAACTTATTAGCTGTGTGATCTTGGGCAAGTTATTTAATTGCTCTTTAATCCCAAATTCTTATTTATAAAATGGGAATAATAAAAGTACCTACTTCGTAAGATTATTGTGAGGATAAAATCATACACGTAAAGCATTTAATAACCACGCCTACAAGATTGGAACGGGCACTATGTTAGCTCTTACTTCCATCAGCATCATCGTCACCATCATCATTACTCCATTACTATCCTAACCCGGGCTCTCATCAGCTTTGGCCTGGACTAGGACAATAGCCTTTGAAATGGTCTCTCTCAAGTTTTGTGCCCCTGACATCCATCCTCCTCACAGCCAATAACCCACTGTCATGGAGTCAAGTACAACTCATAGCGACTCTGTACGACAAAGTAAAACTGCCCCATAGGGTTTAAAAGGCTGTGATCTTTATGGGAGCCGACTGCCACATCTTTCTCCCACGGAGTGGCTGGTGGGTTTGAACTGCCAGCCTTTCGGTTAGCAGCCGAGTGCTTAAAACACTGCACCACTAGGGCTCCTTCACAGTCAACGGAGTGATAATTTAAATTCAATCTGTTTATATCCTTGCCTAAAACTCATCAGCTGCCCAATGCCTATGGGAGCTCAAGCTCTTTCACACGACAATCAAAGCTCTCCATGACCAGGTCCCTGCATAACTTCCCAGTTTCATCCTTGCCACTGCCTCCCGGATATTTTCTGCTCCATCAGTACCTAGGTGCTTGCATTTCCTGCCACTAAACATGTTTTTTCATCCTCTTGTACCTTTGCATTGCTGTACTTTTTGACTTGAATGCTCTTCACTGCTCTCTAGTCTGCCGCATACCTCCTCATTCTGTAAGACTTCTCATTCTATAAGACTTCCTCCTCCTGGAAGCTGTGCATTCTTCCCATTTATTGCCATGATACACTGTGCATCTATTTCTTACTACACATCTATGTTTCATGATTAACTGTTCGTATTTCTGCCCAATACTCTTAGCCCCTAAAAGGTGGGCCTATGAGTTATTTACACATAGGAGATACTTAACACACAACATCTCATTATCAGGTAATCCACCAACCTATATGCATCTTCTCTGCCTAATGTCCTCTTACAGGGGAAGAAGTGGGCCTGTCCCTCTCAAAGGCCAATCTATCCACGTGCACTCTGGATCCCATCTACTCTGTGTATTGCTCCTTTAGATAACCCCTCTTTCTCAAGTGGAACATTACCGTTAGTTTACAAACACACTCTAGTACCTCCCACTAACAAAAACAATACATAACACAACGAGACACAACCCTCCTGGACCCCACAAATGCCCTCCAGTAAGTGCCCCATTACTTGGGCACTCACCTTTGTAACTTCTAATAATATTCTTGATGCTGAGCTATGCCTGGATTATTTTATTGTCTTTGTTGTTGTTAGGTGCCTTCAAGCCAGTTCCAACTCACAGCAACCCTATGCACAACAGAACGAAACACTGCCTGGTCCTGAGCCATCCTTACAATTGTTACGCTTGAGCTCATTGTTGCAGCCACTGTGTCAATCCACCTCGTTGAGGGTCTTCCTCTTTTCTGTTGACCCTGTACTCTGCCAAGCATGATGTTCTTCTCCAAGGACTGATCCCTCCTGACAACATGTCCAAAGTATGTGAGATGCAGTCTCGCCATCCTTGCTTCTAAGGAGCATTCTGGCTGTACCTCTTCTAAGGCAGATTCATTCGTTCTTTTGGCAGTCCATGGTATATTCAATATTCTTTGCCAACACCACAATTCAAAGGCGTTAACTCTTCTTTGGTCTTCCTTATTCATTGTCCAACTTTCACATGCATATGATATGATTGAAAATACCATTTTTTTTTTTTGGGTCAGGAGCACCTTAGTCTTCAGGGTGACATCTTTGCTCTTCAACACTTTAAAGAGGTCCTTTGCAGCAGATGTGCCCAATGCAATGCGTCTTTTGATTTCTTGACTGCTGCTTCCATGGCTGTTGATTGTGGATCCAAGTAAAATGAAATCCTTGGCAACTTCGATCTTTTCTCTGTTTATGATGATGTTGCTCACTGGTCCAGCTGTGAGGATTTTTGTTTTCTTTATGTTGAGGTGCAATCCATACTGAAGGCCATAATCTTTGATCTTCATTAGTAAGTGTTTCAAGTTCTCTTCACTTTCAGCAAGCAAGGTTGTGTCATCTGCATAACGCAGGTTGTTAATGAGTCTTCCTCCTATCCTGATGCCCCGTTCTTCATACAGTCCAGCATACAGACTGAATAGGTATGGTCAAAGAATACAACCCTGACACACACCTTTCCTGACTTTAAACCAATCAGTATCCCCTTGTTCTGGACGAACAACCACCTCTCGGTCTATGTAAAGGTTCCTCCTGAGCATTTATTGTCCTGAATAATATATATTCTGCCAGTCTCCTGTCATCCATAATGCCAAAAAAATGTTAGTATGGAAAAACAGAAAGAAGGAACAGCATAAGAGCAAATGAAGAGAGAAGTAACAGCCTTTAGGGTCATAATCCCCAACAGTTTGGCTTTGATACCAGTGTGTTCCCCAGCAGGACACACTACGCAGTGCTGATTGCCAATAATAAGCCGAAAAAATGCTGCCTCGATCCTTCTTTGATGAACTACAATGACAGGACACAGACATAAATGGCAGTGGAAATAAAACAGTCCCGGTACTTGCTGTCCACATGTGCACATGACACAGGAAGCCACTGACTAGCTCACCTTCTTCCCAGTGAGGACAGCCACTCCACCATTCTCAATGTGAGGCAGGTCCTGAGCAGAGACATAGAAAGAAGGTGGCTGGAAGTATATGCTGTCCAGAGAAGAGGGGGAAAATGTTATACAAACCTGGAACTCCTACCAGCTTCCACCATAGCTTACTAAAGTTGTTTCCATCGTGAAAATAATTTTAGGAACATTTTCCAAAGTGAGTTTCCAAGGCCACTAAATTTCACGTATACAGAGGTATTCTAGATCAGTGGTTCTCAACTGGGGGGAAATTTTGCCCCCAGGAGACATTTGGCAGTATCTGGAGATATTTTTCATTGTCACGAGGGGGAGGGGTATTACTGGCATCTGGTGGGTAGAGGCCAGGGATGCTGCTGAACACCCTACAATGCACAGAACAACCCCTACAACAAAGAATTATCCAGCTCCAAATGTCAACAGTACTGAGGTTGAGAAACTCTGCTCTAGATTTAGGTTAATTTCAAAGTAAGAACAAGAGGTACAACCAAGGGGCTGACATTCACCTCGTCACCAAACAAGTTGTCCAGAATTGTGCTGGTCACTGTAAAACCAGGTCTACCTCCTGAGATGATTTTGCCTCAAACAGCAGGCATTAACTATGAATGTTAATTAAGGGATGGCTAACTTAATTGGAAGTATGCATCCTGCTTAAGAATGGAATATGACAGTGGGCATGATGGAAGCAGGTAAATCTGTAAAATTTAGTCCAGTATCAAAGGGACCATGAATGGGAAAAAGATTGGAACCCAAAAAACATGGTATTGGGATCAAGAGATGTAAAGAGTCCTTCAGAAGGAAAAGGCTTCAAGTCTCTTCTGCAGCATTTTAATAAAGGAGCTCTTCCGAACAGTGTTTCCACTCTACCTCCATAATTCTGAATGCCTGCTAGGGTACCAAACAAAGTGTCATTAAACAATTTCTTCTCTTGTGACGCCTAGGCAAATATAAAAAAAAAATTTTTTTCGTGACAAAACAGGCCCGGTTGATTTTCACTAGAGAAGTCTAATACAAAGGTCCTGGAAATGGGAGCACGAGTACTCCAGGGGGCAGCATTATACCTTCAATTGTTGGTAGATCCAGCAACCGAATCCAGGACAACTGCCCATGCGGTCTGTTGCCTCTGGTTGTACCAAGTGTGCACCACAGCTGACTGTAGTGTCCCTCCTGCTCACTGCGCACAGTATAACCCATTCCCCGTGCTTGGTTTAAGTTGCCAGTCTGGCCCATTTTACAGATGCGCACATACCTTCTCTCTTTTCCATTCCACTGTCTGAATCGCAATGTCTTTGTGACATCTGGATCGTCTGAAAACCACAGTTCTTTTGACAGAGGAGGCCGCATGTACGGCAGCTCAGGATCTTCAGATACAATCAGTACCTTTAACACAAAAATAACGATACTTATCAGAGCCAAGTCATTCAAGCGGCAAGTGTCGAAGTGTCCACACTGGCTAAATGCTTTCAGGCTCTACCCTCCGCGCCAAGCCCAACCATGGACACCTTACCCTGGCCCCAGGATCCCGAGCCCGGATAGACCTGGCTGCAGCAAAAGCAGCAGTGCCTCCTCCGATTAGCAGGAAAGGAACGTGACTGGGTACCCTGACTTGGGGAACTGGCTCTTCTTCTGAAGCTGGAAGCAACAGACCAGACAGGGTGAATCTTCTTAAAGTCTCAGGTGATTCCTTGTCACACCCTGCAATGGTCTCAATCCTTTACGTAAAGCTAGCTACAATAACCTTAACAAACGTCACAAGATCCTGATGGGAGAGGAAAAGCAGGTATTCCCTTCACTTCACAAGTGAGAAATACCAAAAATGAGGCAAATGATTTGGCCAATCTCATTCATTCATTAACTCTGTGCTGGAACTGAAACCTGGCTTAAATGTTTAGTTATTTCCAGAAAGTACAGGTTACTGCTTCTGCCCTTCCCGTTAATTTCCTAATGACCAACAGGAAAATACCAAGTTCAGTTTCACCTTTTGTTAGCAATAAAGGGGGGAAACCCAGTAGGTCAACTGGGGATTATTACATAGTGTTCAAGAACAAGGAGGTGTTACTGAGGAAAGCAATGCAAATCGCTCACCCAGAGTTTGTTTGGCTTATTAAAGGACGAAAGCATTCGTTCCTCTTTGAAAAAAAATCAAGCAAATCATCTGGCTTGGAAGTGACTGCTAGGGCTATATGCTTTAGGAAAACAAATATATCTTTAATAACTTGAAACTCCAAAGACTCAAAAGGGGAACAAAACAGACCCAAAGAATTTCCTCCTTGAAAAAACAGCTTTCATTTCTTTTCCAACAGTTGTAATCACCAAGCTGGCCTTTCTTAAAAAGCTTGCCTTTTGAGTCTAACATAAAGAAAAACAAAAATCACAGTCTTCCCAAATTATATTCTTAAACCAAATTCCACCCAAATTCTTTAACAAATGTCTCCCAGTTCTGGGCTAATACCATTGTTTCTGGAAGCTTACAACCTTACAGCCTCATTGCTTCTAGAAGATATCCTTAAAACGCAGCACCTAAACTGTTTATAACTTTCCCTTCATACACTGAGTCTCAAGTCACAGGAGAGGTAAGGTGAATACTCACCAGGTGATGTGGCCCTTTTCTGTTTCTCTTCAGGAGTCAACCCTAACCCTGCAATTCTTTCATTGTATCTTTTTTTGTTATCTTTTAGAATCTTGTAGGCCTGCAGATCCAAACATGAAAAAATTTATTTCACCAGAAAGCTAGCTCATACCATTTATAATACCATTATCTTTAAATTAAAGGATAAGCTTTTGTCTACGTGAGGTTAATTCCTCTTCATTAAAACCACTACGGCAAAATTATTTTCTTCTTATGAAATAAAAAATATTGGATGTGCAAATATTGGTGTGAAAAAAATAAGGTAAGCAAATGTAAATGTTCCAGTTTCCGATTTTCTTAGGCTCTATGTAAAGAACTCTCTTCATATTGAATGCTGAAGGTACAGCTAGAGAAAAAATGAAAGTATTCTTTTCTAGGAGAAAAGGCACTAGGAAGGACCAAACAATTATATTGAGCAGAAAGGGGTTTTGGATTATGCTGGACACTAGCTGTGAAATCAATCTATATGGTCCTGATCCTGGGCAGGAAGCTGGGACACAAATTTTCCTCATGTAATGGATGGAATTGTATCCCCTCAAATATGTGACGGAATCCTAACCCCGATGCCTGCAGGTGGAATTCTGTCTGGAAACAGGGTTTTCTTTATGTTAATGAGGCCACATCAACATAGGCTGTGTCCTAAACCTAATCACTTCTGAGGTATACGGAGCAACATAGCCACAGAGACAAGGAAACAAACGGGGAAGACAGGTGGCATGTGAAGACTGCTAAGGAACTGAGGAATGCTGAGGCTACAGACCCTAGAAGAGACAAGGCTCTTCCCCTAGAGCCAGCAGAGGACCTTCCCCTAGAGCCAGCAGAGGACCTTCCCCTAGAGCCAGCAGAGGACCTTTCCCTAGAGCTGGTGCCCTGAATTTGGACTTCTAGCCTCCTGAACTGTGAGAAAACAAATTTCTGTTCTTTAAAGCCACCCACTTGTGATATTTTTGTTACAGCCAAAAACCAAAAACCCACTGCTGTTGAGTCAATTCTGACCCATACTGCCCCTATAGGACTGAGTAGAACTGCCCCGTAGAGTTTCCAAGGAGCGGCTGGTGAATTCCAACTACCAACCTTTTGGTTAGTAGCCACAGCTCTTAACCACTATGCCACCAGGGTTTCCTTTGTTACAGCAGCACTAAATTAAGGCCTTGGAGAACTACAAGGTGCTCAGGTAATGGAAACATGGCCACCTGTATCCTATTCTCACAGAGTAATTCATCTTTCCCTCAGTGGTCTATCCTTTTCCTAAACTGATGAGGCAGAAGGAGCCTTATTAAGAAATGCTACACACGGATATTTATTAAGGGTCAACACTTTGCTTAAACCCTGTTGTATTTAAAATATATTATCTTTTCTATTCTTTCAAACTGAAGCAGGGCCCCTTACCATTATGATTGGTTGTTTTTTCTCTTTTAACATACAGCACCAGAGTTTCTTTATTGGAGATTAAAAAAAGAAAGCAGTAGGCAAGAATGACTTGTTTTAATTATAATACTTTTGCTCTCTTTGTATCCCACAGGATCAACAAGAGAGGGATTTAAATGACTACATGTCCAATGAAATTCCAGATTATTAACTGCAGGAGAACGTCAAAACCATTTGAGGAAGTACCACAAAACATGTTCGAAGACTATTTCTCTGACCCCTTACAGAGTGGCCCATTAGACAATGTGCCGCGATAGGGACGCTGGACCCTGAAACCTGGGCTTCACGGTGATCAGCATGCAAACATTTAACATGGGAGATGAATGGAGTAGAAAGCTAAGCACTGTGTATCAAAAGCCAATGATTATTCCTTGAATTTACCATTAAACTTCTTCAGTTAATAAACTGAATTCAATTTACATTAATTTCAGAAAGAAAGTTATATCTTGGCATAGGATACTATAATAAAAGTTCAGTATGCCCTCATACCTAAAAAAAAAAGTTTATTTTAAGAAAAGAGAATTTACCAAAAAAAAAAAAAAAAGGCTTAATCTAGTCAACATGAGTGAAAAGAAAAATAAGATGGGGCCATGTTCACATTGAGAGGAATATCCAAAAATAGCCTAAGCTCAAACCTCCTAATGGCTTCACAAATGAGGGAAAAGCAGACCAAGAAATATAGTGACGTTTGATGGGAAAGTGAAAGAATGAGGGCGTGGCGTGTGTGTGTCCGTCAGTGTCTGTGTGTGTGTTTGTGTGTGTTTGGAGTTCCTGGGTGGCATAAATGGTTGCCGCTTGGCTGCTAACCAAAAGGTTGGATGCTGGAGTCCACCCAGAGACGCCGTGGTGGAACAGCCTGGCGATCTACTTCTGAAAGACCACAGCCTTGAAAACCCTATGGAGCACAGTTCTACTCTGACACACATGGGGTTGCCATGTGTCAGAATCAACTTAATGGCAACTGGTTTCAATCAGTTATGTATGTATATACACATCAGCTTTTAAGCTGAACGTTCGGATGCAAAGCTAAGTTTAGAGACATACAAAATCAGAATTTACTTTCCTGTATTCCCAGTTTGCACTGATTTCCAATTAGTGAAATGTCAGGTTAAAAAAAACTACATATTTATGAAAAATATCAGAGGAGACAATTTTTCTGAACAGATGAACATGGTGGCGTTTATTCAACTTAAAGGAATTTGAAAGGAAACAGGTCGCTTTCTGTATGAGGCAACGCAATCCTACCAGTTGAACAACGGCAACCAAACCCACTACTGTCGAGTCGATTCTGACTCATAATGACTCTTACGACAGAGTAGAACTGCCCCACAGAGTTTTCGAGGCTGTAATCTTTATGGAAGCAGACTGCCACATCTTTCTCCCATGGAGCGGCTAGTGGGTTTGAACTGCCGACCTTTCAGTTAGCAGCCTAGCACTTTAACCACTGTACCAGCAGGGCTCCTGAATAATAACAGAAGGCTGAGATTAGGGGATCTGCTTAAGGTCCTAGAGAAAGACACCAACAAAAGAAGAGAAACTCTTGCGTCCATGCCAATAAGGAGTTCATATCTGAAATCTAAGCACCAGAAGCACTGTTCAAATCAGTGGTTTTCAAACGCAGGTTGCTACCTGTTAGTGGCCTATGGAATCAATTTAGTAGGCTGTGGTCAGCATTAAAAAAAAAAAAGAGAATGGAAAATATTAAAGCATATTTTGCACTGTAAGAGTATTATTTCTTGGATTTTTGTTGCAGTTTTATATACTTTATTATGGGTTGTAACATAAAATGTATTTCTGTGTGTGGATCACGGTTAAAAAAAAAGAAAGATTAAAGCCACTGGACCCCAAGTGAACATTTCAGAATAATTTTCCTGTTCTTAGTGTTGCTCCCTTCTTTTTTGGAGGCAGTGGAGGGAAGAACGGAAAGCACTTCTAATATAGGAACCGCTGAAGTTGTATTTATACTTAATTAGAAGCATTCTGGAAACCCCGGTGGCGTAGTAGTTAAGTGCTACGGCTGCTAACCAAAAGGTGGGCAGTTTGAATCCACCAGGCGCTCCTTGGAAACCCTATGGGGCAGTTCTACTCTGTCCTTTAGGGTCGCTATGAGTCGGAATCCCTCATATGAGGAAAAAAAGTTATGAAGAAACACTAAACAACGTATAGCCCTATCTCATCAAATCTGAACTCCGATCTTCAGTAAATAGTTCTCCTGAAATGCATACCAATTTCAGAGAAAAAAAATCTAAGCTACTTCAGACCAAAATTTTTTTTATAATTTTTATTGTGCTGTAAGTGGAAGTTTACAAATCAAGTCAGTCTCTCACACAAAAACCCATATACACCTTGCTACACACTCCCAATTACTCTCCCCCTAATGAGACAGCCCGCTCTCTCCCTGCACTCTCTCTTTTCGTGTCCATTTTCACCAGCTTCTAACCCCCTCCACCCTCTCATCTCCCCTCCAGGCAGGAGATGCCAGCATAGTCTCAAGTGTCCACCTGATCCAAGAAGCTCACTCCTCCCCAGCATCCCTCTCCAACCCATTTCCCAGTCCAATCCATGTCTAAGAGTTGGCTTTGGTCAGATCAAGTTTTTTATAACTGAAAACCTAATGCAAGGCTGTACCACATAGTTCAATAACAGCTGCAGGTAGACAAAAGCTTATCATTTAACCTGAAACCACATAGTATAGTAGCTTTAGTATTACCAGTGTTGGATAAACACAGAGGACCAGGAGGCATTTAACTGAATGGCTTGAGAGGAACTTGTGCTTCTTAGATATTTCTAGGGTGAGAGAGAGCAACAGTGACCAGCCCTGTCTTGTGGACTGGAATTGAGAGAATTTGCCTGGTCAACTCTGTGGAGGACATCCAACTCTGGTATAGCAACATAAACCAGAGGTTCAAATTGATATAAACGTGTCAAACCCAAACTTAAAAGTCCATTTTTAAATGAATGGGGGTGGAACAGATGGAAGAAACTGAAACAGAGATATGAAATGGAAAAGTTAAGGCTCAGGGGTAGTATCTGAATGATGAACAAGAAGCATTTAAGAAAGCAGTCGACGTGAATGTGTTAGCTTGTACCACTTCAGCCACTAGATTGACTAAATTAGAGATCACAAAAGGGACACTGCCAAATGAACTTACTTTAAAATACAGGTTGGGGGTGGGTGGGGAGACTATCGCAATTTATAGACCTCCTCAGAAGCATTCAATAAAATGCCTTTGCACAATAAAAATCAGGTTATTTGAAATGTTTCCTACAAAACATGCAAAACTACATTTCACCTAAAATGACTCAGAATGGATGGTGCTCAAGTTTCCTTTAATTGCTTATTCAATGTTTACCACCAAAACCTGTCCTGTTAGCCATGCAGCACTAAAGCACAATACAACGTAGCATCATAAAAAATTAGGAACTAGGGAGAAGTTTTGAAGGGGCTGATACTGTGATGTGCAATAATCATTAAATTTATGGTTTTAGAGATATCCCGTGGGACTTAAAACAGATCGAAGAATGACATCTGAGGACTCCCTAATGGCTGACAATGTCCCTTTAATAAATACCTAGTAAGCACATGCTGTGAATATTTTATTGTATTCTAATGGCTCAAGTATTCATTCATTAGTGCCATGGTCTCAACCACCCTACCCCCAAATACATTTTAGTGTAAGCATCTTACATAATAAACTCCTGCCTCAGTGACTGCTGCTCCTACAATTAAGTAGTATACTAGGCTGCTGCCATCTTTCCCAGAAGCACCTGCAGACGCTAGTGATCTAGAAGGGGATCCTAGGTGATGACACTGCACAACTGTAGGTAAAGATAGGGCCAAGACAAAAACAAAAGGAAACAGAAAAAGCACTAAGTATTAATGAAGAAACATTCAATACAAAGACAAGGGAGCATTTTTGGTGACTCTGTGCTAAAAAAACAAACAAAAACAAAAGCTGCTCCAGGACTAGAGGAGGGAAATGTGTATTTCATCCATGTGCGTTCTCAGACAGATCTCGCCTATTTCTTACTCTGATTTGACTCACAACTATCAAAAGTTGTCTACTCTTCTTGTGCATCTGGAGGTCAGGCCAGGGTATGAGGATATAAAAATAATTTTCATGTCCCCTTTTTGGGAACCTAGTGATCAAGGAACAAAGGTTAAGTTCACTGTCTTACTAATGTAGAAAGATCTAAAATTGTCATGGCTTCCAACTGTTTGCTCTTAGTAAGTAAAACCAAAAGCTCCCTTCAATCAAGGTTGTTGCTAGGTATTATCTAAGTTGGTTCACTCAACGCCACATGATCCAACTTTAGGCTGATCTGCTTAGTCACAGTAAACCCTGCCAAGTTTAAACAAAACAAAACAAAAACACACCCACAAAATAATTCCTCTGTGACCAACTAAGCTGATCAGAGTTCATTTAAGTAGCTATAATTGTGCCAATACTACATAGCAGTTAAACACTGTATTTCTCACCTCATGCAAACTCCCCTCTAAAATTACTGGAGACACTAGGCCTGCTTCTATAGTTTAGTCTTAGGGTGAAATTCAGGGATACTTTTCCTTTTAGGAATACGTAATATTTTGGATTGAAGATTGCTGTTTTTTAATGATTGATTACCTTAAGCTGAGGAAAAATAAAATATTTGACAAAAATGGCTCAAAATCAAATATTGTGCTAAGGAGCTGCAATGAATTCTGACCTTATCCACAGGTTAGTGTGCCATTTCCAAGAGAACATACAATTTTGTGGGTTAGTCAAAGCTAAGAAAATCACAATGGCTTCCAAGGAAACAGTGAAAAGACAACTGAAAAGAGCAGAGGTCAATCAATGTGAGATTAAATTTCAGTCATTCCCAAATTGCCTCTCTTAGGATATTAGACAGTAGGCACTTTAAAGAAGGCTTTCTGGAAAGTTTTCCAAAAGAAGCAAGCAGAATTAATTGCAAAAGTTTGAAAGCAGAGTAGTATTAAGTCCACTAATGGGAGCTGTTTGGCAGCAGCTTTGCTACTTACGTATGCACCAGCTCCTATGGCTGATAAGCCCACAAAAAGGACTAACACAGAATTATCGATTTTGCCCCCTGATGCACCAGAGCTAGCCATTCGTCTTGTCATCTGGAGTTCTAGGGGAACATGCCATCGCTGGAACAAGTTGCCTAAGGAACACAATTTATTAAGACACACACACAGAAAAATAGAAGTTAATACATATTTATGACTAAACATCAATGCATTGTATGAGTAAAGACTTTCTGCCCAGAGGGCTATGTGGTGTTCATTGTTAAATAACCAAGAAAAAGAGAATCAAAACTAAACACACAAATACTACAGATACCTGAATGTACACGCTTAAGTTGTTGACTTTTTTTTTTCAAGTACAATTTAATGCTGTCCAGTAAGAAAATTTACAGCTTCCAGAAAAGATAATGAAAATCATATGGGCAGTTCATTTCTCCCCCTTCACACCTTCACAATAAATGAAGTAAACACAAATAGATGACTAAGTAGATAGATAAACAAAGTTAACCACAGGCTACCTGGGACACTGTTGTAATCATAAAAGAAGTAATCTAAATGGCTCAAACCTTGCATAAAATAAAACACTTTAACACAATCTAACCATGACTTAGTTTAGTTTTCTGTGAAAGGTAATGTGTCCTGGAAGACAGAAATGATAAAACTCAGAAGAATTCAAGAAAAAAATTAATTTCTCTTCCCCCCCAAGAACTAAAAATTTAAGACTACGAAATATTCCAGAACGACCAAATTTAAAATGCCCACCAACTACGTGGCTCTTATTTCTCCAAAATAATTCCAAGATTATTTTGATGTAAAACTATGACAACTGTGTAATGATCTAATGATCATACTAACTCTCGAACACAGAAATGTAAGAGTTTCATAGATTTCTTTCTTCAGGGGATGCTGGTATTTTCAGATGCAGGAAGGTCTTAGCACCTTCTCTTCTTGTACTAGTCCTCATGTTGACTGCTGCTCTAGGTCAAGGGTCAGCAAACTTTTTCTGCAAAGGGTCAGATATTAATATTTTCAGCTTTGCAAGCCATATGGTCTCTGCCACAAGTGTTCAATTCTGCTGCTGTTGAGCAAAAACAAACATGTTGTGTACCATCAAATCGATCCCGACTCACAGCAACCCTACAGGATAGAGTAGAACTGCCCCAAAGGGTTTCCTAGGCTATAAATCTTTATGGAAGCAGACCGCCTCATCTTTCTCCCTAGAAGCCACTGGTGAGTTCAAATCGCCGACCTTTCGGTTAGCAGCCGAGAACTTGACCCATTGTACCACCAGGGTTCTTAAAGCAACCACAGACAATATACAAATGGATGGGCATTTTTGTGTTCCAATAAAACTTTCTTTATGGACACTGACATCTGAACTTTATATAATTGTCACGTGTCACAAATTATTATTCTTTTGATTTTTTTCAACCATTAAAAAAAATGTGAAAACTGTTCTTAGCTTACTAGGGGCACAAAAAACGTGCAGTGGATCAGAGTTTGCCAACTTGAATCTAAAGCAGTGTTCTCAAACTTGAATCTGGACGACAATCACCTGGAGGGTTTGTTAAAACACAGATCTCCAGGCCTCACCCCCAGAGTTTCTGATTCTATAGGTCTGGGATGAGACACAAGAATTTTCTTTTCTAACAAGTTCCCAGGTGATGCTGATACTGCTGGTGTGGGGACCACACTTTTAGAACCACTGGTCTAGAGGTCGGTAGATACGTTCCTGTCCCGACTAGGCTTTAAAAGACAAACAGAATGGGCACTGGGAACAGCAGGCCATGTGTGCTTGTAGAGATTGGGAATAGGGAGCCTCTCCGCTTGCTTTCACAACTGCAGGGCACAGAGGGGTAAAAATGAGTCCAGTACAGATCTGCAGTCTTCTCACCTGAAATCCTTAGGACCATGTGTGTTAAGAGAATTCAGAACTGTTTGCTTTATTTAAGTATATCGTGCATATACCAGATATTAAGTAACAGCCAACACAGTAAGGGACAGCAACTCATAGTCAAACACATCAAATATTTCTATGACCAATCACACTAAGTGAAATAAGCAAAAGATTATAAACCACCTCTCTCCAATTCAGGGCAGGTTTTACTGGCAGGTGAGTTACCAAAACTTGACTTTTAGTGCTATTTGAATTCCTGAATTGCAGATAAAAGACTATGGACCTATACTCTTTACTGTTCTTATTTCTTACCTGCTTCAGATTCCTTGATTACCACAGGAAAGAAAATCGTTTAGATTTGGAAAATAACAGCAAATTATGAAAAGAAATAAAAAGACATGTGAAAGGATGGAGAAGCTGATCTCAATCTGGGCAAGCCCTTGATTTTCAGAAGTCCGTAAGAGCGACGAAGCAGCAGCGGAAGTAGAAACAGACAACTGTCAGAGCTCAGAAAATGAAACTGGCTAGAAGAAGTCCCACGAGGTTAAGTTCAGTTAATTGAGTTTTTGTCCCTTACCTCTACCCCAAATATTTGCTGAAAATGTTTTAAAAAATTCTGGTGAGCCCTCTTGAAGATCCTAAATCCAGAAGGCATAACAACTTTTTTCTAATGTAACACCGATATGTTTATTCTATTTTGGCTTGTTTTACACAAACTGAAAAAAAATAAGCGTGTAGATTTGGGAAAGTTTACTAGCTTTTGGCTCAATTTGTGAAAAAATAAAGCACTTCAAAGTAAATTGGTTTAAAAAAAGTAAATTGGTTAACATTTAAACTACTGCTTGAAAAGAAACGTAATATGACACTATTATCACGAACAAACCAACTTTTTACAGACCTATGAAGTTACTTTAAGTATTGGAAAGGTACTAAGGTAAGTATTGCATAGATATATTTATACCACCCCCCCCAATTTTCTTTTACCCATAAAATTACACCCATGCCTTTCTCCTTATAGCTTCAAAATTCTAGGATATTTTATATCAGGATGGCAATATGCCTTTTCACTTGTCTTACTAGTGAGAAAGCCAGCCTTACTCCTTGCCTTCTCATTATTGCACCAGTCTACTTGTTTAAGATTTTCTGCAAGCAGACCGCACATACAGAGGGAGAGCTTTGTTCCTCACACTTAGAATTCTAATACTTGATATGCCAATTTGCAGTGTGTAACAGTGCCTGACACACAGTGCCTGCTCAAAAAAAATTTGCTGAATTAATGAATGAATGAAACAGAAAATCTTCTATTGATAAGGGCTGAACATTCTGAAGAACTCTTTGCAAAGTGTTACCCAGATCCCGTTGATTTCAGGTTGCTTAATAATAAATTAGTACCCTCAAATGCCACAGGATAACATTAAAATAGTACCTAAACCAGCAAGTTCATTTCTTCAGGCTTCATACTCTCCTGTTTATCCATACTTGCAGAGGACTTTTCCAGAAATATATCTATGCAATTTAGGCACCTTGGAACCCCAAATCGTTAAAAGGTCCACATTTTCTTTTTTGTTTGCTTGTTTTTTTTTTAAATAATTTATTTTATTTGTTGTTGTTGTTAAGTCCATATACTACTGAGACTTGTTTCCTGAATGTCAAACTGGTTTTTCCCACACGGATAAAACAAAGATAGGGCATAACTACGAGCTCCATCCATTGTAGCTAGGCTCCTCTTTATAAGGAATCCCACAACTATTTCTCTTATCACCTTTTTCTTTTAAAGCATCAACTCTTGCTGGCATTTTAAAACACTCAGGGTAGTAACAACTACAGTACAGTATGAACCACTCTGATGAAAGGCACTGTAGGAAAAATGATTCAGATGACAAAAAAGGAAATCTAATCACTCTCTCTGCAAAGTTGTCCTTCAACGTACTAGGCTTCAGTCTGCTTTGACAAACATTCACTGAGAATTCACCATGTTCTGGAGACAGTGCAAGATGCTGAGGACACGAAGACTACTAGGTCATGGTCCCTGTCCTCCCTGGGCAGAGTTTAAGAGGCGAGAATGGCTGCTACTCTGAATATCAGGAAACGAGCCTGATACAAATCACAAGAGACTAAGGTTGCTCAGTTTGGTCTTTTAATTCTTTGGCCAATGGAACAGTATTGCCCAAATTTGCCTGATTACACGAATTACATGGAGGGGCTTGTTAACATGCAGAGTCTCAGGTGTGAGGTCGGCCCACCACTTGATTCATATGACCAGGCAACTCTGGGAAACATGACCTAGAAGAAAGTTAAGACATGCAGCACATCCCCTCAAAAAGTTAGAAAGTTTCTAGAAAAAAACGATTTATTAACTGGTGACAGAAAAAGCTGACTTGCCAGATATTTTCTTCAGGAAAGCTTTGCCTCAGCAGAAAGAGTGGGGGAAGGCTCAACTTCTAGGCTTCAAAAAAAAAAAAGTGCCATTTGGCAGTGTCCAGGAAGTCTGGATCCTTGCCTACAAGGAGTCAAGTTTCCTTTTCAAAGAGGTTAGAAGGATAGAAAGAAGATTCCGAATAGAGAAAAAAGCTCAAACATTTGAACTTCAGGTCAGGGGTCAGTGACCAATTTGATCACACAGGCAGCACAATGTTTGGTGACCAAATAAAATATTACAGAACAGAAAATATCTATTACCTAAGCCATCTGCATAAAACCCATTGCTGTGAGTTGATGCCGACTCATAGTGACCCTGTAGGACAGAATAGAGCTGCTCCATATGGTTTCCAAGAATTAAACAAACAAACCCACTGCCGTTGAGTCAATTCCGACTCATAGCGACCCTACAGGACAGAGTAGAACTGCCTGCCCCATAGAGTTTTCAAGGGGCACCCGGTGGATTCAAACTGCCAACCTTTTGGTTAGCAGCCATAGCACTTAACCACTACGCCACCAGGGTTTCCTTCCAAGGAATAATAGCTGTTACTAAGGCAGTAGGCAACGTACGTAATTGAAATAAACCTGACAACAGTGACAGCTGTGGATGACATAGTTGCAAGGCAGGTTTGGAGTTTGCTAACATCCTGGCAAAGTATGGAGGAGGGGGCTATTAGATAACATTCTATCAGTACTAAATTTCTTAAGAATAGTAACGGTATTGTGTTTATGTTGGAGACACATGCCAAAATATTGGCAGGTGAAGTGTTATGATGTCTGTAGTATTTCAAATGGTTTAGCATTCTCCAGAGCCCTGGTGGTGCAGGGGTTAAGAACTCGGCAGCTAACCAAAAGATCTGCAGTTCAAATCCACCAGGCGCTCCTTGGAAACTCTACAGGGCAGTTCTACTCTCTCCTATAGGGTCGCTATGAGTCAGAATAGACTCAACGGCAACGGGTTTATAGTGTCCCTGGGTGGTACAAATGGTTTACACGCTCAGCTGCTAGCCTAAAGGTTGGAGGTTTGAGTACACCCAGAGATGCCTCAGAAGAAAGGCCTGGCAATCTACTTCCAAAAAATCAGAGCACTGAAAACCCTATGGAGCACAGTTCTACTCTGACACACACGGGGTCGCCATGAGTCGAATTCGACTTGACTGCAACTGTTTAAAAATATATATATATACACACACACACATACACACAAATATAGCAAGTTAACAATTGGTGAATTTAGGTGAAAGACAGATGGGTATTTGTTTTGCTACTCATAAAACTTTTCCTCAGATTTGAAAAATTCCAAAATAAAATGTTGGGAAATAAAAAGTATAGGGGGGATAAAGGGAAAGAAAAAGCAAGCTTTTTGATCTTCCATCTTCATTCTGTGAGGGGGAAATGGTGTATAAACAAACACTGCCTCTTTACCCCCTCGGCAAAAACATATGGTAGATGCTATGTGAAAAATAAATCAGATTAAAAGCATCAAGCCACAAAACAGGGTTAATTCCTAAAATGATTGGGAACCCACTCCCACCCATTTTTAAAGGCAGGTGATGTCATACTCTGGTGCTCGGCCAAAGAATAAGGAGTAAGTGCGTACAAAGAGACTGACATATTTGTCAGGAAGTCAGACTATATTCTACAGTAGCCTGCCTTCGAATAAGGTCACGCAATGGAAAAAGCCATTTTGAGTCTGTATTTTTCAGTAGTTCTAACAGCACCAGGAGTCCCTGGGTGGCGCAATCAGTTAAATGCTCAACTACTAACCAAAAGGTTGGCAGTTAGAACCCACCCAGAGGTGGTGCTGAAGACAAGCGTGGTGATCTGCTTCCAAAAACCCTATGGAGTGCAGTTCTTCCTTGCACACATGGGGTTGCCACGACTTGGAATTGACTTGACAACAACTGGTTTTTGGCTTTTAATATCATCAACCATCTAAATGCATTTAACTTTGCAAATCGTGTTTAATTGATGAGAACTTTTGGTCAGACTTCACAATGCTAGTACAAAGTTGTGAGTCTCAAGCAAAATAAGTATACAAAGTTTGAAAGACCAGTGAGGATGAAAATCTTCAGGTCAACTGACACTTCTCCAATTGCTAGGCAACGTGCACAGAGCACCATCATTTCAACGCACAAAACCCACAGAGATGACATCCACAGGCTGGGGCATTAGTTAGACAGCCAAGGCACATGTTTTTAAGCTCCAGGAGCAATATGTCTTAGCACAGACCTCAGACACACCCGTCAGGAAACATTTTACTGAAGCATAGCAACTGGAAAAACTGTTCAAATGCACATTTGCAAAAAATCTAACAATCTAAGGGAAATATTTTCCACTTTTTAGTTTCAAAGCACCACAAATGCCCTGGAGTGGTCGGTCATTTGAAGGTTATTAATTAAAAAAAAACTATGCGCCTCCTACAGGTGGATAATTCACTACATCATGAAGTTGTGCAGATTAAAACTATAAGCCGGCTCAGGCCATGCTCAGATAAATTCATGGATATCTGATATACAATGAGCATATTACTGGAAGGGGAATTGAATTCATTCTTAACCTCTGGAATCAAACTTTAGTTGGCAGTGTGGAGTTGTGGCATGGGGATTAGGGGCCTAGAGACTGGCAAACTAACCTTAGCTCTGCCTATTAATTAGCTACGTGTCCTCGGGCAAGAAATTTCAGCTCTCTGTGTCTTCCTTTATTATCTATAAAGTGGCTGGGTACCAGAAAACCCCTTCTGGCTCTAAAATTTGATGATACAACTTCGTGGAGGGCAGATACAATACTTTCCGCAAATCATTACTTTGAAGAATTAAAGACCACTGATCCTGGGCCAACACTCTTGGGGCCTGGTGCACAACTGAATCCTTCCTTGCACTGCACTGTTTCTGTGTCATAGGTCATTCAGATCTATGGATCTCATCTTGGGCTTGGAAGGTAGAGCAGATATTATTCTCATGACAGAAAAAACCTAGGCATGAGGCTTAAATATCCTGCCTCACAGGGCACGAAAAAGTCTTTCTACTTGACCTCATTGCTCTGAAAGGGTGAGAGTGGTGGGGAGGCGGCGTGGGACAAGACACGATGGCCAGCTGCTCTGGTAACCTTGAACAGCAAACCCTCCCAGGAAAAGGCCTCATGGGGACTACTAGGGTGCAATTCCCATGAAGGTCAGCTCGGCACAGCCGGCCGAATTCCTCTGCTTTCCGAAACCAATAGTATGGATTTCAATTCGGGACTCATACAACTGTAGGCGTGTTAAGACTTTTGAGGGGGGAGGGCGGAAGGGCTGCGAGGCATCAGAGCCTAGGACGGCCATGCCCGGGGACGCTGGAGGTGGGGGTGCCCGAGATGGGTCAGTCAGTCACCTGGGAGCCGGTTCTTCTGCCTCGGGCTTCTGACGCACACGGTCCGCACCAAGGGCGTCAGCTTCTGCCTCAAGGCACCCGCCGCCAGGGCTCCACACCTGAACATTTCGGCCACAGCTCCTCTGGGTCGCCTCCTCCTTCCCTGTCTTCTGCCTCGCCGACGGCCGGGTCAAACACCGTGGGCGCTTGTTCGCGCCCCTCCCTTCCCACGCACACTACGCAGGCTCCACCTCCCGGCTCCGCGTGAGCATTGGACAGTTCCAGGCAGCGTGCGGGAGCAGGGGAACGGAACGCGACCGGGGGCTGACTGCGCAGGCGTCGCATTCAACGCCGCACTGCGATTGGCCGGCGTGGGGAAACGTGCCAGAGAGGACCAAGGACAATGTACTCATGCGCGAGCTACTAACCACTGGCAAAGATCCCGGTCCCTGGTTTCGAGTGTCCGCGTGTTGATGACAACGCGTTGGCCTGAGCGAGTTTGAAAAGCTGGCCAAGGAGGGACCTGTGAGTCCTCTTTGCCTGGCGGTTGGGGCTACTGCAGCCGCTGTTTCGATGGCAGGAACTGATAACAGCACCTCACACAGCGTGGACCCGGCACCACGCTTTGTTCTGTTTTAGCCACTAGCTAGATACTAAGCTTTTCGGACTGTCTGAATTGAGTTCACTTCCAGTCTTTCCATAGGTCCAAGGCGGGGAACCTGGCTTCCCAGATCCGGAGGAGACTTCCATCTTTTGCAAATTGCTGCCACTTTCCGCATCCAACCCCTGTTTCCGGGACAAGTGGTCCCTCAGCGCTCTCCTTTTCCCGATATCCCATTTATATTGTGCAATTCTGTATTCTGGATGCTGTACCAGGTGCTGCGGTTCGTCTCCTGCTATTATGGCTTCCGTGTTTGAGAGCAGGATGCTGGCAAAAAGAGTTCGTGCTTCACAGACTTTCTGTGAGAGAAATCCTAAGCAGAGCTTCACAATTTTGGGAGGAGTAGGGTGAGGCGCTGTTTTGAACATGTCAAATGTAAGCTAAATTAGAAATAATTTTTTGGCTGTATGCAGAACGTAAAACCAGTTGCTGTGGAGTCAGTTCCAACTCATGGCAACCTGAGTATGTCTACCAGAGTAGAATGTGCTCCTTACGGTTTTCAATGGAAGTGGATTGCCGGGCCTTTCTTCCGAGACATCTCTGGGTGGACTCGAACAGCCAAACTTTCAGTTAGCAGATGAACGCATTAACCCTTTGCACCACCCAGGGGCTCCATGCAGAGCATAAAAAAAAATAGCATATGCTTTTTTCAAAGATTCGGGTGACGTATTCATTCAGCACGTATTTACTGAGCACTTGCTACTTGGACTGTACTGTGAAAGGGGCTTTGGGAGATAGAAAAAGTATAGGAAGTGGTCACTGTCTTGTTGGGGAGATGACATATACTGCTTATTCAAATTATAAATTGTATCTGGTGGTGTAGTGGTTAAGTGCTATGGCTGCTAACCAAAGGGTCGGCGGTTGGAATCCACCAAGTGCTCCTTGGAAACTCTGTGGGGCAGTTCTACTCTGTCTTACAGGGTCACTATGTGTCGGAATTGACTCCACGAAAACTTTTTTTTTTTTTTTTTTTGGTGTAGTGCCAGAGCAAGAGAAGAGTATGGGCTGGAATGACTAAGGAAGGACTTCATGCAAGAAGTGTTACATGAGCTGTGCCTTCAAGGATGAGTAGTAAAATTCAAATAGACAGTGGAGCAAGAGGAATGATATTTCAAGTGGTGAATCTATTGTGACCAAAGGTAACCTTTTTAGTGGCTAAGCACGTCGACTTTGGATCCAGACCACCTTAAGCTGAATCCTGGCTCTGCCACTTCCTAAGCTATGTGACCTTGGGCAAGTCATTTAATTGTGTCTACCAATCTCATAGGGTTGTTATGAAGATTAAATGGGTTAATGTTTGTGAAGCGTTTTATAGGAAGCACCACCGTGTGTTAAATTAAAAGGCTTAGAGGTATACAAACAAAACTCAGCACATTTCCAGGGGACAAAGAGAAACCAATATGTCTGGGGCAGAGAATTCAGACTAGGAAGAAGCGGTGAGGACTGGTAAGTATGATGGGGCCAGATTTGAACTGTCAAAAAGAGTTTGGCCCTAATCTTGTGAGTGATGAAGTAGCTTAATCTTGTGTGTGTGTGTGCATGGAATGTGGATAGGGAATGAAATTATGGAGGCATTGTTTAGGCAGCTTAACCCAGGAAGCAGTCTTTATTTATTTTTCTGGAGCTGGCACTTAATTTCTTTTTATTAAAATTTCCACAAGCCCACGCAGAGAAGCCCCTGGGTAATAAAATAACATCTATGGAGCCCAGGATGGCGCCACACCCCAGCGTCCTCACAAGGCTCACATCTGGCCAGATCAGCAGTGTATGCAGGGCCTTCACTGCCAGCTGCCGCCCCTGCGTGTCCCCTACTAGGCCATGCCTCTGTCGTTGGGTTTAGGGTGGGAAGGAGTCATTTACTGGGCATCTACTGAATGCTGGGCCCTGGGCCAGGTGCTTTACAGACATCATTGCTTTTCATTCTCACGTCCCCTTTCAGACTTGTTGAAGAGGCTGAATAGTTGGCCCAAGCTACCCCTGGCTGCCTGGCTTTAAAGTCCCTCCTTTTCCTGTCTCCATAGTGCAAAGCAGCCTTGAGTGGAAATTATCTAAGGTTCCCTTAACTATTAAGCAGAATAGATTAATGTTCAGAAATGAGTTATATTTTACCTACTGCTGCTTTGGAGGGAGGTGGTAATATTGAAAATATCAATTCCACAATGAGGTAAAAATTACTCATATTAATTTAATATTTTAAAGACCTTACAGACATTGATGATTATTGATGTTTCTAAAAACTAGTAATAAACATGGATTGATTAAATACAAAGTTAAACATATCTGTTGGTGAAAGAGGCTTTGGAAAACACTATGATAATCAAGTACCTATGAAAACAACTGTGTGTATTCAAAAGACAATCATTTAACGATGCATAATCAAAACAGAAGAGGCACAGTATAGCACATTTCATTTTTTTTTTGCCATGGTGCGATGAGGTAGTTTTCTTATCCTTTTAATTAAAAATTGTGTGTGTTTTTTTGCAAAATATACACACATTGAACTAATTTCAAAAAATATAAGTGAAAGCCACCTAAAAATCTCACCCCACAGAGGTAAAACACACTTTTTAATATGGCAAGGTGCCCATCTTGAAACACTGCATTTCCAGGAATCAAAGTTTCTACCCAAATACAGTGTGAATCCTCAGACTCAATGACAAGTTTTTGCCAGATAAATAATCTTATTATGTAGGTGTAAATTCTTTTTATATATCTCTCAGGAAGTTAGCATTAATTCTGGCTATGAGCTGGCAAAGCCTCTTTCCACTCTACCTACCAAAGAAACAAATCCAAACCCATTGCCGTCCGACTCTTGGCGACCCCATGTGTTACAGAGCAGAACTGCCCATAGGGTTTTCTAGGCTCCAATCTTAACAAGCAGGTCACCAGGCCTTTCTTCTGCTGTGCTGCTGGGTGGGTTTGAACTGCCAACCTTCACGTAAGTACCTTTATAGGTTAGCACCTTTAAGTTAGCAGTTGAGCACAAACTATTTGTACCACCCAGTGACCTCCCTCTACCTACAGGATATGCCTAATAATTACCCCCTCCCACTTTTCGTACAGCTGTTCTTGGGTAGATAATGAGTATTTCCTTCAAATACAGTGGTGAATGATCCGGCAAACTATTATCTAGACATCAGACAATCAAAAAACCAAAATGTTGTGTAAAGTTGATGGCTATTGACACTGTACAATGGCAGTTGGTATCCATATGATGACCTTGGATTAGCCAATTATGATTAAATCCTCCCCTGATGCTTGAATAGTATAATCTAGGGTTTCAGACATGGGTGACACATTTATGTGATAAGGGGGTTAGCTATAAATAACGCTTGCTAACTTAGCTATATAGACCCTGTTTTCCCAACCATTTTGAGTAGTGAACTCGGTTGAGTATTCAGTATTCCAGTCCATTTACAGATCTGCCACTGATGCACTGAATTGGTTTTCTCTCGTTGGGAATGGACTAGTCACACGTTTGTCTCTTCCTGAAGCTCAGCCTCACACACAAATAAGATGGCAGCTTGCAGTGCTCCTTGACTCCACGACTTTGGTGGTATTAGCAGTAACTCCTGTGTCGGAGCTATTGGCATATGTTGATATTGCCTTAGCCTATGAAATGGGTGGGGAGGCGGAAGGTCTTAAAAACAAACATAAAATAGGTGCACTTTATTGAATTTCAATTGTAACTCAGTAAGGTTGATTTCAGACAAACTCTGAACCTGCAAATCACTTTCGGGAGAGGGAGCATTGACCTTGACCAAGATGTGTGATTATTAGTAAGCTTTGGGAAGCTGCCCCCAGTACCGTAATAAAGTTGTGTTCATTTATTACCTTCCAAGCATAATCTAGGCTTCTGGCAAATTAGAACCAACCATTTTGTTTTACATTCAGTCGCAGGGGGGTGAACCCACCTAGGGGTTTCCAACTCACTTTGAACGTTCACCGTTCTGGAAGGAATTATGGTTATATGGAGGACCCGGCAATGCAAGGCACTGTGGGGCTTATGCCATGTCCCAAGATCCCTCCACCTGGGCCCGTAATGGTTAGCCCCAGAAACAAAGTCCCCTTTTGCTGGAGCTGCCACCACTCGCTTCCCCCCTTCTCCTACCCGCTCATGGCCCTCTCCCGCGGCAAGCCTTCCCCATTGGCCAGCTAAACACAACCGACTGCTGCAGCCAATGGGAGCCGCTCTCCTGAACATTCAGAGGATGGGTGCTCGTGGTGTGATGAGGGGAGGTTGGCGCCTGGCACGCGCCCCCCTACATCTGGCCCTAGACACACACGCGTACCCACCCGCGCCCCCGCTCCCTCCTCTCAGCTGCACGGACTCCCCACACCCTTCTGCGTATCTTGGCAGAGCCCTCTCCCGCTCCTTGAGGCCCGCGGGTGCACCTGCTCACTCAATAAGACAGAGCATCCCGTTTAGCTCAAGGCTTGGGAGGGGGTCCGTGGAGGCGCGGCTCAGCTGCCCGCCGCCGGGAGGTGAAAGAGGTATACCCCCCACACCGCACACCCCCCACCACGAGCTGCGTTGCTCCGATGCCGAAGAGCCCCGGAGATGCCTTAGGCACAGCGCTTTTTGTCCTCCCCAGCTCTGCCACCTGCCCGATGACCCCTGGCACTCGGAGAAAGTGGGGGTGGGGCCCCGGGACAGAAGACATTAGTCGGGGCGCGCAGAAAGGAAGGCCGCCCCGGGGTGGTGTGTGCAGCGTTCCCCACCCCCTTCTTTTCCTCCTCCAGCTTCTTCCCTCCGGGGTGTCCCAGGGGTCCAGGCAGGGGGAGGGTCTAGGCCTAGGCGCGGCGGCGGCTGCGGCTCTGGGAGCGCCATCGGGTAGCACGCCCTGGTGTCCCGTCCGAGGGCACAGGCGGCAGGAGGAGGCTCACGGCTTGCCCACTCTCCTCCATCCATCGCTCCTCCTCTCCTGGTTTTTGTGTTGGGGCCTTAGAGCTCTCAGGAGGGTGCGCTGGAGGAGGGGGGCCGGGGCGAGAGCACCCCCTTCCCGCGCGCGCGCACACGCTCCCGGCGCACGCACACACAGGCGGACACACACACGCACACAGCTCGCTCGCCTCGAGCGCACGAACGTGGCCGTTGTCTTTGTGTGGAGCCCTCGAGGGGGGTCGGGCTCCGGGCCGGTCCGGGGGAGATGGCGCAGCCCATCCTGGGCCACGGGAGCCTGCGACCCGCCTCGGCCGCTGGCCTGGCCGCCCTGGAGCTCGACTCGTCGCTGGACCAGTACGTGCAGATTCGCATCTTCAAAATCATCGTGATTGGGGACTCCAACGTGGGCAAGACCTGCCTGACCTTCCGCTTCTGCGGGGGCACCTTCCCGGACAAGACTGAAGCCACAATCGGCGTGGACTTCAGGGAGAAGACAGTGGAAATAGAGGGCGAGAAGATCAAGGTGATCCAGACGGTCAGGTCCGGGAAGGGAGGGAGCTGGGAGGGGACCTCGCCTGAGGCATCGCTCTAGTGGCTGGAGACGTCCAGCTCTTGGTTGTGTCGCCGCCCGCTGAGCCCAAGACCCTGGGCACCTCCTCATCCTCTTTTGCCTCTCTCAGTGACCCCGTTCTTACCTCACCCCTGTTTTTAGGGCAGGAGGGAATGGTTTCCTTTTTCAGCTCGTTGCCCCTGGCCGACAGTTCTTGTCTGGAATAGCAAGGTTGATCCCATCCTTGACCCTGCGCCAAGAGCAGCAGCACTTGTGGGCAGAGGGAGGCATGAGGCAGCTTTTGGTCCAGGTCTGTGGGATTGATCCCAAAGCACTTTACGCATCTTGAGGTCTAGTCTACCTCTTGGGTGCCAATAGGCTGCAAAAACCACTTGAGCTAAGCCTCAAGAATGAGAACTGCTTTGTTTTAAATTACAGTTTATAGTTGAGATTAGGGCTGAGTTGAGAGCGGGGGTGGTTCTGGCCCACAGCCATGAGTCCTTTGAAAGAAATTCAGACAGGGTCCCCCGCCAGCCCTTCATAATAGACAAAACTTGTTCTTTTGGAACCATCCTTCCCAAATGATAACTCTTTTACTTGTCTGGGGTATCTTGCTCTGTCAGGTCAGGGTATTATCTTCAGAAGGCCTTTGTAAAAATACAGAGCAAGTTACCTGAGGGCCAAGGGAAGTGCCTTGGTCTCCCCCTTCCCCATGAGTTTATTACATAGGCCAAGTACGAATATTCTTGTCTATTTGTTCTCATCTTTAAGTCTACAGGACAGAACATTTCAGTGTGCAGGGTGTGATGGGAGGGAGGACGTGGCAAGGGCAACTTCAGGTGTGTGGGGGGAGGGAGCAGAGGAGGAAGGGGGAGGGAGGCACCTCAAAAGGCACTGGGGACACTGAAGACCAATTTCGCTAGAGTCACAGCTGGCCTTTTCTAGAGCCTCTGGTTGGACCCTCCACGGAGTCAGGGTGAAGGTAAACCTCCCTCTTGCCAGTCCAACAGCCAGAGTGTCTCTGAGGCTGGTCATCTGAGAGATGTGCAGAGAAGGGCTGAGGAACTGGGGAGAATGATGAAACACTCTAAACTGAGCAAGACTCCTGACTCCTTGACTTAAGATGAATGTTTTTTAAATGGCTTCAGAAACCAGGCCAAGGTAGGTGCCAGGAAGATGGGCTGCTCGGTTCTGTTTGTTAACAGAGAGCTCTCCAAAACAATTGAGCCCCAGGGTCAGGAAGCTAGGGCATTGTTCTCAAATTGTGATCTTTTTGACCCTGGCCTTTTGGGAATTGGAGCATTTCCCTTTAAAGTCATTGTAGGTATCTGTCTTGGTCTTTTCCTAGGGCTCATACACTGACGTTTCCTTGGTTAGGGCTTTCTCTAGTGTGTCTAGTTTCTTTAATGTAAGGCTGCAAGATTCTGGAATTTCTAAAGCATGCCTTTTTTATCCAAGTAGAAATATATCTGTGCATGGGATCTAAAATCCTTAAAATGTAATACTATCACTTGTTGAAAATCAAGTGTCACATTGAGCCAAAGTGTTCCCTGAATTTAAAAGGGGGAAATGAGAATAAGGCCGCCTGAAATTTAGGTGGAGGAGAAAGGAAGTGTTTGAGAGTCTGAGGGAGGACGGAGAA
This sequence comes from Loxodonta africana, assembly GCF_030014295.1. Classification (NCBI taxonomy): domain Eukaryota; kingdom Metazoa; phylum Chordata; class Mammalia; order Proboscidea; family Elephantidae; genus Loxodonta; species Loxodonta africana. The sequence goes on from NC_087369.1 coordinate 152,239,339, forward strand.
GAGAAGGAAGCTAGGAAGTGGGGAATGGGGAGGTGAAAATCAAGTGCAAGAGGGTCGTTATCCAATGGCCTTGGGGACATTTTTAAACCATTCCTTCCCTTCTAACACCCCAGTACTTAGCTAAACTGGATTTTACAGTCTCTGCCAAACATTCTGGATCTTCTCCCAGAGGGCAAAGCCTATGACAGTGTGACTCACTGGAAGCAGCTCAGCACACTAGCACGTGCAGATAAGTGCTTAATACAGGCTTTTTGGGGGAAGGTGATATCTTTTAAGAGGGCAAAGTCTTGTGACCATGCCTGTGGAGGAGTCCTCCGACCACAGATTCTGAAGCACTTAAGGTGGGGTATGGGAGCAGGGAGATGGTGTCCCTGCCTCTTGTAAAGCTGCTCCAATCTCACAGCCAACGCTGGCAGGCGAGAGGCCAGCATGTCCGTGGGAAGATGGCAGAGCATGGCAGCTGGACAGCTAGCATGTGATCTAGATAGGAGAAGATTTTGCCCCACACTTCTGCCGGTCTGGAGTTCCTTAAGGAACAAGGGCCAAAACCACTCTAGGAGGTGACTGCCAAGGGCTTTCCCCTTTGGGGGAGAGAGAGAAAAATCCAGTGTGACAGGCCCAGGTAGCCCTAGACCACAGTTAGCAATAGAAGGCTCTAAGCTCTAAAATACCAGCCCTCACAGGAGAGTGGTAAAGAGGTCTCAGCAAGCTCTTTGCTACAGTCCAAGACTAGGGTGGGGCCTCTTTTGGGCTGACTCCTTGTGTCCTGGGGTAGCACACGGGGCAACTCCTGCTGGGGCATGACTGAGTTAGTATATATGGGGCTACTCCTAATTACCAGAGCCATCCCTAGGAGGTTGAAGCCCATTTGGTGTCTCCAGTCCATGCGCCCCCCCACCCCATCACAGCATTTATGATCCATGTTTTCTGGTTAACATGAATATTGAGAAAAGCCTCCAACAAACAGGCAATAGTAATAATAATAACTTGTTTTTATTGAATGGAGCCTTGATTAAGAGCTCAGCTGCTAACCAAAAGATCGGCAGTTCGAATCCACCAGATGCTCCTTGGAAACCCTGTGGGGCAGTTCTATTCTGTCCTATAGGGTCGCTGTGAGTTGGAATCGACTTGACAGCAATGGGCATTTATTGAATGAGGCCTTTGGGTTCAGTGGTACAATCCTTGCCTTCCATGTGGGAGACCTGGTTTGATTCCAGGCCAGTGCACCTCATGCACAGCTGCCACCCATCTGTCAGTGGAGACTTGTGCATTGCTACAAGGCTGAACAGATTTCAGCAGAGACTAGGAAGAAAGGCCTGGCGATTTCCTTCCAAAAATCAGCCAATGAAAACCTATGGATCATAACAGTCTGATCTTGTTGTACATGGGGTAGATATGAGTTGTGGGTGACTCAACAGCAGCTAAAAACAACATTTATTGAATAAACAAAGAGCCCAGGCTTGGCACTTTACATGTATTATCATATTTGATCCTTGTAACAACCCTATGAAATCAGTACTATTGTTATTATCATTCCTATTTTATAGATAAGGAGACTGATGTTTAAACCAGAACAGTTGCTGTGGAGTCGTCTCCGACTCATGGTGACCCCGTGTGTGTCAGAGTAGAACTGTGCTCCGTAGGGTTTTCGATGTCTGATTTATCAGAAGTAGATCGCCTGGCCTTTCTTCTGAGGTGCCTCAGTGTGGACTCAAACGTCCAACCTTTTGGTTAGCAGCCAAGTGCATTAATCGTTTGCACCATCTAGGGATTCCGACTACTGTTTAGAGAGATTAAATGACTTTCCGCATGTCACATGGATCAGTGCATCAGTCTTTGACTCTTGAGCCTAAGCCCTTCCTTTAGCATCTCACTATACTGCCCTCTCTGCCAGCGCCAGAATCAGAGCCCATGGTCTTTACCCCCACACTCTTCTCTAGGAGGCAATACACAGCCTGAACAAGGGTGGGGATCGGGAGGTGGGTGCCAGGCAGCCAGCCTCAGCTAGCCTTTTCTAGGCCCAGGGCCTAGGGTCATAGCCTGAGGACCCAGGAGCCTTCAAGATGTCTCCTTCAACTGCACCTAGGAAACTGAGCAGAGTACCTGGGTTTTAGTTTTTGCATCTTAACTGTCTCACATTGGATACAAGAATCAGTGTTCAGAGATGTAAGAGACCTTCGAGATTCTCTAGGCCAGTGTCCTCATTTTACAGGTAGGAAACTGGGGCTCAGAGAATGTGACTTGCCAAAGATCACACAAGGTGAGGCCTAGAACTCAGGTCTCCAAATTTCCTTTCAGTACTCTTTCCATGCATCAGGCTGCCTGGCGTAGAAGAGCTCATAAATACCTGCTCACGGCATCCACCTCCCAACACCCCCGCAAGTTACCTCTAACAGGGACATCGTATAGAAAAGCTAAGAGTCCTTCCTGACATCAGCCTGAAAAGGGTAGAGGCATCCGCTAACATCTGGAGCTTCCGTTGATGACCATTCTGTGTCTGTCACCTATAAAAAAAAGGTTTAGCTAAATCATATTGTGCCTGTCTCAGCTAAAAGCACTGGAAAATGCCAACTAGGGATGTGAGGAGGCTGGGGAGGTAGTTGTCGGGATGCTCAGAAACTAATTTCTGAGCCATTCTTTGTAAATTCTCAGACAAGTACCCCTCCTCTCAAATTTGGTTCCTTCCGCAGGCTGGGCACCCCGTCCGCCAAAGTGCAGGTCAGCGGTGACTGTGGGCAGGTGTGGCCCTGGATTTGAATTTCTCTTTCTCTGCTGATCCGGTGATAAAACACCTTCCTGTGTCACATTCCCGAGTGGATGGAGGCTGAGCTAAGTGTTCATTGGAAGCTGGCCTGCCGTCAGAATGACATCATGTTTTCCTTAGGGCTTCTGGGCTTCCATCTTCTGCCAGTTAGCTTAATGGTTCATTATCCACCAATGTGTGTATCTCTAGCTCCCTTTCAGCGTGTGAGTTTCTCTTTGTCCTACTTTGCCTTTCCCTGTATAAGCTTTGTGTGTGTGTGTGTGTATCTTAGATGCATATGGGACAAGTCCAGCTGGTTGAAAAAGACGAAGATTTGTTTAAAACTTTTCCCATCATCTACTTGTTTTACTTGTTACAGATGTACTCGTCTCCCTTTTTCCACATCTACCCTCCCCCATTGGCTTCCAACAAAGGCACATTCATGCCTCATCTATAGAAAGATGCTACATATGTTCCCTAGGGAAAAGAAATACCCATGTCAGCCAAGAGCACGTGCAGGGAGTGGGGGGCTTGCTGAAGCTTCTCAGGCAGGGATAGCCCCAGGAAAATGGTTAAAAGGCTCTATTTATCTTTGGCAGCTCCCCATGCTGTGCCCCTTGACCCTCCTCCAGCACCCTATAAGTTTGGGCCTGTCCCTGGCCACCCATGGCATGTTGCTGGAATTCCTCTCTCCTCCCCTTCCACTGAAATGCCCTTGCTTTGGGTCTATCTCATCTTCAAGAAGCCAAGATTTCCAGGATGACATCCAATGGATCCAAAGAGCAATGCTAACAAGAGAGGGTTGATAGGCCTTCTGAGACAATAGCAACAACTAATATTGGCAGAGCTTCTTGGGTGGTGCAAACGGTTAAGCACTTGACTACTAGCTGAAAGGCTGGCAGTCTGAACTGACCACAGGCACCTTGGAAGCCAGGCCTGGCAATCTGTTTCCAAAAGGTCGCAGCCTTGTAAACCCTATGGAGCACAGTTCTACTCTGACACACATGGCGTCTCCCATGAGTTGGAGTTGACTTGATAACTAACAACAACAATATTTGGAGAGCGCTTTACATTTTGCGAAAGCTCTTTCTCATGTGTTTATTTCATTTGATCTTTCTGGCAACCAGGGAAGAATCAGGTTCCCATTGTACAGATGAGGAAAACAAAGCTCAGTTTCAGAGACTTTAAATGACTTGCCTAGTCATGTACTCAGCTAGTAAGTGGAGGTGCTGTGGCTGGAACCCAGGTCTTCTGAAGTCCAAAGCTACTGTTGTATTTTCAAAAGTGGCCTCTCGAGTAGTCGTCCATCCAGACTTAACAGTGGAGCTTTCGAGCCGGGGAGGAAGAAAGAGTATATTAAACACTGTGTCATGTACTTGCAAGCAATGCTAGCTCACCGCATTCCCACAAGATTGGTGTTGCGATCCTTATTTTTCAAACAAGGACATTGAAGTAAGTAACTTGACTAAGGACACATAACTAGTAAATGATTTGGGTTGAGATTTGCACCTACGTTGGTTTGACTCCACTATACCCTACTGACCCTCTGAGTGAAAAAGAGATTGGGGAAGCATATATCTAGCTCAGCAGTAGCCAGTGCCCACAGGAAAGGAGGAATAGGAGTGAGGAGAGCTAAGCGCAAAAGGGGAAGAAGATAGGTCTGAAAACAGGTACTCAAACCTGGTATACAGATACTTGTACACCAGTGTTCATTGCAGCATTATTTACAGTAGTCAAAAGGTGAAAACAACTCAAGTGTCCATCAACAAATTAATGGATAAACCAAAAGTGGTATATACACATAAAGAGAAATGAAGTTCTAATACATGCTACCACATAGAGGAACCTTGAAGACGTTACGCTGAATGATATAAGTCAGTCACAAAAGAACAAATATTGTATGATCCCACTTACCATATTTTTATGCAAATAACATTCTCATTATCATGCTGAGCCCTATGCCAGAACTGTTTTTTTTAATGTCATCATTTTTGAACCTTTATGTGTGTGGGCATGTAATTTGCAAAAAATAAGGTAAAAGAGTTCTGACATAACAGTTGGCAAAAAATGTATAACACGTGCATTATTTTCGTAAAAATACGGTATATGAAGTATCTAGAATAGGCAAATGCATAAAGACCAAAGTTTATTAATGGCTGCCGGGAGCTGGAGGGAGAGGGAATGGTAATGCCGGCTTAATGGGTACAGGGCTTCCTTTTGGAGTGATGAAAATATTTGGAACTAGATAGCAGTGGTGGTGCCACTGAGTTGTTCATTTTAAAATGGCTCGTTTTTATGTTATGTGAATCTCACCTCAATAAAAAAAGGGGAAAGTAGATTCTTTCACTCTCTGGCAGGGGCCAGGGGCTTATGAGGGTGCTGAGAAGAGCAGGAACATAGAACCCCCTGATAAAATGAGATTGCACCACGTGTCCTGTGAGCCTGCCTGCTGTGCTGTACCTTTCTGGTGACTTGAGACCACACCATCCACACCATCGGCTCTCCTGTTTTTCTGCTGGGAGCAGCCTGCTTCTTGGCTCACCTCTCACCACAGACTGGGATGCAAAGAACTTGGGGTGGGGATTGTAAAGAGCTGGGTGGGAACAGTGACAACCATTTAAATTCTGAGGTGCCAAATCAGAGCTTCAAGGCTCCGTATCCCATTGGAGAGGCAAAGGAGGTCTTCAGCTGGGAGGGCCCTCCCCGCAGTTCCGACAACCTGGGTGGTGTACACAATTATGAAGCCAAAGAAAAGTCAAACAGCCAACCTACTCAACCCCAAACACCTCACACACTCCCACCCATGTTCCTGCTAGTGGCAGGTATTTTTAGAGTGCTGAGCTCATGGTGTTAAAGCATCTGCCATACGCCTGAAGGCTGGTAGGGATTCAGCCTCACTCAGAGGCAAGAGGGGTGGGGGTGGGGCTCAGGAGCAAATGGTAAGGATACTCTTGCGATAGATCTGCTGTCTTCCCACCAACTGACCGCCGTTCCTTTTCTGGCCTGCTCGCCCTTTCTTCCTGCTCGGAGCACCAGAGAAGTGCAAGAGATGACAGTCTCTCTCCGCTTGCAGAGGCAAATCCGTCTTCTCCTTTGAAAGGATGTCAGACTCGTGTTTTTCTGTGTAACCAGTCAGATGTTCTCTCTGAAATAGGCTTGACGGCCAGCCTGCTTGTCTTTTTGGTGGCTCAGGGCAGTACTACTTTTTGGTGAGAAGCACAATGATGACAACCTTGATGATGAGTGCTCTCAGGCAGAAGACTGCTGAGAGTTTGGCTGAGGAGATGCCAAGAGCACTAATGAGACAATTCGAGAACAAATACATTCATTCTGAATGGTGTGGTACAGACGCACAGTACAATAGAAATTCCTAAGGAAAGAGAATTGTAGAGAAGTTGCAGAAAATTTTAGGAAGAGGGCAGAGGCATGAACTGAGTTTTGAAGAATGGGTGAGATTTGAATGGGGCCATGAGGGGTAATCAGTTCCGTCTGTCAGGGGACGGTGACCTAGCATGAGCAAAGGTACAGAGAAGGGAAAGAACCAGGTGTAGCTGAGTAGTTTGGAACTAGGTTGAACCCATTGCCGTCGAGTCGATTCCAACTCACAGTGACCCTGTAGGACAGAGTAGAGCTGTCCCATAGGGTTTTTAAGGAGCACCTGGTGGATTCAAACTGCCGACCTTTTGGTTAGCAGCTAAATTCTTGTGGGGTCAAATTATGGCAGACCAAAAAATTCCCATTTGGTGCCACACGCAGTAGAGGGCTATCGTAATTTCCTGAATAGAAGGACGAGGTACTACTGATGTAAGCAGGGGCTTAAGAGGGCTAGTCTGAAAGCAGTAAGCAGAAAGTGCCAGAGTAGAGGCATCCAGAATCCAAAAGACTTTGCTGTAATCCAGGAGTGAGTAAGGAAGGGCCTGGCCTTGAGACATGTAAATAGAAATAGAGGAGAAGGGGTGATCTGAAGGTTGTGCTGAAGGAAGTTGGCCACCGTGTCGACAGAGGAGACGAAGGGGGCCTGGACCACGAAAATTCATGTTCAGAATGACTCCAGGGCCCTATAAGATCTTCACTGAGCAAAGAGATTCAATTATATTGACTAGATTATACTTACTGCTAACTTCCAATAAAGGCTATACTTCGTTTTAAGAGCCAGAGTAGTCAATTAGTGGCCATAATCAAATTTTCTTTGATAACTGAGAATCGTATAGGGCCTTGGGACCATTGTTCTGTGTGTGAGTTTCCCTTGTCCAAGACTTTGGAGGAATAAAGGGAAATAGATTGGGCTGAATGTGTATTGACCCCAGGGTCTCCCTGAGGAGTTGTTTCTTTGAGTATGTTACTGAAATCAGCTTTTTTCCCCTCCTAATTTGGCCTTTCTTCCAAAAGTTGTGATGCAGAAGAAAAATCCACTGAGCTAAAGTAGCTTTTATATAACAAAGAAATGAATTTAAAAATAAATTGAGCTAAAAGGTGAGACTTTAACACTAACCTTCTTTTCTTTAAAAAGTAACTGCAAAAAAACCCCAAAACAAATCAAAAACAAAGTAATGCATGCTTACAGTAGAAAATTTTGAAACTATAGGATAGTGTAGAAGAAAACCAATATAATGTGCAGCCCCACTGCCCATAAATAACCATTCGTGTTCTGTTGTGAACACTTCCAGTCTTTCTATGCCTGTTTGTTAAATATATTTTAAAAACTGAGAACATAATATATGAAACATTTTGTATCCTGCTTTTTTCCACTTAACTTGTATTTTGTGAGCATCCCCCCGATTATTTAGTCTTTGAAAACATTATTTTTAATGGCTACTTAGTATTCCAATCTATGGATATATACTCACAGTGACCCATGTGGAAAAGAACTGCCCCATAGAGTTTTCTTGGCTGTAATCTTATAGGAGCAGATTGTCAGGTCTTTTCTTCTGCACATCTGCTGGGTGTATTCGAACTGCCAACCTCTTGGTTAGCAGCCTGGCAGTTAGTTGTTTGCGCCAACATGGATCACTGTGAGCCATTATCAACTAGGGCACCTAACAACAGGAACATGAGTAGATAAGCGTTAGCTAGTCCTCTCCTCCTGAGCAGTTAGGTGGTTTCCTGTTTTTAGCAAAGTATAAATAACACCACGATGGAGATCTTTGTACACAGAGCCTTGACCCTATCTCTGCTATTTCTTTTGTATAGATTTCTGGAGGTGGGACTACAGGCTCTAAGAGTTTTGAGGACTTTTAAGGTTCTTGATAATACTGCCAACTTGCTCTTCTGAAAGGTTGACCAATTTACATCCCGGTTTTTCAAGTAGAAATCTTAAAAGAAAAATTTTGATAAATCCTGAAGCAAACGTCTCTACTTACCTTGATAAGTCCATTTTTGTCGATGTGTCAGAGACCTGCTTCCTATGCCGAGACTGTCATCTCATTTTTATAATGCCACAGAGCCATGCTTTCTCCTATCTGTTCATATTTCTTTTTCTGATCTCAGATATTGGCTTTGATGTCTTCCAGGTTCAGGTGTGGGACACGGCGGGTCAGGAACGCTTCCGCAAGAGCATGGTAGAACATTACTACCGCAATGTGCATGCAGTGGTCTTTGTTTATGATGTCACCAAGATGACATCCTTCACCAACCTCAAAATGTGGATCCAAGAATGTAATGGGCATGCTGTGCCCCCACTAGTCCCGAAAGTTCTTGTGGGCAACAAGTGTGACTTGAGGGAACAGATCCAGGTACCATCCAACCTAGCCCTGAAATTTGCTGATGCCCACAACATGCTCTTGTTTGAGACATCAGCCAAGGACCCCAATGAGAGCCAGAACGTGGAGTCAATTTTCATGTGCCTGGCTTGCCGATTGAAGGCCCAGAAATCCCTGCTGTATCGTGATGCTGAGAGGCAGCAGGGGAAGGTGCAGAAACTGGAGTTCCCACAGGAAGCCAACAGTAAAACTTCCTGTCCCTGTTGAAACCAAATGGTGTAAATACAAGCTAAGTTATCACTGGAGTTTTTTCTTTCCCTTTTTTCCGTGCCTGCAATAAAGCTGACACCTGCTTGTTTCCATACAAGTTGATATTAAAATAAAATTTGTATAGATTATCACATGCTTCATGTCTTGCTTTCCTCCACGAAGACATTTCTGACTGTGATAAGAAGAGGCAGCTTGCCCTATTAGGGTAATAGATCCATGACATGGTATACTCCCTACCAGCCTCCTCTGCTGTCGGAAGATCTTATGGTTTGTGTCACTTCTTTGGGACTAATTCATTCTCTCATTCACCACCATCGGTGGGCAGAAACACCTGGAGGGGATGGGACACAGGCCAGGTATGTTTTTTTCTAGTGAGCCACTGCAGGTGGTAGGATAGAGAAGCCTTCAGGGGAGATGCTGACTCATCGTTTCCTAGGTTCCCTAGATGTGTGCCTTGGATGTCAAGAGGAGGTTGCTTTTCCCAGATTTCCAAAAGTTTAAAAAGTATAGGTTGCCCAACTGTGTTAGTCATCTAGTGCTGCTATAACAGAAATACCACGAGTGAATGGCTTTAACAAAGAGAAGTTTATCTCTTCCTAGTAAAGTAGGCTAAAAGTCCAAATGCAGGGCATCAGCTCCAGGGCAAGGCTTTCTCTCTGGGTTGGCCTTCTCATCAAATTTCCCCTGGACTAGGAGCTTCTCCGTGCAGGGACCCCAGGTCCAAAGGACACGCTCTGCTCCCGGTGCGGTGCTTCTTTCTTGGTGGTATGAAGTCCCCCTGTCTCTCTGCTCACTTCTTTTATATCTCAAGAGATTGCCTCAAGACACAATCCAATCTTGTAGGCTGAGTCCTGCTTCACTAACACAACTGCTGCCTTTTCTCCCTCATTAACATCATAGAGGCAGGATTTACAACATACAGGAAAATCACACAATACCTTCATGGCCCAGCCTAATGATACACAGTTTTTTGGGGAGACATAATTCAATCCATGACACCAACAGACCCAGTTGCTTCAGAGTAGTTAGATCCTGCTTCCCATTTTTCACCAAGGCATTCCTGACACCAAAAGTGTTTTTTTTTCCCCCTTGCCCTTTCTTGGATGGGGACAGGGGTCAAGCTAACAAATATCTATTATGTCCCAGATCTTTGCTGGGTGCTATGGGAGAAACTTAACAAGAGAAGGATACGTTCCCTACCTTCAAAGCCCTTATTATCTAGTTGCACAAATGATGTACACACTGAAACTACTTGAGAACAAAAAGTAGACAACAATATCACCAAGGACAAGGTTGTGCTATGGGAATGGAGAGTATTATGTATTCAAAAGTGGGGAAGGTTCACAGAAAAATAATTATATTTATTTTGTATGTTGAATGAAGTGTAAAGTTTGGATTGGTGAGGAGGGGAGTGGGCAAAAGGGAGGTAGGAATGGACTTGGTGGTCAGGTAGGAGGACGAGTAGGAGTCTGGCCCAATGACAGCTGAGGAGCCACAGTGGGGAGTGGAGGTAGGGGAGGGCAGAACAGTTTGCACTTGCTTTTTTAGCCAGTGGGAGCCTTTGGTGGTTTTTGAGCAGGAGAGTCCTGTAGGTGTGTCTTACACATTTGGTCCTATTGATGTGAAAGCCCTTGTTCAATTGTTAAAGTAATTAAAAGTGGCTAGAAAAGGCATAACTATACTAGCCCCAGGTAGATTCCTTTTTTTGCAGGGAAGAGGGGGTACTCCTTAAGGGGATCTTTCTTGTTGGAAGCCCTCTGTGAGAGGGTCCAGGCAGAAAGCTTCAGAGCGCTTCCCCCTGTAGGTGTATGGAGGTCTGCCCCTCACACAATGTAGGTAACGCACACCAGATGCGTGTCCCGCCAAACAAATAACAGCCTGTCGGGTCCTGCCTGCCTGTCTGGGCAGCACTCTTCCTCCAGCACTGGCCAATATCCTGCTCCCCGCTCCACTCCCGCCCAACCTGCAGGCTCAGCCCAGTCTTTGGAATTTGCTTAGTACCCCAGTTAACCAGTAACCACAGCCTAAAGTGAAGTCAATTCTAACTCATGGCGACCCCACGTGTGTCAGAATAGAACTGTGCTCCACAGGGTTTTCAATGGCTGATTTTTCCAAAGTGGATCGCCAGGCCTTTCTTCAGCTGAGTGTGTTAACTGTTTACACTACTCAGGGACTCCTGTACCCCAGTTAGGACTGCATTTTCTTACCAGTCGTTCCCACCCAACACCCTGCTCCTGAATCTCACCCAGGGGCTGGGGTTGTGTTGTCTGCTGCTGCACTGCCTGCTGAAATCTCTGTTGCTATGCGTCTCCCTCGTGGAATACTTCATGGCCTTGTGTCAGACTCTCCAGCAGTGAACTCCTCGCCCAGGATACAACCTGCTGTTGTGGCATCTTTTGGTCCCTGTAGCCTGGCTGCAGGTGCACTTGCTGTCCTAATGGCTGCATTTCAGTCCAGAGCCCAACCCCTCTTGGTCTACCTCTTTCTGCTGTAACAGGGCCAAGATATGACAACACGCTGAGCCCTCCAGCTAGGGCTGCCTCTTCTTACACCTGGCTTGCCTCTGACACCTTGTAGGCATTTACTGAGCACCTGCTATGTGCACTGTTGTAAGCTCTGGGGATACATACCCACTGCCGTCGAGTTGATTCCAACTCCTAGTGACCCTATAGGACAGAATAGAACTGCCCCATAGGGTTTCCAAAGCTGCAATCTTTACTGGAGCAGGCTGCCACAGCTTTCTCTCGTGGAGCGGCTGGTGGGTTTGAACTGCTGACTTTTTGGTTCGCATCAGAGCACTTTAACCACTGTGCCACCAGGGCTTCTTGAAGAGGATACATAGGTGAACGAAATAAAACTCTGCCCTCACAAAGGAGACAGACACTGAACAAGAAAAGGAAGAAAGAAACGAATAATCTGAGGTAGTGATAAGGGCTCTGAAGGCAATGAAGGTAAAAAGAAAGTGAGGAAGGCAGGGTAGGGCAATATCTTAGAGTGTCAGAAAAGGCACCTTTGAAGAGATAGCAATTAAGCTGAGACCTGAGTGAAGAAAACCAACAAGCCATGAGCTCAGGGGGACGAAAATCCCAAGCAGAGGAAAGAGCAAATGCCAAGGCCCTGAGGCAGGAGTGCAGTGGACTCATTTGAGGAACAGGAAGGAGTCTGCCATGACTGGAAGAGAGGGATGGAGGGAAAAAGCGGCAGGAGGTAAGATAGAGAAGTAGATGAAGCCAGGTCAAATGAGGCCCTGTAGGCCGGCAGGGAGTATGGGTTTCATTGAATGCAGTGGGAAGCTAGTGGAAGACTTGAGCACCATCCAGACTCGGTTCCTTTGGAAAGGCTCAGCAGGCTTGCTGAGATGCAAGAGGGAAAAGCCGAAGAAGGATAGACAGCCTTCCTGGGGGACTCTTGAGTGTAGGCCTCAGGAGTGTACTTCCAGGGTGGCTAGACCCCCACCTCAAAAACCAGACTCTGAAGCCTTCCCTCAGACTCTCACCTTTTGGTCCTGCCAAGCCTGTGACAGCTTTGCTGCAAATAGCAGGCACCCACTAATCCCACCTGGCTCTATCCTCTGTGCCTTACCTACCTGACCCTGTCCCTTCCCTCAGTATGAAGTTGTTCTCTCTCAGCCACCTGGGGACAGCCAAGAAGCCCTTTTTTCCCCACTGTGGCCCAAGGAATCCTGAGAATCTTTGGGCTTCACTTAGATTTTCTCTCAGTCTCTTACTGGGGTCCCCAGTTTCCCTCCCTGGGTGTGGGGGTGCAGGAGAAGATGGTATCCCAATATGGAACCATGAAATTTCAGTGGACTCCTAGCATTGCTAGTAGTAGGAGTCCCTGGATGGTGTAAATGCTTGGTGCACTGAGCTGCTAAATGAAAGGTTGGAGGTTGGAGGTTGGAGGTTGGAGGTTGGAGTTCACCCAGAGGTACCTCAGAAGAAAGGCCTGGCAATTTACTTAAGAAAAAGCAGTCATTGAAAACCCTGTGGAGCATAGTTCTGCTTTGACATACATGAGATCGCCATGAGTTGCAATCAACTCGAAGGCAACTAGTTGGTAGGTTTTAGCATTGCTAGTAAGATCCCTTTCTCAGCCCCAGAACTGACTGATGGCAACAGCCAGGTGGCACGGTGGTTGGTGCTCAAGCCTCTCTCACATTGAGGGAGAGGACTTGGGGATGCGCTGTACTCAGCATATCTGGCAGAAGGGAACTCAGGAGGCCAGAAAACCATGAGACACTTGTGAGGATGAAGAGTGAGGGAATTCAAGGGAAGTGGGGTGCTTCTAGGCTCCTCATTTAGTTTCACTATGTCTCTGGAACTACTCATGATGGCCGCTCTCTCTCACTTTCCAGATCTGTACCCTTGGGGCTTTGTCTATGCTACAGAGATAAGACCTGGATAAATAACTACTAATATCCCAGTGCCTATTATGTGCCAGGCACTGTGCTAAAGCAGTTTACATTCATTCACTATCTCACTTCATGCTCCTTCTGCCCTTGGAGGTGGGATACATGATTTTCATTTTACAGATAAGAGATGGATGTCCTGTGAAATTTAGTAACTTGTCCAAGGTAGTAAGTGGTGAAATGAGATCTGTCCAACTTCAGGTCAGGACTCTTTCTAGGATATTATACTGCCTTTCTGGCTCGTTGCAAGCTCCAGAACCCCTACAAAGGCACCAGGTGTACTCCAGCCAGTCACCCTGACCCATGGGGGCTTGGCCAGCAGGTCATTCCAAATCTAGGCTGCCAGCCTGGGACATTCCTCCTTGAGTAGGGTGCTCTGACCAGATGTCTCCAAGAAGCCCATGTGGCTGGCAGAAAGAGTGTCAGCTCTGGGCCAAAGGTGCCTCTACAATAGCTGGGAGCTACACAGCCAGCTTGACTATGCTGCTTAGCCTTTGGGGCTGTAGGATCTTCCCACTGGCTCCCAAAAGACTATCAGTTCCGCAATACCTGCTCATTTCCTCAGGCCTCAGTTCCAGCCTGAGGCTTTTCTGTGGTAGAGTCCCTGAGCTTGAGGACTGTGTCAGCAGGGTCCTTCTGTCTGAGAACCCCGGACCAGATGCTGCTCTGAGCACCACCACCTAGAGCAATGCCAGGGAGGGAAATCCAGCCCAGAACAGCTGGAGAAGCCCACAGGACAAGAGAGGCTGACGGCAGCCCACGGACCACCCTGAGTGTGTGTTGGGGGTAGGGGGGTGGAGAGGCCTGGATGTGCCGAGAACTCCCCTGGAGAGCAAGGTGCAGCTTCTCCTGAAACTTTCAGCAGCAGCTGCAGAGAAAGGCCAGTAATTATTCTCTTGTAACATCTGTGGAAGTAGCCCTGGTGTCGCAATGGTTAAAGGTTCAGCTGTTAACCAAAAGGTTGGAAGTTCAAACCCACCCAGCAGCTCTTCAGGAGAAGAGCTGCTCCCATAAAGATTCAAAAAAAAAAAACCTGTTGCCATTGAGTTGTTTCCAACTCATAGCGACCCTATGGGATGGAGTAGAACTGTCCCATAGAGTTTCCAAGGAGCTCCCAGTGGATTCACACTGCCGACCTTTTGGTTAGCAGCCATGGCTCTTAACCAGTGTGCCACCAGGATTTCCCCATAAAGACTAACAACCTAGAAAATCCTGTAGGGCAGTTCTACTCTGTCACGTGGACTCACTATGAGTTGAAATCGACTCCACAACACCTAGCAGCAACAACAACATCTGAGGAGACAGATTTGCTGCCTTGCCTTATAGAGCTTCCCCACCCCATCCTCCTCTCCTCACCGGGAGGGGCCTCGCTCCCTCTGAAAGGGCTGGCCTAGACTCCTGAACCACCCCCAAGGCCCTTGAAGGCCCTAGCATGATTCAAACAGAGCAGCCACTGGTTTAACACCTTGTTCTGACTCCAAGTCCCCTTGAACGTCCACACCTCCATGGGTTGGTGATGGGGTGGCAGGACTAAGATGTGGACCCCAGATATTTCTCTAGCTCAGTGGTTCCTGAATGCTCGTTCACAACCAATGGATAAAATTATTTAGGGAGTTGTTAAAGTACAGATTCTTGGGGCACTAGCCCCAGAAGCTCTGGTCTAGTAGATCTGGGGCCAGGATCCAGAATTAAAAAAAAAAAAAATTATTGTGCTTTAAGTGAAAGTTTACAAATCAAGTCAGTCTCTCATACAAAACCTTATATACACCTTGCTTTATACTCCTAGTTGCTCTTCCCCTAATGAGATAGCACCCTCCTTCTCGCCACCCTGTCTTTCCGTGTCCATTCAGCCAGCTTCTGATCCCCTCTGCCCTCTCATCTCCCCTCCAGACAGGAGCTGCACACATAGCCTCAGGTGTCTACTTGAGCCAAGAAGCTCACTCGTCACCAGTAACATTTTCTGTCTTATAGTCCAGTCCAATCTCTGTCTGAAGAGTTGGCTTTGGGAATGGTTCCTGTTGGGCTAACAGAAGGTCTGGGCACCATGTCCTCCGGAGTCCTTCTAGTCTTAGTCAGACCATTAAGTCTGGTCTTTTTAGGAGAATTTCAGATCTGCATCCCACTGCTCTCCTGCTCCCTCAGGGGTTCTCTGTTGTATTCCCTGTCAGGGCAGTCATCGGTTGTGGCCAGGCACCATCTAGTTCTTCTGGTCTCAGGCTGATGTAGTCTTTGATTTATGTGGCCCGTTCTGACTCTTGGGCTCATACTTACCTTGTGTCTTCGGTGTTCTTCATTCTTTGCTCCAGGTGGGTTGAGACCAATTGATGCATCTTAGATGGCCGCTTGCTAGCGTTTAAGACCCCAGACACCTCTCACCAAAGTGGGATGCAGAATGTTTTCTTAGTAGATTTTATTATGCCAATTGACCTAGACGTCCCCTGAAACCATGGTCCCTAAACCCTTGCCCCTGCTACGCTGGCCTTCAGAGCGTTTGGTTTAATTAGGAAACTTCTTTGCTTCTGGTTTAGTCCAGTTGTGCTGACCTCTCCTGTATTGTGTGTTGTCCTTCCCTTCACCTAAATTAGTTCTTGTCTACTATCTAATTAGAGAATTCCCCTCATCCTTCCTCCCTCCCTCTCCGCTCTTGTAACCATCAAAGAATATTTCCAGAAAATTTTTTGTTATAAATATATATATAACACAACATTAGCCAATTAGAAGTTTGTATTTTTAAAATGTCAGACCTGCCTCCAGGTCTCTGCGTTTGTGTGTCTCTTGTCTACCCTAGGCTTCCTGATGAACCCTAAAATTAGAAACTACCTTTCCCAAGCCAGAGCTTCAAAACAGGCTGTGTGGACCCCAGGGGATTCTGGGTAACAATGGATCCCAGCCTGGTGAGGTAGATGCTTTCAAGCCCTGAATTTATGATAAATGAAACTTCTAGTCATACCAAATGCCCTTGGACTGTTCGCCCAAAACTAGTAGGTAAGAGCCTCATAACTAAAGAGACAACTGAAGACTAATCCTGAGTATAAACACTTCCACACTGTGAGTGCCACTCTGGACGGAAGACACAAGATTGATAATGAAGAAAGAATCTGTCTGCTGTGTGCCCCCTGCTGGTAATATTAGTGAAGCTAGGAAAGTGTTTTCCAGGAGGAGTTTTTTCTCACTGGTTCTGACCATTTCCTGGGATGGAAGCCCATAAAGAAGGAGATAATCCTGGTCCCAGTCTTGGCACTTGGACACTTGGAACAAGAAAGGTTACCCTCATAAAAGGATATGGGTTGAGGGTGCTGTAAAGCTATCTCCACCAAATCACTGGGACTTAACTCTCCTAAGGGAAATCTGTGAACCCTGGTAAGAACTACAAGCCTGCAGCAGGGAGGGAGGGGAGTCATGAGAAGAAGGACCTCACCTGTCCAGGGAGATAGATTTTATTTCTTAATTAATTTATTTATTGTGCTTTAAGTGAAAGTTTACAAATCAAGTCAATCTCTCATACAAAAAGTTAAACACACCTTGCTATATACTCCTAGCTGCTCTCCTCCTGAGATAGCACATTCCTCCTTTCTACCTTGTATTCCCTGTGTCCATTCAAATAGCTCCTGTCCCTCTCTTCCTTCTCATCTTGCTTCCAGACAGGAGTTGCCCACATAGTCTCAAGTGTCTACTTGAGCCAAGAAGCTCACTCCTCACCAGTATCATTTTCTATCCCATAGTCGAGTCCAATCCCTGTCTGAAGAGTTGGCTTCAGGAATGGTTCCTGTCTTGGGGTAACAGAAGGTTTGGGGACCATGACCTCCAGGGTCCTTCTAGTCTCAGTCAGATCATGAAGTCTGGTCTTTTTACGAGAATTTGAGGTCTGCGTCCCATTGCTCTCCTGCTCCCTCAGAGGCTTTCTGTTGTGTTCCTTGTCAGGGCAGTCAACGGTTGTGGCTGTGCACCATCTAGTTCTTCTGGTGTCAGGCTGATGTAGTCTCTGGTTTTTGTGGTCCTTTTTGTCTCTTAGGCTCATAATTACCTTGTGTCTTTGGTGTTCTTCATTCTCCTTTGCTCCAGGTGGATTGAGACCAGTTGATGGATCTAGATGGCCGCTTGGTTGAGACCAATTGATGCACCTAGATGGCCGCTTGGCTGAGACCAGTTGATGCATCTAGATGGCTGCTTGGTTGAGACCAGTTGATGCATCTAGACGGCCGCTTGCTTTCATTTAAGATCCCAGGCACCTCTCACCAAAGCAGGATACAAAACGTTTTCTTAATACATTTTGTTATGCCAGTTGACCTAGATGTCCCAGGGAGATTTTGAAGCTGGCTAGGTAAATAGCCTTGATGGTCTTAAGAGATACCACTGGGGGCACAAAGAGACTCCCCTACATCATGATGCAGTTAAAATAGAATGAGAAATGGACCTCATGACCTTGATCTGACCCTGCGGTTGTCACTTAATCCTTTCCCCAGTAAGTATTGTGAACCTTGTACATAAAGTACTGGATGAAGCTTCAGGTAAAAGCATAGATAAGAAACCTGGCCTACCCAACCCTTACCCACCAACCGCTGGTAGAAACCCTGATGTGTCAGATAAAGAGGAGGTCTCTCAGGTATTGCACTGTCTATCCTTCCAGGGAGATCTTCAGTGGGAAGGATGCTATCAGACCTAGCCTAGTTTTTGGACTCCATACCTCCAACTAAAATAATAACTATTATTAATGGCAGCTAACATTTATTGAGAGTTTACCCTGTACTAGTAAGCACTATTTTCTGTGCTTAACATGGATTGTTGTACTTAATCTTCATGATAACCTCTGAGGCACAAAGATGATCAGTGCATCTTGCCCAGGGTCATGCAGCTGCCAAGTGTTAGGGCAGGGTTTAAACCCAGGAATGTTTAACTGCAGATTCTGAACCACAATGCTAACTTCTCTTAATCTTCTCAAGACTGAGAGGAGGAAGTGCTCCTGGGCCTGAAGCTAGTGCCTCCATCTTGGATAGCCAATGGGAGTTGGTGTTAGATGCCAGGGCTCATGGCCAAATAATATTTCATTATATGGATATATATATATATATATATATATATATATATATATATATATATATATATATTTTGTTTGGAGCCCTGGTGGAGCAGTGTTCAATAGCTCAAGCTGCTAACCAAAAGATCAGCAGTTCGAATCCATCAGCTGCTGCTTGGAAACCCCAGGGAGGCAGTTCTACTCTGTCCTATAGGGTCGCTGTGAGTCAGAATCGACAGCAATGGGTTTGGGGTTTTTTTGGTATCGTTTACTGATGAGGAAGCTGAGGCTCAGCAAGGTTAAAAGTAATTTACTCATGGCTATGGAGCTGATTAGATTACAAAACCCAGGTTTAAACCTACCCAGTGCCGTCGAGTCGATTCTGACTCATAGCGACCCTACAGGACAGAGTAGAACTGCCCCATAGAGTTTCCAAGGAGTGCCTGGTGTATTTGAACTGCCAACCCTTTGGTTAGCAGCCGTAGCACTTAACCACTATGCCATAAACCTAGGCATGTCTTATTTCAGGGCCACACTCCTTTCATACCACCGTACGTCACAGTGGTACAGATAAACAGATATTTTTCAGTGTGAAGATGCACAGTAGCCTCTCCAAGTTTGCTGATGACAGCAAGTTTTTCCAGGTGGTCAAATACCAAAGTAGCAGGAGTGAGGCTGCAGAAGGATCTCAAAATCAGAGAAGTGAATGAATCTCAGTATCAGGTGGACCACAGTGTGGTCAAGTATATAAGGAAGCATAATTTAGGAAAACTACTCCAATACTATTTATAAAATACAGTTAATGACTAAAATAAACCTAGAAGCTTCATAGATATTCCCTAAATATAAGTCTAATGACCTTGAGACACAAAAATCTAATGGTATGGCTATTTTTAGTACTATGTGCTCTGACGATAACTGTCAATAAAGGCATTCTAGGTTAGGAAAAGAATTAACACAAATGACTGTGAAAGTAACAGCAGCTACTGTGAAAACAGATGATTAGAATGAAAAATAGGCTGAAGATTAGGGCCATCAGCTGAAAGGTTTTCACTGGCTAATTTCTGGATAACATTGCAAAGAATGAGAATTCCAGAACACTTAACTGTGCTCATGAGGAACCTGTACATAGATCAAGAGGCAGTTGTTCGGACAGAACAAGGGGATACTGATTGGTTTAAAGTCAGGAAAGGTGTGCGTCAGGGTTGTATTCTTTCACCATACCTATTCAATCTGTATGTTGAGCAAATAATCTGAGAAGCTGGACTATATGGAGAAGAACAGGGCATCAGGATTGGAGGAAGACTCATTAACAACCTGCATTATGCAGACAACACAACCTTCCTTGCTGAAAGTGAAGAGGACTTGAAGCACTTACTAATGAAGATCAAAGACCACAGCCTTCAGTATGGATTGCACCTCAACATAAAGAAAACAAAAATCCTCACAACTGGACCAATGAGCAACATCATGATAAATGGAGAAAAGACTGAAGCAGTCAAGGATTTCATTTTACTTGGATTCACAATCAACACTCATGGAAGCAGCAGTGAAAAAGCGAAACAACGCATTGCTTTGGGCAAATCTGCTGCAAAAGACCTCTTTAAAGTGTTGAAAAGCAAAGATACTACTTTGAAGATTAAGGTGCGCCTGACCCAAGCCATGGTGTTTTCAATCACCTCATATGCATGGGAAAGTTGGACAATGAATAAGAAAGACCGAAGAAGAATTGACACCTTTGAATTATGGTGTTGGCGAAGAACATTGAATACACCATGGACTGCCAAAAGAACAAACAAATCTGACTTTGAGAAAGTACAGCCAGAATGCTCCTGAGAAGAGAGGATGACGAGACTTCATCTCACATACCTTGGACATGTTATCTGGAGGGATCAGTCCCTGGAGAAGGAAATCATGCTTGGTAAAGTAGAGGGTCAGCGAAAAAGAGTAAGACCCTCAACAAGATGGATTAACAGTGGCTACAGCAATGGGCTCAAGCATAACAATTGCGAGCACGGCACAGGACACATCAGTGTTTTGTTGTAGAAAGGGTCACTATGAATCGGAACCAACTCGACAGTACCTAATAACAACAACAACTGAAATGTTGGAGGTTTGAGTTCACTCAAAGGCACCACGGAAGAAAGACATGCTAATCTACTTCTGAAAAATCAGCCATTGAAAACCCTATGAATCAATTATTGTAATTGCTGTCAATTCAATTAGTACACCTGTAAAAAGTTAAATTGACAAAAGTTGTATGATAGACACATTTACAATAAAGACCAAAAACAAAAAACAAAAAAAGATGAGCTGTTGAGCCTGCTTATGTACAACCCAAATCTTCATGGAATTTGGTTTCTTGGTTTGGAGGTTTAGGGTCATGGTTTCATTGTACATCCCAGTTAATTGGTCTAGTAACATGTTTAGTGCTTCAATTCTACCTCCTGGTTCATGGCATAGTGCCTGGCAAGTGGCCATCCAAGGCACAACAATTAGTCTCTATTCACCTGGGGCAAGAGGAAAAAGAGCACCAGGAATACAAGGAGCATATGGAATGTGCGGCTAATTGTCTCCATGCACAACTGCCTCCTTTGCCATGAGACCAGAAAAACTGGATGGTGCCCAGCTACCATTACTGAACATTTTGATCAAATATTCTATAGAAGAATCCTGATCAAAGGGGATAAATGCGGAACAGAATTTCAAATTCTCATGGAATCCAGAGTTCCTGGAGCCATGAAGGTTGGATGAACCCCTGAAACTATTGCCCTGAGATAATCTTTAAACCTTAAACCAAAAATATTCCCTGAAATCGTCTTAAAACCAAACAATAGTTTAGCTTAACTAGTAAAAAAGGTTTGCCTTGAGCATTATGCTCTGTGAAGAACTATATGGGATCAAAGTGACAATAGCAACTTGAAAGATAGTAACCTTAGGGGGCAGTGAGTTTATGTTAACGGGGGGGGGGGGGAGGAACAACTCAGAAAAGGATGGCGAGAATGGTTGCACAACTCAAAGAATGTAATCAATGTCACTAAATGGTACATGTAGAAACTGTTGAATTGGTGTATGTTTTGCTGTGAATATTTTCAACAACAACAAAATAAAAAAAGAAAACCCTATGGAGTGCAATTCTACTCTGACACACATGGGGCTGCCATGAGTCAGAGTCGACTTAATGGAAACTTTTTATCTGAATAAAATGAATGCAAAAATAAAATTCTGAAGGGTAGTAATAGGATAAGATTAATAGTAACTACAATGACTTACACTGTTAGTGTTTATGTGCCAGTCATTGTTCTAAGTGCTATATACACATTTAAAAAACAAAACCATTGCTGTTGAGTCGATTCCGACTCATAGCGACCCTATAGGACAGAGCAGAACTGCCCCACAGGGTTTCCAAGGAGCAGCTGGTGGATTCGAACTGCTGACCTTTTAGTTAGCAGCCGAGCTCTTAACCACTGTGTACCAGGGTGTATATATACATTAAAATATATACATTAGCTCATTTAATTCCCTCAATAACCGTAAGAGTAGGTGTTGTAAAATCTGCATTTTACAAAAAAGAAAACTGGGGCAAAGAGGTCAAGTAACTTGCCCAAAGTTATACACTACTAAGTGGCAGTTTGCTGCAGAGCCTGAAACTCTTAACCAGTCTGCCACACTGCCCCTTTAAGGGTTCAAGGGGGGTTACTTAAACCTCCTAACCCTAGTGTCAAGAAAGACCTGCTGAAACTGTTTAAGCAGGAAGTAAAACGTTACAGATTAAGAAAGCCCTTAATAGATAATAATAGGTCAAAAATAATCACAGTTTCAAGAAAATAAGTAGGTATACTGATAAACTGAGCATAATGAGTTATAGAGAGACAATAGAAATAATTAAGATAGTCTTAAGC
This sequence comes from Loxodonta africana, assembly GCF_030014295.1. Classification (NCBI taxonomy): domain Eukaryota; kingdom Metazoa; phylum Chordata; class Mammalia; order Proboscidea; family Elephantidae; genus Loxodonta; species Loxodonta africana. The sequence continues at coordinate 152,261,375 of NC_087369.1, forward strand.
TTCTTGAGTTAGAAATCATGTAAAGTAACCATGCTTTCCAACAAAAATAACTGGTCTGTCCCAGTTTTATATTTCTTAGGGTTTTATAAACACAATAATAAGCATACAATTTTCCCTGATATAACTTATGGAAATATGAAAATGTATATTGCCAGCCTCCAGTTATATACTCCACCTTACAATTTTTTTTTCACTTTTTTTAAATTGTATTTTGGATGAAGGTTTACAGAACTAGTTTCTCATTAAACAGTTAGTACACGTATTGTTTTATGACATTGGTGAACAACCCCATGACATGTCAACACTCTCCCTTCTCCACCTTTGGTTCCCTATTACCAGCTTTCCTGTCCCCTCCTGCCTTCTAGTTCCTGCCCCTGGGCTGGTGTGCCCCGTTAGTCTTGTTTTGTTTTATGGGTCTGTATAATCTTTGGATGAAGGGTGAACCTCATGAGTGACTTCAGTATGGAGTTAAAAGGGTGTCTGGAGGCCATACTCTCGGGGTTTCTCTAGTCTCTGTCAGATCAGTAAGTCTGGTCTTTTTTTTTTTTTTTTGAGTTAGTGATTTTTTTTTTCTGGAGAAAAAATTTTTAAATTGTATTTTAGATGGTTTACAGAGAAAATTAATTTCTCATTAAACAATACACACATTGTTTTGTGACATTGGTTGCCACCCCCATGATGTGTCAACACTCTCCCCTTCTCGCCCTTGGGTTTCCTGTTCCCAGCTTTCCTGTCCCCTCCTGCCTTCTTGTCCTCGCCCCTGGGCTGGTATGGCCATTTAGTCTCTTGTTTTGTTTTATGGGCCTAATCTTGGCTGAAGGGTGAACCTCAGGAATGACTTCAGTACTGAGTTAAAAGGGAGTCCACGGACCATACTCTTGGGGTTTCTCCAGTCTCTGTCAGACCGGTAAGTCTGGTCTTTTTTTCTGGGGGGGGGGGAAGTTAGAATCTTGTTCTACATTTTTCTTCAGCTCTACCCGGGACCTTCTCACCTTACAAATGACTTACGTTTAGGAGTCCACCTTAGGCAACAACCTCATCCAACTACTTTTCCCTTCCAATTCAGAAAATCTGAAGAATGATTACTGTAAATCAGAATTCTCCACATTCTACAGAGAATATCAAGAAGTTACTAAGTTTTTAGAGGGAAAATTCCAGGGTGAAATAAGTGCCTGCTAAGTTTTTTCTTAGGGAATCACAGGCTACATATAGCATGAAAAATCCCACAATAAACAATCTAATTTTAACTTAGTATTTCACAAAATTATTTGCCATGGAGCCTTTATTTTGAAGACTATAAATTATGGACATTAGTTCTAGACCTAAATACCTTCTTTTATAGAAATGGAAGACAACTGTCTTTATAAGAGAACATGTAGAGAATTAACCATTTTTAGGTTTTTTTTTTTAGGTTTTTAGGTTGCTATGAATCGGAAACCAGTCGACAGCCGTGGGTTTAGGTGCAATGGAAACATTTTTCTCAAGATTGAAAGAGTCCCTGTTTCTGCTCTTGGGGATTACTGTATGTGGTAATCTGAATTCGTTTTCTCATAGAACAAATTATTAGTGATGCTTAGGTATAACCAAAATAGAATCCCAGAACTCTATAGAATAAGTTAGCACCCATGTTGTACAAATAGGGCACCTGAGGCTTCAAAGACACTACCCCTCCCTTGGTATTCCTCATTACTGGGCACTCCACATCCCCTCCACTGACTCCTCATCTCCCCAACCTTTTAGTGCTGGAATGCCCCAGAGCTGTCTATGCACCTTGTGCTTTTCTCAGTCTCTACTCCTTGGTGATCTCAGTCTCATGACTTTTATGAAAATTAAATTTTACTGACAGCGTGGACCTCTCCCCTAAACTCCAGAGTCATACATCCTAATGTCCATGATATACTCACCTGGATATCGCATAGGCATCTCAAACCCAAATGTGTCACAAATCAAGGTCCTCATCTTCTCACCCAAATCTCCTCCGTTAGTCCTCCCAGTTAATATCAACATCATCTTTTCAGTTGCTCAGGCTAGTAGTTATACTGTCCTCAACACTTTCGCTCACACCTCACACCCAAATCATCAACAAAATCTGTTGAGATATATCCAGAATTAAACCACTTATCACCTACAGTGCTACCATCCTAGTCTAAGCCCGTCATTGACTGAATTGTGTGCCCCCAAAAATGTGTTTATCAACTCGGTTAGGCCATGATTCCCAGTATTGTGTGGTTGTCCTCATTTTGTGACTGTAATTATATGTTAAAGAGGATTAGGGTGGGATTGTAACACCCTTACTAAGGTCACATCCCTGATCCAACGTAAGGGGAGTTTCCCTGGGTGTGGTCTGGACCACCTTTAATCTCACAAGAGATATAAGAAAAGGGAAGCAAGCAGAGTTGGGGACCTTATACCACCAAGAAAGCAGTGCTGAGAGCAGAACCCGTCCTTTGGACCTTAAGTCCCTGTGCGAAGTTTCTAGTCCAGGAGAAGATTGATAAGGCCGACAGAGACAGAAAGCCTTCCCCTGGAGCCAATGCCTTGAATTTGGACTTCTAGCCTACTAGACTGTGAGAAAATAAATATCTCTTTGTTAAAGCCATCCACTTGTGGTATTTCTGTGATAGCAGCACTAGATGACTAAGACAGAATTTGGTACTGGAAATAATAAATACCTAAATTGTGGAAGTTGTTTCGGAACTGTGAGTGGATAGAGTGGCAGCGGCAGAGGACCAGCAGCTGCAGAGAAGCAGCAGTGACAGAGAACCAGCAGCAGCACAACCAGACCAATGCCAGACAGCACTGGAGCTGACCCATGGAGAGAGAGAGCTGAGTGCCTGTGTCCAGGAGGCTTCTTGGCAGAGTGGGGTGCCTCCAGGCACATACCAGTGGAGCTACAGAGCTTTGGAACACTTGCCCCTGCAGGGCAGATGTGGGCTTGAGGCCCAAGGACCCAGAAGCCACAGGAAGCAGAAGAGACAAGGAACACAAGAAGCCGAGCTGCCTCAGTCTCAAAAGGGATAGCCAGGACCTCTGGGGTTTCAAAGGGTGGAGTCACCACTCAGGTAAGACCAGAAGAATGGTGAGTCTAAAGCCGAGGGAGCAGAGTTGCTGTCCCAGTGGGCATGGAAGGTGGAGCTGAAGCCCAGGGCTGAGGAACCTCCATTCAGGATCCAGTGTGTGTGGCCCATACCTAGAGCCTGGAGGGCAGGGCCATTGTGTAAATTGTCTCAGAGAACAGAGGATTATGTTAAATGCCTTGAGGACTGTGTTCTGCTGACTTGCTTGATGCTTATTATGCCTTCTTTTCCTCCAGTTTCTCCCATTTGTAATGGAAATGTCTAGCTTGTGCCTGTTCTGCCATTGTACTTTGGAAGCAGATAACTTGTGTTCTAGATTTTTCAGATGAAGAGGAATTTTTGGATTTTGGACTTGGAGTTAAGACTTTTGCTATGGTATGATTGGGTGAAGATGTTTTGCCCGTTGCAAGGATGTGATCTTTTGGGGGCCAAAGGGTGGAATGTCATGGATTGAATTGTATCCTTCAAAAATATATATCAACTTGGCTAGGCCCATGATTCCCAGTATTGTGTGGTCGTCCTCCATTTTGGGATTGTAATTTTATGCTAAAGAGGATTAGAGTGTGATTGTAACATTAAGGTCACATCCCTGATCCAATGTAAAGGGAGTTCCCCTAGGGTGTGGCCTGTACCACCTTCTATCTCAAAAACCCAAAACCAAACCCGCTGCCTAGTCGATTCAGACTCACAGCGACCCTATAGGACAGAGTAGAACTGCCCCGTAGAGTTTCCAAGGAGCATCTGGTGGATTTGAACTGCCTACCTTTTGCTTAGCAGCCATAGGACTTAACCACTACGCCACCAGGGTTTTCCCTTTTATATTACGAGAGATAAAAGGAAAAAGAACCAAGCAGAGAAAGGGACCTCATATCACCAAGAAAGCAGTGCTGGGTGCAGAGCCTGTCCTTTGGCCCCGGGGTCCCTGCACAGAGAAGCTCCTAGGCAGAGGGAAGATTGATGAGAAGGCCGAGAAGGAGAGAAAGCCTTCCCCCGGAGCTGACACCCTGAATTTGGACTTCTAGCCTCCTAGGCTGTGAGAGAATAAACTTCTCTTTGTTAAAGCCATCCACTTACGGTATTTCTGTTATAGCCCGTATTATCTGTTATAGCAGCACTAGCTAATTAAAATAGCCCCTATCATTTCTCACCTGGATTATTACAATAACCGAACTGATCTCCCTGATTCTGCCCTTGTCCCCCTACAGCTTATTCTCAAGACAGCAGCTAGAGTGATCCTGTTATGAAACTATTCTGTATTTAAGGGTTTTTCCCTCATTTATTTTATTGAGATACGAAATACTCCTCTATTCAAAATCCTCTAATAGCTTCCCATCTCAGAGTAAATGCCAAATCCTTACACTTGCCTATAAGGCCCTAATGATCCACACGATCTCTCAGGCCCTATCCTCTACTAGCCTCCTCTGCACCCACAAAGCAGTACCCCTCCTACAATGTCACTATAGTTAGAAAGTGGTCTACCGGATTTTTCCACTATGACCAAAGCAGAGAAAATATCTGTGAATGAAAAGAAAATTTATGTTAATAATGGAAAGACACTATTAGTTCTGGGCAAAAGTTTGAAACCTAAAAAAAAAAAAAAGTAGAAAGGGGGTGGATGAGAAAACATCCTAAAGAAAGATAAGGAATTAAAGACTGGAATATCACCATGTCTACTACTACTACTAAGAACCAAGCCACTTTTGCAGATTTTGGAAAATCATTCACAGCAGAAATCAGATTGGAAAACTAAAACTAATGGATTAACCTCTTTTGATGATAAATTGCAAGGAGTAATCCATTTCAAAGTAAAATTCAGGAAGTTCTGATTTTAGAAAAAAACACGACTTAATGATCGGAGTCATCACAACTTTTGAGCCTGCCTGTCTTCATGGTTTTTAAGATCACAAAGGGAATGTTGCTACTCTTTAAAATTCAAGAAATCAGTAAAGTATAAATACTGAGGTTTTAATTGTGCTGGAGGAAAAAGTGCAAGATGAACTAAAGAGATAAAGCTCTCAGCTGGCAGGCCAAGTGATTAGGGTTCCATGAAACAAGCAAAGCCATTCTGTAGCTTTTATAAGAAGTTGTTAGAAAATGACTACACCAAGGCACTCAAGTAATTCAAATTTTATTAAAAAAATAAGTAATTACATCAAAACTGTTCAGCAAATCTATATTCAATGTAACCAAAATAAACAAACACCAAATTAAAAAAAATATACATCTATATATATATGGGCAAGAAACAAGTGCATTTTTGGTCCCAATATTTTTGAATATATTATCTTTATCCGAAGGAACTACATTATGTATTAGACATACAGAAATGTAACTTCAACACTTGTTTTAAGGTCTGTTAAGAAGAGATTTTGCCAATTGTTTGTACCTTTGAACTCACAAGCTTTAAGATGTTAGTAATGACAGCTGAGATAGAGAGAGAATGTAATAATGTCTACTGGTCTGAACAACTGCCAAATTAAGCAGCTACCAACTGATGTTGTTGTTGCTGTTGTGTGGTGTCAAGCTGATACTAACTTATAGCAACCCTAAAAAACCAAAAACCGAATCTGTTGCCGTTGAGTCAAATTCAACTCACAGGGACCCTGCAGGACAGAGTAGAACCGACCCACGGAGTTCCAAGGAGCAGTTTGGTGGATTAGAACTGCTGACATTTTGGTTAGCCACCGTAGCACTTAACCACTACACCACCAGGGTTTCCATGGCAACCCTATAGGTAGCTACCTAAAATCTATAGAGGAGTCTAAGGAATCTCGAAATTCTTAACAAAACAAGCATGGGACAAAAGTTTTAAAAAAGAAGAGCATAAAAGTAGACATACATAACAAAGTGGACACCAAAAGCTTTAGAGAAAACACAAAACCAAGTTACTAAAATTGAATTAAATTAAAAAAAAAAGAGAAAAATTGAATATAATATTGCTGATTAATTCCTAGGGTTAATACTGGATAAAACTTCAAATGACAGTACAAAAAATTATAACTTTGGAACTGTAATTTTAGAAACTTGTTCTAAGAACATGAAAGTAGCCTTGGTCTCTACACAACCAGAACTTTAGTATTCCTTGGACTGCATGCATGTTAGAGGAAGATTAAAGGGCAGCAGCCAAAATGATTAAACTTCAACCTGGATGTTGAAGCACTGATTTGACGGCCTTTTCTTGGTTAGAATCGACCCATAAGCTCAAGATCAAGAGCCAAAGCCCAGAGTGGGGAGATGTGCTCAATTTGTTGGGCTTTGAGGTCATCTCTGGCCAAATCAGGACCAGCCTGGTAGGAGGCCAGTCATGTAGAAAGGTACTCTCCCCAAGATATGATTTCTTGAGGCCACAAACTAGAGGAGATCTCACAGTCAAATTATTCACATTCCTTGGAAAGAGAGAACAGGCATCAGTTGTGTCCATCGAAGGGGGACACTGTCCAGGAGTACCCTGGATATTTTTTGAAATTTCTGTGTTGCTTCTGCATCTGAAAAATACGAAAAATAGAACAATGACAGACAAGGAATGGGAAAAAAGACAGCTATCTGACCTAAAAATGTAAGACTTATAGAAATTAACAAAGAAAGCAGACAAAACAGACAAAAAAAGATGAACAGCCATATCGTTTGGAATGTAATATTCTAAAGGCAAGTATAGCAGAGAAAAACACAAATTATTTTAAGCAAAGTAAGAAAAGGCCATAGCAACAAAAATTATTTTTGGAGAGAGAGCCAACTGGAGAAAAGAAACAGATGTTAAGATATGTTAACCTGACACAAAGATAAGGTGGAATAAGAATCTAGTGCCATCTGAAAGCTGAAAAGAGCTGAGAAATGAAAGCTAGTGTCATGAACTTGGCTATTTAACTGCTTTTGTGTAAGAAAACACTTCAGAACTTTCGACTTAGGAAACTGCCTTTGTGTAAGAATACACTTCAGAACTTTGAACTTAGGAAATTCCAACTTGTCTTGCACCAGGTTGCACGAGCTCCATAGAGCAGGAATCTATTTCAACAAGCAGCTTTAAAAAAAAACAAAAAACAAAACACTTTAATATTTTTCATTTCTATTAATGATACATTAAAAAAATGCAACAGTGCTAAAATCCATCAAAGTAAAATACACTGCATGAAAATTAAACTTACGTAGAAGTGGGTTCAGAAGTTGAGGTATTTTCAGAAACTAAAATCAGAAGAAAAGTTTTACATTTAAAACAGCATATATGACTAGTGAGACTTTCAATTTAATAAAGAACCTATATTGTGGCTGATCAAATATATTCAAATAAATAAAAAATATAAAGCAATACAATTATATATACATACCACTCTCTTTTATAACTTGGCAAGTATGAGTTTTACGTTGACTTAAGTGTTTAGCCATAAGATCTAAACCAGAAGAATCAGTTAGGAAGTCACAATTAAGGCACACTAGAGTAATGCCCCTATGGAAAAAGAAAGCAGTAGAAAGTTTTTATCTTTTATAAAAATTCACAGACAAGTTCAATAATTACTCTTCTCTGTAATAACTTGTAATTTCCTTTATGTGTCATGACTATCATTTTCCTATTTGTTATATAAACCTGATGTTAACTGATATGATTATCTAAAAAATGCCATTGCTAATGTCCAAATTATGCTACCATTTATTTACAGAAATTATTTGTGCCTATAAACTGTTCCTTCTCATATTGGTTGCTAAAAGCGAGGAGTCAAGAGGCCTACAGCCTAGTCTTGGCTCCACTAACAACTTGTATAACTTGGGCAACTCACAGTCTTTCTGTGCTTTTGCCCATCTGCAAAACAAAGATATAACATTCATTCATTCAGTATATACTTACTAAGGACCTGCTTTATACATACTGTACTACCAGGTACCATGGATACGATGAACAATAAAAGGCAGTCTGTGCTCTAACGGAGCCTACAATCTAGTGTCTTATTTAAGTGAGGATAAAATTAGAAAAGAAGTGTGAAGGCTTTAATAATATATCATGTAATGTGATTATTATTATTAAGTTTATTAACAAAGCATAAATATGCCTTTGAAGTGCACCACATACTTTAAGTATTTCACCTGTATAGGAATAAAAACAAATAGCGTATCTTAGACTATAGTCTAACAGCCTGCTGTGTATTTACATCTAGATGTCACACTGCACATCAAAAATGACCTTCATAAAACTAAAATCAGGTACAACCTCCACTTGCCACTCCTGAATTATCAACTTCCTGACTGGTTTCTCTTAGGATGCCATTTACCCTGACAGCTGAGACCCAGAACTGTAATTATCTCTGACTCTCTTCTTCCTTGAAACATTCAGTATTTCAAACATTTCATAATACTAACAATGTATTGAGCACTTACTCTGTGCCAGGCTAAGGGCTTCTGACATATCTAAATCTTACAACCCAAAGAGGTGGGTGCTATAATTATCACCTTTTTATAAAGGGCAGGGTCAGTTTTAGGAATATGACAAGGCCAGGACCAGGTAAGTGTCAGAACCAGGTTTCAAACTGAGTTTTTTTGATTCCAGAGCCCATGTTCTAAAACAAGATGTAATATCACTTCACCATCTCAACTAAAAATCCCTGTCAAGTCTATTCTGACTCATAGCAACCCTACAGGACAGAGCAGAACTGCCCCATAGGGTTTCCACGGAGCTGCTGGTGGGTTCGAATGGCCGACCTTTTTTTTTTTTTTTAAAGAAGTTTTTCCTGGTGATTTCATTAGTAAAAAAATTTTTATTGTGCTTTAAGTGAAAGTTTACAAATCAAGTCAGTCTCTCACACATAAACTTATATACACCTTACTACATACTCCCACTTACTCTCCCCCTAATGAGTCAGCCCGCCCTCTCCTTCCAGTCTCTCCTTTCGTGACAGCTTTGCCAGTTTCTAACCCCCTCTACCCTCCCATCTCCCCTCCAGACAGGAGATGCCAACATAGTCTCAAGTGTCCACCTGATGCAAGTAGCTCACTCCTCATCAGCATCTCTCTCCAACCCACTGGCAGTCCAATCCATGTCTGCTGAGTTGACTGCTGATCTTTTGGTTAGCAGCCAAGCTCTTACACACTGTGCAACCACAGCTCCACATCAACTGAGGACCTTATTAAATCTTGTAACTACCACAGTAGTCCTAACTAGTCTATGTGACTCATGCAGCTACAACTCACCTTTCATACCCCTCCTTCAAACCAATCTTCCTTCAATACCCTTGATTCTACTCAGTACATTGATGGTTTCCTAAAAAATGCCTTCCAAATTAAGTCCATACTCCTTAGCCTTGTTTTCAAGGCTTTCACAGTCTGGATCTAAGCTCAAAAAGTTTTCATTCCCTCAGACTTCCCATCTTATTATTGTGCTATATGGATTTTGTGCTCCATCCAAACTTTACTGCTAGCCATTCCCTGTGTATGCCTTCTACTTTTTCATTTCTGTACCTTTATTCATATTATTTCTTCCAACTAGAATACCCTTGTGCCTCTTCCTATCAGTAGAAAACTCTCTTCCTTTAGATTTCAATAACTATCACTGCACTTATTACAATCCTCCCTGTATTACTGCAGTTATTTATGTTCATGCCTTATTTCCCTCCAACAAACTATACATTCCCTGAAGGTTGGTACTAAGCCTTCTTCTTCATCACTGTCATCTTTACAAGACCTGCTACACTGTTCTATACATGATAGACGCACAATAAGTAGCTAAAGAATGAACATCTCATTCCAATAAAACAGTAATTACAAAAAATTGTTCTTAAGAATTATAAATATGTTAAGTCTCACACACAGAAATTTGACCAATATTCAATTTAAATTTGAGACCTAATCAAGTTGAAAAAAGGTTTCTCAGGTCTTTAAAATCATATAGTTAATTTAAAAGCCAAGCACGTAACTTAGCTTGACAACAATAAGGTACAGTAAAACTCAAATTAAAGTCTCATCTTTAGAATACAATAAGACTTCATTCTTATAAGATCTTTTCAGTATATGTCTAGTATAGCTTATTCTTTTCTCATTTCTTGAATTTAGTAATGTTTTAAAAATAGCACTAAACCAAAAAACCAAAACCAAACCCACTGCTGTCGAGTCGATTCTGACTCGTAGCAACCCTAGAGCTAGCGTATTTTAAAAAACTTTTCTCTGGCTGTGAGCTATTGGTCCAACACTGTAGGTGGGGCCCATCATTCACATATGTTGTTTTCAACATATACATTAATTTATTCAACAAATATTTGCTCAGTGCCTACTATGTGCCAGGCACCATTCAATGCCTGGAAAATATCTGGCATAAACAAATATCAGAACAACACATATTATAGCGAAAAGACAGACAGTAAACGTAAGAGTAAAATACAGAGTATGTTAGATAGTAAAAAGTTTATGGGAGATAGGGAGTGCTGGGGGTGGGACACAGGGAAAAGGACACTTTAAAAAATTTTTTTACTGTGCTTTAAGTTTACAAATCAAGTCAGCCTCTCACACAAAAACTTATATACACCTTGCTACACACTCCCAACTGCTCTCCCCCTAATAAGACAGCCTGCTCCAGTCTTTCTTTATGTGTCCATTTCACCAGCTTCTAACCCCCTCTACCCTCTCATCTCCTCTCCATTCAGGAGATGCCAACATAGTCTCAAGTGTCCACCTGATCCAAGAAGCTCACTCCTCACCAAGGATGCTATTTTAAATGGAGTTGCCAAGGAAAGCCTCACTCACTGGAGTAGAGACCTGAAGGAGGTGAGGGAGCTAATCATACAGGTATCACGGGCAGAGAGAATAACAAATACAAAGGTCCTGAGACATAAAATTATCCCCTCTTTCACCTTTCCACTAACCTAAAGCATCAAAACGAGTATTGGCTAAACTTGTATCTATGTCTTAGCCTGGTGCTATAAAGATCTTGAAACTAGTATTTCAAGTAGCAATGCCAACATGAGCAAAATAACTAAACAAAGGAAGAATGTCAAAAAACGATGTTCAGTGGATTGAGGTAAATATGTGGTGCCAGCAAAATTAATTATTACTCATCAAAAATTCTTTCTGCATAGTAATCAAGTTGTGTACTTTTCTTTACTTCAAAAAGAAAAAACTAAGAATTAAGAAGTCTATATATTGATTTCAAGTATTAGTGTGGTTTAATAAATTTGCTTCAAAACTGAACAAGTATCAGGCATTTTAATGTCATTGTTTGTTGCCATCAAGTTCCAACTCAGGGCAACTCCCACGTATAAAAGAACAAAACATTGCCCATTCCTGCACCATCGTCATGATTGTTGGTATTCTCAAGTCTATCATAGTGGCCACTGTGTATTTTGAGTGCCTTCCAACCTAGGGGCCCCATCTTCCAGCACGGTATCAGATAACATTCTGTTGTGAGCCATAAGGTTTTTATTGGCTAATTTTGAGAAGTAGACTGACAGACTTTTCTTCCTGGTCTGTCTTAGTCTAGAAGCTCTGCCGAAACCTGTCCACCATAGGTGATCCTACTGGCGTTTGATATAGTTTTCAGCATTATAGTGACACACAAGCCACCACAAGTATGACAAGCTGATGGATGATGGAGTCACTTTATTAGGTATCTTAATCATATTTTTAATATTCAAATATTGTCAGAGAACCTTATTTTTGTTCTTTAGAATGCAAATACACGAAAATTTCATCTTAATGCCTGACATCACTAGAACAAACTTTAGCCAGAGCAGACAGGCTATTTTACTCCCTTTGGTCTAAGGATATAATGAACAGAATTCTGTCACATCCAGTAGCAATCATTTACATTTCCAAACTAGGCACCACAATATTAGGTTAAAAAAGTTATTCTAATTTTTCAACAGAAAGGATGAAAAAAAATCAAGTGGTTACCTGATAGGTCCTGATTTTTTCTTAAAAATACAAAACCGTTTACTTGGATGGTTGCTATGACAGCTGGAGAGACAGACAAAAAAAATTAATTTTATAGTAAGTTGTACATTTATGAATAACATAATTATGCTATAATATAAACTTTTAATAATAATAATCACTTTCTTACCTTAATATGGTTTTGTGTATGTGTGTGCATGCAAGGGGGAGTATCTGGAAGATTTTGGAAGTAAACACTACCCAAGCTAAATGCCATTGTCTTCCATCTGTAAAATCAAACACTTAAAGAGTTCTCCACAATTACTAAGAGGCTTTTATAAAAAGCAAATTAAAGGAAGCAGAGCTCGTAAGTTAAAACAATGCTTCCCCTAAGTATAGAACAGAAAACCACTAACCAAACTTTGTAGTGACTGGTAATGGCTTTTATACCCCTTTGAAACGGATAAGGAAAGATTTCCCGTATTAGAAAGCCAGGCAGGATTAGCCAGGATTAGCCTAGCACAGTATTACTACAAGTGTGGTAAATGGACGGGCAGCATCAGCATCACCTGGGAGCTTATTAGAAATGCAAATTCTCAGGCCCCACCTGGAAACCTACTGGATCTATCCCTCGTCGTGGGAGTCAGGAATTTTTTTTCCATTACTGTGGTGAAAATACACACACCAAACATTTGCTGATACAACAACTTCAGTAACACTAATTATATTTTTCATGTTGTGCGCCTTCATTATTGCTACCCTTTTCCAAAATATTTCAGGAATCTTTTTAATCAAGCTTTTCAGGTGATTCTTATGCAAGCTAAATTTTGAGAAGCACTAGTCCTAGCTTGCATTTACCACACATTTAAATTTAGTGATTAGGACATGACCAATAACCTTTAAAGGGGCAGTTTTAGCTGATAAATGGGGGTGATATTCCAGTTGCAAAGGGTAAAGAAATGACAAATAAGCTATTTACAAATGTTGGTGGTAAAAGGAAAACAAGGAAATAAGTAAAGGCAAATCTCCCTCATCCTAAAAAAAATATACCTGAAAATATTTGTAGGCAGAAAGAATGTGGTAGAGACAGAGGTGAAATGAAGGTAGAGGGAATGAAGACGGGATGTTTGTTTTCTGAGATTAATGTCCTGATGAAGGTAACAGAAAAAAAAATGAATTAGAAAAAAAGGTAACTTTGGGAAAGATGAAAAGGATAAATTGAGTCATAAGCAAGGCTAACAACTGAGACAAGAATAAACTCTTGATGTTACTGAAAAAGGTTTATACAGATGATGGAGATAAAAATAAAGAAGTATTAAAAAAATTAAAAAGGCAGGACCCAATCATAGTTAAGGATCACGGATGCAGAGCTGATTAAATCAGGCACAGCTTAGTAGTTTAGAAGTGAGTATAGGAAAGATCAAAAACGTGAATTGGCCTAGAATAAAGGCTAAGGATGTGCACGACTCCAGGACAAAACAAAGCTGCATTCAAAACAGATAACCTAGAGGCTGAGGTTCACTATAAAGTTTGATGGGTGCTGCTGGACTGGAGAGGGATCAAGGCCCTGAAAGTCACGGGGGAATGCGAATTCAAAATAAATGAGTACTGCAGATGAGGTTAAAATGGGACAGTGGTGAGAAAGGGGGTACAACAAGTTACAGGTGGATATGAAGTGCTGGTACTAAAGAAATCAGGTACCATGAGGTCAGGCTGATCATCAAGGGGGTAAAACCCCCCTGAGACAGATGCTGAAGTCATCAAAAAAGGTGGGCGAATCCTTGAAAGCGGTAGCTGATTATGACCAGAAAGTAACACAGAGGCTATGATAGGATCTGTAAGAAATCATTTTTCTTGGTTATACCTTATTTCTGGAACAACCTTAATTTCAATAATCAATTTATCAGATTTATATCGGAACAATTTTTGGTTATTAAAAAAAATACATCCTGAAGGAATAAACACCTACTAATGAGATCCAAGATGGCACTAGTTTTTTTTTTTTTTTTTAATGAGATCCAAAGGAAATAATGTGGGCTCTGAAGGCTTTCCCTAGCATACAGTACATGGTAGGTGCTCAAATATCAATTTGAATCAATGTATGAAAAGGAATTCCAACAGTAGCATCATGATCAAAATATCCCTTAGTCTCTCATTTCACTGAATGAATGTAAAGACGGATGGCTTGAAAGAGGAATGGACGGATGAAAGGAAGGACAGATTAATGAGTGAAAGAGAGGGACTCTGACCCAATAATGTTCTTAACATCATTGCAAAACCTGGAGTTTCTCAGAGTAAGTACTTTGAAGAGGATACCACTCATGTGGTTACACGCATTTACTTGATAAAAATACTGGAAATATTTAAAGTGTATATTTGAAAATAATCATTTTTTGAAAGACCTGTAAGAAAAAAAATGCCCACAAAAAAACAAATTTCCCTAACAAATCTACTCTCATTTCATTAGTCTAACTGTTCTTATCATTTTTGTCCTAGTAATTTCATAAGCTACTATGGTGAAAGACAGTACTTGGTGATATACTACAAGTTTCCTACAGCTAGACCATTTTAGCTGCTTGATGAGACAAACTGGCTTCTAATAGGACAACTTTGTTTTCTAAAAACAAACTTCCTTAGTGAAAGATTTTGATGGGCAATTTTCATGTTTAACTCACCTCATCATGTGATTTACAAAAGCTTTGCTACAGTGACTGCTGTATTTGCAAATATTACAGTGGACATATGTAGAAAAGTGGCTTGCAAAATCTTTTATTTTGGAACGACACTCAATGCACTTGTGAATTCCCCGAAGACACCTTATGGAGACAAAGAAAATGGCAACAACATATGGCATTAACATTTTATTAATTGAAGCCAGGATATTTAAATATTTTTCAATAAATAATTATAATATTTACTTTGGGAACAAGCTAGAATAGGAAAAAAAAAAGATTAATCAATTCAAATATCCCAAGATATAAATGCAAAGGTAGATATAAGGTTAGTGTAATAGATGACAATTACAGAATAAACACCTTTTTATTATCTGCCCGGCCTTTATGCCAAGTAAGTGATATCACACGAATGTGCAGGAGGTTCTGTGACCCGGCAAATTTATATTAAAATAAACTTTTAATAAAAAAAATACTTAAGATTAAATTAATATTGTTTATTAGGAATAAAAGATAGTACCTTATGTTCTTCAAAGCTGCGCTGATTTTACTTTTTCTGTTGCGCTGTTTCTTTTGCTTGTAAAAGGTTGGTGGTTTGCATTTAGATCCAACTCGGCCTGCCTTACTTGCTTTAGGTGTGACTGCAGTGGATGTAGCTGCATGAGGTTTACTTGTCTTAGATTTACTTGCATTAGATTTTGTGGTATTTTTAGCAGCTTTAGTTTTAGAATTTGGAGGTAAGACCTGAAGAGAAGTGCTTGGAGTGCTACTGGAAACCAGATTAGTTGATGGTTTTGACTGTAGAGGTCCAAGTGAAGCTCGAATAGTAACCTATAGAAATGAAAGTAATATATGACTTTAGGAAATTAAGCATCACATTAGTATTAAAAATATCACTTTATTAAATAATAAACTGGAGAATGTAGGGTCCACTGATTTTTGATAAGGGTGATAAAACAATTCAGTGGAAAAAGAACAGTCTTTTCAACAAATGGTGTTGGGGCAACTGGATATCCATATGCAAAAGAATGAAGTTAGCCCCTATTTCATATTACAAATAAAAATTAACTCAAAATGAATCAAAGACCAAATTGTAGGAGCTAAAACTAAACCTGTTACAAGAAAACTTTGTGACCTTGGGTGAGGCAATGGTTTCTTAAATATGATACCTAATATACAAGCAACTAAAGAAAAGTAGATGAATTTAATTCCATAAAAATCGAAAACTTTTATACTTCAAAGGACACAATCAGGAAAGTGAAAAGACAACCCACAGAATGAAAGAAAATATTTGCAAATCATATCTCTGATAAGGGACTAGAATGTATAAAAAGCTCTTACTGCTCAATTAATAAAAATACTATAACTCAATTTAAAAATGTGCAAAGCATCTGACTAGGCATTTCTTTAAAGAAGATAAATGGCCGATAAGCACGTGAAAAGATGCTCAACATCACTAGTTATGAGGGAAATGCAAATCAAAACCCCAATGAGCAATCATTTCACACCCACAGGATGTCTACAATAAAAAAGACAGTTAAGTGTTGGCAAGGATGTGGAGAAAATGGCCTTAGACACTGCTGGTGGGAATCTAAAATGGTACAGTCACTTTGGAAAACAGTTGGGCATTTCCTCAAAATGACAGTTACCATTATGACCCAGCAACTCCACTCCTAGGTATATATCCAGAAAAATAAAAAATCTATGTCCATACAAAAACTTGGACATGAATATTCATAGCAGCATTATTCATAATAGCCAAAAGGTGGAAACAATCCAAATGTCCGTTGATAATTGGATAAACAAACTACAAAACCAAAAACCAAACCTGTTGCCATCCAATCGATTCCAACTCATAGCGATCCTACAGACAGAGTGTAACTGACCCCATAGGGTTTCCAAGGAGTGGCTGGAGGATTGGAACTGCCAACCTTTTGGTTAGCAGCCTATGCTCTTAACCACTGTGCCACGAGGGCTCCAAACAAAATATGGTATATCCATATAATGAAATATTATTTGGCCGTAAAAAGGAATGAAGTATTTATGTATATGCTACAATATGCATGAATCTTGAAAACATTATGCTAAGAAATCAATTCCAAAGACCACATATTGTCTGATTCCATTAATATACGATGTCCAGAAAAGGCAATTCCATATAGACAGACTATAGATTAATGGTTGCCAGGGGCTGGCGGAGGGGGAAGTGGGGAGTGACTGCTAATGGGTATGAGGTTTCTTTGGAGGTAATGAAAATGTTCTAAAATTGATGATAGTGATATTTGCACAGCTCTGTAAATATGATAAAAATCATTGAATTGTACACTTTAAATGAGTAAATTGTATGGTATGTGAATTATATTTCAATAAAGCTGTTACAAAAACAACACTGCAATACAAAGCTTTACCCACAGTAAAGGCCTTTATCCTTGGTTCCTGAGAAATATCCCTTGGAGTAACTGGGGTGCCTCGGTCTGGGACTTCCAGGCCACACCTAAGGATTCGTGCTGGCAAGCGGGTGCTGGTCAGACTAGAAAAGACTCACCTGGGAGACCGGTACCAACTAGGCTCAGGAGGCATGATGCAGCCTATTATGCAGGGCTGGCCAATAAAAGCCCGGAACATGAAGGCTCACAGGGCTTCCCGACTGGTAAAGGAAGGTGACGGGCCCTCTTTGAGACACAGAAGCTCCTTGTTGGGAACCCTCCCAGACCTCACCTGTGCAGTTCTTCCTTATGATGACCCTGAATTGTACCCTTTTATTATTATAAATCTATAATTGTAAGTACAGGGCTTTTTATGAGTTCTGTGAGTTGTTCCAGTAAATTACTGATTTTTTTTTTTTAAAGGAGAAGGGGGAACCAGCAGGTGAAAGTGAGGGTGTCATGTGGACTCTCCAAACTTGTGGCTGCCATCTGCCTGTTTTGGCACTCTGAAGGATGGTGTCCTTTTAACCTGTGTGATCTGCCCTAGCTCTGAGTGGCTAGGGTCAGACAATATGCCATATGGGTGGCTGGTGTGAGAATGATTGAGAAATGGGAAAGTGAGGACTGGATTAATCTTCACATTTGGGGGATTGGACCCATGCTGATTCTTATCCATGAAAAACTATAATCAGGTAAGTCTGGTCCCACGAATTAAATAAAATTTACCTTGACATTTATTTATGGTTTTAATATTACAGCTTTGTATTGATAGCAATTATATGTTAACACAGGTATTAATGGATAATTAGTAGTTAATGCAAATTGTATGAATATCAAAAGAGCACATTCCATGGGATATTTTCATGCTTTGATATAACTAAAAACTTTCACAAATATAGAGGTAAAAATTTACATCTCAAAGCCTGAAAAAATAACTCTGGGAAGGCCTGCATTGACCTTTGGTAACTATAAAATAAACAGATATCCAATAAATGTGATCTTCTCTTTCTAGGGGCTCATTAGGCAGGATTTGTGCTTCCAATGGTTAGGGGGGAGGTGACATAAATTCATCATACAGCATGGGGCATTTAATAATATTCATAATTTCCTCACAGGGAATTAACATAAAATTTAGCATTTAGTATTCAGAAAATGTTTGATTACATCCAATCACTGATAATGGAAAACAGAGTCACCTAACAAACATTCTTTTTAATCATTTGACTATAATACTCCCCTCGGCCCATGTACTTGACGAGCAGCCTATAAGGAAGTCCTATGAAAAAGTGCATGTCATTTGGTATCATACAAAAAGCGCTAGACTAGGAGTCAAGAGGCCTGAGCTTAAATCTCAGTACTACCATTTCCTAGATACGTTTTGAGAGAGAACTGTACTGTTCAGTGTTCTGCATGTCTAGTGACAGCATGGAATGAATGGACTGCAGATACTGGTAACTTCTCTAGTATTGTTTTAGTTAATTCAAATAGTGGGCATACCCACATTCAAAGCCAAACATAAATGTTTGGGGATTATTTCATTTTGGATTATTCATACCTCTGTTTCCCTCCACTGGAGCAAATATTCGAGAGCTGACTTTATATAAATAAGTCAGAGAAAACAGATATAAGACAAACAGGAAAAAGGAAATTACAATGATCAGTGTATAGTCAGACGTGTTTGCTCACTTAAAACAGCAACGCTAATTCCAGGAGCAGAACTTGCTTCAAGAGTAGATTCCGTAACATCAACTTCAACAAACCTATGGCATTCAAATAACAATGCCAGATGCTGGAGACACAAAGATAAATTAAACACGACCCTTGATCTCAAACACCTAATAGTCTAGCAGCTGACACAGACATATACCCTGCCAACTGGCATAGGTCAAATACAGTCTATATAATATTGAAACAACTGATTGACTCAGTCTACAGTTGATCTAGACAACTCACTACAAAGGAATACCACTCCAACATATCACATGCCAATGAACTCAAAAACAACAGTTAGAAGTTTTTCTTTCTGAACATGCATATGATAAAACCTAAAATTAAAGTCACAGTAAGAATCAGAAATTAACTTTTAATATTTATTCAAGAGATAAAATCAGGCAGGAGTTTATTTCTATTATCATACAAGATGTTAAAATATAACAAATCTGAAACTCACTTTTGTCCCAGGAGGCAATCCTTCCAGTTCTTTTGGCTTTATAAATGTCCGATGCTGTGCCTTGTGATCGGTTTTCTCCTTGCATGTCAAAAACTGCAGTCTGCATTTTGGGCAACGATGTATTCCTTTTTTCTGTTTATAGAAAAAAATTTCTACCAAACAAATCCTGGGACCTGAAGTTGCTCTTAATTCTAACATCTGAATATTTTTAAAACTAGTACTTTACCATCTCCCACCATAAATAATACCAAAATATGATTTCATTTTAAAAAAGCACTCCTTGCATTAGGATTTGGGTTACCATATAGGCATCCAACATGAAAATTCTATCAATTAGGTTCTTAAGAAAAAAGTCTCGTACCAATTGTAGTAGAAAAGATATTTTAATTATTATAAATTTGAAGGATCAATTTTCAAACATGATACTGTGAAAATGAGCTATATTATATTTTTATCCTTACAAAAGTAAATTCTTTTAAATTTTTGTCATTAGTATTTGTTTCACAAGTTGGCAAAATAAATTGAATTTTCTAAACAAATCTAAGCAGAGACTCCCAAGAAAGTTGTTATAGAAATGGTTGAATAAAGCAGTGCTATCCAACAGAATTTTCTGCAATGACAGAAATGTTCTACAGCTGCACTGACTAATACGGTGTCCACTATTAATTTTAATTAATTTAAATTTAAATGGCCACATGTGGCTAGTGGCTATGATATTAGACCAGTGTGTGGTTAGAGAGGCATAAATTAGAACAACTGATCCTAATCTACTGTTTGAGAACCTCTTGACTTGAGTGCCTTCTCAAACCCAGTCCTATTATTATTTCACAGATGGGAAATACAATCCAAAAAAAATCTAAGTCACTTGCCCACAGCTGGTTAAATGACTAGTCCGGTGTTCTTTGTGCTATATATTATCAACTACAATCTTTACGTTTATGCTCTCAATTTAAAAATATATATTGTATATGTAAATTCAAAACAATGTTTCTCTAAAAGTTTTATCTCTACAGACCCATCACTATTCCCATATAAAATATAAACATTTACGAAAATCAAATCAGGCAATGTATATGTAAGTACCTAGCAGACTTACTGGCGCACAAGAGGCATTAGATAAATAAAAGTTCTTTACAAAGTTCAAAGCAATATATAAATATAATAGTGTTTGTATTACTCTTCTAGTTCCATCTTAAGAGCATTTCAGAACTGTGGTGCATTAGATCATGTCATAAATACAGGCAACATAAACAGATTGACCTATATGCTCGAGGGGAAGAGGAAAAAAACTCTGCTAAGAAACAATACCAAGACAACAGGACAGATAAAAAGTTTGCCAGAGTATAAAAAAAAAAAAATAGTTACCAGAAATCTTTTCTCTACTTATATCTATACCATATTCAGTTTTTCATGGCTTTAAAGAGCATATAATCAACTGCCTATTTAGCATTACTACTAGATATCTAATAGGCATCTCAAATCAACAGACAAAACTGAATTCTAGGTTCCCCCCCCCGCCTTGACCCCAAACCCAAAAAACCAAACCCAGTGCCGTCGAGTCGATTCTGACTCATAGTGACCCTATAGAATAGAGTAGAACTGCCCCATAGAGCTTCCAAGGAGTGCCTGGCGGATTCGAACTGCCAACCCTTTGGTTAGCAGACATAGCACTTAACCACTCACTATGCCACCAGGGTTTCCTCCCCTTGATCCCAGCAAAAAAAAAAAAAAAAAAAAATCTGTTCCTTCTCCAGTTTTCCCAATATCTTAGTATATGAGATCTCCATTCTTGTAGCTGCTAAGGACAAAAAACCCTGGTCACTCTTTCACACCCTATATCCAACCCATTAATAAAACCTGTTAGTGCTACCTTCAAAAAACATAATCTTTCCACTACTCATCACCTCCAACCTCTGCTACCATACTGGTCCAAGCCACTTACCTGGACTGCTGCAATAACCTCCTATTTTCTTCCTGTTTCTACCCTTTTCCCTATGGTCTATTCTCCGCATAACTGCCAGAGTGGTCTTAAAACACTGCAGGTAGTTTACATACTTAAACCCTCCAATGGCTTTCCACAACACTCCAGAGTCCTGACTCCGGATTACAAGGCCCTACATGCTTTGGCCTGCATTCTATTGCCACAACCTCATTTCTTACTATTTTATTCTTCCTTGCTCTTGTTTACCGTGTTCCAGCCGCACTGGCTTCGTTGCCATCTATTAACACCCTAGGTATACGCTCACTTCACTGATTTCTTAACTGTTTCCTCTGCCTGGAACTGCGGTGTGATTAATTACTTTTGTGTGTGGCCTTTCCAGCCATGAGCTTGTAACTCTCACCCAGGTGATTGTGTGATAGGGTAACTGTGGCCTACCAAGGGGAATGGTCAGTTTTGCCTTAAAAGAGAGCCAATTCCCAGAGCAGAGAGGAAGAGCCCACCACCAGGAAGGAAGGAGAGACCAGCAAGAGTGACCCAGCAGCAGGAGACTGCACAGTGGGCTTCCTGGCTCAAAGACAGAGAAAGCTGAGTGAGTGCCTTTGGACAGAGGCTGAGGACCAGAGAGAGGCATGCCTGTGAGCATTGCTGGGGAGAGGCTGTCCTGATGAAAGAACTGCATCCTGAGTATTCCTGAGCCTAAACTGTAACTGTTACTTCCCTTATTATAAACCCCATAATTTTGAGTATGGTCTTTGACTTCTGTGTGGCCATTGCAATGGATTATCGAACCAGTACAGTGCTGTGGGAGAGACAGTTGGTGTTAGAATTGGTAGAGATGGCAGAGAGGTGGTGTGTCTGACCTCGCCTCATAGGAATCAGCCTTGGGCTGTTGATCTTGGTTTTCCTTCCCCCTTGTGGGGTTGGAGGAGGTCAGACACACTCCCCACGCCGTTTCTATAGGAACACTCTATCCCAGGTATTAATATGGTTTATTCCCTTATTTCCTTCTGATAAGCCTTCTTTGACCACCCTATATAACACAGAAACCACTTCTTCACCTCCTAATCTCTGGCACCCCCTATCCTCCTATATCTTCCTCCCATAGTACTTATCACCAGCTGGCACACATATACGTTCTAATACACACACACAATGCTTACTATCTTCCTTTACTATAATGCAAGTTCCAGAGGGTGCAAATTTGTTTTGTTCACTTCTGTATCCCAATACCTAAAACAGTCCCTGACATAGGTTAGGCACTCGATAAATACTTGCTAAATAAATGGTGAGGCAGACAGCAAGAGACAGGGAGTGTGCATGAGCAGCAGGTATAACTTGTTTAAAAATGCCTGCCATTTCATTCACTGAGCACTTGTCTAGGGTCTTGAGTTGGGAGACACTTCACCTACTATTCCTTTAGCTGGCCTTAAGTCTTACACATCAGTGAGCTAATGGTGATGCTGATACGGTATATTTATAACATGATGTTCAGCTCAAGAAACTTACCTGTTCTAAGGGTAGAGAAAAAACTGTGTTGAATTTTTTTTATAAGGAGCCGTGGTAATGCAGTGGTTAAGCACTCAGCTGCTAACCAAAAGGTCGGCAGTTTGAACCTACCAGCTGCTCTGTGGGATAAAGACGTGGCAGTCTGCTTCCATAAAGATTACAGCCTTGGAAACCCTATGGGGCAGTTCTACTCTGTCCTAGAGAGTTCCTACAAATGGGAATCAACTCGATGGCAAGGGGTTTGTTTCTGGTCGAACTTTTTGACAAGCATACTAGATTGTTTGGGTGATTTGAGTATATATTAACTGCTTAGCAGTATTAAAGATCTAATGAGCTTATTTAACACATCTGAAATGTTTTATCCATTCTTAAATCATACCAACTGGATTGATTGTTAGCTCTAAAATTTCTCAGTAATAATGCACTCTTCTTCAAGAAAAGTTACAACCAAAGCCTTCAAAGAGAATAAAATGAGCTGTAAAGCCAATCCAAATCCAAGCCCACTGCTGTTGAATCAATTCTAACTCACAGTGACCATATAGGACAGACTAGAACTGCTCCATAGGATTTCCAAGGCTATAAATCTTTATGGAAGCAGAATGCCACACCTTTCCCCTGTGGTGCAGCTGGTGGGTGTGAACTGCCAACTTTTCAGTCAGTAGCCAAGTACTTAAGCACCGCACCACCAGGGGCTCCAAAATGAGCCACAGATTCAACAATTCTTATTACCTAATATTGTTTCAGCAATATCACCTCAATTACAAGTTTATAATACTGTTCAGCTATTGTTTTCAAGTGTTTTGTAAACAACTATGCAAGCGGAAAATACCTTGAAGGATGCCTGATGATCCTTCTTATTTATTAATAGATTCTTTCCTCTTTACTGCTGGCTACAGTTGTGTGCTGTCAAGTCAATTTTGACTCAATAGGGCCCCTTATATGACAGAGTAGAACTGCCCCATAGGATTTCTTTACTGGAGCAGACTGCAGGTCTTTTGTGGAGCCATGGCACTGCTGGTGGGTTTGAACCACTGACCTTTTGGTTAACGGCTGAGTGCTTAACCAGTGCACCACCACCAGGGCTCCTTTGCCTACCTCCAAGGTACTCTAAATTTACCAAAAAAAAAAAAAAAGTGGGCACTCATGGTGTATCCCCAAGATCACTCCCAGGTTGCTAGGTCTTACAGGACTCAGTTGTTGTTATACTAACAGCAATGATTCATTACAGCGAAAAGATCCAGAGCAGGATCTCAGATCAGTTACCAACTAACTGGGAACTCTTTATCAGTTAATAACACAGGGAACATTTCAAGGGCTCAATTCCCAGGAGTTAGCCAATTATGTAAGCAGGCCCTTTTGAAAACGTGCAAAGTTTAAGCAACTCAGATCTGCTGGGTTAACTATTTCTTACACACATGGCAAGTTAAGATGTACAACTTAGGGTATGAAGATGACTATAGATCATGTAAACCACTTAAGAGACACAGCCCACATAGTGGGCCCACCCACCTCTTTCTTACCTTTTTAGGCATATATCATTCTCCCCATATCTACATTTCAGTCTGGAGCTTAGTAAAGCATCGGGGAAAAATTACGTTAAAAGTCTCATAATGAAAGAGTCAGGGCTGCTGCTTCATCTCATTCTTCTTTTCAAAATCAAAGGCCAAAAGATATACAGCACTAAGAACAGTGCTTCCCAAACTCTGTTCCTCAAGAAATGTTAACAGGTATTGTGCAAATAAGAATTTAATGGTCCAATAAATTTGGGGAACGATACATACTACAGCACTTGCTTAGAGATTTACAATGTCCATTATCACACTAAAAGCTCTGAAAAGTCCTATTAAAAAAAAACTACGTAAATCCAGTCATTTACCAAATTTATTTTAGCAGCAAGATTTTTGAGGGGAATGCCTTTTAACATTTGATGGAACACTCTTGGGGAAACCCTAGAATAGATCTTCCAGAGGTTCTCAAGGGGGAGATGGCGTATCACGATACAAAGATAAGGAAGCTACTGCTGGTACCATCTAATTCGTAACATAGGTGATGCTCAATGTATTTGCAAATTCTACTTTCATGATTTTTTCCAATGAACAACCACGAGTTGATTTCATGATTATCCACTGACTAGAATTGAAAGCAATGTTAGTGCCAGTGCTGAATAAATTTGTCACGACAATGCAATCAATAATAAGAAAACATCATGAGCTTATCAGCGCGGAGGCAAAACTTGACTACATGATCAGATTCAGTAAATCCACTGACTTCTGATTTTGGCAAAGGCACTATTACTCTTTCAAACACTTAAGAATAGGCTGAATGTTTCATCGATGCTTTTAGCCCAGACAAAGGAAGATCTAATTGTTTCAGGAAAAGAACCAGTAAGCATAAAATCAGAATTCAAGGGAAAAGTGCAAGCACTAATTCTTGTACCTCAGAAATTACATAGTATAACTGGCAAAAGTCATCCAGGAAACAAGTGATAGCCTAAATATAGTTCACTGGCATAGTTCACATATCTAGTAATAAGTATCAGTGCTGTTTCCTTTGTCACTAGCTGTTATAAAAGACCACTCTGGGTCACCAATGACAACCATGTGCTTTTTCAAAATAGAAAGTGAGACAGAAAATGGAAATAAACTTTGAAGAGAAACTTTCTGTTCAATACTATCTTCCTCAGATCAAACTAATCTTGTTCCCTGCTTCTGGTAACTATTTTCAAAATTATTCCCATTCCCACTACTCTTAGACCCTGAATCATCTAACCCTGATTAGATATTCCACTGATGTTCTCTTTTTCCCTCCACTCTATGGTTCCTATTTCCAGTGGCATCACTAGGGTTGCTGTCACCCAGTGCAGTAACTCATGGTGTCACACACACCTCCCACTTCCCATGGCAGACAGGGCTGGCCAGGTATCCCCGTGGATGGAGCGACCCAGCCCTGCCCCCCACACAGCAGCACAGAGAGGCCCTCCTCCTGGCCCCACCCCCCACTGTTCCCCACAGCTCTTCCCCTCTCCCACTGGCCAAGGTGGAGACCCTCCTCTACCACACCCTGACTGAAGGGTGATGAGTTACCATACTGGGTGACGCTAACCCTAGTGACTGGCAGGTGATGGGGGGTGACGTGTTACCATACTGGGTGATGGGTGAAACTCTAGTGCCACCACTGTCTTGACGGCCCCTCCCCTGGCAACACTAGCCCATCTGCCACCAGCACCTGGATCCTTGGGTCATTTTGGTGTCATTCCCTTTGATAGTGTCAGGGGATAAGATCCTCACGCCCCTAGTGATGCCACTGCCTATTTCTAGACACCTTTCAGAATTTTCACTATTTATGAGTCCCATAATCACCAGAAAACAGACAAGGAAAAGAAGTTTCTCAAGCAATTCAGCATAAATTATAAATTGTGTCATTTGGAACACTATGCTTTCTTTCTAGAACGAATCGAACCAATGTCCTAAGACAATATGAACAAATAAGAACCAGTAAATCTCACCTGATGCTTCATGTAATGGTTCATGTAGGGTGTTGCCATTTTACTAACTTTGAGGCAAAATGGACACAGCAAGTTTTTAGTGTTTTCATGAGACGTTCTAAAGTGAGTTTCTACTTCAGAAAAGGATGATGATCTATACTGGCAAACCTAGAAATAATAAGGAAGGCTTCATTTAAATCAAAAATTTGTAACTGATAACAATTACATCAAAGTAGCCATGATGAGTCATTTGTTTAGAAGAACGTTATATACTACTAATTCAACTCTGCTGCCTATACATCCAAACACCCTATTATTGCAAGCAATAATCTTTGGGACAGAAAAGTTATCTTTCGAAGTTTAGGGATACATTCCAAAGCATGGTTAGAGTCCCTTCTTCTTTTCAATCTACAACCCCCCTAGCTTCACTTGAGTTCTCAAGCTCTGACACCTCTTATCTGTATGACAATTCTACAGGAATTTTTCCTGCTAAACAGAGCATTCACTTCTTTGGATTTTAAATGGCATCCAGGCCATGCCAGTGGAAATTTATCTTTATCTTGCTTTCCTATTACTGGAAGCCATTTCAAATGCTGGAAAAATACCAGTCCCAAAGCATCTACTTGGGCTTCTATAACTAATAATATTTTCTATTTTCTTGGCATGCATGCCTATGTTCTTTCCTACATGCTAAAATAAGTCCCTATATTTGTCTTTCTCCAGCAGGACTTTCCTTTTTCTAATACAGGGGTCAACAAACTATGGCCTGGAGGCCAAATACAGCCCACTCCACCATCCCCCCCATAGAGCATGAGTTAAACCAAGGGAGTTTCCACTAATGAATTATTTACAAGAGAGTCCTCAATTTTAGTAACCAACCATATAATTTTATTTAATTATATGGTTGAAAAATTCAAAAGAAAATGTCATTTCACGGCACATAAATATTAAATAAGCACCTAAGTACACAATAAAATGTGCGTATACCTGGCAAACATATGGCATTTCCCCAGGCTTATGAGTGTCCTTCATATGTTGTAAAAGAGTATGTTCTGATTCAAATGATAATTCACAGATTTTGCAAATTGCTGAAAGTAGAAAAAAAGACATTACACCATTTTAAGGATGCATATAAATTAAAAAGTAGTTTTGTACATCCATAACAGTAATACCTGTCATAGTGGTGATGGTGGTTCTAACAAATCTACAGTTGTTAACTCTGTAACACTGTTCTAAGCACTTCTATTAACTTACTTAATTCTCGTAACATCACTGAGAAGGGTACTACCATTATTCCCGTTTTTTAGATGAGGAACCTGAGGTATAGGAAGATTAAGTAATTTGCCTGAAATCTCAAAGCTGTATTAACAGGCAGAGCTGAGATTTGAACCAAAATGTCTAGCTCCAGGCTCTGTGGTTTTAACTATCATTGTAATTACTTTTCTTATTAAAGGTTTAAATCAAAGCCATTGATTTCATATTTGAAAACCAGGGAATCTTGAGTTTTCTAATTTAGTCCCTTACATATAATACATGAGTTATGCCAAGGGAGTTTCTATTAACGAATTATTTCCAAGAGAGACTTCAATTTTAGTAACTGATTTTATCTTAAAAGGTCACTATTTTATTTACATAAAAGTTAAAATTTGTCTTTTTCAATTTTGCCCTCCAACTACAAAGTATATTTCTTATTCTTACTTTTCAATCAGAACTCTTAAGGTTTCCTCACAGTTTACATCATTAGTATCGTTATTTTCCAGTACTTAAGTTATAACTTACTAGAAAATTCATGGGGGGTATGTGTACTTTCGATGTGACACTGCAGCTGGAATGGTGTGGGATACTGACGGTAGCAGTGCTGGCAGGTGGTGTGGTTTTCCCAGCTCTCACTGTTCTGCTTTTCAAGTTCCAAATGGTGTTTCATGTGGTTCATAAACCTATAAATGATTGTTAACCAGGTACAAAAATTCAGATTGAAAAAAAATCTCACAAACGACTACCTGAACCTAATTTTTTTTCTATTTATTATTGTACTTTAGATGAAGGTTTACAAAACAAGCTAGCTTTTCATTAAACAATTAATACACCTATTGTTTTGTGACACTGGTTGCCAACCCCGTAACGTGAACACTCTCCCCTTCTCAACCTTGGGTTCTGTATTACCAGCCTCCCTATCTCCTCCTGCCTCCTAACCTTTGCCCCTGGGCTGGTGTGCCCCTTTAGTCTCATTCTGTTTTATGGGCCTGTCTGATCTTTGGCTGAAGGGTGAACCTCAGGAGTGACTTCAGTACTGAGCTAATAACCATACTCTTGGGGTTTCTCCAGTCTCTGTCAGGTCTGTAGGTCTGGTCTTTTTTTTGTTGAGTTAGAACTTTGTTCTATGTTTTTCTCTAGCTCTGTCCGGGATCCTCTATTGTGATCCCTGTCAGAGCAGTTGGTGGTAGCTGGGCACCATCTAGTTGTGCTGGACTCAGTCTGGTGGAGGCTATGGTAGTTGTGTGAACCTAAATTTTAAAAATACAGGTATACTATTCAAAAATAAAATCTCTAAAGCCTTAAAAAGCCCTCTAGAAAAGCATGTGCTTTAAATAATTACATCCATTAAGTGGCTCAGTAAACATTTTTCATTTAATCTTTAAAAATAATCCATTAATGTAGTAAATATGAAATATTACTGATTGCTATAATTATTATTATTTCAGGTTAAAAACAATTTTTTTGGTAAAGAAAAATAGCAAGCTTCTTTTCCATACATGAAGTACTAGCTACATTTTAAAATGAAATACTTAAAAGAAAGAAACCCTTCCACCAAAAGCAGCTAAAGTCATGAGAGAAATCTTTTGAAGGCCTTGAAGATATATAATGGGTTCCTGTGGCTTAAAAGACAAATTATGCATATTTTTACTTGTGTCTTGGTTTCTAAATGCATGCAATAGCAGTGTGAATGCCTGTAATTACAAGAACGTTTTGTTTTATTTAATGATATTGGTTTACTGTTAGCAGACTGTTCATTTTAACTTGCAGACTGTACCCTTTGTAGGCACTGTCCATTTTTCAGTTTATATTCTGCTATTTCACCTTCCCTAAAACGGTTCCTATGAGGCAGAACTATGACCTTCATCAGCACAGAATGCAATATAAATGGATATACCTACTTCAAAAAGCTTACTAAAGCTTTTTGCTAAATTTGAAACTAAAGTTATTTAATCAAAACTACAATTTTTAGACTGTCAATTATTAACAATTATTCACTTTGAGTTCATGAAAAAAATAATCTTGAAACTAAGTTATAATGCCATCAACCTAGATATCAACCATCATGAAGGTTTTAACCTTTATCTCTATTTCATATCTCCAAAACACTGTTTCTCTTTAGAGCTGGTATGGTACACCTTGAAATATCTTTTTTCTTCCTTTGGTTTTAATACTATAACCTACTAAAAATCCTAGTCTTGGCTAAATATATACACATAAACCTTTTTAAAGGTCATGAGCCATTTACCTTTCAGCTCATAATTTTAGATACTTAAAATCTATACACAGCAAATAATACCTTAACCAACTAGTTGTCTCTCAATTATTATACCAGCTCCCATTAGCAGCACGTAATTCTCAAACAAGTAGACAAACATGGAAGATTAAAAGCAAACCTCCTGCAAGGCTGTTCTCAGAATAACATAACCCTAACTGGTTTGGGTGACATTTGATATAGAAATGAAACACAAATTTTTAAAAAAATACTGAAAAAAAAAAGCCATACAACTCAAAGATTGAAATGTACAAGTTCCTATAATTTAAAGTGCACATGTATTAAAAAAACTTCAAAATTCAACTGGGAATTAAATACCTATTTTTAAAATGGGTTAAATTTTAAAATCAAAAGACATGTTTCACAGAACTGGTAATTTTCTAAAGACCACCACCAAAAAAGATCACTTTCTCTGCAATGTAAATGTACTATAAATTATAAATATGAATTAAAAAATTTGAGCACTAAATAAGACTAGTATGGAAGAAGTCAAACTGAATGAAGTGGTTCTTCTTGTGATATGAAGCTTCAAAGGCAGCTAGAAAATAAAAATATCTCATGAAAACTTCTAGTTTAATAATAACATAGGCAAAAAAGAAGTCATTTTCCCTTAAGTTAAAATAAATTTTGTTCTTTCTTAAGCTATATGGAAGACACAAGTAAGTGGATCCAGGAGTCAGACTCTTAAAACATTAAGGACAACTTAAAGCACAATAAAAATTATTTTAAAAAAACGGACAAAAGCTTTTCAACAAGATAATCTGCCTTTGTTCTTAGTAGGAAGTGTTAAAATTGCTTATCTAGGATGACACACAAAAAGTCAAGATAAAGAGACATTTGTATCGTAGCATTCCAATTTTAAAACGGAAATAAAAATAAGTGTTTCCATACCTAATATTATTTTTAAGAACTTTCAAGCAACTGAAGCATTTAAAGGTAGTGTAAGTCTTCTGTTCTTCAAGAGTTCCTTCATGTCTTCCATAATAAAAGTCACTCACTAACATAATCAATTTCCCTCTCTCTGAACTAGTTGTAATTCTATTTTCTCTATTTGGAAGTTCAGAGTCAGTATTTGCCAAAAAGTCATTCATCATGTCTGGACAACAACGCTGAAAAAGAAAACACATATAACCCTTATTCAAACAATAAACACCTGTTATCTTAATTAGCAAAGAAATAATCCCCCAAACAAATTTAAAAACCTTACCATCAGGGCTGGCTATAGATCTAATACCTTTTTCTTGCAATTTACCTTTTCAGATGTAAATATATCATAATAACTTACACCTTGACCAAAAGTCTTTCATTTCATATCTGTGTCAAGTTACAGTTTAAGAGGAAAGGTAGTTTTATAAACCATTATGCATATTTTAAATTATCGAATAACACAATAGCAATTCAATAAAGTCTAGACTGAAACTGGACATTGAGCACAGCTATTCTGCCACTCCCCATATTCAAAGTGCCAGATAATGTATGAGGTACAAAGAGAAGCATCAGGAAGATCCTGTAAGCCTCAACACATTCTATCTGTTGTTGTTAGATGTCATCGAGTCAGCTCTGACTCAGTGACCCTATGTACAACAGAATGAAAAACTGCCTAGTCCCATGCCATCCTCACAATCATTGCTATGTTCAAGTTCATTGTTGCGGCCACTGTGTCAATCCCTCTCGTTGAGGTCTTCCGTTTTTTTGCTGACCCTGTACTATACCAGCATGATGTCCTTCTCCAGGGACTGGTCCTTTCTCATAACATGTCCAAAGCATAGAAGACAAAGTTTCACCATCCGCCCTTCTAATGAACGTTCTGGCTATACTTCTTTCAAGGAAGATTTGTTCATTCTTCTGGCAGTCCATGGTATAATCGATATTCTTCGCCAACACCATAATTCAAAGGCATCAATTCTTCGGTCTTCCTTATTCCTTATTCCTTGTCCAATGTCCACATGCATATGATGTGACTGAAAATACTGTGGGTTAGGTCAGGCGCACCGTAGTCCTCAAAGTGACATCTTTGCTTTTTAACACTTGAAAATAAGTCTTTTGCAGTTGATTTGCCCAATGCAATACGTTGTCTTGAGTTCTTGATTCCTGCTTCTATGAGTGTTGACTGTGGATTCAATTAAAATGAAATCCTTGACAACTTCAACCTTTTCTCCGTTTATCATGATGTTGCTTATTGGTTCAGCTGCGATGATTTCTGTTTTATGTTGAGGTGTAATCCATACTGAAGGCTGTAGTCTTTGATCGTCATCAGTAAGTGCTTCAAGTCCTCTTCACTTGCAGCAAGCAAGGCTGTGTCATCTGCATTTTGCAGGTCGTTAATGAGTCTTCCGCCAATCCTAATATCCCGTTCTTCATATAGACCAACTTCTTACATTATGTGCTCAGCATACAGACTAAGTAGGTATGGTGAAAGGATACAACCCTGATGCACATCTTTCCTGACTTTAAACCATGCAGTATCCTTCTGCTCTGTTCATATAACTGCCTTTTGGTCTATGTACAGGTTTCTCATGAGCACAATTAAGTGTTCTGGAATTCCCATTCTTCGTAACGTTACCCATAATTTGTTATAATCCACACAGTTCAATGCCTTTGTAGTCAATAAAACACAGATGATGAACATCTTCTGGTACTCTCTGCTTTCAGCCAAGATTCAACTGACATCAGCGATGACATCCCTCGTTCCACGTCCTCTTCTGAATTTAGCTTCAATTTCTGGCAGTTCACTGTTGATGTACTGCTGCAACCAGTTTTGAATTATCTTCAGCAAAATTTTACTTGCACGTGATATTAATGACATTGTTCGATAATTTCTGCATTCTGTCAGATCACCTTTCTTTGGAATGAGCACATATATGGGATCTCTTCCAATCAGCAGGCCAAAATGTTTGACTTACACTTTTAAATATTGTTCCGCTGGATGAAACATTATTTCAGTAGCATAGTAATCTTTGGAAACTCTGGTGGCAGAGTGGTTAAGAGCTACAGCTGCTAACCAAAAGGCTGGCAGTTTGAATCCACCAGATGCTCCTTGGAAACCCTATGGGGCAGTCCTGCTCTGTCCTACATGGTCATGATTTTGGTATACTTAGCTATAATAATGGCAAAAGATCATTCAAAAATAATCTTTACTGTATTATATAAAAAATGAACTTATATAAAAAAATATAAACTAGAAAGTAAAAATTTTCCCCATAGTTTTAATCATAAACAATGCTACAATAAAAAAAATCTACACTTTAGAGAACAGCTGCCCCTTTCTCATATATATACTATGCCATGATTTGTGCACAAAATGGATGGGAAATAAGACCATTCTTGTTTGCCTGTACTTTGCAGAAGTCAAGTCAGGGAGGATACAAAACAAACTATTAAAAAACAATTTCTTCAGAGGTGGGGTCAAGATGGCGGAGTAGTCAGACGCTTCCAGTGAACCCTCTACAACAAAGACCCAAAAAAAACAAGTAAAATGATAAAATTTATAAAAACCTAGGAGCCCTGAACATCAAAGGCAAAGTCAGAAAACAGACTGAGTGGAACTTCTAAGATATATGAAACATTAAACACACAGAATGATGTAGTGTACATGACCTTAATTTTAAAAAATCTGATGATTTGATGACTGGGAAAGAACTTTAAAACCTTTTATAAAGATAATTACTATAAATATAAATTTTTATTTAAGTTATATGGATACCAGTATAAGATTTCTTATCAAAATATCTAGACAAGTGAACATTTGCTGTATACCAATCCTTAATATTTTGTAAACATTTTTTAAATTAAATTTTGTAAAAGTTTTACCTGCATGTGATATTTCAGAGGATCCAAAAGACTGAACATAACATTACACTTTGGACAAGGTGTTCCAGTTGTATTTTGATTTGTTGAGGTATCTGTACCTGAAATAAGTGAAGAACTTCTGTAACTGAAATTCATCTTTTTTGAACCTTAAACAACCACTGATCACAGTTTTAAAATTCACCACTACTTCTAAAATTTATGTATGAATAACTATTTTTTATATGCTAGATTTCATATCTACCTTGTGATAGCACAACCTGGGAAGATGTCACTGAGGGTGAGGTACTTGTGTCAGATATGTCAGAAATACCTTCACTGATCTTTGGCTTTTTTGGAGCAACACTGTCTGCTTGAGAAGTAGAAGGACGTTTTGATAAAGGCGAACTTTGATCCGAATCTACAATGATTTAAATAGTGGGAAAGATACTGGTAAATGGTTTAGTGTAGAATATTGCTTACAACTGCTACTAAACTAACCCTATATTTAAAATTAAATAAAAATACTTTGGAGCTAAATTAAACGTAATATAATTGAATTCTCATATCATACAAATGACAGTAAAGAATGATCAAAATTTATATAGTAAAGGAGTAGAATTGCACAAACAGCTATTATTGACTACATATATTTAACTAGTTCATGAAATAATCTTTTTACGCAAGAAAATCCTAAGTGTTTCAAATAAATACATAAACAGCTATCATAAAAGAACTCAGACCAAAAAAAAACCCAAGCCTTCCCCCCAAAAATCAAATTAAAGGAGACAGAATACTCTGAGCTAAGTTCCTACAAATAAATTCCTCTAGGAGCTTGAATGCATTTGAGTTTGGAAAAAAAAATTATATATATATATATATATATTCTAAAAATTTAGAGACCCTTTAAGATGCTTTTTATTTAACAATTTAAGATTTCTAATGAAACACTTGAAGTTGCTTCTTTTTCCACCTAAGAAACTGATAGATGTTCTAGTCATGGTTTTAAATTGTTTATTCCCTATGTAAAAAGTAGAATGACTCATTCTTATGAAAAGATTAAAAATTACTATAATGGCTTTCAAATTATGTTCCCCAGAGCCTAATGGATTCATCTTAGGGAATATAGTGGACAAGTTAGATACAGAAACTCTACTTTTATTTGAATTTTGCATAAAATTGAGTAGAGATTTCATTGTTAAAAATAGTTTTGAGCTTGAAAACCATCACACCAAAGGCTAAAAGATGATATAATTCACAGCATTAGCAAGAAAAATGGGGCTATTTAGGCTATAACCAGATCAGGCGAAAGTCTTTTGTGAAAATAATCCACAATTGTACCTTGTTAATAAAGATCCTGAAACTGTACATCATATTTTAATGTTCCCAACTATACACTAGTAGGAAAAGTAATAAAGTAAGATACATTAGACATATCCTAGGCTTTTAAGTCAGACAGGATTAAGTTCAAATCCTGCCTGTTACTCAACAGCTGGGTGTATATTCTTGGCTTGTTTAACTTCTCTAAGCTTTTAATTTCCTCATTTGTACAATAAGAGCTATACTACTTTATTCTAAAGCTCAAATAAGATAATGTATTTTGACTTGGTGAGGTATCTGTACCTGAAATAAATTAAGGACTTTTATAACTCAAATTCATCTTTCTTAAACCTCAAACAACCACTAATAATAGTTTTAAAATTCACCACTACTTCTAAAATTTATGTACGAATAACTGTTTTTTATATGCTAGATTTCGTATCTACCTTGTGATAGCACAACCTGGGAAGATGTCACTGAGGGTGAGGTATTTGTGTCAGGTATGTCAGAAACACCTTCACTGGTCTTTGACTTTTTTGGAGTAACACAGCATTTGGCACATAGCAAGCACTCAACAATAAATGGTAGGTATCATTTTTTTTTTTATCATTGTTATTACATCTCTGGGTGATACAAACGGTTTGTACTTGGCTGCTAACTGAAAGGTTAGTGGTTTGAATCCACCCAGCGGTGCACTGAATCAAAGGCCTGGGGATCTACTTCTGAAAGATTCAAACCGATCAGTTGCTGTCATGTTGGTTATGACTCAGTGTAAAGTAGAACTATGCTTCGTAGGGTTTTCAAGTCTGTGACATTTCACAAGCAGATTGTCAGGGCTTTCTTCTGAAGTGCCTCTGGGTGGGTCTGAACTGCTGCCAACCTGTTGGTTAGTAGTCAGCTGCGTAACCACTTGTACAACCCAGGGACACCTTGCGTAAGATCGCAGCCATTAAGGACCCTATGGAGTGTAGTTCTACTCTGAAACATATGGGCTTGTCATGAGTCAGAATCAACTTGAGAGTAAGGGGTTTGGTTTGTATTGTTAGTAACAAAATATTCTATAATATCTTAGTTTAGTTTAAAGAAATAAAAACCTATCCCAATAGGTTCACCTGTCAGCTTTTTAATAAGGAAAATAAGATTATTACATTAGTGAGCTCCTCTGTCAAATCTGTATTTCATTTTTTGAGATCACATAGGAATAATTTTCTCCTCATCTTTACAGGCACATGCTAACTGACAGTTATACTGCAGGAACTTGGAACCAATTTGTGTCATCACAATATTCTTCTGAAATCCTCAGGTTACCTGAACAACCAATTAGGGCTGGTATTTTGGACTAGGCAACTGATCATATAATAGGCTGGATAGTAAAAATAGACGGTTTTACTATCTCCAAATTAAATAAAAATATTCTGAGTTTAATACTGTTAAATCATAACCCTTTCATATATTTATCTCTGTTGTCTTTGGCTCATGCTGTTCCCTACCCTTAACAGTTCTTATTTGTTCCAATAAAAATTCAATTCTCATTCTTCATTCTCAAGCTCAAACTCAACCTTCTCCAAGAACCTTGCATTGTCACCCTAGACAGGAGTTAATTAATCACGCTTCTAAACACACAGCACATATTATCACTCACAATTCTAACAGCTGTTTATTGTCAAGTCCTTCAAAGCTTATAATGCATTTTCACTTATTTAGGCCTCAAAAAAGCCCTAAGATATATAGATCAAGAATTAAAATTATATATCCAAATGGCTGATTTCAGGTCTGAAGAATGAGTACATTATGTGAAAAAGAAAATCTCTATTTAATAATATGAGGTGTAGCAGTTAGGTGATTGATAAAGGCCACAAAGATCTTTAGAATAGAGGAAACCAACTAAAACCGTATTTGCCATTAAGGGCAAAGTAACATGTGCTGTAGTATTAAAAAAAAAACCTTACAGAAGAAGAGTAGGCGTCATCTTTACTACCTAGAAGTTCGAAGAATTCAGATTTTTTCTATGAATAAAGTCCATGTGCTTTTGTAAAATCAGATTTAAGACACTATTTTATTTCCCTGTTTCTTTTGGTTCTTGACTATTCTAACTAGCTGAGCAACATCTACATAAATATCAAACCAAGTATTACCAAAATGGAAAAACACTTTCGCATTTATATTACTACAGTTTTTTTGTTTCGTTTAAACTTGAAAATTCAGAAAGTTCTTATGTTCCTTTCTCTATTTAGTGAAACATATCAAAATTGCTAATATAGAAACAGTAATTGTTTTGATTACAGGGGATTTTTCAAACTAGATAAAATTCCTTCGTAGCATACTAGTTTACAGGCAGTCCCTGGGTTACAAACGAGACCCGTTACTGTGTCTTTAAGTTGAATTTCTAGGTGAGTGTCTTAGTTACCTAGTGCTGCTATACTAGAAATACCACAAGTGGATAGCTTCAACAAACAAATTTATTCTCTCACAGTCTGGTAGGCTAGAAGTCCAAATTCAGGGCATCAGAGCCAGAGGAAGGCTTTCTCTCTCTGTCAGCTTTGGAGTAAGGTCCTTGTCATCAATCTTCCCCTGGACTAGGAGCTTCTCTGCACGGAAGCCCCGGGTCCAAAGGCCGTGCTCTGCTCCTGGTGCTTTCTTGCTGGTATGAGGTCCCCATGTCTCTCTGCTCACTTCTCTTTTATATCTCAAAAGAGACTGGCTTAAGACACAATCTAATCTTGTAGATAGAGCCCTGCCTCATTAACATAACTGCCACTAATCCCATCTCTTTATCATTAACATCATAGAGACAAGATTTACAACATATAAGAAAATCACATCAGATGACAAAATGGCGGGCAATCACACAATACTGGGAATCATGGCCTAGCCAAATTGCTAAACATATTTTTTGGGGGGCACAAGTCAATCCAGAAGAGTAAGTCAGAACAGGTGCATACAGTTTAGCCTTACTTTAGTGTAAGAAAACGCTCGAAGCCTTTTCAAAGATTTAAAAGCTGCACCTGCAGCAAGTGAAGGTGATTGTGATGAAGAATTTGTTGCAAGTAGGGGATGGGTCAATTGCTTCAAAGTGAGGGCAAAGCTACATAACATTAAAGGGCAAGCATGAGTTGAATCAGATGTTTGTAACCAGGGACTGTATTTTAGGTCAACGAGAAACTTTTGTTATGGTACACAATCAAAACTGATTCTTCTTGAATTGGAAAATTTCATTATTCCTTCAATGGGCATTTACTTGGTACTTACTACGTGTGCAACTCACTATTTCTTTAGTACTGCCATTTTATAACAACACTATGTAATCGTATTTAATTATCATATCTACATTTATTTGGACAGAAAGACATTAGCCTTATTAAACCTATAAGAAATTAACTATTTGTTGATTTTTTTATACTAATGACCTTCCAAATAATTATTTTTTAAACAGAGTACTTACAGCATCAAGGAACTTCCCTGACTCAATAAAATTAAATCAAGATTGTTCAGTCCAGGGCCAGTTCCAAGGAAGAATGAGCTCAAATAATACACGGTAGCCAACTTAATACAAATAAATATTTTATCATTAAATTATAAATCTTATCTAAGCTTTTATATAACATCACCCATGAAAGGCATTCAAGAACTATTAGCTCCATTCCACCTTTGAATATATCGAAAACTTAACAATAAAAGTATGGGCTTAAAAACAGAAAATCATTCCATAAGCATATTCATCAAGTTTCTTTTTATAATTTTTATGAAAAAGTTGTAAAACAAACCTTCTGGAGGTGTTTGTACCACTTGGGTCTCTTGTGTTAATGGTGGCTCCTGGGTCAAGTCAAATAGTAAGATTGAAGATTTATCTGAGTCATCCTGTGATGAATTCTTTGTCAAATCCTGTAAGAATATTTCAAAGAATATTACATTTATTCAATATAATTATAATTATTTTGTTCCACAAACTTTTATAAAGGTAAATTTAACTATATGCCAAGAATATCTAGATAACCTTGATGAGGCAATTACTAATAAGTTATAAAACACAAAGGCAATTATTACTCTCTACCAAAATTAACTAGCGTAGTGGTTAAGTGCTACGGCTGCCAACCAAAGGGTCGGCAGTTCGAATCCGCCAGGCGCTCCTTGGAAACTCTGTGGGGCAGTTCTACTCTGTCCTATAGGGTCACTATGAGTTGGAATCGACTCGATGGCACTGGGTTTTGCTGGGTACCAAAATTAACATCTACTGAAACTGAAAGCAAGCTATTAGTTAAAAAAAAAAAAATTAGTTAAGAGCTGGCTTATTCCTGAATAGCCAACTAAAATGGTGGTCCAAGCTTTTCAAACAAAAATATAAAACCATTTTAAGTTAATTAGATATGAACACACTTTAAAGGGTTATTAAAAATGCAGCATTTCCATCAAATAGCAAATAACAGAACCTCAGCTTAATCCTTGGACAAAAGCAAAAAAAAAAAAAACACAACAAAAACAACACGCTCATCTGAATATAAAACTTAAAAGCATCTATACTTCTAAAAACCCCATGCATAAGATGTCAGGGCAAACAAAATGGAAATCAGTTTGCAGTACTGTTCGTCAGAACTGGGGATGATATGGGTTTTGGAATCATCTTTATGGAAAAATGTATAAACCAGAGGTCAGGAAGAGAACAAATGGATCTCCCACTCTTCTGGTATGTGTGTATGTACGTGTCTTGCTGAAGACCCTTGCCTTGCTGTCTTTGAGGAAGCAACGAGCCACATTAGGAAGACTCCCATGGCAAGTTACTAAGGGTGGCCTTCAGCTAACAGCCAGCAAGAAACTGAGGCCCACCGTTCAACAGTACACAAAGAGCTGAATGCTGCTAACAGGTATAATCCATACTGAAGGCTGTAGGCTTTGATCTTCATCAGTAAGTGCTTCAGGTCCTCTTCACTTTCAGCAAGCAAGGTTGAGTCATCTGCATTTTGCAGGTTGTCAGTAAGTCTTCCTTCAATCCTGATGCCCCGTTTTTCTTCATATAGGCCAGCTTCTCAGATTATTTGCTCCGCATACAGACTGAATAAGTATACTGAAAGGATATAACCCTGACACACACCTTTCCTGATTTTAAACCATGCAGTATCCCCTCGTTCTGTTGAAACAACTGCCTCTTGGTCTATGTACAGGTTCCTCATGAGCACAATTAAGTGTTCTGGAATTCCCATTCTTCACAATGTTATTATCCATAATTTGTTATGATCCACACAGTCGAATGCCTTTGCATAGTCAATAAAACACAGGTAAACATCCTTCTCTGCTTTCAGCCAGGATCCATCTGACATCAGCAATGATATCCCTGGTTCCACGTCCTCTTCTGAATCCAGCTTGACTTTCTGGCAGTTCCCTGTCGATGTACTGCTACAACCATTTTTTAATTACCTTCAGTAAAATTTTATTTGCATATGATATTAATGATATCTTTTGATAATTTCCACATTCTGTTGGATCACTTTTCTTTGGAATGGGCACGTATATGGATCTCTTCCAGTTGGTTGGACAGGTAGCTATCTTCCAAATTTCTTTGAATATACC
The DNA here is from genome assembly GCF_030014295.1 of Loxodonta africana. Lineage (NCBI taxonomy): Eukaryota > Metazoa > Chordata > Mammalia > Proboscidea > Elephantidae > Loxodonta > Loxodonta africana. The sequence continues at coordinate 152,301,693 of NC_087369.1, forward strand.
CACACTCAATGCCATCTAGTCGATTCTGACTCGTAGTGACCCTACAGGCCAGAGTAGAACTGCTCCGTAGGGTTTCCAAGGCTGAAATTTTTACGGAAGCAGACTGCCACATCTTCCTCCTGTGCAGCAACTGGCAGGTTCAAACCGCTGACCTTTTGGTTAGCAGTCGAGGGCTTCAACCACTGTGCCACCAGGGCTCCTTTCTTTAGGTACAGAAATGCTTTATGCATATTACCCATTTTTCCACCCAGACTATTTTAAAAAATGTGTATTCAAGGGTCATGAATTAATAACGACAACAGTTTTAAACTCACGGACCCCTGAAAGTCTCGGAGAACCCCAGGAGTCTGAAGACTATACCTGGAGAACCATTGCTCTAAGGCAATACTTTTTGTTTTCATAGTATATATTTATACATATACGTATGGATAGATAGATGTGTGTTTATAGGTATTTTAAAAACTGTGTTAGCGTGGATTGAAATCCCAGATCCATCATTTGCCAGCTGTGCAACCTTGAGTCAATCATTTAACCTCTCTGAGCCTCAGTTTCCTCAACTATAAAATGAGAAACGTGGAAATAATAGTGCCTACGCCCTCTATCTGCCAGTTTGTTTTACTATGCTGGCTTGTGTATTGGTATGATACTAGAAGCTATAGTACCAGTATATCAAATACCCATAGGGTCAACCATGATGGTCAGGTTTCAGAGGAGCTTCCAGACTAAGACAGACTATGATCAATGCCCTGTTGATCTATTTCCAAAAGTTAGCCAATAAAAACTTTATGGATTATAACAGAATATTGTCTGATCTAGTGCTGGAAGATGAGCCCCCTAGGATGGAAGACACTATATAATAGCTGCAACAATGGACTTAAACATACCCAGGATCATGAAAATGGGAGAGGAACAGGCAATGTGTCGTTCTGTTATACATATGGTTGCCATGAATCAAAGTCGACTCATAGCGACTCCATGTGATAGAATAGAACTGCCCCATAGGGTTTTCTAGGCTGTAATCTTTAACGGAACAGATCAATGGGTCTTTCTCTTATAGAGCCACTGGGTGAGTTCCAATCACCCATGAAGCACTTAACCGTTGTGCCACCAGGGAGCAAGCAGTTAAATACTATAACTATTTAACTTAAGCATATTTTATTAAAGGGGGTTAGTTTTTGCAGTTATAACTTTTAGGTATTGGTTGAGATACCGTAACGATGGTATCATTTTCTTATGCTGATTATGGTATTATAGGAATGGTGACTAGCTATGATAGTCTGGAATTCTAACAGGGTAATATAAAAGCCAATGTATCCCTGAGCTAACTGAGTAGTTTCAGAAATACTTACAGGTTTAGACAGGCTCTGAGGAGTAACAGAACCCTGTGAAGATCTAGATCTAGGTGAGGCCGTTGGACTTGGTGTTCGGGTCAAGAAGCGGCGACCTGTAGTCCTGAATATCTCAGGGATACCTGTATTTTAAAATATGCAATATATTGAATATATCTCTAGATAATCAACTGTGTCAAAATATTTTCTTTTAAAATTAAAATAATACAATACCACTATACCTGGACTGAGCGACTCACTCTTTGCTGACCTCGAAGATGAGCTGCTGGAGTTACCTCTGTTCAAAATATCTATAAAAATATTTATTTTAAACTTTATTGTTTGAACACAACATGTTATAGTTAAGACTTTCCAAAAACATATTTATACACACCCTATAATTGAGGTATATTTCTTTCCTTTAATGATGACAGGGTTGTGCATAGACTGTGACTCGAAATCAAACCGTTCCCCAATCTCATACCCCATTCACATGCTTAAAAGCCTAAAAGTTTCATTATGGGAGAGCGGATTGGATTATCTGTGCCAGTACTCTTGAGTTCTGAAAGGCAAACTATCAGAGACTAAAGACTAAATGGAACCTAGAGTTTACCAGAGTATCTCATAACTTAAGGGATTTCAAATCTACCACTACACCAGAAGTCAATCTGAACTTGACATGAATCTCTGGATCAGTTTAAGGTTGCTCCCTCTTGTACTCATGTGAACTTCCTTCATAACTTCTAAGTTACTGAGGAATCAAATTAAAAATTCGGAAAAGTAGAGATCTGGCTAAAACGGCAGGTCAGGAAAAGGTGGAAAGCATTAAAAATAAAACAAACAAAAAAAACCCTCAAAATTTTTCCTTTTTTCCCTCCTAGCAGAAAAGGAGTCCCTGGGTAGCACAAACTGTTAAGCGCTTAACTATTACCTGAAAGGTTGGCAGTTCGAACCCACCCAGAGGTGCCTCAGAAGGCAGGCCTGGTGATCTGCTTCTGAAAGGTCGCAGCCTTGAAAACTCTATGGAGCAGTTCTACTCTGCACACATGGATTACCATGAGGTCAGGACTGACTCGATGGAAACTAATAACCACGACAACAGAAAAGAGCCAGATCCCATCAAATGTTTTCCAACAAAGGCAATGTGGTACTCCATGCCTAAGTACTACAGAAGTCTTCTAGGAAAAAAAAACTTGCTCAAATAACTTGATATTGTTTTCATTCAGAAATTCAAGGTATTTACTCAAGCCATGAAAGAGCTATTCTTACAGTAGTTTTTGGTAGCTTTAGTTTACCAAACAGAAGTTTTTACACCCCCCTTCTGATTGTTCTATATAAACATTTAGCTCGTATTCCATATGTCTAAAATGTTTTATGGCTTACACATAAAATATCAATAAAATCATTTAAATCCTCAGTTAATAACTCACAAAATAAATTCCACTGGGGTCATTCTTCTTTTTAAAACTAATATACACTGTTGTAGTTGAGTACTGTTACCAGACATCTGCAACTGGTATAAATCCAAACTGAATCTTATCTGTCATGCTTTCAATAAGACAATTCAATGAACAATTTGAAATATTTTAATATTTCACTATAAAAATAATAGTGACTCTATTAACCACAACTGTGCCAATATACCTCTTTCATTTTACGTTGAAGTGGCATGTCACTTAAAACCTGTTGCTGTCGAGTTGGTTCTGACTCATAGTGACCACACAAGACAGAGTAGAACTGTCCCATAGAGTTTCCAAGGAGCAGCTAGTGGATTCCAACTGCTGCCTTTTTGGTTAGCAGCCAAGCTCTTAACCACTGCACTACCAGGGCTCTGGCACCTCACTTAGAGCCAATTTGTCACAGAAAATGATATTGAGAATTCAATTGGTTAAATTATTCTACTTCTGATAAAACTGAAGTACCATTCCAAGTTTACAGGAAAGAGGAGCAAGAACTAGGCTTTCAGAAAATATAAAACTCATCTCTTAACCACAATTTTACACACTGCAATGGTAAGTAATAAATCGCTGCTATGCTGGCTACAGTCTTTGGTAAATTCTCCTGGCTTAAAAATAAATAAATAAATAAATAAAATGGGAAAGGCTCTGTTTCCTCTCCCTCTCCTGAAATTCTGTATGTTGTTCCTCTGTACTTCGCACATTTTTGAGCAGACATTTTAACAAGTGTCATCAGTATATTCACTTTATGACTATACACAGAAGTTGCTGTTAAATGGGTGTAGCCAGAAGCTGTAGGCCACGTTGGTACATAGCACCTGTGCATTGTGGAACCAAGAATCAAAATAACATTGCGATGAGGCAGTTGCCTGGACTTGAGAACTACCATCAAAGACTAACACAAACTTATTTAGTATATTCTGATACTTTAAGCATTCTTAACACTTGCTTGTCTTGCCTGTATTTCTGGGCTTAAGGGAAAAAAAGAAACGTAAATAAACAAACAGATAAATAAGCTACTTGGCTACACTAAAAATTAGGATTTCCAATCTCCGAAGGCTTCCAAAGCCATCATGTAATCCTGACCCTTAATTAACATTTCCTTTTCTCACATGTGATATTTTAATCTCTTACTGCTCTTCCAAGTCTTTAACCACATCTCCACCTTGATTCTCACAAGTTTTTACAGACCTCACCCTCCCGCTTACCTCTAACTCCTTGCAGAGGAGGAAGGACATTAACATTAGGACGTACAAAACAGTCCATTAGAAACAACAGCTTATAAAAGTTGGTTTTACTGAAAGTAAATGCTTACTTGAAATGGCTGGCTTTGAACTTGACAGTTCTCCAACAAAGATCAGTTCATCATCTTCTTCATTCTGAGTCTCTTCTACTCTTCTCTGCCATGGTTCCAGCTCTTCTTCTTCACATTCCATGAAGAGTTCTGCCATTTTTGAATTATCTAATTTTTAAAAGAAAAAAAACAAACCTTATTTTCAAATAGAAAAATACTTTTATCCAATACATAGCATGATAATTAATATATACTTGAATAATCCTAGTAGCAATTACTGAGTTGCTACTTGTAGTCAGTACATGGTAGCAACAGTAAGAAACCCAGAGCTCACTCTTTAAGATCTAAACTAGCAGAATTTAGTTAGACAATGGTGTTCATCTAGTCTCTACCGGTCTAGTAAGTCTGGCCTTTTTTTTTTTTTTTTTTAGAAATTTGAGTTTTGTTCTAGATTTTTCTCCCATTCTATCTAGGACTATCTACAGTTGTTTACAGTGACCAATAAATTTAAAAAACCACCAAATCCAATCAAAAAGAGTTTGTTATATGACTGGAAAATGATTGTACCTCCAAAAAACAGTTAAATCCAACCATTAAATGGAAAACAAAAACAAAAAACCCCCCCAAAACTGTGTGAACAAAAAAGGAGATAAACTAAGAATAAGAAGTAACAGATGAAAGATATACTAGAAAAACTAAACAAGATCCAGGGATACCAGGCAGAGCAAAGTAGAGATGAGGAGCTAGGCTCAAAACAGGGGAATTAAGTGAGGTTTATTCCATTCCAGGGCAGATGTTTCCTACCTGAAGAAACCAACAAAAGAACATACTGTGAATACCATCAGCCTCTAAGTTCTGACCAACCACACGAAGTTCAAAGAAACATTTTAGTTCTTCACTATATGGATGGACAACCAATGAGCACTAGAAATTTGAGGAAAACCTCCAATGTGAAAGATAAAAGAAATAAAACAGATGAAAGGATCTTAAAAAAAATGAGATAATAAAGAGGGCAGGTGAAAATACTAGAGAAATTATAATTAGCATCTTTAGAGAGATAAGACAAGAATTTTATAAAAAGCAACATTCGGAAAACAGAAAATAGCTTGTGGATTGAAAATACGATAGCCAAAATTTTTTAATTCAGTAAAAAAAAAAATCAAATGTCATAGTTGAGCAAATGTTCCTGTAAATGCAACTCTCTCCACACACAAACACAATCTAAACAAAGACGACAAAATTGTTAGAAAATCAAATTCAAAGATACAACATTCACCTAAATAAAAGTTCCAGAAAAAAGAATCAAGAAAAAGGAGTGGGAAGGTTATCAAAGAAATAACACAAGAAATTTTCCCAATTCTAAAGGACATAAATTTCCATACTGAAAGAGCCCACCAGGACCCAGCATGATAAAGAAAAAACCTACACTAAAAGGATATAACATCATGAAAATTTCAGAACACTGGAGATAAAGAGAATATCCTAACATCTGCCAGAGATAAAGGAGAGGGGATATTGTGAGAGTGTTTATGCGAGAAGAATGTCGAATAATGCCTTCAACATCCTTAGTAAGAATAAATTTCAACTTAGAGTTCTATACCCAGCCAATCTTTTCACCAAGCATGAAAGTAGAATATAGACAAGAAGCGACATCACGTATTTACCACTCATTCACCCTTTCTTTCTCAGGAAGATACTACAGAATCTACCAAAACATGAGACATAACCAGGAGAGAGGAAGAAACAGAATTCAGCAAGTATGGCATTCAACACAATGCAAAGACAACGTCCTAGGACAATACAGCTGTTTAGCAGGCCTAGAGGACAGTCAGCCAGTATAGGACAGGAGAATATTACTCCCAAAAGGAATGTTTCCTGTTACCCATTGCCATCGAGTGGATTCTGACTCACAGCAACCCTAGAGGACAGAGTAGAACTGGCCCATAGGGTTTCCAAGGAGCAGCTGGTAGATTCGAACTGCCGACCTTTTGGTTAGCAGCTAAGCTCTTAACCACTATGCCACCAGGGCTCCGGAATGTTTCCAGGAGACCCTCCCAAAAAAGGGAAAAGAAAAAAGATTAAAAATGAAATTGTTAGATTACCTGACCAGTTTTACTCTGTAGAAAAGTGAATTAAGAGGCTATGGGTGGAAGGGTGCGGGAAGATCTGGCTACAGACTTTTTGTTCTGTTTTGTTTTTGGTGAAAGTTTACACAAGAAATTAGGCTCTCATTTAACAATTTCTATACATATTGTTCAGTGACATTGGTTCTATTTTTCACAATGTATCAGTATGCTCATTATTTCCATTCTGGCTGTTCTGTTTCCACAAATCTAGCTTCCCTGCCCCACCCACCCTTGCCTTCTCATCTTTGGTCTAGGGTAAATGTTTACCATTTGGTTTCATTTAGATGATTACTTTGAGGTGCACAGTACTCATGGGTGTTATTTATTTTATGGCCCAATCTGTCATTTGGCTGAAAGGTGACCTCTGAGAATGGTTTGAGTTCCAAGTTTAAAGAGTATCTCAGGACAACTGTCTCCAGGGTTCCTCTAGTCTTTACCAGTCCAGTAAGTTTGGCCTTTTTTTTTTTTAGGAATTTAAGTTTTGTTCTACATTTTTTTCCCATTCTATGCAGGACTATCTATAGAATCTCTGGTTGAAATGGCTGTAGTAGTAGCTAGGCACCATCTAGCTCTTCCAATCAATGACATCTTTATCTTTTCCAAAAGCAACTTTACTATATTAAAATAACGTCATTTCTACTTCTGATTCAAAACTAAGACAATGCCCTATCATGGTCTTAAAAGTCACTAATTGCAAACACTGCTTTGGGGATGGCATAAAAGGAAATACCTTAACAAATTAGATCCCATTCTTTTAAAAATCGTTAATTTCCCCTTCTATAAAAGCATGTCACAAATAATTTAATGGCACAATATTGTTTAATGTTTACTAGTCCACCTACCAAAACCAAACCTAAACAAAGCAAAAAAACAAAAAAAAAAAACACTTCCTATCCTCCCAAATGTAAATATTATGAACTGACCCCTTTCTTTTCTAAACTATGCTTTTAAAAATTATATAATATGCTCGAAGTGAAATAAACCATTAAACCTTTTTTTCCCTTCCATGTCTTATGGCACTGACAGTCTATGCCACACAATTCCAGATTTAATATATATCTCAAACTGCTTGGTATTTCTTCACGTCTTAATTGTGTATGTCCAACTCCAGAGTAAGCTTCTTGAGAGTAAAAAACATATTTTCTTTGTCCTTCATATTTCCTCTCACTCACAGTAGTCTACTGGATATACCAAAAAACATATGACAATATATGGGTTAGGAAGCTAGACAAATTCGGGCAACACCTAATTTAAAAAAAAATAAGAGAGACTCATGTATATTGATGATAAAAATATCATTCATGTTCATGTTGGTGCACATAGGTTTTCTTCATTCTTTTTAACTGGACATTTCCACTATCAACATATCCAAGGTATAATGTTGAATAGCAGCCTGAGTGGCGCAAGTGGTTTGTGATTGGCTGCTAACCTAAAGGCTGGTGGTTTGCACCCACCCAGTGGCTCCAGGAAAGAAAGGCCTGGCAAACTGCTGCCTTATTAAGATTACAGCCCCATGCAGCAGTTCTACTCTGTAATGCATGAGGTCACCATGAGTGGGAATCGACTCATTGGCAAAGGATTTAGGTATTTTCTTTTTATAATGTTGAGTAAAAATCTTAAAAGGGCACATAATACCATATGTAGTATGATCTTCTTTAGAAAAAAAATTTTGTCTATGCATATAAACAAGGCTATGATTATACACACTGAACTGATAATAATTTTTTTTACTGTCCATTTTTTACTATGAGTATGTGTTACTTTAATAATTCTAAATATTTTTGTTTTTAGGAAAATGTGCCCACTTCTATCTCTCTCACCTTTTCTCCTGAAGCAACGAATCAGCACATAAGCCCCACATACTAGTATCAATCGTGGCAGCAATACTTACTTTTTGGTTGCGAAGAGTTGTCGTCGTCCATCAAGTTGCAGAGTTGACTTTCTTTAAATTACCACCTAAGTACCAACACACGACCATCAGTCAGTTTTAAGAGTCACTTTAAATACCAAACCAGATATTGAAAACCTAAAACTTGAGTCTCAGAAATCCTTAGGTCTCATTTTGATCTCTAGCAAACTTACCATGCAACTCCTGACAAGGTAGCAAATAGATCTGTTTTCCTCCCTATAAATATATCTATTACACTGGATTTCATTTAAAAATTCGGGTTTACTAAAACAGGAACACTATAGGGTGATTACTCATTTTTACAAAGAATGCCTTTAAATATCTGTAATTTAATCATTAGATTTCAAGTAAATGCTTAATAATTCAGCATGTTATTTACTAAGTTTGAGTTCATTCAGAAATAAACCAATTGTGGAACATATCAAACTAAAAAAATGATCTTTTTGGAGTAGAAAAGATTCAATTAAATATGTAATTACAAATATTTAAAGGCATTCTTTGTAAAAATGAGTAATCACGCTATAGTGTTCCTGTTTTAGTAAACCTGAATTTTGAAATGTTAAGTGACATTAATCTTTAACTGTTACCTATTCTTCACATTTCAGAAATAAATGTAATTATTGTTATAAGAAACTTAAGTTTAATAAAATTTTTAGTTTATATTTTTCTGGTTTCTCATCAACTTTAACTGAAAAGGAACAGAAAATTAGTTTGATCTATTTTATCATAGATTAGTTCATTGAAAAAAATTATTACTCTTTGCCTTCTGTGCACAAGGTAATGAGCTAAGTTTAGGGGAAAAAAAACAAAGATGAGTAGTAAGTCATAATCCTTGCCTTTAGAAGTTTACAAGCTAATATGTCTGTTCTTGTTCTTTGGGTTTTTTTTTTTTTAAGCTGTTACAATAAACATTGTCAAAATACATTTGAATTGCTTTATCTAAAACAGGAATTTGTGTTCTGGATTTTCATACATACACAAAACTATTTTACAAAATAATATTTCTTTAAAATACTGTTTGTTATAAAACAAAAAAGGCCAAAAATAGACATTAGAAGCCTAGAATATTAGGATATAGAGAGTGAATTGAATCTTCACATTTGTCTTTATCCTCAGACTGGCAAAAGCAAGCTTCTCTGATTTTTCCAGTTTTAAATTATTTGGACTGAATTAGTCCAAAAGGAAAAAACATTACTTTAATTCTAGAAGTTGTTACTGGTATAAATGTCTCAATTACTTTACTGAATTTTGTATTTAAGTAAATTTCTATAGTTCTGAGGTTTGACTATTCAGATTTCTTTCTAGAATTAGCGTAATGCATGTGTCAAGTAGATAAATACATGACAATTCTTCCTCAGCATTAAGATCTACTGCTACCAAGAATACGGCATATTTTTTAAGGGTCACAACTGCACAGCCTATGAAACATATTAAACTCACTTTATTAAATGACAATATAAAATATTCATCGGTACACTCTGAAATTAGTACTAAATTTACAAACGGTCTATACACACAAGTCATATACACTGCCTATATAGAAATGGCTTTTGAGGCCCACAGGAGACACCAAGGAGTGGACCACCAATCGATCCATTCATAAATACTCTAAAAAGTCAGAAATCCTCAGATGCCATTAGAACCATAACTTCAGTCTAAAGCTACACCATGCAGTAAGGTGGCCACTAGCCCATGACTACTTAAATTTAAATTAATTAAAATAAAAAATTCAGCTCCTCAGTCACACTAGCTACATCTCAAGTGCTCAAATGCCGCAAGTGACTAGTGGCTACTGTACTGGACAGTGAAGTTGCAGAACACTTCTACTGGACGATGCTGGTCTAAAGAGTAACTACCGTATTTAGTTCTAGTTTAAAAAACAGACAAAATTTCACGGATTCCTTTGAAATCTCAACCGTTGGAGCCCTCCAAAACTATCACCACAAAAAAAAAAAATCCTTAAATCACTACTTCAGAGTTCTGGTGGCAAAGCAAACTTTAATCTTTAATTTAATCTATGGGAGATCAGGAAACCCTGGTGGTGTAGTGGTTAAGAGCTACGGCTGCTAACCAGAAGGTCGGCAGTTCAAAGCCACCAGGCGCTCCTTGGAAAACTTATGGGGCAGTTTTACTCTGTCCTTTAGGGTCACTAAGTCAGAATCCACTCTATGGCACCAGGTTTGGTTTTTTTTGGGGGGGTGGGAGATTAAATCAGCTGTCAAAAGTGAAACAAATATCCAGCAAAGATATGCAACGGGAATATTAGAACTATAATATCAACTCCAGAGGGTCTCCAGATTTGCTCCAGAACAGAAGAGGAAAGAACCCTCCACTTCAACTACTGACTCAGGTAGAGGTACTATCGCCATGTTTAATGCATGGTTCCAATGGGAAAAAAATAAATTCTAAGTTACTAACTATCAAACACCTCTTGGGGCACAATCCATTCATTTTTTGGAGACTGCCTATTTAAATACTATTTTGCTATTTTTTATTTCAGTATACACACATATATAAATAATTCAACTATCTTTTAAACAGATTTCATTGTACAAAAGACATTTTTAAAAGTTAACGGGTTAAAATGGTAAACTTTGTTATGTGTATTTTACCACAACAAAAATATTTTTACAAATTTATGGATACCACTCACACCCACTAGAATGGGTATATTCAAAAAGACAAGATAACAAGTTTTGTCAAGGATGCAGAGATATAGGAACACTCATGCACTGCTGGTAAGAATGTAAAATGGTACAGGCCCTTCGAAAAACTGTCTGGCAGTTCCTCAAAAAGTTAACCATACAAAGACATAAACTGGGGAAAAATAATATATAATTACCTGTCTTTCAAAGCCAATCTGTATAGTATTTTATGTAAGTTTTATAACATAGTCTATAATTATGAACTCCTACAGTAACCTCAGGAAGTATATACTATGAATTAATTCCCATTTTATAAGAATGAACCTTCTCCACCAAAAAAAAATGTTAAGTTAAAAAAGCAGAGTGCCATGGTGGGAAAAGTGGACATAGCGGCTGAAAAACATGAGTGGGAATTTGGGCTTTACCATTTCCTGGCTGCCAAGTCTATAGGAAGATTAATCAACCTATTTGACCCTTAATAGTTTCTCCACTTTACTGTGAAGATTAAATAAAACACATAAAAAATCCCTGAGTAGTACTTTCCACTGTTTTGCTTAATTTTTCTTTCTTTACCTAATGCCATACCACAAGTTGATAAGTATAAGCACTAAAGAGAAAAAAAAAAATTCTAGTTCACGTAAAGAATTCACTGCTGTCACAAATAAAGCAAGCCAGATTAGCAGTTCTCAAAACTTTTTGGTCTCAGGAGCTCTTCGCTTATGTTGGTTACATTTATATTGATACCATATTAGAAACTGAAACTGAGAAAATAAATACGTATTTATTTGTTTAAAATAACAGCAAATTTAGTCAGGTAGGGTGACATTATTTTGTACTTTTGCAAATTCCTTTACTATCTGTCGTAATAGAAAACAGATTCTCAAATCTGCTTTACATTCTTCTAAGAACATGTAAAGAAGGTTCCCATGTCTAATTTCTTATTAAACATCTAATATTAGTTTTTCACTGTTTTTCTGTAAAGTATTTGTAAAATGACACAAAAATATAACAAAATAAAAATGGTCTGTCGGACCCAGATGGTACATAATGATGACTGCTTTTCCTGATAGACAGTTAATAGAAAGATTCCTTAAAAGAAAATTGCTTTGCAGAGAACAAATCAGTCTAAATACACATTTTTAATACAAATTACTAAGTAAGTTTTTCTGAGTCACTTAAAATACCCAAGATCCAGACCCACTGCCACTGAGTTGAGTTTGACTCAGAGTGACCCTACAGGACAGAGTAGAACTGCCCCATGGGGTTTTCAAGGCTGTAAATCTTTACAGAAGTAGACTGCCACATTCTTCTCCCAGGAAGCAGACTAGTGGGTTCAAATCACCAGCCTTTTGATTAGCAGCTGAGCGCTTAACCATTGCACCACCAGGGTTCCTTTACTTAAAACAACCTGACTGAAAACAAAATATCCTGCTCCTTCTCTGGAGCAGAAAAAGAGTACCAAAAAAAAAAAAAATCAGAATTATATATTTAGTGAATATAACTCATAAATATTTCTGTTCCTTGAGGTTACTTTTGAAAAATAACAAACTCCATTCAATATAAATTTCCAATATTCTGCATCTTAAAAATATAGGTTACTTTCTACTCACAAAAATTGCTATTCCATTTAGGTATTTCTCCCACACAATTAGTATGACAGCAACAAAAAAATTCTTGGTATGGTTCTAAACGTCCCCTTAAACAAGGAAAACAGGTGGGAGACAGGAGGGTACAAAATTCTATCTTTCCTTGTCCTGTCTCCCCTACTAAAAAAGCCAAAGCTGAGTAATTAAACACTGGGCTTAACAAGCCAGACTGGACTAGATAACCTAACTGGGGAGAACGGGTTGAACTGGGGAAGCTGAGATTTGGAGTCCCCCGACATCAGAACTTTTCCATGTATGTTAGCTCACTACTGGTATAAGGGCCCTAGGCAAACTCACAAAGGAGGCAAAGTACTGCTGTAAGGGCCCTAGGCAAACCTGCAAAGGAGGCAGTCTCAATCTTATGTCTCCTACTTTCAGCCTTCTTTCCCCTAACCAAAAACAAACAAACCAACCCAGTGCCGTCGATTCTGACTCATGGCGATCCTATAGGACAGAGTAGAACTGCCCCATAGAGTTTCCAGGGAGCGCCTGGTGGATTCGAACTGCTGACCCTTTGGTTAGCAGCCACAGCACTTTACCACTATGCCACCAGGGTTTCCTTCCTTTCCCCCAGCCATCTAAAACCCTGATGCAAGCTGGGAGCGGCAATTCCAAGTTCCCTAGATAGGTTAGTCCTCTCCTCCAAAATTGCCTCCCCTCCTTCTTCCTAACTTCCAAACACCCATTTCTAGTGGACAGCTCTCTACTACATGTTTATCAGATCATTAATTGCTTCCTAATTGCAAAGTAAAACTCTTACAATGGAAATGGACTGTCATCCTTACCCAAGGGATCAAACTTAGGATCATTAATAGAAGCACTATGTGCCTAATTTTTTGGGGGGGGGGGGCGGTTGGGAGGTGGTTAAGAAGAATAGGCAAGGAGGCTCACCTAAAAAATCTTAATACTGTTCAGTTCTTCTGTCTTTTGTTTTTATTTTTAAGATTTTATTTCCTCTCAACTTTTTACCATTCAAATAATAGTATGTTCTTATTTCCAAACATTTTGAAAACCTGAATAGCCCGTTGAATTTCTACCATGTAATGGAAGGTGTACTGGTGTTAACACATCAAGGGCACACAAAGCCCTAGCTTAATTTTTAAAAGCACATCAGTGCCTTCACAACATCAGTGAAGTCTCTGCTTTAAAGAGACCGTTTGAGTTCGCACAGTAACTCCCAAAGTGGGACATCTCACAAATGTTCAAGAGGCTTTTGTAACTTAAAACTCTACTTCTAGGTTTCCATTTTAAGTTTAATGGCACTAAAAGACATTAAGACTCACATTCCAAACCAGAAAAGAAAACAAAATTTTAAGTTCACAGATTTTTTATTTTAATTAACAAATCTTTGCAAACAAAGAATTCCTTGGATCAAGGTCTTCTAAGCTTGTAGGAGCTGGTTTACTTTGACATTTTCCCTCAGATTTCTTCTTAGATGCATCAAAACTCAAGAAAAGAGGAACTCCATCTCTTAAAGCAGGATCAAGCCGCAAAATGAGGTAATTTTTTCAGTCTCACGAAGTAAAACCTGCAAAGCTCACTATAAGAAAATTGTTTTATCTAACTCGTTTCTCCTCAGGGCTCTTCTCCTCCAGACAATAACGGGACAGAGCACGATTTCTATGACGGAGGAGGGAAGGGCCTTCGGAAAGAACAAGAATGGAACGGCTGGTCACCTGGGTAAGGAGAACCCGGGCAGAAAGGAGAGGCCTCAGGGGTCTCAATGCCTGAAAAAGTTTGAAACGCCCTCCGGTCTCTTATCCTCTGACTAAAGAGACCTTGGGGTGGGCGGGTCTCGTCAAACACCTACATCAAACGTACAAAAGATGAAAAGGAGCAGTCTACAGAAAAAAAAAGCCAAAACCACGCTGGGTGCAAAGACGCACACAGGCCCTAGAAGGGGAGGTGTGGAGGCGAAGGCGGCGGTGGCAGAGCGTGAGGTGGCCACCGCCTGCACGGCTGAGGCGTCGCGGCCTGTGTAGCTGACAAGGCGGCGAGGCCGCAGCCCCCCGACCGGAGCCGAACAGCTTCGACTAGGGACGCCTCCCTCGCTAAGGCCTGCGCAAGATGGTGGCCCGTTCACCGTCCCGCGGCGCCGCGCCGCGCCGCGCCGCCCCGCCCCGCCCCGCCGCGCCGCGCCGTCCCCCGCCGCGCCGCGCCGCCCCGCACCGCCCCCCGCCGCGCCGCGCCGCGCCGCCCCGCACCGCCCCCCCGCCGCGCCGCGCCGTCCCGCACCGCCCCCTGCCGCGCCGTACCGCCCCCCGCCGCCCCGTGCCACCCCGCACCGCCCCCCGCCGCGCCGTACCGCCCGCATCGTTCCCCACCGCCCCCCGCCGCGCCGCCCCCCGCCGCGCCGTACCGCCCCGCACCGTCCCCCACCGCTCCGCACCGTCCCCCACCGCCCCGCACCGCCCCGCGCGCCCCGCACCCCCCCGCCGCCCCGCACCGCCCCGCGCCCCACCGCCCCCGCCCCCCGTCCCCTCCCCCGCGCCTTGGGAGCTCCCGGAGATTCGCGCCAGCATCGCGTCCTTCAGCCCGCTACCCTCGCGGTGGTCCCGCGGCCGTGAGGGAGAGCCGCTGACTGCTTTCGCGCGGCGCGCGCTGAGGCGGCGGACGCTTACCACGAGCAGAACAGATCGCCTGACTAAGGCTTCTGATGAGGAGGAGAAAGTAGAGAAGGAACGGAAGGAGCGCGAAAACGCTACGCGGTCGAGGCTGCCGCTGACGGAGAGTCAGCAGCACCGCCGACAGACACGCAGCAGCGGCGGCTCCTAGCGCGGAATGAGCGCCTCACAGCGCCCCCCGGCAAATATATAGCAGCGCGCTGCCTCACGGGTAGCTGCCGACTCCGCCTCCGCACATCCGGGTATCTTTCCTAACGGCTGCACGAGGGCGGGCGGGGCACCTGTGCACCGCTTGACAGACCCGCGAAGGCAGTGGCGCGCGGCAGCCGGCGACGGCCGGGTTCCTGCGCGCGGTTGTGGACCTTCTCAGCAAGAGTGCAGTGCGACACCGGGTTGCAATCCCTAAATCTAACATGAATTCCGGGTGTAACGGCTAGAGGCACCATTAAAAAAAAATTGTAAAAAAAACACTGTATGAGGTGAAGACATAAACCAAATGAGTTAAAGGAATAAAGTCAGCTTATTTAAATAATTGGTTCATTTCACCAAATTTGTTTTAAGCATATGGCTTTGCTTGCATCTCCTTGTTATTCCTAACTGCATAGGGATGCCTATAATAATTTTTAAATGTTAAGAAAAACACTTGTCAAGATACTGCTTGTATACACATTAAAAAATATATATATTGCGTTCAGAGCTGTAAAGAAAGTTTCCTTTCCCAATTTTCCTCTGGCTCGCAAAAATTACTCAACCTTGAAATTTTACCTCTTGCGTTCGTTAACATACACATAAATCCCGTCAGTCGCTGAACCCTACCAATGGTTCCGATTCGAACTAGTTTCTTGTATCTTATCTAGACTGCCACCAGCTTTTTTCTCAGGTATTTGTCATTGCAGTAACCTGCATACGATTCCCATTCCCAGATTAATTTTCCCAAAATGTCGCTTGAATCACCTATAAAGACAGGTGACCACCCTTTAGAGACATAATTGCCTGCGCGTGAATGGGATATAGTCTACCCAGTATGCCCTTTGCTTCTGGTCCCGAAAATAAAATTTTTTGGAAAAGCGAATAATCAAAATAACAAACATGTAAAGTTTATCATTCAAAATCGTGGACAACCATTCATGGATTGGCCTTAGTTCTGGACAGGCTGTTAAGAAAGCCTATGTTGCTCCCGCCTTTAGATGTGAGCGGGAAACTTAAAATTTGAAACTCCTCAGCCTGAGCCTGATGGGAAATTTCAAATGTTCAAATCTGCCGCGCGCACCAAAACCTTTCCCCAGCCCGACCCCCTTGCCAAACCAAACCAAACCGGTTACGGTAGAGTCGATTCCGACTCATAGCGACCCCACAGGATAGAGTAGAGCTACCCCACACGGTTTCCACGGAGCGGCTGGTGGATTCAAACTGCCCACCTCTCGGTTGGCAGCCCTAGCTCTAGCCGAAGCCACTGTCTCTGCCTTGTCTAAGCCAGCCCAGAACTGTTTGTGCATGCCATGCTTTTCCTGGGAGTTCTTTGTGTACATAAAGTTTTTCTCAGTTCCCTTGGTGTGTGGTGTGCCATGAGACGCCACATCCGACCTAAAGTGGCCTGGGGCGGGAGGTCCATCCTTCAGGGTGACGACGAGAAAACATAAATCAAAATTCTCATTTATTCTGTCTTTTTTTTCATGAAAAATACAACTGCCAAGACCATGAAACTGGTGAGCAAATTTTCTCACAGAAGGAAAATGTGCACGAGAAGTCAAATTATAATCAAAAGGTGCCTGATGAGACTATAAACAGCTCACGTGAAATTGTTTGGGTAGTTTTGACTAAAATCGGTTGCTGTCAAGTCAGTTCCAACTCATATCGACCTTATAGGATAGAGTAGAACTGCCCTATAGGGTTTCTAAGGCTGTAATTCTTGCAGAAATAGACTGCCACATCTTTACTCCTACAGACTTATATTCAAATGAAAATTAAAAAAAAAATAGTTTCAAAGTCAAGTAGAAAAATATGTGGGTGTTACATGTTTTTTGGAACATCCTTGATCCCATTTCCCTCCACTGGTTAAAACGGCCTTTTCTAAGCAAAATAGTGACATAATGAAAGGAGTTTGTCTGGTACTTCTCCACTCTCCTCCCTTTCCATGTCTCTTCCCCCACTCCCAAAACACACAAGCAGTTGCCATCAAGTCGATTCCAACTCCTGGCAACCCCATGTGTGTCAGAGTAGAACTATGCTCCACGGGGTTTGCAATGGCTGATTTTTTTAAGAAGTAGATCACCGGGTCTTTCTTCTGAGGCACCTCCGAGTAAATTCGAACCTCCGACCTTTCAGTTAGCAGCTGAGCACATTAACCATTTGCACCACCCACGGACTTCCCAACCACACAAGGACACTGAAAACACGTGTTTCCCCTTGGCTACCTGTGACACCCCCCTGAGCTTGCCTTCACATAGTGCCTCCTTCTATGGCCTTTCACTCTTACCCTCTGCCCTAATTCTCTCAAACCTTATCTACCCCTAGCATAATCCTCAGGAACTTGTTCTTTGTTAGGTGACTACTGTCACCCACTAACTAATCTGGTCTAACAAGCTAATTCGGCTCTTAAAGAGTGATGCACACAGGAAAGTATAGTGCTTCTTATCCCTTGGAGGAAAAAAACAGTTCAGAAGGGAAGCAAGTCCCAAGGATGGCTGGTCCGCTTATGTAATTTCTGGTAAAAGAGCCGTCACTCTTCTCTGATAACTGTATTCGGAGATTTGTTTAGCCTTCAAAGTGAAAGATCATAATTTATGTATTGGAGGAGGGCACAAAGAAGAATACAACGTAGACCCTTCTCTTATGGAATTAACATCTAATTGGCAAGCTAGGCCTAATATCCCAGAAATAATTAGTGAGCAGTGGAAGAACATATATGGTAGAATATCAGCTTTGTGTGATTCAGGCTTCAAAGTGCAGTGAGAATTCAGAGAAGCAGGCAATCAATGCAGATGGAAGTACACATGGAAGGCCTATTCTTAAGCTAATTTTTGACTAAGCAGAGCTTTCAGGGCAGGGGCGGATTATCCAATGGGCAAGGTAAGCATGGTACTTACCTTGCTTACCAGATCATCTGTACTGAACAATTTCCCACATGAAATTTCACATTTCAAAGATGTGGCAAGACCCATGTGAAATTGTTCACTACAGGTTAGTAAATCAGGGATTGAAAATTTGAAAAGAGGTTTTGATTTTGTAGGAAGGTGCTGTGGGGTTGAGAGACAGATCCCAGTCATACCCAGAAGCGGGATGTTTTTATTTTATTTCTTTATTGTACTTTAGATGAAGGTTTACCGAACAAACTAGTTTCTCACTGAACAGTACACGTATTGTTTTATGACATTGGTTAAAAATCCCACACTGTGTCAACGGTCTCCCTTGTAAACCTTGGGTTCCCTATAACCAGCTTTCCTATCCCCTCCTGCCTTCTCATCCTTGCCCCTGAGCTGGTGTGCCCCTTTAGTCTCGTTTTGTTTTGTGTGCCTGTCTCATCTTTGGCTGAAGGGTGAATCTCAGGAGTGACTTCATTACTGAGCTAAAAGGGTGTCTGGGGGTCATACTCTTGGGGTTTCTTCAGCCTCTGTCAGGCCAGTAAGTCTAGTCTTTTTCGTGAGTTAGAATTTTGTTCTACATTTTCCTAGAAGCAGAATCTTTGATGTGGTGAAAAAACGTGAAATTGTTCACTACACACGGAGGAAGGTAAGCACCATGCATACTTTGCCTATTGGATAATCAGCCCCTGCTTGAGGGATGAATACAACTTGGTAAGGCAAAGAAGGCAGCATTTTAGGTAAGAACAGGGACAGGAAGGAAGATAAGACAGAAATGAAAAAGACTACATACAGAAACCAGTCTGATTAGAGCAGATATTGAAGCCATCAAATAGTAGGTTCTTGTCAAGCAGGCTAGCGAATTGAAGTCAGCCAGACACAGGGCTAGAAGAACAGAAAGGATGTCAATCATCAATGATCCCTTCAGCAAGTTCTTTCATAGATAGACTTGAGTAGAGTATTTCCACGCCTGCCACATGCTCCTACCCCTGTAGTATTTTCCCATATTGTTCTATTTACCCCTCTCACTGTCCACCCCACTTTTGATGGGTTGAGCAGTCATTTAAGTTCAGGCATCACTTCCTCCAGGAAGCCTTCCCTGATATACCATGACACACCTGGCTCTTTATTCACCCTTTGCAAACTGGGAGATAGGCAGGATCTTGTGACCTAAGGCTGCCAGCTCTCTGAACCAGGGCAGATTTGCTCCTTTTATAGGGAGTGACATACATATATGCATGAACAGTGAGGGGAGGATCTTCAGTCTTGCGATGTGTGCACAGTCTGCATAATTTCAGTGAATGGGTTTTTGTGCACTGCTCTAAAAACACTGCGCACGGCCCTGAAAAAATGGCAACTGCTGGCTACTGCCACCCCAGGAATGTCATATAGTGGGTAGATTCAGAGTCAGTGTGCCTGCATCTCGGCCTCCTCCTAGGAGAAGAAAGGAAACCTGGGGATTCGACCAATCATGGTGAAGTGTTGTAAAAGTTGCACCAAAAATGTAGGAAGAGTAGAACTCTTACGGGTTGGTTAATAGCCCTTGATAATCCTTTCATGACTGCTTGCTTCAGTACTGTATACCAGGGGAAGGGGGAAATGAGTTTGGGTATTCATTTATTTATTTATTAACTTACTCATTCATTCATGCAGCAAATGCTTATTGAACACCATGTCAGGATTGGAAATACTGAAATGAATGGGACACAGTCCCTGCCTTCCATTTGTTTACATTCAAGTGGTGGAAACAGGCTCACAAAGATATAGGTACTATGATAGAGGTATGCTTCAAGTGAGCTGGGTGTGTCACGGTGTATCAGGGAAGGCTTCCTGGAGGAAGTGATGCCTGAACTTAAATGCTCAACCCATCAAAAGTGGGGTGGACAGTGAGAGGGGTAAATAGAACAATATGGGAAAATACTATAGGGGTAGGAGCATGTGGCAGCCACGGAAATACTCTGCTCAAGTCTGTCTACGAAAGAACTTGCTGAAGGGATCATTGATGATTGACAATCTCTCTACAGTACCTTTGAATTCATCCCAGCATTCACACAGCCGTACTCCACCCTCGGGTGCTCTCAGTCAGTGACTGAGCATGGTAGGAGTACCAGCAGTGTTCCGTTCTGTTGTGCATAGGGTCGCTATGAGTTAGAACTGACTCGACGGCACCTAACAACAACAACGATGAAAACGTTAACACAATGAACGAGGCAAATAACATATTAGATTTATTTTGAGAATAATTTTTACCTCATAGACTCCTTGAAAGTTCTCAGGGATCCCCAAGGGTCCACAGACCACACTTTGAGAATAGCTGGTTGTACCAGTAAAAAACGAATGAACTGCTGGTAGGTGCAACAAATGGCAGCTTCTTACAAACATAAAGTTAAACAAGAGGAGGCAGGCACAAAAGAAAACATACCGTATAATTCCATTTATATAACTTTCAAGAACAGATAAAATTAATCCAGGCAGAAGATGTCAGAACAATGGTTACCTCTGGTGTAGGGAAAGAAGAGGGGTTGACTGAGAAAGATCATGGTTGGGGAACTTCTGCTTTATCTCATGAGCTGGGTGGTGGTTTCACACTTAAGAAGATCTGTGTGTTTTACTATATGAATGTTGTTATGCAATAAAACTATTACAAGAGGTGACACAAACCAGCTGTTCTTTGACAGTTTTATATCTTTCTCTTCCCCCATTTGAACTTATATTTCTATTCCAATACTCTACAGAATTTTCTCCTAATGAAATATATTTCTATATTTGAAAGTCTTTTATTAAACATCCTCTAATACTTCTGTGCAACAAAACCATAGGAATATACTCGAGCAGATCATTTGTAGGGAAGAATTCATAACGAAGAAGTGGAGAATCCGGAAATTCTACTTTGAAGACGATGGATCATACCATCCATTCGGCATTTACTACCTTAAATTGCTAAATAACTTTTTATCTGTGTACATTTCATTTTAGCAGATGGTTAATTCTTTGAAGGCAGGAAGCATCTCGGGTCTTCTGTAGCACACAGAGGACCTGGCACACAGTAAGTGGCTCATTCACCTATTTTCTCATTCATTCATGTACCAAGGATTTCTTGAGCATTTAGGTGTAAGGTACTTGCAAAACCCTGGGTATATAATGATGGGTAGATGCAGGGCTCAGTTAGTTCCTGTTGATAATTGATTGATAATTATCGGGTATATTTCAAAAAGAATATAAATCTCTTTTCTCCTGAACTCCAAGTGCAAGTGCACTACAGGTCTTAATAACCCTGTTGTAAAAGCAGGAACACCAAGAGATTAATTAACTGACTCCCTTAGGGTCATGCAATTCATCATGAGTGATGAGAGGATCACAGGTTCTTTCCTACACAGAGGTGCTAGGCGACGTCCAGATGGGCGGGGGCTCATGTTTCATTTAAATGTTCTCATTTCACTTCTGCTACACTCACCTTCTCAGATTCATATTTGAGGACCTGCCATCTGAATTGGTTTATTTCCACTTCAGGCCCTGTCAGGATAAGTTAGACACTAAGGGTCCGTGATACCATCTGAAGCAGAATGGCTATTAAAAACCGTAAAAGCCGTTTTATATATTCATACCGGGTAGCACTTTTTTTGAGAATCTGTTTTAATTTTTTTTACTAAGAGCAAAAGCAGGAATGATAAAGTTGGGTAAAATGTGAAACATAAAAAAGGAAATTAAAATTTTATTTTACTATGTATCGTCAAGCAAGTGCAGCCAAAGGGAAGTAACCAAACCAAACCAAACCAAACCAAATCAAACCCACTGCCGTCGAGTCCATTTCGACTCATAGCAACCCTGCAGGACAGAGCGGAACTGCCCCATAGAGTTTCCAAGGAGCGCCTGGTGGATGCGAACTGCACTTAACCAGTATGCCACCAGGGTTTCCGAAGGGAGGTAGGTAACGGTAAATACTTTTATCTCCTGAAAGCACATCTACAAGCCATTCTGCTGAATCAGACCTGACAGATTTCCAACTGCTAGCGGAGTAAGGATTCAGATGATACATAAACTTGCATCAGATAAAGGCTCCATTTTTGCTGTAACCATCTATCCATGGCCTAGCAGGCTCAGCTGACAAAGCCTGTCATTAATAAAGCATATTGTACCACAAGTGCAGTGCCCTACACGGTGTTTATCTTGTCAGAAACTGCAACTGTTTGAAACCATGGCCTCGATGAGAAAATGTGATATGTTACGAACTGTGTAAAGATTAAAATAATTTAGACTAATAATAGTAGTAGTGTGTGAAGGATTAAAACATGGGTCATGCTGTATCGAGTTAACAATTCGGCATTGCTGTTAAGTTTAATTTTCATTCTGGTCCCTGTGAGAGAGCCTTGAACGTCAAGCCAAACATGGGAGAGACAAAATTCCCCCGCCAAAATGTAAGCTCCATGAAGTCAAGGAACCCTGGCTCATTCATCAGGCTCTCTAGCATCTGGTGCAGGGCTTGGAACAGAGCTCACTATTTGCTGAGTGAATAATCAATGAATAGGAGTGTCAGAAGGCAATGGACAAGTTTCAGGTTAAAGCTAAGCGATTCTCAGAGTTCCTCAGGGTTGGGAACTGGCACCGGCATGGGAGAAAGTCAGAGTATGCAGGAGTTAGCATGACTCCACTAGATGAAAACTCCTATGAAGGCCACATATCACACAACACAGAAAGCTCCATAAACAGAGTTAGTGCTTAATAAATATTTACTGAATTTAACTGAAATGATTAATTTCCAAGCTGAAGGTCAAATGGCTTTCTTTTACTGAATCTTCTATTCAAAGAGTGGCTTTCACCTACTACCACCTTCTGGCTAAAACAAAACCTTCAACATTTTCACCTCGATTACCTAAGTTTATTTTATTTTTGAGGGCAGTGCATCTCAGAAAATCCTCTGTATCAGGAGAAGTTTTTACTGAATATTCTAACTCATGCCTCTGGAAGTTTATTTTTTATAGCATACTTGTAAAGTAGGGAGTGGGTAAAAATAGTTTTATTTAATTTGATTTAGGAAGAAACAAAGACACAAAGAGCTGATTGGACTTGACCAAGGTCCCAGAGGGTGTTGTGGCAGAGCTGGGATGGCCCATTAAGTCCCTGGACTCTCAAGTCACTGTTCTGATGTATTTTTCAGAGTACTTTCTTCCTTCTCCCTTCCTAGCCAGCTAATCATGCATGCCAATCACATTCAGGAACACTGCGGGCCTAATGGTCAGCCAAAATCTCAGGAGGGTGTAATTCAAGGTACAATACGATATTCTCTTCTTTTAGCATGTGTATCAATCGTGGCCTTGTAAGTCTGAAAATGTGTGCAGGACAGAGTGGTGCTAGTTCCCTCCCCCCAGATATAAAACGGAGAGGATGTATCAAGTGCTCCGAATGGAGTACAGCTGAAAAGCAAGGCAGAAATCCACCAGCTTAAGATTTCTCTTAATAGAGAACACTCATGGATGTTGAAAGAATATTCCAATCTTTAAAGAATCAGGAGGGATGCTCAGTTTCTTCCTCCTTCACAAGAAGTCTCCATGGCATCACTCTACACACAGTCTGCTAAGAAAGACTGGACATGGTGGAGTGGTGGCGCGTTAGTATAAACCTTCACAATAATGCTAATTACTTTCCTCCTAACGAACACGTTGACTTTTTCCCCTATTTCATTGTAGAGTGCAACATCAAGGTACTTAGTTAGAAGACAGGGTCCAGGTCTGGACCTTAAGAAGACCAGCAGAAACTTCCTTACGGAGAGAGATGGCGAGCACGAGTGAGGGTTGAGAATGTTGACGTGAGTCGTGGATTCTGAATCAGCCTTTGGCTAATGTGCCAATCAGCCCAGCTGAAAAAAGCACGAGGGCTCCTGTGCCTTGAATCTCTCTTCAAATCTGTTTGCGCGCGGAAGGACAAATAGTCCCTCCTCAGTTGTTGGTCGGCTCTGAGGCTGGAACAGCGGGAAGTGGGAGTGGGCAAGGCGGGGGGGGGGCAGTCTGTGCTGCTGGTGGACCCCAGCTCTTCTGTTCTCGGCTGGATGGTGGGTTGCTGTTCCCTGGGAAAAGCGTTCAGTCTTTGACGGCGCGTATGATGATAACGCTGTTTTTTTTTTTTTGTAGATGCTCTTAATCAAATTTATCATATTCGCTTCTATTTTTAGTTCGCTGAGAGCTTTTATCATGAATGGAGTGCTTGGATTTTGCCCGATTCCTTTTCTGTATCTATTGATACGCACATACAGTTTTTATTTTTTAGCCAGTTGATATGGTGGGTTACTCTGAATGACTTTTGAGTGTTGAAACAGCCTTTCATATGTGGAATAAATCCCACTAGTCGTGGCGTATAATTCTTTCCATATGTTGTTGAATTCGGTTTGCTAGTATTTTGTTGAGAATTTTTGCATCGAAATTCATGGGAGACGTTGGTCTGTAGTTTTTTGTTTGTTTTTTAATATTGTTGTCTGGTTTTGGTGTAATAATACCGACTTCATAAAATAAATTGTGAAATGTTTCCTCCCATTCTATTCTCTGCGGGTCCGGATGGCGTAGTGGAAACCCTGGTGGCATAGTGTTAAGAGCTACATCTGCTAACCAAAAAGTTGGCAGTTTGAAGCCGCCAGGCGCTCTTTGGAAACTCTATAGGGCAGTTCCACTCAGACCTATAGGGCTGCTATGAGCTGGAATCGACTGGACCGCGATGGGTTCGGTTTGGTTTGATTTTGGTGGCTCAGTGTTTAAGAACTAGGCTGCTAACCAAAAGGTCGTCAGTTTGAATCCACCAGCCACTCCTGGGAAACCCTGTGGGGCAGTTCTCTGTCCTATAGGGTCGTTATGAGTCGGAATCGACTCCACGGTGAATAGGTAACGGGTCATTCTATTTTCTGGATGAGATTGTGTAGAGTTTGGTATTATTTGTGTTTAAATGTTTGGTAAAATTATCCAGTGAAATCATCTGGGCCTGGAGATTTCTTTTTGAGAAGGTTTTAAGTTACGAATTTACTTTCCTTATTAACGGGAGTATTCAGATTATTTTGTGAGTTTTGTTAGTTTGTGATTTTCAAGCAGGTGGTCTGCTTCATCTGAATTCTAAAATGTGTTCGTGTAGAGTTATATGTATTATTCCCTTGTTATCCTTTTGATACGTTCAGGATCTGTAATGATATCCCCTTGGATATGTGTAGTGATAATCCCCGTCAATATCGTTCCTGATGCTGGTAATTTGTGTCTTTTTTTTTTCTTTGTCAAATTCACTGGAGGTTTGTTAGTTTTGTAGATCTTTTTCAAGGACGCAGCTCTTTGTTTCATTGATTTTCTTGTTTTCCATTTCATTGGTTTCTGCTCAGATATAGACCTTTTGGGAACTCACTATATAGCAGAAAAAACTTGTGTAACAAATAACTATGATTGTATGATTCTGTTTATTTGAAATGTTCGGAAAATGCAAATCTATAGAGACATAAAGTAGATGAGTGGTTGCTTGGGGCTGGGAGTCGGAATAGGGATTAATTGTAAATGGACCTGAAGGATCTTACTGGAGTGATGGAAATGTTTTAAAACTGGATTATGGTGATGGTTGCACCATTCGGTAGGTTTACCAAAAGTCATTGAGTTGTACACTTGAAATGAGTGCATTTTATGATATGTAATTTATAGCTCAATAAAATTGTAAAACACAAGTACTTATGATATACTGTGAATAAATGCAATGACAGAAGCATATATTCTCACCCCCTTTTACCAGCCAAGGAAGTGGAAGCTAAGTGATTTGCCAAAGTCACGTAACTAGTTAGTGATAGGGTTAGCATATGAATATAGTCCTATTAAGCCAAGACCACTTCCTGCCAGAGGCAAAAATAAAAGAGGAGAAATAGAAGTGGATGCCAGGAAATAGATACCCTTCCTACAAGTGGAGATTGCACCTCTCTCAGAATGGTCTTCACTCTATGAGACAAAAATCACCCTGAGTGGTGACCTAGGTGGCATCTCACACACATACGCCAGCTGACTTCAGAAGTGCCTGTATACCAGTTTTCTATTTTGGCATGGTAAATTATAAAACAGCATATGAGCAGAACATATGAACTCTACAGAGTTTCAAGTACACTGAGTTCTGTGAAAGCCTGAGGTCCCTATAATTTGAAGGGTGAATAGTTTTCCCAATTAACTGCTTCATAGGATAAGGTTTTTGTTTTGTTTAATATACCTATGAGTTGCAACTAGTTTTACTTAACAAATTTTGGCCAACAGCATCTTTATCCCACAGAACCTGACTTATATTCATTTCGTTCAAAATATGGATGAATTGAGTTTTAAAGTAAATTGAATAAATATATGGAGACTTTCCTTGCCAGCATCTCTCTGGAGACAGCTTCAGTTTCTTCCTAAAGAAAAGGATTGCTGCTCATGTCCAGGAGTTTTAGAAAAATAGCTGTCAAGCATCCTGTCTGGTAAAAAGGCGATTGTATGATTAGAAAAATCAGAATTAGAAAAGCATCATGTTCAGAAATTAAAGAGAACTTTTAGTACTACAAAATAATACCAATTGCATTTATTCATGATATGGATTAATTCACTCCAATATTTTAGCCAATCCAAATATTGACAATCAAACAAATAGGGAATTTTGGGTAGTGGAGAGAGAGTAAATTTCCTTTCATAATTCTTAGGAGGAAGGGAGTAGTTTTCGAGATTAAAAACTTTCTTGTGTTTGTGTTCCAGTTATCATACTCCCACCAAGTCTTATCCTCTTGGCTGGTGATGAAATGTCCAGGGACTGTCAGAGGAATTATGGTTCCAAGAGGCAGAATGCCCTCCCAGGTTGATTAGTGTTAGAGACTACTGTAAATACACATACTTTCTCTACCCAGAACTTTTATTTCACGTTTGCTGCCACCTTTTAATTCATTGCTTGCAAGCCCCACTCTAGAGGCAGAGATCCCTAATAGGTGAGTGATGCACCTTGGTTTATGGGCCACGCCAGAAAAGGGCCAATCGACTAGGCTTTCTTTAAACATTAATAGAGAGAAGATCTATAAGTGTACTATTTCATTAGTCACTTATACATACTATTTCTATAAAATAACTGAGTGTTTAACTTATACTACAGAATAGTTAAAAACTATCTAAAGCCTATTCCCTCCAGTAATGGACTAGTTAAATAATAACCCCCAAACCAAACCCATTGCTGTTGAGTCGATTCTGACTCCTACTCATAGCAATCCTATAGGACAGAGTAGAGCTGCCCCAAAAGGTTTCCAAGGAAGCAGACTCCCACGTCTTTCTCCCACGGAGCGGCTGGTGGGTTTGAACTGCTAACCTTTCAGTTAGCAGTCAAGCACTTTAGCCACTGCACCACCAGAGCTCCTCAGACAAATAATAGTACATCCGTAAGATGCAGCCATTAAAAATCATCTTTTCCAGAGCACCTTGGAGATACGACTGATTCTAGGACTGGAGCAGGAAATTACAAGATGGTTCTGGAACATCTTGTCTTACTAGAAGTATCAAAGATCACTGGGACGTGTTAAAAAGGACTCAGGAGCTAATTAAAGATGCTCCTGCTGATCAAAGAGGGAACAATTTGAGCATTAATTGGGATAATAACTGTATTGGATTGAAAGATATCAAATCTACTTTAATGCATTAGTTCAGATTGATTCTCTAAAACAACAAACCGTGTCCGTACCTTTGGAAAATGCTAGGGAATTACCTCATTATGTTGAACACTGGAAAATAAAAGCCAATGAAGCAAGTTTTTTAACCAACTTTCCTATGCTTATTGTACCTCAGGGTAACCACATAGTTAATAAGGGAAAGTTTCTCTTTACGGAAGTGTTCCAGTTAATACATGAAGAAGAAATGATAGAAGGTCGTCATTTTATTGTCTCTAATGAAATAATGCAACTAGGAAATGATCCTCAATGTCTATTAACTTCACAAAAAGAGAGACAAGCAGACATTATTTGCCTCAGACAACACTACATACCAAAAAGCCAAACCAAACCCATTGCTGTCAAGTTGATTCCGACTCATAGCGACTCTATAGGACAGAGGAGAACTACCCCCCAGAGTTTCCAAGGAGTGCCTGGTGGATTCGAACTGCGAACCTTCTGGTTAGCAGCCGTAGCTCTTAACCACTGCGCCACCAGGGTTTCCACAACACTACATAGGAAGCATTATTGTGAAAAATCAACCTGAAATCTATCAAACCTCTCTATATAAATAATAATTTATAGAAAATACGGAAGATAAAGGACATATTAAATGAAACAATCAGAAAACCCAGACTGTGGAAAACTCTAAAGGACAAACAACCCGGTTTTGCTTCAACAAATAAATTGAAAGAGAGAAGGAGGAAGATGCTATACGTTAAAAGACACTTAAAACAAATATCAAATGATTGCAGTGTACAGAACTTATTTGGACCCCAATTTGAACAAACTGTAACAAAAACATTCATGAGACAGTTGGAGGAAATCTGAACACTGAATATTTGAGCTTATTAAAAATTATTGTGAAAATTATCAATATGAAATTGGTGTTATCATAATTCTTAAAAGTATCCTTATTTTTTAGATGTGTATGCTGAAATATTTATGGATAAAATGATTTATGTCTGAGATTTCCTTAAATTACTCAGGAGGCGAGGATGGAGCAAAATTGGCCATGGGTTGAATAATTGTTCAACCTGAGTGGTAGGTACATCGGGTTAATTATACTGTTGTTTCCACTGTTGTAAGTTTGAAATTTTGCATAAAATATAATTAGGTTGTAAAATTGTGTTTAGAGTATGATCTCACTTTTAATTTTGAAATATATGCTGTATCCATGCACACACACACACACACACACACACGGGCACACACATACACAAACACGCAGGATTAGAAGAGAAAGGGGACATACCAGAAAAAACATACTGGCTATCTCTCATTGATGGGATTAGGAATGAAATATAAATATTTTTATTAATTACTGTATTTTTCATTTAGGGAAAGCAATTCTTATTGAAGTATTTTTCTTATACTGTAAAATTCACCATTTTAAAGTGTACAATTCAGCATTTTTTTTTTAAGTAATAGCCATCCTAGTGTGTGGGACCTGGTGTCTCATTGTGGTTTTGATTTGCATTTCCCTAATGAATAATTATGATAAGCATCTTTTCATGTGCTTATTGACCGATTGTATGTTTTCTTTGGATAACTGTCCCTAAAGAAACAAACATGGAAAACACCTGGGCAGTTCTTCAAAAAGTTAAATATAGAGTTTCTGTATGATGCAACAATTCCATTCCTAGGCATATCTACAAAAGAATTGAAAAAACATCTATTCACACAAAAACTTGTTTATCGATATTCATAGCAGCATTATTCATATTATCCAAAAAGTATAAACAACCCAAATGCGCATTTATGAATGGGTAAACAAAATGTGGAACAACCAATGGAATATTATACAGCCAGAAAAAGGAATGAAGCTATGATACACTACTACCACATAGGTGAAACTTCAAAACTTTGTGCTAAGTGAAAGAAGCCAGTCACATAAGACCACAAATTGCATGATTCCATTCACATGAAATGTCCAGAAAAGGCAAATCTATAGAAACAGCAAGTAGAATAATGATTGCTTCTGGCTGGGGAACAGTGGAATTGTGAGTGATTGCTAAATGGTATGGGATTCTTTTTTTTGGTGATAAAATTTTTCTGACAATAGATACTGGTGATGGTTGCCACAACATAACAAATATACTAAAATAAGTATACTTAGAAGTAGAATTGCTGGGAAATATTGTAATTCTATTTTTAACTTTTTGAGGAACTGCCAAACTGGTTTTCACAATGGCTGTACCATTTTATATTACCAATAGCAATGTATGAGGGTTCCAATTTCTCTACCTCCTTGCCGACACTTGTTATTTTCCATTTGCTTGATTATACCTATCATGGTGAGCGTGAAGTGGTTTTTATTTGTGGTTTTGATTTGCATTTCCCCAGTGACTAATAATGCTCAACATCTTTGTATGCGCTTGTTGGCTATTTATAAATCTTTTTTGGAGAAATGTTTATTCAAGTTATTTGCTCATTTTTTAATTGAGTTCTTCTGTTGTTGAATTGTAGTAGTCCTTTATCTATGTCTATGGGGCAGTTCTACTCTGTCCTGTAGGGTCGCTATGAGTCGGAATCGACTCGACAGCACTGAGTTTTTTTTTTTAATCTATGCCAGATACTAGACCATTAACAGATATAAGATTTGCATGTTTATCAATTTGGTATTGACTTGTATGAGTTTTATATATTCCACACTAGACCCTTATCAGATTTGCAGATATTTTCTCTCATTCTGTATATTGTCTTTTCAATTTCTTGATAGTGTCCTTTGAAGCCAAAACATTTTTAATTTTGATGTCCAGTTTATCTGTTTTTCTTTTGTTGCTTGTGCTTTTGGTATCTTTTTGTAGAGACTGTTAACTAATCCAAAAAAAAAAAAAATCCAATGTCAAGAAGATTTACGTTTACATTACTTACTAGGACTTTTACACTTTTAGCACTTAGATTTAGGCCTATTATTAATTTTGAGTTAATCTTTGTATGGCATGAGCTAAGTTCCAAATTCTTTTTTTTTTTTTGCATGTGGATATATAGATGTAACAGAAGCATTTGATGAGAAGACATTTCCCCCCATTGAATGGTTGTGACACCCTTGTTGATAATCAATTAACCATCGATAAATGGGTTTATTTCTGGACACATTTTATTCAACTGACCTACACTTTTATGCTTATAGCAGTACAACACTGTATTCATTACTGTAGCTTTACAGTAAGTTTTGAGTTCAGGAAGTGTGAGTTCTCCACCAGGAGCCCTAGTGGCACAAAAGTTAAGCATTCTGCTGCTAACCAAAAGGTTGGTGGTTCAAATCCACCCAGCTGCTCCAAGGAATAAAGACCTGGTGATCTGCTCCTGTCAAGATGACAACCTAGCAAATTCTATGGGGCAGTTCTGCTCTGTCACATGGAGTTGCTATGAGTTGAAATCGACTTGATAGTGCCCAACAACAATAGCACACTATTACCATTCCCGACGTGTATCTCCTACTATAAAAAAACATTTATCTTTTTGCCCATACTGGACATTTCATATAAATGAAATCATACAATATGTGGTCTTTCGTTTCTGGTCTCTTTCACTTAAGCATAACATTTTCAAGGTTCATTCATGTGGTAGCATGTATTAGTACATATTTTCTTTATCCATTCCACCTCTTTATTGATACTCTCTATTTGATGAGACATGATTATCATATTTTTCTTTAGTCTTTTAGACATGGTTTCCTTTATTTAAATATGTATAAAATATATAAAATTTCAAATATCTGTCTAATAAGTCCAATATCTTTTCTTTAGGGACAGTTTCTGTTTAGTGTTTTATTTCCTGTGAAAAAAGCTATTTTTACTTCTTTCTTTGTATGCTTAAAATTTTTGTTGAAAAATCTATATATAATATAATGTGAACTCTGAAAATCAGATTTTCCCTTCTGTTCCCCAGAGTTTGTTGTTGTTGTTGTCATGGCTGTTTGTTTGTTTAGTGTCTTTCTTTAGCTAATTACGTAAAGTCTGTATTCTTTCTCATGTTTGGCTGTTGAAGTCTCTACTCAGGTAGTTCTGTAATCTGCTAAAGATTAGACAGAGATTTCCTTAGATGCCTAGAACCAGTAAGTCTCACTGTCTTTGCCGAGTGGCTATGTTTGCATGTTGGGGCATGCCTTGGACACTCAGTCCAGCAGTTTACAACTCCGCCTTAGCCTTCATTTCTTGTTTGCACAGAGCCTCCAGGTTAGCCATAGGTGTGAACTTAGGGCCTTCTTAAGTCTTTCCTAAGCATATACATAGCCTTGGGCATATGCACAGCTCTATGCATGTGCATGGCTTTCTATATTCTCAGGACTATTTTGAAGCCTTTTAAATCCCCTATGGACATCTCATTTCCCAGTTTTTTCCTTTTTGCTTTTTGGTTAGACTATTTGTCCAAGTGTTATCTTCTACCTCAGACAGCTATGATGTTAAGCAGTTGCCTCTGATTGCTTTTGTCAAACACCAGTGGTGGCAAGACTTTTCTACTGGTTGAGCTCTGAGTCAGGTCAAGTAAAGACATGCCTGCAAGTGGTATTTTCCAGGGAACCAATACACAGGAAAGATAATAATTCTCTGGAAATAGGGTTTTGAAACAGGTCCAATCCCCATTATGATCCCTCTAGTGGCTTTCAGGCTGCTGGGTTTTTACCATGATTGCCAGCTGTTTTTTTGTTTGTTTGTTTTAGGGTACCATGAATTTGGGGATGGATAATGAGAATAGGGTGAATTAAAATGTTAACAAAGATCATTGTTCTTACAGAGATTCAGTGTCTTTCTTGATTAAATAATTCCCGGATTGTTGCAATTCTTTTATCAATTCGAAGAGTCCTTACTCCCCCGTTTCCAATGACATCACTTATCCTCAATTTTAACTGTTGTTTTTCATCAGAGTTATTCATCTTTCCGTTTTTTTCCACAAATATTTATTTAGCATCCACTAGTTTTCTAGGCACTGTTCCAAGATACACACAGGAACATGGAACAGAGAGATGATTATTCATTTTACTTGGTTAGGTATACTGAGTTTTTAAAAAGTGTTCTCTGTAATCTTTAGCTCTTTGGTTTTGATGTTTTACGGTGTTTGACAGTTCTTTTTTCCTTTTTCTTCTGGCCTCTGAATTTGGGTTGATTTTAGTATAAATGCATGTTTTTATAAAAGATGGAATTGTAAAAAGGGAAAAAGTTGTTAAGTATAGGAAGAACCATTAGGGGATATCTCTTTGAATCTGAAAGTAGTATTCGTTTAACCCATCTAAATGGCTTAAGTTCTTAGGATAAAAATACTAGGGAGGAGTAGAGAACTCTTTGTATCTACCAGTGTTCAGAGAAAAAAGGTAAATAAATTTTCTACCAGGAAATCCCAGAGGTGGGATATTCTTGCTGGCTGAGAGAAGAGAATGGGGAGAGTAGACTGTTGGGAATTGGTAAAACCTGGCTTATGATAGCATGGAAGATCCCCATCTTGAGTTTCAGTTCACAGGGGCTTGAGGGGTACAGAGAGGGGCACTTGTCCCTGGGCAGAAGTGCAAGGGGGTGCCAGAAGAGGCACAGAATGACATTCCGAGGCGCCACAAATATGAAAGGCGCCTGAGGCAGCCGGACAAAAAGCAGGCAGGCGTTTCTGCTGAAGCCTTGCGGCTATCAATGCCTATTCGGCTTGAAATTGGGGGGGGGGGGGAGGACACAATTTAGAGATGGCCTCTGGACGCCCTCACCCTTGCTACACCCCTGTCAGTTGAACCATGATGCAGATGCCATAAACTGAAGGTACTGGTTCTTATTAAACGAATTTTCAATCAAATTGTTCCCATTAGTCCCAAGGGGACCACTGTGGGAAAGAAATGCTGACTCCCGCCGCCCTCCTCCGGAGCAGAGAGCTACCAGGGAGTGCTTTAACCATACGCCTTGGCTCTTTATACTAGGAAGCCAGTCATTTCACCCAGATAGTAAGTCCGGGGGGGAGTTGGGCTGTGTGACCTAGGCAGCGGATCCAGATGAGTTCTTAGGTGTGTCTCCCTCTTGCTTCGCTTCAGGCCGGAGGCAGAGTAGGACAAGCGGAAGAAGCACAACGGTGCCCTCTGCCCCTTGCTTTGCTCTCCGGGGAGCCTGGCCTGAGCAACCCTGGGGGGCGTCTGGTCCAGTACTGCTTCTTGGAGTGCCTGTACTCCTCTCCCTGTTCACCATAACTTCAGCCTGCCTAAGTCCACTGGGGTTTTGTCCTCTGGCAGCTCAGCACCCCCACCTGGTACCGCCGTTTCCTCTGCAATCCCCACTTCCTGGGTGCATATGCCAGGTGTGGGCTGGGGGACCAGGGGTTAACTCGAGGATGTCCTTGTGGTGGTGGGTATGGGTTAGGAGTAGGGCCAAACACTGTGTTAGAGCACTGAGCGTTGGGGATGGAGTGGGAGCCGGGGCCGATGGTGAGGCGCATCATTGAAAAAATTGTCCGAGAGGCCAGGCTGGCGGAGAGCTGCCTCTCCCCCGGGATCCAAGAGCCCATACCGGACAAAGTGACCCGAGGCCCTGGGTGGCGTAAGGGGCAGCCCTAGCCCGCTCTCCCAGCCAGAGTGAATTTTAAACCGGGTGCTTGGAGTCGGAATCAACTCCACAGCGAGGGTTCAACGGGTTTGGCTGTAGAGATGGAGCGGCAGGTAATTGCAGGCGGCCAAAAGTGAAAGGGGTGGCCGGGCTAGGGTCTGTGGGGTACCAACCTGCCCCGACACCCATGCCACTTTGCACAGCGTAGAACCTAGGGTCCTCTCCAAGGCGAGGCACAGAATGGGAGTGCAGGTTTGAGTCCAGGGTCCCGAGACCGCAGGACGCGCTCTCGGCCTGTGAATCTACTCTGGGACTCAGCAGCGGGCAGGGCAGTAAAAGTATGAAGAGGCCGAGCGGGGAGAGGAGGACGCTAGGTGAGATGGGAACTAAGTTTTGTTTTCTTTCCAACAACGCATCTTGGACATGCAGAAAGGTGCCTTCTGATACCCCGCGCCCGACTCCGGGCCCTGCTAGGGGCGCTCTGGAGCTGGAAGCCATGGACACGTCCCTGCCAGAGGCATGTGTCCTGTAGCTTGTCAATTCTTTAATTGCCCAGCGAGTGGGTCGCGTCACGTCACTGTTCGCGGCCTCCGCCGCCGCCCTGCTGGATGGTCATGGAATTGCCCGGGGTTGGGGCCCTGTGCTCTGTACAGTGGAGGACATGCCGGAAGAAGGCGGAGACTCGGCAAGGATATTTGGGGGAGGGGCGGTGGCAAGTTGCTGAAAATGCGGAATCTTCTCCAGGCAGCAAGAGAATGGCTTACATTCTCAGTCTGGCACGGGCACTGCGTGCACTATCACACCACTTGTCTTTACCGCTTTGGGAACAAGTGGGGGGTATTGAAAGGTAGCCCTGCGACTCTAATCTTCTTCCCTAACGCCCACCCTCATCCTTCCACACACTTTGGGCCTTCTTGATCTCTCGCCGAGCTCATCTCCTGTGCCTTACAGTCGGCCAGAGGTGGCTGGAGATAAATCCAGCAGAGACTCCCTGGCAGCAACGTATGGCTGCTATAGGGATCGACAAGGAGCTGAGCGACCTGCTGGACGTCAGGGAGGTATGAAAGCTTTCCGCGGGATCTAAGGGTTCTTCTGAGGTTTACAAAAAAGAAAGGAAAGAGAAGGGGTGGGGGGGGGAGGGCAATGTGGGGATTCGGCAGTGTGAACTCTGCCTGCGTGGAGCAGTAGCTCGGGGCTGGAGTCCATCTCTCCTGAGTGAACTTTGATGTGATGGCTGTTATTGTTAGGTGCCATCCCTTCGATTTCCACTTCGAGCGACCCCATGTGACAGAGTAGAACTGCCCCATAGGGTTTTCTTGGCTGTAATCTTTACGGGAGCAGATCGCCACGTCTTTCTCCCGCGGAGCCGCTGGGTGGGTTCAAACCGCCAAGCTTTAGCAGCCCAGTGCTTAACCATTGCGCCACCAGGGCTCTTTGTGCTTACTTTAAATAGGTTGAATTTCTTACTAACTGCTGTTAGGAGGCAGGACCACCACCTACTCTATAGAAGAACTGTGTTATAATGAATTTTTCTCTAGTAGTTCATCGGAATGCAATTTTGTATGTAGATGCAATGTAAATGTAAGGTGTGGAAATGAAATGCAGTTCACTAGTTCCAAAGTGAAGATCATGGGCAAAAACTGATAGTTTAAATTTAATAATCCTGGAGTCTGTCATGTAAATGGCTAGTTTTCCAGAACAGTACATAACTAATACTTCCAAGTATTGTTAGGAAATAGTTTCACTTATTGTATTTGCCTTATACTTATAGACTATTATGTAAAATGTTAATGGAATAAATGTCACAAATAGAAACTTAGATTTATCTTCCATTGTGACCTATTAGATGACTGAATTCTGTCCCATATTCAGATTACATTCTGAAAACATTTAGAATAAAATTAGACTCCTATTTCTAGAGTAGTGCTGTCTTCTTTAAATTTACTTTCTGTATATTTATGACTCCACCACTCATCTGTCAGCTTGTCTTACTGTGGTGGCTTGTGTGTTGCTGTGATGCTGGAAGTTATGCCACTGGTATTTCAAATACCAGCAGGGTCACCCATGGAGGACAGGTTTCAGCAGAGCTTCCAGACTACTACGCACTAGGAAGAAGGGCCTGAAGATCTACTTCTTTAAAAATGAGCCAGTGAAAAACTTGTGAACAGCAGTTAAACATTGTCTGATATAGTGCTGGAAGATGAGCCCCTCAGGTTGGAAGGTACTCAAAATACAACTGGGCAAGAGCTGCCACCTCAAAATAGAGTTGACCTTAATGGCGTGAATGGAGTCAAGCTTTGGGGGCCTTTACATTTGCTGAATGAAGGAACAAATCTGTCTCGGAAGGAGTACAGCCAGCGTGCTCCTTAGAAGCGAGGATGACGAGACTTTGTCTCACATACTTTGGACATGTTATGAGGAGGGACCTGTCCCTGGAGAAGGGCATCATGCTTAGTAGAGGGTCAGTGAAAAAGAGGAAGACCTTCATTGAGATGGATTGACACAGTGGCTGTAGCAGTGGGCTCAAACATAGCAGGGATTGTGAGGATGGTGCAGGACTGGGCAGTGTTTCCTTGTGTTATACATGGGGTTGCTATGAGTCGGAAGTGACTGGATGGCACCTGTTATGGATTGAATTGTGTCCCCCCAAAAATGTGTATCCATTTGGCTAGGCTGTGATTCCCAGTATTGTGTGATTGTTCACTATTTTGTCATCTGATGTAATTTGCCTATGTGTTGCAAATCTACACCTATGATGTTAATGAGACAAGATTAGAGGCAGTTATGTTAATGAAGCAGGACTCAATTTACGAGATGTAGGTTGTATCATAAACCAGTCTCTTTTGAGATACAAAAGAGAGAAGCAAGCAGAGAGATGTGGGACTTTATACCACCAAGAAACAAGACTCGGGAGAATAGCATGTCCTTTGGACCCCTGCCAGCTGAGAAGCTCCTCGACCGGGGAAAAATTCATGACAAGGACCTTCCCCCAGAGCCAGCAGAGAGAGAAAGCCATCCCCTAGAGCTGACACCCTGAATTTGGACTTGTAACCTACTAGATTATGAGAGAATAAATTTCTCTGTGTTAAAGCCGTGCACTTATGTTATTTCCATTGTAGCAGCACTAGATAACTAAGACTGCACCTAACAACAACATTTATGACTGATTTGCTCTGTTAAATGAAAACTGAACCAAACCCGTTGCCGTCGAGTCGATTCTGACTCATAGTGACCCTATAGGACAGAGTAGAACTGCCCCACAGAGTTTCCAAGGAGCGCCTGGTGGATTCAAACTACCGACTCTTTGGTTCAGCAGCCATGGCACTTAACTACTATGCCACCAGGGTTTGCTTTGCTTCATTACTGAATGTTTATCTCATTTACATATTCTTGTTTTTGAACTTTTCAAAACTCATAATTTTTATAAACATTCCAGAATCAAGGTCCATATTGAACGTTTATCTCATTTAAAATATTCTTGTTTTCTAACTTTTCAAAACTCATAGTTTTTATAAACATTCCAGAATCCAGGCCATTTTATCTCTTAAGGAGGATGTGAGGATTAAATAGTGTAATATTAATATTTAATAGTATAAAACCCAACCCAGTGCCGTCGAGTTGATTCCGACTCATAGCGACCCTATAGGACACAGTAGAACTGCCCCATAGAGTTTCCAAGAAGCGCCTGGTGGATTCAAACTGCCCACTCTTTGGTTCGCAGCCGTAGCACTTAACCACTACACCACCAGGGTTTCCATTTAATAGTACAGTGGCTGGAATTTATAAGCATGCTATGTGTTTGTTCCTCTTTTTACTTCTGGTTCCGTGAAAAGTTACAAATCCATTCTGATAGGGAACAATCTTAGGAATTCTTACAAGCTTTGGGTGCTCTTTGAAAAGGCAGCTGCTTTGAATTCTTAGCATATGTACTGAATAAAATGATGGATCCTTTAGAGTTTTTAAATGCTTTTTTAACAGGGGGTTCTGTAAAAAAAATTTTTTTCTGTAAGACAGGAAAATTAAATTCTGTATACAAATGCAGTAGGGATACAAATGGGAGTCATTGGAAAAGTTCACAACATTAAAAAAAACCTTGGAATTTGGAGATGATTGGGAAAAAGAAATGGTGCAACCCAGATTCTTATTACAGAATGCAGCAGAGTCTCAGAAGAGAGTATCCTTGAGTCATGATGAATTATCCTTTTTATACATTGTTGGATTCAATTTGCTGTGATTTTTGTCAAGAATTTTTGCATCTAAGTTCTTGAGGGATACTAGTCTTTGGTTTTCTTGTAATGTCTATCTGATTTTCGTATCAGGGTAATGCCAGCCTCATAAAATGAGCTGGGGAGTATTCTATTCTCTTCTGTTTTCCGGAAGGGTTTGTGTAGAATTACCATTTCTTCCTTAAAGGTATGGGAGAATTTACCAGTGAAGCCGTCTTTACCTAATGTTTTCTTCGTGGGAATGTTTTTCTTTCTTTTTTCAAACTGTACTTTAAATGAAGGTTTACAGAACAAACTAGTTTCTCGCTAAACAGTTAGTACATGTATTGTTTTATGACATTGGTTAACAACCCCATGACATGTCAGCACTCTCCCTTCTTGACGTTAGGTTCCCTATTACCAGCTTTCCTGTCCCCTCCTGCCTTCTAGTCCTTGCCCCTGGGCTGGTGTGCCCCTTTAGTCGCATTTTGTTTTATGGGCTTGTCTAATCTTTGGCTGAAGGGTGAACCTCACGAGTGACTTCATTACTGAGCTAAAAGAGTGTCCAGGGCCCATACTCTCGGGATTTCTCCAGTCTCTGTCAGGCCAGTAAGTCTGGTTTTTTGTGAGTTAGAATTTTGTTCTATATTTTTCTCCAGCTCTGTCCGGGACCCTCTGTTGTGATCCCTGTCAGAGCAGTCAGTGGTGGTAGTCAGGCACCATCTAGATGTACTGGACTCAGTCTGGTGGAGGCCGTGGTAGTTGTGGTCCATTAGTCCTTTGGACTGATCTTTCCTTTGTGTCTTTAGTTTTTTTCATTCTCCCTTGCTCCTGAAGGGGTGAGACTAGTGGAGTATCTTACATGGCTGCTCACAGGCTTTTAAGACTCCAGATGCTACTCACCGAAGTAGAATGTAGAACATTTTCTTTATAAATTCTGTTATGCCAATTGAGCTGGATGTTCCCCGAGACCATGGTTCCCACAGCCCTCAGCCCAGCAATTCGGTCCCTCAGGGAGCTTGAATGTGTCTGTGGAGCTTCCATGACTTTGCCTTGTACAAGGTGTGCTGGCTTCTGTGGGAATGTTTTTTAACTACAAATTCAATTTATGTGATAGTTAAAGAGGTATTCAGGTTATTAATTTTTTTTGTGAGTGAGCTTTGGTAGTTTACATGTTTTAAGAAATGTGTCCTTTTCATCTAAGTTGTCAAATTTATTCACATAAAATATTATCATTTTCATATTTACATTAGGTACCTTTTGCTGTATAACAAATTATCACAAACTTAAGTGGCTTAAAACAACACACATTTATTATCTCACCGATTTTTTGGGTCAAGGATCCAGGCTGGGTTTTCAGCTTCTGGGTTTCTCACAAGGCTGCAAACAAGTTGTTAGCCAGGACTGGGGCCTCATCTGAGGGCCTGACTTCTAAGGTCCACTTCTAAGATCACGTGGTTGTTGGCAGGATTCAGTTTCTTGCAGGTTGTTGGACTGAGGGCCTCAGTGCCCTGTTGCCAGTTGGCTAGAAGCTGCCCTCAGTTCCTTTCCACATGGGCCTCTCCAACATGGCAGCTTGCTTCATTAAAGCCAGTAATAGAGAGTATAGCAAGATGACAGTTACAATATTATGTAGCTTAATCATGGAAGTGACATCCTGTCACCTTTGCCATATTGTGTTGATTAGAAGCAAGTCACTAGGTCAGTTCACCTTCAAGGACAGAGGATTACACAGGGGCTCAGATACCAGGGGCTGGGGATAAGTGGTGGTGCAGAGGTCAATAAAGCACTTGGCTCCTAACCAAAAGGTTTGCAGTTCAAACCCACCAGCTGCTCCATAGGAGAAAGATGTAGCAGTGTGCTTTCATAAAGATATTCAGCTTTGGAAACCCTATGGAGCAGTTGTACTTTGTCCTATAGGGCTGCGATGAGCAGGAATCAACTCAATGGGGATGGGTTTTTTTTTTTTCCTTTGAATCTATCTGCCACAATATTTATAAGATATTGATGACCCCTTTTTCATTCCTGTTAGTGATTAATTGTGTCCTTTTTTTCCTGAGTAGTCTGGCTAGAGGTTTGTCTATTTTATTGATATTATCAAAGAAACACCTTTTTTCTATTGTTTTTGTTTTCAATGTGTTTGCTTTCTGCTGTTATCTTTACTTTGGTTTTAAATTTACCTACTTTAGGTTTGATTTGTTCTGTGTTTTCTCGTTTCTTAAGGTGGAAGTTGAGGTCACTGTTTTGAAATCTTTAATCTTTTCTAATCTAGGTATTTCCGTGCTATAAATTTTCTTCTGACCATGGTTCGCGGCATCCCACAAATTCTGCTGTGCGGTGTTTTCATTTTCATTCAGCTTAAAATATTTTCTAGTTTTCCTTTAGATTTTTTCCTTGACTCATGGGTTATTTAGAAGTGTTATTCAGGTTCCAAATATTTGGGAATTTTTCGGAAATCTAATTTAATTTCCTTGTGTTCAAGAACATCTTTAGATGATTTTCATGCTTTTAAATTTGATGTGAATTGTTTTATGGTCCAGAATATGGCCTATTTTGGTAAATGTTCCCTGTGCAGTGAAAAGAATGTTTATTCTGTTGTTGAGTGGAGTCCATTACCAATGTCAGTAAGGTCAGGTTGATAGATAGTGTAGTACATATAAGTCTCTTATATCTTTACTGATTTTTGATCTACTTTTTATATCAATTATAGGGAAAGGAGTGTTGAAATCTGTAATTGCGTATTTGTCTTTTTCCATCCAAATTCTATCAATTTTTTGTTTCGTGTATTTTGAAGCTCAGTTATTAGGTTCATAAATATTTAGAATTGTATGACTTCTTGTAATATGTACTCTTTTATAATTACATAATGCCCCTCTCTGTCTCTGGTAATATTCATCTTTTAATTGGGTTGTTAATGTTTTGTTGTTGAGTTGTGAGAGTAATGGGTACTAGAACTTAACAGGCGTATGCTTTGCAATGTTTTCTCCCATTTTGTGGGTTGTCTTTTCACTTTCTTTTTTTAAAAAATTTTTATTGTGCTTTAAGTGAAAGTTTACAAACCAAGTCAGTCTCTCATACAAAAACTTATATACACTTTGCTATATACTCCTAATTGCTCTCCCCCTATTGAGACAGCATACTCCTTCCCTCCACTATTTTCGTGTCCATTTGGCCAGCTTCTGACCCCCTCTACCCTCTCATCTCTTCTTCAGACAGGAGCTGCCCACATAGTCTCATGTGTCTACTTGATACAAGGAGCTCACTCTTCACCAGTATCATTTTCTATCCCATAGTCCAGTCCAATCCCTGTCTGAAGAGTTGGCTTTGGGAATGGTTCCTGTCTTGGGCTAACAGAAGGTCTGGGCACCATAACCTCTGGGGTCCTTCTAGTCTCTGTCAGACCATTAAGTGTGGTCTCTTTACGAGAATTTGAGGTCTGTATCCTCTCTCATCCCACTGCTCTCTTGCTCCCTCCAGGGTTCTCTGTTGTGTTCCCTGTCAGGGCAGTCATCGGTTGTGGCCAGGCACCATCTAGTTCTTCTGGTCTCAAGCTGATGCAGTCTCTGGTTTATGAGGCCCTTTCTGTCTCTTGGGCTCATAATTACCTTGTGTCTTTGGTGTTCTTGTCTTTTCACTTTCTCGATAGTGTTCTTTGAGGTACAAATTTTTTAAAATTTGCTGAAGCCTAATTTATCCACTTCTTCTTTTTGTTGTTTGTTGTTCATAGTATTTCCTTATTGTCCTTTTGATTCCTGGAGAATCTGTGGTGATATCACCTCTCTCATTTCTGGTACTGGTAATTTGGGTCTTTTTTATCCTGATCAGGCTGATCAGGCTGGCTACAGTTTTATAAATTGTATTGATCCTCTCAAAGAACCAGCTTTGGTTTTATTTATTGCCTCTATTTTATCTTATTTTCTATTTCATTCATTTCTTTTCTTTATTATTTCCTGTTTTCTGCTTATATTGGGTTAAATTTATCCTTCTTTTCTAGTTCTCTAAGATCAAACTGAGGTCATTGGTTTAAGGCCTTTCTGTTTTTCTTCTTTTTTTTTTTTAATTGTGCCTTAGGTGAAAGTTTACAGCTCAAGTTAGTTTCTCATACAAAAATTTATATATACATTGTTATGTGACCCTAGTTGCTATCCCTATAACATGTCAACACATTCCTCCTCTCCACCCTCTATTCCACATGGCCATTCAGCCAGCTCCTGTCCTTTTCTGCCTTCTCATCTTGCCTCCGGACAGGAGCTGCCCATTTAGTCTCATGTATCTACTTGAACTAAGAAGCATACTTTTCACGAGCTGCTTTTCTAATAAAAGGGATTTAGTACCTCTAAGGACTGCTTGAGGTGCATCCTACAGATGTTTAATGTTTTTTGCTTTTCATTCAGTTCAAAATATTTTCTAATTTCCCTTTTGATTTATTCTAGCAGCAAACTACAGGGATATGTATGGAATGTCTCAGCCCTGTTTTATGTCTCAGGTTCTGAAGCTCAGATGAGGGATGGTCACATGTGCACATCCTGGTAACAACTGGCCATGGCACCTGCAACTTGGGACCTTGACAATGAAACCAGGTTCACGTAAACAGTCTTGATGTTTGTGCAAAGCGACCCTGACAAGATGGTATGGAATGATTTATTGCTTCAGATGTACACAGCAAGGTCATCAATCCATTAGTTAAAAAAAGACATCTGAGGGTCACATTCCTAGGGGTTAGCTAAGAGTCAGTCATGGTTCTCTTGGAGACATGCAAGGGATAAGCA
This sequence comes from Loxodonta africana, assembly GCF_030014295.1. Lineage (NCBI taxonomy): Eukaryota > Metazoa > Chordata > Mammalia > Proboscidea > Elephantidae > Loxodonta > Loxodonta africana. The sequence goes on from NC_087369.1 coordinate 152,344,952, forward strand.
ACCAGACCTGATGCTTTAACTCTTTCCTTACAACATGCAGACATGAGATTTCCCTTTTGCTAGCCCCTCACCACTGACGTGAGGAGCCCTGGTGGTGCAATGCTTAAGTGCTCGGCTGCTCACCACAAGGTTGGCAGTTCGAACCCACCAGCTGCTCCGAAGGAGGAAGATGTGGCAGTCTGCTCCCATAAAGATTTTAAAAAAAGCCTTGAAAACCCTATGGGACAGTTCTGCTCTGTCCTGTAGGGTTGCTATGAGTTGGGATTGACTTAGTGGCACACAACAACAACCACTGAGGTGCAAATTGGAGTTGAGGAACAGGTTGCAGGGATGGGGCAGTGAGGGATGCTTAGGGATTGGGCACCATAGGGTCTACAACCACGTATACCCAGGAGTCATTTTTTTTAAAGGAAATTACTTTGTCATTTAAAAAATATAAAAAGAAAAAACACCTTTTTTTTTTGGTAATCTTTCTTTCTGATAATGACAACTTTCCCAGTCTCTTAGAATAAATTTCAAATCTTTACCATGGCGTATACACAACCCTACACAATCTGCCCCCACCTCTGTTACCTCTCCAACCCTGTCTCCTACTGCTCTCTCCATTAATCCCTCTGCTCCAGCCACCCTGGTGGCCTCAAACACACCAACCTCAAACACATTCCTGCTGAAGGGCCTTTGCTGTTGTTGATCACTTTGCCTGGTGTGTCCTCAGCCTCATTGCTCAACCCCTCACTTCCTTGATGCCTAAGTATTGCCTCATTAGAGAGGCCTTCCTTGGCCATTTTATCTAAAACAGTAGCCCCCGTCATTCACTATGCCCTTTCCCTGCTTCATTTTTCTTTATACCTGACATTATATGATTGACCAGAAAATTGATTTATTTTTTTGCTGGCTCCTTGTTTATGGAGGCAGGAACTGTTCCTGGTTCACTGCTAGATTCCCATACCTAGCACAATGCCTGGCACACAGTAGGTGCTCAGTAAGTACTTGTCAAATAAATGAATGAGTTGGATATACAACGCCACTGGGTGGAGGTGGAGAAAGAAGATATTTGGAATACAGTAAGATTCTTTATTCTCATTTCCAGACTATAGAGGAAATACTCAACTAAATTCTTAACATTTCGCTTGGGATTCAAGTGCGCAAATATTATATTTAATATCAGAGCATTTATAAGATGATTTTGATTTCCCTTAAAGGCTAACCCTGTCTAACAGATTTTTATATTTAAAAAAATTTTTATTGTGATTTAGGTGAAAGTTTACAGCTCAAGTTAATTTCTCATTCAAAAATTTGTATACATATTGTGTGTGACCTCAGTTGCAATCCCAGCTATGTGACAGCACTCTCTCCCTTTCCACCCTGGGCTCTCCGTATCCATTCGTCCAGTTTTCTTGTCCCTTCCTGCCTGCTCATCTTGCTTTTGGGGCAGGAGTTGCTCATTTGGTATATCTTTATTTTTTTCTGATCACAAGTAAACATACTTGTAAAAGAAAATTTAAACAACACAGAAAGGAATAAAGTGGAAGCTGAAAATTCTCTGAACTGGAGGTTAAGGGCAGGGGAAGGGCCAGGGTTTACCCATTTTGATAAGACAGTGCGGCTGTAACTCGTTGGCTGCTGTATCATCACAGCTGTGTCAATAGTGCCCATCCAAATGCCCCCGTGGAAAAATTGGCCCCAGCAAACTGTCTTGCTCTGCTGCTTATGTCCTTTGTCTGTTTTTCAAGAAAAAGAGCTTTAAGCGTATTTTTTTTATTTGTAAAGCTCTTTGCATATTAAAGAAAAATCTTTTGTCTGTCAAATATGTTTCCATTTTTTTTTGTCTCCAAATTATCGCTTATCTTCCAATTTTGTGATATCTTCTGCCATTCAGGAGGGATATTTATTGTGTAGTCAATTCTATCAACCCTTTGCTTTTATTGTCTCTGCCTTTGATGTCATGCTTAGAAAGTTCCTCCCCACCCCAGGATTATAAAAGTGTTTACTAGTGTTTTTTTCTAGTACTGTCATAAACCAAAAACCAAACCCACTGTCATCGAGTCAATTCCGACTCATAGCAACCCTATAGCACAGAGTAGAACTGCCCCACAGAGTTTCCAAGGAGCGCCTGGTGGATTCGAACTGCTGACCTTTTGGTTAGCAGCCATAGCCCTTAACCACTATGCCACCAGGGTTTCCAGTACTGTCATACTTTGATTTTATTTTTGTTATGTTTAAATTTTCAAGGGATCTGGAATTTGGTGATAGAAGAAATTTACTGAGTGTCTGCTGTGTGCCAAGTTCTGTTCCAAGCTCCTTGCATTGATCATATCATTTGAATATTTAGTAACTATAGAAGGTAGGGAAACCCTGGTGGTGTAGTGGTTAAGTGCTACGGCTGCTAACCAAGAAGTCGGCGGTTCGAATCTGCCAGGCACTTCTTGGAAACCCTATGGGGCAGTTCTGCTCTGTCCTATGGGGTCGCTGTGAGTTGGAATCGACTTGACGGCAGTGGGTTTTGGTGGGATAGGAGGTAGGTGCTAGTAGGACCTTGTTTTCACAGATGAGGAAACTTAGGGACAGGGAAGTTTGGTATTTATCCAAGACCACATAGCTGGTGAAACCTGGTCTGTCCAATGGTACAATTGTATATGTAAAGTATCTAGAACATACGAGACAGTCAAAGGATGGTTAGGCTTTTTATTACTGGTAGTCCCCAACTTACACAATATATTCGAGTTAACAATGAACTGCACTTAATGACTGTCTGTTTTGTTTTTTGTACGTCTTATCAGTACATCTTCATTGGAGGAAGTTACAGGAAAATGCATGCAGGGGATATGGAAAAAATTGCTGAGTTATGTGAACATGCTCCAAGCGTTTAATCAGGATGGTATGATGGAAGAGATCAGTGGAAAGATTGTCCATATGGCAAGAGTGCTGAGTTTATAACTTGATATCACCTATAGGGTCACTATGCATTGAAATCAACTCAGTGGCAACTGGTTTGGTTACAGGTTTATCACCAGTGTGAAACAGCTCATAGATCACAAAGAACGGGAGTTGACAGATCAGGACTTAATGGATTCTGAAGAAGAAAGTAATAATGAGGAAGAGGAAGGAGAGAAGTTAAAACATTTTACAGCGAAAGGATTAGCTGGAGTTTTTTTTAAAAACTAAATCAGGGGCTTCAGTTGCTTGAAAACATGCACCCAAATGCTAATCTCTTTGCTAAAGTTGATACGCAGATTTGGGAAGCAGTGAGATGTCACTACAAAATATATGAAGAAAAAAAGAGAAGGACCATGCAGACAACTCTCACTAATTTTCTGACTGGAAGCACTATCCCCATTCCCAGGGATAATCCAGATGATCCAGCACTTTCCACAAGTGGAATTATTACCACAACTGACAAAATGCCAGTGTTGTCCAACTCTTCTTCATTGTCAGCATAAATTTTTATGGTTTGTGTGTTTTTTATGTATGTATTAAAATATATCTGTAGGTTTATATGTAATGTTTCTAACCCCCAAAGACAAATAGAGATTGGATTTATAATGATACTGATAAAATAATAAAAGACAACAGTAATGAAAACTAAAAAAAAGAAAATAAGGTATTCAACTTCAGAACTGTTGTCTTATGATGGAGTCATTGGAATGGAACCCTTTCATAAGTCGGAGACTACCTGTATTATTGCATAATTTCTAATGGCTGCATTTACCTGAAAAAAAATGCTAAGTACATTTCTAAAATATTATTCATCACAAATATGTTTAGAATTCCATAGGAACAAGCAAAACCTTTATTTGAAGAAACAATGGCCATTAAAAAAATTCTGGAAGGTCGTACGCTTAACATGTGAAGAATTTCATTGGATAATGGGATCGTTGCTGTTGTTGTTAGGTGCTGTCGAGTTGGTTCCGATTCGTAGTGACCCACGCACAACAGAATGAAACATGGCCCGGTTCTGCGCCATCCTCACGGTGGTTATGCTTGAGCCCATTGTTTCAGCCACTGTGACAATCCATCTCATTGAGGGTCTTCCTCTTTTTCACTGACCCTCTACTTTACCAAGCATGATATCCTTCTCCAGGGACTGGTGATTACAGGGTTTTTTTTTTAATCTTCTTTATCTCTATATTTTATATAAAAGCATTTAAGAAAAAAAATTCCTGATCAGAAAAGTAGGCACAATAATTCTATATTAAAAAAGGGGTATGAATGGAAGGAAATCAGGCAATATCTAGAGGGTGACAGAGGGTTAGAAGAGGGTTTGTCATTTTTGGTAACCTAGGAAGAACATGAAGTTGACAGAAAGGATAAATTGAGAGGGAGAGGTGGGCTGTTTAGGACCAGCAAGGGGAACTGGGTGAGAGAGCAAGTTCGGTGAGGAGGAGGAGGAGGAGGAGGTAAGAGAATGTTTATGCAGCATATATATGATTATACAAAAGATTGAAAGACTGGAAGGAGACACATGAAAATGTCAGTGGTGGTATCTGGGTAGTGGGAATGATGGTTGCATCTTATTTTTATTTTATATTCTTGTGTATGTTTTTTGAAATTTCTTTTGTATTTTTCTTTTCCTTCCATAAAGATGCATAACTTTTAAAATCAGAGAAAAAATGTTATTTCTCATAAAATCAAAAACATAAGATCTGTTTTCCAATGTAGGAAGTTCATGAGTTGGCAGTAGTTGGGGGCATGGACTCCAGTGCATAAGGCCACCCCGCAGGAGCATGTGGCAGGGACATACACATCACAAAACTTAGAGTATAAGCGTGTGTGTATGCATCGAGAGAGGACTGGGAGGCTGTCCAGACTGTTGAGAGAAGTACTCTTTGCATGTCTGGATTTGAGGTACTCTTTATCTTCTTCATGCTTTTGTGTACACTGTAAATGTTTTATAATGACTATGTATTTCTTTATAATCAGAAAAAAAGAATAAAGCTATTGTGATTTTGAAAAATAAGTATCATCTTCATCACAGGAAACAATAGTCCCACTATATTTGTGTTGATAAAACCACATCTTAGGCCCCCGCTCTCCTGCTGGTCTGGAGGAAGCAGGTGGCCATGTTATGAACTGCTTGTGGAGGAGGCCACATGCCTGGGAACCATGGGCAGCTTCAGGACAGCCAAAAAGACGCTGACTGAAGCCCTCAGTTTTACAGGAGAGCGGCACAGAAATGAATTCTGCAATAATCCAAGTGACCTTTGAAGCAGTTTCTTCTCCAGTCAATCTCAAGATAAACACAGTCCTTGATAATAGCCTTGTAAGACCCTGAGCACAGGACCCAGATAAGTCCTGCCTGAACTCCTGACCCTCAGAAACTGTGAGATAGCAGATGTTTTAAGCTGCTAAATTTGTGGTAATTTTTTGTACAACAATAGAAAACTAATACATATGCCCACCAGAATTGAACAAGAGTTTGGGATGCTTTGCGTTCTTGCCAACCCGTGGTCTTGTTAGTCCTTTTAACTTTGGTCATCTGGTGGGTGTGTAGTGGCATCTCATTGTGATTTTATTTCCCTGGTGACTAACATTGAGCACCTTTTTATATACTTATTTTTAATTTGGATATACTCTTTTGTGAAGTGTCAAACCCATTGCTGTTGAGTTGATTCTGACTCACAGTGATCCTGTGGGGCAGAGTAGAACTGCCCCAGAGGGTTTCCAAGGAACGGCTGGTGGATTCAAACTGCCGACCTTTTGGTTAGCAGCTGTAGCTCTTAACCACTGCGCCACCAGGGCTCCTTATGAAGTGCCTTTCAAGTTTTTTTTTTCCCCATAAAAAATTGAGTTGCTTGTCTTTTTATTATTGAATTTTGGAAGTTCTTTATATATACTAGATATGAGATTTTGTAGAACACATTAATTAAAAATCTCTTCTCCCAGTCTAGGGCTTGTTTTTTCACTGTCTTATTAGTGCCTTTTAAAAAGGAAAATGAGAATGTCTTCAATTTTAAATTAAAAAAAAATCATGTCAGGTTTAGTGTCCAATCCGGGACATCTAATAGATTCCTCCCCCTCCCCTCCCCATCTTCAACGTTAATGAAATATTCACAAATGTGCTTTAATTTGTCTTCTTCTTGAAGCAGGGTAATAAGATGGTGGGAAATGTGGAAAGCAGGCCAAATGAAGATTGAATGAGGGGATGTCAAGCTTGTGGAAGAAAACATTGCTGGGGTGGAGGATATATGGAAGGGCTGTTAAGAAGAAGAAAGGAAGGCAGGTAACATTGGCTAGGCATATGTTAAGGGCCTGCCACTGTGCTGGAAGTATGGTCATACTTAATCTTTAGATAAGGAAACTGAGGCTCAGAAAAATTAAGGGACTTATCCAAAGTCACAGAGCTAGAGAGTGATGGAATTTGGCCTCAGAAAGGTCTTCTGGTTTCAAGTACAGTGCTCTTCTCATTTTTTATGGTCAACTGTTTCTCTGGGGCATGTAGAAAGTGGAAGGCACATTTGGTTTGATATAAATGAGAACTTTCTAACAGAGCTATCCAGTAGTGTAATTGGCTGACTCCTGATGTATACTCACACTGGAAATATTTAAGCAGACACTGCGCAACAGTCTATCCTGACTGTTATAAAAAAAAATTTTTTTTATAGAAAGGACTTTTTCATTTGGACTAGCCTCAGTGACCTCTAAGTGTCCTTCTAACTAGAAGATTCCATGATTCGGTCCTCTTGAAGAGCTAATCACTTGGAGATCAGAATTCAAGGATAGCACAAGATAGCATAAGGAAATACTAATCTGTGTGGTAGAGACTACAAACAGAAAGAGATTACAAAATGAAATGACCTATTTTAATAGTGAGGATTAGACTTTCTTCTGTTGTAGTTTTGGAAAATGTTGAAAACTAAATAAGCAATCAAACTGCAAATGTGTTAAAAAAGTGGTAGGTTTTATAATTTTGTTGTGACAAAGCTAGTTTGCTATTAATTTACTGTAGAACTTTTAAAATAAATCATTTGAAAACAAAGGCCTTTTTAACAAAGTTTACCTAGTGGTCAGTGGAATTAGCTGGTGGTCGCAGCAGTAGCTGAGGAAGCAAAGTGCAGTCTTGTAAAAAAATTAAGATAATGATTTGCTCAAGGGGAGAGCCATGGTTCTACAAGGCTGAGGACCTGGAATGTGGGGGACATGCACAGGCCACACATATGTGCATAGAATCCATGTCATTGAAGAGCAAATTTTTCCAAATGAGAACTGAGCGCTACAGCTTGGCTTCCGTGAGATGTGAATTGAATTCACATTTTGGGATGCATGCGTGTATTTTTTATCACTTTTTTTAGTAAGGAAGTTTCTGAAATTAAGGATATTATTAAAGTTGAGAGGCACTATAGCATAGCAGTTACGACTGTGGGCTCTAAGTCAGTCAGACCCGTGTTTGAATCCCAGCTCTGCCACTCACCAGATTACTATTTTAACCTCTTAAGGCCTCAGTTTTCTCATCTGTCAAAAGGGGAAAATAATAGTACCTGTTTTATAGGGTACATGTGAGCACATAAAACTCCTGGCACCACTCTTGGCACGTGGCAAGTATTCCATAATGTGAGTGAAATATTCTTATGTATGTGGCCTGAAGAAATTTTTAAATGAAAGAAAAAAGATATGAAATAAAATGAGAAGGATCTGTTTGGAGCAAAGGTATTCTGAGTATTTATTCATTCAGCAAATAATTATTTAAGGCCATGTGCCTTGCACTGTTTTCGTCACAGCAAACACTAACAATTATTGTAACTCCTGGGTGAGTCCAGAGCCTTCACGCGAGAGGCTTAACAGCCAGATGTAACCCAGAGGCTAACAGGATCACCCAGGGGGCTTTGTGGCACTCCTTCCTCAAGCCAGAAGCAGGCCGCCCCGCTAGCTCATCATTTTTTGGCTGAATGTGAGGCAGAATCACTCGGACTCCTCCCCGGAACGTTTCACTCTTCTGTTTTTCTCGCTCTTTCTCAACTGAAGTCCTAAGCTTTGAGGACAGGGCCTGAGTCTACCTCTTAAGTCACTAACTTAGATGCCCACTAGGTGCTGAGGTTTATTTGCTTCATTGATCTTTATTTCCACCCTCAGGCACCTCACTAAATACTGCTTACCCTCTTTCCCTCATTCTCCTACTTGGGTCTTAAGCTCTTCGCCCCACCCCGCTCGCTTTCCCTCCTTTTTCGTGCTCTGTGCGTGCGGGGGGGCTCACGCCATCACTCCATCACAGCACTTGCCCCACCCGTCGTAGCTCTCTAGCCACGCCCCTGGTACCTCTCGCCCCGCCCCACCACTCAGTTTGCCCCGCCCCCGCCCCGCTAGCCCCTCTCTTCTTACCCCGCCCCTCTGGTCCCCCAATCCTAGTGCGTGCGGGCCGGGTGGGAAAAGCCGTGCCCAAGCGACACGTCTGCCCCCCGCCGGCGAGCATGTTAACTGCAGATGCCGCCAAACCCTCACGCCTTAGCTCCCTCTCCGTCCACCTCTCGAAAGTCAGGTGCCCCCTTTGGGCATTTCCACCATCAGCCGGCACTACCCTCCTCTTCGGGCACTGTCGTTTCCACCTCCCACTTCGCGTCTTTTTAAAAAAAAAAAAATTTTTTTTTTTTTTTTTTTAGAGAAGGTGGAGTTGGCACGGCTGCGCCAGTGTTGCCCGGGCGACGCCTTGTTACTTCCGCTGGTCTCAATGCTTCCGGGTTGGCATTGCGGTGGCGTTTCCGACTGTGGGAGCCTCGGCTTCCCAGTCATCCGATGAGGCCGAGCAGGTGAGGGGGAGCTCCTGGATTTCCAGGCCGGGGAGCGGGGCTGGGCCGCGCCAAGCCGCGCGGGGCCGGGCTGGCCTGGTTCCCGGCCTGGGAGGGGCTTAACGGTCCTCTGGTCTCTCTCTCCCCTCAGCTGAGTCCCTTCCCTGTCTTTCACTCTCCTGGCATCGGTGGTTTTACTTCTTCGATTGAACCCTGCTTCTCGACCCCCCTGGGAGGCCGCCTCCTTCAGGCGCCTCCCTTCTCTCCACGAACTCGCTCTGACAGCTGAGGAACTGGCAAGATCCGGCTACCCAGAGGGTGAATGGGTATCTTTCCCGGAATAATCCTAATTTTTCTAAGGGTGAAGTTTGCAACGGCGGCGGTGATTGCAAGCGGAGTAAGCAAACACCTCCATTGTATTAGTGTGAGGGATGCTGTTGAAAGATGATGCCCCCTTCGGTTTCTCCCTCCTGCCACTCCTTGAGGTTGAGGCATTGAAGGCATCTATTAAAATGCAGTTCAGTTACTTAATTGGGATGACAGCCATTACCAAAGATGAATTAGTTTTTCATGCAAGGAAACGGCAGACATTTGTAGTTGTCTGTCAGTGATTCCTTGTGTTTTTCCAGGCTAGGGATGCGTAGAATCTTCAAGAACTCTTCCCTGGCTTTCATCCCCTACATCATCAAGTTCCTTTCTGTCTCCATTTAAGAAGTTTAAATCAAACCTCACCGCCTGCAAACATCCCTGTCTGCTTTACTTCCCACCATCTTAAGCCGTCCCGGCCTTTCCCATGTGTAATCCACTGTGCTTGCTGCAGTCCTCCTAGGCTAACTAAAATGTGAATTTCCTCGAGCCACTTTCCTGTTCAGCCACTTACAGTGGCCTCCCCCCCCCCTTGGTTTCAAGCCTTTCAACATAAGCTGTTTCTTAGATATTTCTTGTCTCGTATTGTTTCAGTCAGTCAAGGGAATTCTCTGTACCTCTTAGGTTGCTTTCTTCCTTCTCAGCACAAACCGTGTTGACACCTGCCTCCACATGCTATGCATGTTCCCACATTCTTGTCCTTGTTTATCCTGTTGCCCTCCCCTCTCCCCTCCCTTATCTATACCTGTCCATATCCTGCCTGCCCTCTGTCAAGGCCCTTTTTCAGTTCCATCATCTCCATAAGCCGGTTCAAAATATTCAAGGCCATACTGATTGTCTCTTTTTCTCTAATGAACTACTTTGATTTCTTCCACCAGCTTATAAGCTCTTGAAAGGCAAGTACTATATTTCATACGACTTTTATCCCCACCACCCCCATCTCCTTGATTATCCAGGAAAGACAGGTTGAATGGTAAATATTGTCATGGTGTTAGAACATTTGTTCTGAGTTTGTTTGTTTGTTTGTTTTGACATGATGGTTATACCCATTGCAGGTTTGGGCATTTCATGAACCTTCAATAAATGTTTGGCTCTCCTTTGTTACCTCCTAAATCTGAGAATCTGTAATGTTTACCCTTTCTTAAGGAGAAAGCCAGAAAGGCACCCAGGTTTTCCTGAGCAGATCTTTGGAGTAGTGTCCAAAACCAAACCAAACCCTTTGCCGTCGAGTTGATTCCAACTTATAGCAACCCTATATGACAGAATAGAACCGTCCCATAGGGTTTCCAAGAAGTGGCTGGTGGATTCAAACTGCTGACCCTTTGGTTAGCAGCCTGAGCTCTTAACCACTGCACCACTAGAACTCCTAGAGTAGTGTAAAAACTGTTGCCATCAAGTCGATGCCAACTCATAGCGACCGAATAAGACCCTGTAGGAGTAGCGTAGGGCTATGTAATTTGTATTCTAGGACATTCTTATTCTCATTTTTAGGCTATCATTTTGTTTATTCAGATATTCAGAATACATATCTGCATTTTGAAAACAATCTTCATTGGCTTCTTTATATAATAAAAATATTTAAGTACTCTATTTCTGTTTTAACTCAGATATGACTTCTTTCCTTTGATCCATATCTGGGTATAGCCCCCACAAGTCACAATCGTTTTTAGAGGGATTGGGCTATTTTACACAAGTAATTCTCTGCAACAAAAGCAAGGGAAGGGGATAAACAGAGAACCCCTGGGGATGAGGAGCCTGTCCTGTTTAACACAGTGTATAGTGTCATTCAGGTCCAGCAAGTTAGCTTTGTGGTTTCCCCTATAGTCTTTTACATATAGGCTGTATGCACGGATAAAGGATGTCACCGTGGAACACCAACCACTTACTTAATGTGTACTCAATTCCGTGCAAACTATTCTGAGGGTTATAAAAAGTACTGTGAGACATGGTGTCTGCCTTCAAGGATCTTACATAATTAGGAGAGGAAATAACATGGGGCAAATAGGGGATAAATCTCATTCTGGTCTTTTTTTTATGGCTGGGATTAAGATAAGGGATAACTGAAGGTTTAGAAAACCATTGCACAATTGTAGAATAGGTGAGACGTTAACATCATGCGTGCATATAGCCGTATGTAAAAGACTTGGCAGTTTTAGCTGACAGCTTAATGATTCAACAGTGTGATACGGTCCCCCAAAATCTGCTTCAGATTCCAGTTGTAGTCATTGGAATATAATAGGATGAAGAACATGATTGTGGATATTTAGCCCGAGAAAGATAAGACATGATAAAAAAGAAAAAATCTTTTTTTTTAAGACATGATAAAAAAAAAAAAAAGACATGATAGCTGTCTTTAAATATTTGAAGGATTCCCATAGGAAAAAAGAATAAATTTGTTCAATATTGCCTCCCAAGAATGAAGGAAAACTAGAGAAAGGCAGATTTTTGGCTCATAGCAACCCTATAGGACAGAGTAGAACTTCCCCATATGGTTTCCAAGGAGCGTCTGGTGTATTTGAGCTGCCGACCTTTTGGTTAGCAGCCATATCTCTTAACCACTGCACCACCAGGGTTTCCCAGAATGAGGAAGGACTGTCTGAATCAGACCTACTGTATGATACAGAGCTGCTTCATAAGATGGTTCTTTCCTAGCGTTGGAGGGCAAGGGATTTTACTTCTACTATCAGATGGGGGTAAGGAGGTGGTGGTAGTGGTGGTAGCAATGTTAGGTTTAGCCAGTGGTCCCCAGACTTTTGGATATTATGGACTAATAAAATTTAAATGTAAGTGTGGGGAGGGGGTGCAAATATAGTGTAGTCAATCTTATTTTGCCAAGTAAGGCACTAACCTGCATCAACTGCCAGCTACTATTACCATCATTTCATACAGAAACGTAATATTTTTTAATGCTCGAGGAATAGGAAGAACATAATTTCATAATAATACTCCTTTAAATTAAATACATTTAACTGATAAAAAGGCACCGGATGCCTTTATTTTTTTCCATTTTGCCCCAGAATTGTGAAAACTTTACTAGGGAACCACTTGGCTGGCTTACCTAAGATTCAGTGACTAGTCTTTGTGCTCCCTGCCATGGTCCAGCCCCCTGCCTTCCTCTGGTTCATTATTGCTCCCTGAACCCTGAGCACATCTTCCTTATTATAAGGCTGGTACCAAACCAAAAAACCCACTGCCGACGAGTGGATTCCAACCTGTAGCAACCCTATAGGACAGAGTAGAATTGTCATATAGGGTTTTCAAGGCTGTAAATTTTTACAGAAGCGGAAGCTCTGATAGAGGCTTTCTCTGTAATGAGAAGAGTTGAAAGAAGACGTAAAGAGAAAGCTTTGGAGAGAAACACAGCAGCAGTCCGAAACATTTAAGACTTTGGGAGAATCTCTAAATTGGTGAATGAAGAGTGCATTTTCTCCCTCAAACTCAAAGAGGGCATACGCTATGACCCTTGCTTTATCATGGCTACTTTCTTATGTGTCACGTTTTACTATTGATCCTAATGTTAGTATGTGGACATGGCTGAAAAGTTGAGAAGATAGCAGTTATTACTCAAGACCATTTCAAGCTGCAGCTGATATTGACGCAGTGGTTAAGATGTTTTCCCCCCCTTTTGGCTTTATTCCTATTTTGCTTTTTAGAGTTTCTTTCAACAACTTTCCTCCAAAAGGGCTATGTATTCCACACTCTGTATGTCAAATGGACTGGCCGATGACACTATTGAAAGCAAATTTCCTTAATTATTTTTGTGCCCTGTAACTAAGGCATTAGCCTGCATGTTTGCTGATCTTTCTGGAAAATTGTTCTGTGCTTAGTTACAGAGAATTCCTTATTTGGAAAGAAAGCGAAATACTGTGTCTCCCCTAAAAAGAGACTGTGACTCAACGGCACTAACCCCTAGATTGGGCGGCGGCGGTGGGAGGGAGTGTAGGCAGCCAGTAAGATGTTAAGATGTAAATTTGGGCACTTAAATTTTCAAAAATGTAGTAATAATAGCCAAGATTATTGAGCAAGATGTCAGGTACACTTTTCTAGGTGTTTCACATATATATTATTTAATTTTCAAAATAACCCTATAATTTTTATTATTATTCTCATTTTACAGTTGGAAAACAGAGGCACAAAGAGGTTAAGTAACTTGCCCAAGGTCACAGAGCTAGTAAGTGGTAGAGTCAGTATTTGAACCCAGCCAGTTTGACTTCACAGTCTCTATTCCTGACCATGAGCCACTTGAAGTTGCTTTTGAAATTCAGAAGTATGCATATTGTGAAGCTGTGAAGGAGGAATATTTAAAAGAAATCTGAGAGTCCATCCCAAGAAAAGAGATTACTTTTAGCTGGACCAGGATTCAGTCGGCGTACCTGCAGCAGTGGTTCTTAACAGTGTAGAAGCGGCAGCATTATTTGGGAACTTCCCAATTATCAGGGCAAGACCCAAACCACCAATCAGAAACTCTGGAGGTGCGGCCCAGCAGTCTCTGTTTTGATAAGCCTTCTAGGTGTTTCTGGTGCACACGAAAATTTGAAAACACACTGGCCTAGAGGCTAGAGCTGTGGGAAAAATAAAATCCACCAGAGAAAGAGCTGGGAGTGGCAGGAACAGAGGAAACTACTGAAAAGATGGAACATGATAAGTCTAATGGGGAAGGGGAGCAGAATATAGTGTTAAAGAACCAGAACAAAAAAGAAAAACAGGATTTGTACGTATGTGTTTTAAAAGGCCACGGAGACGGACAAGGACATCCACTAGATGCATTATGTTAAATGTTGGAGAGAAGAGAGACATCATCCATATCGCTGTCATTTCTGTTGGGCCAAGAAGGAAGATGGAAAGGTGCTTAGCTCAGCCTGGGCCTAGTGGGGACAGGTGGGGTATAGCTAGAAGTTGCTGGAAGAAACTAAAACCCTAAAGTTTAGTGGAGAGTCGAGAAGGCTAAGAATGAAAGGGTACGTGCAAGCTAGTGCTTCGCACCGGATTCAAGCTAACTGAATACTATGAACTGCTTTTATGAGATGCCTCAGCCTGTATAATTTGAACTCCTGGTTCATTCACTTGTAATTGTCTGGTTGAATGTCTAAGTTCAGTGTGTTGGATGGACTGAGCCTCATCTGTGGGTGGGAATGGGGTAACTGAAAGTAGAGAGAATGAAGGGCAAAGGGTTTGAGTGAAATCTCACGCCTGTCCCTGTAGAATGGCAGTAAAGACAAATTCATCATTATCTAGCACATAAAACAGGACGCGCCATTTTGTGTCATCACAATTGGTGAGCTTTTTGCTCTTCATCTGTTTTATTTGCCAATTTTGTTGATATAAATTATACGATCAGACACTAACAAATGCTCCTTGCTCTTGTGCCTTGTTCTGATGTATGTTTATTTTTAGCACCAGAAAAGTACCACTGTAAGCCATGAGATGTCTGGTCTGAATTGGAAACCCTTTGTATATGGCGGCCTTGCCTCTATCGTTGCTGAGTTTGGTAAGAATTGGAAAAATGACAAATCTGCCCCTTGTGGTATAAATGGTAGCTAACAGTGACAGTTATCTTTTGTGAAAACTAAAGAAAAAGTAAGAAGTTCACCCTATTTGTTTCAAAAGTTATTGTCTCAAATATTTTCTGAGAAAATACTACTAATGATAATAACAAGTGAAGCAAGAAAAGTCAAATGTAGGGAGCTTTTTTATTATTCTAATGATTGGTTAATTTGCCAGGCTTAAGTAATATGCATGAAGATATAGAAGGAGTTGGACACAATAAGGAGTTCTGCTGTATTCCTGTACTAATAATCTCTCTTTGAAGTTGTTTATAAGCTCCTTAGTAATTATCCAAACTCCTTTTTTTCAAACCTCTGCCCCATTTTAGAAGAAAAATGAATTATGAGCCCCTTCTCTGTTTTATTTTAGTTTCAAAATATTTTAAGGATTTTTTTCCCCCATCTCCCAAATTGTCTCTTTCCTGGATTATTGAGAAATGACTATAAGCCATCAATCTTTGTGGACTTTCTTGGCATATGCTCTGGTGTTGGGATACCAGGGTTATCAGTGACCAGAGCTACGTAATCATCTTGTTAGCTTGTAGACCCTGAAATACTCCTTGAAACATATTTTGACAATGTAATGACCATTCTGTGTGGTGACATAATGAGAGAAATACATTTTAAGAATGTATTTTAAAAAATACCTCAAAAAATGCATGCTGAATTGAGTCACCTCAGATTCATGGAGGCCTTATTTATAACAGAATGAGATGTTGCCCAGTCCTGCAAAAACATGCTGAGTGAAATAGTGCTGACTGTCTCAGTAATACATAAAAGAACAAATATCGTAGGATCCCACTTGCATGAAATATCTAAAACGGAAATGCATAGCAACAAATGTTTATTAGTGGCTACTAGGGGCTGTGGGAAGAGGGAAATGGGGAATTATTGCTGAAGGGGTGTTGAGTTTCTGTTTAGGGTAATAAAAATTTTGGAAATGGATAGCGGTGATGGTTGTACAAAATGGTACATGTAATTAATGTCACTGAATTGTATATTTAAAAATAGCTAAAATAGAAAATATTATGTTATATATATTTTACCACAATATAATTTTTTTAAAGGGAAAAAAGCTACATACTAAAGAGATACATTTTTTTCCACAAGCGCTCTGCCAGTATTAGTTCTGAATTACCTAAGGAACCAGGATGAGTGGAGCCAAATAGAACTTTACTATTATCTTTCATAGTATTAGGGACCTGTTTGTTTCTTATTAATGGATAAAACAAAACTTTGTAATACTGTATAAGAGCAGCTGGGGCAGCAATTCATTGCTTTCCTATCCTTGTGAAAATTTTGGGAGATTTTATGAGGGAAAGGTGGAGGGGGTTAAGGTTGGGGGTGGCAGAAGAGACAGAATAAATGCCAGATTGTACATTACAGGAAAACACTAGTGGTGTAGTGGTTAAGAGCTATGGCTGCTAATCAAAAGGTCAGCAGTTCAAATCTACCAGGTGCTCCTTGGAAACTCTATGGGGGCAGTTCTACTCTGTCTTATAGGGTCGCTATGAGTCTGAATCGACTCGACAGCAACGGGTTTTTGGTACATTACAGATGAAATTAAAACAAAATTGAAATGATTTTGAATTATATTAGGACCATCTTAACTGAAACTATACCAGTTTCAGTTATATTGTGTGTCAAATCATGCTGATGGGTACAGTATGGTACATTTCACTTTACCGTGTATGACTCTTGTTCTTTGACAGTGATATTCTAGTCGGTATCTTCTGTTTGTTACAAAAAGGACTTTGTCTTACCTTTCAAAAATTGTCTTTGGCTTAAATTCAGCCAAAATTTAACTGTTACTCTTTGGAAATACTTCTAAAAGAGTGTTTTTAAATAGGAACTTTTCCTGTGGACCTTACTAAGACAAGACTTCAAGTTCAAGGTCAAAGCATTGATGTCCGCTTCAAAGAGATAAAATACAGAGGGATGTTTCATGCTTTATTCCGAATTTATAAAGAAGAAGGTGTGTTGGCTCTGTATTCAGGGTAAGATTGGATTCTTTCCTTACATCATGAATAGAAATTTTTAAAAAATCTATTAGATGAGTTTTTTTGGGGAAGGATTTTCATGAAAGCAGGTAGCACCAAACCACATGGAGAAAGGTACCCCACCAAGTATCAACAGTAATTGGAATAGAAATTTTTTTTAGAAGCCATTATCCAGTCTGTGTCCTTCATATTCACCATCTGAACTTGTAATTCAGTATCGATGTGCCAGTTTATATTTTACCTGCTTGCAAGTTGTGAGCTTTGGATTTTACGTTTATCTGGGCTGTAAGTGATACACGTAAAATGAGTGTATCGGTGTAGCCTGAAGGTCATTGATAGCCACTGTTAATAGCAGCACCGGTTAACTGTTTATGTTTTTTTTGGTATTGTTCCTGAGTTGGCAGATACTGAACTTCTTATGAAATTTTCCTTTTTAAATAAATACAGTTTTGGCAGTTTAAACAGAAAATGTAGAATGAGAGAGACCCTTTTTTTCCTGAGGGCCAACTTTTGCTTGGCCATCAGTTTGTGGCTTGTTGTCCAGTCTGTAGTTTACCTGCTGCCAGATTCCCAGGCTACCAGTTTATGTGCTCAGAGAGTGAACATCAGTTTCATTATTAGCTTGTGATACTTGTGAGGAAAAAAAAAATCAAATAATACATCCTGAAGCTAAAAGTAAGTGATTCATGGATCGTCTGTTTTACCTTTCTTTCATAGGCATAGGTAATCACAAGATATTTTTTTTTTTCTGATAGCAAGTAATAAAATCAGAAACACGCATATTTAGTCATCATTTTTTAGTCCCAACTATCTGAGCTGCCACTGTCTTCCTATTTATAACTCCTAAAGTATAGTTCTGCAGTTTGGAGGAATCTCAAAGAAGGTATCAGGGAGAATGCCTCCAGTTTATAAGCAGAACTTAAATAGGGTGAGATCTTGGCTCCAATACCTCCTTATTGTTGGCTTGAAGATGCATCTGTAACTGTTAGGAAGTAGAGGTTGATTTAAAAAAAAAATCTCTATGAGGTGGTGTATAATTCTTTTTATGTATCTCTGGATCCAATTTGCTAATATTTTGTTGGGGATTTTTGCATCTAAGGTCATGAGAGATATTGTTCTGTAATTTTCTTTTTTTCTAGTCTTTGTCTGGATTTGGCATCAGGGTTCCCTCTTCTGTTTCTGGAAGAGATTATGTGAGAGTGGTGTTAATCTTGAAATGTTTAGTAGAATTGTCTAGTAAAGTGAGCTGGGCCTGGAGATTTCTTTTTTAGGAGCTTTTAAATTATGGATTCGATTTCTTTAATGGTTGTGAGACGATTCAGATTGTCTATTTCATCCTTGAGCTTTGGTAGTTGGTGCTTTTTGAGAAATTAGTCTATTTTATCTAAGTTGTTGACAGTTTATGAGCGTAAAATTATTTATAATATTCCCTTATCCTTTTTAATAGCTGCCCCATAGTTTTTCCAAGGAGCATCTGGTGGATTGAAACTGCTGCCCTTTTGGTTAGCAGCCGAGCTCTTAACCACTGAGCCACCAGGGGTCCTTAATAGCTGCAGGATTTATGATTATATCCTCTGTTACATCCTGATATTGGTGATTTGTGTCTTCTCTCTTTTTATCATTATGAGACTTGTTAGAGGTTTATCAATTTATCGATTTGTTTCAGAGAGTCAGCTTTTTGTTTCACTGATTTTTCATTGTTTTCTTGTTTCCAGTTTTATTGATTTATGCTCTTCATTATATCCTTCCTCTGCTTGCTTTGGGTTTATTTTGTCCTTTTTTCTAATTTCTTGAGGTAGGAACTTAGATTATTGATTCGAGATTTTTCTTCTTTTCTAATGTAAGCATTTCATGCTATAAATTTCCCTCTCAGCCCTGCTTTGATTGCATCCCACGTGTTTTAATATGTTGCGTTTTCATTTTCATTTGTTTTTTTTTTTTTTAATTTGAGACTTTCTCTTTGACCCATGGATTGTTTAGAAGTGTGTTGTTTAATTTCCGAGTGTTCGATGATCTTCTTGTTCCCTTTCTTACTGATTCCTAGTTTGATTCCATTATGGTTGGAGAACATACTGTATATGATTTCAGTTTTTTTCAATTTATTGAGGTTTGTTTTATGAGCTAGGATATGGTCTATCTTGGTGAATGTTCCATGAGTGCTTGAAAAATTGCATATTCTGCTGTTGTTGGGTGGAGTGAGGTGGGTAATGGAGTGAGGTGGGTAATGAGTAAGCTGTCTAGATATGTGTATTCTTCAAATGTGTATTGAATATAACTGACTTTCCTTTCTTTCTTTTTGGCAGAATTGCCCCTGCTTTACTAAGACAGGCATCATATGGCACCATTAAAATTGGCATTTACCAAAGCTTGAAACGATTATTTGTAGAACGTTTGGAAGGTCAGTATAGACCCCTCCCTCTCTTTTGGAGTGATACTCAAAGGGATTATTGAAATCATGCTTAGATTCAATTATGGGGTGCCTGAGGATGGCTGGCAGTCATTGTAAAGACAAAGTGTGCTTGTGCTGACTTGAGAGAAATCCTTGCAGAAGTGATGTATCGGTTAGAGGGACCTATTCTTCAAGTTTGTCCCTTTTCCCAGCATTAAAAAAAAAAACGGTTCTGGCCACTCCAGAGGGAACATGGAATAACCTTGTCCAGAAAAATTAATGCTGTCTTCATGAGCAAGAGGATTTCAACTATAGCAAATTCTCTAGCTGCCAATTTTGATAAGCTTTACTTGAGTGAAATCATTTTAGGCGGTTATATGCTAGATTCTGATGTACCTGTGGCCACCCTACCCACACTCAGCATTATCATATGCCTATTTGCTGCCGCAGCATTTCCAGCCTGATACTATACTAAATGCTCATCTTACCGCAGGCCTGGGGCTGCTGGATGGTTGGGAACAGCTGGAGAGCCTTTTGGTTAGTAATGTTCTTTGCATCACTTTACTGTCCTAAATCAACTTTTCCTGGAGCCTCTTCTTTGAGGAGCCTGAAGGGTTCCCCTCCAAATCTCTCTAAAATAATTTCCTTTCACAGATTCTTCACTTGTGTTTACCTGGTTTCTATTTGTAGGCTCCTCATGGTAAGAAGTAGTGAAGATTTAATTTTCACTTTAGAACAGTATGCTCTGTGGTTTCTTTGTTCTTTTTTCTGAGGAGATTTAGTTCCAAATGACTGCTTTGTCACATTTGACTACAGAAGCCTCCTGTAAATCAACAGAGGCTTGGATAGACTTACGGCAGTCAGAATTAATATTTAAATTGTTCTGTTTAGACATAAGAATTTATCTCTTCAACATTCAGTTCCTGAGTCTTTAGAGTTGATGTTTCTGCAGAAAAAGACAGAAAAGGTGTTTTTTTAGATGTTTGAAATGGTTGAAGGGGAAATACCAAATTCTAAGTTTATGGAGGGTATTAGCAGTTACATGGATGACTAGGACAAGTTCCAGTGACCTTTAGAAATAATGGTATTTTTTTTTGAAATAATGAGTTATATTTTACCATTTTTATATATTTCAGTGCTGATTTGGGGTCTGAAAATAATTGGGTTTCTTTATTTTCGTAAACTTTGTAGTTCATTTCTAAAGCTTTCTCTATGCCTAAGATTTCCTTCCTCTGATAGCTCAGTACTCTGTTCTCAGAAACTGGTACCGAACACAAACAGACCTTTCGTGCTTGTTTTTTTTTTCCCCCTTTCCTTTTTACAGATGAAACGCTTCTAATTAATATGATCTGTGGGGTAGTGTCAGGAGTGATATCTTCCACTATAGCTAACCCCACCGATGTACTAAAGGTAAGAAAGATATGGTGGTGGGTGTATGGAGTGTGATGTGAAAAGGACAAGAGCTCTGATTCAGATTTGAGTTCATCTCCCCACTCTTTCACCTGCCAGCTGTAAAGCCTTGGGCAAATCATTTAACCCCTAAAGCCTTCCTCATTTGTAAAATGAAGATAATGCCAGTCACATAGGATTGTTAAGGGTTACGGATAGTATATGTAAACTGCCTGTTATTCACTTGGTGCATAGTAGATAATCAATAGTAGTCAATCTATTAAGTTATGCATTTATCCGGTGGTCTTCATCCCTATAGGTTCTTAAAGACTTGCCAAGGTGTATGCAGTTTTAAGGGAATCGATTTGCAGATCCCCTACTTCAGTTTGTACTGCAGTAAAACCTGCAAAAGCCAGAACTTGTGTAAGGCGGAACCCTGTCAGAAAAGGAAAACTCAAATGTTTTCTCCTAAAAGAGAGCAATAGAAAAGTGGTGAGACTGCACTCTGCCAAAGGTGGAAAACACCCAGGTGTCAAATAAGGGGGTAAATCGAAATAATAGTTTTGGAAGAAGCCTCTTTTAATAATTAATTGATTATAACCAATGTCATGGAACAGTTTGTGTAAGAATCGTTGATTGGAAAACTAATTTGCTATATAAGCTTTCACCTAAAAAGCACACTAAAATGTTCAACACATAATAATAAATTGATGCTGTTAAGTGCTGTTGAGTTGGTTCCAACTCATAGCGACCCTATGTACAACAGAATGAAACAATGCCCGGTCCTGCACCATGCTCACGATCATTGTTAAGCTTGGGCCCATTGTTGCAGCCACTGTGTGAATCCATCTTGTTGACGGTCTTCTGCTTTTTCGCTGACCCTCTACTTTACCACGCATGATGTCCTTCTCCGGGGACTGGTCCCTCCTGATAACATGTCCAAAGTATGTGAAACATAGTCTTGCCATCCTTGCCACTAAGGAGCATTCTGGTTGTATTTCTTCCAAGACACACTTGTTTGTTCTTTTTAGCAGTCCGTGGTATATTCGATATTCTTCACCAACACCACAGTAGAAAGGCGTCAATTCTTCTTTAGTCTTTCGTATTCATCCTCCAGCTTTCACATGCATATGAGGTGATTGAAAACACCATGGCTTGGGTCAGGTGCACCTTAGTCTTCAAGGTGACATCTTTGCTTTTTAACACTTTTAAAAGAGGTCTTTTGCAGCAGATTTGCCCAATGCAATATGTTGTTTGATTTCTTGACCGCTACTTCCATGGGTGTTGATTGTGGATCCAAGTAAAATGAAATCCTTGACAACTTCAATCTTTTCTCCATTTGTCATAATGTTGCTTATTGGTCCAGTTGTGAGGATTTTTGTGTTTTTTTTATGTTGAGGTATAATCCATACTGAAGGCTGTGGTCTTTGATCTTCATCAGTAAGTGCTTCAAGTCCTCTTCACTTTCAGCAAGCAAGGTTGTGTCATCTGCATATTGCAGGTTGTTAATGAGTCTTCCTCCAACCCTGTTGCCCCATTCCTCTTCACATAGTCCAGCTTCTCGTATTATTTGCTCAGCATGCAGATTGAATACATATGGTGAAAGGATACAACCCCGACGCACACCTTTCCTGACTTCAAACCATATAATATCCCCTTGTTCTGTTTGAATGACTGCCTCTTGATGTATGTACAGGTTCCTCATGAGTACAATTAAATGTTCTGGAATTCCCGTTCTTTGAAATGTTATCCATAATTTGTTATGATCCGCACAGCTGAAAGCCTTTGCATAAAGCATAAAAAAAGCATAGTCAGTAATTAATTGAGGTACCTTAAATCCATAGTGCCTCTGTCTTTCCCTGTCTTGGCTTTAGAAATGGTATTTTTTGGTCTGTATTGGGATGTTCTGAATTCAGAATAGCCAGAACAGTATAGGTTAGTGGCTCTGATTCTTTTGAATATAAGTGGAATGTTTTATGGGGCTACCAGATTTCTGAAGTTACAATGGGTAAAAACTCATGGATAGAAGTTTTATATGATTTCTTTCAGATTTTATTGAATTATAAAATGAAACATTTATTTTAATAATATAAATCTTTATCTTTTATCTCAGTGGTATTTTGTTTTTATTAACTTACTTAAACTTATGATTAAGTAAAGCATTAAATATATAATTAAAATGTAGGAGAGGATCCAGGTTTTTAAAAATTATTTTAGGGGGAATGTGAGAAAACAGTAAGAGGACAAACGCTTTATTTATTTGAGCACTGTAGAAACCACAGGCGACTAGGTTAGTGGAAGAGATTTATTTCAGTTCAGAGAGTTTTGAGAACTGAGAGAATGACTTAATAAACAACATAAATGAAAGAAACCAGTGGTGGTTGATGGAGAACAGATAGGAAATGATCTTTTTGGGCTAAAGTGAGAGTATTTGGCTACAGAATGTATCACTCTAGATTTACAGAATAAGCATTTATGAAGAGAGTTGACGGTATCCTAAAATGCTAGAATATCTGCAATACTTAGACTTGTTTAACTGTGCTTTTTAAAGAATAATAATACTTAACTCCCTAAAACTTTCTTTTCCATCTGGATCCTAGACTTACTCACCTAAAGTACTCTTTTATCATTCATTTTAATTTTCTGTCCATTTGACTTGTTGGCAAAATTACAACCATTGACTAATGCTACCGTCTGCTTTTTACTTTCTTATACCTATGTAGGATTGAGTGCTGCTAGGGGGAAAAGTCACAATCTTAGACTGTGACAGTACAGATAGAAGATTTCTAATCTCAACTGGGCTTTTTGATCCTTTTATTTCTACTTGGGCGGCTCCTTTTCCTATCCTCAGTGATATTTAAACCTTCAAGTTTTCTTTTAGGTCCTCGTTCTTCTTACTCTCAGCAGACAGCTCCATTTCCTATGACCTCATCTTCCACTCTCAACTTCCCGTCCTTACTACCCTTCACCTCTAAACTTAAACGTCTGTATCTGTCCTTACTTTGTCTCCCCTGTAGTGGCTCTTCAGGAGTGGTACCCCAGGCCAGCAGCATCAGCATTACTAGGAACTTGTTAGAAATGCAAAATCTCAGGCCCCGTCCCATACCTACTGAATCAGAAGCTGTGGGATGGGGCCCAGCAGTCTGGTTTGACAAGCCCTCCAGGTGATTCTGATGCACTATCAAGTTTAAGAACTGTGGCTTGACTCTGGTCTCATGCCCTTCTGTTTCATTAGGGACATTTCTCTATCATTTACCCTCTTTCTTTCCTGTCTTTAGCCTCTTCCTCTCTACTGGTTTGTTGTTGTTAGCTGCTGTTGAGTCAGCCTCCAACTCATGGCGACCCCATGCACAGTGGAACAAAATGGTGCCTGGTCCTGTGCCATCCCCATGATCTGTTGTGGATCAGACCGTTGTGTTCCATAGGGCTTTCATTGGCTGATTTTTGGAAGTGGATTGCTAGGCCTTTCTTCCTAGTCCGTCTTAGTGTGGAAGCTCTGCTGAAACCTGTTCAACAGTATAGCAACAAGCATGCCTCTACTGACACAGGGTGGTGGCTGCGCGTGAGATGCGTTGGCAGGGAATTGCACCCAGGTTTCCCGCAGGGAAGGCAAGAATTCTACCACTGAACCACCAGTGCTCCCTCTACTGGTTATAAAGAACCCAAACCTACTGCTGTCGAGTCGATCTGACTCTTAATGACCCTGTAGGACAAGGTAGAACTGCCCCATAGGGTTCCCAAGGCGGTAGGTAATCTTTAAGGGAGCAGACGGCCACATCTTTCTTCCAGGGAGTGGCTGGTGGATTCAAACTGCTGATCTCTCAATTAGCAGCCAAGTGCTTAACTACTGCACCATGAGGGCTCCTCTCTACTGGTTAAAAAAACCTGTTTCCATCAAGTCAATTTTGACTTAGAGCGACCCTATAGGACAGAATAGAACTGTCCCATAGGGTTTCCAAGGAGCAGCTGGTGGATTCAAATTGCTCACCTTTTGGTAGCAACTGAACTCTTAACCACTACGCCAGAGTTTCCCTCTACTGGTTACCTCCTGTCAGATTATAAATATGTTCACGTCTCCCTATCCTAAAATAACTTCAGCTGACCTTCTTGCTTCCTCAAAACACCACCTTTATTCTTTTCTTAAGAAGGAACTAGATTTCACAAAAGTAGTTCTGACCTTTCATTCCCTCCGTAATCTGCTGCAATCTCCCCTGCTACTTGATTGAAACTACGCTGCCCAGCGTCAACAGCAATGTCCACGTTATCCAATCCAACAGATACTTTGGTTCTCATCTTAACCTATTGTGAATAATTCCTCCTGCTTAAAGCCCTCCTTTAGTTTTTTTTTTTAATAATTTTTATTGAGCTTTAAGTGAACGTTTACAAATCAAGTCAGTCTGTCACATATAAGCTTATCTACACCTTACTCCATACTCCCACTTACTCTCCCCCAAATGAGTCAGCCCTTCCAGTCTCTCCTTTCGTGACAATTTTGCCAGTTTCTAACCCTCTCTACCCTCCTATCTCCCCTCCAGACATCTCCTTTAGTTTTGACACCACAATATTTAGATTCTTCTCTTACATTTCATACTTCTTGGTTTCATTTGTGGGCTCTATGCCTGAAATGTTTCTGTCCTCCCACCCAAGATTCCATCTTTAGCTCTTTTCTGCTTTTCAGTCTCATGATAAACAAAATAAAAATTTTGTGTGACTCAGCTTACTCACCTCGCCCTAATCCTGGCCCTGCTGGATCCTGTCTTCAGTTAAAATTTTGATATATAGTTCTTCATGGATTTTTTTTTTTACATTAATTTTGATTTTTTTTTTTAAGGACGATTTTCATCAGCCTCACATTCCTCATACTAAGGTCATTATTTGCGGAGTTGGAAGAAAATTTGGGGAAAAGGAAAAATAAGTACTGCTTGGGCATAGAAAGGAGCCCTGATGTCTCAGTGGTTAAGAGCCCGACTGCTATCTCACTCCAACAAGGCTGGCATTAATCCAAAAAAACACAAAATAATAAATGTTGGAGAGGTTGTGGAGACACTGGAGCACTTATACACTGCTGGTGGGAAGGTAAAATGGTACAACCACTTTGGAAATCGATTTGGCGCTTCCTTTAAAAACTAGAAATAGAACTACCATACGATCCAGCAATCCCACTCCTTGGAATATATCCTAGAGAAATAAGAGCCTTTACACGAACAGATATATACACACCCGTGTTCATTGCAGCGCTGTTTACCATAGCAAAAAGGTGAAAGCAGCCAAGGTGCCCATCAACGGATGGATAAATAAATTATGGTATATTCACATAATAGAATACTACGCATCGATAAAGAACAATGATGAATCCGTGAAACATTTCATAACATGGAGGAATCTGGAAGGCATTATGCTGAGTGAAATTAGTCAGTCCCAAAGCCAACTCTTCAGACAGGAATTGGACTGGACTACAGGATAGAAAATGATACTGATGAAGAATGAGCTCAAGTAGACACATGAGACTATGTGGGCAGCTCCTCTCTGGAGGAGAGATGAGAGGGCAGAGAGGGTCAAAAGCTGGCCAGATGGCCACGAAAAGAAATAGAGGAGGGAAGGAGTGTGCTGTCTCATTAGAGGGAGAGCAATTAGGAGTATATAGCAAGGTGTTTATAAATTTTTGTATGAGAGACTGACTTGATTTGTAAACTTTCACTTAAAGCACAATAAAAATTAAAAAAAAAAGAATTAAGCAGAAAAAAAAAAGAGCCTTGCTGCTAACCAAAAGGTTGGCAGTTCAAATCCACAGCCATTCCTTGGAAACCCTATGAGGCAGTTCTACTCTACCCTATAGGGGCGCTATGAGTTGGAATTGACTTGATGGCAATGAGTTTGGTTTTTTTGGGAGGTAGAAAATAATTCATTTAAGACATGATTCCCCCACCCACTGCTGTCGAGTTGATTCCAACTCATAGTAACCCTATAGGACAGAGTAGAACTGCCCCCATAGGATTTCCAATGAGTGGCTGGTGGATTTGTACTGCCGACCTTTTGGTTAGCAGCCATAGCTCTTAACCACTGCACCACCAGGGCTCTAAAATTTGATAAGCTTCATGAAAAATTAGAAAGAATCTAAATGTCCAAGAACAACAAAGGATTGGTTACATAAATTGTTACACCCATCTAATGAAAACTATGCAGCCATTAAAATTTTTTCTAATAGGATATTTGTTGACATTGGAAAATGTCAAAAATTAATTTCTCCGTAGAAATATACTGTGTCAGAAATTACGTTTTTAATATATATACAGTTTAACTCATTAATTTTGTCATAGTGGCAGGTCAGTTTTTCTGATAGTTCTCAAATAGTATCTTCTTAACTTTGAGCGAGTTGAAGCATCTCATTTTGGTTCTCTCTGTCAAAACAAAATATTCACCATTTCTTACCTTAGATTCGAATGCAGGCCCAAGGAAGCTTGTTCCAAGGGAGCATGATCGGCAGTTTCATCGATATATACCAACAAGAAGGCACCAGGGGTCTGTGGAGGGTGAGTACTCTTTTGTTATATTGTTCTGTACTCTTCAGTTCCTAGAATTTGCGAAGAATAATTTTTATAGAAAGCCATACCATTGTGAATTGTCACCTTATGCTATGTAAGATTCTTGCAGAACCCAAAAAATAAGGTAAGGAGCTCCTCATCACTTGTGTTATTATTGTTAGTTGCTGTCAAGTCGATTCTGACTCCTGGCGACCACATGTGTGCAGAGTAGAACTGCTCCATAGGGTTTTCAAGGCTGTGACCTTTCGGAAGCAGATGGCCAGGCCTGTCTTCCAAGGTGACTCAGGGTGGGTTTTAACCACCAATCTTTTGGCTAGTAGTCGAGCACTTAACCATTTACGCCACCTAGGGACTCCCTATCACCTGTGAAAGAACCAAATTTATAAGTGGTCTTTGTCTCTGCTTAATATTCAGGGATTGTATGTGTGGGAGAAGTAATTAAATTATTTGACATAGCCGTCTTGATTTGTTCAAATTCACAGTGGATTTAGTTCTTCAATATGTTTTTGCCAGTTTTATACTAGCACAGCAATGCGTGACTATGATAGCCTCTGTAGTTCTTATGTAGTTACCTAAAACTACTTTTTTACCTCATAAAAAGTAGAAGATATACTATAAAATATTGAGAAAATAGAGAAAAGAAAAAAATCCGGTAGTCCCACTACCTAGAGATAATAACTTTTAACATTTTGTCACATTATCGTTCAGTCTTCTGTCTATTCTTTCCTTTTTGTAGGAAAACTTTTTATCTTGATTTAATCACTTAACATAATATTAAATGAGAGTACTAGGAGAATATGCAGACAGAATGGAATGGGAAATCCTTTAATAGACTTGTAAATATAGGAGACTGTCTTAGTCATCCAGTGCTGCCGTAACAGAAATACCACAAGTTGATGGCTTTAACAAAGAGAAATTTATTTCTTCACAGTAAAGTAGGCTAAAAGTCCAAATTCAGGGCATCATCTCCAGGGGAAGGCTTTTGCTGTCTGTCGGCCTTCTCATCAGTCTTCTCCTGGACTAGGAGCTTCTTCGCCCAGGGACCCTGGGTCCAAAGGATGCGCTCTGCTCCCGGCACTACTTTCTTGGTGGTGTGAGGTCCCCCTGTGCCTCTGCTAGCTTCTCTCTTTTATATTTCAAAGTGATTGCCTCAAGACACAATCCAATCTTGTAGATTGAGTCCTGCCTCACTAACGCAACTGCTGCCCATCCTCCCTCATTAACATCATAGAGGCAGGATTTACAACATATAGGAAAATCACACACTACTGGGAATCATGGCACAGTGATATTGATAAACACATTTTTGGGGGGACATAATTAATGCATGACAGAGGCCTTTTTTTTCTTCTAATTTCCCCCAGCTTCTTATTATGAAAATTTTCTAACATACAGAAAAGTTGAAAGAACAGAGCAATGAACACCTATATACCACATCACCTGGATTAAATAACTATTAAAGTTTTGTCGTATTTGCTTTATCTATCTGTTTTTTTTCCCTCTCCGTCTCTCTTTTGCTAAATCATTTGAAAGTTGCAGGCATCACAACACTTCCCTAAAAAAAAAAACCAAACCAAACCCACTGCCGTCAATTCCAACTCATAGTGACCCTCTAGGACAGAGTAGAACTGCCCCATAGAGTTTCCAAGGAGCGCCTGGTGGACTCGAACTGCCGATCTTTTGGTTAGCAGCCGTAGCACTTAACCACTAAGCCATTTCCTAAGAATAAAGACATTCTTCCTCATAATCACAATGCCATTATCACACCTAAGAAAATTAATGATAAATACCTGATAATTAATATCCACTCCATATTCAAATTTCCACTATAGATGAGAGCAGGCCAGTTGTCTTATAGAATGTTTCTTACAGTATTTAACTTGTTCCTTTATTCCCTCTATTTCCTGTAATCTGGGAGTTAAGTTTGTTGACTTAGACTCATGTTAAAC
Source organism: Loxodonta africana (assembly GCF_030014295.1). Taxonomy (NCBI): domain Eukaryota; kingdom Metazoa; phylum Chordata; class Mammalia; order Proboscidea; family Elephantidae; genus Loxodonta; species Loxodonta africana. The sequence continues at coordinate 152,373,847 of NC_087369.1, forward strand.
ATTTTCGGTAAGAGAGTTTCACGGGTGATATTGTGGACTTCATATTGCATCACAGGAAGAGGCACGTGAAGTTAGGTTGTCCCATGATTATTGATGAGATGATGCCCACTAGATCTCTCCGTTGTGACAGGTATGTTTTTTCTTTTCGAATTAGCAAGTAATCTGTGGGGTGATATTCTAGCAACATGCGTATATCCTATTCCCTAATAACTTTTCACCTAATGGTCTTAGCATCCCTTAGTTGCTTTTTGATAACAGCAGAGTGCAGTTTCTTAATTACTCTAATTTAAAACCAGAAAATGGAACTAACTAGGACATTTTTACAGACTGATGTCAAGGAAAAGACAAAAAGCAATAAATAGAGTTGGAGATTTCATCAGGGGAACACAGCTGTTTTATACTTGGCTGCTGCTATGATCCAGGCATGTAACATAAAGAATTGAAGTGTATTGTACTATGTGTTCTTTTAACACACATTTTGTTTGCATATTAAAAATACAAGGAAATATGTTACATTTCTTTCTTCCAACACATGGTCCTCTCAGTCTGTATTTTATTTTCCTGCTTTGATTATAACATGGGTACTGAAAACCTTTCACTTTTTTCCTAACTCCATTGTAAGAAAAACAGCACAAGTATGAGGACAAAGCATAAAGTGACACTTGTCTCAGAATTGGGAATACAATAGAGTAGCAGGGACCGTGGCGAACTGGAAAGCAGATGTTCTTTTTAAAGGGGACAGCTCCAGCCTATAGCTCCAGCCTATAGCTGCCACACACTGAATGAGCCCATCGTTGCCAAATTTTCTGGACTCTCAAGAGAAGCTAGAAATCTGCATTTCTGTATGAAATACCCAGATTTTTTTTATATGTTCACAACAAATTCGGCCTTCTGCAAACACTATGTGAGCCACACAAAATATGTCTGAGGCCTGAATTTGACCTATGGGCCAAAGCTTGTGCCCTTACTGTTCACCAGAGTACAGCCTTCTGTGACTGACAGTCATCATTTTTAACAGAGTGAAGCAGGTGGAGGACTTGGGGAGGAAGGGACTGTTCGGCTGGCCGGCCAGCCATATCAGCGGAATCAAGCATTTCTTGATGATCAGGGTGATGACAACACGGCTACATCACCTTCCCTTTATAAATTGGGAATTTAGAGACAATTGAACACCTTAATATAAGTTATCTCAGGAAGCAGTTGTCCCCATGGCATATTATTTTCAATTTTAAAAGACTTTTAAACAGAATTATAAAAATAAAATCTTCGTTGTGAAAAAAATTTTTTAAATATACAAAGATATAAAAATGAAAATGAACTTATATGCTATCCTAACCCCAGATGAAGAAAAATATTTCAATGTGTTTCTTCTAATCCTTTTTAAAAGTTTGCATGTATGTGTATATATGTAGTATGTGTATATATACACATACATGCATATTCATATAATATACATATATATTGTATTTTTTATTGTATTTTTTATGCAAATAATGCACACGTTATACATTATACATTTTTTGCGAACCGCACAACCCCCTCATCTGTTATTTTCCTAAACGCACTGTACACATCACATGCGTGGGCACATTACTTACGTGGGTGCGTTATTTGTGAAAAATATGTTATATATGTACATACACACATATATGTGCATTTCCACTAAACTTAGAATAATACTACATATAATTTTATGTCTTGCCTTATTTAACATTATAGCATAAGTATTTTCTTGTGTCGTTAATACTCTTCAAAAACATTTTAATACCCTAACAAACCTGTGTTGTAATGTAAGCAGTGATTGTGATATTGTGCTATTGAGTGAAACACTGCTAATGTTACTACACGAGGTCATGTAAGAGAAGGACCACTTTGTCTTGACCTTTTCCCTAGCAGCTTCATACCTTTGCTGCCATCCTAGTGTATGTCCTTTCAGGACATCCTAAAATTCTGTGAGATAAACCTGGAAGCTCTCTTCTCCCCACTTTTTGTTTCTTGATTTTATATTTTTAATAACAACTTTACTGAGATATAATTCACTTACCATAAGATTTACTTTGTTTTTTAAAAAAGCATCTCAAAGTGTATAATTCAGTGGGGTTTAGTATAATCACAGAGTTGTGCAACCACTAAGTTTAGACCATTTTCATCATCCCAAAAGGAAACCCTATACCTATACCCATTTGCAGTCCTCATTTTCCCCCAGCCATCCCATCCCTAGGCAACTACTAATCTACTTTCTGACTCTAGATTTGCCTGTTCTGAACATTTCATATACATGGAGCCATACAGTATGTGACCTTTTATATCTTGTTTCCCTCACTTAGTATAATGTTTTCAAGGTTCATCGATGTGGTAGCATGTATCAGTATTTCATTCCTTCTTATGGCTGAATAATATTCCATTCTATGGATATACCACAGTTTATCCATTCATCTGTTGATAGACATTTGGGTTGTTTACACTTTTTGGTTATGATGAATAATGCTGCTGTGAACATTGACGTACAAGTTTTTTTGTGAATATATGTTTTCAACTCTCTTGGGTGTGGAATTGCTGGGTCATATGATAATTCTGTGTGGTGAAATGAGTTTCTTTAGGTGGCCTTTTGCCTTGATTTTCTGGAAAAATAGCTTTTGAGAGACTTTTCCCCAAATTCTGAGGAGTTACCTTCGCTCTAGTTTTCTACCCTAAAGAGTTTGTTACTTTTGTTCAGGTTGATTGACATTTCCTGGGTAAGTTGTAAACAACTGGGTTTGATTTTTGATTTTGTCTGGTCCTGGGCTAATTTTTTTTTTTTTTGGGCTATAGCCTGCCCTGTGATCGGTATGCACCTTGCAGGGAGTTGTCAATAGACTATGCAAATGAGGTGAGTTGTAGCCTGGGTACGCCTAACTATGCAAATGAAGTATCTGTGCCTACCATCAGGGGATTGGTCAGTTTGTGGCCCCCACTGCGAGGGGCCGTGCCTTGAAACTTATAAGGGGTTGTGTATATATATGCAGTCAGTCCCACAGAAGTTGGAGTAGACAGAAAGAAGCGAGAAGCAGAGAGAGAGAAGAGGCAAGGAACGTCCTAAAAGAGCTGTAACACTGGTCAAGGGCTGTTACACTGAAGACAGTGAGAGGCCTGGGAGGGGCCCAGTGGCAGAGCCAGTAGCAACAAGCCTGGAAGGGACCCAGTAGCAGAGTTAGTGGTGACACGCAGCAGGACCTAGAGGAGCCTAAGGGGGGTCTAGAGGGGCCTGTCCTCAGGGGACTGAGAGGAGCAGAGAGAGCTATCCTGCACTGAAAAGGGGAGACTTTGCCTACATACTTCCTGATCCTGATCCCTGAGTTGTAGCCTGTTGATCCTGATCCCAAGTTGTACCATGTTCCTTAATAAACCACTTAACTGTAAATATGGCCTGTGAATTGTGTGTGGCCATTGCAATGGGTTATCGTACCCAGCAGAGAAGTAGAGAATGCCAACGGAGGGATGGCTGGTGTCAGAATTGGCAAAAAGGTTGGAGAGTGGAGGTATGTCCGATCTCCACCTCATAGGAATCAGCCTTGGGCTGATCTTAATTCTCATCATCCCCCCTCGTGAAGTTAGACAAGTTCAGATGCCACCACTATGCCTCCCACCATTTTACACTCTGTTTAACATTCTGAGAAACAACCACAGTCACTGCCTGCACCATTTTACATTCCTGCTAGAAGTGTATGAGGGTTCCGATTTCTCCGCATCCTGACCAACCAATGCTTGTTTTTTATTACAGCTGTCCTAGTGTGTGTAAAAGGAGTCCTGGTGACACAGTGGTTAAGCCCTCAGCTGCTAACTGATAGATTGATGGTTCAAACCCACTAGCCACTCTGAGGGAGAAAGATGTGGCAGTCTGTTCCCATAAAGATTATAGCCTGTGAAACCCTATGGTGCAGTTCTACTCTGTCCTATAGGGTTGCCATGAGTTGAAATCAACTAGATGGCAATGGGTTTTTGGTGAGTGTGTATGAAGCGGGATTTCATTGTGGTTTTGATTTGCATTTGCCTAGCGACTAATGATGTTGAGCATCTTTTCATATTGACCATTTGTGTGTCTTCTTTGGGGTAATGTCTATTCAGATCCTCTGCCCATTTTTTAATTGAATGTTTATCTTCTTTATTGTTGAGTTGCAAGGGTTTTTTTTTAGTGCATTCTGGATACTAGACACTTACCAGATAGATGATTCGCACATATTTTCTCCCATTCTGTGGGTTGTCTTTTCACTTTCTCGATGTTATTCTTTGAATCACAAAGGTTTTTTTATTCTGATGAAGCCCAGTTGATCAATTTTTTTCCGTCTATCACTTGTGCTGTGGGTGTCAAATCCATGATTTTATTTTTAGTACAGTAAGTTTGTGCTTGACTACCAAAAGGTTGGTGGTTCGAATCCAACCAGTGGTGCCTCAGAAGAAAGGCCTGGCAATCTACTTCCATAAGATTAAAGCCATTGAAAAGCCTATGGAGTGCAGTTCTACTCTAATACACCAGGAGTTGCCATGAGTGCCAAAAGGCAACATTAAAGAATCTACTTGACAGCAACAGATTAAGTGAACTGAGGATTTGTAAGTGTCCCAGTATTAACCATTGATTTGAAAAAGTGACCTCAGTACTTCACACTTGGATTTTTCTAGTGATTTTCAACTTCTGACCTATGTTTTTGACTTTCAGGTTTATGTTAGTACATGTGTATTTCCTTGGTGTCTATTGTCAATTGTGTTTTGTAGGGTGTGGTCCCAACTGCGCAGCGTGCTGCCATCGTTGTGGGAGTAGAGCTTCCAGTCTATGATATTACCAAAAAGCACTTAATATTGTCAGGGATGATGGGAGACACAATTTTAACCCACTTTGTGTAAGTATGATAGGTGGCGCCCGTTCTGTATTTTCAGCATTTTGAGCAGAAAAAGCCTCTTCCTGTGGAATTAATAAGTGATACATATGGCCTAGATACCGCGTCTCTCCCATTAGCAGCACGGCAAGCCTCTGATAAACGTGTACTTCAGAGGTCCCGGATGCTGTGGGCACTTTTGTACTTGGGGGCACCATGTAATGCAGCAGCCTACCAGACATCTATAGTATTTGTACCTATTCATTCACAGTCTCTATATATCTAATAAACACACCTTTTATTTGCTTTGGCCTAATTTTGGATCTGGAAATAAACTTTTCTCAATGAGAATCAGAAAAAAGGGTGAAACTTTATAGGGCCTGTGGAATGAAACCATAGTTTTCAATTGAAAACTGACACTAGTCTCATCCTACATTTTATTTGTTTTGTGACCTTAATGGTGTTTTGCTTCTCAAATGCATTTGGCATATGGTGCTGTGGTTTGAAAAATGTGTGCATCTAATAGATGTCTGATACTTGCTGCTTGGAGATCTTGTTAGGCTCATAAACTGAGTTTCATATTGAAAAGTGAAGGAGACAGCTTTTTAATAGTGTCTCTTTAGAAAAGACTTCCTTTGTCTTTAGATTGTAACGAAGAGAAAGTGTCAGGTTTTATCTGATGGGCCAGAGCTACTGTACATTTATTTATGTTTGGCCTAATTTCTGTTTAAGTGGGCAGTGGGAAGAAGTGGGGGAAATCTAAATGTTTTCATCTTTAGTTCCAGCTTTACGTGCGGTTTGGCTGGGGCTCTGGCCTCCAATCCAGTTGATGTGGTGAGAACTCGCATGATGAACCAGAGGGCGATCGTGGGACACGTGGACCTCTACAAGGGCACTTTGGATGGAATTTTAAAGGTACGCACACTGCGGCCTTGGGTTGGATTTTTGTTATCTTCTATGTCTCAGACCTTCTTTCAGTCCTTAGTTGCTACATATCATCCTGAAGATGGAAGAATCATCTTGTATATTTTTAGTAGCCTCTTAGAGTCATTCCCAGGCAGAAAAGCTGTCTCCTTGGCAATTTGCTGATGCACAGTGGTCCTTAATATCGTTATTGCAATTTGAATGCCTGAGAATGTAAGATACTTTTATTAATAGGACCATGTAGCTTTATTGACAGAATAGACGTAGCATACCCTGCGGTTGCCCACTCAGACCAGAGGCCCTGGGATAGAAAACCCAGTACTTGTTTTCGGCTCAGGGTTGTGCTATTGTTCATACCTTGGCTTTGAAAGTTTCTGTTTGTAGGATGCCTGAGTATCTTAAATATATTAAATAATCACTGCTGATATTACTGCTGAAAAAAATGGAGGTTAAAAATATATCATTTCCATATGGTTTCTCTGCTGTTACCAGTTTATTTTAACAATTATTTATCATATACCAGGCACCAGTCTAGTAGGTACAGAGAAATCATAGGTATATAAACAGATCATCAATACAGCCTGGTGAGTGATAAACTCAAGGTGCTATGGAAGGAAACTTTAGCCCAATTTGGGAATATGGGATAGGCTTCCTATAGATGTGGCATTTTGAATATCAATAAAAAAACAATAGCATATATATTTTACATGCTTTGCTGTGTATCGAGAACTCTCCTACTGAGACTTACATTTAATCCTTACCATTTCCTTGTAAGGTGGACAGTAGAAGCACTGAGAGATGAACTTGCCCTAGGTTTCACAGCTATTAAGTGGCAGAGCTGGGATTTAAACTCAGACCATTGGCTTCACACTACATTCTTAACCTCTACACTATGGCATCTTCCTCACATTGGTGGCTAAGGGTTAGTTAGGTTATAAAGGGTATTTGTAAGCACTTGGACCCTTTTTTTTTTAATTGATGGGGAGCTAATGAAAGACTTTAATCAGGTCAGATTTGTATTTTAAATGGATCAGTCTGGTGTTATGGAGAATGGAGCTGAGGCAGTGGTTCTCAGCCTTGGGTGCACATTGGAACCACTTGGGGAACTTTCATAGCGCCTTTGTCTGCTTTTGACCTATTAACTGAGAACCTCTTGGCCAGTTATCGGTATTTTTAAAGCTCCCCAGGCAATTGCAGTGTTCACTCGAGGTTGAAAACCACCAATCTAAAGGGATAGACCCACAGCAGTGGTTCTTAAACTTTAACATGTATCAGAATCATTTGAGGGCTTGTTAAAATGCAAATGGCTGGGCCCCATCTCCAGAGATTTTGATTAAGTAGGTCAGGGTTGGAATCTGAGAATTTGCATCAATATGCTTCTAATCTGGGGACTACACTTTGAGAACCACTGACCTTGAAAGTAATTCTCTGTTCTCTGAGACAATTTACACAATGGCTTTGCCCTCTAAACTCTAGGTATTGGCCACACTCTCTGGATTCTAAGTAGAGGCCACTTGGCCCTGGGCTTCAGCTCTGCCTTCCAGGCCCACTGGGACGGCACTTTGGCTTTCGGCCCACCATTCTCCTAGTTCATCTGAGTGGTGACTCACCCTTAGAAACACCGGAGACCGTGGACACACCCTTTGAAACCCCAGAGGTCCTGGCCATACCTTTTGAGATTGAGGCAGCTCGTCTTCTTGTGTTCCTTGTCTCTTCAACTTCTGCTTCCTGGTTTCTTGGCCTCTGAGCTCCTCGGGCCTCACACCCACATCTGCCCTGCTAGGGCAAGTGTTCCAAAGCTCAGTAGCTCCACTGATAAGTGCCCAGAGGCACTCCACTCCGCCAGGAAACCTCCTGCTCACAGGCACTCAGCTCTCTCACTCCGTGGGTCGGCTCCAGTGCTGTGTTGCACTGGTCTCCTGGTTCTGCTGCTGCTGCTTTTCTGCCACTGCTGGTTCTCTGTCCATCCACAGCTTCCAAACCACTTCCACATTGTAGGTATCTGTTAAAGCAGCACCCCATTCCTGGTACCAAATTCTGTCTTGATTATCTAGTGCTGCTATAACAGAAATACCACAAGTGGACAGATTTAACAAAGAGAAGTTTATCTTCTCACAGTAAAATAGGCTGAAAGTCCAAATTCAGGGTGTCAGCTCCAGGGGAAGGCTTTCTCTCTCTGTCAGCCTTCTCATCAATCTTCCCCCAGACTAGGAGCTTCTCTATGCAGGGACCCCGGGTCCAAAGGACGCGCTCTCTGCTCCCAGCACTGCTTTCTTGGTGGTATGAGGTCCTCCACTCTCTCTGCTCACTTCTCCCTTTTATATCTCAAGAGATTCCCTCAAGACACAATCCAATCTTGTAGATTGAGTCCTGCCTCGCTAACACAACTGCTGCCGCCCATCCTCCCTCATTAACATTATAGAGGCAAGATTTACAATATGGAGGAAAATCACACAATACCAGGAATCATGGCCCAGCCAAATTGATACACACATTTTTGAGGGGACATAATTCAATCCACGACAAGGGGGTTGACCAAGCAGAGCAGGTAGAGGAGTTCACAACCTTTTTGTCTTCCCAGCACACTAGAGTGGTATAAAACTCCTTCCGATAATAGTGTTCACAAAGGCAGTGGTTCTCAGGCCCTGGGGAGTATAGTTTGGCAAAAGCCCCCCCGGTGTTTCTGATATGCACATCCTTCCCAGAGCAGTGGGCCAAGGAAAAACACTGGGGAACACTAATTTTTAAGAGATGGGCAGGTGAGGAACCCAGAAAAGGGATAGTTCAAAAGACATGAGGGAACTTTGAAAAGAGTGTTATCCTAGAAGCCAGGGGAGTAATGAGTTTTTTTTTTTTGGTAATCAAAAATTTGTTTAGAATTACCTCTGTATTAGACAAAGGTATAACCCAAAAGCTTCCAAATTCTTGTATGTGTTGAAAGTTTTTCATAAAGATCTCTTGGATGCAAAATCAGACCCAAGTGGTTAAAATGAATTCTGTGTCAGAGTATTATTCTAAAGTCATTTATCCGAAAAGCCTAAAGTTTTTTCTAAAGGCTATAAAAATACCAAGTTGAAATTTTTTATTTTGCTAAAATATACAGATAGAGAAATAATACAACAGTTCACACATTCTGTACATTTAACTACAAGATGCTGTCACCCTTCACAGTTCAGAAGTACTTCAGGTGCCTGATATTCTATGAAAGTTCAACTCTCCCTTCTTTTTACTCACCAAATTCATTTTTCTTTTCAGAAGTTTCATCAAATGTTTTCTGTTTGCCTCTCCATGTTGCTGCTTAATTTGATAGATTTCATTTTCTAGTTGTACAATAGTCTGTTCAATCTCAATTCTTACTAACCAGGGATACCTGAGTTGACTCCATTTCTCTCAATTTAGACCTAGCTGTTAGTTGCGTGTTCTTGCGCTGCCAGTTTAAATCATAAATATGTTTTTTTTTTAACTTCTGGAGCTCTTTCTGGGCGTGTTCAATCATGTGAACTAGATTTTCATTATACGCTTTCCAGGCATTGCATCCGTGCTCTGACATGAGTTCCAGATTATCAATTTGAACCACTTGATGTTCTAACTGGGCCATAGAATTGTTTACACATTCTTGTCACACAGTAATATCATTTTTCTGACCTGAGGAAGGCGCTGGAGCTCATATCATTTCATACTGAGTAGTTCAATTGGTTGTCAAGCAGCCAGTCTTTCAGATTCATTTCTCATTATGTCAGTTTCAAAAGAAGAATAATCTGGTGCTGTCAGGTAGCTCAGGTAGTTCTTTGTAGGTCAGTATCTGTAAGTTTCCTCCTCCACCAGTGCCATAGCCACTTCCTGCACACCAGCGCTTCATAACCTTGGTCAAAATAGGGCAGAACATCCACCACAGCCTCCCCAGCCACCAAACCTGTGCCCGCCATTCCGAGGACCTTAGGTTCAACTCGGGAGTAATGAATTTTAAGAAGGAATGAGTGGTTATTTAATATCACATGCGATAAAGAGGTCGAGTATGATAAAAACTGAAATACATATGTTGGATTTAACATTTTCTGGAAGAAGTTTCGTGGATTGATGTTCACAAAAGCCAGATTGTTGTGCGTTGAGGAATGTGTTTGTTCATTCATTGAATAAAAAAATATAAGTGTCCTATGTTCCAGGCAGTGTTCTAAGTTGTGTTCCACCTATACACTAATGGTTCCCCAAGATCTTATCTGTATCTCTGAATTCTCCACTGAGTTAAGATTAGCATATCCACCACATAAACCAGAGACTACATCATCCTGAGACCAGAAGAACTAGATGGTGCCTGGCTACAACCGTTGACTGCCCTGACAGGGAACACAACAGAGAACCCCTGAGGGAGCAGGAGAGTAGTGGGATGCAGACCCCAAATTCTCATAAAAAAGACCAGACTTAATGGTCTGACTGAGACTAGAAGGACCCCGGTGGTCATGGCCCCAGGCCTTATGTTAGCCCAGGACAGGAACCATTCCCGAAGCCAACTCTTCAGACATGGATTGGGCTGGACAATGGGTTGGAGAGGGATGCTGGTGAGGAGTGAGCTTCTTGGATCAGGTGGACGCTTGAGACTATGTGGGCATCTTCTGCCTGGAGGGAGATGAGAGGGTGGAGGGGGTTAGAAGCTGGCGAAATGGACACGAAAAGAGAGTGGAGGGAGAGAGCGGGCTGTCTCATTAGGGAGAGAGCAATTAGGAGTATATAGCAGCAAGGTTGGGTTAGCAGCAAGGTGTATATAAATTTTTATATGAGAGACTGACTTGATTTGTAAACTTTTACTTAAAGCACAATAAAAATAAAAAAGAAAAAGTTAGCATATCCAACTACGTCCACTGTTCTAACTTGGCGAGGATGCATTGGTAAACAAAAAGTTCCCTTGAAAGAGGTCCTTTGCAGCAGATTTGCTGAACGCGATACATTGTTCGATTTCACGACAGCTGCATCCATGGGCGTTGATTGTGGATCCAAGTAAAATGCAATCCTCATAATATAGCGATAGCATTTACTGAAGGCTTATTATGTGCCAGGCACTATCCTTTAACTGTCATGGCAATCCTATGGAGTAGGTATTATCTTAAAAATGAGGAAACCTAGTTTCAGAGCAGCTAAGTAATTTACCCAAGATTATACCGCTACTAAGTGGCAGACCTGCAATCTGTCTGATTCTAAAGTTCTTCTAACCACTGTGCTGTGTTGTATCTGCAGAAACATCTTTTAATGTTGGCCAAAAAAATCCATTGCCATCTAGTCGATTCCGACTCATAGCGACCCTATAGGACAGAGTAGAACTGCCCCATAGAGTTTCCAAGGAGTGCTTGGTGGATTCGAACTTCTAGACCTTTTGGTTAGCAGCCATAGCACTTAACCACTACACTACAAGGGTTAACCAGGTTAAACCAGATTTAACTGCCTGGTTTCCGTAATGTAGTGATTATCACGTTTGCTTCACATTCGAAAGGTCCCAGGTTTGAAACCAGGCAGAAACAGTTTAATGTTGGCAGTAACCTTTAATTAATTGCATGATAACATGAATTCATTGCTGTACTTTTAAAAAATTGTACCATTTATTGATTTGTTTATGTTGTTTCCGTTCTTCAGAGCTACATTGTGGGTGATTTTCTTATCCCCGTTTTATACATAAAGGAACTGAAGATCAGAGAGGTTAAGTAATTTTTCCGAAGTCACTTAGTTGGTTCATGACAGAGCCAGGATTCAAACCTAAGGTGGCCTTCTTTCCAAGATCCCTCCATTCTGCTTCCTCTTGACTACTCCTGTTGGTTGCGCTACCCATGGATAGTTAAGGTTTCTTGGCAGCAGCTGGAAACCCTGGTGGCTAGTGGTTAATTGCTATGGCTGCTAACCAAAGGGTTAGCAGTTCAGCTCCACCAGGCGCTCCTTGGAAACTCTATGGGGCAGCTCTATTCTGTTCTGTGGGGTCGCTATGAGTCAGAATCGACTCAAAGGCAATGGGTTTGGTTTTTGGCAGCAGCTTATTATAGTTGGTTCATTCAGCAGTGGTATCCATTATCTTCCTGAGGCCCTTGACAGTTCCGAGGGATAGTAGTTCTCAGTGGCCAGTCCCAGTGATTCGAGGGTCAACTTTATTCCAGTGACAGAAACTTTCAAGAATGGTGACTTCTAGCAGAAGTTTCTGATTACAATTATAGTAGATGTTCTCTGTTTATTCAAATGGCTCTTGAATCCCTTAACTACTGCTACTAAAGGATTACCTTTCTCAGCACCATCTCTTCGTAGTCGAATTCTTGTTGAACCTTCAGTAACTGTTATCATTGCTAAGATTTGTTTCTGTGAACACTGAGGTGAATGTAGATGTTTTGAAGAGAATAAGGTTCAGAAATATGTGACATGCCCGAGATCCTGAAAGTATTTCCAAAAGATTACTGTATAAAGATTTGGTAAAAGGGGAGTCATTTAAAATAAAAAAAAGTTTTGAAATTAGGTATGGGCGAGACAGGTATAAAAATTGGGGGAAATTGTAATCATCTAAAAGCATTCTGTACTTGTATTATTATGCATGTGTCTCTAAGTTCTCTCTCCACTGAAATAAACTGGAAATCATAAAGGATATACCTGTGGGTGTGTGGTTTATGCAAGAAAGACAATACTGAAATTCAGTCAGCAGACCTATTTGCAAAGAAGTCTTTAGCCCGCCATCAAAAGGTTTTCAAATTGATGTGCGTAGATGTTTTAAGTTAAAATATTTAAGATACATGTGACTCATGTTTATATTCTGTGCATTGATTAATTTTTCAAATAAATAACTAACTGCGTACCCTTATCACATTAAATAAAGTCTTCTATGTCATTGATTTATTCACACATTCACTTACCTGCTTTTAAAGTTCTTCAAAACTACTTTGCTCTATATGTCATAATATATAATGGCATTATAGTTTATTATTTTGCATTTCATCTTTAAGAGTCCCAGAATAGGTTGGTAAATGATGTCTGAAGCATGACCCAAAGGAGTCTATGGGTGTCATGGATGGTTTATCAGGTGTGGCATGAGAGATTGAGGCTCACTCAGGGAGACCGGAGAACAAGTAGAATTTAGAACTCACAGGTCCTAGAGAGAGAGCCATAGCACTCCCGGACTCAGGCCCACACAGGGGGTTGCACTCAGGGACAAGGTGACAGCAAGTTGGAACTGTGGGACAGGGCTTAGGTATGGCAAGCAGGGTTGGGTTCGAGGTTAGTATGTGCTGAAGTCTTATTGGTCAGTTTACAAGTTTCTAGTGTATTAGCATGGGAAAAGGGAGGCATTCTTCTCATGGGAAACCATATAGGGCATGGCCAGGAGGGGGAGGCAGTAACCACAGTTGTTGAGAGGCTATGTGACAAAATAGGAGTGGCCGTGTTGGATACGGTGAAAGGGCTATACTAGGCAGAATTAGCAGATGCCAAGGCAGCAAGCTATGCAGGCTGAAAATTGGCTGTATGACAAATGGGGATCATGTATCCATCTCTAACGTAGAAAAGAACAGCTGGAAATCTCATCTTGTCCTCTCATCTAAAAACTCCTTAATGGTTTCTCTTTGCCCCAAGGCTTTATATGATTTGATCCCTATTTACTTCTACAACCTTATCTCTGCCACCCTTATTTTTTATTCCAGGCATACTGAATGATTTCGGTGCTGGGCATTGTTTTATCCCCAAGCTTTCACCCACACTGTATACTTTGTTGTAGCCCTCTCCCCACCCCAAAGACACCTGTCGGTTGGCTAGCTCCTGCTCATTCTTCAGATCTCTGATTGAATGTTACATTTTTACCAAAGTCTTCATGACCACTGAACTAGGTTATGTGTTCATAGTTTTTTGGGTACTTTGTCATAGCATTTATTTAAAAAACATTTTTATTGAGGAATAGTTCACATATCGTAAAATTCATCCGTTTAAGGTGTCGTACAATTCAGTGATCTTAGTTTACCCACAGGGTTGTGCAGTTATCACCATGATCTAAGTTTAGAACGTTTGTGTCTATCACCCCAAAAAGAAATACACCCTTTAGCTATCACCTCACTGTGCCCCCAGCCCTAAGCAACCACTGATCTGCTTTCTGTCTCTGTAGATTTGCCTCTCCTGGACATTTTATATAAATGGAATCATACACTATGTGACCTTTTATGACTGGCTGCTCTCACTTAGCATGATGTTTTCAAGATTCATCCATGTTGTAGCGTGTATCAGTACTTCATGCGACATGCTGTATGGCTGAATGATATTCCCGTCGCATGGATATAACCATTGGGAAGCCATTGGAGGGCTTTAAGCAGGGAAGTGACACAATCCATTTATAATTTTAAAAGATTGTCTGGCTTCCAGGTGGAGATTTTAGACCAGTTAGAAGGCTATTGCGGTAGTCCGGGTGAGAGGCGATGGGGTTGAATTGTATCTCTGAGGTCTCTCGTAGTCTATGATTCTGTGTTGTTTATCTACATCTTGGTTTTATTTTGGCTGATTTTCACAATTTTCCTACAACAGTTTGGTCTAAGATCTTTAGTATTTGTTGAAGATCCATTGGGGGAAGCATATTACCACTGTTGTTGTTAGGTCCTGTCGAGTAGGTTCCGACTCATAGTGACCCAATAGGACAGAGAATTGCCCCATAGGGTTTCCAAGGAGCAGCTGGGGGACTTGAACTGGCGACCTTTTAGTTAGCAGCCGAGCTCTTAACTACTACGCAACCAGGGTTCCAATATTACCACTACCTATGTTTTGTATAAATATTGCCCTTATTGCTGTTTGCTTCAAAGAAATGGTGAATAAGGATAATTAATCTCTAGTGTTCCCAATTTGGAGAATGAGATAAGGGATATTTTCAAGTATTTAGGATAAGGGATATTTAACAAGCCTGGCTTTTCATATTATTATCTTATCCAAATATATCCAGTTTCTGGTATTGTGGTGAGTTTCACTTCACCAGCAGAAACTCAAAATAACATTTTTCAGTGCCTAACACAATGCCTGACATGTAGTAGTTACTTAATGGATATCTGTCCATTACGTATGAACTGTTTCTGCCGGTTGAATTCAGCACATGCCACCAGTTTATGATCTTTGGTTTACATAATTTATCATTTAACTCTCATAACCACTCAGTTGGTGTGTGCAGCATCCCCATTGTATAAAGGAGGGCACCAAAATTCAAAACAGTTCACATTGTTCCTCACTTAATCCTCAAAGCATTCCCATGAGGTAGGCCAAGACGCTATGCAGAATTTACAGTGATGAGACAGAATGATAGTAACTTGCCCAACTCCCTGTTCCCTTACCCTTCTTTAGTTTTCCTCATAGCACTTATTAATATCTATTTGTATATCTGTTGATTGTTTGTCAGCCCCACTAGAATGTATACTCCATGAGGACAGGTACTGTATGAGTTATCTGTCGCTGTGTAACAAATTACCCTAGAACTCAGTGCCATAAAACAAACATTTGTTATCTCAAACTTTCTGTGGATTAGGAATTCAGGAGCAGCTTAGCTGGGTGGGTCTGGCTTGGGCTGTCCTGTGAGGTTGCAGTCCAGAGGTCAGGCAGGGTTGCAGTCATCTGCAGGCTTGACTGGGGCTGGGAGATACGCTTCTAAGCTCACTCATGTGACTGTTAGTAGAAGGACTCAGCTCCTCACCGGCTGCTTGCTGGAGACCTCGGTTCACCACATGGGCCTCTTCTCATGACATGACAGCTGGCTTTCTCCAGAGCAAGTAATCTAGGAGAGAACAAGTCAAAAGCCTTATTATATATAAAATGTCTTTTATGATCTTGCATTGGAAGTGGCTTATGTTCACTACCACCATAATCTATTGGTCACACAGACAAATCCTGTTATATTGTGAGAGGGGCAACATAAGGGCATGAATTACTGGAGGTGGGGGTCATTGGGGGTCATCTTGGAGGCTGGCTACCACAGACACTTTCTCTGTCTTGTTCACTGTTACCTTTCCAGCATTCGGAAGGGTGCCTTCATATAGTAGGTGCTCAGTAAATATTTGTTGAATGAACGAGTGGATGGATTTAGATTACATATGAATTTAAAACGTGTATCTATAAAAACAAAAAGACCATTCATAGAGCTATAAATTGCTGGAGTGGGGGCTAGGGGTAGTGGTGGTGGGGTGAGGGTGGAAGATAAGTACTAAAATAAAAATGGTTGTCTGATGTAAAAAGAAAGGGGACTCACTCAATTTTCTGGTTGTCTCTTTCCCTCAGATGTGGAAGCATGAGGGGTTTTTTGCACTGTATAAAGGATTTTGGCCAAACTGGCTTCGACTTGGACCCTGGAACATCATTGTATCCTTTTCGAACATGAGAATGAAGGAAATGTTTTAAGCTCTCAGGTAATTCTAGGCCACGGGAAGGAGATTTTGATAATACGCAGCCCTGGCAACCCCCCCCCCCCGCCACCTTGGTTACAAACTCATACTTGCCCTTTAATTTTATATAATTTGCCCTCACTTTGAAAGGATTGAACCAGCAACCCCTACTCCAACAAAGTCTTCATCACAATCACCCTCACTTGCTGTTCATAGAACTCATCGAAAAGGCAAAGGCTTCGAGCCTTTTCTTGCACTAAAAAAAAAAAAAGTAAGGCTAAATGAGAACCAAATGCACCTGTTCCGACTTACCTACAAATTCGACTTAAAGACACGGTTAGGAACAGATCTTGTTCATAACCCGAGGACTGCCTGTATTGAATCTTTAGGCAAGTGAGAAACTCAGCATCCTAATGGTGACCACTGAAGATGAAAGTAGAGAAACAGCTTTCAGTTTGAAGCTAATACAAACTAAAGGGAGTAGAAAAGATGTGCCAGACTTTCCTCTTTAAAATAAAAGAACAACAAACATAGGCAGTCTAGAAGGGGCTATTAAGTTTTTGGAAGGTGTGATGGGGGAAGTGCCAATAGGAAAGTTCATGCTGGGGTGATCCTTATTTCCTACCTCTAACTTGGGACTCAAATAACTGAGAAATAATAACGGGGCAGGAAACATTCACAGAGTGAAGGAATCCAGAGCAAATTAGGGCTCCTTCCTGGTGGGAGACTCTCTCCCCTTTGTGTTTGAGTGCCCCCTATGTGCAGAGCCGTGTATTGGATGCTGCGTGTGGCTATGTGTATAGTGGTGAGCATTGCAGGGCTGAAAAGCAGTGAAACACAAGTTCCCTGCCCTGTAGGCTGAGAGATAGTGTCTCCTCTCCTTGGAATTGCTCTGATCACCTAATTCCTGTAACAATTATTCTAGCAGTAAGTTATATGGTGTCATTGATGTTCTGGGTTATTTTTGTGTGTATATGTCCTCTTTGCCCCTGAAGACTGTAAGTGTATTAGAGTTCCAATCTGTTGATATTGCTAAATGCCAATGATCATTATGGGCACATGGTGAGTACTCAATGCATGATGGATTTCACAGATATTTTTTCTTTTTTATTGTTGTAAGACAGATGTTGTTTTAAAGGACTTTTAAACAAGAGCACAGAATAAAAAAAAAACTAAGTACCTATTTAAGAGAATGCAGTATACAATTTTAGAACTGAGTTTGGCTTTTGGTATCAATCCAGTGATTTTCCATGACTTACTCCTCAGTTTTTTATTACATATGAGCAGCTCAAGAGGCTTCAGATCTAAGGACTGAATTATGTGTGAGCCCAGCCCTGGCAACCTGTCTATCCTTCCCCCCTCCCTGTTTTTTCTGTGTTCTAATGTATTTTGAAAATGTTTTAAGTGTTTGCCGAACCTGTGATCCCCCAAGGGCTTCCTGATCGAAGAAGGATACAGTGGTTCAAAAATGTTGATGTGTTTGTGTTACCATGGTAACTTTTCCCTGAGGAAGTGTTAACGTTGAGACTCTGGCCCCAGATCGGTATCTTCTGTGAAGATGGATGCTGATGGATAATTTTCAAGGTGGTTGTCTTTCAAATGTGGGTTAAATGTAGTTGGTAGCCCCAGATGTGGGCTAGAGCAGAAGGCGTAGGCCAGAGCAGTTACAGCTGTGGAGGTTACAGACCTCGGTTCTCATTAAAGTATTTATTGGCAAAATCACTTCGGCTTTGTTTTCTTTTACTATTCGCTCGTTTGCCAGCTTTTTAAATTCTAATCTCCAGAAAGTGATAAAGAAAAGGTGACTATGAAATTGAGAAATAGGCACAAAGCAGAGTTAGGGGTTTCATATCTGGACTTTTAAAGTGTACATTATGGGAATAGAATAAGTGCCTCGCGCTTTACCACTGCCATTCATTGTCATACTGCCATTCACTTCCAAACATCAGGCAAGTGGCTCTTTCCTGTTCCAGGGTTCTTCCCTGTTCTCTTTTTACCACCCCACAAAGATTTTCTACTTTTATCAGTCTTAAGTACTACCTTATTTATTTTTTAAACATTTACTACGCCAGTCATACTCATCCCCAAATAGATGAGCAAAAGGAAAGCCATTTTGTCACAGTGGCACAGGTTGGAAGATAGTTCCTTGAAGGGCTTATCTATATTGGAAACTGGCTCTCATTTACCTCAGCTTAAGTGTTGTTCTTTTCAGAGAAACCTCTCATTGAGTCCCTCTCCCCCAATCTAAATAACGTTCTTATACCATGTATCACAATTTATAACTGCATGTTATATTTATGTGATTATCTGCTTGATACCTATATCTCCTACCAGTCTGTAAGCTCCATAAAAATAGGGATTCTGTTGATTTTATTCACTGCTATGTGCACAGTGCCTAGCCCAGTTATATATACTCAGTAAATATTTGCTAAATGAATTGCTCTGTGTCCCAAGTATCTGGAAAAATGCCTAAAACATAGTAAAGGTTCATCAAGTACTGTGGGATTTAAATGGAATGAAATGAAATTTGAATTACTGGAAAAATTATGGGATGATAGATAAAAGAATAGATTATTAAGCGAAAATAGAGGTGTTTAGAGAGATATACCTTATCTTTTAGACTGTTATTTATTCATTCATTGAACAAATATTTATCGAGCTTTTATACAGGCACTGGGGATACAGCAGTAAACAAAACAGATAAATATCACTGCCCTCATGGAGCTTATATTCTACAAAAGGGAGACATGATAAAAGATTAATAAGTAAAATGTGTATTTGTTATTGTTGTGTGCCTTTGAGTTGATTCTAACTCATAGGGACCCTATAGGACAGGATAGAACTGCCCCGTAGGGTTTCCAAGGAGTGGCTGGTGGATTTGAACCACCAACCTTTTGGTTAGCAGCCTGAGTCCTTAAGCACTTTGCCACCAAGTTTCCGTATAGTATATTATTAGATGGTAATAAATGCTTTGTAGAAAAATAAAGTAGGGAAGAGGGTTGAGGAATGCCAGGGCAGGGTCATAGTCTTAAACAGAGAGGTCAGGAAAAGTCAGCATGGAGAAAGCAACATTTGATTGAGGTCTCTAGGGGATGAGAAAGCCCATCTAGGGTTAAAGCAAGTGCAAAGGCCCTGAGGTGAGAGTGTGTCTGGAGTCTAATGCCATGATTCAGGCAAGAAGTATTGGTGGCTTGCGTGAGGGTAGTAGTAATGGAGGTTGTGAGAAGGGGTTGGAATTCTAGATATATTTTGGAGAAGAACAGATATGATTTGCTGGAGGATAGGATGTGGGTTGTGAGAGAGAGGAAGTAGAATTAAGGATTACTCCAAGGTTTTTAGCCTGAACCACTGAAAGGGTAGCATTGCCATAGAGATGGGGAAGACTGTGGAAGGAACAGAGCTATTTGGGGGGAAATTAGGAGTTTTGTTTTGTGCACGTTAAGTCTGAAGAGCCTACTAGACTTTAACAGAGATGTGGAGTGAGCACTGGGGCAGAGAAATACGGTGCTCAGGAGGGAGGTATGAGTTGGGGAATGTACATTTGGAAGTCATCAGCATATCTGTGGCACTTAAAGATGAATGAGATCACCAAGGAAGTGAGTGTAAATAGACAAGAGTCCAATAACTGAGGCTGGGTCACTCCAACATAAAGCAGTTGGGGAGAAAATCAGCAGAGGACACTGCCAATGACTAAACACCCAGCCCGAAGTCATCTAAAAAAAAAAAAGAGACTACTATGTTCTGGCAATGGGAAAAAGAGTAAAGGAGGCAGTGAGGGTTAATTATTTTCCATATAAAATTTGGAGAACAATAGTTTGAAGCTATGAAATCTTTACCCAGATTACCAAAGACGTAAGGATTGCCACTTTTATTGTAGCTTTTTTTATAGTCATGGACAAAGTCCAAATTAAAGAACTTGACTTTTACTATTTTTATTTTTGGTATAGTAGTGCTGGTGGGCACAATGGTTAGGTATTCAGTTGCTAACCGAAAGGCTGGTGGTTTGAACTCACCCAAGCGGCTCTGCAGGAGAAAGACCTGGCGATCTGCTTCCATAAGGATTAGAGCCTAAGAAACCCTATGGGGCAGTTCTACCCTGTCACATCGGGTCGCTGTGAATTGGAATCAACTGGATGGCACCTAACAACAGCAACTACAACATCCTATCCTTACTCACGGGTTAATACAGCATCCCCTCAGGTAACCTATATGGTGAGTAGAATAGTTTGATTGAACACTAAGGGTTAACTGCAGTCCAATAATGAAATAGGCCACAGTAAGAGTGCCCCAGGCGGGAAATAAGGATCTACCTCTAAACACATGACATTTGAAGGGAATTATTTCACATGTCTTAAGAATTCACTGCTTCACAAAAGTATTCACCATAGGGTTCTCTTAGGCAACAAGCTCTCTATTATGCATTTGATTTGCAGGATTTTTAGATGAAATTACATAACATAAAATTAGCCATTTTAAAGTGAAAAATTCATTGGCATCTGGTACATTCACAATGTTGTGCAACTACCACCTCTCTCTAGTTTCAAATAATTTTCATCACCCTAAGAAAACCCCGTGCCCAGCAAGCAGTTGCTGTCTATTCCCTTCTCCACCCGCCCCCGCCCCCAGTCCCTGGCAACCAGCAATCTGCATTCTGTCTCTATGAATCTGCCTACTTTGGTTATTTCATATAAATGGAGTTATACAGTATTTGCCCTTTTTAAACTGGCTTCTTTCACTTAGCTTAATATCTTCAAGTTTCACCCATGTTGCAGCATCTATCAGTACTTCATTCCTTTTGATGGCTGAATAATTGTGGTATGTAGATACATAATTGTGATATGTGTATACCACAATTTGTTTATTCATTCCTCTGTTTCTGGATTGATTTGCCATTTTTGATTGAAAAATAACCTTTTAGGGGCACATCAGATATGAAATAGATCCACCTGTGTCTTTTAAAGGTAGGTTGGAAGAGATCTTTCAGAATCAATGAGCACAAGCAAACAAGTTTTAAAGGGATGAAGGACCTTGGTTGAACTCTTGTTTGTCAAAACAAAACAAAACAAGATGAGGTGAACTCTCTGTATAACCTGCTCAATTTATCTATAAACCTAAAACTTCTAAAATATAAAGTCTAGTAATTAAAAAAAGAAAACTGCTCACAAAGATAAACAGGCATCACTAATTGGGAAGAGAAATAATTCTTTCCCCAGTTAAAAAGCCCAGCATCTCAAAAAGACGGACAATAGCAAGTGTTGGTGAGGATGTGAAGAAACTGGAACTCCCATACATTGCTGGTGGAAATGCAAAATGCTGCAGCTACTTTGGAAAACAGTTTGGCAGTTCCTCAAAAATTTAAACAGTGTTACTATATGACCCAGCAATTCCACTCCTAGGTATATCGCCAAGAGAGTTGAAAATACATGTTCGCACAAACACTTGTACATGAATATTCATAGCAGCATTACACATAATAGCCAAAAGGGGGAAATAACCCAAATATCTATCAAATGATGAATGGATAAACAAATTGTCATATATCCATATAATGGAATATTATTTACCCATTAAATGAAATGAAGTCCCTATACATGCTACCACATGGGTGAACCTCAAAAACATTGTACTAAATAAAAAGCCAGGCACGAAAGGCCACATATTGTACAATCCCATTCATGAGAAGTATCCAGAAGAGGCAAACCTGTAGAGGCAGAAAGTAGATTAGTAGTTGGTTAGGCTTTGGGGGGAGATGGGGAGGGACTGCTAATGAGTACTAGGTTTCTTTTTGGGATGATGAAAACGTTCTAAAATTAGATCTGGTGTTGCTTGCGCAGCTCTGTAAATATACGAAAAACCATTAAATCGTATGCTTTAAATCGGTGAACTTTATGGTATGTAAATTATGTCTGTAAAGCTGTTCTTTTGTTTTTAAAGCCAGCATGTGGTTTGAATTGATTACACTGGTAACCTTAAGATGGCTAGTGAGGGATTTCAGTGAAGCTGCTTGGTAATAAAATACAGTTTGGTTCATATTAACTCCAGATTATTATTTGGATATTTTCCTTTGGAATGAGTAAATCCACCATGTTACCAGCAACCTGAAGATTAAACAACTGACATTTCTAGTCAGGAGAGCCTTGTGTATTATTCCAGGTTTGAAGGAATAAATGATTATCAAAGTCTGTAGGCTATAAGATGGGGAAACCCTGGTAGTATAGTGGTTAAGCGCTACGGCCGCCAACCAAGAGGTCAGCAGTTCGAATCCACCAGGCGCTCCTTGGAAACTGTATGGAGCAGTTCTACTCGGTCCTAAAGGGTTGCTATGAGTCGGGATTGACTCAACGGCAATGGGTTTTTTGGGTAGGTTATAAGAGGAAGAAACTTTTGATTTTTTTTAATAAGATGGAACATGAGACAAGTCAGTAATAATAGCTAACATATGACTTTCATTATGTACCAGGTTCTGTTCTAAGTGTTTTTATGTTTATAAATCTGTTTACATCCTTATAATCAGTCTATGAGGTAGGGATTATTATTCCCGCTTTCAAATGAGAAGCTGAGGTATAGAGAGGTGAAGTACTTTGCCATTAGGAAATGGCAGAGCCAGGTTCTAACCCAGGCAGTCTGGCTCATGAGCTCATGCTTATAACCACTAAGCTAGAGGTATGCTGACTTAGCCTTGCCCAGTAAAGAATATTGATTTCATTAATTCCCCTATCTTTATAGTACCCTGGGAGAGAAGGTCAATGGTTTTTGCGTTGGTCCTACTCTTTGACACTTACCTGTAATTCTGGATTTAGAGTCTTTTCCTGGAGAATGGCAACTGCGACTATATTGTTTTCCCCTTGCCCCTCTTCCTTCCGTGACCTCCTTCATCACTACTCCACTACCTTCATTACTCCTTCCTCCAGTCTTAAGTGAGCACAGTTGACCAGGGATCACACAGCAGGGTTCAGAAAGAGGGTCCTGCTCTGGGAGATGGCACACCAGAACAACACAAACATATTCCTATGGTACATTCTACCATTTACTGAATAACTTGAAATCATTGGTAGAGATGCCACTAGTGGAAATTTTAATAATTTGGACATGGGGCTAGACTTGGGGTAACCTCTTCTCACCCTCTCTTCTCCAATGCAAAGACGTGTTTTGTTGTGCTTGTGAACAAATTTATAGGAGGAATGATTAAATTATTACTAAGAACCTGATTGTAAATAATTCTCTATTCACTAAAGCCTATCACTTAAGGGATAATATTTTTGTCAGCCTAGCCCAGTTGGATATTACATGTAAGTTAAAGTAATAAAATTGCATTTTTAAAAAATGAGTATCTTCTCAGAGTGGCCACATTAATCTTAAATCCTGAGGTTTCACTATAAAGGATATTTCTTCTATTCAGTGTCTCAGCATCAGAAGACAGCCGTATTTTGGGCTGTGCCTTACTCACTACGAACACTCAATACATCCTTGTCTCCCCCATTTATTTAGGAAAAAAAATTAACAAGTTCATTGTCTAAGATTCCTAAAGGACCTGGTCATCTTAAAGTAGTGGTTGGAATTTTCTATAAGAAATGTTTGAATCGTGAGTCTTATTTTCACACTGGAAATAACCTGTTAGCCATTCAGCTCTAATTTCTGGGTTTAGTTTTCTCGCTTTTCTTCTTCTTCTTTTTTTAATCACCTCCGAGGTGAGATGACACCAGTTTGCATTTCTGTAGGAAATGCTTTTGTATTTGTTGACTGGCTCAGTGGGCAAGTCTGCAAAAATACTACAGGCGGTAAAAGCGCATCGAACGGGTCTGTAAGATAACATGACATTTTATGGGGCCAGTGACTGTGGTATCTCAGCGAGTTTATCAGCTTTTTGGTGCCTTAATGTCAACACAATTGAGACAGAACTGGAACAGATGTGGGTTTATTATAGTAAATGGGAAATATGATCCAATTGTGGGATTGTTGGGCAACATACCCCAAATGAGAATGAACCTGAGCAGTTAGATGAGGGGACGAGCTCAGGCTCTTGGCCCTGCATGATTTGAGGCCCTCCAGTGTGCTGGGGCAGATGAATCCCGCCTGTCCTACTGTGTAGAAGGGGTTTTTAAAGAAACAGGAACTGCATTATATACTAAAGCAGACTCTGAGACCCTTAGCAGCTGCACTGGTCGTTTCTAAGACTCCTCATGAGAGGGCCCTTGGAGCCTTGTGGCTGGTTATGGTCCCAACAGCTTGTAAACCCAGTGAACATATGGCTCCTTTGTAGCACGTTAAGCTCCCGTGCACTTTACCCTGCCACGATTGAGCCATTAGGTGGAGCCCATTTTCCCCTTCCAACAAGGCTTCAGCTGCATCAAGACCTGCCTCCTAGCTCCACGGGAAAATGTTTTCATAGTCTCGTGCCTACCTAGCATTTTGTGGTATTGCACAAAGCAACCACATCGGGGAATTTTAAGAGTAAAAATGGATACCTGGATATTACCGTGGTGTAGTGGTGATACAGTTGTACTGTGAGTGGTACTTTTAAATGACCGTGGCCCATTTGCCCAGATTTCTGTTTGCAGGAGGCAGATTTACCCAAGCAGCTGGACATATCAAGAGGTTTCCTTTTGTAACAAAACAGCCAGTTCACCCCCTCAGAGTGATTTATGCTTTCAGGAAGCCGTGCTCATGGACAGTGGTGGTCCTTTTTATTTCTCTGAGATATTCATATCAGTGTGGTCTGTTCATTTATGGCTGTCTTATGACTTCTTTTAGCAGATAGCCTAGGAAACATCACACTTCTAGAAATGCCAGCAAAAATATGAACCAAAATTCCTATAATGCTTAATACTCCTTGACCTAGTAATACTGCTTTGGAGAATTTATCCTAAGGAGTTAAACAGAGATGTGTCAAAGATTTACACCAGGGTATTTACAGTGCTGTTATAATGGTGAAAAATTGGAAATGACATAAATGCACAACTGTAGGTTAAAATATTATCTACTCATATATTGAAAAAACATGCAACCATTACAAGTTGTGTTTTTGAAGAAGACTTAACGGTATGGGAAAATGGGCACAATATAATGCTAAGTGAAAATAAATCAGATAAAGGAGACTAAAAGTCATCTCTGGATGGTATTACTGTGTTGTTAAGTGCTGTCGAGTTGATTCCAACTCATAGTGACCCTGTGTACAACAGAATGAAACACTGCCCAGTTCTACACCATCCAAAACAATCGTTATGTTTGAACCCATTGTCGCAGCCACTGTGTTAATCTATCTCATCGAGGGTCTTCCTCTTTTTCACTGACCCTCTACTTCACCAGGCATGATGTCCTTCTCCAGGGACCAGTCCCTCCTGATAACATGTCCAGAGTATGTGAGACGAAGTCTCACCACCCTTGCTTCCAAGGAGCACTCTGGCTGTATTTCTTCCAAGACAGATTGTTCGTTCTCCTGGCAATCCATGATATATTCAGTATTCTTTGCCAACACCATAATTCAAAGGCATTATTATAGGTACCTTTATGATTTTCTGCATTTTCAAAAATTTCTATAATGAACAAAAATTGCTTTATAATCATAAAAGAATAATACATATCATATGTGTATCTATGTCTATCTCAAAAAGAAATCCCAGTAAAGCTGGGGCAATTTTATCACCTGGCTCTCAATAAATTTTTGTAGGGTAGGTAGATGAATGGATAGATGAATGCATGACTGAATGAATGAATGACAGTTGACATTTGTAGACACCACCATTGAGTTTATAGGACTGCAGAAATAACAAATGTAGATTTGTTAGTTAAAAGGACATTCCAGACCAGTCATCAGTCTGAAGGATGGCATGGAAGTTACTGAGAGATTACAAAATAAGTGAGTGGCTGACAGTAGCCAAGGAGTTGTGGTCTGCCCTTGGGTTCCTTGCTGCTCGTTACCCAGCTCCTGACACCATGGCTCCTCTTGTTCTATGTGTGTTCTTGAAGTATTTCTTGTGCCTCTGTTCAGGTTAGCCAGTGACTGACCCAAACATGGTGAGGATGAAATCAGAGTCATGAGTCCAGTTTCCATTTGAACCAGTTAATACTTCTCCACATAGGGAGAAGGTATTCTAAGGCTAACTCTGGCTGGCCAGGTCTCAGAGAGGTGCTTATTGGTCATGTGGATAAGCAAGAGTGTGTTGGTAGGTCAGGGAACCCTGCCTCTAACACTTGCGAAACCATGCAAAGTACCCCTGTACAGAGGGGTACGTGTTCTTATATTTTACATAAGACTAGTTTTAGGGGCAGTTTTACTCTGTCCTATAGGGTCATCATGAGTCGGAATCACCTTGATGGCAATGGGTTTGTTTTGGTTTTGTTTTTTTTTTTAGTCCTCTGAAACAGGTATAATACGTCTAACTCTAGCTACCCAAGGAATTAATATAAAACTTAATCATGTCACAATTTTTATAACAAACTTCACTGTAAGCTGTTCATGAAAACTATAAATGGGATTGATTGACCTACATTCTATCATACAGGGTCTTAATATTGTTTGTATATCTTCATCAAATTGCTGAACCAAATCTGGCTTCTTTGCAAGTTCATTAGGAGACAACATTGAATGAAATCTAAGTGTTTCCCCACCAGTGCATTCTCTTATCTGTAAAGGAGCCTGCATCCAAGAAAGCCAATAGCATTTTGCATAACAGTCTGTATTTCTGCTCTTGGTAGCTTATTAAATGCAGCGTTCTTAATTATGGCTGCTCTTAAAGTCACCTGTATGATAATGGTGACTTGTTTGGTCTAGCTTGATGTTGGGTATTACGTTTACTGTTTGTCTTTTTCAACTTGAGTCACCTCTCATCACTCATTTTCCAAAATCCCAATTGTGGTTGAGTAATTCAGAGTTCTGGGCCTAATTGTTTTTGTCCTGAAGGTCTTAATACCTGAACGTGATAGACTCCCTGAAATTGGTCAGTTGGCCGTTTCATTCTTCAGGTTTTTCAAGGAAGAGAAAGAAAAGAGAACTAACATTTTCTGAGCACTGACAATGTGCTGTACTTTACTAGGTATGTTCACATACATTATCTGAGTAAATTCTCACTGTAATCATACATGGTAGGCATTACTACCCCACTTTTGTAAGTGAGGAAATGGTTAGGTTTGAGAACTTAAATGACTGACTCATAATTTGAACACTGGTCTGTTGGACTTCAAAGCCTGTGATTTTTTCCACTACACACACTGAACCCCAGGGATTAGAGGATTTCTTAGTCAGACTGAAACTAATAACACACTGATCAATCACGTAGCCTCCCCTCAGCACCTGCCTTTCTCCTGTAACCTAACTAATTTTCATTCCACTTTGCGTATGTTACCTTGGCAAGTCCCTTGCAGCAAAGCCAGGAAATTAAGCCCCCTTTGAGCTACCAATAAGGAGAACATTGGTTTGAGCCTGTTTTCAATTTTGTCTGAAACACAGTTACTATTTGTATTTTACCTAGTTTCCAGTGACTCAAAACCCAATTCAAGAGTGTTTCTTTTTCCTGGCATAATTGTTACTTGCTGGATGTTCAGCACTTCAAGGCATTGAGTTCCATCATCCACGTGAGAGCCAAGAAGTCTTCAGTTGTAGGAACATAAAGCATACTATGGCGAAGGCAAGCATGTTCTTCCTCTGGGCCAGAGTGGTAAGCAGAGCAGCTGCAAAAAGATCTACCAAAGGAGGGTGATGTATATTAGAATAGATCAGTGAGAAACAGGCCACTTGGGCTGAAGGTTCAGGGTGAAGAATAGTGAGAAGGGAATTTTTGAGAGTACGGACATTGAAAAGAAGGACCATTACCCCCTGAACAACTGACGAAAGAAAGCTGGCACTTAAGCTAAGACTAAAGGGAAATTAACAAAACCCAAGCTCAGAGTATCATGATGTAGTGACAATCCTTTGAGAAGAGATGGCTGGATTCCATCCAGTTTCTGAACATTATAGTTTGAGATTTGAATGAAATCTTTCAAGGGTCTCTTGGAATTAGCCATTACACGTTGGACTCAAATGCATCCTCAGGCCATCACTTTAGAACCTTGTTTTCTGCTTCTCGTCCTGTCACAGCAGCTCTGAGACCCCAGGGTCTGTAGCAGAAGCCTGGCTTTCCCTGAAGTTAATTACCAGCTTACTGTTTGCATCTCTCAGCTTAGCTTGGCCAATTCTACCAACGTTGTTTTAGCACCAAATCCCAGACAAATTAATCCATACTGTTTCTGTTTCTTCTTGCCCTCTTTTGTTGTCAACTCAGCAGCTTTCTAGGGAGATAATCCAGTGTAGGGCCTTGAGAGCCCAACTTGCTAGGGGTCTGTGAGGAGATCAGGGGGTTAGGGAAAGGGTTCCAGGGAAGCTCTGGAAGGCAGAGAGTGGTTCCCCGATTTCCTCCCCATTCTGTTCTCAAGTTTCTGCCGCCAGAGTTGCCCAGAGGGAGCCTGAGCATAGTTCTCAGCTGCCAACATCATCAGTTTCTGTACCCCACAGAAAGCAGAATGAGGCATCTGCTCCTCAGCTTATCTGTGGTGGCATCCTCCTGTGGGACAGTTTCTTAGGAAAATGCAAATTTATGAGTAAATGGAAGAAGGTCTAGCTCTGAGGAGCGAAGTGGGCCCAGTGTGGAGAACACAGCAGCACCTGTGTTGGTGCCTCCTACCCCTTCCGCCTTTTCCTTCCCTCCCCCGGTGTCTCAGGATTTGTGGTTGAACATTGTTATTAGCAAGTAGCTACAAAGGGTATATTAGGCCAACTGAGGGGAAGGAGCACCACTGAGTTAAAAAAAGTTGGTGGATTGGGAGGGGTAATCTAAAAACCAAACCCACTGCCGCTGAGTCGGAAGCGACTCAGTGACTCTATACGACAGAGTAGAACTGCCCCATTGGGTTTCTGAGCAGCGACTGGTGGATTTGAACTGCCAGCCTTTTAGTTAGCAGCCGAATGCTTAATCACTGTGCCACCAGGGCTCCAGGAGGGGTAACAGCAGAAATAATTGCAAGGTAGGATATTTCCCAAAGAAACACTGTTTTGAATACCATGAGGTGTGGGAGGAGACAAGCTTTGGAATCTAATTTGGGTTCCTACACTTTATGCAAACTCGCTATATAAAATCCCGATTTATACCACAGATAAATGGTGGAGGGCAGGAGGTACAGGAATCCCTCACTTTACCAAGGCAATCAGTAAACAGTTAAAAAGAGTCCGTCTCATTTCTCTAGTGCCGTGTGGTCCAGTACAGTAGCCACTAGCCACACGTGGCTATTAGCATTTGAAATATGGCTAGTTTGAACTGAAATGTGCTGTAAGGGTAAAATACACACTGGATTTCAAAGACTTAGTATGAAAAATAGGATAATTATACTGACTACATGTTGAAGTGATAATATTTTGGATATATTGGGTTAAAAAAATTAAACTCAAAAGATTAGATAGGAAACTTAGGGGGCAGCGAGCTTATGTTAATGAGGGAGGAACAGTTCAGAAAAGGAGGGTGAGCATGGTTGTACAACTCGAAGAACGTAATCAATGTCACTGAATTGTACATGCGGAAACTGTTGAATTGGTATATGTTCTGCTGTGTATATTCTCAACAACAAAAATTATTAAAAAAAAAACAACAACATTATTTTCACCTTTTTAATGTGGCCACTAGAACATTTAAAATTATGCATGTGGCTTGCATTATATTTGTATTGGACGGTGCTTCCCTAGTGTATTCTAAAATAGGATTTGACATAGAAGCATCATTTCAGTAGTACATTTCTACATTTCTGAAAGTAGAAATGTAGTACATTTCTTTAAGTAATCATACCTGTACAAGAGAAACAGGCTTTTTTCAAAAGAAGGACAGAGAGGAATGGAGGTTTGCAAACGGGGAAAGTGATTATAGAAGAAAATCGGGACGCTGCCTCAGTTGCCTCTCAACCTGGGGATGAGGGGGGTGGGGCAGAGGTCAATTGCCTGAAGCAATTCCCTTAGCTCCATCTGATCTCCTGGTTGGGGCCCAGAAAAGGGAGGGGGAAGGCACTTAGAAACTTCTCTGCTCTTACCGTTTTAGGCATCAAGCTGTGGGTGGGAGATAGTGACGATGTGACAGGAACTTTCCCTAGGCCCCTCAGGGCCACCATTCCTGGCAGAGAGAAGGAGGAGGAGTGAGGTGAGTCCCTTCTTCACTCCCAGGGCCATCTGGTAGAGCTGCTGCCTCACCTCCTTCTGCCAGTAGGCATAGATGAGTGGGTTGAGCAGGGAGTTGCCCACACCGAGGAGCCACAGGTACCGTTCCAGCACTAGGTAGAGGTGGCAGCCCTGGCAGGCCACCTGCACAATGCCGGTGATAAAGAAGGGGGCCCAGGACAGAGTGAAGCTCCCAATTAGAACAGCCACAGTGCGGATGGCCTTGAAGTCGTTGGGAGTCCGTGGGGGCCGGTAAGCTCTAGCCACGGCCCCCGCATGCTCCATCTTTCGGATCTGCTGGCTGTGCACGGAGGCAATCTTGAGCATGTTGCAGTAGAAGAAGACGAAGAGGAGCAGGGCTGGGAAGAAGCCAACACAGAAGAGGGTCAGCACGAAGCGAGGGTGAAACACAGCAAAGAAGCTGCAGGGCCCCTGGTAGGTGGTCTGCTGGAATACAGGGACTCCGAGTGGGAGGAAGCCAATGAAGTAAGACACCAACCACAGCCCAGCAATGCAGGCCCCAGCCATGAGCCCACTCATGATCTGGAAGTAGCGGAGGGGCTGCTTGATGGCAAGGTACCTGTCAAAGGCGATCAGCATGACCGTGAGGACAGAGGCCGCTGAGGAGGAAGTGACAAATGCCATCCGAAGGCTGCACAGGGTCTTCTGCGTGGACCGAGCAGGGCTGGAAATCTGGTCTGTGACTAAGCCAGAGATAGCCACGCCAATCAAGGTGTCAGCCACAGCCAGATTCAAGGTGAAGCAGAGACCCACACCATCGTTTTTGTGAATCAGCAACATCATAACCACGGCCACTAGTGCATTTGCAGCAATGATGAGGGAGGCCAGGACAGCAAGGACCACTCCGAAGGAGAAAGATGATTCCATGGCTTGAACTGTCCAGACTTGTGCTTACCAGGGCATGCCGGTTCTGCAGCTCAAATTCTCATGTGCCGGGGAAGAAGGAGCTGTGGAGTCAGAGGGCCAGCACAATTCTGCCCATCGCTGGCAGTCAAGGCTGGCACCTTGCCATCTTTGGAATCCTGCAGCTCATTGAGGATCCCTCCCTCTCTCTTCGTCAGTCCTCAGCCTCCTGCCGCTCCAGCTCTCTGAAGGCAGCAGTCCCAGTGCAGACCTCCCCCGTGCCCTGGGCTAGTCCCTCCCCCTCCAACGACAAAGTTACTAGACAACCCCCAAGGCCCTGGTGCACACTATCTTGCCGTGCTCTCTCCGTTCACTGATGCTTCAAGGACTTTGTTTGGAGGGACAGGTTCATTCATCAGGTCTCCTGTCTGGCAGAAGAGAGAATTGACTCTAATCACACTTTTTCTTCCTCTGTAGCTTGATATTAAATTTCCACTTCTTTTCTTCCTAAGTCTCAAGTGTTAGATTAATAACTAGTCTCAGCTTAATGAAGCATTTGCTTAATAGCTGATGGTCAGTTACTATTATGAGTGCTTTTAATCAAGCAAAATGATCATAATCAGTTGAAGTGGAAAGTGAGGCCAGGTAAGTTATTTCAGGGGCCTGGCCTCCTTGGGGCGGGGGGCGGTTAACCACACATGTAAGCTCAGATTCTAATTCTTTCAAATACGGTGTCCTGTTCCCTGGTTTCTTATCCCCTGGAACTCAATATGTTGAGGATTCAGAAGGGTTGGGGGAAAACAAGGAAAAGAATTGTTAATAGCTGTCAGCCTGCCCCTGGGTGGTGCAAAGGGTTAACTTGCTCGGCTGCTGACATAAAATTGGAAGTTTGAGTCCACCCAGAGACGCCTTGGGAAAAAACCCTGGCAATCTACTTCCAAAAACTCAGCTATTGAAACCCTGTGGAGCATAGTTCCACGCTGACACACGTGGGGTCGCCAGGAGTCGTCGACTAGTTTAGGCTAGAGCCCATTTTCCCAGCTAAAGCTGCTGTCTGTTGGGTATACTCACTGAGAACATTTTCTGCCCCCTGACCTACCTTGTCTCTGGTCAATGGGCCATGGCTACCAGGCTTGCCTTTCTCGATCCTTATAGATCCAAGATGTCTCTGGGAGAGGAGGAGAAAAGGAGAGGAGCTGCATTCTAGAAAATGTTCTAATATTTGGCTGTGGAATTTTCCATTTTCCAGAGATAGTACTTGTGGAGGTTAGGTCAAAGGGCAGCAGTGTTGCTGAGGCAGGGGAGGTGGGCTCAGGGAGGTTACTCCTATTTTCGGTTGTATATCCATCCGCCCAGGTACATTAGAACTAACCTTTTGCCTGCCACTCTTACCTTGGATACCAAGGAGAGACGGGTGGGGAGAAGAGCTGTTAGAAGATTATTTACTCAGTTCAGGTGAGAGCACAAATGGGCAAGGTTAGTGTTTTAAGTGAGGGAGTGGAGAGCAAGGTGCAGCATGGGAGGCAAATACTAGACTCTATTCCAGGATGTTTTGACAATCTGAGAGTGCCTTTGGCAGATGTCTCTCCCGCCAACCATCAGAAAGCCTGTGCTGTGGGGGCCTGGTTTTCTAGTTTCCAGCCTGAGAACTGTTCATACTCTGATGCACCCATTAGGTGGCTGGTTTCTGTTGCTTAGCATCTGGCCTAACTTTCTATCTGGACTTGAGGTGCACTTTGGTTTCCCAAGCCCAGCTTCTGATATGGAGTCAAGCTGGTCCTTTTCAGTCCCGTGTCTCAACGTTAGAGAACATCAGAATCCCCTGGAGGGCTTGTTAAAACACAGATCACCAGGCTCTACCCCCAGAGTTTGGATTCGGTAGGTCTGGAGCGAGCCCGAGAATCTGCACATCTAGTAAGTTCCCAGGTGATGCGGATGCTGCTGATTCGGGGACCACACTTTGAGAACCACTGACCTGGTGCAGTGGTTCTTAACCTTAGCCGTACATCAGAATCACTTGGGGAGCTTTAAAAAATGCTGATGCTTGGGCCACACCCCAAGACATCCTGATGTAGGTAGGCTGGAATGTAGCCTATGCCATTTGGATTCTTAAAAGCTCCCGGGTGTCTTAGTTAGTGCTGCTATAACAGAAATATGACAAGTGGGTGGCTTTAAGGAACAGAAATTTATTTTCTCACAGTTTAGGAGACTAGAAGTCCGAATACAGGACACTGGCTGTAGGGGAAGACTCTGTTCACTCTGGGGGAAAATCCTTGCCTCCTTTGGCTTCTCTCCTTGGCTCCTTGGTGATCTCCAGGTGGCATCAATCTTTCTCCATTGGTGTATCCTCTGTGCTTAGCCTGCCCTTTGTATATCTCAAAGGTGATTGGTTTAAGACACAGCCTACATTGATGTGCTCCATTAGCATAACAGTCCTATTCCCAAATGGGATTACACCACAAGTATAGGAGTAAGGATTTATAACACATTCTGGGGGGACACAATTCCATTCATAGTACCATGTGATTCTAATATGCAGCCAGGGCTGAGAAGCACCGTCCAAGACAAAGGCCCAGGATTTGGAGCCAGAACACCTGAGTTCCAACCCTGTGACTTCGGTTGGGCAAATGACTTCGCCTCTCTGATGCAGCCTTGGTTTCCTCGTGTGTAAAATGCCGATGATGATATCTGCATCACAAGGTTGTGGAGATGATAAAATTAGGCATGATGGATGTGAAAAGGCTTTGTAAACTGTCTTCTGGTCTCTTGTTAATCCAAGTGTGCATCAGATCACAATCATTGGCATGACCTGGGAGATTGTTAGAAATGCAGACTTTCAGGCCTTGCCCCAGACCTACTGGGTCAGAGTCTCCAGTTTAACATGATCCCCTGGTGATTCATATGCACGTTTAAGTTGTCCTTTCTCTCACTCTTAGGGGCCTGATTATTTCCTTCCTATTGCTTTGTAACAAATTACCACAAACTTAGTGGCATAAAACAACACATACGTATTCTCTTATAGTTCTTCAGGTCAAAAGTCCTAAATGGGGAGCAGAAAAACTTGGACACTTGTCTGAAATTAAAAGTTAAGAGGTTTTTTTAATGGATTTTGATGATTCAATTTGGGGTTGAACCGGGGCACAACATGGTCCGCTGAAATGGAACCAAGCGCTCGAACGAGGGGTAATTAGCTAAGGGTTTAAGTACAGACAAATGAGGAACTAACAGTGTATTCTAAACAGTCACTGGAAAATTAATGAATATTATAATAATTATACTTTGGATTTATGATAGTTATAGTTAAAACCACGTATATTAATAGGAATTTCAAGAAAAACTATGAATATACTAAAACATGCTTAAGTAGCTTTCGAGAAGAATCCACGATGAATTAACGTATGTTTTTGATTGGTTGATACCTTTACAGAAAACAACGTTTCGGTAAGAGTTTAGTCAGATCGATTTGTAATAATCTTATAATTACATTTTCTGAGAATACCAAGCAGAAGTTGATTTCTGATAAATGGTCAAGGGAATAAGATAGAGTCAGGCCTACATTGTAGACAGGAGCCTTAATCGCACCAAGCACCTTGGACAACATGATGAGCTTGAGCTGTCTGTCCAGAATGTAGTATTAGACTCATCTGTTAGGTGATTGGAAACCCTGGTGGTGTAGTGGTTAAGAGCTATGGCTGCTAACCAAAAGGTTGGCAGTTCAAATCCGCCAGGTGCTCCTTGGAAACTCTATGGGGCAGTTCTACTCTGTCTATAGGGTTGCTATGAGGAATCAACTCGACGGCAACTGGTTTTTTGGTTGTTGTTGTTGTCGTTAGGTGATTACAAACATTGGATGAACATTTTACAATGCATTTGACCAGGATCAGTGAGAATTAGGGAAGTAACTTACAGCGAGTATTAGAAAAGTAACTTATCAGACAGTAAAATGGATTCTGGATTTTATATCAAAGCTCAAGATGCAGCCAGGGCCTCAGCTGTAAGTTGCAGCTTTCCACAACCTAAGTGCCTTAAAAAATCTGTTACTCAGAGTCATATGGGATGTCTTAGGCTAGGTTCTCTAGAGAAGCAATACCAGTGAAGCATGTGTACATATGTGTATATGTGTGTGGGGGTGTGTATATATATGGCGAGAGAGAGATTTATCTCAAGGAAATGGGTCACACGGTTGTAGAGGCTGGCAAGTCCCAAGTCTGTGGGTCAGGTATCAGGCTGGAGGCTTCTCCTGACTCTCGTAGCTGCAGGGGCTGACAA
This sequence comes from Loxodonta africana, assembly GCF_030014295.1. Classification (NCBI taxonomy): domain Eukaryota; kingdom Metazoa; phylum Chordata; class Mammalia; order Proboscidea; family Elephantidae; genus Loxodonta; species Loxodonta africana. The sequence continues at coordinate 152,409,282 of NC_087369.1, forward strand.
ACCCAAGATCAACAGGTCAGATGGCAGGCTGCTAGCTCATGGGCTGCAGAGGCAGATGAATCCAAGATCGGCAGGTAAGACGGCGGGCTGCTGACTCACAGGTTGCAGAAGCTGACAAATCTCAAAACTGGCAGGCAATACTGTAGGCCACTGGCTCAAGTCCCAAGAACCAGAGGCCAGATGATGGTGAGCCAGAGGCAGGATCCAGAGCAAGCAAAAGCCAGAGTTTTGCCAGAACTTCCATGTATATTGGATGAAGGCCACACCCCTGGAGAATCTCTTCCTACAACTGATTGGCTGATCACATAATGGAAGTGATTATATCACAAAATGGAGGATAACTACATCATTACATAACTGCCAAACTACATCATTACATAACTGCCAAGCTACATCATTACATAACTGCCAAACCACTGAGAATTATGGCACAGCCAAGTTGACACACAGCCTTAACCATCACAGGGGCTAAAATCAAAGTGTTGGCAGAGCTATTATCCTTCTGGAGGCTCTAAGGGAGAATCCTTTCTTTGTCTTTTTTAGCCTCTAGACGTTGCCCATATTCCTTGGCTTCTGGCTTCATCACTCCAACCTCTGCTGCTATCATCACATCTCCTTCTCTGACTTTGACCCTCCTGCCTCCCTCTTATAAGGATCCTTGTGATTATATTGGGCCCACCAAGATAATCCAGGATCATCTTCCCATCTCAAGGTCCTTAATTTAATCACCCTTCAAAGTCCCTTTTGCCATGTAAGGTAACATAGTCACAGGTTCTGGGGATTTGTAGGATGTGCACATCTTTGGGGAGATCATTATTCTGCCTACCACACTGCTCAGGTCTCTCTCCCCTTCACCCTGCAATAGATGTTCTTCTCAACCTGCTCTTCCTTTGCTCATGTTCTGAACATTTATTTCTTTCCTTTTAGTCATCAGAACTTACCTGTTTCTTGTCTTCTCAGGAACCCACAAGTTGATTCAGAGTAATCTGGATAGTCTTGTAAAAATAGTGAGCTCCCTGTCATTGGAAGTATGCAAGCGGAGACTGAATGCTCATCTATCAGAAGGGAATTCCTACTGTGGTGCAAGACCTTACTATTCCATCGAGTTGTCTTTAAGTTCCTACACAATCAGTTTTTCATGGGCCCCCAGGAGTCATTTCCTTCGCTGATTTCCCTCCCTTCTTTCTTACCTCTCCCACCTTCCCCATGTTCCCCTTGGTCTGTTATACGCCCTTCCCCACACCACAACAGGATCTCAGCTGTGTATCCCAGGGGCGTGCCCATGCTGTAAGGTGAAGATCACAGAGAGCATGGTCCCTGGCTGCTTCCTGGGAGGTCAGTGGTTGGTCCTTAAGCCTACCCCGCTGGAACAGGCTGAGGGCTTCCAGAGTCTTCAGAGTGGAGCATCTACAAGGCAAACAAACTGGGCTTGAGGAATGGAAGAAGATTAGAGAATAAGGAGGATTATTCTCTGGGCAAACTAGCCCGCAACGAATGTATTAAGCAGTTGCCGTTCAGTTGATTCCGACTCATGGCAACCTCATGTGTGTCAGAGTAGAACTGTTCCATAGGGTTTTCAAGGCTATGGCCTTTCGGAAGCAGACTGCCTGGCCTTATATTAGGGGGTGGGTTGGAACTGCCAACGTTTTAGTTAGTCGAGTGCTTAACTGGGCCACCCTAAATGAATATATGAAAGGCTGGTAATAGTGGTCTGTCAGCAAGATGCACCAGGGAGCTTTATTCACCCTGAGGACATGGGACTCAGGACCCACAGTTTCAGCCAGAATGGGAGTGGAAAAGAAGGTAGGCATCAGCAGAGCCTGCCTTGGGAGCTAGGTTCTTGGAAGAGGAGCTCCAGGAGTTATCCAGGACAAACCGCACCTGATTTCTTGCGATGCCTAGACTAGCTGTCTGCCTTCGATGGTTTAGCTGCAGCCTTGCCCAAGGACAAAGGCAGCGGTGACATTTAAAATCTCTTCCTGAATGACTAAACTGGTAAGTACATTAGTAGGAAATTTTTTTATCATGTAGCAGTTTGAAAAGAATGAGACAAGTTTATATGTACTGACATGGAGGGACCCCCAAGACATTATTGCTGATTGAAAAAAGCAAGTCACAAATCAATATGTAGAGTCCGAGCCCACTTATGAAAAAAAAAAACCTTCAAATATATTTGTGTATGAATGCATAGAATTCCTAGAGAGTGTTAGCAAATAGTAAATAACTTTAAAGAGGGGAATGAGGTTGGTGGGAGGTGAAGAGCGACTTACAGTTTAAATACTTGTTATGTGTTAAGTATTTTCACAGTGAGAATGTATTCGTGTAATTAAAAAAACAAAACTTTCCCTCCCTACTCAGCCCAGGCTCCATTTTGCAAAGGGCTTTTCCACACCACACACACACACACACACACACACACACACTATATATATATATATATATCAATCAAATCTGTTGCCGCTGAGTCAATTCGGACTTATGGTGACCCCGACCCCATCTGTTACAGAGTACAACTATTCCATAGGGTTTTCTTGGCTGAAATCTTTTCAGAAGCAGATCACCAGGCCTTTCCTCAGTGGCACTGCTGGGTGGTTTCAAACTGCCAACCTTTAGGTTAGTAGCCGAGAGCAAATCATTTGCACCACCCAGGGACCTTTTGGCGTAGTGGTTAAAAGCTACGGCTGCTAACCAAAGGGTTGGCAGTTCAAATCCACCAGGCGCTCCTTGGAAACCCTATGGGGCAGTTCTACTCTGTTCTTTAGGGTCGCTAAGAGTCAGAATCGACTCGATGGGAATGGGTTGGGGTTTTTTTTTTTTTTAGGGACCTTTTTATACACACACACGTATGTATACGTACACATATACATCAACAATATTGACATAATACACATATTAGAGAAAACAACAACAAAAAAACCCTTTGCCGTTGAGTTGATCCCAACTCATAGCAACCCTATAGGACAGAGTAGAACGGCCCCAGAGGGTTTCCAAGGAGTGGCTGATGGATTCAAACTGCCAACATTTTTTTGGTTAGCAGCTGAGTTCTTAATCATTATGCCACCAGAGATCCAATACACACATAGACATATATACATGCATACATACACACACATACTATTTTTAGTGCTACAGTTGTACAGAGAGAGCTATGTATAGATCGAGAGAAACGGTAGGGCAGGACAGGGTGAGAGAATCAGCATTTGAGGCTTCGGTCTCTTCTTGGAGAGAAAGACACTTTGAGAAAATAGCCCTATACTTCTGGGGCATCTGGGCCTTCTTGTAGCAAGGATGATCCCAGCTGCCATTTATGGGGTCTTAATGTGTCGGGTACTGTGCTAAATATACAACACGGATTCTCATAACCAATTCTGTTGGGTAGCTAATATACGTACTTAAATTTTATGGATGAAGAAACCAAGGCAGAGGGAGGGGGTGACTTATTTGCCCAAGGCTACACAGCTTGTAAGTGACAGATGTTGGATATCAGCAGACAGGCCATCAGCTTGTATGGAAGCTGTGGGCAGCCACCAAGAGTTTGTCCTGTCTCACATCAACCGTAAGAGACTACACGTTGTCTCCTTTGCTTGCCTGTTTGTGCCTCTGTGCCTTTGCATATCCGATGGCCTCTGACCTTCAAGTTGACACTTTCATGCTTTGGGTTTTTTTTCCAAGTTGGTTGGCGTCAGAACAAATAGAAGTTTTTCTTTGGCAAGAAAGCCCAGCACTCTGTGGAAAATGAGAATCGTTTTTACCCTGAGCCAAAGGAAATGTAAAAATCCAGACTCACATATGTCTCTTCATTTCTCTTTCCCATTCTCGCTTTCCATTCTTGCTCTTACTTCTCTAATTTTGTATTTTACTAACATTCATCCGCACTATTGTTGTCTACTAACTGCTCATCCTGTCTGTCCCAACACTAATACCCCCCCAGACTAGCAGGTTTATCGAGCACCTATCCTGTACTAGTTACTGCGCTAGGAAAGGGCTTTCCATAAATTCAAGGAACACCTTGTGATCCAGGTGTTATTATTATCCCCATTTTGCAAGTGAAGAAGCTGAGGCTTGGAGACATAAAGGGACTTGCCCAAGGTTACCCCACTAGGAAGGGGTGGCCAAGCTGGGATTGGAATCCAGTTCTCCTCACTCCTGGAAAAACGGTCTTTTTGTGACTTCATGTTGCAGAAGCCTGGGTGTGGTAGACAGAATAATGACCCCCAATAGATGCCCACAATCTAATCCACAGAGTTTGTAAATATGCTACCTTATATGGGGAAAAGGGACCTTATATGGGGAAAAGGGACTCTGTAGCTGTGATTAATTTAAGAATTTTGAGATGAGGAGATTTTCCTGGATTATCCGGATGGGTTCTAAATGTAATCACGTGAGTCCTTGTAAGAGGGAGGCAGGAGATCAGAGTAAGCATTATTAGATATGATGATGGAACCAAGAGGTTAGAGTGAGTCGAGGCAGGGGTCACAAGCCAAGGAGTACAGGTGGCCTTTAGAAGTTAGAAAAGGCAAAGAAACAGATTCTCCCCTTAGAGTCTCCAGAAGAAATATGAGGTGGTTGTTAGCTGCCTTCAAAATTGGCTCCAACTCATGGTGATCCCACGTACAACAGAACGGTCCTGCACCATCTTTGGTAGGCTCAAGTCCATTGTTGTGGCCACTGTGTATTTTGATTGCCTTCTAACCTAAGAGGCTCGTCTTCCAGCAATACATTGGACGATATTCTGTCATGGTCCACAGGGTTTTCAGTGGCTGATTTTTGCAAGTAGATCACCAGGCCTTTCTTCCTAGTATATCTTAGTCTGGAAGTGCCACAGAAACCTTTCCACTATGGGTGACCCTGCTGGTATTTGAAAAACTGGTGGCATAGCTTCCAGCATCATAGCAACACACAAGCCACCACAGTACAACAAGCTGACAGATGGGTGGTGACATGAGGAGTTAATTAAAAAACTGAGCCCTGGTTATATTGCTGGTTGGCAGTGGCTACTGCCCAAGGGATATTTGGTAGCAATACTTTACAAAGGTTCCTACTTAGCAGGGGAAGAGCAGGTTGCTGGCCTGAGACGCCAAATTGCAAGTGATCAGGAAGCCCAGCAGAGGGCACTCTGCAAGGAAAAAGCAATCCCTGGAAAGGCTTTGCCCTTAATCCAACTGCATAAAAGGACAGGAAAGGTCCTTTTAGGCCCTTCTGGGCTGCTCCGATTGTGCTGCATCTTAGTTGTGTTTTCATGCAGGCCAGAGGAGCTCTTGGGGGACCTAGTGCAGTGAGTATGAAGACCTTTTCATTCGTTACTCAGAACTCAGCCCTTGTGCTCCTTTTATTTATATTGTTGGGAGTAAACCTGAACCAAACCCATCGCTATCAAGTCAATGCCAACTCATAGCAACTCTATAGGACAGAGTAGAACTGCCCCACAGGGTTTCCAGGAAGCGACTGGTGAATTTAACTGTGTCAACCTTTTGTTTAGCAGCTGAGCTTTTCACCACTGCACCACCAGGGCTGAATTTTATATGGTAGCCTTCAAACTCCCCGACGGTCATCTCCAACTTTTTCCTGAGAAACTGCTTTCATTCACCAGGAGGTAAGATTTTGAGGTTGCAGAAGGAGCAGGGAGGGGGTCGTAAAAATGGCTGCGGTATTTGGATCCTGAGAAGAAGACTATTGTTATTAACAGTTATCAAGGTCTATGCTAAACGGCACTTTATATACATGATCTCATTTACCCATGCCAGGTGATTTTTCTTTTATATAATACAGTGAGACCTGTGAGAACCAGAACTTGCTGGAACTGCCTTGTTTTTCCAGGTCTCACAAGTTTTCTGCCTTTGACAGGATGCAGTCTTATCACTTTTACACCGCTTGTTTTAATGGAAAATATTTGACAGGTTTTTGGCTTACACAGGTTCCTGCTTTCACAGGTTTTCCTATATGATACTAATATTTTTCGATTAACATTTTATAGTTCTGGAAGCTGACACATTTTGAATTTCTAGTAAATGTGATTTGACTCCACTCGAACCAGAGCCATCCATCTACTCCTCCAGCCATTTCTTTTGACTCTCTCCTTTTCTTCCTTGAAACCTAATTTTGCCCCTTAGTCAGCTCATCAAGAGCCTTGGCAACTTCTGAAAAATGTTCTGCTTGAGGTATGGCAAGGTGATGCTTTGGCCTGGGCAGTGGCAAAAAGGCAATGACAGCCATGAGGTAAAAAGACATCTGTTGGGTGTTGGCTTAGTTACCTAGTGCTGCCATAACAGAAATACCACAAGTAAATGGCTTTAACAAAGAGAAATTTATTCTTTCACAGTCTAGGAGGCTAGAAGTCCAAATTCAGGACGTCAGCTCCAACGGAAGGCTTTCTCACTCTGTCGGCTCTGAGGGAAGGTCCTTGTCATCAATCTTCCCCTGGACTAGGGGCTTCTCCGAGCAGGGACCCTGGGTCCACAGGATGCACTCTGCTCCTGATGCTGCTTTCTTGGTGGTATGAGGTACCCCTGTCTCCTTGCTCGCTTCTCTCTTTAATATCTCAAAAGAGATTGATTTAGAACACAGCCTAATCTTGTAGATTGAGTCCTGCCTAATTAACATAACTGCCACTTATCCCACTTCATTAACATCATAAAGGTAGGATTTACAACAGATAGGAAGATCACATCAGATGACAAAATGGTGGACAATCACACAATACTGGGAATCATGGCCTAGCCAAGTTGACACACATTATTGGGGGACACAATTCAATCCATAACACCTTTCTTACCTTGGCAAAGGGTGTCACTATCCAACCAGTCTCTCAAACCAGAGTCCTAAGAGTCATCCTCAGATGTTTCCTCACTACCTACGTCCACTTTCATCAACATGTTGCCCTCTGAAATCTGTTGGCTTTACTCCTGCCCATCATAGCCAATTGGTCTCCAAACTGGTCTCCCAACATCAAGACTTGCGTGCCTTCAGTCCATTCTGCATACTGGTTCCAAGGTGATCTAAAATAAAATTGACCAAGTCTCTTTCATGATCAAGGGTATATAGTTGGATTATTTTCTTCACATATGTGTTTTCCCTCTAGATTGAGTACATTCACCTTTGTATTCTCAGTACCTAATGCAGTGTCTGCATATAGCAGGTTCTCAACACAAGTGGCTGGTTGGTTGGTTGGTTGGTTGAATGACTATAATTAAACCACATGATCGCTTCTCACTGACTGCAGGATAAAATCCAAACTTCTTAATTTCATCTACAAGGTCTTTCACAAATGGCCTGAACTTTTCCATCCTCACCTTCAGCCATTACTGGCCTACCCCATAGTATCCTCTCTTCACATCATATACTTTTCATACTGTGATGCTTTGCCTCCAGCAGTTCCTCTGCTTGAAATGCTTTCTCTGTGCGGCACCTATCTCCTGTCTTCCATCTGCATAGTGGCTGCTTTCGAGGCCCAGCTCAACTGTCATCTACCTCTCTGTAGCTTTCCCTGACAATCTGCTCCTTCTAGCAGCTCCTTCTCCCTCCAACGGTCAAAATTTATTGCTCCCTTATCTGGTTCTGGAAATCCTGGTAGCGTAGTGGTTAAGTGCTACGGCTGCTAACCAAAGGGTCAGCAGTTCGAATCTGCCAGGTGCTCCTTGGAAACTCTATGGGGCAGTTCTACTCTGTCCTATAGGGTCGCTATGAGTCGGAATTGACTCGACGGCACTGGGTTTGGCTTTTTTTTTTAATCTGGTTCCAATAGCATTTAATGCATACCTTCATTATGACAGTCATCACTTTGTATTCATTTATTTATCTATCCTGCAACATTGTGAGCTGCTCAGTGGCAGAGACTGAGTCTTGTGGTCTTGTTCACTGTAGTATCCCAAGCACCTAGCCCAGCGCCTGGGCACTAACAAACACGGGATATGCCTTTATGACATTGTCCTGTGGGTTCTTATTTATTTTTACTTAAAAATATAATATTTTTAGTTTTAAACAATATCAGCGTGGAACACAGCCTTCTTTACACCCTGAGGCAAACCACCATCATCTCTTGCCTGAATTATTGCAAGAGCTTCTGAACTGGTCTTCCCGCTTCTACCTTAGCCTCCACCACCACCACTCCCAGTCTGTTATCAACACAGCAGCCAAAGTGATCCTGCTTAAATGTAAGTCAAGTCAAAATCTTTCAGTGACTTCTCGCCTCACGCCAAGTAAAATCCAAAGTTGTTACCCAACATGTCCTGACATGATCTACTCCCTGTCTCCACACACTCATCCTATGCATAGTGGTTAAGAGTGCAGGCTTTGGAGCCATACTGCCTGGATTCCAGTCCTGACTCTACCATCTACTAGCTGTGTGACCTAGAGCAAGTGACTCAATCTCTCTGTACCTCAGTTTTCTCATCTGTAAAATGGGGATAATAGCATCTACCTCATAGGGTTGTTGTGAGGAATAAATGAGTTAGTGTGTGTAAAGTACTTAGGATCTTATTTAGGCACTAAATAAGATTTTTTTAAATAAACAAAAATCTTCTATCAGTCTTCCCCTTGCCTACTTCTCTCCAGCCACACTGGTATTGCTGTTTTTCAAACACTTCTTTCTCAGGACGTGTGCACTTACTGTTCCCTCTACCTGGAGCACTTTTCTCCCAGATACACACCTGGCTTACTCCCCATCTTCTCGCAGGTCTTTCTCAATGGCACTTTATCAGGGATGCCTTCCTTGACCAAACACGTTTTATAAAATAAGAACACTCCGTCACTCTCTATCCCTTTGCCTTGCTTTATTTTTCCTTCATAGCATTTATCAACTTTAGATGTATGTGTATATGTGTATTGTCATTCTTCTCCAACAAGAATGTAAGCTCCATGAGGGCAGGGACTTTGTTTGCCTTGTTTACTGTTATAACCCCAGCACCTAGAACAGTGTCTGGCGCATAATAGCTGCTCAATGAATACTTGTTGAAAGAATGAATAAAAGATAAAAGCAAAAAAAGAAAGGTCATAATCCATCTGCCAAGATAACGTGGCATTTAAAAAAATATCTGGATAAAGGTAAGAAAATTCTAACAGTATAGAAAGGTCCAAAGGGAAAATAAAAACTTCTTTTTCTACTACCCTCATCTGTTTCCCTCAAAAACAAAAAAACCCGGAAATCCATTGCCATTGAGTTGATTCTGACTCATAGAAACCCTCTAGGACAAAGTGGAGCTGTCCCATAGGGTTTCCAAGGGACACCTGGTGGATTCGAACTGCCGACCTTTTGGTTAGCAGCCTTAATGCTTAACCACTGCATGAAACCAGTTGCCATCGAATCAGTTCTGACTCCTGGCGACCCCATGTGTGTCAGAGTAGAACTGTGCTCCATAGGGTTTTCAGGTGCTGATTTTTCAGAAGTAGATTGTCAGGCCTTTCTTCCAAGGTGCCCCTGGGTGGACTCAACTGCCAATCTTTCAGTTAATAATTGAGTGTTTAACCATTTGCACCATCTAAGGACTCCTAAGGTAACCATAGTTGTGTGTGTTTTTCAACTTTATTAACCAATTATTGTATTGGGTATAAGTTATGTGTGCAGGAAAGTGCTTGAGGCTTGAGGTGCTGAGAGGTTATAAATGCAGAGCCTTTGCCTTCCAGGATCTCATGCTCTTTCTGGGAAGAGTGCATAAAGAGTTCTGTAGTGAAGCAGAGTTCAGAAGTGGGAGCCATCACTGTGGGCTGGTAAGGTCAGGAAAAGTTCCTGCTTGGAGGGACAACTTGATCCAGGTCTGCAGCTTGGGCAGGTTTCAATCAGACAGAGAGGGGGCTGGCTCTCTCAGGTATATGGGGCTCTTTCAGCAGAGGTGTCCAGGTTGGGTAATGAAAGGGGCCCTCGAGGGGAAGGCTCAAAGTGGAGCCTGACTGAAGTCGAGGGCCTGTGTCAGGGAGTGATGAGAGAAATCAAGACTAGGGGCTGGTATGAATTATAAGAGTACTGAGAGAGCTAAGAAGCATGTGATAATCACTGGGAGTAGGATTGTAGCCTGAAGATGTATGTGTTACAGACACTGCAGTGGTACAATTATTAGGACTTGGTGGGGCAAGGTTCTTACCTAGTGCCGCTGTAACAGAAATACCACAAAAGGGTGGCTTTAAAGAACAGAAGTTTATTTTCTCACAGTTCTAGAGGCTAAAAGTCCAAATCAGGGTCTCAGCTGTGTTGATTTCTTCCCTTCCAGTAGCCCCAGGCGTTCCTTGGTTCCTTGGTGATCCTCACATGGCATCTGTCTTCCCCCATGTGTGCATGCCTCTTTGTCTATCTGCTTTTTTTTTTAAACTCAATGATTAAATTTAGATCGGGTTCAATTTAGAACTCCCCCTGCTCAGGTAGGAGCCCAGGTGTGTAGTGGTTAAGCGCTCGGCTGCTAACCAAGAGGTCGCAGTTTGAATCCACCAGCTGCTCCTTGAAAACCCTGTGAGGCAGTTCTACTCTGTCCTATAGGGTCGCTATGAGTCCAAATTGACTCCAGGGCAATGGTTTTGGTTTTTGGTTCTACTCGGCATGACCTAATTAACATAACAAAAATCCCTATTTCCAAATAGGATTACATTGCAGGTATAGGGGTAAAGATTCCAACACATTTTTTTTTGGTGGGGGGACACAATTTAATCCATAACAAATGGGAAGACTGAAATATGAGAACCATTTTTTCACCCTGGGCAACCAGGAAAATGGTGATAGCATTGCCCAAAATAGGGAAAGCTGTTTTGGGGTGTGGTTTGGTGGTGAGAAGTAGGGAGCTGACTTTGGCTAGACAAATAGTTCAGTCTTTCTTTTAATGTGGGGACTACTTCAGCTTCCTTAGCATTGCCCAAGAAACTAGAGCTGAGTTCTGCATACAGTGGGTCTTAAATAAATGTTGGCGGAGATCACTGATAACCACCTTGGATGGCAAACCCTGGTCGTCTTCTCAGGCATTAAGTTCAGAGGGTCTTCTGGACCCCCATTGCCTTTCAACTCACACTTACAGAAATCACAAGGCATTATCTTACCTACCAGTTCTACCAATGGCAAGCACATCCATGGAGAATCTGCCTTTCTTGCTTCTTTATTTACTTCAGGTTCTCCTAAGGTGACCAACCATTCCAGTTTACTCTGGACTTTCCAATTTTAGCACTGAAAGTCCTGTGTCCTGGGAAATCCCTCAGTCCCAAGCAAACTGGGATGATTGTCAGCTCCCCCAGCTTCATAATACTTCTGCTGAACCCACCAGCTGGATAGCAACTGTCTTCTTATGTTCTCCTCAACCAATATCACCCTTCCCTTTGGTTGATTTAGTCACCTTTTCTGTTCTAGTTTCCTTCTGAATGCTGATGACTGGGACAGGTGTAGCCCCAAGTCTCTCATTTCATAGTCACTTGAAGAAGTCAACCAGATAATGCTACATGCTAGTTTACCACTTTGCAGTGGCTACTTCAACCCTACAACTAAGCAACCTGAGATTCCTAGAGGTAGATAAACCCGTATGCAATCTGTCACTGTTTAGTTTTTATTGCCAAGAGAATTCTACAAAGTTAATGAATAGCTGGGTTGGGATGAGGGAGGGGACACAGACACCGGATGTATGAGGAGATGCTGTCATGGATGGGCAGCCACTGTTCTGCTACTTGGCAGGACATAGGTACATGGTGAGCCACTTGAGAATACAGTTGTCATCATCATCAAAATACTTTTATAAAGGGCCTAATATCTGACTCTGAGCTAGGCCTACACAGAGAACTACATTGCTCTGGACTTTCACTTTTAAAACATCATGGTCCAAGACCAGATTTTGATGTGGAAAGATGCAAATGGGTTCAAATAGTGTTATGACTAAAATCACACATCATATGCCACCATGTTGTCTACTGGTTCCTGGATACTTCTGGAGTGACATCTATTAGGCAAATATATCTTGTCTCCTCAATTATATTATTAATTCCTTGAGGGGAGAGGACCAGCCTTAAACTCCTTTCTACAGATTCTAGCTGTACAGGACAAATATAGATGCTCAGTAAGCACTGATGAAATAAACCTCACCTGGTGGGTAGAGGCAGAGTACCTTTCAAGCTAATTAATTCCTTTGAACTTCAGTTTCTTTCTCTATAAAATGGGGATGATCGTATTATCTACTCCATGGGGTTGTTGTAAAGGAGAGACACGTAAATTGCTCAGCACATGATCTGGCATTGTTTAGCGCATTATCTGCTCAATTGTTAGCTCTTACTTTAACAACATTAATTTCTGCCTCCCACTCAAATAGGCGAGACTATGAGAAGGGTAAATGTAGCAGCTCTCACACAAACAGATTCAATTCAGCCTGTGGAGGCACAGTGGTCCATTGCCTATGCATTGGCATATTTTTTTTTACTTTTCTGCCATACTGCTGAACAAGAATACTAGGATGTGTGTTTGTGAGAGATGGTCTGGGAATGAAGGCCCGAGTGGGGGCTTGGACTGGGAGCGAGGGCTGGACAAATGTCGCCACATCGGGCACCTTTTTCATTCTTCATTCAGTAAATTTTTATAGCTAACCCAATCAGTGTGGGATTCTGTGACAAGCCAGCCTAGCACTCTTGCCCCATTTCACAGACAGATGGCGCAAGAGACTAGAGAAAAACTCCTTCCGGGAAAACGAACCACACGGAGCTAGAAAAATCGCTTTCACAGTCGTGCGCAGGCGCCACGCCCCTGGCGCGGTCGAGCTTTTCCGGCGCATGCTCCGCCGCCTCCAATGAGCGCGAAGTGCCCGGGCTGCGCATGTGCCGCGCAGCCTCACCCGGAAGACTAGGTTTCGGTGCAAAGCGGGGACCCACGAAGATGAAGTAAGGCCCGACTTTCTTCTGAGGAAGCGGGAGCTGGCCGCCGGGAGGTGGACCACGGGGTCTGGGATGGTAGAGCGTCTGCGGGGCGGAGGGGTGAGAGAGGCGCGGAGGCTAGAGAGTCCAGTCCCCCTAGTTTTGCTCTCCCTTAGCTCAGCCCGGACCTCACTTACTTGTCTCTCTTCCACCCTCTCTGCAGCCCTTTGACTAAGGTGAAGCTGATCAACGAGCTGAATGAGCGGGAGGTCCAGCTTGGGGTGGCCGATAAGGTTTCCTGGCACTCCGAGTACAAGGACAGCGCCTGGGTCTTCTTGGGTGAGTCTTCTGGCTGCTTCCTGACATTTCAGCATTCTAGCTCTTCGCCCCTGCCCACATTTCATCATCCGCTCTTACTGACCTGCTGTCTGCTGTTAATCCGATTTTATATCTTTTTTCGCCCTCATTTCTAGTTTGCTTTCCCTGCCAAATCAATGCTCGTGAGCGTTCCTGTTATTGTGTGCCATTCACTTTCCTGAGAGCCTTTCACGGGCTTCTCAGAGATCATTTCTGTACCCCCGCCTCATTCCCGTTATACAGCTGAGGAAACTGAGGCTCAGAGAAATTAACCGGCTTCCGTAAGGTCACATAACTAGCAAGTGGAAGCAGCCAACCGCCCTCCCACCCCAAACTATCACCTTTCAAAATTCGTTTTTCTTATCTAATTAGCTCCTGAAGAAACCCTGTTGGTGTAGCTGATAACCAAAGCGTCGGCAGTTCGAATCCGCCAGGCGCTCCTTGGAAACTCTACGGGATAGTTCTACTCTGTCCTATCGGGTCGCTATGAGTCGGAATCGACTCGACGGCACTGGGTTTGATTTTTTTTGTTTGTTTAATTAGCTCCTACCTTCTGTCCATGGCCATATCACCATCCCTAGATTCACTTTATGTTGTAACTATTAATTGTGCTAAGCACTTCATATACACTGTTTAATTTGTGTAACAATCCTGTGAGATAAGTACTAGTATCTCCATTTTACAGATGAGGAAGGAAACATGGGGGGCGGGATTTATTTCCTATGAAATGCCTAACAGTTATCTTTATAATCCTTAGTGTTTGTGTGGGTGGGGTTAATATGAACATATTTAAGCTGATTTTGGATCTTAGCTATAAAATTGTGGGTAAAGAGCAGATGAATTCAAAATAAGTTTGTGGAAACAGTTTTGTACTGGAAACTATCTGCTTCATGAATAGAATTTTGGGTGTGAGGACTGAGCTATCTGATCAGCCTGGTTAAGGGTGACACACACCTTTAATCGCTTCTTTTTCTGTACTTCTGCACCTTATACGTACTTCCATCTTTGCATCAGACTGTACGTTCTTTGAGGGCAGGGCCTGTGGCTTACTTTCCTTTGCACCCCAGTGCCTGGCTTAGTGCATGGTATGTAATAGACACTTGGTAAATGTGCTGAAATATGGTTTCCTCTTCTAGGAGGGCTTCCTTATGAACTGACTGAAGGAGACATCATCTGTGTGTTCTCACAGTAAGTCCCCTTTCATTTCCTGCCTTCTTTTTCTGTTGGTGTTTTCCTATTGATTTTATAAGAGCCCTTCACGTATTAAGGATATTAACTCTTTGTTATAATGCTTTATCATGTGTTATATTGCCGTGGACTCATTTTTAAATAATTTGATATGTTATAATACGTGACCATCATTATTCTTTCTTGTTGCTCAAATTGTTCCAATTTGAGGGTCACTAGGAACCCTGTTGGAGCCCTGGTGGCACAGTGATAAAGAGCTCGGCTGCTAACTAAAAGGTCGGCAGTTCACATACACCAGCTGCTCTTTGGAAACCCTCTGGGGCAGTTCTACTCTGTCCTATAGGGTTGCAGTGAGTTGGAATCAACTTGAAGGCAATGGGTTTGGTTTTTATTGGATAGGAGCCCCGTCAAGCCAGCTTCTGTATTCTTTTTTTTTTTTGACTTCTTATTATAACTTTTATTTTGAAATAATGTCAGACTTAAAATAGGAAAGTTGTAGGATAGTATAAAGAACGTCTACCTGTATCCCCTCCACCCAGATTCCCCAGATGTTACCATGTTATCCCATTGGTTTTGTCATCATTTCTCTATCCAAATCCGTCGCCACTGAGTCGATTCTGACTCATAGCGAGCCTGTAGGACAGAGTAGAGCTACCCCAGAGTTTCCAAGGCTGTCATCTTTACAGAAGCAGACTGCCACATCTTTTTTCCCACAGAGCAGCTGGTGGGTTCGAACCATCGATCTTTCATTTAGCAGCCAGGTGCTTAAACACTGTGCCAGCAAGGCTTCTTATTTCTCTCAATATGTATATACAATTTTATTCTGAACCATTTGAAAGTCACTTGCAGACATGGTGCTCATTTATCCCTAAATTCTTCAATATATATTTCCCAAAAAGTAAGGACATTCCCTTGTTTAACCTCAGAACAGTGATCAAATTCAGGAAATCAACACTTTGCATAATATTATTATCTAATCTATAGACTTTATCCAATTTCTCCAGCTGTCGTGATAATGCCCTTTATAGCGAAAAAAAAAAAAAGTTACTTTCTGGCCGTTTAATCTGTTAGATAAATTATAAATACGTTTTCCTAGTTTGTCATTTGCCTCTTGACTTTGCTTATGATTTGTTTTGCTCTGCAAAATTATTTTCCTTTTATTATTTTTTATTTCCTGCATTCATTTCTTTATATGTTTAAATTATATGGTAACATTGGTTTTTTGAGGCATGTACAGTTGTGTGAATTTTAGTACATGTTTAGATTTGTATAACTGCTCCCACAATCAGGATGAATAACAGCTCCATCCACCTAAAACTCCCTCGTCTTACTCCTTTCTGCTCATGCTTCAGTCTTCCCTCCTCATTTTTATTTGGTTACATTTATCAGCCTTTATTGTTTCTGGATTTTGCATCATAGTTAGAAAGCATTTCTCCTCACCCATCCAGGTTATAAAGGAATTCACCTGTGTTCTTTCCTATTTTACATTGAAATTTCTGATCCATTTAGAACTTATTCTGGTATGTGATGTGAAGTATGGATCCAATTTTACCATTTCCAAATAGCCATCCAGTTGCCCCAACACCGTTTATTTAAAAAGTCCATTTTTTCCCCAGCAAATTGGGATGCCATCTTTATCATATACTAATTTTTCCATATGCACTAGGATCTCTTTATCTTCTGCTTGTCTAGTCATGTGCCAGTACCACACTAGTTTCATCATAGAAGCTTTTTACTGTGTTAATATTTCATAGTGTTAATATTTATTTCTAGTAGTTTTTTTTTATTAAAAATGTTAATTTGTTAATTGATGCATGAAGTTCTGTGACTTTTTATGTATTAGGACTTTTTTCAATGTAAAGTAACGCTCTTCATCCCATTTAATGCCTCTTTTTGGTCTTGAATTCTTCTATGTTAATGTCGCCACCTAGTTTTTTGCTTGGGTGTTCCTGCTATGTCTTTGTCTAACTTTTTATTGTCAACCTTTCTGTATCATCCTGTTCTAGATGTGCCCCCTGTCTGGCCTATATTATTATTTGAATTTTGTTTTTTAATCCAACCTGAAAGGTTTTGCATTTTAAGTCAGCCATGTCTTGCTCTTTTATAAAATAAATAGATATGGAGAGGTTGTTAACATTAATCTCGTGAGGGACAAGAAGACTGGAAAATCCAAAGGGTTCTGTTTCCTCTGCTATGAAGACCAGAGGAGCACAGTCCTGGCCGTTGATAACTTCAATGGGATCAAGGTGAGTGTGCTTATTAAACAGATAGGCTGGTCTTTTCCTGTGTTTAGGGGTTAGGTTTTATTTTCCACCTGGTTCCTACTATGCTCAAGGATAGTACTGGTCAGCTGGGGAGAGAGATGTGGGGACACACTGGCAAGGAAACGATTCCAGAAAATTATCCCGTTGGCTCAGGACCTTGCCAGGGCTTGTTCCTTTTCCCCATCTTTGATCTGTTAGCAGACCCTCTCCTCTCCCCACCCCCAGCCCCCACTTTCATTTCTGGTGCATTGGAGAATGAATTGATTAACAAACACTGCTTTTCCATGCTGGCCTGTGTCAGGGAATTGTCAGAAGTGACTCATTCTTCATTTTTGCCTCCTCTGGCCCCTCTCACCTTACAAGTGAGGCACTGAGCTGAGAGAAGGGGATGGGACAAGTCAGGCTTATTTGTCATCCACACGGTCCCTGCACTCATTTAGGAAGAACACCGCAGCTGAGTGAGCATTGTCATAGGGTTGGGGTGACTCTTGACTTGGAGAGCTTGTCACTGATTGGACCAGAAATGGAACCCCCAGAGACTGTAGGACAGGGTGGGATAGAGTTCTGTGCTTGATTTTTAAGGGAGCCAGCTGGTTTCCTTTATGGCATATCACTGTGAAAGGAAGGTTTTCAAAAATACTTTGAAATGGGGAATACGATAGGTGACAGAAACTGCTCAGGCTTAAAGGTAATAATAAAAACATGTTTTTATATTGGAAAAATGGATAAAAGCCAGAGTTTTCAGATTCTGATAGGTTTACCTATAGAATAAGTCTGTGTCTGCCTGGAAATAGAATGTTTTTGTTTTAAGCAAGGAGTTGTTTTGTTGTTGTTGTTGTTGTTCACCTGGTGAGCTGTGATTTACAGCAGAGATAATCAGCATGAGCTAATTGTCCCTGTCTGGTGAGGGTAGAGGCAGGAGTGAGGGCTTATGAAAAGAGAATGCGGTCTTTTCTAGCTTCCTTCCCTGCTTCCAGCTATTGGTCCGACTGTGGCTCATCCTAATTGCTGTGCCAGTCAGCTGAGAAAGCAGCCATAGGTCGCATTGAGCTGGATTTTGGGGATCCCTTCTAGCACCCAGGCTTTTCCAGGGACTGTTTGTACTGTAAACAAATGTCGCAGATTAGGGTAACTCATTTTCCTGAGACTTATGCTTTGGAGCATGCATCCCAACCTTTTGCACTATGGCATGCGGGGGTAAACCTATGGAGGCTGCTGGGACAACTGTTCCTGGCTGCCTGGTGGCTGAGTGTATTAATATGTGGGTATACGGTGGTGAAGGAGCCCTGGTGGCGCAGTGGTTAAGCACTTGGAGGCTAACTGAAAGGCTGGCAGTTCAAACCCACCAGCTGCTTCACAGGAGAGAGATTCTGCAGTCTGCTTCCGTAAAGATTACACCTACTCCTCATTTATCGACTATATTGTTATCCAACACTGCACATTTATGACAATAGTGAAAATCAACTATCCAACTATTTAATGCGCTAACAACGTATGTCTGGAGATAACCCTTTCATGACCAGTGGGAATATAGTGCCCACCTATTATTTTCCGCCTCTTGGGTCCAGAGGGACATATTCCACATAATATTTTGTGGTGTGATATGGTCATCCGCCATTTTCGCATAACACCAATGTTTACATAACGACCTGGTCTTTGGACCCTTACCATGTCAATAAGGGAAGAGCGGAGTACAGCCTTGGAAACCCTATGGGGCAGTTTCTGCTCTGTCCTGTAGGGTCGTTATGAGTTAGAATTCCACTTGACAGCTGTGAGTTAGGTTATACAGTGGTGGTTGAGCGGTAGAATTCTCGCCTTCCATGCAGGAGACTCAGGTTCAATTCCTGGCCAGTACACCTCATGTGCAGCCAACCACCTGTCTGCTAGTGGAGGTTTGTGTGTTCTATGATGTTGAACAGGTTTCAGTGGAGCTTCCAGACTAAGATGGACTAGGAAGAAAGGCCTGGCCATCTACTTCCAAAAATCAGCCAATCACAAAAGTCCAATTGCAACCAATCACGGAGATTGCACAGGACAGGGCAGCATTTCATTCCATTGTGTGTGGGGTCATCATGAGTCAGGGGCTGCCTCGATGGCAGCTAACAACAAACACATGTTGTGATACACCAGTTAGGCAGGTCTGCTTTAGAGAGTTCCCCAGAAATATAGGTAACAGGAAGGTAATGGATATGGTTCAAACTCTGGTTCTCTGTGCTGGGGTCAGATAGCCTGTTTGCTGGGCAAGCTGTCTATTCTGAAACATTGTCCGTCTTGCCTAGATTAAAGGACGAACCATCCGGGTGGATCATGTGTCTAACTACCGTGCTCCAAAGGACTCAGAAGAGTTGGATGATGTGACCAGAGAGCTCCAGGAGAAGGGCTGTGGGGTGCACACCCCCTCACCAAGTTCGTCTGAGGGCTCTGATG
This sequence comes from Loxodonta africana, assembly GCF_030014295.1. Classification (NCBI taxonomy): domain Eukaryota; kingdom Metazoa; phylum Chordata; class Mammalia; order Proboscidea; family Elephantidae; genus Loxodonta; species Loxodonta africana. The sequence continues at coordinate 152,428,316 of NC_087369.1, forward strand.
ATGACAAATCCACAAAAAAGCACAAAAAAGGTGGAGTGTTAGACCCTAGAGACGATTCTGGGTAGTCTTAAGTGCCTGTTCTTCCTAGCATGTGCTAATAGTTGAAAATCAACTCGTGTGGATAAACCGTATTTAACAGAGGGAGGGCCACAAAATGTGTCGTAGTCTAGGACTACCAGGGACAGACCTAATCCAGCAAAGTCAGGTTTACTGACTTGCTGCATCGAGGAAAGCCACACACCAGAGAAACTGCATTGTCTCACTAGACAAAGGACAAGTTAGAGCTACGATAGTATTTGAGGAAGGTGGTGGGGTTTAGGTGAAGTCTAAATGCAAGTGAGCCATAATAGGCTCAGAGCAGAGCGGAGCTGACCCAGGGGCCTGTTTCTCGGAAACTACAAAGTGAAAGCGAATGTGTAAAGTGTTCGGAAACCCTTTGTCTCTTTTTTTTTTCAATAATACTGTTTCCAGTGAAAGTTTACATAGCAAATGAAGTTCCCAACATTTTTCACAATGTGTTAGCATTCTCTTTAATTGCTTTCTGGTTGTTCCATTTCCAGTGCTCTAGTTTGCCTGCAGAAACCCTTTCTCTTAAGCTGTGCGCCTGGGCTGCTGCTGCTTCTGTCTGTCAAAGTGACTGAGCTCCTTCACCCTCATTGTATCATTTCAAACAGCGAATGTGTTGATGGTCTGTGCTTTTAGGGCACCAGGCTTCTCAGTGAGTGAGAAAGCAGGAGTCCCTCAAAAAAGGTGGGCATCAAGACGCTCGACAGCTTTACCATGTCCTGGCAAGAAATGTCCTTTAACTCTGCAGCTGGCTTGCTCTGGGCCTGTGAGCCTAGGCTGATGCATGGCAAGGCTGACTTTTACTTTCTCAGTCCAAGACAATTTTTACTTTCTCAGATGTAAGAAGCAACATAATTTAGGCTGTTTCCTCGGAGAAATAGTAAATGTTCAGTTCACCTACTTTTCAAACTTAAGAACGGGAACCACGAAATCGAGATTCTGAAGTCTGCAAGTAACTACTTTTGTCACGAGCTGTTTGATATTCAAAGTAATTTACTGCTACATCTGTTGATTTGGTTAACCACAGTCCGCTGTACTCCTGAGAGCTTGAGGAAGTTCTGTTCTGAACAGTATAACCAAAGCGGTATGCAGAGGTGGGATGGAGTTATATTTTGGGTGGCTGAATGTTGATAGTGGTCAGACCACTAATACCCCATAGATCCAGTCAGATAGAGAGCTGGATCGCAACTGGAGGTCAGAGGGTCCCTGCCTTCCGGCAGAGAGGCCAACTTACCTCGGTGCCTCTTAAGACGGGGGAATTGACTAATACAGCAGTGTTCCCTATCTAAGGTGACAGATAGCCAGCTTGGCTTTTCTGAGGCACTTTTCTAGAAGTATTGACTCTGGCTGCTACACACTGCTGCCAGCAATGTTTTCCCTTTGCATATTCCCCCTCTCCCAGTGCATGCACGGTTTTGAACTACAACACCCACATTTGACATAATGTACTCAGAGAAGAAAGGAACTTTCTTTTAAAAGGAATTCTTTATGTTTTTTTCTTTTCTTCTCGTCGATTGCTCTTTTTCCCCCTCCAGACAAAAAGGAAAAAAAGAAAAGAAAGAAAGACAAAGACAAGACTGACCAGGAGGTCCAGGCAGAGCCACTATCCTCCTCTTCATCACCCAGGAGCAAGATGATGAAGGAGAAGGAGGAGCCTGGCTTGAACAAGCACTGCAGCAAGAACTCAGAGAGGGCTCAGAAGGCAGAGTCCAGAGAGGGCCGGAAACACCACCCCAGCTCCCCTGAGGTCAGGACCACCTGGCGCGATGGAGCGGCAGACCCGGAGAGGGAGCCAAGGAAGGAGAAACCCAAGCAGGAGCTCAAGTCTTCGAGCAGGAGGGAGGAAAGAGAGGAGAAGAACAGGGATCGGGACAGAGGTCGCAGCTCAGACACACACTCTAGCTGGCCCAACGGTCGTTCTGAAGGGCATAGTCACAGGAGTAGAAGTAGGAGCCGAGAGAGATTCCGTAGGCACAAGAGGGCCCGGCATTCCCGAGACTGGGAGGCCTCTAATCCCAGTGACCGCAGGCATAACTGACGCCACGGCCTGCTCAGCCACTCAGGAGTTTGGGAAATGAACTGTGATTTAAAAATGCAGTTACGCTTTTTGCTTTTACTATTTCCTGTGTATAAAATCTCTGGGGCTGCATTTTTTAAAATTCCTTGACTATTAGTGGGAGAGGGCTGTAGTTTCAACAGCCGAGAATCCTGGGTTAGCACAATCCATTGTCCTTGGGAGTATACTTGTATTTATCAGAGTGTGCACCCTACGTTTTGGTTCAGAAATGTGGCCCCTGAGCCTGTAGAGCCCAGTTTATGATGAGATTGCCAGGAAAGGGAGAATAACCAGGCAGTTCTAGAATCCTGGTTTCTGCGCTAGCTGTTTAGAACCCAGCCTTTGCAGGGGGCAGGTAGAACTATAGAGAGGCGTGACTTACCAGGCTAGGACAGCTCGGTGCTAATGTTCTTGAGATCAGCCAGCTACCCTCCCCCTCTTTTTTTTTGTCAAACTTTTTTTCTGTTGATCTGTCTCTCTCCATCTTCTCTTTCCCCCTTGCAATTTATTTATTTATTTATTTTTACTGAGGGGAAATTTACTTAACATAAAACTGATATTTTAAAGCAAATACCGCAGCGGTATTTGGACAGTCACAGACTTGTGCAGCTACCACCTCTATCTAGTTCAAAACCTTTTCATCACCAAAAAAGGAAGCGGCTCATTAAGCAGTCACTCCCCGTTGCTCCCTCCCTCAGCTGTTGGTAACCAGCAGTCTGCTTTCTGCCTCTGTGGATTTCCGGGTTCTGGCTATCTCATGTAAGTGGCATCACACAGTGCGCAGTCTTTTGTGTTTGGCTTCTTTGTTTCACCCAAAGGAGCTCTAGTGGTTTAGTGCTCAGCCGCTCACTGATCGGACCCCCCAGCCACTCCATGGGAGAAAGCTGTGGCACTCTGCTTCCGTAAAGATCCAGCCTTGGAAACGTTATGGGGGTAGTTCTGCTCTGTCATATAGGGTTGCTATGGGTCGGAATCGACTTGAGGGCAGTGGTTTTGGTATTTGGTTCTTTCACTCAGCATGATGTGTTCGAGGTTCATGCATTTTCAGAATTTCATCTCTGTTTATTGGTAGACGAGACTTCATCTCTCCCTATGGCTGAATAATAAGTACTCCATTGTATGTATATACTCTCCATTTTTTAAAATAGTATTTTATAGTTTTCAGTGTGAGTCTGGTACTTTGGGGTTAAATTTATCCCTGAGTGCTTTATACTTTTTGATGCTATTTTAAGTGGAGTTGTTTTCTTTTTGGCTTATTCTGTGCTTTAGATATAGAAATAGAAATGTATATTTTTTCAGCTATACACAGGTATAAATCACTTGGCATATAATTTACACATTTAACGTGTACAATTAAATGGTTTTGAGTATATTCACAGATGTGTACAACCATCACCACAGCTAATTTTAGACTTATTCTCATCACCTCCAGAGGAAACCCTGCACGCTTTAGTTTTTACCCCCCTCCACACACATCCCCTCCAACCCTGATCAGCCACTGATCTCCTTGCTGTCTGTAGAGATTGGCCTATTCGGGACATTTCAGTCAAGTGGAATTACGATATGTAGTCTTTGTGTCCGGCTTCTGTCACTTAGCGAGATGCTTTCAAGGCTCATCCATGTGGTAGCATGTATCAGTATTTCTTTTCTGCATGTGTAGCATTCTAGTCGATGTTTCTGTCACAGTCTATCCATGCCTCAGTTGAGGGACATTTGGGTGGTTTCTGCCTTTTGCCTAGCCAGCTCCCTTCTTAGGTTCCAGATGGACCAGGCTACCTTCTGGGTTTAGTCTGCTTTTCAAGTAAGCTGTTCTTGCTGGGATAGGAACACTTTGCTGCTCCATTGCGTATCTTTCTGGTCTGCTTGGCATTTGTTTCTCATTTGAGAATCTTCTTCTATTTTATCAGTCCCTTATGAGCTTGGTAGAAGATAGTTCGCGGGCCCTTAATACCCAGGATGAAATGAAGATTGAATTTCTGACCCTGCAAAACTGAGGATCAGACCCTTACTGGTGAGCACCAAGTTCAGTGATCTTATGTGTTAGTTTGGGTCTTAGATTAGATGCGCAAGAATATATTGTGGAAAACACTTATGAAGGAAAATGGGGAGGAGTCTGGAGGAGGCAGGGAGAGCTGTCAGGCTGTCTGCAGGTCTAACCTCTGTGGAGGGGAGAGGGAAGGAATGAAGAGTGGGTAGGCAAAGTCTTGGACTGTGGTGCCATTCTGAGAACGTTGCAGCAAGATCATACACAGTTGCCTGCCAGACGAGTCCCGCTAGATCAGCCTTGGTAAGCACGGGTTCCTGTTGGTGGGCTTCCGTCTCAGCCACTGTAGCCACTCTGCTCACTACCTGTTGTACCAGTTCCGTGGTAGCCAGTGGAGAAGGCCTACATCACCTGGCTGCGGCGTTTTATTTGCATGGCCATTCAGTGCCTGTTCCATGGTAGGTGTTCTCTGGTGGGTGTTGACATGTGATCCTAAAATCACACACTGCCTACTCCCATATGCCCATCCACATGCCTGTACACCAGGCCTCCTTATCTCTGACACTCCAGTCCTTTTCCTTCCAGACTCCCAACTAGATGGCCAGACCATTGGCTCAGTCCCAGAAATGTGAGTGAATATATATATGTATATATCATGGGAGAAACCCTTGGGGGCAGTTCTGCTCTGTCCTATACGGTCACTATGAGTCGGAATCAACTTGCTGGCGTGCAACAAATATATATTAAATAAATGTCCTTACTTCAGACTGCTTTTTCCACACCAAGTAGATGGTCAAATGCACCACTTGCAGCTTCATCCACTGGACAGAGTTGCCCTCTCCGCCCTGAATGTGACTAATGCAGATACCAGCCATCTTAGTGTGTGGCCATATGCAGAGCTGACCCATCTGTAAACCAAGCTTGGGCATTTTCCTCCTTGAGCTGGTTTTACAGGAACCCCCCATATGGCCATAGATACAGAGATGTGATAGGGGCCGCCACCCCTGCATCCTGTTATCAGGAGTCGTTGAGTTGGTTCTGACTCAGAGACCCAGTGCACAACAGAATGAAACGCTGCCGGTCCTGCACCATCCTCACATTCGTTAAGCTTGAGCCCATTGTTGCACCCACTGTGTCAATCCATCTCATTGAGGGTCTTCCTCTTTTTCTCTGACCCACTCCTTTACCAAACATGATGTCCTTCTCCAGGGATAGGTCCCTCCTGATAACATGTCCAAAGTACATGAGATGAAGTCTCGCCATTGCTTCTAAGAAGCATTCTGGCTGTATTTCTTCCAAGACAGATTTGTTTGTTCTGGCAGTCCATGGTATACTCAGTATTCTTCACGAACACCATAATTCGAAGGCATCAGTTCTTCTTTGGGCTTTTGTATTCATTGTCCAGGTTTTGCATGCATCCTGTAGGTCTTTAATAATGGCATTAATCTTCTCCATCCCCCCTGGGATGTAGTATTGTCTTTGATTTATTTATCAGGGTTCTACCAGAGGAACAGCCAGTAGAAGGGGTGTGTGTGTGTGTGCGTGCGTGTATGTGTATGTTGTTGTTGGGTGCCATCGAGTCGGTTTCAACTTATAGCGACCCTATAGCACAGAGTAGAACTGCCCTGTAGGGTTTCCAAGGAGCGCCTGGTAGATTTGAACTGCCAACCTTTTGGTTAGCAGCCAAGATTTATTTCAAGGAATTGGCTTATGCAATTGTGAAGTCTTGCTAGGCAAGTTTAAAATTTAGGGCAGGCTGGCAACTGGACAGGAGCTGAGGGTGCAGTTGACAGGTGAATTTCTTCCTCGGGGAAGCCGTAGTTTTGCACTTTTGGCCCTCAGTGATTGGATGAGGCTCACCCAGATTATCGAGGATAATCTCCTTTATTTAAAGTCAGTGACTGTAGATGTTAACCACGTCTACAAAATACATGCAGAGCAACAACATCTAGATTAGCGTGTGGTTGAGTAAGTGGGTACTGTAGCCTAACCATAGCGATGCTGTGTATGTCAGAGCAGAACTGTGCTCCATAGCGTTTTCAGTGGCTGATTTTGGGGAAGCAGATTGCCACGCCTTTCTTCTGAGGCACCTCTGGGCAGACTGGAATCTCCCATCTTTTGGTCAGCAGCCAGTTGTGTTTACTGTTTTCACCAGTCAGAGTAGACTCCATGGCAGCTGGTCACTGGTTATTGCCTAGCCAAGTTAACACAAAACTAACCATCACGATTTACTGTCTTGTCCATGGGGGGTGGGGCAGTTTCAGAGGTTTCCCCTTGGCCTTCCTCACTGTGATAGCTCTTACCCTACAGGCCAAGGGCCCACGTGGGGGTTACTCCAATGACCAAGTGTATCAATTCCAGTCACACTTGGGGACCGGGAAAATGAAGAAGCTGAGGGAAGTGAGCGTGCTGGCATGGACATAGTATGTGGGGCCCAAAACCCCACCGGAGGCTAGTGTTCCACAGGAGGCCTAGAGGACACCCCATTTACCAAGGCCATGAGGAATGCACCGGTGCAGGGGGCCCTGGTATCACCGAGAGGTTCAGAGGTGCTCTCCTCTTCAGTCAGGCCAGGGGGTTAAATCCTGTGTCCTAAGGAACTGGTCCCCAGGTCTATGAATCCTTGTTTTTCTATCCAGCCTTGTATTTTGGACCTCTTGATATGCTGTGTGCCATCTAGTAGATTCGGATTCATAGCAACCCCAGCGGAGAGCAGCCCCATAGGGTTTCCAAGGCTGTCATCTTTCCAGAAGCAGACTGCCACATCTTTCTCCCATGTGGAGTGGCTGGTGGGTTCAAACTGCCGACCTTTGGTTAGCAGCTGAGCGCTTAGCCATTGTGCCACCGGAGCTCCTTCCTCTCTAGCTAAAAAAACCCAAACCTGTTGCCATGTAAGTTGATCCTGACTGATAGCGACCCTATAGGACAGAGTAGATCTGTCCCATAGGGTTTTGAAAGCTGTAATCTTTTTTTTTTTAATTTTTATTGTGCTTTAAATGAAAGTTTACAAATCAAGTCAGTCTCACAAAACCTTATATACACCTTGCTGTATACTCCTAGCTGCTTAAAGTGACATCTTTTCTTTTTAACACTTTAAAGAGGTCTTTTGCAGTCAGTGCAATATGTCTTTTGATTTCTTGACCGCTGCTTCCGTTGGACGTTGATTGTGGATCCAAGTAAAATGGAATCCTTGACAACTTCAGTCTTCCCTCTGCTTATTATCATGATGTGGCTTATTGGTCCAGTTGTGAGGATTTTTGTTTTCTTTATGTTGAGGTATAATCCATACCGAAGGCTCTGGTCTTTGATCTTCATCAGTTAAGTACTTCAAGTCCTCTTCACTTTCAGCAAGCAAGGTTGTGTCATCTGCATATCGCAGGTTATTAACGAGTCTTCCTCCAATCTTGATGCTGTGTGTTCTTCATATAGTCTGGGTTCTGGGATTATTTGCTCAGCATTCAGATTGAATAAGTACCATGAAAGGATATAGCCCTGATCACGTTCTGATTTAAATCATGCAGTATCCCCTTGTTCTGTTCAAACACCTGCCTCTTGGTTTCTGTGCAGGTTCCACATCAGGACAATTAAGTCTTCTCCCAATGTTATTAAAAATCCGACAAAACCCTGTTGCCGTGTAGTCAATTCTGATGCATAGTGACCCTATAGGACAGAGTAGAACTGCCCCATAGAGTTTCAAGGAGTGCCTGGTGGATTTGAACTGCTGACCCTTTGGTTAGCAGCCGTAGCACTTAACTACTACACCACCTGCAATGCTGTTAGGAAGCTTTAAATTTTATTTTTAATTTTTATTGTGCTTTAAGTGAAAGTGTACAAGTCAGACTCTCCTACAAAAACTTACACACACCTTGCTGTGTACTTCTAGCTGCTCTCCCCCAATGTGACAGCACACTCCTCCTCTCCATTCTGTATTTCTCCTGTCCATTCAGCCAGCTCCTGTTCCCCTCTGCCGTCTCATCTCCCCTCCAGACAGGAGCTGCCCACATAGTCTCATGTGTCTACTTGAGCCAAAACCTCACTCCTCACCAGTATCATTTTGTCTTACAGTCCAGTCCAATCCCTGTCTGAAGAGTTGGCTTCAGGAATGGTTCCAGTCTTGGGGTAACAGAGGGTCTGGGGGCCATGACCTCTGGGGTCCCTCCAGTCTCAGACCATTAAGTCTGGTCTTTTTATGAGAATTTGAGGTCTGCATCCTACTGTTCTCCTGTGCCATCAGGGATTCTCTGTTATGTTCCCTGTCAGGGCAGTCATCGATGGTAGTCAGGCACTGTCTAGTTCTTCTGGTCTCAGGCTGATGTAGTCTCTGATGTATGTGGCCCTTTCTGTCTCTTGGGTTCGTAATTACCTTGTGTCTTTGGTGTTCTTCATTCTCCTTTGCTCCAGGTGAAAGCTGTATGTAATCTTTGTGGAAACACTGCCACTTCTTTCTCCTGTGGAGCAGCTGGTGGATTCAAACTGCCAACCTTTAGGTTCGCAGTCAAGCGCTTAACGACTGTGCCAGCAGGGTTTCTTCCTCTTCATCTAGCACCCTTGAAATCCAAACCCGGGGCTCTCCATTGACTCCTGCCTGTACATGCCAGCTAATTCCTGCCACTCTTTGGTGCCTTTGGTTTTAGCCCTGGTTATCAGCTTAGTAATCAGGAGAGGAGCTCGAGACAGTTCCTTCAGGGGCACTGGCTGCCTTGTCTGGGAGTGGCCTCTGCAGAATCTTCTGGCACAGGGGAAGTGCTCGCTCTTAACTAAGGCAGAGTGGGCCACCTCTGCAAATTGAATGTTGGGCAGGAGTGTCTGCAGAGCCAATACTCTCAGGGGTGTCCATCCAGATGTCCCTATCCCATGTTTCAGGGTCCAGGTGTTCCCAGCCAAGGCCCTGACTTCAAAGAGCGGACCTGTGATGTATTCAGTGGGGAGCATCTAATGTTGGTCAGCTGTGTCGTCCGTCCCTCCCCCTCCACCCCGTGCAGAAGAGGGCCTCTGTCAGCTGCTGCAGAAGCCCTCTGGCTCTCATGTAGTCTTTAACCATGTGTTAACTGTCTCGTTATCCTCTGCAGGATATCAATACAAGTCCATGGTGTCCAGCCGTCTCCCTCAGGTTTGTAAGCCTTGTTCCTCCTGTATTTGTCAAGTCTGAATCAGTGTGCCTGCCAGTGCATTCTCCTCTGTTTTCTCAGGTCATCAGCAGAGAAATCTTTAGCAGCTGGACTGCCACCCTGGGCCTGGGGCTCTCCGTGCCCCACATACCCTACAGGATGGTACCCGTTCTGTCCACCAGGCAATGGGTGAGACAGGCCCAGAGCCCTGTCTTCCTGTCTCCTGTTTTCTCAGACCACCCCTGGTACCCCTTGGTATCTGAGGAGCAGGTGCCAAGATATGGGATTAGACATGCAAGAGCTTTTTAAGGGAAAATACCCAAGAGGAAACATGGAGAGGGAGCCAGAGGAGGCTGGGAGAGCCGTCAGACTTGATGCAGCTGTGACCTCTGTGGAGGAGAGAGGGTAGGAAGGAAGGATGGGCAGAAGTCAGATTGCTGTGCTTTTCTCAGAATGTTTTTGCAAAGCAAATGGGTGTGTGTGGGACAGGCAGTCCACCGGGGGCCTCGAGCACCCCTGCGTGTTCTTGGGGAGTGTCTTAAACCGGAGGGCTCATTCATCTCCCGCTAGGGAACCATTTCTGTAACTAGTCACATGAACAGCTAAGTAGGGCCAAGGTGACCCCAGTATGACTACTCACCAACTGCCTGCTTCTCAGGGGAAGGGGCTGGTTGGTTGGCTTATTGCTCAGAAAGTGCTAGACCCTGGGCTTCTCAGCTGCAGTGCAACCCCCTGTATGTGGGGTATCCATCTGAACCTGTCACATTGTCCTGGGGGGCTTGGGGACAGGGGAACTGGCAAAACTACACTGATGCTTCTGCTGGTTGTTGGGTTGTCAGTAATAAGCTGTCTTTGCTCTAACCCAGTCTGTCTACTTTCAACACCTATGGAACAGTGGTAGGCTTACTCCTTGCTGTCCTGCATGAGCCTGGGGGTCCTCCTGCCGGCATCCCTGACCCAAAGTTGCCTGTTTGGGGAGTCCTGTGTCTTCCAGGAATGGCCTGCTTTAGTACCTCTGCCACACTCAGTCACTGGCTGGGAGCAGTCTGGGGAAGTGTGGCCTGGGTGCAAACGCAGTGGTCGGTTTCAGCGGAGCTGGATGTTTGAGCTAAGCAGCTGGGGCCATCAGCCGACTGTAGTCCCTGCAGTCAGAGATCTGAGAGGGTGGCCTGGTCTGAAACAACCAACTAGCCACTGGTTTTCGTGAACCTTTGGGAACAGGGAATGTTTACTTGTTCCCTTCATGGGGTGGGGGGAGAGTTTCACTTCACAGAGGACAGTTGGAATCCACTGGTGGACAAATTCCCAGCTGAACAGCTGCATTGAAATGCTTATTAAGAATGCTTTTTTTAGTGCTTGTGTATCAGTATTTGATGTGGCCTAATTAACACATGGAAACCCTGGTGGCGTAGTGGTTAAGTGCTACGGCTGCTAACCCAAGGGTCGACAGTTCAAATCCGCCAGGCGCTCCTTGGAAACTCTACGGGGCAGTTCTACTCTGTCCTATAGGGTCGCTATGAGTCGGGATCGACTTGACGGCACTGGGTTTGGTTTGGTTTTGGTAATTAACACATAAGTCTGTCTCCTTTTGCTTCCTTTAGCCTTTTGGGAAAGGTCCCTAAGTGGTGCAAATGGTTTGAGCTTGGCTGCTAACCTAAAAGTTGGCAGTTCAAACCTACTCAGTGGTACCGCAGTCTATGGAGCAGTTCTGCTCTGTAACATATGGGTCGCCATGAGTTGGAATTGACTCCATGGAAACAAACAACAAGAAGCCTATTGGGGCATGTACCAAACTTGGCAGTGTATGGACTCATTGAATCCTAAACGGGAAAGAATCCTTATCTGGACTCCCTTCTGTAAACATGATTGAAGCTCCCTCTGAAAGGAATAACCTGCTCATTGTCTAAATGGTATGCCAGTGAACTGTACAGCATTCCACGCTGTGCTGTTGTGACCAAGGAACAAAGTCCACCATTTCCGGGTGTCTTATAATTGATCTGAAAATGTAAACTCCGAAGATGTAATTTGGGGTGTGATTATTTGCACTACGAAGGATTTAACCTGGAGTTCTTCCTGATTTTTGCAAGTGTTATTGGAAACTGCATCAGAGAATAGATGATAAAAGCAGGTCATAGTTTTCAGTAGGAAACAAGCAACAATTATATTTGCGATCAGCATTTGGTGTTCTATAAATTATGGTCAATACTATGTCAGGAAAAAGTGGTTGCAACATCAATCAGTAAAAATACTCAAATCATGTGCCAGGTCGTATAAAAAGGCAAAACCGAATGATCCGTGTTAATTATGTTACCTCTAAAGTATACACTTATCACACAAAGGTATAGATGTTGTAACTGCGTATTTAATCCAAAACCAGTATACTCTCTGTGATGAACATTAGTTAAAATTTTGGTTACTTTTGCCCAGTTTAGAATTTAGAAAAGTATTTGGGGGATGATAAAAAATGACCTAACCTCTTCAAGGAAACCCTGGTGGTGTAGTGGTTAAGTGCTACAGCTGTTAACCAAAAGGTCAGCAGTTCGAATCCACCAGGTGCTTCTTGGACACTCTGTGGGGCAGTTCTACTCTGTCCTGCGGGGTCACTATGAGTTGGAATCGACTCGACGGCAATGGGTTTCACCTCTTCAAAGAAGTTTTGAACTAATGGGTTGCCTTTTTTCTGTACTGGCTGTATATTTTTAAATTTCCTTGTGGTGAAATATATGTAACAAAACCTTTGCCATTTCAACCATTTTGTGGGTGCAACGCAGTGACATGAATTACATTCCCCATGTTGTGCAACCATTGTGGTTTCCAAATCTGGATGTATATTACTTATTAATAAAAAAATACTAAAAATTCAGATTAGTGTTTGTCATTAATTGTGGACCTTTAAAAAAAAAATGATGCTGCTGCCTGCGATGAACGGCAGTATGTAAGGGCAGGAATAAGAAGTGAGCAAATGAAGGCAGTCATGTTTTGGGATAGGTGGTATTTAGGCAGGAGAACTGCCTGCCACTCTATTTGCTAATATTCAGGTAACCTAACATTTATGGACTAGAAATACTGCATAAAGGGAGTTTACTTGTCTAGAACTGTTTCCCCAGGGAGTTCTGGATAAGGCTGGCACTTTACTCTGACCTAACTTCTTGGATAAAGCTGGGGCTGAGGGGATAGAGGGATTCCAGAGTGGTGGTGTCAGGACAGAAGTGGTGTTTCTGTCCACAGAAGCCGTATCTAGCCAAACACCATATTTGGGGCCAGCTGGTGCAGGTTTTGATCTGCAATTTGTGATTAGTTGCGTTAGCGGCCTCTGGTATCCTAGGTGAGGCCTATCCTCTCTCCATCAACTGAGTTTTGGCAAGTGCAGGGGAGCAAGAACGTCTAGAAATCAGGGCCTTCCCCTGGCCACACTGGTGGCTCATGTGTCTCCAAGGGGATAAGTGCGGATGCCTGGCGGCTTCAAAGCCCCTCTGAGAAGTCAGGTTCCTGGAATTTCCTAGGTGTTCTTTTTTTCAGGGCTAGGCTTTGGAAATGAACTTTCAGGGACCCCCTCAACCTAACCTGAACTGCCTAGTGCCTGTGAGGTGGTGTGGCCTTGTACTAACTAGCCCTGCACTGTCCCTTACAGTTGCCATGAGCCATATGTAGCTACTTAAATAGACGGACATTAAAGATTCAGTTCCTCACACTAGTGACTTGACAGCCATATGTGGCCAGTGACTACCGCATTATATCATGCATATGTAGTCTCTTTCTACCGTCACAGAACATTCTAGTGAACAGCGCTGAACTAGACCATTCAGGTATGAATTTTATATAGCTACGTGATCTAAGATGAAAGTCTCTCTGGGACTTTGCATGCCTACCTACATGCTACCTGTCCTTTGAGGCTTAACTCAATCCCAGTTCCTCCAGGGCATTTTTCCTGACCACTCCAGCTCCCAGTGAGGACTCCCCTTCACTGATCCCCCTAGAGCCCCCAGAATACTTGATGAGATGGTCTTACTGGTCTCAAATGTTTGCTTGTAAATTCATCTTATCTTCCCAGTGGGGCTGCAAGGCCCTTAAGAGCAGAGTTTAGACCCTACCAACCATGCCCGGTAGGCACACCTATCTATAAAGCATGGTCCTTCTTCTCATGCCAAAATGCCCATCAAAAGCACTTCTCAAACCCTCCTTTTCTCTGCTGCCTTTGTACTTTCTCTGCTCTAATTTTCAGTATTACAAGAATCAGCTTGTAGGACAAAGCATTATGCTTCAAAAACCATTTAATTTTTTAAGAAAGGTCGGCAGGCTTATTTAGGTCCGGTGTAGCCGTGTCATTCCTGGTTATGGGGTGTGAGGATGAAGAAGCTTTGGGTTTATTAGCATCTGATTTTGAAAACACTTTTGACAGAGTTGCTGATACCTTTTTCATCACTTCCGACCCCCGTTTGGAAGTAGTAGGTTTGCCAGAGTCTGTGAACAAAGCAAAGGAGAAACTGACGTTAGGCTTCCCGATTGCGGCAGTCATGCTAGGAGGTTGATAGCTTAGGATTCACACATCAGCTTTTTTCCATAGCAACTTATGGTTTTTAAAGTGCTTTCCCAAAGATTCGTTATCTGCTCCTTCTGACAGTCCTATGAGGGAAGCAGGAGAAGTTTCTGTGAGGTCAGGCGCCTTGCCTAAGGTCAAATGGTCAGAAAGTGGCCAAGCTGGCACCAGGGTCCAGACTTTTGAAAATTTTTTTACTGTTGTTAAAAATATATAACACAACGTTTGCCAACATATCGGTTGTCACGTGAAAATTTAGTGACATTAATCACGCTGCAACCATGGCCCATATCCATTGGAAGGCCCGGCTTTCTGACACACAGGCCGGCGCCGTCCTCACTGCACCGATGCTTCTCTGGCCAGCTCCGCAGAGCCTGCCTCTCTCGAATATTCTAGCAGATAACTGTCAGCAAAAAGCATAATGAGCAAGTTCCACATGAAGAGGGCACACGTCCAACTCTTGACAGCGTGGGTGTCGATTTCAGAATGTCTGGGCAGAAGCAGAGGTGCATTTTAAAAAGCCCATCACTTCTCCCCACTCTGGGAGAGTTTTCAGTTGATTGACCCCAAGGGACTGGCTTGCTGGGTGGGTCGTAAAGGACCTGTGTGGCCTGCAAGAGTCTCCATTTGGACCCATTTTTCCTGCACCACTGATTCTGCGCGTAGGGCTCTGAAAGTACACACTAGCTCGTTTACGTGGGGGTTATTCTACCGGAAGGACACAGGAGTGTTTCCCTACTTCGCTGATGCGCCAGGACAGGCTGTGCTGACACATGGAGACACACTGGGCAATAAAGCACACACCTGCTTTTCCCAGTAAAGGACAAATGCTCCTCTGTACCTCTTGCAGTTACCTAGTTTTTATCTTCTCCAACAATATAGCCTTGGGAACCTCGGCACTCTGGTTAAAGCTAAGGTTATTGCTGCTGCTGTTAGTTGCTGTCCAGTCAATTCTGACTCCTGGCGACCCCATGTGTGTCAGAGTAGAACTGTGCTCCATAGGGTTTTCAAGGCTGTGACCTCTCAGAAGCAGATTGCCAGGCCCGTCTCCTGAGGCATCTCTGGGTGGGTTTGAAGTGCCAACCTTCTGGCAAGTAGCTGAGTGCTTAACCATTTGTACCGCCCGGGGACTCCTTACAGGGCAATACCGTACTACCTTTACCATCTTGCCTTGGGGATCTTGTTAACAATGCAGACAGATGCCTGGATACCATTTCCCAGAGATACTAATGGGGTGGTGCAATTGGTTTCAGCTGTTAACCAAAAGGCTGGTGGTTTGAACCCACCCAGATGCACCTGGGAAGAAAGGCCTGGGGGTCTGCCTCCCAAAGGTCACAGCCTTGAAAACCCTATGGAGCACACTTCTACTGTGCACACATGGGGTACCCATGAGTCAGAACTGACAACTGGTTTTACTGGTTTAGGTCTGGGGGGGGCAGGAATCTGTATTGCTAATAAGCATCCCAGGCGATCCTGAGGCCAGCAGTCCCTAGAGGACACTGTGAGGCACTGCCCCCAGCCTGCAGTCACTTCCATCCCTGCATAGTGTTCAAGATTGGCAGGTAGCTGGGATCCTAGAATAACAGCACACACAGAGCTCAGCCTGAGGAGCATGTGACCCCTTAGGCTGCCAACTGGTATTGCTTTCAAAGCAGGACTGATGTGAGGAGAAATGGAGCAGTAGGTGTGGCATTCGCAGTGCAGTGAAGCGGGAGCGTTAGATTTTACGTTAACACGGCATCTATCTCGTACCTGATGTGCCCTCACTCGAGGAACATGCACTGGCAAGAATACTGTCACGTTGAAAGAGTGTGGTAAACTGCCAAGACAAAGGTGAAATACTACCTTAGTTCTCTGCTGTTTGTTGAACACTGGACACTAGAAATACCTAGGAATCCCCAAAGGATGGACCACAACCCTTGTAGCGTTGCACACAGTAATCTCTGTGCTCGGCAGTCTCAAAGAATGATTCTGAAACTGCTTATAGGTGCTACTTCTTGCAATTCTGACACCCAGAATGAGTCCCTGGCATGGATGTGGGCCTTGCCACCTCTGGAGGACAATTTCAAGGGCTCCTGTGTCCCAGGTCACAAAAAAATGTCAGTCCTGTCTGCCCCCTCCCTCCTTGGGCTTAGAATATTTAGAACATTTTGGATCCTTCTCTGAGGGAAGATGATGATAAAGGAAGTCTTAAGGGGAGAAGGGGTGCCCGCTCTACCACCCTAGTCTCCTTTTACAGAAACCTTAGCAATTGCAGGGTCTCTTGCAAGAAAATGGTGGCGTGAGGTTGCAGGAGGTGGAGGGCCAGGGCAGGGCTCATGGTGGCGATCCTGCCTGTCCTCTGTGGACCTTCATCACCCCTTTGAGTGCAGAAGCAGCGTGGTCCCAGAAGGGCATAAAACAGGCTGGGGCAAGAGGCCGGGCTGCAGTGTAGCTACTCTCTAGGGATGGCAGTTCAAAGAGGGAGAGGAAAGATCAATGCAGTAAGGCCTAAAAACATGCGTGATGAGACAGGTGTGGCTCGTACTGACTGTGTGGAGAGCAGAGTACCAGTGGAAGACTTCTACTTTAGTTCGTCCAAGAGGATTTGAGGCAGCTTAAGGCTTAAAAAAAAAAAAAAGCTTAAGACTCTGCAAAATAGGACACTTAAAGGGATGAACTGAGACAGCAGCAATCGAAAGCGCTGCTTCTCAACCCTGGCTGCACAAGAGAACCATCCAGAGAGATTTTAAAAATATGGACGTGTGAGCCCCGCTCCAGTTGAGCTGGGACCCCTGAGGGTAGAACAAGTGTTGGTATTTTGTAAAAGTGCCTCAAGTGACGCTAAGATGATCTGAAGGACGCAGGTGATGCAGGTGTCACCAAGTGCTGACATGAGCAGATTAGTGAAGTCAGTGGTTCTCAACGGGGGACTGGACTTCAAATCACCTGGGGAGCTTTTAAAACTCCCAGAACTGAGACTGCAACCCAGCCCGACTGAACCAGAATCTCTGGGGGTAGAGTTCACCAGATGGTCCCAGCATGCGTCCAGAGCTGAGAACCTCCACTCTGTGTCCTAGGTCACAAACATGGCTGCACCTCCGATTCACGGGGAGAGGCTTTCAGAGCTCCTGACTGATACACGGCATTTGGCTCTGATGGCTAAGGCACTGACCATTCACCACAGGTTTGTGGGCCATCTACTATATGTTAGTCACCGTTTTAGGTGCTGGGGATACAGTTCTGAACAAAACAGACAAGGCCCTTGCCTCTGTGAAGTGTATATTCCAGTAAATACGATCTACCCTCTGTCAGAGGGTGAGGGCAGTAAGTGTTGTCTGTTTTGTTTACTGCTCAATCTCCAGTGCCTGGTACATAGCTGGCACCCAGTAAATAATTGCTGAGTGAACGACCGATGGACTGAATGGTGACTTAGCTACTATGAAGAAAGATAAAGCAAACTAAGGGGCATAGGGTGTGGGTGTGTGTGCTTCTATTTCATATGGGATGGTCAAAGAAGCCCTCACTGAGAAGGTAACTTTTCAGCAAAGACTGGAAGGAAATGAAGGAGCAAGGCACACAGATACCTGGGGGTAGAGAATTCCTGGCAGAGGAAGAGCAAGTACAAAGGCCCTGAGGTGGGAGCATGCTTGACATGTCAGTGCAGCAGTAAGGAGGCAAGTACGGCTGGAGTGGAATGACTGGTGGAGATGGAATGCTGGGAAACCTGACCATGGCAAGAACTTAAGGGAAACATGGGGACTTCTTTTCCTGTTTCTGACACTGAGAGCATATGTATTTGTATATGCAGAGGCTAAAGTTTTCCTGGAGCCGAATACAAGCAGGACTTTCAGAAGGGATGCTCAGGAAGGGATGCTGAGTATCTTAGTGGATCATGCCTGTAATTACAGCTTCACCACGGGTGGGGCGGGGAAGGAAAAACCTCAGCAAGTGAGAAGGAAAATCAGCAAGAAGGGTCCCAAAGAGCCAGGGAGTTGGCTTGGCAAAAAGAATAGTCAGCCTGTCAGTTGGCCTCCAGACTGAAGATTGAGAATGGCTGGAAAATGGAGGCACCGTGTGTGTGTGTGTATCTGTGTACACATGCTGGGGGCAGAGGTTAGACTGAGCAGAGAAGAAAGGAAAGGTGACGCAAAACAGAGAAAAGGACGTGTGTGTGTGTGTGTGTGTGCGCGTGCGTACACATCCTGGGGGAAGGGGTTCAAGTGAGCAGAGAAGAAAGCAAAGTTGATACAAAACAGAGAAGAGGCCGTGTGTGTGTGTGTGTATGTGTGTACACATGATGGGGGGCCGGGGTTACAGTGAGCAGAGAAGAAATGAAAGGTGATGCAAAACAGAGAGGAGGCCGTGGGTGTGTGTGTGTACACGTGCTGGGGGGCGGGGGTTAGAGTGAGCAGAAAAAAAAGGAAAGGTGATACAAAACAGAGAGAAGCATGTGTGTGTGTGTGTCTGTACACATCCTGGGGGCGGGGTTAGAGTGAGCAAAGAAGAATGCAAAGGTGATACAAAACAGAGTGGAGGCCGTCTGTGTGTGTGTGTACACATGTTGGACAGCGGGGGTTAGAGTAAGCAGAGAAGAAAGCAAACGTGATGCAAAACAGAGAGGAGGCCGTGTGTGTGTGTGTGTGCGTACACATGCTGGGGAGCAGAGGTTTGAGTGAGCAGAGAGAAAGCAAAGGTGATGCAAAACAGAGAGGAGGCCGTCTGCGTGTGTGTGTGTGTGTGTGTAAAAATGCTGGGGACGGGGGTTAGAGTATATAGAGAAGAAAGCAAAGGTAATGCAAGATAGAAAGGAGGCCGTGTTTGTGTGTACACATGATGGGGAGCGGAGGATACAGTGAGCAGAGAAGAGAGCAATGGTGATACAAAACAGAGGAGGCCATGGGGGTGTGTGTGTGTGTGTGTTGTGTGTACACATGCTGGGGAGCAGGGGTTCGAGTAGAGAAGAAAGCAAAGGTGATGCAGAACAGAGAGGAAGCCGTGTGTGTGTGTGTGTGTGTATACACACATGCTGGGGGGCGTCGTGTAGAGTGAGCAGAGAAGAAAGCAAAGGTGATACAAAACAGAGAGAAGGCCGTGTCTGTGTGTGTGTGTACACACACACTGGGGAGCAGGGCTTTGAGTGAGCAGAGAAGAAAGCAAAGGTGATACAAAACAGAGAGAAGGCCGTGTGTGTGTGTGTGTGTGTGTACACACGCTGGGGAGCAGGGGTTTCAGTGAGCAGAGAAGAAAGCAAAGATGATGCAAAAGAGAGAGGAGGCCGTGTGTGTGTGTGTGTGTGTGTGTGTAAGTCTACACATGCTGGGGGGCGGAAGTTAGAGTGAGTAGAGCAGAAAGCAAAGGTCATGCAAAACAGAGAGGAGACCGTGTGTGTGTGTGTGTGTGTGTAAAAATGCTGGGGATCGGGGGTTAGAGTACGTAGAGAAGAAAGCAAAGGTAATGCAAGACAGAAAGGAGGCCCTGTTTGTGTGTACACATGATGGGGGGCGGAGGTTACAGTAAGCAGAGAAGAGAGCAACGGTGATACAAAACAGAGAGGGGGACATGTGTGTGTGTGTTGTGTGTACACATGCTGGGAAGCAGGGTTTCGAGTGAGTAGAGAAGAAAGCAAAGGTGATGCAAAACAGAGAGGAGGCCGTGTGTGTGTGTG
This sequence comes from Loxodonta africana, assembly GCF_030014295.1. Classification (NCBI taxonomy): domain Eukaryota; kingdom Metazoa; phylum Chordata; class Mammalia; order Proboscidea; family Elephantidae; genus Loxodonta; species Loxodonta africana. The sequence continues at coordinate 152,447,714 of NC_087369.1, forward strand.
TGTGTGTACACATGCTGGGGGGGCGGGGGTTAGAGTGCCCAGACAGGAAAGCAAACGGAATAGAAACCAGTGAGGAGGCCGAGTTTGTGTGTGTGTCTGTTTGTGTACACAAGCTGGGGGGCGGGGGTAGAGTGAGCAGAGAAGAATGTAAAGCTGATGCAAGACAGAAAGGAGACCCTGTGTGTGTGTGTGTGTTTGTGTGTGTATACACATGCTGGAAGGGGTTAGAGTGAGCAGAGAAGAAAGGAAAGGTGAAGCAAAACAGAGAGGAGGACGTGTGTGTGTGTGTGTGTACAATTCTGGGGGACGGAGTTACGAGTGAGCACAAAAGAAAGCAAATGTGATACTAAACAGAGAAGAGGCCGTGTTTGTGTGTACACATGCTAGGGAGTTGGGTTAGAGCAAGCAGAGAAGACAGCAAAGGTGATACAAAAGAGAGGAGCCCATGTGTATGTGTGTGTGTGGGGGGGGGGTACACATGCTGCGGGCAGAGGTTAGAGTGCGCAGAGAGGAAAGCAAATGGAATGGAAACCAGCAAGGAGGCCGTGTGTGTGTGTGTGTGTGTGTACAAATGCTGGGGGTGGGGGTCAGAGTGCACAGAGAGGAAAGCAAATGGAATGGAAACCGGAGAGGAGGCCGTGTGTGTGTGTGTGTGTGTGTGTGATTGTGTACACATGCTGAGGGGCAGGGGTTAGAGTGAGCAGAGAAAAAAGGAAAGGTGATGCAAAACAGAGAGGAGGACGTGTGTGTGTTTGTGTGTGCAATTCTGGGGGATGGAGTTTCGAAGTGAGCACAAAAGAAAGAAAAGGTGATACTAAACAGAGAAGAGGCCCTGTGTGTGTCTACACATGGTAGGGGGTTGGGTGAGAGTGAACAGAGAAGACAGCAAAGGTGATACAAAACAGAGAGGAGCCCGTGTGTGTGTGTGTGTGTACACATGCTGGGGGCTGGTTTTAGAGTGCACAGAGAGGAAAGCAAACGGAATGGAAACCGGAGAGGAGGCCGTGTGTGTGTGTGTGTTTGTGTACACAAGCTGGGGGGGCGGGGGTTAGAGTGAGGAGAGAAGAATGTAAAGCTGATGCAAGATAGAAAGGAGACCCTGTGTGTGTGTGTGTGTACACACGCTGGAGGGGGTTAGAGTGAGCAGAGAAGAAAGCAAAGGTGATGCAAAACAGAGAGGAAGCCATGTGCGTGTGTGTGTATGTGTGTACACATGCTGGGGGGGTTAGAGTGAGCGGAGAAGAAAGGAAAGTTGATGCAAACCAGAGATGAGGCCGTGTGTGTGTGTGTACACAAGCTGGGGGCGGGGGTTAGAGTGAGCAGAGAAGAAAGCAAAGGTGATGCAAAACACAAAGGAGGCTGTGTGTGTTTGTGTGTGCATGTGTACACATGCTGGGGGTGGGTGTTAGAGTGAGCAGAGAAGAAAGCAAAAGTGATACAAAAGAGAGAGGAGATCGTGTGTGTTTGTGTGTGTATGTGTGTACTCATGATGGGAAGCAGGGGTTAGTGTAAGAAAGGAAAGGTGATGCAAAACAGAGAGGAGGCCGTGTGTGTGTGTGTGTGTGTACACATGCTGGGAGGTGGGGGTTACACTGAGCAGAGACGAAAGCAAAGGTGACGCACAACAGAGATGAGGCCGTGTGTGTGTGTGTGTGTGTGTATACACAAGCTGGGGGCAGGGGTTAGAGTGAGCAGAGAAGAAAGCAAAGAAAATGCAAGACAGAAAGGAGGCTGTATGTGTGTGTGTGCATGAGAGTGTACACATACTGGGGGCGGAGGTTAGAGTGAGCAGAGCAGAAAGCAAAGGTGATGCAAAACAGAGAGGAGGCTGTGTGTGTGTGTGTGTGTACACAGCCTGGGAGTCAGGGGTTAGAGTGAGCAGAGAAGAAAGCAAAGGCGATGCAAAACAGAGGAGGCCGTTTGTGTGTGTGCGTGTGTGTGTGTGTGTGTGTACACATGGTGAGGAGCGCTGGTTAGAGTGCGTAAAGAAGAAAGAAAAAGTGATGCAAAACAGAGAGGAGGCCGTGTGTGTGACTGTGTGTGAGTGTGTACACAAGCTGGGGTATAGGGGTTAGACTGAGCAGAGAAGAAAGCAAAGGCGACTCAAAAAAAGACGAGGCAGTTTGTGTTTGTACACATCCTGGGGGGCGGGGGTTAGAGTGATCAGAAAAGAAAGCAAAGGTGATGCAAAACAGAGAGGAGACCTTGTGTGTGTGTGTGTGTGTCTGTGTACACATGCTGGGGGGCGGGGGTTAGAGTGAGCAGAGAAGAAAACAAAGGTGATGCAAAACAGGGAGGAGGCCGTGTGTGTCTGTGTGTGTGTGTACACATCCTGGGGGGCGGGGTTAGAGTGAGCAGAGAAGAAAGGAAAGGTGATGCAAAACAGAGAGGAGGCCGTGTGTGTGTGTATGTGGGTGTGTACACATGCTGGGGTGCGGGGGTTAGCGTGAGCAGAGAAGAAAGCAAAGGTGATGCAAAACAAAGAGGAGGCAGTGTGTGTATTTGTGTGTACACATCCTGGGGGGCAGGGGCTAGAGTGAGCAGAGGAAAGCAAAGGTGATGCAAAACAGAGAGGAGGCCGTGTGTGTGTGTGTGTGTGTGTGTGTGTGTGTGTGTGTGTGTACACATGCTGGGGGGCAGAGGTTAGAGTGAGCAGAGCAGAAAGCAAAGGTCATGCAAAACACAGAGGAGGCCGTGTGTGTGTGTAAAAATGCTGGGGATCGGGGGTTAGATACGTAGAGAAGAAAGCAAAGGTAATGCAAGACAGAAAGGAGGCCGTGTTTGTGTGTACACACGATGGGGGGGGCGGAGGTTACAGTGAGCAGAGAAGAGAGCAATGGTGATACAAAACAGAGAGGAAGCCGTGTGTGTGTGTGTTGTGTGTACCCATGCTGGGGAACAGGGGTTCGAGTAGAGAAGAAAGCAAAGGTGATGCAAAACAGAGAGAAGGCCGTGTGTGTGTGTGTGTCTGTGTGTGTGTGTCTGTGTACACATGCTGGGGAGCAGGAGTTAGAGTGAGCAGAGAAAAATGCAAAGGTAACGCAAACCAGAGAGGAGGCCGTGTGTGTGTGTGCATGTGTGTGTGTGTACACATGCTGGCGAGCAGGGGTTAGAGTGAGTAGAGGAGAATGCAAAGGTGTTTGAAAACGGAGAGGAGGCCGTCTGTGTGTGTGTGTGTGTGTGTATGTGTGTATATGTTCCGGGGGGCGGGGGTTAGAGTGAGCAGAGAAGAAAGGAAAGGTGAGGCAAAACAGAGATGAGGCCGTGTGTGTGTCTGCGTTCTGTGTGTACACATTATGTGGGGCGGGGGTTAGAGTGACTAGAGAAGAAAGCAAAGATGATACAAAACAGAGAGGAAGCCGCGTGTGTGTGTATGTGTGTGCAGATGCCTGGGAGGCTGAGAGAGCAGAGAAGAAAGGAAAGGTGAAGCAAAAGAGAGAGGGGGACGTGTGTGTGTATGTATACACACGCTGGGGGACAGGGGTTAGAGTGAGCAAAGAAGAAAAAAGGTGATGCAAACCAAAGAAGAGGCAGTGCGTGTGTGCGCATGTGTGTACACATGCTGTGGGGCGGGGATTAGAGTGAGCAGAGAAGAAAACAAAGGTGATACAAAACAGGGAGGAGGCCGTGTGTGTCTGTGTGTGTGTGTACACATCCTGGGGGGCGGGGTTAGAGTAGCAAAGCAGAACGCAAAGGTGATACAAAACAGAGTGGAGGCCGTCTGTGTGTGTGTGTACACATGCTGGACAGTGGGGACTAGAGTAAGCAGAGAAGAAAGCAAAGGTGATGCAAAACAGAGAGGAGGCCGTGTGTGTGTGTGTGTGTTTGTGTGTACACATGCTGGGGGGCAGGGGTTAGAGTGAGCAGAAAAGAAAGGAAAGGTGATGCAAAACAGAGAAGAGGCCGTGTATATGTGTGTGTGTGTGTACACATGCTGGCGGGTGGCAGATAGAATGAGCAGAGAAGAAAGCAAAGGAGAAAGCAGAGAAGAAAGCAGAGAGAAGGCGGGGTGTGTGGGTGTGTGTAACACACACACGGGGGAACAGGGGTTAGAGTAAGCAGAGAAGAATGCAAACGTGATGCAAAACAGAGAGGAGGCCGTGGTGTGTGTGTGTATGTGTGTACGCATGCTGGCAGGCGGAAATTAGAATGAGCAGAGAAGAAAGCAGATGACGCAAAACAGAGGAGGCCATGTGTGTGTTTGTGTGTGTATGTGTGCACACGTTTTGGGGGTGGGAGTTAGAGTGAGCAGAGAAGAAAAAAGGTGATACAAAACAGAGTGGAGGCCATGTGTGTGTGTGTACACATGCTGGACAACGGGGGCTACAGTAAGCAGAGAAGAAAGCAAAGGTGATGCAAAACAGAGAGAAGGCCGTGTGTGTGTGTGTGTGTGTGTGTGTGTGTGTGTGTACACATGCTGGGGGGCAGAGGTTAGAGTGAGCAGAGCAGAAAGCAAAGGTCATGCAAAACAGAGAGGAAGCCGTGTGTGTGTGTATGTGTGTGCACATGCTGGGGAGGCTTAGAGAGAGCAGAGAAGAAAGGTGAAGCAAAAGAGAGAGGGGGACGTGTGTGTGTGTGTATGTATACACATGCTGGGGGATAGGGGTTAGAGTGAGCAAAGAAGAAAAAAGGTGATGCAAACCAAAGAGGCAGTGTGTCTGTGTGTGTATACACATGCTGGGGGGCGGGGGTTAGAGTGATCAGAGAAGAAAACAAAGGTGATGCAAAACAGATAGAAGGCTGTGTGTCTGTGTTTGTGTATGTGAGTGTGTACACATACTGAGGGCGGGGGTTAGAGGGAGCAGAGAAGAAAGCAAAGGTGATGCAAAACAGAGAGAAGGCCGTGTGTGTGTGTGCATGTGTGTGTGTTTACACATGCTGGTGAGTAGGGGTTAGAGTGAGCAGAGAAAATGCAAAGGTGATTGAAAACAGAGAGGAGGCCGTCTGCGTGTGTGTCTGTATGTGTGTACACGTTCCGGGGGGCGGGGGTTAGAGTAAGCAGAGAAGAAAGCAAAGGTGAGGCAAAACAGAGAGGAAGCCGTGTGTGTGTGTATGTGTGTGCACATGCTGGGGAGGCTTAGAGAGAGCAAAGAAGAAAGGTGAAGCAAAACAGAGAGAGGGACGTGTGTGTGTGTATGTATACACATGCTGGGGGACGGGTTAGAGTGAGCAAAGAAGAAAAAAGGTGATGCAAACCAAAGAGGCAGTGTGTGTGTGTGTGTGTGTGTGTGTGTGTGTTCACATGCTGGGGGCGCGGGTTAGAGTGACCAGAGAAGAAAGCAAAGGTGATGCAAAACAGAGAGGAAGCCGTGTGTGTGTGTGTATGTGTGTGCACATGCTGGGGAGGCTTAGAGAGAGCAAAGAAGAAAGGTGAAGCAAAACAGAGAGAGGGACGTGTGTGTGTGTGTATATATACACATGCTGGGGGACGGGTTAGAGTGAGCAAAGAAGAAAAAAGGTGATGCAAACCAAAGAGGCAGTGTGTGTGTGTGTGTGTGTGTGTGTGTGTATACACATGCTGGGGGGCGGGGGTTAGAGTGATCAGAGAAGAAAACCAAGGTGATGCAAAACAGATAGAAGGCTGCTGTGTGTGTGTTTGTGTGTGTGTGTGTGTGTGTGTACACATACTGGGGGCGGGGGTTAGAGTGAGCAGAGAAGAAAACAAAGGTGATGCAAAACAGGGAGGAGGCCGTGTGTATCTGTACACATCCTGGGGGGCGGGGTTAGAGTGAGGAAAGGAGAATGCAAAGGAGATACAAAACAGAGTGGAGGCCGTGTGTGTGTGTGTACACATGCTGGACAACGGGGGCTACAGTAAGCAGAGAAGAAAGCAAAGGTGATGCAAAACAGAGAGAAGGCCGTGTGTGTGTGTGTGTGTGTGTGTACACATGCTGGGGGGCAGAGGTTAGAGTGAGCAGAGCAGAAAGCAAAGGTCATGCAAAACACAGAGGAGGCCGTGTGTGTGTAAAAATGCTTGGGATCGGGGGTTAGAGTACGTAGAGAAGAAAGCAAAGGTAACACAAGACAGAAAGGAGGCCGTGTTTGTGTGTACACACGATGGGGGGGCGGAGGTAACAGTGAGCAGAGAAGAGAGCAATGGTGCTACAACACAGAGAGGAAGCCGTGTGTGTGTGTATGTTGTGTGTACACATGCTGGGGAGCAGGGGTTCGAGTAGAGAAGAAAGCAAAGGTGATGCAAAACAGAGAGGAGGTCGTGTCTGTGTGTGTACACACATGCTGGGGGGCGCCGTTCAGAGTGAGCAGAGAAGAAAGCAAAGGTGATACAAAAGAGAGAGGAGGTCCTGTGTGTTTGTGTGTGTATGTGTGTAGTCATGATGGGAAGCAGGGGTTAGTGTGAGAAGAGAAGAAAGGAAAGGTGATGCAAATCAGAGAGGAGGCCGTGTGTGTGTGTGTGTGTGTGTGTGTATACACATGCTATGCTGGGGGGTGTCGTTTAGAGTGAGCAGAGAAGAAAGCAAAGCTGATAGAAAACAGAGAGGAGGCCGTGTGTGTGTGTGTGTGTGTGTGTGTGTGTGTGTACACATGCTCAGGGGTGGGGTTGGAGTGACCAGAGAAGAAAGCAAACGTGATGCACAACAGAGAGGAGGCTGTGTCTGTGTACACATACTGGGGGGCGGGGGTTAAAATGAGCAGAGAAGAGAGCAAAGGCGATGCAAGACAGAAAGGAGGCCGTGTGTGTGTGTGTGTGTGTGTACACATGCTGGGGAGCGGAGTTTATAGTGAGCAGAGAAGTAAAGGTGATACAAAACAGAGAGAAGGCCCGGTGTGTGTGTGTGTGTGTGTGTGTACCCATGCTGCCGGCAGGGGTTAGGGTGAGCAGAGAAGAAAGCAAAACTGATGCAAAACAGAGAGGAGGCCGTGTGTGTGTGTGTGTGTGTGTACACATGCTGGGGGCAGGGGTAACATTGCACAGAGAAGAAAGCAAAGGTGATGTAAAACAGAGAGGAGGCCGTGTGTGTGTGTGTGTGTGTGTACACATCCTGGGGGGCGGGGTTAGAGTGAGCAAAGAAGAATGCAAAGGGGATACAAAACAGAGTGGAGGCCGTCTGTGTGTGTGTGTACACATGCTGGAAAGCGGGGGCTAGAGTAAGCAGAGAAGAAAGCAAAGGTGGTGCAAAACAAAGAAGGCGGTGTGTGTGTGTGTGTGTATACACATTGGGGAGCAGGGGTTTGAGTGAGCAGAGAAGAAAGCAAAGGTGATTCAAAACAGAGAGGAGGCCGTGTGTGTGTGTGTGTGTGTGTGTACGCATTCTGGGGCGGGGTTAGAGTACGAGGAGAAGAAAGTAAAGGTGATGCAAAACATAGTAGAGGCCGTGTGTGTGTGTGTACACAAGCTGGGGGGTGGGGTTAGAGTGAACAGAGAAGAAAGTAAAGGTGGTGCAAGACAGAAAGGAGGCAGTGTGTGTGTGTGCATGTATGTACACATGCTGGGGGGAGAGGTTAGAGTGAGCAGAGTAGAGAGCAAGGGTGATGCAAAACAAAGAGGAGGCGTGTGTGTGTGTGTATGTGTGTACACATGCTGGGAGGCGGGGGTTAGAGTTACCAGAGAAGAATGCAAAGGTGATGCAAAACAGAGAGGAGCCCGTGTATGTGTGTGTATGTACACATGCTGGGGGACGGGGGTTAGAGTGAGCCGAAAAGAAAGTAAAGGTGATACAAAACAGAGAGGAAGCCGTGTGTGTGTGTCTGTATGTGTACGTACACATGCTGGATGGCGGGGATTACAGTGACCAGAGAAGAAAACAAACGTGATGCAAGACAGAAAGGAGGCCGTGTGTGTGTGTCTGTGTGTGTGCACACATGCTGGGGGGCGGAGGTCACAGTGACCAGAGAAGAAAGCAAAGGTGATACAAAACAGAGAGGAGGCCGTGTGTGTGTGTACATAAGCTGGGGGGCGGAGGATAGAGAGATCAGAGAAGAATGTAAAGCTGATGCAAGACAGAAAGGAGACCCTGTGTGTGTGTGTGTGTGTGTGTGTGTGTGTGTGTGTACACACATGCTAGAGCGGGTTAGAGTGAGCAGAAAAGAAAGGAAAGGTGAAGCAAAACAGAGAGGAGGACGTCTGTGTGTGTGTGTGTGTGTACAATTCTGGGGGACGGGGTTTCGAGTGAGCACAGAAGAAAGCAAATGTGATACTAAACAGAGAAGAGGCCATGTTTGTGTGTACACATGCTAGGGGGTTGGGTTACAGTGAGCAGAGAAGACAGCAAAGGTGATACAAAACAGAGAGAAGCACGTGTGTGTGTTTGTATACATCCTGGGGGGCGGGGTTAGAGTGAGCAAAGAAGAACGCAAAGGTGATACAAAACAGAATGGAGACCGTCTGTGTGTGTGTGTACACATGCTGGGGGGGCAGAAGTTAGAGTGAGCAGAGAAGGTATCAGGTGATACAAAACAGAGGAGGCCATGTGTGTGTGTGTGTCTGTGTACACATGCTGCCGGCAGGGGTTAGGGTGAGCAGAGAAGAAAGCAAAGGTGATGCAAAACAGAGGAGGCCGTGTGTGTGTTTGTTGTGTGTACACAAGCTGGGGAGCAGGGGTTAGAGTGAGAGAGAAGAAAGCAAAGTTGATGCAAGACAGAAAGGAAGCCGTGTGTGTGTGTGTGTGTGTGTACTTGTACACATGCTTGGGGGTGGAGGTTACACTGAGGAGAGCAGAAAGCAAAGGTGATGCAAAACAGACAGGAGGCCGTGTGTGTGTGTGTGTGTACACATGCTGGGGGCAGGGGGTTAGAGTGAGCAGAGAAGAATGCAAAGGTAATGCAAACAGGAGAAGAGGCCATGTGTGTGTGTCTGTGTGTGTTGTGTGTGTACACATGCTGCGGGGCGGGGGATAGTGTGAGCAGAGAAGCAAAGGTAATACAAAACAGAGAAGAAGCCGTGTGTGTGTGTACATGTGCTGGGGGGTGGTGGTTAGAGTGAGCAGATAATGCAATGGTAATGCAAACCAGAGAAAAGGCCGTGTGTGTGTGTGTGTGTGTGTGTGTGTGTGTGTGTGTCTGTGTCTGTGTACACATGCTGTGGGGTGTGGGATGGTGTGAGCAAAGAACAAAGCAAAAGTAATAAAAAACAGAAGGCTGTGTGTGTGTGTGTGTGTACACATGCTGGCAAGCGGGGGTTAGAGCGAGCAGAGAAGAAAGCAAAGGTGACGCAAAAGAGAGGAGGCCGAGTGTGTGTGTGTTGTGTGTGTACACACACTGGGGAGCAGGGGTTTGAGTGAGCAGAGAATGCAATGCTAATGCAAACCAGAGAAAAGGCCTTGTGTGTGTGTGTGTGTTTTGTGTGTGTACACATGCTGTCGGGAGTGGGATGGTGTGAGCAAAGAACAAAGCAAAAGTAATAAAAAACAGAAGGCCGTGTCTGTGTGTGTGTGGGTGTATACACATGCTGGCAAGCGGGGGTTAGAGCGAGCAGAGAAGAAAGCAAAGGTGACGCAAGAGAGGAGGCCGAGTGTGTGTGTGTACACATACTGTGGGGCGGGGTTAGAGTGAGCAGAGAAGAAAGCAGAGGTGATGCAAAACACAGAGGAGGCCGTGTGTGTGTGTGTGTGTGTGTGTGTACACATGCTGGCGGCAGGGGTTAGGGTGAGCAGAGAAGAAAGCAAAGGTGATGCACAACAGAGATGAGGCAGTGTGTGTGTGTGTGTGTGTGAGTCTACATATGCTGGGGGGCGGGGGTTAGAATGAGCTGAGAAGAAAGCAAAGGTGGTGCAAGACAGAAAGGAGGCTGTGGGTGTGTGTGTTTGTGTGTACACATGCTGGGAAGCGGAGGTTACAGTGACCAGAGAAGAAAGCAAAGGTGATACAAAACAGAAAGGAGACCATGTGTGTGTGTGTTTGTGTGTGTACACATGCTCAGGGGCGGAGTTGGAGTGACCAGAGAAGAAAGCAGAGGTGATGCAAAACACAGATGAGACCGTGTGCGTGTGTCTGTGTACACATGCTGGGGAGCGGGAGTTACAGTGAGCAGAGAAGAATGCAAAGGTAATGCAAACCAGAAGGGGGGCCGTATGTGTGTGTGTGCGTGTGTGTGTGTACACATGCTGGCGAGCAGGGGTTAGAGTGAGCAGAGAAGAATGCAAAGGTGATTGAAAACGGAGAGGAGGCCGTCTGTGTGTGTGTGTGTGTGTATGTGTGTACACGTTCCTGGGGGTGGGGGTTAGAGTGAGCAAAGAAAGGAAAGGTGAGGCAAAACAGAGATGAGGCCGTGTGTGTGCGTCTGCGTTCTGTGTGTACACATGCTGTGGGGCGGGGGTTAGAGTGACCAGAGAAGAAAGCAAAGATGATGCAAAACAGAGAGGAAGCCGCGTGTGTGTGTATGTGTCTGCCCATGCTGGGGAGGCTTAGAGAGAGCAGAGAAGAAAGGAAAGGTGAAGCAAAAGAGAGAGGGGGACGTCGGTGTGTGTGTGTGTGTGTGTGTATGTATACACATGCTGGGGGACAGGGGTTAGAGTGAGCAAAGAAGAAAAGAGGTGATGCAAACCAAAGAAGAGGCAGTGTGTGTGTGTGTGTGTGCGTGTGTGTGTGTGTGTATACATGATGGGAGGCGGGGCTTACAGTGAGCAGAGAAGAAAATAAAGTTGATGCAAAACAGGGAGGAGGCCCTGTGTGTCTGTGTGTGTGTGTACACATCCTGGGGGGCGGGGTTAGAGTGAGCAAAGAAGAATGCAAAGGTGATACCAACCAGAGTGGAGGCCGTCTGTGTGCGTGTGTGTACACATGCTGGGGGGGCAGGGGTAACAGTGCACAGAGAAGAAAGCAAAGGTGATGCCAAACAGAGAGAAGGCCGTGTGTGTGTGTGTGTACACACGCTGGGGAGCAGAGGTTTGAGTGAGCAGAGCAGAAAGCAAAGGTCATGCAAAACAGAGAGGAGGCCGTGTGTGTGTGTGTGCGTGTGTGTGTGTGTAAAAATGCTGCGGATCGGGGGTTAGAGTATGTAGAGAAAAAAGCAAAGGTAATGCAAGACAGAAAGGAGGCCGTGTGTGTGTACACATGATGGGGGGCGGAGGTTACAGTGAGCAGAGAAGAGAGCAATGGTGATACAAAACAGAGAGGAGGCCGTGTGTGTGTGTGTGTGTGTGTGTGTGTGTTGTGTGTACACATGTTGGGAAGGAGGGGTTCGAGTGAGTAGAGAAGAAAGCAAAGGTGACGCAAAACAGAGAGGAGGCCGTGTGTGTGTGTGCGTGTGTGTATACACATGCTGGGGTGCGTTGTTTAGAGTGACCAGAGAAGAAAGCAAAGGTGATGCAAAACAGAGATGAGACCGTGTGTGTGTGTGTGTGTGTGTCTACACATTCTGGGGGGCGGGGGTTAGAATGAGCAGAGAAGAGAGCAAAGGCTATGCAAGACAGAAAGGAGGCCGTGTGCGTGTGTTTGTGTGTACACATGCTGCGGGGCGGGGGTTAGAGTGAGCAGAGAAAAAAGGAAAGGTGATGCAAAATAGAGAGGAGGACGTGTGTGTGTGTGTATGTGCAATTTTGGGGGACGGGGTTTCGAGTGAGCACAAAAGAAAGCAAAGGTGATACTAAACAGAGAAGAGGCCCTGTGTGTGTACACATGCTAGGGGGTTGTGTTAGAGTGAGCAGAGAAGACAGCAAAGGTGATACAAAACAGAGAGGAGCCCGTGTGTGTGTGTGTGTGCGTGTTCGTACACACGCTGGGGGCGAGAGTTAGAGTGCACAGAGAGAAATCCAAATGGAATGGAAACCAGCGAGGAGGCCGTGTGTGTGTGTGTACGTGTGTGTTTGTACAAATGCTGGGGGGTGGGGGTTAGAGTGTGCAGAGAGGAAAGCAAACAGAATGGAAACCAGAGAGGAGGCCGTGTGTGTGTGGGTGTGTGTGTGTGCACGCGTGTGTTTGTGTACACAAGTTGGGGGGCGGGGGTTAGAGTGAGCAGAGAAGGATGTAAAGCTCATGCAAGACAGAAAGGAGATCCTGTGTGTGTGTGTGTGTACACATGCTGGAGGGGGTTAGAGTGAGCAGAGAGGAAAGGAAAGGTGAAGCAAAAGCAAAACAGAGAGGAGGATGTGTGTATGTGTGTGTGTACACATGTTGGGGGGCAGGGGTTAGAGTGAGCAGAGAAGAAAGCAAAGGTGATGCAAAACAGAGAGGAAGCCATGTACGTGTCCACGTATGTGTGTACACAAGCTGGGGTTTAGAGTGAGCAGAGAAGGAAAGGTGAAGCAAAACAGATAGGAGGACGTACATGTGTGTGTGTTTGTGTGTACACATGCTGGGGAGCACGGGTTGGAGTGAGCAGAGAAGAAAGCAAAGATGACGCAAAACAGAGAGGAGGCTGTGTGTGTGTGTGTGTGGGTGTCTGTGTACACATGCTGGGGAGCGGGGGTTAGAGTGAGCAGAGAAGAAAACAAAGGTGATGCAAACCAAAGAGGAGGCAGTGTGTGTGTGTGTACACATGCTGGGGGGCGGGGGTTAGAGTGATCAGAGAAGAAAACAAAGGTGATGCAAAACAGATAGGAGGCCGTGTGTGTGTGTACACATGCTGGGGGACGGGGGTTACATGAGCAGAGAAGAAAACAAAGGTGATGCAAAACAGGGAGGGGGCCGTGTGTGTCTGTGTGTGTGTGTACACATCCTGGGGGCGGGGTTAGAGTGAGCAAAGCAGAATGCAAAGGTGATACAAAACAGAGTGGAGGCTGTCTGTGTGTATGTGTACACATGCTGGACAGCGGGGGTTAGAGTAAGCAGAGAAGAAAGCAAAGGTGATGCAAAACAGAGAGGAGGCTGTGTGTGTGTGTGTGGGTGTCTGTGTACACATGCTGGAGAGCGGGGGTTAGAGTGAGCAGAGAAGAACGCAATGGTAATGCAAACGAGAGAAAAGGCCGTGTGTGTGTGTTTTGTGTCTGTACACATGCTGCGGGGCGTGGGATGGTGTGAGCAAAGAACAAAGCAAAAGTAATAAAAAACAGAGAAGGCCGTGTGTGTGTGTGTGTGTGTGTGTGTACACATGCTGGCAAGCGGGGGTTAGAGCAAGCAGAGAAGAAAGCAAAGGTGACGCAAAAGAGAGGAGGCCAAGTGTGTGTGTGTGTGTGTACACATACTGTGGGGCGGGGTTAGAGTGAGCAGAGAAGAAAGCAGAGGTGATGCAAAACACAGAGGAGGCCGTGTGTGTGTGTGTGTGTGTACACATGCTGGCGGCAGGGGTTAGGGTGAGCAGAGAAGAAAGCAAAGGTGATGCACAACAGAGATGAGGCCGTGTGTGTGTGTGTGTGTGTGTGTGTGTGTACACATGCTGGCGGCAGGGGTTAGGGTGAGCAGAGAAGAAAGCAAAGGTGATGCACAACAGAGATGAGGCCATGTGTGTGTGTGTGTGTGTGTGTGTACACACGCTGGGAGGAGGAGGTTACACTGACCAGAGAAGAAAGCAAAGGTAATACAAAATAGAGAGGAGGCCGTGTGTGTGTGTGTGTGTGTCTTTGTACATATGCTGGGGAGCGGGAGTTAGAGTGAGCAGAGAAGAATGCAAAGGTAATGCAAACCAGAGAGGAGGCCGTGTGTGTGTGTTTGTGTGTGTACACATGCTGGCGAGCAGGGGTTAGAGTGAGCAGAGAAGAATGCAAAGGTGATTCAAAATGGAGGAGGCCGTCTGTGTGTGTGTGTGTGTATGTATGTACACGTTCCTGGGGGTGGGGGTTAGAGTGAGCAGAGAAGAAAGGAAAGGTGAGGCAAAACAGAGATGAGGCCGTGTGTGTGTGTCTGTGTTCTGTGTGTACACATGCTGTGGGGCGGGGGTTAGAGTGACCAGAGAAGAAAGCAAAGGTGATGCAAAACAGAGAGGAAGCTGTGTGTGTGTGTATGTGTCTGCATATGCTGGGGAGGCTTAGAGAGAGCAGAGAAGAAAGGAAAGGCGAAGCGCAAGAGAGAGGGGGCCGTGTGTGTGTGTATGTATATACATGCTGGGGGACGGGTTAGAGTGAGCAAAGAAAAAAGGTGATGCAAACCAAAGAAGAGGCAGTGTGTGTGTGTGTGTGTGTGTGTGTGTGTACACATGCTTAGGGGCGGAGGTTAGAGTAAGCAGAGCAGAAAGCAAAGGTGATACAAAACAGAGAGGAGACCGTGTGAGTGATTGTGTGTACATATACTGGGGGCGGGGGTTGGAGTGAGCAGAGAAGAAAGCAACGGTGATGCAAAACAGAGAGGAGGCCATGTGCGTGTGTGTTGTGTGTGTACACATGCTGGGGGGCGAGGGTGTGAGTGACAGAGAAGAAAGCAAAGGTGATGCAAAACAGAGAGTAGGCCGTGTGCGTTGTGTGTGTAGACACGCTGGGAACAGGGGTTAGAGTGACCAGAGAAGAAAGCAAAGGTGATGCAAGACAGAAAAGAGGCAGTGCATGCATGCGTGTGTGTGTGTGTGCCTGTACACATGTTGGGGGGCGGAGGTTAGAGTGAGCAGAGAAGAAAGCAAAGGTGATGCAAAACAGAGAGTAGGCCGTGTGTGTGTGTGTGTTGTGTGTACACATGCTTTGGGGCGGGGGTAAGAGTGAGCAGAGAAGAATGCAAAGGTGATGCAAAACAGAAAGGAGGCCGTGTGTGTGTGTGTGTGTGTGCGTGTACACATGCTGCCGGCGGGGGTTAGAGTGAGCAGAGAAGAAAGCAAAGGTGATGCAAAACAGAAAGGAGGCCGTGTGTGTGTGTACACAAGCTGGGGGCGGGGTTAGAGTGAACAGAGAAGAAAGTAAAGGTGATGCAAGACAGAAAGAAGGCAGTGTGTGTGTGTGTGTGTGTGTGCGCGTGTGTATACACATGCTGGGGGGCGGAGGTTAGAGTGAGCAGAGTAGAAAGCAAAGGTGATGCAAAATAAAGAGGAGGCATGTGCGTGTGTGTTATGCGTGTACACACGCTGGGGGGTGGGGGTCAGAGTGAGCAGAGAAGGAAAAAAAGGTGATGCAAAACAGAGAGAAGGACGTGTGTGTGTGTGTGTACAATTCTGGGGGATGGAGTTTCGAGTGAGCACAGAAGAAAACAAAGGTGATACTAAACAGAGAAGAGGCAGTGTGTGTGTGTACACATGCTAGGGGGTTGGGTTAGTGTGAGGAGAGAAGACAGCAAAGGTGATAAAAAACAGAGAGGAGGCCGGGTGTGTGTGTGTGTGTGTACACATGCTGGGGAGCAGAAGTTAGAGTGAGCAGAGAAGAAAGCAAAGGTGATACAAAACAGAGAGGAGGCCGTGTGTGTGTGTGTGTGTGTGTACACATGCTGGGGAGTGCAGATTACAGTTAGTAAAGAAAACAAAGGTGATAGAACACAGAAAGGAGGCCATGTGTGTTTGTGTGTGTGTGTACACATGCTGGGAAGCAGGGGTTAGAGTGAGCAGGATAGAAAGCAAATGTGATGTAAAACAGAGAGCAGGCTGTGTGTGTGTGTGTGTGTACACATGCTAGGGGCGGGGTTAAGAGTGAGCAGAGAACAAAGCAAAGGTGATACAAAACAGAGGAGGTCAAGTGTGTGTGTGTGTATATACATTCTGTGGGGCGGGGGTTCAAGTGAGCAGAGAAGAAAGCAAAGGTGATGCAAAACGGAGAGGAGGCCGTGTGTGTGTGTGTGTGTGTGTACACAGGCTGGGGGGTGGGGGTTAGGGTGTGCAGAGAAGAAAGAAAAGTTGATGTAAGACAGAAAGGAGGCCGTGTGTGTGTGTGTACACATGCTGGGGGGCAGGGTTTAGAGTGAGCAGAGAAGAAAGCAAAGGTGACACAAAACAGAGAGGAGGCCGTGTGTGTGTGTATGTGTGTGTGTGTGTACACATGCTGGGCGGCGGGGGTTAGGGTGCGCAGAGAAGAATGAAAGGTTGATGTAAGACAAAGAGGAGGCTGTGTGTGTGTGTGTGTGTGTGTGTGTACACATGCTGGGGGGCGGGGGTTAGGGTGCGCAGAGAAGAGAGAAAAGTTGATGTAAGACAGAGAGGAGGCCGTGTGTGTGTGTGTGTGTGTGTACACATGCTGGGGGGCGGGGGTTAGGGTGCGCAGAGAAGAAAGAAAAGTTGACGTAAGACAGAGAGGAGGCCATGTGTGTGTGTGCGTGTGTGTGTGCGCGCGTGTGTATACATGTTGGAGGGCCAGGTTAGAGTGAGCAGAGAAGAAAGCAAATGTGATGCAAAACAGTGAGTAGGCCGTGTGTGTTCGTGTGTGTACACATGCTGATGGTTGGGGGTTAGAGGGAGCAGAGAAGAAAGCAAAGGTGATGCAAAAGAGAGAGGAGGCCTTGGAGCTTTTGCCCTCACTGGAGACTTAGTTAGAGGGACTGTGAGGAGGGGAAGCTCCGGGGATCTCCTGGAGGAGTCAGCGGGCCTTTTCCTGCCTGTGAAGGGTCAGTCCTCAGGAACACTGGGAAGTAACTGGAGTCTGCACATTCCGTCCAGCAGGTCCCCTTCCTCTTTGATGCATCTGTTGCTTTTTTGCCCCCACCAGTCCTCTCCTCTGGGCCTCCCTACCTTTCAGCTTTCCTTCAGGGGCTACAGGAATAAGGCTGGTGAGTGTAATTGTACAAAGTTCCACAACAACTTACCCAGAGGTAGGATTGGATTACGGGATTTTCAGGCCCCGGAGGGAGAGATTTGGGTGTGAGAAGTTGTGAACAAGAGAATATGTCCTGATGCCCCTCAAAGCATGCCCCACAGGCTGTTGTTCCTTATTTCACCTTGGGGCTCACTGGATCGCAATGAGGGGCTGACGAAACATACTTACCTTAATACTGCTTGGATTCTCTGAGTTGAAAACTTCAAAACTTCCTGTGGTCAAAACACAACATTGGAAAAGTTATTCTGGAAACGTGTACAAATCTTGGCACAAAAATAATCTCATCAAAGAGTCATAGCAATTAGGCCAAAAGAACAGTTTTACATTTTCAGTGTATAGACGCCAAGAACAAAGCTGAAAGAGGTGAGATCCCTAGGCTGCTGGGTACAGGTCTTGGCTCTTTACTCAGAAACTGGGAAAGATAGAGGATGATGTGGCAGAAGGAGCGCCGGCCAGGACACCAGAAAAGCAAGTTCGAAACTAGCTACACGTCCTTGCGCAACCATTCAGACTCTAGGAGTTTCTTTGCTCATCTGAAAAATGAGAGGTAGGCTGTGCACCTACTATGTGCCACTTTTCTAGGCACATGGGGATACAGTAGTCAGACAAAAATCCCTCCCCTTAAAGAGCTAACATTGTAAGTCAGGGAGATAGCCAATAAACAAATAATGGAAATACATAGTCTGTCAGATGGGGTAAGTTCTAGGGAGAAAAACAAAGCAGGGAAGTGGGTAGAGGATACTGGGGTGGCAGTGAGGTTGCAATTTTTTTCCTTCTAAATTTTATTTATTTTGTTGTTGTTGTTGAGAATATACACAGCAAAGCATACACCAATTCAACAGTTTTTACATGTACTATTCAGTGACATTGATTACAGACTTTGAGTAGTACAACCATTCTCAGCCTCCTTTTCTGAGTTGTTCCTCCCTCAACATAAACTCACTGCCCCCTAAGATTCCTATTTAATCTTTTGAATTGCTGTTGTCAATTTGATCCCATATTCGTAGATCTTAAAAGAGCACAATGCTCCAGGCAGACATTCTTTTCTAGTTAAGCTAAACTATTGTTTGGTTTTAAGACGGCTTCAGGGGATATTTTTGGTTTAAGATTTAAAGATTATCTCAGGGCAATAGTTTCAGGGGTTCACCCAGCCTCCATGACTCCAGAAAGTCTGGATTCCATGAGAATCTGAAATTCTGTTAAGATACTTATCTTGTGTAGGCTCTCCTCTCCCCAACCCCTTAGAATGTAAGTTCCGTGGGGCCCAGGGCTTTGTCTATTTATAGCTTTATCCTCAGCACTTAGAACAATGTTCAGCACAAAAAAAGGCTCAGTGAATCTTTGTTGGATGAATAAATGAATTGGACATTGGAATATTACCAAAGCATATAGGGAGCTAAGCATAATTCAGTGCAATGAAGTTGAGGAAAACAGTGACACTGGATTTAGGTTTAAAAGATGTGAGATCTATACTCTGACTCAGTGTATGACCTTGGACAAACTACCTCCCCACCCTGGACCTTAGTTTCTTGATCTCTAAAACGAAGGCGTTATACTAGATGGCCTCTTTCCTGCTCCAACATCCTATGATTTTAGAATGCCAGAAACACACCTGTGATATATTATGTCACCTTCTGGCATATTTGCAGAATTCTGGAATATTTACTGCTATTCTATGGTTCATCCTTTAATGACTGTTATTTCCACTCCTCAGTTGGCAGGAGAACTTTCTTGAGTAACTGCTTCAGTCGGTTGCAGGTTTGAAATAGGGTAAACTCTGGCCCTGTGGTGTGAGTTCCCAAGGCTGCCTTTACAGTAAACATGACACTCCTTCCTCTAGGCTAGTGCTGTCAGTGTTTAGAACCACACTGATCCTTTGAGGTTTCAACAAATAGTCAAGAAGTCAACTTACAAATGTTTTAATGGGCCAGTTCTAACAGAGACAAAAAATAAAGTGGGGTCACCCTAGTCAGGCTGGAGTATAAGCAAATAA
The DNA here is from genome assembly GCF_030014295.1 of Loxodonta africana. NCBI lineage: Eukaryota > Metazoa > Chordata > Mammalia > Proboscidea > Elephantidae > Loxodonta > Loxodonta africana. The sequence continues at coordinate 152,466,257 of NC_087369.1, forward strand.
ATATAGGTTTAATCTTTAGCTTTAAAAGCCTTTTTATATATTTTAGTAGGGTTAAGCTATTTATATAAAGCAAGGATAAACTCTTAAAGAGATGATGAAATCCTTTAATCGTCTTTTAGCGTGGGCTCTGCTACATATAAACATATAAACTATTGTTGTGATAAATTCTTATTTCCTGGATATGGTACTTATAAACTTGTAATATCATACCACATACTCTATACCAAAATCATTACTGAAATCTTAACAGTGATTCCGACAAAGCAAACTAGTTGGCTCATGCTAACATCTGACTGACCTAGTACTCCCTCCAGAGTAGATCAACCTACTGTCAAACTCAGTATTAACTTCGGGATTGATGAAAGGAAAATAATCAATACTACCCAATTAAAATTAAGAAAAAAATCAATCAAACCTTCTGTTATTTTGGCACTTGGATCATGGGTACGATCGCCCTCATTGTCACTAAAAACAAAAGATAAAGGACATTTCATTTTCAATGCGTTTAATAAAGGATAAGCAAAAGAACAATCTGTCAAAGCCACATAGAAGCAAACCTGGGTGGGTATGTCTTTGAGTTCTCAAATAAGTGAAAATAATTGCTAGAATGACTTTTATTTGGTCTTACATGTGCCCTCTTGTCTTGTCCACTATAGAAATCACTGAGAGTTGCCTGCATTACTAATTATGTATGTTAAAACGACAGGCCAGGAGAAGATGTCCCAAACAGCACCAGGTCAAAAAGAAACAATAATTTCGGAGTGCCAAGTGGAAAAGAATGTAGGTACAACCAGGTAGATTTTTCTCCTTATACTCAGTTTCATCCATGATGCAATTTGTGAATCTTCTTATTAAGAACAATTTTAGTCAGCTATTCTAGAAAAAAGTGCTAATCAGACTTCAAGTCTACAGTGCACTTTGCTCTTCCCTGCTCCCTATAAATACCACATAGTCCAGCCTTTGCTCCTACAGTTTTCCCCAGCTTCAATGGTCTTCCTTTTATGTAAATCTTATCCATCCTTAAAGGCCCAACTCAAACTCCCTTGCCTTGGAGAATTCTTCTCTAAATGCTCCAACTTACACTGCCCCCTCCATTCTTTGGATTCCTCTGACAGTCAGTGACATACTTTTGAGCATTTAAGCAATCAAGGGAACTAAGTAGGAACCCATTTGGGTGGGTCATAAGTGTGGGGACTATTGTTGATCCAGGGCCTGTCTTCCAGGCTCAAAAACCAAACACATTAGCAAAGATTTGATCTAACTATATCACTATACTAGCAAACAGTCTCAGGAGAAGGTCATAGAGGCCAGGTAAACAAGAATGGGAGAAAAGATGAGAAATAACCACAGTGGGGAGCTAGGGGAAGGAGTGAGGGGAGGTTAAAAGGCTGAACACTGGTCTCCTTCCAGGTGTACTTGGGGGCCCAATTCTTCCCATAAGCATATTTTTCATTTCAGATTATTAACCACCTTGTATTGCTTTAACCAAATGTACCTAGAAAATGAAGTCAGATCCTCTTCGTCATATGAGGATGAACTCCTAATTTTGTGTAGTAAGTAGTGTGTCGATTCAGTCATAGCTCTTCCTTCTTCCCCCTGGAAAAAGTCAGGTATTACACATAGGAGAGTTTGAAGTAAGTAACTATATATAACATTTCCCGATTATCTATGTAGCTGGCATTTCTGACCATGCTGCCTAGGGAAAATGTCCTGCACACTGTGTTTGGTCATGAGATCAGAGCTTCCCTGTAAGTAGACTGGATTTTGTTAAGGCTATGGACGCCGGGCACTGTTGTCTAGAGTTGTATCTCTGTTTTGCTTTTTCTGGTTCACTGCAGCTTCTGGGTTAACCTTGGAATCAGCGCAAATGGATACCCCAGGGAATTGTCTCACCAGGAAATCCCAAATCATGTATATTTGCCAAACACATGGGATGACAGTTTTTGGGTAAGGGCCAACCCAAGAGGTCAGTGAGATTGAGATCATCACTAGAGGGATAGGGAACCTGAGCTGTATGTTAAAATGATAGTGGGGTTTATGGGCTAACTGTGGGAGGTATATTCAACTTATTTGACAAACTTGCTATGTTTGGACAAGTCGGCTAAGTAACTTACCCAAAGGTCGGAGCCAGAATTCAAACCCAGATGGTCTGGATCTGTATGAATCTTTTTACTCACTCCGGCCCATCTTCTCTTCTTGGCCACTGGGGCATGGGGTTTCCTTGCACAAAACTTTCAGTGCGTACTTACCAGCCAGAGTAAAAAAAAAAAAAAAAGTGTGGAATCTATCATCTTAAATAATCAGCTTGCATTTCTCCTAACTGGTTTTCATTTTGTTTTTCTTGTGCTTCTAACTAACCGAGGACTCTTTCCATCATCTTTTTTTCCTTGATTGAGGCTCCTGGCTTCATCTGCTAATCATTTCCCTTTTATTATAAATATCACCAGAGTTGAGAGAGACTTCCTGGGTCTAGTTTAGTACCCCTTCCTTCCTAACCAAAGCACTGTACGTTACTGGGACTGAGTCTGTGAAGCTCTCTACCCTTTCCATTGAAATCTCATCACTGACTGACAGTCACATTTCTCACTTACGCTGGGCTGTGTGTTTTTCTCCCAATGAGTAGAGGCTGTGCCAGTGGAGGACTGTGAGGTGGTCCTGTCTCTGCCAGAAAGAATACTTTTCATTTGCGTTTCCGCAGATTCTGTCAACTGAGTTGAATGCGTGGTAACACTTTTTGGAGTTGGAGTGGATTTGGGACAATATTTGCCAAGCGACAACCTTTTTTTCAGACTGCTCATGCTTGTTATAGGCTTGGGAGAGGTCGCTGCGCTTGCTCTTGGCTTCATGTCTTCTTTCACTTGATCTTCAACTAGACCTTCAAAGCATTCTCCTTTTACAACCTCTTGTAAAACAGCTTCATCTTCATCTGAAATCAGGTCCTTCTCTATCTTATTTCCTGTGCTTTTGTGGTCAATATCATGAGCAGACAACCGAATGATAAGGTCTTTTTTGTCCTTGACGTCTTTTAAAAGCGCCACCCTGGTGATGTCAGGCTTTCTCAAATTCGGAAACGAATTCCTGGTAGCTGGCTGAAATTGAAGAGACAATAAATATTAATAAAAACTGCCCCAATCATTTTTCCCTGTAGTTCTATTTTAATAAAGGCAACTTTCACATGTGTTTGGATACTAGTTTGAATTTGTAAAATACGTTATCTTCAAATGCCATTTACTTATATATTAGTGATATAAAAGAATAAATGAACAAAAATCATATGGAATTTTTTTTGCATTGAGAAATCATATTACTCCAATACAAAGAAGACAGCCCAACTAAGATTCTTTCTTTTGCTCCCAATTTTACTTTCTACTTGCCAAGAAATGCAAAGTGCACAAAAACGTTAATTACATTCTGTTTTCATCATTTACCTTGAAAGGGTTATAGCAGGCTTAAACATGGTAACGTGTTTTTTTAATACTTCTCAGCAGGGAACTAAGCATAGAGCAATCTAAGGACAGATATTTTCATGAAGAGACAAAGTATTGGTTGATCTGAATTTTTAAAAATGATGAATAATAGCCGAAATTGTGAAGGCCTCTGAATCTTCACTCCTCACCTCTCTCTCTACCCCTAATCCTTTGAACATATTTTCCAAAAGAAGCTTCAAAGAATGTTCATTTCCCCTCGCCTCCCTAGTCAAATGTCACTTTTCATTTTGCAGTGTTAAAAACAGATCAAGGAAAAGACAGTTACAATGAAATAAATGACTTTTCCCATTTCTATAGCCTTTGATGGTGCCACAGAAAATGAATTTATCAATCTCAGACCTCGACATTCCTTTGTAGCACCGTAAACCAGCTTTTCAGATAAATGCTGCCCTAAAGGGCAAATATCTTTTGTGCAAAGCAAAATGAAAGAAGAACTTCTGTAAGAAAGGGAAACAATCAATTTTGATTGTCTATGCTGGTGGAGGGGAGCAGTGGTTCAAAAAATCCTAAATCATTCGATACGGCTTTGGGATTTGTCTCTCTATGAGCTTTTAATACGCATGTTTCTGGTGTGATGGACATTTGGGGGACCTCAAAACAGCAAATACAATTCCTACTTGTGGAGTCCTGCCGGAGGAGGAACCTGTAAGAAACAAGTGAAATCTAAGCACCTGCAATCTAATGTTTGTTGATGACTGTTGCTTAGGAAAAGCAATACTACCAAGAGGCCTTAAGTTCGAAGATTTAAATCTCTAGTAGAGATTTTATCTGGTTTACCTGATATTCTATTAACTGGCCCCTTTGTATCCTATGTGGTCATTGTTGTTAGTTGCCATCGAGTCAATTCCGACTCATGGCGGCCCCACGTGTGCAGAGTAGAACTGCACTCCACAGGGTTTTCAAGACCGTGACCTTTCAGAAGCAGATTGCTAGGCCTGTCTTCTGAGGTGCCTCGGGGTGGCTTTGAGCCACCAGCCTTTTGGCTAGTGATCGAGTGCTTAGCCGTCTGCGCCACTCAGGGATTCCAGTTGCACCTAGACAGTACTATGATAAAGTATAGCCACCACAAACCGTGGGAGTGGTAAAAGGCTGCAGTTCTAAATCACTCAATGAGGATTACAGTCCTAATCAGTCTGGTCTGCAGTTAAGGGTACTTCCTGTACCTTCATTCTTCAAGAGATGGCAGTTCGGTCTGACTGGCTAATGAAAATTAGCCTGCTGCCTTTCCACTGAGCCACAGAGTTGATACGGTAAGCCCCAGGAAAGCAGGGGCGCTGGATGAATCAGAGGACCCAATTTTCCTACTGGGCTAAGCAAAAGAAAACTGGCCCAAAATTGGCTGTATTTTACAAATGCATTCCCACAGACCTACCTGAGGCAGGAAATCTCACTAGTCCCTCATTTCTTTTCACCACTGCCTTTTGCACTTACCTCAAAGGGCTTTACATCCAGTCGTCCACTCTTATCCAATGAAACACGCCCTTCTTTCTGTCTCTGGCCTGTACCAGGTGTATTTACTATGTAGCTCCTCCCACTGACTGCAGCTCTTCTCAGTTCTTCTATGCTATGTCCAGTTCTCTCTAAACATTCAATTTTTAGTTTCTCGAGAGGTTGTGTTTTAATAGAGATTACTCCTAGGTGTTCAGCAACAGTATCTGGGCCGATAGTTATTGGCTGCTTCCCACGATATGGAAGGATACACGTGGGAAGCCCAATCAATTCTCCATGTAACATTTCTTCCTCTAGCTGAGGCTCCATTTTGACAGCATGCTCATGTGCCTTTTCAACAATTCTGTCCACATTCAGATCACCAAAGAGGTCAGCACTCGAAGTTTTTGAGCCAGTTGTTTCTAATGGATAATTTGAAATTTTACTAGTAATTAAAGAAGCCACTTTTTGAGGAAAGAATCTGTTTGTACCTTTCATATCATGGTAAAGGTCTTCGTGTGTGCCAGACTGTTGTAGCACATGATTATAGACTGAATCAACCACCTGAGAAATCATTTCCATATTTTCTGGAGTTAGGTGGTGCTCTTCAGGATTAGTAGCTACAATGCTAATGTTATTTTTAGAAATTTCAGCTGTCACGGATTTTGTCAGTTGAGATGCAATTTTATTTAGCTCAGGCTTTGATAAGGTTTTTGCATCTCGGTTTGAGGCACATGGCAACTTCGCTAGTTTAGCCAAAAACAAGGCCAATGTTTCCTCTAAAAACATGGCATCTAATACAGAACCTTTCCTGGATGCAGGCTTTTCCTTCAACTTAAGGTCATCGATAATTTTAGTCACTTTGTCCAAAATTATGACAGCTTCCAGAAGTAATTCTGAACTTGAGGCTTCTTCCTCCATTTGTGGCTGCAATTCTGAGTTGGAGATTTCCTTCACCATTAAAAAACCAATTATATCAGCTAGGACATTGCTCTGACCCATTAAATCTTTAAACACAGAAGTATGTGAGCCAGAGTGCTTTAAAACACTGTTGTACACAGAACTAACTACCTTTTCAATAGTTGCACTATCTGCTGAAGATATGGTAGTATTTTCCTTGGCCTGTGGTACAACCTTAATCTGACTTTTAGAGATATATTCTTGAAGCGAATTTAAGATTTTTGAGGTTATTTTTTGCATTTCAGGATTTAGAGAATTGTTTTGTTCCTTATCTGCTTTTGGAAACATGGATAAAAGCTTTGATAAAAAGTTGACAGCAATTTCTTCTATGATGTTAAAAGGCAGTTTGTAAGTGTACGATGGCTGGGGCTGGACAACCTCAGTGTTTTGGATGACATTTTGAAGGATGTTTCCAGCCACAGAGTCTACTGCAGTGCACTGATGTGGACTCAGCATTTCAGAAAAATAGTTTTGCAGTTGATTGCCAGCCACTTCTCGTACAACTAAAGAGACGATGGTTTCAGAAAGGATTCTGCAACCCTTGGAGACACAATTTTGTATGATCTCTTGTGATGCAAATTGCGGGAGGAGATTGTTATAAATAGTCTGAGCCACTAATTGAATAATTTCATCATCATTAGGATGTAAGGAGTCTACGTATTGTATAATCATATCTTTATCTTTGGCGATCTGTGTCATAATTGTACTCACTAACTTCATTTGAAGGAAATCCAGTTCTGTGTACGAGTTGTTCTCAAATATTTCTGTTTCAGTGTTGGCTACTGTTGAGAAAATTTTTGATAGAAGAGAAGAAATGATATTCTCTAAAAATTTATGTGGCAGCATTATGGTATGTGGCAATGATGTTTGACATTCTTTGCATGCTGTTTCGGTCACCTTTTGGAGCTTTTTAATAACCTCCTTAGATTCTAGAGGTAAATATACTGAAGATGGAGCCACATCACAAAGTAGAAAGTCTAGCTGGTGTTGAAAAATTTCTTCTATGACTGCACTAGCTAGCCTTCTTGCTAATTTGTTGCCATTACTGTTTATGTCCCCACAAATGGAACCTTGAGATCCATACTCCAGCAGAATATTGCATATAGAGGAGTGGACAACCTTATTAACCAATGACTTACTGATTGATGGCATATTAGCAATAAAAGGTACTTCATCGGAAGGTACATCAGCTGCAGTGGCCATACTATACATGGCTGGTATTTTAGCCATAGGTATTATTGTTATTTTGGGTGGCGCTTTATCTACAGATGGTTCTTTTTGCCTGTGAGGTACTTTATGAACTGGTGACATTTTATCTATAGATGAAAAGAGCTGATTTCCCTGCTCTGGACTTAATAGTTTAATTTGAGCATCTGAAAACTCCTTTAAGAGTGAATCAATCAATTTCATAGCTGTGTCATAGAGCTCAGCTTGATTTACATCATTGGTTACATTCTGACATGCATCGTGTGTAGCCGGTAAGGAAGAAAAGATCAGTTTGTTAGCTATTTCGGCAATAATGTCTTCTAAAAAGTTAACAGGCAAAACCCCAGGTTTATTTTCTGGTGGGTTCTGAGGTCTATCTGGTTTACTTTTCATTTCTTTATCGTCACTCTTCTCTTTCTCTTCCTCATTTGACAGAACTTCCTGGCAAGCTGAGGGGGTTAAATCCCCCGTTGAAGCAGGCTGTGCAAAATTCCTGCCATACACCTGAGTTACAGATGATACTCTTTCACCTGGGGGATTTTGGAATTTTGAATCATCAGTTCGTCCATGAAGAAAAGATATTTCTAAAACATTGCTGTAAATGCTTTCAGTGACAGTTTGGACACATTTAGGATCCAAGATTTGTTTGCCATCCACAACTGCAGACTCTGTTCTCCTTTCTCGGGTCTCTTTATTTCTCACCATGGATTTCAAAGAAAGTATTTCAAGGGGTCCATCCTCTTTTCCTAATGTACTTTCTCTGGTATCGTCACACTGCTTTTTATCATCTGTTTTTAAATCCGGTTCCAATACAACCTTCTTGGTTTTTGTATCATCGGTAGCTGCTGAAATATGTTTATATATCCTATCACCAGGCCCTTCCTCATCTTTTCTAGCTGAACCATCATTCTTCTCGATTTCATTCTTTTTAAGCGTTGTGCTCAAATCTGGCCCCTGAATATCCTTACTTTTCACACTGGTAGTTGGAAAAGTAACTTTTGATACCTTCTCACTGTCTTTTCTAATTGAACATTTCTTTTTCTTCTTATGCTTTTTGTTTTTATTTGCCACATTTTCAGCTGACACCGATGCTAGGGGAATTACTCTGCTGCTCATAATGCTAGTTATAGCAGTATATACTGGCTCGTGGATACAGTCTTTTTCCATTGAGGTCTCTTCCTTTTTTAAATTCTCTTTTCTATTAGTTGCACCTCTATCTATTGCCAAAGTGTCAATTTTGGTTTTCGGGCCTGATGTTAGGACGGTGAGCTCAGATGACTGTTCTAATAGAGAAAGTGGGTTCTCCTCTAAGCTTCTGTCTCTCTTTGTAGAGGATTTAAATGGTAGATGTTGAACCCTTTGGATGATGCTATCCACATCTAGAAATGAAAAGAGTATGGAAGACCAATTTCCTGAAAACAGTGGTTGAATTTTGAAAGCAGAGATTGCCTTCTCAGCTAAAGCAGCAATTATCTCTATAACAATGTCACTGCTACCGTCTTTCTTTGTTAGATTGTTAGATCTATATATTTCCATGACTTCATCATATACAGAATCAGAGACTTTATCAACTGTGTCTTTATCAATTGGTGGAAAAGAAAACATTTCTTCGGCATTTTCTAGAACTTTAATTTCACTTTTCCTAAATTCTCCTGTCAGGGCATTTGCAAATTTTATAGCCATGTCCACGAGGTCTCCCTCTGATACTTCTTTGTCCTTAGGATCTTCAGAATTACTTGGGAGAGCATAAAATTTGTGGACAAGGTCAATTATAACATCTTTCAAAAACGTTGCAGAATACACAGAAGGCTGTGGGAAAGACAATGCTTTTTCTTTACCAGGAGTACAGAGCTCGACTGCATGGTCATTTTCAGGTAAGGTGCTGGCAGATGATTCTTCATTATGTAAAAATGGCTTCAGGTGATAATCCATGATTTCCTCCATAATGAAACCAGCTAGTCTCCTGATGAATGAGCCTTCCTGTTTGCTTGTGTCTTCCTGTGCTTCAGCTTGGAATTTAAACTTCGTCATAATATTGTTACATATGCAGTCAATGAAGTTCTCCATTGCTCCTAACTGCATACTTTCTGCATGCTCCTCTGCTGTGGCAAGTCGAACCTCGTGTTCAGAAATTTCGGTTATAATTTCATCCACCAGTTTCGAAGCTGCATTCACAGATTCATAATCTGGTGGTACTTCTTCCTCTTTCAGTTCGGTTTCCGTCTCAGACAAAGGGAATATATGTGCTAGAAGCTTGTAAATCACATCTTCTAACAGAGGACGAGGCAATACAGTTATGCATGATGGCAAGACACGGCTACCGTCGTTGACGATATGGAGCACGTTTCTGAGGATGTTCTCCTCTTGCAGGGAACAGTAAGAAGCTGCTAATTCTCCTGAAATCAATGACTCCATCTGATAGTCAAACATTTCTCCTAAGAGCAAATAAAATATTTTTCTTCCAAAATCGATCACATCACTTTGGATAGCCCTATAAACGTGAATTAGAGATTTGTAATCACCTAATATTTTCTCATAAATTAGGTTGACAGTTTTATGAACCATTTCTTTATACTGTTCTGAAAGGTACAGATTTTCATCCAAGTTATCTGCAACTAAAATTTCTGATGTGGAGAACTCCAGCACAATTGATCGTACTAATGTTGTAACAATGTCAGTTGTGCTGGCTTTTGCTTTGTATGGGTTTTTGGCAGCTAAGATATTATGTGAGAATGCATAAAGGATTTTGCATAAAAGCTCAGAAATAACTTCCTCCAAAAAGACAGCTGAATTCATGATGAAAGACAATTCTCTTTGTTTAGGATCGCTTGCTCTCTTTTTATAAGTTCGATCAACTGGACCTGAAGGGAGAGTTTTATCTTCAGATAAAAATGACTGAAGATGATGGTTAAAGATTTCTTTTATCATATAACTTGCTATTTCTGTAACAGGCATATTACTTATGCCTTTTTTATCTCTTTTAAGAGACTGGAATAAGTTAGAGTGAGAAAAGTCGGCGTAGATGGCATCGGCCATAGCCTGGATCTCTTTTTCTGAAATCACATTTTGTTTTCCATTTCCATGTTTAATAATACATATTGCATGCTTAGAAATCACTGACATGATTTCATCGATCATTCTCAGGACTGTGTTACTCAAATCTGATTGCGAAAGGCCTGGATCTTCTGCACTGCAGTACAATGGACTTATCTGTGATAAAATCTGACTGACTATTTTTTCCAAATGAGTATGGGATAATACAGTGGTATAGATGGTGGAAGTCTGTCTTTGGAGTCTTGACTTAATAATATCATATCGCACTCTCTTTGTCAAAACATCAGTATTGAGTTTTGAATCTAATTTAAAAGACCGGTTTGCTAGGAAATCTGGATGGATTTGGAAGTCAAAAGTTTCTGCGAGGATAACTTTAGTTATTCTCTTAGCCAACATCTTTGTGTCATGGAGAAAATCTTTATCAGGTTCCATCGAATATTCTTGTAAAACTTTGCTATACACTGTGCCAATAATTTTTATAACTACATCTCTAGCTACGGGTGGCAAACACAATTGTTCCTTAGCATTTTCCAGGATGCCAACTTGGGCTTTTGAGAATTCTTCTGTTGTCAGATACAAGAGTTTCTCAGCGGTTTCTAACAGTTCTTTTTGGGACTCTCTTACAAATTTTGTTTGTACAGTGCCCATCACCCTGTGAAATATCTTGCTTAAAACCCCAAAGATCACATCTTCCAAAAAGGCTGAGGAATAAACACCGATAAAAAACTGCTGCCTTCTTGCATCATCCAAGTACGGATATGCTGAAGGCAAGAGTAACTTTCCATACACAGATGGATTCAGATGTTGTTGGCAGATATTTTTAATGATAAAACCGGCTACTCTATCAATCAGAGCATTGCTACCGCTTATGAGATCACGCTCCACTGCATCTTGAGACTCGGAGTTTTGCAAAATATTTCTGAATACTGAGTCAACGAGATGCTGAGTATCATCCTCTGAATAAGCAAACTTGGTTTCTTCATCGTCTTTTGAAAATCGAATTTCATGTTGGGAAATTTTCACCTTAATATCACTGATTAGCTTAGAAGAGATTTCACTGAAATTAACTTCTGATCTATCCTTTGGGGTTTCTCTGCATGGAACCCTGTTATCTGCAGAAGGAAATATTCTAGACAACAGCATTCTGATTATGTCTTCTAAAAATGTGTATGGCAGCAAGGTGTTATACGGAGATAAACGGTGGCTTGGCTTGGTAGATTTACTGATGCCACCAAGGATGTTCTGAACAATGTCCTCCGCAGTTAAAGTAGAGTAGTAATAAGTGGACAAATCCCCAGAAAACAGTGGATGAAAAAGGTAATCAGAAATAGATCCTACAATTAAACTGGCAATATTTTCCATAAAAATATCACTGTCTTTGAATTCTTTATTATCAATATCGGGGATCAGCCCATGCTGTATCAGAAAGTTCCTATAAACTGACTCGACCAGTTCATCCAGAGTGTCTGTGCCTATAAGGGGTAAAGCTGGCTCTTTGCCATCACGAAGAATGCAAATTTTAGCTTTGTTAAAATGGTTATGTATTGAGTTTACTATTTTTTGGGTGATTTTTCCCAGTTCAAGTGCAGTTTTATATTTTGGATCGAAGATCTTTGGTACAAGCCTGGCAACAATTTCTTCCACAAATGCCTTAGGACAAATGCCCATACCTACTGATAATGGCTTCTGGGATCTCTGTGCCTCTGTGGCTTCAATGAGAACCTCTTTAACCATACTTGATATCTCATCCAGTGAAGTTCTTGAATGAGAGACGCCCTCTCCACACAAGAAGGGTTGAAGATGATTTTCAATAATCTCTTGAATAATAAGACTGGCCATTCGATCGACCATAAGTGGGCTCTGGCTTACTACACTTTTCTGAATTGACACAAGAGAGTCAGATATTTGCAAAATATTATTATAAACAGACTCCACCATTTTTTGGAGATTTTCTTCTGTATATAGATAGTGATGATCACATTGAGTGAGCCAGATCTTATGCTTTGAAATGGCTAACATAACCTTATTTATTATACAGGTCGATAGCTCATTAAAATCTGAAGTCATGAAATATTTCTTTCCCAGGCATGAAGCCTTACTGGGTAGAGGAATGAGCTGAGATAATAGCCTTCTGATGACATCTTCTAAAAATGAGTGTGACAGCATGGTGGTATAGCCTATTAAATGTTGAACTGGGTAATGAAGTTCTCTCAGGCTATTTTGAAGTTTCTGCAGTATATTTTTGGCTTCAAGAGGGTAATACGAATTGGGCGTGAGCTTTCCCACATAGCACACTGGGAGTTCATAGGCTAAAATCTCTATCAATATGCCATGAGTTATTTGCTGGGCTACTGAGGTGATAACATGTGCCAGATTATCACCATAGGCCACTTGTAATTCATATTTCCGTAAAATATCATTATAAACTGTGTCAACAATCTTACTAACAGTTTCTTTATAAACTGGTGGAAAGCATAGCTTTTCCTCAACATCCCGTAAAACAGTAACTTGAGCATTATTAAACTCATTCACTACAGAGCTGACACCTAATATACTCATTTCATTGAGTTGCACTTCAGTGATGTTGTCATTTTTGTTCCACAATGAGGTGAAAAGATGAAGAAAAACGTCTGAAATGATTTCCTCCAAAAACTTGGCTGAATAAACGCCTGTGCTGATGCCTCCCGGCTGTAGCATGTTATGCGTGGGTGCTGCATCCATTGTCTTTTCTCTTGGTCTTCCAATAGGTGATGAGGAGGGTTTTACTGTAAGTGACTCACTAAATGGGGCTTGTATTTTGGAACTAGTCACCCTGAGATTATTCACTGCCCTTGTCAAAGGCTTGCTGTCATAACTCATGAATCTTACAGGGTCTTTACCCTGTCTTGATTCTTTTAATTCTGGCCTTTTTGACCTTGGGAGACTAGGAAGTCTCTCTCTTGTTCTATATTTTAAATACGTGGGGGTAAAAGGTGGACTTCCGGAGGGCCGCTGTACACTGTGTGATAGCTTTTCCATTAAGGATTTCACCATGCTATGGGAAATAACACTAAGCATAGATTCTTGGTCTGTTTCCGCTAGATTTTCCAAAAGGTCTGACATGTCATGGTCTTGAGCTAGTGATCCGTAGTCTATGGTTCCCTTGGAATAACCAAATTCTTCATCCTCTACATTTTGAAGTATGTCGAACCGTTGACATTCTTCTGCTGATACTTCATCCGAAAAAGGGCCATTCGTAAAGAGGTTGTTGGCTGTGCATCCTTCCAAAAGTATTCGAATAAGTTTCTCACATACAACATTCAGAAGAAAAACAGATTTGGGGGAAAGACCTAGGTTATTTCCAGGTATGCTGCTACCTGGCTGGTTATTAGAGGATGGGAACAGTTTTCTTGCTATTTTACCCGAATCCATATCCCAAATTGGGCATTCATCTGGCAAAAACAAATCTAAAACAATATTAAAAATTTTATCAACTACTTCTTTGGATTCACGAGTTTTTAGGCTACTAACCAGACTGTCTAACTTACATACCAGAGAATTTAATTGATTTTTTCGTACGAGTTGATTAATTCGGCGAGTAGAAGCAGATTTCCAATTTCCAGGGCCCAGCTGTCTTTTTGTAGTTTTGGTTTGGTTGCCTGTGGGCAAACTAGGGCTTCTAAGCGTGGAAGAAGACTTATTTCTTCCTTTGCTGTCAAGCTGATGATTTATTCCTGTTTCTCTGGATAGAACCTGAGTCACTCCTATTAAGAGATCCTGAAAGAGGTCATCGATGTTAACCGTATCTACACTGGGGCAGTAAATATATTTTGTTTTTACAGAAACCATTTCTTGTGTAATGTCTGCCTTTAAGATGTCACTATTAAACAGGATACGAATAATGATTTCTGAAATGCTTAAAGCAAGTTCGCTGATAGGAATTGACCGGCTCTCACACTTTAAGGAATGAACTAAAATAACCTTGCTAAATGTGGCATCTTGACTGTCCAGTCCCTTCTGTTTTATCCCAGCCTCTTCAGTAGAATCAGAAATTCTTGCAAGCATATGAGAAAGAACCAATTTAGTGAGATGTTCACAAAGTTGATTAAGCGAAGAGTCACGGTGTGTGCTTCTTAGAGGATGTTCTGATTCATATTTTTGCCTTGATAATGTGGAAATAATAGGTACTTTTTCATCAGGAAGACCTTAAAAGAGAAAACATTGCTAATTTTAACACGTATTAAAAAAAATGCTGGCCATTCAAAATACTGGCAATAGAAAATAGAAAAACCTAGTCAAGAAAGGAACTGGGGTTTCTTTAAATCTGTATTTTCCACCTTGTGGAATCTTTACTTCTGCCAGAAAGTTAAGAAAATAGCCTAGAAGAATCCAAATCTCTAAGTCAGGTGCAGCTTTCTTCCTGGGATAGCTATGTTGCTCTAAGAAGCTAGAAATTCTGGGGCAGAAACACTCTTTCTAGCTTTACTGTTGCAATACCCTAGCGTGGCTCCAGTGATCTCGTAATTCTTGAAAAATTTTTCGGTTGTTGTGCTAAATGTCCAGTTCAGGGGGCTTTATCTTAGATTGGTGTCCAACAGCTCTGACATACAAAAATGGCTATTTCAAATGGTTCAACCCACTATATGCATGTAAGCATTCAAAGAAAGGGAGTGCAAATATCATCCTTGCAAGCATGGGTTTAGTGTATTATATCTAAAAAGAATCGAAGTTACAACACTGGGATGTGAACGGAACCAAAAGTTTAATGTTATGTTTTTATCAATTCTGTTCATAATAATGGCAAAGACTTCGACTGTATATCTCAAAAAGAAGTTGGAGCATCACCCTGCTGTCAATTAACTAGGCATGAATTGTGACTGGAACGGAAGACGTCTTTTGTCAAGAGCTTAATATCTCTTTGGAACTGCTTTTTTTGGGAATTGCCTTCAGAGCAATGCATGTACCACACAAGAAAACTGGTCTCATCATTTCATAGTCATACCTCATGCTCAACCCAAACCTCCAGCTTTAAATTACACCTATTTAATCTCATCTGTATATAAGGACAACTGAGCAGCACCCCTCCAAATAAAAATTATGCAAATGACTAATATTTTTTCTTTTAGCACACTGACCCGTTGAAAAACATGTAAGTAGATAAACAGTCATCCTGAATCTAAGACTATTTTCAGGGACGTGAGGGTAAAAATAAAACCCTTAAAATTACCATTGACTTTGTTTTCCTAAAACTGTGCCAACTCTTCACGGGTAAGTTATTTCTCACTCACCTCTGGTTTCGAAGCTCTTGAAGTATGTGACCACAGATGTAGCAACGTATCTTGCTATTACGTGGATTTCATTTGTACCCAGCTCCTGATTGGCAAAAGCCATTACTTCTGCCTCTTTAAGAGACTCTGTTTTCTCTCTGCTTGGGGACTTTTTATTTTTCCACTTCTTCAGTAAAGGGAAATCTTCCCCGCTGGCTTCGGAGCTTTTATTTTTTTCTTTGGTTTTATAGTTGACTCTTTTTCCCCACATTTTCAGCAAGTTTTTCTCCTCATCCTTTTGTTCTCCAGCCATTACGGAAAAAGGCCTCTCTTTTGATACAAAAAATGGCTTAATTGTTTCCACATTTTCATTAGTATTTGGCAGTTGCCCTGGAAGGCCGTAACTCAAAAGCATGGTATTAACGGTATTTTCTGCAGCTAAACATATTTTGAGTGGAGAAACAGTTGTCTGTATTTGGCTTACCTGAACAGCTGGTTTGGGGGGCTCACGGTGAACCACTCTTTGCTCTTCACCTTTTCCCATTTCGAAGAAGGACATGTCTTGTGTCAGCACTGCTTCAGCATAGTCGCTGGATTTCTTAGGTGGTTTGTGCAAGATGCTGTCTTCAGGCAGAGAACTATTTCCTTTCGTGGCTTGATCAAAATGGCTGAGGTCTCGGACTTCATTCCCGGAATATGACGGGTTAAGTGCTGATTCAAGTCTTCCCATTGCCTCTGAGGTGTTAGTGGTATTACCTACAGAGCACCTCAGGGGCACCTGAGGTAAATTTGAGGAAGCCCTACCCTTTTGTTTGACAACTTCCTCTGAACAAAACAGCAAGTTAGGAACTCTGATTTGTAGATCATCTCCACAGCTAGCTCCCTTTAACTTGGAAGCGGTCATTTCCATTTTGGATGCTAATTCAGCACAACTAACAGAGTAGGTGTTTTCAGTTTCTTCGATAAGATTTTCCTTTGCATGATTTTTAATCAATGACTCACAGAAATGGGTACACTGGTCCATCAATGTGCCGACAATCTGAATTGCTACTCTGCTTTGTTCAAATATGCTAACCGAAGATGGTTCCACTTGGTGTATTTCTCTGTCTAGCTTGTTCTTAATTATATGAAGCATGTCATTGACGGTATTGGCAGTATAGGTAAGCAATTCTGAATGGAATGAATAAAGCTGTCGAAGGGTATTCTGGATATTTTCCTGAGAAATCATCCTACTTGATTTAGATTCATCAGGAAACTTATTCAGTGGCTGTAATTTTGGCAATTTCGTTTTCATTAATGGTTTCTGCTGGGAAGGAAAAAAGCTTTTCACAGGTATTTTCACAATTTCAGAAAAAGCACAAGAAGAGACATGTTTAAATTGTAGGTCTGCGAAAGACTCCAAAATATGTAGAATTTCTTCAATGATATCTTGAGCAATTCGATTGCCAGGGCCTACCACGATTTTGTCTTTCAACTTCGTGTTACAGATTGGTACATTGTTAAGGTTGTTTCTTCTTAAGGAACCATGTTTACTTGCAGCAGTGGTTTCTTGCTTGCTTGCTAGAGTTTCTTTACTATCAGTTACACGCAGCTGTGTCAAGAAGCACAGCTCTAATTTTTCAAATAGCCTTTCAACAATTTCCCTGCTAAATATATTAATTTGGACTTGGGCATCTTCAGCTTTAGAAGAAGATCTTTTGAAATCATGGTATCTGATTTCACAAGTCTCAAGTGGTGATGGATTTAAAAGTGAGCCTGACTCTCCCAATTCTTTTGCTTTTATTAAAATTTCATTCAAAACAGTCTTGGCTATCATCAATAGCTTGTATTTCTCATTTTCCATGCCATTTGATTCTGTCTGCCATTTTCCAAACATTTGTTTAAAAACATTTTCTTTAGGAAAAATTTTTTCTAGTTGTGAGGAAACATTCTCCAACGAAAACTGTGCTTCCGAACTAGCGAGAGAGATGGAGCTTAAATTTTTTTGTGCAAGTTTGGGATCATCCGAATGTGAGCATTTGATCGGATGAGCCAAATTGCTGTTCTTGGTAGCGTATAATCCTTGCAAAACTCCATTAACGATTTCACTTGCTGTCGTGATTTGATCAGAAGGTAAAGCTTTTACACTCACAGTTGCTGTAGCCTGCCTCACTGTTTGAAATTCATCCATAATTGTTTCCAGAACATTACTTACTATATTCTTGGCATACATTTTTAGTTCTGCAGTGGGCAGTTTGGTTCTTGCCGAGTTTTTAGAATCTCCTGTAGCCAGTATCTGTGAGAGACCAATGGCAGTCTTGGATCGGGCACCTCTTGGAATCTTCTCTCCAGGACTTGACTTGGTCTTGTTCTTGGCCTTAGCACCACTAGGTCCTACCTGTGGTTTGGCTCCAAATTTAGGCAAAGAGGTAACTTTTGATCTTGCTTTTAAATTTGCTTTAAAACCTGGCTTAGGGCTGCCCTTAGGACTGCCTTTAGAACTACATGGCCTCAGAGACCGCATTTCATCAGATTGACTTTTAGGAGATGAGCCCTCTTCTAGATTTAGCAAAGCAAAATTTACTATCTTATTGAGAACCATTTGGACCAATTCTTCACCCACACGCAGTGGACAATGTTGGAACCAGACAGTTTCCAATGGAGTGACACTTGTAATGCCGCTGTAAGGATAAACTCGAGGAAGCTCAAACTCAGGTAGAATACTCCTTTTCTCATCTTTCAATCTCCTAAAGTGTGATGGAGTCACTGGTGATTTGTCCTTGCCGGGGGCTTCCAATTTTCCTTTGGTTTCATTATTTTCATACAAGGATGTCATAACTATGGAGAACATTTTTCCAAAAACGCTTTCAACTATATCATTTGCAACATTGTTTATATGTGATTGCAAGGTCTTTTTCCGTATGGAGGCTGATGTTTTACATTTCGAATCAGCTGTAAAGTAGGGCGGTTCATTAAATGGAGGCAAGTGGTCTACATCTTCTATTATTCTTTGATGCACCTTTTTTAAGACCTCCTTTACTACACTTAACAAAGCAGTCGTTTTTTCCTGCCTAGGTCCTTTATTTCTCATAAATACTTCATCCAAAATTCTCCTCTCGTTTTTTTTTGATACCATTTGGTTTTGATTTACACATTCTGAAAAGAGAGACACGTCAGTGTGGTCTTCCATCTTGCTTTGACCCGGCAATATTTCAGTATTTTCTTCCTCTTGTACATCTATTTGTGTAAAGAGGCTAGGGTTCTGTTTTGAGTAAAAACTGCTTTTCTGTAAAGATCTTTTATCACATAAATTCTTTAAGATATTGTTGACAGTTTCACTTGCAACGATGTTTTCTTGGAATGATGTTTTGTTTGGATACAGATACATCTTTTGCATTTCTAGGTCTACGTCATTTTTAATAATCATCAAAATGGTACTGGCAATTATGTCAGCATATTCCTTAAGACTAGCCTGTGATATATGAATTGCAGGCCTATGTTTTTGCCTGTAACTAGCCAATGTGTGGTCTGTGACTTGACTGAGAATGGTTTTAGCTGTCGATGTTTTCAGAATATTCACATCCAATGGCATTTGGTTTGATTCAAGAAATAGGCTGTCCTCTTCTTCATAGCGTGCAAATTTTGGGCTAACAAATGATTCCTCTCTAGTCTGAGAGTCAAAAGTTAATAGCAAATCTATTCTTTCTGTGACAAAAGATTTTAAGCTATTCAAAATAGCTTTAGTAATGAAGTGAGCATTTTCCTCACATGGGTCAGGAACAGTTTTCTTGGTGTCTTGTTTCTTAAGTATATTAGTCTGATTGTCATTCGAATAAGCTGGTATTTGTTGTCTGCTCTTTCCTTTTCTTGCCAATAGAAAGATCTCCCTATTCCTTTCATTAGTTGAGCCCACAACAGAAGGTTGTTGACGCTCTGCTTCTGGAAATGCATTAGAAAAAGTCACAGGCGGCCTCGCAGAGATAGAATTCTTTGCATTTATGCCAAGCACAACAATGGATCTGAGACTACGAAGAACAATATTTACCGTATCATTGGACATCATCATAACACATGACTCAGGAACCAAAAATTTTAGAATAGTTCTATTTGGACACTCAGTGCCCACTTGAGATTTTGGTCCTGAATCTCTCCCATCTATACCAGACTGAAGAGTGGATGCCACAAGTGGGAGGTTATTCTCATCCAATGTTTTTTCACAAATGTCACTTAAGATACCTTCAATGGTATCTAGTATTTGAAACTGCAGTTGTTTTTGATAATCAGTTTTATTGAACAGCTTTTCAACAATGCTTTCTGGCTGATTTATATCAGTCTCTCTGCCAGATATGTGTTTTTCATATTTGCCTTTAGTAGACATGATATCTAACATTGTGTTAACAATCTGACTTGGAATACTTTTGAAAGCCTCAACATTATGCGTTAAGAATGGACTTTTTATTTGTTCATCCAACTTATGTTTGATTCCTTGTAAAACTTGTCTAGCCACTTCTGTTGCATATGTATTTAATCTGGAGACAGTCATTTGACATTTTGAGGTGGTCTTTCCTGACTTACTATTACCCACTGAGCAACAGACAACTCGATCACCAGAATATGAATCTTTGCTAGATAACCACAGTTGGCTTAATGAACTCTCATTCTGCTGTACAAATAAAGCCACTGGAACGGTGACATTGATAGCAGGACAAAACAGAGATTTTACTTTTGAAGTAATGAAGATTTCTAAATTTGTTAATACTGACTGTACAATATCTTCAACTACATTTACTTTGGTCAGTTTATCAATAGTGAATCTAGACTGAAATGTACATGACTTTCTGTCCAATATGGTTGAAAACATGGAGTCCTTTCCTCCACTAGCACGTTCCGGGAAAGAGCTAGACCTGTTTTCATTTCTCTCTGTTACAGCAACTGCATAAAGCTTTTGAATTACGGTTCTAATAACCCCATCTGTAACAGCGATGACGTCAGCTTCAGATACTAAAGGACCCATTGTTTTACCCCGGAATGGAACAGAGGCTTGAGCAACTGTCTCATCACCAGCATGAGGGGTGTCACATAAATGAGGCCGAGGGAGAGGAGGCACGTTAAAATGATCGAGTAAATCATTCTCAAAAATTTCATTCAAAATCTTTCTTACAATGGGCACAACTGGTGATTTTTGTGGCTCTTTAAGTTCTACTTCAATTTTTTTTAAGGTCATCTCTAGTTCCCATTGCTTAAGTGAATCTGATTTAGTTTCTTCTTCTGTTGGTCTTTCCTCTCCAGTGTGTCCTTTCTCTGTATGTGCACGATCTTCTAGACTGGAGTCTGGTTCAGCTCCTCCAGGAAGAAAATTTCCATAGATTGGCCTGTATCTGTACTTTTCAATAGCTCTCTCTTCAAGTTCAGTTTCACTAAATATATCTGGAGGCATGGTATCTAAAATTAAATTGACTAGATTCTTAAGCATCTGTTTCTTTTGTACTAGATTCACACACAGCCCCGTACCTGGCAGGCTCACATTTAATTCCGTATGAATAATCTTCAGAATAGCACTTGATAGTTTCCTGGCATGCATGTGCAATACAGATTGCACTTGTTCTACAGATGTGCCAGTACAGATGTTGGTACTTTTGCTTTCCCAGACCATCGTATTGCTATTTTTATTTCCATTGGTTACAATGTCCAGAGTTTCTAAATTCCTCATGGCAAACCCTTCTAGTTTAGCAAAAACAGTTTTAAGGATATCAGAAGCCAGCGCTTTCAGTTTATTTGAATGATTTTCTTTTGTGCTTCCTATTTTGGGGGCAGCAGTTCTTGCCTTGCTGTTCGTCACCTCTTCGTTTGTTTCCTTGATCACACTGGACACCATGCTGGAGATTACATCAGTGCATTTAGTCATTTCCTCCATAAGGGAAGCAAATGACAGGCTGTCGGTGTCAAAATACTCTAAGATAGCTTTAAATTCGGAATTAGAGAAAATGCTCTCTCTCTCGACACTACATAATTTTGTAATGATATCTTCTAGAACTGTATTAGAAATAAGCTGAATATTAGACTGCAACACAGTGGTCATTCTTAGTTTCTTACTGGTCCATTCTCTGTTTTGATCATTATCAGATAAAGGAGCAGATGAATGGTCTTCCACAAGCTTACAAAGCATATTGTACAAAGTATCCTCAATTCTATTTAACACTTGAAATCTGGCATTTTTTTTGAAGTCCTTTTCATTAAAGACACTACCTCGAGTATGTGGAACAGTCAAACATTTGCGAATTTCAGAGGGAGTTGCCTCTTGCATGGGAAAGCAATGATAAGGTGAAATTTTTTCTTTATTAATGTTGGCGGTTCCGTATGGAATTTTAACCCCTAACTTATCTGAAGGGAGTGGAACACTACCTTCACCTGTAGCTACGCTTAGCATCTCACAAATACAAGTTACTAAGGAGCTTGTCATAATGTCGTTATTGAGATTTGTGACAACAGAGTCTAATTCCTTTTCAGTGTTGGCAAAATATCCTGTATCTATCCAGCTCTTGGGAGGACTACTCTCCCTAAGATTTAGATATTTCTTATTACGTTCCAGTTCATCGTGGATAGCGTCCAAAACAATGTTTACCACCTTAGTTGTGTAAGTACCAAGACAGAACTGAAATGACAATTTCATGGCCAGTGGATGGCAACTTGCCAGCTTCGAACTGGCAGCATGGTTTTCTGGTTTGAGGTACTTTTGCAATTTTGGAAAAATAAATGACTTCAGCCTTTTAAAAATTGCATGAGTGATCTTATCATTAACGTCAACTACACTTTCAGATGCTGAGTGCCTTTCCCCAGATTCTAACCAGGGAGGCTTTGTCAGGCCGACGCTGAGTGAAGATAAAAATTTCATTTTCTTTTTACTCTGAAACCACATTTTTAATGGGTCTTCATTTGATATGTCAGCATCATTCAGAGAAGTTTCATGTACCGATGAAGAACACATGGCATCTCTAGTGGCATCAATATCATGATTTAAAGTCACATGAAGTATTTTTAACACAGCATCTGCTATTTCTTGAGCCACTGCACGGATTTCTGATACAGGGAACATTTGGTCCACCCACTCTTGTTGTGACAGACCTCGAGGTTTTCCTGAGGTACGAAGTGAAGCGTCTTTATCATTTTTATGGTCAGAGTGTCCTGGGGACACAGAAGATATGTCTTTGAGTATTTCTGCTAAAATACTTGTAATTATGTTTTCTGAAGCTTTTTGTATTTGATGTGTTTCATCTTGGGTAAAAATCAAAACATCTTCCTTCGAACACGGTCTTTCCTTAAAAAAGTCCTCATTATTAAAAGTTGGATGGTCAGTCTTTGACCCCCAATCACGAAATGCTACTTTACTTCGAGAAGCAGGCTTTATAGGTGATTTGGTATTTCTTTTGTATTCAAAATCAGCATTCTCCCTTTTTAACCAGTGACTAGGAACTTGTAATTTTTCTTCTTCATCTTCGATAGATGAAATGAGCACATTTTCCACAATTTTGTCTATTTCTTCATTTTCGTCTTCAGAATAAAGGACCATGCCAGGAACATTAATAGGTGGAAATAGTCCTCTAGACCTAGGACCATTAGCTGCTCTAGTGCTGGCGAGCCTCTTCTTTTCTCCAGTACGAGAAGGACTTCTCAGTCTGGGGCATCTACCCTTTCGGACATTTGCTTTCATTGCCCCCTGATGCAGCTGAGTTAAGATATCATCAAGTAGCTGAAGGATGATTACAGTTTCTTCAGTGGCAATAAGCTTTTCGTTATTAAGTTCAATTTGTATATAACCTAGTATAGTGCTGATTGCATCTTCAATATAACCAACCAGAGAGGATTGGGAAAAAATGTTTGACACTAAATGTTCTATTTCTTCTTTGCCAATTAGATTGGCTCCATCTGGTTCAGTACTCGATTTCCTTTTGCTGGCTTTTTGAAGGAATGTGTATGTTGGATCTTTCTTATGTTGCTGATAACCAAGTTCAGCTGGGATTTCAAGCCCTGGGCATTCGTGTTGTTTAGAAGACGCAAGAGCCATCAGCTTTTCTAAAATCACATGCACAATATCCTCTGCAATGTCACTCGTGTTCTGCCAAGTATAAGGGAGTGGCACTTTTAAAGGTTTCTCTACTGGTGAAATAAACTGTTCTTCGATGGTTGCCAAATCTGGCTTAAAACAGGCTGACAAATCTTGTGAAAATGCCTCAATGCACTTTTTGTCAACTGCAGACTGTAGCTTCTCAAGCATATTTTCCACAATTTCAGCAGCTGCTGAGGAAATACTGGCACCGGACAGTAAGCCTCCTCTGTCAGCCTCGATCTGGTCAACTAAAATATCAGTGGTAACAGAAGAAAGGCAAGGGATGGCCTCAGTTAAATCACACACCATTTCTTGGAAAATGCTTTCTAAAATCAACTCGGTTTCCTCTTTTAGGTGACATTTAAAGTTGTCAAAAACATTCTTTACCTCTTCCACCTCATTTACAGCTTTTGCTTGTCTATCTGAAGACAATGGGTATTCTAAGCCATCCGTTTCAGTGGCAGCATCCTTAGATTTTTTCAGGCCTGTTCCAGTTAATGTGAAAAGGTGAGTATCTGATTTACAAGTTGTAGGCTCGGGGTGTTTACAGATGGTGCTGCATTTAAATTCAGAGCTTTCAGAGTGTCCTTTCCTGTGATATGCTGTTCCCACAACTGTTCTTTCCGTATGGGCAGAGGGAGGTCTTAAAGGTACGGCCAGTCGTGCTATTGACCTCTTGATGGCGTTTGCACAGGGCTCTGCCTGAAATGTCTTTGCAGTTGTAGAGGTGTAGTGTTCACATGTAGGTGTTTCAGTACATGTGCTGCAGAAAGTACAACTGTCTGAAGACAGAAGTGACTCATCAGACACCGGACGTGTGCTATTTCGTAATCTTTCTTCATATTTTGTGATGGCTGGGTATAATATGCTGGTTACTGATGCCACAACCCACATCATTACATTTTGGGTGATACTGTTCAGTTCTTCAGAAGTTACCTGGAAATGAGGTGAGCAGGGGCACAAGGAAAACCAGGTATGAATTTACTCTCCTTGGGGGAACACAGGCTAACCTTTAATTCCTTATATCAAACAATGCATAGCTATGATACCATCATGATGTATAGAGAGAATACAGGAAAAGATTTCTTTAGAACATCGATTCATGTCAAGTTGGTTTATCCTGTATGGCTGTGATCCATTTTTTAAATAAGATTCCCTTTGATTCAAAAATCCCTCCAAAGTTTTATTTTTAGCATTTATTGCTGGGGATATATGACTTTCTGGTAAAAATATCTAAGTTGGTGTCTAGGTTTATAGCAAACACATTAGTTTAGGCAGAAAAAAAGAACCAAGCTAGAACTGGGACTCAAAGCCAGGCTGAGCTGGAGAGGGAAGTTGGAGTCTCCCTCAGTTTAAGCTGAAGTAGAAACCCAGGGATCAGTCTTGAGTGACCATTTTCTCAGTGGTTAATGGTGTTCACTGTCACAGCTTAGACTGGACCAGGGGTAGATGCCAAGTGCACCTGCAAAACCATCTGGTTACGTATCTCTACTTATTGCAGATATATTTTGGGAATATGGAAACCCTCTTACCTATAAAAAAGCAGTCTCTGTTTTAAATTGTTGTTACTTTGAAGACAGCTAGGTCAAGAGTGCATGCTATCCACAGGAATTCTACTTCTTAAGGCTGTAGATGTAAGTCAGTGGCAGAAAAGGCTGCACACCTGGCATTTGGGCACCACGAGACATGACAGGATGCCTATAATGTGGATCTCAACCCCTCAATTATATCCAAAGCTAGTCCCCAGATTGTTCAGGTTTAGGGCCAACATTCAAAGTAGAGTTAACACCTTGCTGTATGTAGCGTACTCTCTCCTGGCCCATTAGAGAAGTTTTGAGGGTTCACCAGGAACAGCCATTTCATTTCACTCTAATTCCTAAATCTTTTAATGCATTTTCACCTACTTTACAGACCAGAAAATGGCGACTGAGTTTGAAAAACATACTTTAGAATGACGGCACTTCACTGTAAAACACTTGTGTTACATAAACGTGTCCTAAATCAAACACTTCTAAGAGTAAAATCAAAATATTAATAGACAAGGCACTCACCTTCTTGTTTTAAATTTATTCCAATATATTTGAACTAAGAATTTCAATATATATTATTTTCACATTAGCAGAGATAATGGACAGCAGACCTACATTACTACTTTTAGGCTAGCTGAGAAGAAACACTCTCAACCTTGATATATGGAACAGAGACATTCCTAAAGTTTTTAATGAAGTGAAACGTGATAAATACAATCCAATTTTTCAGCTTATTTTCACTATACGAGCAATAACCATTTGGTACCAGCATCTATCAAAGTCTTTGTGTTTGTTGCATGTTTTCTGAATCGAGCAGGTGTATGAGTGGAAAGTGTGTCAGAGTGTTTGCTGCTCCATGACCCTCTCTCTCATTCCTGACTGCTCTGTCTAGCCCAAGTTGCAGCTCATTAAATTTACCCTCTTACCTTTGCTTGGTCCAAGTCCCTTCGTGTGATGGAGTAGCCTACCTGTTTCTTCTTACTCGCAGGCGACTGAGACACAGATCCGGGCATCCTACCTCACCTGTAACTGAGTTCATCAGCCTGAGGGGTAGCATGTTCAGCCCTGAGTC
The DNA here is from genome assembly GCF_030014295.1 of Loxodonta africana. Classification (NCBI taxonomy): domain Eukaryota; kingdom Metazoa; phylum Chordata; class Mammalia; order Proboscidea; family Elephantidae; genus Loxodonta; species Loxodonta africana. The sequence goes on from NC_087369.1 coordinate 152,492,323, forward strand.
AGGTCTGCAGCTGTCTGCAAAATCATTTCCCTTAATGGCTTCCCATTATGGAGCAGGTCAGTGGTATCTGATACTGTTTCTGTGATGGCTAGACCTCCTAAGGCTCCCCAATCTGCCCTCATGAGCCCCCTGCCCAAGCGACCAACATTCTCTCTCTTAACAATAACTTTGGAAAACTCTCCAAAAACCCAAGATTAACTGAGCGTGAAAGCCAAGGAAGAGAAAAAGGCAAAGAGGGAAACTGACTAATGTCAATAGACGATTGTTGGTTTTGTGATTCACAGATTTTCATCTTACAATACAAAATATCATCAATATGTTGCTTTCATCAGTGAATTTCATCATACATACTTTTTCTTGACAGCAATGGTGACCACAACTTGGTTCTCTGAAAAGGCAAGAGAGGTTGATTACTGTCACTTAGGTAAAAATTAGTTAGTGATTTATATAACTTTCCTAATCACTGAATTACTACTACTCATTGAATCAGATTACCCTCTCTGTGTCTGGGAGTTTTTCCTTCCCAGAAATTCACAAAGAATAGCTTCCTTTATTTCTTGTCTAATCCCCCTATTTTTGTCTCCTACTTAGATATTGGCCCCTGGATACAGAGATATGCTCTATTACTCAAAGAGGTAGACTAAGTGCTACATAAACGGTAAATCTGATATTCCTACTTTTGACCCACTTTAGCCATGCCTGCTTTGTAGTTAGCTGGGGAAGAACAAAGGGTTGAAAAGAGGGGATGGGCTAGTCCCTTCTTGCCTGCTTTCTTTGATCAGAGCTTTCTGATAATTAACTTTCTACCCACCTTCTCAAAAACTCCTAGTCCCCCTCTGCCCCCACACCCAAGTAGGGAAAGATCTGTGGATAGTTATTTGATAACGATGGGTTAAAATCATGGGTTTCTGATCATGTTCTGTACCAAATGAAATGTAGCCCGATTTCTAGGCATCATGCTATTTTATTCTGTGTTCTAGTCAGAAGTATTATCATATACTGCATAAAACCAAAAGTATATTTGACTAAATTGTCACAAATAAAAAAACAATGCAGTATAAATTATAGGATAATTAAAGTTAATAAAACAAGGCCTAACTGCAGTTCTGGTTTATTTTCATATGTTTCTATTAGCATGGCCCTTTGTCTCTCTCCTTCCCAAACTTCTTTAAGGAAAAATGGCACTCCATCTTCATTTATTCTTGACCTGTACCTTATGTTATCGAATTTACTTTTTTCCTCGAAGAACTAAAATTCAATTTTGAGAAATATAGCCAGACTGAGAAATTACAACCTAACTCCTAGCTTAGTTCAGAGAGGTTACAAAAGATGGGAGTTTCACTAAATACAAATAGAACTGTAAGAATGGAGGATATTCCATGGGAGAATTTGCTCTCAAACAGCACTCCTATAAAATTATTAAAATATTAATTTAAAGTGACACATTATATTTTCTTAGATACTTACTTTGTTGGTGAATTATGAGCAGGAACAGCTTCTTTAGCTGCAGGTAGATTTTCACAGACAGAAAAAGAAAATCATTATTTGTTCGTATCCTTCACAAGCTACTTGTAAAATGGTAACATTTACAATTAACATACAGGTACAATTCAATACATTGATGTGTACTGCACCTTTGCTGTGCTAGAGATTTACAGGCTACATCCTCTGAACATAATCTAAGAAACAGTAATTATAAAACTATGACCAAAAATATTAATTTATTAGTAATTAAGAGACACATATGAATAACTCTTAGATCAAAGAGGGAATTAAAAAGAGAAAGCATGATCTACAAAAAGAACACCTTTGATCAAAACCTATGAGAAATAACAAAAGCTGTTCCCACAGGTTTTGATATAAAATGTTATTCTCATTGCTTCTGCCCTAAGTCCTAAACTAGTATATATAACTGCCTATTTGGCTGTCCCACTTAAATGTCCCACTTGGATACCTGCAGACACCTCAAACTAAACAAAGCTAAACTGATGATTGTTTTCCAACCTGTTCTTCCTTCTGTATTGCCTACCTGACTGAATGGCACCACTATCAACTATCCACTTAGTTGCCCAGTGTAGAAACCTGCGAGCTGTCTTCAACTCCTTCATCTCCCAAATTCAACTGGTAATCAAATCTCATTCATTTGACCTCCTCAGCTTGGGTCAAATCTGTGCCCAGCTCTCCATCCTCACTGTCACTGCCTTTGTTCAGGACTTATCATTTCTCACCCTGACTACTGTAATAGTCTCCTCAATTATAATAAGAGGCAGTGTGGTATGTGGTTAGGATTAGTTGAGTAAGACAGACCTGGGTTAATATCCTGGCTTTGCCACATACTATGTGACCTTGGGCGAAACAATTTGCCACTTTAAGCCTTAGTTTACTTATATGTAAAACGGTAGATAGAAATAGTACTGACCTCCTTAAACTATTTGAAGTGTTAAATGAGAATGGTAAGGGTTTAGCATGGTACCTGGTACATAGTAAGTGTTCAATAAATACTAGCTGTTACTATTCTTACTGTCTCTTTGACTCTAGTCACTTCACCTCTAATTCAGTTTTCCCTCTTCAAAAACCAAAAACAAACCCAGTGCCATCAAGTCGATTCCGACTCATAGCGACCCTATAGGACAGAGTAGAACTGCCCCATAGAGTTTCCAAGGAGCGCCTGGCGGATTCGAACTGCCGACCCTTTGGTTAACAGCCGTAGCACTTAACCACTACGCCACCAGGGTTTCCTTCTTTAGAAAAGGCAAATTCTGATCATAGCATGCCCCTCAGCAGAAATTCTTCAACAGTTGCCTGTGGATAACAGGAGAAAAGGTAAATTTCCTAGCATGGCCTATCAGAATCTTCATGATCCCACCCTTACCTACCAGTCAGGTTTCATCTGCAATTCTCTAATTTGAGCTTTTAGCTAAAGCAATTCAGAAAACAATTCGTATTTCCACAAACACACCATGCTCTAATGTCTGTATCTTATTAAATGTTTTCTCTTTTCCTGAAAGGTTCTCCTTTCATTTGTCTGCTTAGAAAATTCTTTCGCATACTTTGCATCTCAGCTCAATTGTAGCCTCATCTGTAAAAACTTCCCTGGCTTCCCTATGCTTCCACTGGACCTTGTACATACCTCCATTACTGTACTTATCATATTGGGTTGTGATTATTAGCATGACTGTTTCTCCACTAAACTGTGAAATCTCAGGGTAGGAACCTTGGGTTTTCTTCTTTGTATATTCAGTACTTAGCAAGTGCATAGCATGTAGCAAAAACTCAGTAAGTGTCAGCTGAATGAATGAATCAATGGACTGCATTGTTTACTTAAAAACTGTTGCTGACACTTACCTGGTTCGTAGGAGGAACTTAGTTTCTTGGCCCTTTTTTCATGTGCTTCAGCACGTGTCAACTATATATGCCACAAGACAAAAACATACAAAGAAACAAAAATCCTCAAAGAATTGTTAAACGAATTTGAGCATTGGCTATTTTTCACATTTCAAATACCAAAATTTATGGAATAGCTAAAAGGATTACGTGTAGTTTTTAACAAAGCTAACTCCAGAAGGAAAGTTTTTAGAGAGCTGGAAGGCAGGGAGGAGGTTCTCTGCATATGTGGGGATGTGAGTCTTTTGACTTCGCCAAGAACTCTACCTGCTAAGGTAACAGATAAATTCAACAGAGTAGACTTCATTTATTTTTTTTCCAGTTCTGAGAGTTGAGCACAAGCCACTAGAAGTACATTTCCTGACACTGATAGGAAGGGTGAAACAAGTTGGAAAATAGTATCTTATTCAACCATAATAAAAGTGCTCCTGCTACTTCTCAAAGTAAATTAGATGTCTGTGATCATTTGACATACTCATATTGTCTAACATATTTCAAAGGACGTGACCTTAAAGAACTTGCTTTAAAAACTAATGGACTACATTTGTGTATTGACTTTTTGCTGTTTTTGTTGTTGTAAAGTACATAGTATTAAGTTTGCCACTCATGTTACACTCGGGGCCTTTTTTTTCTGGCTCTATTTTAATTCCTGATGTGAGACTACTAAGCTCTCTCAAAGTAATTAGGAAGTTTCTTTTATGAGATGCTAGTGTGCCAAATGTGGATGTTGACACCCATAGTGCCCTGCAGAGTAGGTGCTTGGTAAATGTCGTTTATGCAGAGAAGCATGTTGTGGCTAACATGCGACATTTTCGCAGTTACATAAAATCGAGTCCGTCATTTAACAGGACATAGCAAATGATGCCACTTTCTACCTTGTTGTTGTTGTTGTTGTTAGCTGCTGCCGAGTCGATTCCGACACATGGCAACCCCATGTGTGCAGAACAGAGCTGCTCCATAGGGTTTCCAGGGCTGTGAGAAGCAGATCGCCAGACCTATCTTCCAAGGTGCCTCTGGGTGGCTTCAAAGTGCCAATCTTTCAGCTAATATTTCAAGTACCACCCAGGGACTCCATTTGGGAAGATGCTAGCAAATTTCCTGCTTGATGAAATCTCTTTCAAACCATATTAACTTTTTAGAACACTTGACACAATTAACACCGTGTTACTAGAGCCAAGGATGTAGATTTGACCCTTATAATGATGAGTTGGTGACCTGAAGAGAAAAATCTATGCTGTGATCAGAGGCTGCACCCCTGTATTTCTGCTGCTAACCAGATTACTGACCACTGGTCACAAAGGGGAGAGGTGGGACAGTCTGGCTGTCTCTGTACAACCCTCAGCACCAGTAGAAAAACGATTCACAGAAGCCCAATCTGATGCTTCCTCTGAGGGCTCAGGAAATGGACCTTGAAGTTCTTTGTAGCTCACCATTTAGGAAGCCTGTAACCTAAGGGCTATTAGGTGGGAACACTCAAGTTGTAAGTGATTCAAGTAAATCACTTTTAAGAACCCAGGCAAATATAACTTTCAAATTTTGGATGCGTCTAACAATGTTTTTTCAATCTCAGGCCCACTACTTTGCTTTTGCTAGCTTATGAATTGTTACTGATCCCCCTGCGCTTATGGGACGGCAACACGGGCACAACCAAGAGCCACGAGCATCAGCAGACTGAGGTGGCACAGGGCTCTACCAGGGGTTCACAATTCAATTTTTAGAAAACCTTACTATGGGGTGATTAACTTCAGGGAATACGGCTGTGCTATCTAAACGGTCATTTCATGGGTGACACTGTTTTACAGCAATCATGATCATAACTACATACTCATATTTGTTCTATTTGCACCTGGGGCATAAGAAATGTCACTTGCCTCCTGTTTAGGAATTTCATGTATAGAATGTCTGAGGACACTTTTTTTAGGAGAAACAGGTGAAGTTGGTGCTGTTTTTGTATTTGTAGTTCCTGGAGGAAAGAAGAGGTACATTTCAATAGGAAGAAATAATATAGTTAAGACCAAGGTGAATGTCTAATGTATGGGATTGCTCCAAAGTTCTTGCTAGGCTGCTAGAAATATCACAAAAAAACACAAACCAAACCAAACCCACTGCCACTGAGTCAATTCTGACTCATAGTGACCCTGTAGGACAGAGTAGAGCTGCCCCATAGGGTTTCCAAGCAGCGCCTGGTGAATTCGAACTGCCGACTTTCTAGTCAGCAGCCCAGCTCTCAACCACTGCACCACCAGGGCTCCTAGAATTACCAGTCAAGGATTTATTTATTCAAGTTAAGGCAGTACCTCCAAGTGTAAGAAGGTTGTTTTTCAAGTCCCTTGCCTACAAATTTCCAATGGCTCACCACTGCCCCGAGGGACAGGCCTGAGCTTCCTAACCTCTAGCCCTAACTTACATCACCAGCTTAATTTCCTGCCATTCCCCCTGCCCCTCCAGAATGAGCTGTTTTGCACTTTATTCAGTAGGCCGCGGGAAACGGCTGAGGACTTTTGAGTAAAGGAATTATATGCCCAAAGCTGTATTTCAGGAAGATTCCTTTCATAGCAGAATGCAGGAAAGATTAAAAGGAGAATGAAGAGACTGGAGGTAAATTATTGCAATAGTTAAGAGCAGGGGTGGGGCACATGGAAAAGAGGGTAAGGCTATGGGAGAGTTTAAGGAGACAGATTAGACAGAATGTGGCAACTTCTGGATGTAAAATATGAGGAATAGGAAAGAGTCAAAGATGACTCAGGTTTTGTGCCTGGATAAAAATAGGAGGGGCAGAGCACAGGTCTGGGGGTCACAGAAAGATGATGAATTTGGTTTAGTGTATATTTGAATTCGAGGTGCTCAATCGCCCCCTGCCCAGGTGAAGATGCTTAGTGTTTGTTATGGATTGAACTGTGTTCCCTCCCCCAAAATATGTGTTGGGATCCTGACCCCTATACCTGTGGATGTGATCCTATTTGGGAACAGGGGTTTCTTTGTTACACCAACAGGGCCAAATCAGTGTGGGATGTGTCCTAAACCTAATCATTTCCATATGATACAAAGAGCATGACAGACATAGGAATGAAAAAGCACAAACAGGCGAAGATAGATGCCATGTGAAGTGAAGATTGCCAAGGAACTGAGGAACGTCAGGGCTAAAGAATCTCTGACAAGGGTCTTCCCATAGAGTCAACAGAGAAAGAGCCTTTTCCTATAGCCCATGCCCTGAATTGAGACTTCTAGTTTCCTAACTGGAGCCCTGATGGCTCAGTGGTTAAGCATTCGGCTGCTAACCATAAGGTCAGCAATACGAATCCACCAGGAGCTCCTTGGAAACCCTATGGGGCAGTTCTACTCTGTCCTATAGGGTTGCTATGAGTCGGAACTGACTTGATGGAAATGGGTTTGGTTTTTTGATTTTAGTTTCCTAACTGTGAGAAACTAAATCCCTGTCCTTTAAAGCCACCCACTTATGGTATTTCTGTTACAGCAGCACTAGGCAACTAAGACAGTGTTGCTGATGCGTGCATGTAGAATCTTATGCAGGGACATGGCTAACATCTAGTCCAGCACTGTGGAGATGGGATTTCTGGAGAAAAACGATTGCAATTAGAGGACAAGGACCTTCCTGGGGGAGAATTCTCTGCACTGGGACCTCCTAAATCACAGTATGTCAGGAAATTACTCTGCCTATCAGTATAGGCAGTCATGGCATGGACTCTAATACTGTCACACGCTGCATATCCCAAAGGGCCCATGCACTCAGCAGTCACTGAAAGCTTTGGGCTAATAACATTTATATTCATGAATAGTTTTTATATCTTCCTGTACCAGAATAAACACAGATTTTATAATTGGGGGAAAAAACATAACTTGAAAAAGTATATGATAAAATTGTAATTATTTACTTAACTGAAAAATAATAGGACAATTATGAATACTGTTCAATTTCTTACCTCCACTAACTAAAATACACGATGGTTTACTCAGTTCTCTGCTTCTACGGATAGTCTACCATTTCAAGAGAAAAACATTCATTAGTAATTAAGTTTCCAAAAGAGATTTTTGCCTTCTCTATGGCAAAAAAAAATTTTTTTTTTATGGCAATAGAATTAATACAGTATCCCCTGTCCCCACTCTCTACCTGTCTCCTAAGCTCTGGTTTCAACACTGGTCTCTTACCGGTTATCGTTCACAGGGCCCTAAACTTAACTAGTTCAAAATGAAGTTTGTTATGTTCCCACGGACTCCCATCCTTCCAAACTCGCTCCTCCTCCTGTGTTCCATATTTTGGTTAAAGGCATGGTCATCCACCCAGCCCTCCATTCTTAAAAGCTTAGAGTCAGCCCATTTATTTCAGATAAGGCCAATCCAATCCAACCTAATTTTTAGTGAGTATGCTGCTTAGAACTGAAATAAGATATGTAATTCCTGACCTCAGGGAACTTATAATCCAGTAAAAAAAAAAATCCAGTAGAACAGACAAATATGATACAGTATGAGTTCTGAGCTGGAGGTAAGCCAGAGTACTATGGGAGCACAGAGCAAAGACATCTCACTTCAGGAAAACCTATACATGAGAATTGTACCATCATCATCATCACCTTCTGCCTCTCTCTGAATCCATGCATCTATTGAGTCACCACAGCTCTGAAATACCTGCAATCTGTGGCCTCTTGTTAATCTTCATAGTTGAGGTCCTTATCATTCTTCTCTGGACTATCGTGGTAGCCTCGAAACTATTTTGCCTCTAGTCTCTTCTCTCTATGATCTATCTCGGATATCGAATACAAAGTATCTATTTTAAACCCCAAATCATTCTTATTGTACACTCCTGTTGAAAAACCTTCAATGGCTCCTTACTAGAGGATAAATTCTACTTTAGCAAGGTATGCAAGGCTCTGGCTTCAATTTTCCTTTTCAGTGTCACCTCCTGCACTGCTCAGGCTATGCCAGTTTACACCTCCATGCTTTCCCTTACACTTCTGCTTGTCTGGAATACTGCCTCACCATGTCCTGTGCCTATCCATCTTGAAAATTCCCACTCACATTTTAAGATCCAGTTCAATTAAGCCCTCCCTTAACAAAGCCTTTTTAAAGCCCTCTTGTTGTTATTTGCAATTGAGTAGATGCCAACTCCTGGATGCAGAGCAGAACTGTTCCATAGGGTTTTCCAGGCTGTGACTTTTCAGAAGCAGATCACCAGGACTATTTTCCAAGGCACCTCTGGATGGGTTCGAACAGGCAACCTTTCAGCTAGTAGTCAAGACCTTAACCTTTTGCCCCACCCAGGGACTCCATAGACCCCTCTAGTCAGGATGAAAGCAGCCCCTGGGTGGCACAAACGGTTAAGTGCTCAGCTACTAGCTGAAACGGTGGTGGTTCTAACCCCCATCCAAAGGTGCCTTGGAAGACAGGCCTGGTGGTCTGCTTCCCAAAGGTCACAGCCTTGAAAACCCCATGGAACAGTTCTACTCTGCACACATGGGATCGCCATGAGTCAGAATCGACTCCATGGCAACTAACAACAAGAAGTCAGTATGAGTCCCTACATCTCCTGTGCTCCCACTGCATTTTGTACAAAACTCTCCTCTCATTTTCTTATAAGGAGTTTTGTCTGTGCTTGTCTGCCCCCTAGAGGATGAGCCCTCAAAGCCAGGAATTATGTCTTCCTCATCTTAATATCCTGTCACCCACTTTCTTCCTTCTCCTTTCCTTCCGGCTTAGCACAGGGACTGGCCCACAGCAGGTTCTTGATAAATGTTACCTATTATTATATTATTATTATCATTATAAATCATTATTAAATATTTGTGTAAGTTGGTTTCAGCTAAACTGTGTATTTTAAGCCTGAAACACCTTCTTTGCCAGGTAGAGGGTTTAGACTGCCTGTGTAAAACCCCATTATCTCTGACCAGTCAGTACCATGAGTGAAGGGGATATTGCATAGCAAGAAAAGGCAACTGGATAAATTATCTGCAACATACAACTTCTATACCTTTGGTTCTGTTCTGTTACCGTGAACGCGTTGAGGAATTAATGCTGGTGATTTTTTGAGAACAGTCTTTGGACCATCTTGAGAATGGTGAACTGCCCCTAAAAGTATAATTTTAAGCAACTTTAGTGAAGTACAATTGAATTACAATAAACTGAACATATTTATAGTATAATACTTGACCAGTTTGGATATATGTAGAAACCCATAAAAACCATAGTCACAAGCAAGATAACAAACATTTCCAAAACCCCTCAAAAGTTTTCTTGGGCCCCCTTGAAAGCTCTCATCCCTCTCTCCACTCCTGTTCCCCAGGCAACCATTGATCTGCTTTCTATCACTATAAATTAATTTGCATTTTCTAGAGTTTAATGTAAGTGGAATGAACAGGACATACTCTTTTTGGAGGGGGGGCTGGCTTCTTTTACTCAGCATACTTTGAGATTCATCAACATTTTTGCCTGTATTGATAGTTAACTCTTTTTCTACCGCTAAGTAGCATTCCATGGTATGTATGTACCACAGTTTGTTTATCCATTTACCCATAAAAGGACATTTAGGCCGTTCCCAGTTTGGGGCTATAATGAATAATGCTGGCATGAACATTGGCATACAAGTCTTTGTGTGGAATACCAAGATAAACACCAAGGTCATAATCAGGTCCTATCATTCAAAAATAGGATGATGCAGTAAGACAGTATGCCTTGCAAGCCATGCAACTGTCTCAAGAATTTCCCTAAATTTTATGAATACTAAGTTCAGAAAATACCCCTTAAGTATACTGGAAATACTCTAGCCCATAATTTAGAGTTATCTGGGATTAGGAAGAAGGAGGATATTACTTAAGGAAAGTTAAAAAAAAATGTCCACTGCTTTAGCAGCTCAGAGATGGTGAGAAGATGAAAAAGTGGTGAGAGGGCAAGGCTGGAGAGCAAAGCAGTCAGACGAGGCTTCAGAATTTCCTTACTCTGGGCCTTGGATCCATTGGATAAGTGAAGTTGAGATGGAGAACAAAGAAGAGGGACTATTGCTGTGCTTTCCATTTAGGAAAAGATCTCCTCTTGGGCTACCCCCTACTCCTGCTTCCTCCTTCTCAGCTGAGGCATGGCCCATCGACTTGGCATTACAGTGTGGTCAGGCAGAGGGAGGCTCTCTCTGAGGTTTTGCTTTTTTAAGCTTCTCTTGGTTCCTATGTGGTGTAGACATGGTCCAGAAAGGCCTGAGAGTCCATCTCGGGAGCTTGCCAGAGGGAGTCGCTGTGATGCAGGTGAGAGAGCTCCACCCTGAGTGCGGTGGGGTGGAACGGGAAAGCCAGAAGGTCTACTAAGCCCAGGGAGACCAAGATCGAGTCACTGCACCAGTGGCAGACTTCAGCTGTGAATGCCAACAGGCTAAGCAGTATTTTAGTAGAGACAGAGACATCTCTCTGGAGACCAGAGGAGGTACACAGGATTTCATCCAAGTACCCCACCTTTATTCTGCCTCCATGAGGTCATGGAAGCCAGTGCATCCCAAACTTTGATATGCGTATGAATTACCTGGGGATCTTGCTAAAATACAGACTCTGATTCAGTAGGTCTGCGGTGGGCCTCAGATTCTGCATTTCTAACAAGCTCCTAGGCAATGCCCATACTGTTGACACTTCAAAGAGTAACAACATAAGCCACAGCTCTTGTCCAGGCATCTGGCTACCATTTTTGGAAAATAAGTAGAATGATGGGGAGGCTTCCTGTAAGCCTGGGCCATTTGAGGGACCCCAGAAAGACAAGATCTAGAGGAGTATGTTAGAACAACCAATGACTGAGCCAGAAAACAAAAAGAAGACACTTAGATCTGGCAAATAGTACTAGCCCTATGTGTATTAAAAAAGCCTACTCAAGAAGTAGGCTGAAGTGTTAATACAACTTGGGTGGGCCTTTTTAAGGAGGGCAGGGGAACAACAGTGGGAAACGAGAGAATACTGGAGGCATACTTCCCTACAGCAGAAAAATATGTGGCAGAATAAAATATTTCAGCTGCCAGTAAGGGATACAATTTAGTTCAGGAAGGAAGGGCAGAGTTTGGAGAAAGAGCATTGGCAGGGGTCTTGGTCCTCACTAGGCCCACTGGGACTCACTAGGACCACAGGCTTCAGAAACATCAGTAGCTGCTCCAGTCAGCAATCTGCAAATGAGATGCAGGGAAAAATTCCCCCCTAGAAGGCAGAACCGCCAAGCAAGAGGGGGCAGCACTGGCAGCAGCAGCTACTGAGGTATAGACTAGCAAAAAAAATGTCTCGGGTTTGTGGTGGTGCCTGTTATTGTTAGGTGCCACCAAGTTGATTCCGACTCATAGCAACCCTACGTACAACAGAACGAAATGCTGCCCAGTCCTGCGCTATCCCCATGATCAGTTGTGTATTGGACCATTGTGACCCACAGGGTTTTCACTGGCTGATTTTTCAAAAGTAGATCACTAGGCCGTTCTTTCTAGTCTGTCTTAGTCTGGAAGCTCTGCTGAAAAACCTGTTCAGCTTCACAGCAACATGCTACCCTCCACTGACAGATGGAGGGTAGCTGTGTGTGAGGTGCACTGGCTGGGAATTGAACCCAGGTCTCCTGCATGGAAGGCAAGAACTCTACCACTGAACCACCACTGTCCCCAAATGAGTAATTAGGGAATCTAATCCAGTCAGCCATAGAAACTAATTCATTGGTAAGGATTATTCAAAATCAATCATTTGATTAAAGAGGATAGAAGATTTTGTTGCATTATAAACAGAAGAGGTCATTCCCAAACTCAGTCTTTTCCCAAATTACTATTTTAGTAATTTAATCATAACATTTGACTTACGTTTTTCTCCATGATGTGTACTCTGGTCAATGGTATCAGCAGCGAAACTCGTTCTCTTTATCTTTGGAAAAGAAGCTTAAAGAAACAATGGAACATTTATTTTTTAATAGTGGAGATGACAAAATTATCCAAGATAGATTATCCTTTCACACCCAAGAGGAAGACAGCCATATGCTAATCTGTTTATGGGGTTATGGGGAGGAACTGGAGAGGACAGGTAGTGGTTCTCAATGGGAGACGATTTTGTCCCTTAGGGAAATATTTAGCAATGTCTGGAGACATTTTTGGTTGTCACAGGCGGGAGATGCTACAGGCATCTAGTGGGTAGAGGCCTGGGATGCTGCTAAACATCTTCTAATGCACAGGGCAGCTCCCACAACAAAGAGTTATCTGGATAATTAAAGGATAGAGGGAGAGTGATAGGGAGGAAGGACAATTACTTTTATATGTTGTTTAGTGAAAACTACACTTGAGGGGACAGAGTTGTCTTCTGGGTAAAAAGAAAAACTACCTTCTGCTCAATTCCAGTTGCTTTAGAGATGGTTCTGACTCCTAGCAACCTTTTTTTTGTTCTACCTCTCTGCATTTTTTTCTCTGCCTGCCTACATGCCCGCCTGCCTGCCTTCCTTCTTCTTATCCCTCCCTCCATTTCCCTTTTTCTTTCTCCCTCCCTCCGCTCCTCTATCCTTCCTTCCTTTCTTTTCTTATCTCCTTTTCCCATCCTTCCTCCCTCCGTCCCTCTCTTGTTCCATCTTCCTTCCTTCCGACCCTCCCTCTCTTCTCTCCCTCACTCCTATGTTCTTTCCTCCTCCCTTCCTTTCTTCTTTCCTCCCCCCTTTCCTGCCCTTTCTCCCTCCATTCTCTTTTTAAATTCTTTTTTCTACCAACTCATTCTTTCTGAACTTCCTTCCTTCCTCTACCTTCCTTCCTTCCTTCTTTTGTTCCATTTCTTCCTCTTTCTCTATGTCTCTTGCTTTTCTCCACCCTCTGCCTTTCTTTTCTTTCTCTGCCTGCCTGCATGGCTGCCTTCCTTCATTTCTTCCCTTCCTCTTTTACTGTCTTACATGCTCCTTGCTTTAAACTTTTTTATTTCAATCACTTTATTCTCTGTCCTTCTATCTTTTTCATCCTGTCTTTATTGCTGGCTTCTCTTTTAAAGTTTTTTTTTCTATATATATGCCTAGCTAACTATTACTCATCTACCTACGTTTTATTTTTTTTTAATAAGTGACAACTACTTCTAAAGCTCTTTTCCCTGGCTCCCAACTGTACATGATTATCTTACTGCCTCTCTCTTTTCAAACTACACTCTCTCTTACATTCACTCTCTCTCCATCTCTTTTGTTCTTCCTTTTCTCTTTATTCCCTTACTTTATGCCTGTTTTTTGCTTCTTTTCTTTCAATCTTTGTTTCTCTTTCTCCTCCCTCCCTCCTTTCACCTCACTTTTCCTTCCCCCGTCCCTCTCTCCCTTCTTTCCTTCCTTTCTTCTCTTCATTACTCCATTCCCTCCCTCCCACACTATATCATCCTTTCTTCCTTTTTCCTCTTTCCTTCCTCTCTCCACCTTCCTTCTCCTTCCCTCCCTCCATCTCCCATTTCCTTCCCCCATCCTTCCTCCATCTTACTTTTACTTCCTCTTTCTTCCTTTCTTCTCTCCTTCATTATTCCCTCCTTCACTCACTTCCTATATCCATCCTTTTTTCCTTCCTTCTTCCTCCCTCCCTTCTCTCCTTTTTCTCTTTTCACTGACTTCTTTTTAAAACATTTTTCTTTCTTTTCGTTTAAACTCTGTCTTCTTATCGTTTTTATTGTGTATTTATACTGCCTTCTTTTAGTCTCCTCTCTCTCTCCACACACACACACCTCCCCTTCTCTCTCCCTCCTTCATTTAACTCTTTTTCCAACTGATTCATTACTTCTGAATTCCTTCCTTCCTCCCTCCCTCTCTCCCTCTCCATTCTTTCTCCCTTCCTGTCTCTCCTTTTTTTTCTTTTTACTGATTCCTTTTTAAAACTTTTTCTTTCTTTTCCTTTTAAATCCTGTCTTCCTATCATTTTCGTTTTGTGTTTATACTGGCTTCTTTTTAAAGTCTGTTTTTTCTCTCTCTCCATCTCTACACACACACACACACACACACACACACACACACACGGCCCCCCTCTCTCACGTACATATACACGTATACTCTTTCCTTCATTTTACTCTTTTTCTTATTGATTCATTACTTTTGAGTTCTTTCCTTTTCCTTCCTCCCTTCCTTCCTTTCCTTTCTCTAGCTCTTTGTTATCTTTTTTTTTTAGGTTTCTTTGCCTGCATATCTACTTTCCTTCCCTCCCTCCCTCTTTTTATTCCTTCTTCCTTTCCTTCCCCCTACTCATTTGCTTCTTTCCTTCCCCTCCCTACCTGGCTCTTCCCTCTCTCCATTTTTTATTGGATCCTCTCTTTCAATGTTTTTATTTCCGTCTCTATTTTTCTCTTTTCCTTTCTATCTTTTTTACTCTTTCCAACTAGCTTCTCCTAAAGTCTCATCTATCTATCGATCTATAATTTTATTTTTTCACTCTTCTACTATGACATCAGTATCTCCCGCCTCCCCCATCTCCCTGATTATGCTTGATTACATTGCTTACTCCTTTTAAATTTCTTTCTCCTTCACAGTCTATTTTCCTATTTTTGTACCTACCTATCCTTTCCCTTTTTATTATTTCTTCCTCCTTCCCTACTTCTTTCCTCCCTTCATCTATGTCTCTCTCCTAATCCTTCTCACTCTCTTTTTCTCTTTGCCCACATGCCTGACTTCTGCGTTTCCTCCCTCCCTCCTTCCTTATATCCTCTCTTTCCTTCCCTCCTTGTGTTTTACTCTTTTATAAGTTCTTATCCTTAAGGTTCTCTCTCTTGCTCACTCCCTCTAACTTTCCCACTGACTCATCCTTTTAAAATTCTTTTCTGATTCATTTGTTCTTCCTTCTTTCCTTCCTCCCTCCCATTCTCTTTTCTGTCTTCCATCCTTCATTCTTTTTCCCTTCATTCCCTTTCTCTATCTCCTTCTTGCTCCCTTTCTTTTATCCTCCTTTTCTCTTTTATTCCCTCCCCTCCTCACTCCCTCTCTCACTTCCTCTATTCATCCTTTATTTCTTCTTTCTTTCCTTCCTCCTTCCCTTTATCTCTATGTCTCTCCCTTTTACTTCCTCCTCCCTTCTAGCCATCCTTCCTTCTTCTTTTTATCCTTGTTGTCTACTTTTACTCTTTTGTATTGACCCTTCTTTTTAAACTCTTTTCTTCTCTTTCTCTCATAATAATTCTACTTCCTTCTTTACATATTTTTTTGTAGTATGTTTATTCTGGCTTCTCCCATTGAGAGTCCATTTTATCTACCTTCCTATCCACTTACCACACTATCAATCTCCTATCTACCTATCTTTATTCTTTGTTTGCTGGCTTCTACTTTTTAAATCTGCTAATTTTTATGATTCTTTCTAGCTCCTCCTTTTCAATATTCTCTCTGTAACTCAGTCTCTGTTTATTTTATTTTTACTCCTTACTTATCCTCCCTCCCCCTTCCTTTTCTCTTGATCTCTTTCTCGTTTTCTTTGCTTGCCTGACTTCCTTCCCTCATCCTTTCCCTCTCTCTCCACTCCCTCCCCCTTTCCCCTTCTCTCCCTCTTTATTCCCTCCCTGTTCTCACAACTTCCCTTCTTTCCTTCCTCTCCCTCCCTTTCAGTTTCTCTCATTCTTCCTCCCCCTCTCCATTTTTTTACTCATTTTTTGCTCTTCTCTGAATTCTATTTTCATCTGTCTTTCTACCTCTTTTGTACTGTCTTTTAAATTAGCTTCTATTTTAATGTTCTGTCTATCTATATCTATCTATCTCTACCTACCTATCTCACTACTTGTTATGGATTGAATTGTGTCCCCCCAAAATGTGTGTTAACTTGGCTAGCCCATGATTCCCAGTATTATGTGGTTATCCTCCATTTTTTGATCTGATAATCCTATGTGCTGTAAATCCTAACCTCTATGATGTTAATAAGATTATGTTAATGAGGCAGGACTCAATCTACAGGATTAGACTGTATCTTGAGTCAATCTCTTTTGAGATATAAAAGAGAGAAGAGAGCAGAAAGGAGGGGGACTCATTACCACCAAGCAAGAAGAGCCAGGAGCAGAGTGGATCCTTTGGACCCAAGATTCCTGTGCTGAAAAGCTCCTAGGCCAGGGGAAGACTGATGACAAAGACCTTCCTCCAGAGCTCACACAGAGAGAAAGCCTTCCCCCAGGAGCTGGCACCCTGAATTTGGACTTCTAGCCTCCTAAACTGTGAGAGGATGAATTTTTCTTTGTTAAAGCCACCCACTTGTGATATTTCTGTTATAGCAGCACTAGATAACAATGACAGTATTAATCCTCTATTTATCTATCTGAATCATCTAAATTTTACTTTCCTTTTTTACTGTCTTGTACTAATGAACCAATCTCTCTCTGTCTTTCTCTCTTGCCTTCCTTCTTGTATATGCTTATACTACTTGTTCTTCCTTTTCAGTTTCTCTCTTGCTCTCACGATCTTTATTTTACTATTTCTATGCTGACTTATCATCTTTTTTTCTTCTCTTACTGTCTCTTCCTAACTTCTTTCCTGCTTTACTTCCTTTCTTCCCTTTCCATATTTCTTTCTCATGCTCCTTTCATTCTTTTTCCATTTGCCTCATGCCTGCCTTCTTTCCTCCCTCGTTTTCTGTCCCTCCCTCCTTTCCTTCCTTCTTTCTTGTCTTTTCATTGTCCTTACCTCCTTCCCTCCTTCCTCCCTTTCCTGTATTTTATTCTTTTACAGCCTCCTGTCTTTAGGCTTCTGTCTCTCTTGCTCTCCTAGCTTTCTTGCTCTCTGTTACTTTTTCCCCACTGACTCATCCTTTTAAAAACCTTTCTTTCCTCCTTCCCTCCCATTCTCTTTCCTATCTAACTGCCTATCACCCTTCCTTTCTTCTTCATTCCCTCTCTCTACGTCTCTTTCTTGCTCCCTTTCTTTTACCCATACTTTTCTTTTCCTCTCCTTTCTTCCTTCCTTCCTCCCTCCATCCATCCCTTTCCTTCACTTCCTCTGTCCATTCTTTTTAATTTCTTCCTTCTTTCCTTTCTTCCTCCCTCTCTTTATCCCTATGTCTCTCCCTATCACTCCCACCTTCTTTTCACCTTGCCTTTCTTCATCTTTTTGTCCTTCTCTCTTCTTTTTGCCCTTTATTGGCTCTTTTTATTAAACCTTTTTCCCCCCTTATCTTTCTTTATAACTCTCTCTTTTTCATTCTTTATTTTTTGTACTGACTTTATTCTGCCCTTTCCTAAAGAAAGTCCACTTTGTATGTCTGTCTATCCAGCTATCCATCCATCATCTATCTTTCTCTATCTACCTACCTACTGATCTATCCCTATCATCTACCTATGTAGCAATCTCACTATTAATCCTCTATTTGAATTATTCATCTTAATTTTACTTTCTTATTTATTGTCTTGTACTAACATCAATCTCTCTCCCCCTCTTCCCTCCCCACCTCTCATCTCCCCAACTGCACATAATTATATTATTGCTCCTTCATTTCAATTTCTCTCTCTGTCTCACAATCTCTATTTTACTATTTTCATCCTGACTTATCCTCATTTCATCTTTCATTCTTTTTTTCTCTTACCTCTTCCTTTCTTCCCTCCCTCCCTTCCTTTATTCCCTTTCTCTAGGTCTCTTCTTCTGCTTCTTTACACTCTTTCTCATTTCCTGCATGTCTGCCTTCCCTCCTTCCTCCCTCTTTCTTTCCTCCTTTCCTGTTCCTCCCTTCTCTTTTTTCTTTTCTGTCTTCTTTCCATCCTCTTTCCTTCCTTCCTTCCACCCTCTTTTCTCATTCCTTCTTTCCCGTATTTTACTCTTTTATAGGCTCCTATCTTTATGCTTCTCTCTCTTGCTTTCTCTAGCTTTCACCCCATTGCTCCCTTGCTCCCTCTCTCCTCTGATTCCTTTTTCCGCTGACTCATCCTTTTAAAAATCTTTTCGTCTTTCATTCATCCCTCCTTCCCTCTTCCCTTTCTTCCTCCCTCCCACTCTTTCCTATATACCTGCCTTCCATCCTTTCTTCTTAATTCCCTTTCCTATGTCTCTTTTTCTCCTTTTCTTTCTCCCACTCTTTCTCATTTCCCTCCCCTTCTCCTTAGGTCCTTTCTTCCTTCCCCCTTCCCTCCATCCCTCCTTCTCTTTTCTTCTTATCTCTAACTTCTTCTAATTTTCTTCCTCCCTCCCTTTCTCCCTAAGTCTTTCCCTCTCACTTCCTCCTTCTTTCTAGTCATCTTTCCTTCTTGCTTTTTTGTTTGTCCTTATTTTACTCTTTATTGACTTCTCTTTTCAAATATTTTCCTTTCTTTTTCTCTCTATAACTTTCTTGATATATTTGTACTTTTTATGTCCTCTCTTATTAAAAGTCCTTTTTCCTCTGTCTTTCTGTCTGCCTATCTACCTATCTGCTTACCTCACTATTTGAATCATCTATCTTAATTTTACCTTTTATTACTTTTACTATTCTCTCTGTGTGTCTCCATTGTTCTCCCTCTCTCTTTCTCTCATCTCCCCAACTGTACCTGATTATATTACTTTGCTCCTGCTTTTGTTTATCTCACTCTCACAATCCATATTTTACTATTTTCATACTGACTTATCCTCCTTCTTTTACTTTCATTCTTTCTTCCTCCCTCCCTTCCTTCCCTCCATTATTCCCTTTCTCTATCTCTCTCTCCTGCTCCCTTTCACTTCTTCTCTCTGCCTAATGTCTGCCTTCCTTCCTTCCTCTATCCTACCTTTCCTTATCCCTCCCTTGTTTCCTTACATCCTTCCCACATTGTTCCTCCCTGTATTTTACTCTTTTACAGGTTCTTCTCTTTAAGCTTATCTCTCTCTTGCTCTCACTGTCTAGTTTTCTCACTGCCTTGCTGTTGTATTCTCTTGCTGTGTTGCTCTTACTTTTTCCTACTGATTCAACCTTTAAAAAATCTAATCTCTTTCATTTTTTTCTTCTTCTCACCCTCTTTCCTATATTCCTGCCTTTTGTCCTTCCCTTTCCTCTTCATTCCCTTCTATGTCTCCTTGCTCCCTTTCTTTACCTGCTGTTTTCCTTATTTCTTTTCCTCTCTCCTCTCTCCCTCCCTCCATTTTTTCCTTCCTTCCCTATCTCTTTTATTCTTTTACAGGATCCTGTTCTTTGAACTGTTTTTTTCCTTTCCTCTCTCTTTATTATTGACTCTTTTTCTATCCTTTTGTCTTTTTTTTCCTGGTTTCTTTTTAAAGTCTGTTTTCTATGTATTTATATCATCTGCCTAGCTCTGTATCAGTGTCTTTTTTTTTTCTTTATTTACTAACTTCTACTTTCTAAATCCCTTCCTTTCCCTTTGTCCCTTCCTCTCTCTCTCCCTCTTTTACTCCCTTCTTGTCTTCCTTTATTTTTTCTCCATACTCATCCCTTTTGAATTTCTCCTTTGTTCCTTCATCCTTGCTTTCTAGCATTCCTTTATTTCTTCTCTGTCTCTTACTTGTTTCCATTCTTTCATCCTGTCTTTCTCATTACTTTTCTTCTCTCCTTAGTTCTTTCCTTCCTACCTACCTACCCACCCACCTATCCTTCTCCCTCCCTCACTTCCTCCTTCTCTTCTCCCTCACTTCCTCTATCCATCCTTTCTTCATTTCTTCTTCCTTTACTTCTTTCCTCCCTTTCTCTTTTCCTTTATCCCTAACTCTCTTCCACTCACTCCCTCTTTCCAGCCTTCCTTCCTTCTTCATATTTTTTCTCTTCATATACTCCATTTTACTGACTCTTCTTTTTAAACCTCTTCCTTTCCTTTTCTTTCTTTATAACTCTGTTTCTTTACATATATATATATATTTGTACTGATTTTATTCTGGCTTCTGTTGAAAGTCCATTTTTTTCTGTCTGTCTGCCTGCCTGCCTGCCCGACTACCTATCTACCTACCTATATTTACCCTTCCTTTACTGACTTCTGCTTTTTAAATCTCCCCCTTCTAATTTTTAGGATTATCTTTCTGGCTTCTCCTTTTCAATATTTTCCTTCTCTCATTCTCACATTCTCTATCTAGTAGTCTGTCTATCTCTCTCTTCCTCCCTCTCCCCCCTTTCTCCTTCCCACTCTTGCTCCCTCCCTCTCATTCTCTTTATTTTATTCATTTTTCTACCGACTCATCCTTTTGAACCCTTCCTTCTTTCTTTCTTTCCTTCCTTTCCTTTCTCTATGTCTTTCTTGCTCCCCTTTTTCCACTCTGCCTTCCTTTTTCTTTTCCTTTCTTGCCTGCATGACTACCTTCTTTCCGTCTTCCCATCCTCCTTTTTTTTCTTCCTTCTGTCTTTCCTTCCCTTCCTTTTACTCTTTACATGCTCTTGTCTTTAAACTTTTTTCTTTCTTAGTCTGTCTTTTTCATGCTGTCTTTATTACTAGCTTCTGCCTTTTAAAATTTGCTCTGTCTATCAATCCATCTAGCTTGGCTGCTAACCAAAAGGTCAGCAGTTTGAATCCACCAGCCGCTCCTTGGAAGCCCTATGGGAAAGTATCTATGTAGCTAGCTAGCTAGCTATCACTCATATCTCTATTTTTTTTCTTCTGTCTTTTGTTACTGACAACTACCTCTCTTTTCCCTGGTCCCCAGTTGTACGTGATTATCTTAATGGATCTGCTTTTTCGAACTATGCCCTCTCTGCCTCTTCCCTCTGTCTGTCTCATTGTCACATTCTGTTTATTTTTCCTTCTGACTAACCCTTTTTCTTCCCTTCCTCTCTCCCTTCCATTACCTTTCTATGTGTCTCTTCCTCTCTCTCAGTCTTACTGCCCTCATTTCATTTTCCTGGCCTGCATGCCTGCTTACCTGCCTCCCTTCCTTTTTCCTTCCTTCCTCATGCTGCCTTTCTTCCTTCTCTCCCGCTTTCTCTCTCTCTCCTTTCCCCTCCCCAACTCTCCACATCCTCCTTCCTTCCTCTCCCTTCCCCTCCCTCTCTAATTTTCACTCACTTTTTATTGGCTCTTGTCTTTGAACTTTTTATTTCAGTCTCTCTCTCTTCCCCTTTCTTTCTATCTCATTTTACTATCTTTTTAACTAGCTTCTCCTGTTTAACATGCATTCTGCCTGCCTGCCTGCCTATCTATTGGTCTGTCTGTTCGTCCATCCATCCATCTATCTATGTATTTCCTTATCTAGGTAGCTAGCTAGCTATCACTCATCTCTCTGTCTTTACTATATTCTTTTGTTACTAACAATTCTAAATTTTTTCTTTTCCCTGGATCCCAATTGTGCATGGTTATCTTACCGGATCCCCCTTTTTGAACTATGCTCTGTCTGCCTCTTATATTATCTTCTCTTTCTGTCCTTCCCACTTACTCTTTCCTCTTTTTCCTGTCTCAGTTTGGTTCTTATATATTCTGTGTTTATTATTTTTCATTCTAACTTACCCTCCCTCCCTCCCTTTCCTTCCCTCCTTACTTCTTTCATTACCTTTCTCTCTGTCTCATTCTCACATACTGTTTATCTTTTCCTTCTGACTTATCCTTTTATCCATCCTTCCCTTCCTTCCTTCTCTTTCTCTCAGTCTCACTGTCGTTATTTCATTTTCTCAGGCCTGCATGCCTATCTTCCTTCTTTCCTTCCATTCTCTTTCCTTACTTCCCTTCTTTCATCCACCTTCCTCATTCTTTCCCTCCTTGCATTTTAGTCTTATGGTGTCCCCTCTTTAAGATTCTCTCTCTTGCTGTCTCTAGCTCTTGCTTTCTCTAGCTCTATAGATCCTTTGTCCTTACTCTTTTCCCACTGATTCATCCTTTTAAAAACCTTTTCTTTCATTCTCCCTTCCTTCCCTGCTCCCTTCCTACCTCCCACCCTCTTTCCTATCTAACTGCCTCACAGCCTTCCTGCCTTTCTTCTTCATTCCCTTTCTGTCTCCTCCTTGCTCCCCTTCTTTCACCCTATCTTTCTTTCTCTTCCTCTTTCTTTAGTTATTTCCTATCCTTCCTTCTCTCCTTCCTTCCTTCTCCCCTTTCTCCTTCCCGCTGTTCCTTTATTCCTTTCAACCTTCCTTCCATCCCTCCTTCCCCCTCCCTCTCCTCTTTCTCCCAGTTCTTCTGTTTCCCTCCTTATTGCCTTCCTCCACTCCATCCCCTAATTCCTTCCTCTCTTTCCCCCTTTCAGTCTCTCTCACATTTTATTGGCTATTCTTTGAAATCTTTAATTTCCTTTTCTCTGTCCTTTTCTATTTCCTTTGCACTGTCTTTTTAAGTAGCTTCTTTTTCTAATGTTCTATCTAGATAGCTATCCATATATCATCTCCTCTCTCTATATACACACATATACACACACACCCACACACACACCTAGGAGCCCTGGTAGCACAGTGGTTAAGCACTTGGCTACTAACTGAAAGGTCTGTGGTTCAAACTCATCAGCTCCTCCATGGGAGAAAGACGTGGCAGTCTGCTTCTGTAATGCTTTACAGCCTTGGAAACCCTATGGGGCAGTTCTACTCGAACTGACTCGATAACAAATGGATTTGGCATATATATATATATATATGTATATATATATATATATATATATATATCTTTCCTCTTTTATATCTGTCTACCTATCTACCTACCTACCTACTACCAATCTACCTATTTCGTTACTAATTCTCTATCTGAATCATCTATCGTAATTTTACTTTCTTTTATTACTGTCTTTTACTAATCAATCTCTCTCACTGTCCCCATCTCTCTCTCTCTCTCTGAAAGTCTCTCTTTCCTCTCTCATCTCCCCAGTTGTACATGATTATATTACTTGGTCCTCCTGTTCAATTTCTCTCTCAAACTCTAACAATATTTCTTTGTAAAATTCTTTTCATACTGACTCTTCCTTTTTTATACTATCAGTCTTCCTTATTTTTTCCTTCCTTCATTTCCTTTGTTTGTCTCTTCTCACCCTTCTCACTCTCTCTTCCTTGTTGCTTGCATCCCTGTCATCCTTCTTTGCTCTGCCCTTCCCTTCCTCCCTTATTCCCTCTTTTCCTCTCCCTTTTTCTTTTTCTTCATTCATTCCTTCTTTCCTTCCTTCCCTGCTTGTATTACTATTTTAACCAATCCCAGTTTTTAAACTTTTCTTTTCCTGTGTCTTTCCTATTAACTCTCTTTTTTCTTTCTGTATCTTACTTTTTACCAGCTTCTTAAAATCTGTTTGCTATCTTATTACTATCTATCATCTATATATCCCCATATCTACCTTTGTTTTATTGTCTTTATTTACTGATTTCTACTTGGTAAATCCACTGCCCCTGTAAAAATTCTTTGTATATTTTTAATGGTTTCTTTTTAGAACATGTTTGTTATCTATCTATCTACCTACCTACCTATCTCTCACCCTCCCTCCATCTTCTTTCTCTTGCTTCCTCCCCTTCTCTCACTCACACTTTCTCTATTCTTTTGCCTACCAACTCATCCCTTTGATCTTTCTTCCTCCCTTCCCTTTTTCTTCCTTCCTTTTTTTTCCACTCTCTGCCTTGCTTTTTCTTTCTTCTATCTTCCTTCTTCCCATTCCTCCTTTCTGCTTTTCCTTCTTCTTTCTACACTTTCTTCCCTTACTTTTACTGTTTTTAATTTTTTTCTTTCTCTTTCTGTGTCTTTCTTTCTTAGTCTCCCTTTTTATCTTTTTCATCCTGTATCACTAGCTGTGGCTGGTCTATCTATCTCCATATCTATCTAGGGTTTACTGTCTTTATTTACTGACTTCTACTTTTTAAACTCGCAGCCTGCGCTCCCCCCCCCCGCGCCCAGAAATTACAGGAGTTTATTACCAGTTCTTCCTTTTTAAAAATCGCTCTCCCTCCTTATCTTCAATCTATCTTTCTAGAGCTATCTATTTACTTTTCTACCTATCTTTCTTTTTATCTATCTATACTATCTTTCCACCTATCTCTTTTTCTATATCTATCATCTGTCTACCTGTCTGTGTTTTTTATCATCTATCTGTCTGTGTATCCATCTATCATCTATTTATCTATATATTGGTTTATCTAGCTAGGAATGTAGCTAGCTAGGTAGCTACCACTCATCATTTCTCCATCTTTAAGATCCTGTCTTTTGTTACTGACAAAAACAAAACAAAACCCAAACCCACTGCCACCGAGTCAATTCCAACTCATAGGGACCCTACAGGACAGAGCAGAACTCTCCTATACGGTTTCCAAGGAGCAGGTAGCAGATTCGAACTGCTGGCCTTTTGGTCACCAGCTGAACACTTAACCACTGCCCCACCAGGGCTCCCTGTTACTGACAACTACTTGTAAATTTTTCTCTTTTCTCTGGCCCCTAATCGTACCTGATTATCTTACTGGATCCTCCTTTTCAAATTATGCTTTTTCTGCCTCTTGTATTTGCTTCTCTATCTCTCTGTCCCTTGGCCTCTCTCCCTCCCCCTTTTCCTCTCTGTCCTATTCTCACATACTTTCTATCTCTCTGTCCCTTGGTCTCTCTCTCTCCCCCTTTTCTTCTCTGTCCTATTCTCACATAAAAATTTTTTTTCTGTGTTTATTATTTTACCTTCTGACTTAACCTCTTTTCCTTCTTTTCTTCCTTCCTTCCTTTCCTTTCTTATGTCTCTTTCAGTATCACTGTTGTTCTTTCATTTTTTTCTGGCCTGCATGCCTACTGCCTACCTGCCTATCTTCCTTCATTTTATCCTTCCCTCCCTCTTACAGCATCTTCTCTTTAAGCTCCTTTCTTTTTCTCTCTCTTTCTGCTCCTTTTTCCCATGACTCATCCTTTCACAAATCTTTTCTCTTTCATTTTTCCATCCTTCTCTCCTTTCTACTTCTCACCCTCCTTCCTTAATTCCTTATGTCTCCTTTTTGCTCCCTTTCTTTCACCCTCCCTGACTTTCTCTTTTCTTTTTTCCTTAGCTCCTTCCTTCCCTCCTTCCCTGTTCCTTCCTTTCATCCTTCCATTAATTCCTCTATCTCCCTCTTCTTCTCAGTCCCTCTCTCCTTCTCTTCCTCCTTACTCTCTCCTACCCCCAACTCCATTTCTTCTTTGCTTCTGCTCTCCCCCCTTTCAGTCTCTTTGTCTCCCTCTGCTTGTCCAATTTTTATTCTCTTTTTATTGGCTACTCCCTTTGAAATTTTTTTATTTCATTTTCTACTTTTTAAAAAAACAATACATGATTATATTACTTGGTCCTCTTGTTCAATTTCTCTCAGTCACACAATCTCTTTTTATTATTTTCATAGTGACTCAACCTTATTTTTCCTTCCTCCCTTTCCTCCTTTAGTCTCTTTTGTATGTCTTTCTTCAAATCCTCCTCACTCTCTCTTCCTGTTTGGTTACATGCCTGTCTTCCTTCTTTCCTCTGCCCCCCTTCCTCCCTTCTTTCTTCTTTTCCTGGCTCTCTTTCCCTATTTTCCTTCCTTTATTCCATTTTCTTTCTCGCCCTGCATTCTCCTTCACCATTGATTTCATACACCTGAATTTTACATTTTTAGACTCCTCTCTTTAAGCTTCTCCCCCTCTCTGGCGTGCTCTCTCTCTGTAGCTCTCTCTTTTTCCCACTGACTCATTCTTTTAAAAAAATCTTATTTTGTTCTTCTCTCCTTCTATCTTCCCTCTCATCCTCTTTCCTATATACTTCCTTCTATCCTTCCTTCCTTCATTTTTTATTCCCTTTCTCTGTGTCTTCTTTCTTTCACCCTACTTGTGTTTTTTTCTTTTCCTCTCTCCTTCCCTCTCTTCCTTCCTTCCCTGCTTCTATTACTGTTTTATAGGTTCCTGTTTTAAACTTGTTTTCTTTTCTTTCCTATTTCTTATTAACTCTCTTTTCGTTCTGTATCTTTCTTTTTACTGGCTTCTTAGAATATCTTTGCTATCTATTTCTATCTATCATCTGTCTCTTTCCCTCCCTCCCCTCATCTCTCTCCTTCTCTTGCTCCCTCCCTTTCTCACTCATTGTCTCTATTTTATTTTTTCTACTGAATCATCTTTTTTAACTTCTTCTTTCCTTCCTCCCTCCTTTCTTCCTTTTTTGTCTTTCTTGCTCCTTTTTTTCTACTCTCTGCTTGCTTTTTCTTTTCTTGCCTACATGGCTGCCTGCCTTCCTTTTCCCCATCCCTCTTTTCTTCCTTTTATTTTCTTTTTACATGCTCATCTCTTTAAATTTTTCTCTTTCTATGTCTTTCTTAGTCCCTCTCTTACTATCTTTCACATCTTGTCTTTATTGCTAGCTTCCCCCTTTAAAATATGATCTACCTTCCTTCCTTCCTTCCTCATTCCTTTCCTCCCTGTATTTTACTCATTCAGGCTCCTCTCTCTCAGCTTCTCTCTTTCACTGTCTTGCTTTCTTGTTGTCTCACTGTTACTTTTTTCCCACCGACTCATCCTTTTAAAAGTTTCTTTCTTTGATTCTTCCTTCCTTCCCTCCTACCTCCCACCCTCTTTCCTATGTAACTGCCTTCCATCCTTACTTTTTCTTCATTTCCTTTCTCTATCTCTTCTTGCTCTCTTATACCTTCCCAGTCTTGCTCTTTTCTTTTCCTCTTTAGTTCCTTCTTTCCATCCTTTCTTCTTTCCTTTTTCCCTTTCTCCCTCTGTGCCTTCCTTCCTTCCTGTCATTCTGCCTTTAATCCCTCCTTCCCTCTCTCCCCTGCCTCCTCATCCCTCTCTCTCTTCCTCCTTATTCCCTCCATTTGTCCATACCACCCAGTCATTCCTTCCTCTATCTTCCCTTTCAGTATCTCTCCATTCCCCTCCCCCTGTCCAGTTTTACTCACTTTTTATTGGCTACACTCTGGAAGTTTGAATTTCCCTTTCTTTTTTCTCTCTCACTCTATTTCTTTTGTACTCTCTTTTTAGTAAGTTCTTTTTCTAATGTCCATCCATCCATCCATCATCTAACTTTCCTTATCTACCTACCTACCTACTAATCATCTATTTATCTATCTGAATAATCTATCTTAATTTTACTTTTTTATTACTGTCATTTACTAATAAATCAATCTCTCATTGTATCCTTTCTCTCTCTCTCTCATCTCCTTAATTATACATGATTCTATTTCTTGGTCCTCCTTTTCAATTTCTCTCTTTTTCACTCTTACAATTTTTATTTTACTATTTTCATACTGACTCATCCGCTTTTTTCTACTTTTAATCTTTCTTTCTCTCCTTCCTTTTTTCATTTTTTCTTTCTGTACACCTCTCTCCTGATCACTCTCACTCTCTCTCCTTCTTCGTTTTATCTGCATGCCTGTATTCCTTCTTTTCTCAGTCCCTCCCTTCCTCCTTTCCCGTCCCTTTATCTCTCCTTGCCTCTGTTTTTTTCCTTCCTTCCATCCTTCTTCCTTCCTTTTTACTTTCCATCCTGCTTCCTCATTAGGACCCTCCTGCATTTTACAATGTTATAGGCTCCTATTTCTTTTGCTCCTTTGCTGTTACTCTTTTTCTTACAAACGCTTCCTTTTTAAAGTCTTTTCTATTTTTTCTTCCTTCCCTCCTCCCCTACTCCCTCCCACACTTCTATCCCTCCTTCCTTTAATCCTTTTCTGTCTTCTTGCTTCCTTTCTTTCACCCTACTTGTATTTTTTTCCTTCCTTCCTTCTTTCCCTGCTTCTATTACTGTTTTATAGAATCCTGTTTTCAAACTTTTCTCTTCTTCCCTGTCTCTTTTCAATCTCTTGTTCTTTCTAAATTTTTATATCTTCTTTGTAATATTTTTTGTTCTGTCCATCCAATCATCTTTATACCTCCATATCTACCTTTGTTTTACTGTCTTTATTTACTGATTTCTGCTTTGTAAATCTGCCTCCCTCCCCTCATCTCTCCTTCTCTTGCTCCTTCACTCCCTCTCACACACATTGTTTCCATTTTATTTTTTCTACTGAATCATCTTTTTGAACTTCTTATTGATTTCTCCTTTTAAAAAAATTTCTCTCCTTATCTCTTTTTCTGTCTAACTCTATCTCTGTTTCCCTCTCTTGTTCCCTCCCTTCTCCCTCACGTTCTCTCTCCTTTATTTTATTCTTTTTTCCACTAACTCATCCTTTTGAACTTCTTCTTTCCTTTCATTTCTCCCTTACTCCCTTCTTTCTGTCTATTGTTTTCTCTAGGTCTCTACCTTGCTCCTATTTTCCCCACTCTCAGCCTTGCTTTTTCTTTTCTTGCCTGCATGGAAAATTGTCTTCTTTCTTCGTTTCTTCCTTCTTTCTGTCCTTCCTTTGTTTTATTTCCTTTTAACATGTTCCTGTTTTTAAACTTTTTTCTCTTTCTTCTCCATCTTTTCATCCTGTCTTTGTTAGTAGCCACTCCCATTTAAAATCTGTTCTATCTAGCCGTCTGTCATCTGTCTGTCTATGTATTTATCAAAACAGGTAAGTAGGTAGCTATCACTTATCTCTCCATCTTTATTATTCTGTCTTTTGTTACTGACGATTACTTCTAAATGTTCTCTTTTCCTGGCCCCCAAATGTACCAATTATCTTACCGTATCCTCCTTTTCAAACTACATTCTTTTGACCTCTTCTGTTCTCTATTTCTCTTCTCCTTTCTCCTCCTCCTCCTCTTCCCCCCGCCCCAACCTTCTCTTTGTCTCATTCTCATATACTCTGAGTTTATTTTATTATTTTTACTTCTAATTTATACTTTTTTTCTTTTCTTTCCTTCCTTCCTTCTTGCTTGCCTTTTTCCTTTCCTCTTTACCCTTCTCTATGTCTCTTTGTTGCTCTCTTTCTCTCACTATCATTTTTTCTGGCCTGCAGGCCTGCTGCCTGCCTGCCTACTAACCTTCCTTCCTCATTCTTTCCCTCTTTGTATTTTACTTACAGCCTCCTCTCTTTAAGATTCTTTCTCTAGCTCTCTAGATCCCTTGTCCTCTTGCTCTCTTTTTCTACTGACTCTTCTTTTTTAAAAACTTATTCTTTCATTCTTCCTTCCTTGTTGACTGCCTGCCTGCCTACTTACCTACTTACCTTCCTCATTTCTTCCCTCCTAAGTAAAAAAAAAAACTTTTTTTTACTTTGTATTTTACTCTTACAGTCTCCTTTCTTTAAGATTTTTTCTATAGCTCTCTAGATCCCTTGTCTTCTTGCTTTTTCCACTGACTCTTCCTTTCTAAAACCTTTTTCTTTCATTCTTCCTTTCTTCCCACCTTCCATCCTCTTTCCTAACTGCCTTCCATCCTTCCCTTTCTGTCTCCTTGCTTCCTTTCACCCAGTCCTTTGTTTTCTCTTCCCTTTCCTTAGTTCCTCCCCCCATCACTCACTCAATTTCCTTTCCTTCTTTCCATCCCTCCTTCCCTCTCTCCTCTCCCTCCTAGTCCCTCTCTTTCCCCCTTTCTCCCTTAGTCCCTCCCACCCCCATATCATCTCCTCATTTCCTCCTCTCTCCCCCTTTCAGTTTGTTCCCCTCCCCTATCTAGTTTCTAGTTTCTACTCACTTTTTATTAGCTACTCTCTGAAAATTTGAATTTTTTCTCTTTTTTTCTATTTTTGTACTATATTTTTAACTAACTTCTTTTTTAATGTTCTATGTATCTTTGTATCTATCATCTACCTTTCCCTATCTGCCTATCTCACTATTAATACTCTATTCTTAATTATCTATCTTCATTTACTTTCTTTCATTACTGTCTTTTACTAATCAATCTCTCAATGTCTCCATCTTCTCTCTGTCTCCATCTGCATCCATCTTTCTCTCTTACTCATCCTTTTCAATTTCTCAGTCTCTCATTTTCATCCTCTTTTTACTTTTAGTTTGCTTTGTCTCTTCTTTCCTTCCTTTCCTCATTTATCTCATTTCTGTATGTCTCTCCTGATCCCTCTCACTCTTTCTTCCTCTTTACCTACATGTCTGTCTTCCTTCTTTCCTCTTTTACTGTCTTTCTCTTCCTCCTTTCCTTTCTTCTTTCATTCCTTCCATCGTTCTTTTTTCTCACTTTCCGTCCTCATACCTCATTCCTTCCCTATCTGTATTTTATATTTCTTGGCTCCCCTCTTATAAGCTTCTCTCTCCCTCTAGCTCCTGTTCTATCTTTTGTTCCTTTGCTCTCTTCCTCTCTCTCTCACTTTTCCACTGACTCATCCTTTTTTGACATCTTCTGTTTCTTTTGTTCTTGCTTCCTTCCTGCCTCCCATCCTTCCTCTCACCCTGTTTCCTACATACCTGCCTTCCATCTTCCCTTCCTCTATGTCTTCTTGTCCCTTCTTTCACCCTCCATGTTTTTTTCTTTCCTACCTTCCCTCCCTGCTTTTATTACTGTTTTACCTGATTCTATTTTTAAAGTTTTCTTCTTTTCTCTTATTAAGTCTCTTTTTTGTTCTATCCTCTGGTAGCTTTTAAAAATGTTCGCAATCTGTACCTATCTATCTATTCATCTATCTTATCATCTGTATGTTCTCATAACTATTTTTACTGTTTCTACTTATACTGACTTCTATTTTTTAAATCCATGCACCCACACACATAAAATCACACACACAAAATTAGTTTCTTACTGGATCCTCCTTTAAAAAAAAAAAAAACTCTTATCTCTTTATCATCTACGTATCTATCCATCAATCACTCTCTCTCTTTATCTGTCACCCTCCCTGTCTCTCTCTCTCTCTCCTTTTGCTCCCCTCTTTCACTCACATTGTCTCTCCATTTGTTTTGTCTACCAATTCATCCTTTTGAACTCCTCCTCCTTTTCTCCCTTCCTCCCTGCCTTCCTCTATGTCTCTTTTACCATTTTCTGTCTTGCTTTTTCTTTTCTTGTCTTGCCTCCATGGCTGTCTTCCTTCCTTCTGCCCATGCCTCCTTTCTTTTCTTTCTTCCTGTTTTCCTTCCCTTCTTTCACTTTTTACATGCTCCTCTTTTTTAAACTTTTTTCTGTCCTTGTCTATGTGTTTCTTTCTTAATCTCCCTTTCTTTTTCATCCTGTCTTTATTACTACCTTTTCCCTTGTAAGGAAACCCTGGTGGTGTAGTGGTTAAGCGCTACAGCTGCTAACCAAAGGGTCAGCAGTTCGAATCCACCAGGGGCTCCCTGGAAACTCTATGGGGCAGTTCTACTCTGTCCTATAGGGTCACTATGGTCACAACTGACTTGACGGCACTGGGTTTGATTTTCCCTTGTAAAATCTGTTCTATCAATTTATCTACCAATGTATTTGGTTATCGAAGTAGGAATGTAGCTAACAACTACTTCTAAATCTTTTTCTTCTCCGTGGCCCTCAATTGTACATAATTTTCTTACTGGATCCTCCTTTTCAAATTACCCTCTCTCTCTTGCTCTCCCTTCCCCCCTCCCGTTTCTGTATCATTTTCACATACTCTGGGGTATATATTTTTTCTTCTTCTGACCTCCTCGTTCCTTTCCTTCTTTCTGTTCTCTTCCCTTCTTCATTCCTTCTCTCCCGGTATTTTACTCATTCAGGCTCCTCTCTTTTAGCTTCTCTCTCTTGTTCACTCTCTCTAGCTCTCTTGCTTTCTCTAGCCTCTAGATTCCTTTTCTTGCTGTCTCTCTTTTCCCCCACTGACTCATCCTTTTAAAAATATTTTTCTCTTTCTTTCATTCTTCTTTCCTTCCCTATTCAGTTCCTACCTCCCACTCTCTTTCCTATCTAACTTAACTGCCTTTTACCCTTCCTTCCTTCTTCATACTCTTTTTCTATGTATTCTTCTTGCTCTTTCTCTTTTCTTTTCCTTAGTTCCTTCCTTCCTGTCTCCCTCCCTCCTCATCGCTCCTTCTTTCTCTCCCTTTCTTCCCAGTCCCTCTCTTCCCCCTTCTCTCCCTCCTTTTCCCTCCCCCCACTCCATCTTTTCTTTCCTCTCACCCCATAGTTCACTCTTTCTCTGTGCCTACATGTCTGCCTTTCTTCCTTCCCTACCTCACTGTCTATTCCTTCTTTTCATCCTTCTTTCCATCCCTCTCTCTTTCCCCTTTGTCCCTCCTTTTTCCTCCCTCCCCCCACTCTAGCCCTTCTTTCTTTCCTCTCTCTCCCCCTTTCAGTTTCTCTCCCTCATGCTGTCCAATTTTTTCCTTTTTATTGGCTACTCTCTTTAAATTTTTGAATTTCCTTTTTTCTTTCATTCTCTCCCCCTTTCTTTGTATTTCTTTTGCACTGTCTTTTTAACTAGGTTTTTTTTTTTAATGTTCTATTACCTATCTATCTAGAAGCCCTGCTGGTGCAGTGGTTAAGTATGTGGCTGCTAACTGAAAGGTTGGCAGTTCGAACCCACCAGCTGTCCGTGGGAGAAAGACGCAGCAGTCTGCTTCTGTAAAGATTACAGCCTTAGAAACCTTAAAGGAAGTTCTATTCTGTCCTGTAGAGTCACTATGAGTCAGAATTGACTCAATGGCAACAGGTTATCTATCCACCTAACCATCCATCTGTCATCTATCCATTCTTCCTTTTCTACTATCTACCTACCTCTCTATTAACTCTCTATCTAGCTGAATCATTCATCTTAATTTTACTGTTATTGTCTCTTGCCAATAAATCAGTCTCTCACTCTCTTTGTCTCTCTCATCTCCCCAGCTGTACATGATTATATTGCTTGGTCCTCTTGTTCAATTTCTCTCACTCTCACGATCCCTATTTTATTACTTTAAATCTCTGTTTTTCTATTTTCCTACTGACTCAATCTTTTTTACTTTCAATCTTCCTTCCAACCTTTCTACATTTATTCCCTTTCTGTATGTCTCCCTCCTGACACCTCACTAATTTTTCCTCCTTGCCTGCACGTCTTCGTTTTTTCCATCACTCCCTCCCTCTTTCCTCTGTCCCCTTCTCCTTCCTTCCCTTCCTTCCACTGCTGTTCATTCCTTCTCAACCTCCACCATCATTTCTTATTCCTTCCCTACCTATATTTTACTTTTTTAATTGGCTATTCTTTTTAAGCTTCTCTCTCCCCCTTGTTCTCTCCCTTTTTTTTGTCCCACTGACACATCCTATTTTGAAATCTTTTCTAATTCTTTCATTCTTGCTTCCTTACCTCCTCCCATCCTCCCTCCTATCCTCTTTCTTATATTTCTGCCTTCCATACTTCCTTCCTTTCTTCTTCACTTCCTTTCTCTGTCTTCTTCGTCCTTTTCTTTCACCCTCTGTTTTTTTTTTCTTCTCTTCCTTCCTTTCCTGCTTCTGTTACTGTTTTACAGCAACCTGGTTTTTAAAATTTTTCTATTCCTTCCTGTCTCTTTCTTTTTAACTGTCTTACTCTGTCTTTTTAATCTTCTTTCTTACTAGCTTCTTTCTAAAACCTGTTCACTCTGTCTCTCCAGCCATCCATTCAATTTATCATCTATATATCTCCATATTTATCTTTGTTTTATTGTCTTTATTTACTGTCTTCTGCTTTTTAAATCCCCCCACCCTGCACATTTTTATAGGAGTTTCTTACTGGTTCCTCCTTCAAAAAACTCTCTCTTCTCTATCTGTATCACTGTCTATTTATGTACCTACCTCTGTACTTAGATAGCTATCAATCATCTTTTATCTTTATCTTACTGTCTTATTTTAGTTTTCTATTTTTAAATCTCTCTCTCTCTCTCTCCCAAACATAAAGGATTATATTAATGGCTCCTTCTTTTCAATTTCTCTTAAAATTTTTTTTTCTCTTACTCTCTATTATTTCTTTTTATCACACTCTTTTCCTCACCGAATTATCTCTTTCTCCCTTTCTTTTGACTTTCAGTACCTTTTACTTTCTTTTTTCCCTGCCAGCATGCCTGCTGCCTGTCTTCCTTCTTCTCAACTTCTTTCCTATCTTCCTTCCTTACTTCTTAAATTACTCTTTTTACAGCTTTCTCTTTTTTCTATCTCTATCTTTTCAGCTTTTTTCTAGTTTATAATGACATGTGCAAAGAGTTGGAGATGGAAAACCAAAAGGGAAGAACACTCTTGGCTTTTCTCAAGCTGAAAGAACTGAAGAAAAAATTCAAGCCTCAAGTTGTAATAGTGAAGGATTCTATGGGGAAAATATTAAACGACACAGGAAGCATCAAAAGAAGATGGAAGGAATACAGAGAGTCATCATACCAAAAAGAATTAGTCGATGTTCAACCATTTCAAGAGACAGCATATGATCAGGAACCGATGGTACTGAAGGAAGAAGTCCAAGCTACTCTGAAGGCACTGGCGAAAAACAAGGCTCCAGGAATTGATGGAATATCAATTGAGATGTTTCAACAAACAGATGCAGCGCTGGAGGTACTCACTTGTCTATGCCAAAAAATATGGAAGACAGCTTCCTGGCCAACTGCCTGGAAGAGATCCATATTTATGCCTATTCCCAAGAAAGGTGATCCAACCGTGTGGAAATTATAGAACAATATCATTAATATCACACGCAAGCAAAATTTTGCTGAAGATCATTCAAAAACGGCTGCAGCAGTATACTAACAGGGAACTGCCAGAAATTCAGGCCAGTTTCAGAAGAGGACATAGAACCAGGGATATCACTGCTGATGTCAGATGGATCCTGGCTGAAAGCAGAGAATACCAAAAGGATGCTTACCTATGTCTTATTGACTATGCAAAGGCATTCGACTGTGGGATCGTAACAAATTATGGATAACATTGCAAAGAATGGGAATTCCAGAACACTTAATTGTGCTCATGAGGAACCTTTACATAGATCAAGAGGCAGTTGTTTGGACAGAACAAGGGGATACTGATTGGTTTAAAGTCAGGAAAGGTGTGCGTCAGGGTTGTATTCTTTCACCATACCTATTCAATCTGTATGCTGAACAAATAATCTGAGAAGCTGGACTATATGAAGAACAGGGCAACAGGATTGGAGGAAGACTCATTAACAACCTGCATTATGCAGATGACACAACCTTGCTTGTTGAAAGTGAAGAGGACTCGAAGGACTTACTAATGAAGATCAAAGACCACAGCCTTCAGTTTGGATTACACCTCAACATAAAGAAAACAAAAATCCTCACAACTGGACCAATGAGCAACATCATGATAAACGGAGAAAAGACTGAAGTTGTCAAGGATTTCACAATCAACAGCCATGGAAGCAGCAGTCAAGAAATCATTGCATTGGGTAAATCTGCTGCAAAGGACCTCTTCAAAGTGTTGAAGAGCAAAGATGTCACCTTGAAGACTAAGGTGCGCCTGACCCAAGCCATGGTATTTTCAATCGCATCATATGCATGTGAAAGCTGGACAATGAATAAGGAAGACTGAAGAAGAATTGATGCCTTTGAATTGTGGTGTTGGCGAAGAATATTGGAATGTACCATGGACTGCCAAAAGAACGAACAAATCTGTCTCAGAAGAAGTACAACCAGAATGCTCCTTAGAAGCAAGGATGGCGAGACTGCATCTTACATACTTTGGACACGTTGTCAGGAGGGATCAGTCCCTGGAGAAGGACATGATGCTTGGCAGAGTGCAGGGTCAGTGGAAAAGAGGAAGACCCTCAACGAGGTGGATTGACACAGTGGCTGCAGTAATGAGCTTGAGCATAACAACAATTGTTTTAAGGATGGCTCAGACCAGGCAGTGTTTCGTTCTGTTGTGCACAGGGTCGCTTTGAGTCGGAACCAACTCGATGGCACCTAACAACAACAACATCTTTTTGGCGCTGTCTTTTTAACTGACATCTTTTTACAGTCTGATCTATTTATCTTTTCTTTAAAATGACCTCCTACCCACAAGTATATTGATTTCCTAATGGCTTGCCTTTCTAAACTACTCTCTCCCATTCTCTTCAGTTTATTCCTTTATCTGACTTACCCTTTTAAAATGTCTCCTGTCCTTCCTCCCTTCCTCCGTTTTAATTTCCTTTCTTTCTCACTCCTTTTCTTTCACTATCTTTCCTTCTCAGTTCTTTCCCTTGTTTCCTTCCTTCTTCTAACCCTCCCTTCCTCTTCCTCCCTTGTTCTCAGTCCTTCCTTCTTTCCTTCCTTTCCATTCTCTATATATCTTTCTTGCTCCCTTTCTTTCACGGTGTCTTTCTCTTTTCTTTGCCTGCATGCCTGCCTGATTTTCTGTCCCTCCCTTAGCTCCCTCCCTCCTCTGTCTTTCCCATTTTCTCCTCCCCCCCCACTCCTTCCTTCTTCCCTTCTCCCTTTCTAGTCTCTCCTCCCTCCCTTCTCTCTGCTTCCCTCCTTTTTATACTCATTTTTATTGGACCCTCTTGAAACTTTTCTCTTTTCTTCTATTTCTATCATTTTTGTACTGGCTTCTCCTTTTTAGTCCTATTTATTATCTGTCCATCCATCCATTTCATTATTCTCTGTCTCATTCTCATATTCTCTGTATTTTACTATTTTCCCTACTGATTTATTTTCTTTCTTCCTTCTTTCCTTTCTCCCTCCCTCCTTCTTTTACTGTTTTTTCTTGGCTCCTTTTCCTTTTGTTTCTCATTATAGCTTTCTTATCTTTTGTACTGTCCTTTTTACTGGCTTCTGCTTTAAAGTCTGTTCTACCTTTCTACCTGTGCACCTACCTACCTACTTATCAGTCCTCTTATTTTGCTCTGTGTTTTGACTGTTCAAATTCTTCACTGCCCTGTCTTTATTTTACTATCTTTTCTATGATTTATCTTCTTTCTTCTCTTTCTTTTCTTCATTCTTGCCTTTCTCCCTCCCTGCTTCTTTTACTGTTTTTTTCCTGGCTCCTTTTAAAGCTTCTTTTCCTTTTGTTTCTCTATCGTTATAGCTCTATCTTTTGTACTGTCCTGTCCTTTTTACTGGCTTCTCCTTTAAAGTCTGTTCCAGCTATCTACCTATACACCTACCTACCTATCAATTCTCTTATTTTGCTTCCTGTTTTGACTGTTTAATCCCTCACTGCCCACCGCCACCCACCCCGCCTAATTGTACTTGATTATATTATTGGCTCCTTCTTTTTGAACTCCTGTCTCTTTTTTTTCATACTTTCTCCTACTGACTTATTTTTTCCTTTTCTTTCTTTCCTTTGTTTCTCATGCCTTTTCTTTTACTGTCTTTTTTTCATTTGCCTGCCTGCCTGTCTCTCTCCCTCCATCTCTCCTTCACTTCTTCCTTCCTTCCATCCCTCCTTCCTGTTCTCATTCTTTTTTTTTTCTTTTTAACTGGTTTGTCTTTTAAATTTTTTTTCTTTCCTTTTCTATTTTTTTTTAATCTTGCCTTTATTACTGGCTTCTCCTTTTCACAATCTGTTCAATCATCCAATCTACTTACTTTCCTGTCTAGTGATCTAGATATGAATCATCTACTTTTATTTTACACTTTTACCACTTTATTTACTATTTTACCATTTCATTTATTTACTTTGCCACGTTCTCCTCTCTCCACAACTGTACCTGATTTTCCTACTGGCTCCTCCTCTTCAAACTTTCTTTTTCTCTCCCACACTCTTTCTCTCCTTTACCTTTTACTACTTACTCATTCCTTTCAAACTTCTTTCTTGTATTCCTTCTTTTTCTCCATGACTTTTTTCAATTTCTTTCACTCTTTTCTTTGCCTGCCTACCTGCCTTCATTCCTTTCCTCCTTCCTTTGTTCCCTCCCTCCTCCCTCATCCCTTCCTCTCTTCCTCCTCCCTCCCTCTCTTTCTCCCTCCCTCTTTCCCTTGTCCCCTCCCTCCATCACCCCTCCCTCTCTCCCTCCCTTACCTCCCTTCTTCCCTCCCCCTCCCCTTCCTTTTTCTTGCCCCTCCTCCTCCTTCCTCCCTTTCTCCCTCCTTTTCCCTTTCCCACTACCTCCCTTCTTCCCTCCCCCTTCCCCATCCATTTTCTCTTCCTCTGTCCTTCCCCTTTCCTCCTTCCATCCCCCTTTCCTCCTTCCATCCCCCTTTCCTCCCTCCTCCCTCCCTTTTTTACTTACCTTTTATTGGCTCCTCTCTTAAACTTTTTTCTTCCATCTCTTTATTTCTCTCTCTCTTTTGTACTGTCTTTATAACTACCTTCTATTTAAAGCCTGTTTTATCTATCTGGAAACCCTGGTGGTGTAGTGGTTAAGTGCCATGGCTGCTAACCAAGAGGTCGGCAGTTTGAATCCGCCAGGCGCTCCTTGGAAACTCTATGGGGCAGTTCTACCCTGTCCTATACGGTCGCTATTGGGGTGGGTTTATCTATCTATACATCTTTATTTTACTCTTTTTTTTTAACTGATTTCTACTTTTTGAATTCCCCCTCTGCAATTCCATGTGATTATCTTACTGGCGCCCCTTTTTCAAACTCCTCTGTCTTTCCCCCTTTCTTTACTTTGTTTTACTACTGACTCATCCTTTTCAAACCTCTTCTCCCTTTCCTTTATTACCTTTCTCTGTGTCTCTCACTCTTCCTTTCACTTGCTCTCCTTCTTTTGCCTGCCTGCCTGCTTTCCTTCCTTCCTCTTCCTTTCTTTAATTATGTCTTTATTAGTGCATTTTCCTTTTTTGTCTGATAGATCTACCTACCTATGCATGTACATTACCTACCTACCTATCTATTTAGCTATCTATAGTTCATCTATGTATCCACCTATATATCTAAGTGTCTTCTTTTACTGACTTTGCAGCTTTAATTTTTCTCTCTGCGCGCGCTCGTGTGTGTGTGTCTTACTGGCTTCTGTTCAATTTTCTTTCTTGCCATTTCATTCTTTCTATACTTTGTACCATTTTGTTCTTACTGCCTACTCCTTTTTGAACTTGTCATTCTTATCTTTTTCTTTCTATTTCTTGCTTTCTGTATTTTTTAACGTCTTATTTTAGCTCCTTAAAAAAAACTTTTTTCTTTCTCTCATTCTCTCACTTGTTCTCTGTTTTATATAGTCTTTCCTTACTGGCTCATTTATAAATTTTTCCTCTCTCTTTTTTTTATATTTCTCTTTTTTTCCTTTGTCTCTCTTTTTTCCAGTCTATTTTTTGGTGATGTTTTCTCTTACTGGTTCTTATGTCAAACTTCTTTCTTCCCTGCTTTGTATCATTTTGTAGTATTTTTCTTACTGGCTCCTCCTCTGAAATTTCTTTCTCTATTTTTTCTCTCTCTCTCTATGTATGAAAACCCTGGTGGCATAGCAGTTAAGTGCTATGACTGCTAACCAAGAGGTTGGCAGTTTGAATCCACCAGGTGCACCTTGGAAACTCTGTGGGGCAGTTCTACTCTCTCCTATAGGGTTGCTCTGAGTCGGAATCGACTCGATAGCAACCGGTTTGGTTTGCGTTTTTATATATGCATATCTTGCTGTCTCTCTTTTGCTCTTTCTTTATATTTTTTTAAAATGTTCCTCTTACTGGCTCCTTTTTAAACCTTAGTAAATGCAGTTTTGTCTTCTGAGCCATTCTGTGTTTAATTTGTTATAATGCATATGATAATAATAATAATAATAATAATAATAATAATAATAATAATAATAATAATGATGTGTGTGTGTATGTATGGATGTGTGAGCTCCTAGGACCTCTCTTTGCAAGGGCTTTGTGACCTCACTGTATTAGCACACAGAGAGGTTTTGCAAAGCCACCAATATGTAATATGTAGACATGCATCTTCTGCTTAGCTGCTTTACCTTTTATTTTCTCTCACTCACCTTCTGCTCCATCTTCTCCTTTG
This sequence comes from Loxodonta africana, assembly GCF_030014295.1. Classification (NCBI taxonomy): domain Eukaryota; kingdom Metazoa; phylum Chordata; class Mammalia; order Proboscidea; family Elephantidae; genus Loxodonta; species Loxodonta africana. The sequence goes on from NC_087369.1 coordinate 152,532,067, forward strand.
TTTTCAGTTGGACTGTCTTCTGGTACTTCTCTCTTAGAGCCATTCTTTTGTATTTTTTGCAGATGATAAGCAACCTTTTTCTCTATAAGAGCCTGTTTCTAAAATATTAAAGGAAGTATATTGTTTAATATCAACTTATCATTGGAAATGCAAAAAATGGTATATCTGGAGTGAGCCCTCATTTCCATCTTCAGATTTCTAAAGTCAAAATGAGGACAAAGCTAGGAAGATAGTAAGGTGTATGTTCCCTTTGGTGGTCCAGTAAGAAGAAGAATATATTTTAATAACTAGATCCAATTTAACTTACTGCCCACTTTCTGGAGACTGGTCCTATTTCACACCAGCCCTTGAAGTATAGGTTCAGGCCAAACTGGGTCTTTCCACGCTAGCTATCCTGGTGAGGTTAGGCCACTTCGGACAAATTACACTTTTAAAAAATATCAAAAATACCCAAAGCCTTTCCTCAAACACCCCAAGTTATTGGTAAAAGCTCATTCTACCTTCCGATCGATTTCTTCTCGGCGTTTCTGACGTTGTTCCTCAATTCGAGCTTCTCTTTTTACTTCTTCCCCAATCTTTGTCAGAAGTAACATTTCTTTTGTCTTCCATTCCTAAAGAGCACCATGTTACAGTACTCAGTATGTTTTCTCTTTCATAGTATATTTTTGTATTGTGTCTATCTACCACCAATAAGCAAATTAGATCAAATCAAGGGCCTAACAGAAATCAGGTCAAGCATAATGAAAATCATGCATTGGCTTTAGAATGGACATACCTTACAGCTTTTCTGTTGGGAATGTATAGATGGATGCAGTAAATGGCAAAAGGAAAGAAATTATTTTGCTATTGGAAGCTTAATCCAAGCACAATCCTGGCTCTAAAGATGAATCTAAAAGGATGCTGGCAAGAGAGTTTCTTCTTATGGACTCAGGGGGTTATAGCATATACAACTTGCTGCCCTTAAATGTATTTTAACAGAGAAACCAAACAAATAATGGCCTTATCCTGAATTTTGGGGGGTGAGAATGCAGGCATGATTATTTTTCACTAGAGCTAAATTTGAAAACTTTAAGGATGAGATGAGGTGTGACTATAATGTAATGGAAGTGCATGTCAAATGTAATTTGTGGTATCAGTCTCACTATATTAAATGAAGGCTTATTTCATATAGCAGTTGTAGAAGATTAATGAAGTTTATTTTTTAGACCTGAAATGACTTCAAGTAGTATGACAGGGCTGCTAAAAATGTTTTCAAATAAAACAAGCATACACAGTTTTCCATTCCATTTTTAAAATTTGGTGTTTCTCACCTCTTCAATCTGTTCACGGAGACTAAGGTTTCTTCTTATGTGGTCCCGGTGTCGTCTCTCTTCTTCTGTCTTCTGTAATGTGCTCTGTTTGTCTGCTGTACATTTATCTTTGTCTAATTCCTTCCTAATCATATCTAAATATCTAAGCAGAAGTGCAAATATAAATGAAGGTAAATCAGGTGTTTCCCTTATGATGGCATTATCTGCTCTGATATTCCCAAACCACCCTTTTGATGGCTTTTTATTTCTTGAACTACAGGAAATTTAAGAGCTTCTCCTGGACCTTTAAGCTAGCCTGATCCACCAACTCACCATGCTGTAAAAATTGTACCCACTGTTTTATCAGTCTCTCTGTTATACAAGTCTCTGTTATTGTGGTTGGGACAATGGCAAAATGTAGAACAGAATGATTAAAAGCATTTTACACAGAAATTATTCATAACTCTCTAGGTTTGTGAACATGAGTTTCTAAGAGGGCTAAAATCAACTACAGCTTCAAAAGTTCAACAGATTTGAAATTTCACTTAAAAATAAGTGGCTACGAAGCTCCCTGTAATTCTCCAGTCCTTGACCAGGCCTCTCATCTGTAGATCTGCAGACTACCAGTTTGGGACTCTAGTGGGTCATTATGTATTGAGGCACTATCATAAGATGAATCAATGGAATATAAGAGCCAGGTAATGGGGAACTAACTTTCACCCCCGATAAAGGAGAAAGTCCCTTCACCTCCTGAGGATGGGCTTGGCCTTTGAATGATAATAACGAATATGTGCGGATAATTGCAGAATGAACACACACGGTTGGGGGATGACACAGGTTTCTTATAGCGTCGAATGTTATAGCAACCCTCCCTTTTTGACCTTACGGTAATTCCCTTAAGCTTAAATTTGAGACATGTACTAAAGAGACTTTCTCTCCTTCTGCTACTATGGACTTGTGTTTCTCAAGATCAGGGATTTGTACACTGGATTTCTCCCTCAAATATCAGTTTGACTTACCTCTTCAGGTCCCGGCAGCCTTAATTTCTCAGGTACAAACTCTCCTCCCTAGTTTTGATACCAAAGTTCCCAATCCCTGTACTTCTTGATCTCCCTCCCTTTCCCTCCACATTGAAGAATACAGGGGAGTCAAATAGTGTCTAGTACATTTTTCATCCTGCTTTAAATTCTTTCTAGTACTTCCAACTTTTTCTGTCCACAGTATTTACATGAAATATGCATTAACTCCTATCATACCGGTACTTCAGCAGCTGGTCTTGCTCTGGAGTTATTGGTGAGTCTTTGTCAAATAGCCATTCTTGGAACTGTGCAATGTTAGGACATTTAAGGGCTCTCCTGCTCTCGTACAATGTATTTATTTGTTTTTCAATCATTTTCTGAAAGAAAAAAAGAAAGTTTTTATATGTGCCAGAAATAAACCTGTCCTTTGGTACACCTTCTTGTATTTAGGGCTAAGTAAACTTATTATACTTTACAAATGGTTAATTCTGTTAAGCTGCATTTAAGTGTAGTTTGGCTCCATCTCAGACAAGTGAAAATTTTTCTCTCTGTAAATGAAAGGCAAATGTCTCATTTTATCTCTTATAGATCTCTTACGGCAATCTTTTTTGATTTGTTACCTCGATACTTCTAGGTCAGAATATTATGAGAACTATTCTGCATAGGACCAAACCTTTCTTCCAAACCTTACATAAAAAATTTCTTATAGGCCACAAATAAAACGAATTTAAATATTTCACTTACTTGCTCTCTTATATAGTTTCTTTCAAAGTCCAATTTCAAACTTGTTAGGTACTGCCTATACTTATTTAGTTCCTTTACGGTACATACAACCTAAGAACAAAAAATTCAAATGTATAAATATGAAGTTGTTATAATCATAACAATCACTTTCCAAAGAAAAAAATAGTAAGAACTTTTGGTATCAATTTGGGATCAAGGGTAATATACATTTTGATAACAATTTTAAAAGTAGTAACTCTCTACAATTGCTGTATCACCAGGAAATTTCTATCCAAAGCTTCTCTCTAAATGATATTACTTCATTAATGTTTCACATCCTAATGAGAAATTTACTACACAAGTATAGGGTCAACAAAAAAGAGGAAGACCTCAATGAGATGGATTGACACAGTGGCTGCAAAAATGGACTCAAACATAGCAACGATTGTGAGGATAGTGCAGGACCAGGCAGTGTTTTGTTCTGTTGTACAGAGAGTTGCTCTGAGTCAGAACCAACTCAATGGCACCTAACACTACCACCGTCCAATCAATTTGAGTTATGAAAATAAAAAACCAACCTAATAATGATGTTTAATCCCAAAAAGAATGTATTCTATCAAGCTGTATTCTGCTAGGTTCCCATTGTGTCTCTGTTATTCTCAAAGAGTATGGAAAATACTCCTTGACAGGTGTACAGCATCATTACCACTTTCAGATCCAGGGAAAAGGAACTATAATGCAGCTGGGGAAAGTACATAAATAACGGTGTGTGTATCTTTATATACTCAAATCATTTGGTAATTATCTTTTGCTATTATCATAAAAAAAAGGTCAAGTAGTAACAAGTAGTTTTATTTAGAAACAACAGTTGCCTAATTTCCTTTGACCCGAATACTGAGTAATCGTGAAGTTTTCTATTAGGTATCCTCTATTACTCAGCTAAAAGGTGATACAGGCTCCCAGTGATGTACAGAGGCAAGCCATCTATCAAGTCCCTAGGTTTTTGCTAGTTAACAGGAAGTAGTCTTCAACTCACTTTATTATCCCTCGTTATGTAGCCGCCTTCCTTTAAGTGCCTCAAAATATCTTTTCTCCTATGATATGATTTTAAATGTGGATCGTGCAGACTTTGATAGCTCGTCTCCAAAAGTCGACAGTAAGGATCAGTCAGGTTAAAATCATAAGAAGGTTGATAAAGCTGCAAACACACAGAATTGAAAAGTATTACGAACATAAAATTAATGAACCCACACTTTTACACTCCAATTTGTTGAAATGAGTAGGCTGTTCCTTAAAAAGTGAAACATGTAAGCAGAATCCTAAATGGAAGAATACAGACAATGGAATGATTTGGGTAAATCTAACTGACTTTATGGAAACCCTGGTGGCGTAGTGGTTAAGTGCTACAGCTGTGAACCAAAGGGTCGGCAGTTTGAATCCACCAGGCACTCCTTGGAAACTCTGCGGGGCAGTTCTACTCTGCCCTATAGGGTCGCTATGAGTCGGAATCGGCTCAACAGCACGGGGTTTTTGGTTTGGAACTGACTTTATCTTCCTCTCTTTATCTTCCTGAACTATGCCAAAGATTTTCCTTTACTTCCTTTGTTCCTGTTCTGATCCCCACAGCCCCTGGCCCTGAGCCAAAGAAAAGAGAAGGAAAAAAGGGGGATAAGCTCTAATTTGTTTTAAGGTATAAAGCAATGCTAGGCTTCTCCCTTTCTTGCCCCCTTTACCAGCTCAGGCACTGCATCAAAGGATGAAGAACACTACTAATTATGATTATTATATCTTAACCATCTGAAAATATATATCTTAATCATCTGAAAATGAGTAAAAATAATGGAAACTCTCAGTGAGACTAGACAGTAAATCTTATCTTTCCTGGAAGGAAAACAATAATGATGACGATTGAAATGATGCTGCAATTAGTGGGCTCTGTTGCTTCTTTTAGATGCTGATTTTTGTTGGTGACAGGCATATGTTGATTCAAGACCAAACCTGGACTACTGACCTATCAAAAAAGAACAAATCCATTCATTAAGGCAAGGGTGAGTCTTCTCTTGTCAATTAAATGAATCGGTTTTCATGAACTCAAGGGTCTCTTTATTATATCATCACTACCTGCCAGAGGGAGATAATGGAGGAGACATTTTCCCCCCATAATGCTCTGCATATTCAGGAAAGCAGCAAGGTCAGGTGAAAGAGTGTGGTCTAAGAGTCACGAGACAGTGGTTCTGGTCTGCACTCCGCTACTAGCTACCTGTGACCTTAGATAAATTATGGTTTCAACTCACAAGGCGGTCAAGAGAGTAAAACGAGTTGATAAATTAAAGATGTAAATATACAGTCTTACATCCTTGAGGAAATCATGCTACAGACAAAGAAGGATCCCACAAAATTAGTCTTCAGGGAACTTGAACGTGGTGTCTGATCATGATTAAATGCACACATTTTGGGGGAATCAATATAATATAGAGGGAATTAATGCAATTGAGTACAAACAGAACATCTAGAAACAAGAAGCAGCTGACAAGTGAATAGGATGGAGACATTATGTATTTTAGATAAGTACCAGAAATACCAAGGAGCCCCTCCTCATCCTTGACGAGTGGGAGGGTTCTGATGTCACAATTCTTCCTGTAGAATCTTTTACTATTGTGATCAAAGCGCACAGGCCAACCAGAAGGCACTGGACCTCCTTTAGGCTTGGCCCAAAGCTAAGGGCTGGTGGGGGCAGGGCGCAGAGGACTTCAAATGGGTAGCACTGTGACTGCAATATACACTGAGTGCTGAGTGAGATAGTACAAATCAAAACCCCCCAAAAACAAACCCATTGCCGTTGAGTCAATTCCAACTCATAGCAACCCAGAAAGAACTGCCCCATAGGGTTTCCAAGGAGCGCCTGGTGGATTCCAACTGCGACCTTTTTTTTAGTTAGCAGCCAAACTCTTAACCACTACACCACCACAGATCAAGGTTAACACAAATTCTAAGGAAAGATGAGATAATTGGGGGGTTTAGCACGTGGGAAACCCTTCATGTATTGGCTCTTGAAGAACGGCTCAAATTGATGGCTAGGGAAGAGAGGAGAGCACATGCCAGGTTTTGGGAGCCAGATGGACTCGCTGCCGTGGAGTCCATTCCGACTCATAGCGACCCCATAGGACAGAGTAGAACTGCCTCATAGAGTTTCCAAGGAGCGGCTAGTGGATTCAAACTGCCTTAACAGTGGAGCTCTTAACCACTGCGCCACCAGGGCTCCAAGTAGGAATTAGTAAACTATGCTTGGAAACCCTGGTGGCGTAGCGGTTAAGTGTTACGGCTGCTAACCAAAGGGTCGGCAGTTCGAATCCGCCAGGTGCTCCTTGGAAACTCTATGGCACAGTTCTACTCTGCCCTATAGGGTCACTATGAGTCGGAATCGGCTCGAGGGCACTGGGTTTTTTTTTGGTTTTTTTTTTTTTTGGTGTGGATAGGCAGAAAAGACCCCAACCTGTGGGAACCGAAGCTCTGGGTTGGAGATAAGGCTGGATGGGGCAGCTGAGGCACGTCATAGAGGCATCTTGCCGGGGTTAATAAAAACTGAGGCTCAGACATTAAACATTTTATTTAACTCCACTTACAATGTGAAACTGAAACTGGCTCAAAGCAAAATCACAGGCAACTGTTCCAAATTTTACAGCAAGTTTAAAAAAAACTACTTTTAAACACCGTTAAATATTAGTTTACCTTTTCGTTTAAATCTGTCGTATAGAATACATTAGTGCTTCCTGGAATTACAGGTAACTTGACTCCAAGAGGCAGATCCAATAAATTAGCCGCTCCGATCTCTGGAATGGGTTTCTTTTGCAAGCCCTGTCAGGTACAATTGGAAAGTTTGCCTTTTTTTCCCCTAGGAAGTACTCATTTAGTTTAGAACAATCTACTCACACTTCATCGGACCCCCGCATAAACCTCCGAATAAACCAAAGGAATCCTACACTCGAGGTTTAAGAAACCCGCCGGCCGACAACGGGAAGACCTCCCCGCCTCCTCGGGTCACCAGCCCTTCCTCTGGACCCATCCAAGATTAGTTCCGATCTGAGGCTGCTCCAGTCAGCGGCGGCCCCGGGCCAGGGGGCCGGAAGTTGGCGGCTAAGGGCCCTCCCCTTTCCCGCCCCCTCCCCTGAGGGCTCCGCCCCAGCGGTTCTCCCGCCCTTCCGAGCCCGAGCCCTGGAGACTGGAGGAGGACGACGGTCTGGCCGCCACTCACGGTGCTGCATTGCTCTTTTTCGACCTTCAGGCTGCTGGCAGCCGCCTTACTGGCGGCAGCTTCAGCAGCCTTTTTGCTGTTGCTGAGGTACAGCTCCATGGCCACCCGTCAGCCCCCGGGGGCCGGGGGCTGGGGTCGCTGGCTGCCCACGTTTCACCTCCTCACCCACACCTTTACCGCTCCAAGGCCTGACCAAGTCTGAGCCGCCAGGCCGGGGTGGCCAGGGTAGAATGTCCGGGAGGCCACGCCCCTCACTATGTCGTAATACAGGCCGGAGCGTCGGGGGGTCTTCAACGGTCGACACCCTCAACCGGCGTCGCCTCCAAAGGTCGTCACTCTAGGCGAGGGGAGGGGGAGCGGTGTTCGCTCGCGCAGCCTCCCTTGGGCCCGGGGCGCTCCGCGCATGCGCGGGACCCTGGCCTGGAGGCTTAAGTGCCCAAGCTGGGGAAAGTGGCCCCAAAGGCCATTAGTAAGAGGCCACACTCTAGATTTCATTTCTCTAAAACCAACATCTCTCGTTTAAACCAAACCAGAATGAGTCAAGTTTTGTCAGTGCGCACCAAACCAAATGAAATCCACTGCCTTCAGGCCGATTCCAACTCATAGCAACCCTATAGGGCAGAGTAGAACTGCCCCTTAGGGTTTCCAAGGCTGTAATCTTTACCAAAGCACACTCCTGCAAAGCAGCTGGTGGATTTGAACCACTGACCTTTAGGTTAGCAACCAAGCGCTTTAACTACTGTGCCACCAAGGCTCCTGTGAGTGGGTAAAGCTACCTGTAATTCCTTTCATTTTTCCTGGCCCCCAACGAGCTATGATTCCGTTCAACCCATGTCCAGGAGCAATTGTATAGTTGGTACTAGGGCCAGAGGCCTTGCTTGCTACCTATCTCTCTTTTATAGACCCTGTAACCTACCCCCGCTCTTCCCTAGGCATACCACCCCCCAGGTCCCACTTAGGATACTTTGGTTTCTTCAAGAATATTCCTCCCTTGTCTTCCTCTTTCCTGCCTTAGGCTCTTCATTTCCCCCTCCCCTCCTTTCTTGCTTTCTCCTAGTTCCTTCTTTCTATATTCTCATCCATTCAGCCAACATTTCTCTACACCAGACACTGTGCTGGGTGCTGAGGGCACAGCAGTGAGTAAAACATAGTCCCTGTGCCGGGGAGTTTACTAGACTAAGTACATTGAGGGCTGAGTGTGCACCTGACTTGTCAGGAGTTTGTACTTTGCCTCCATGTTTTTAGTCCACTTCTCTGTTATCTCTTGGCCATTTGGTGACGATAGGTACCATTTATTGAGAACTTATAACTGTCAGGTACTATGCGAAACACCCATCTCATTTAATTCTCACAACGACCTCGTCTATATTTACCCCATTTCTGTAGATATGGGATTTGCCTACAGCGGCAGTGGCTAATAAGCAGCAGAGCTGAGATTTTTATCCAGCTGAACTGACTCCAGAAGCTGCGTTCTTAATATACTTCACTCTTACATGTGTTCTTCTTGTAATACCACATATATCATTAGGACTCCTACATTTAAAACCCTAGCCTGCAGCCAGCCAAACGTCTTTACATGGATGTTTGACAAGTACCTCAAAATCGACATGCTCAAAACTCAACTAAACCCACCCCCTCCAAAGCAACAAAACAAAGGCCTCATTCTTCTGCCTGTATTTCCTGTCTGAGTGACTGATACCACTTCTGCCCTAGCCTGAAACCAGGGAATTCTAGGTGCCTCTTTCCCCTCACACTTGACATTCAATCCATCCCTATGTCTTACTGATTTTACCTCCTTAATATTTCCCATTTATTTCCCCTCCTTACCACTGCTATTGCCATAGCCTCCTGGCATCTAACTGCCACCTTTCACCTCTCTAATCCATCTTTTATTCTGTCACCAAAGTGATCTTTCTAAACTGCAAACTGACCATGTCTCTCTCGTACTTAAAATGTACCTACTGACCCTCAGGAAGAATGAAAACAAAGCATACACTGTCTCTGTGACTTAGTCCCTGTCTACCTCTCCAAGACACTATGTCTATACCACCTCTCAAACTTGACCCCTCCTTAATACAGAAGTGCTTTTTAGTTAGTCTTTTGCACACAGCCTACTGCTTCGTGACTCTGTGCCTTTGTACATGCTGTCTTCTCTGTCTGGCATGCCTCTTCTTTGCCTGGCAAATTCTGGGGCCTCTGCTGGGATGACTGGAATGTTTGGACATCTCTCCCCACGAGTTTTTTCATCCTTCAGGAGATAAGGCCATGCTTCTTCACATGGTGGTCTCAGGGCCCCCAGCAGTGAGAAAGGGCAAGGTCCGATGTGCAAGTACTTTCAGGGTTTTGCTTGCATCGCATTTGCTGTTGTGCCATCGGCCGAAGCAAGTCACATAGCCAAGTCCATATTCAATGCGGGAGAAGATTACCCAATGGCATGGGTATAGGGAGGCATGGTTCATTGGGGGGTCACTAGTATAACAATGTAGCGCAGTTTTTTTTATCCCCTGGCCCCTATGATTCATGTTCTTCCCACATGCAAAATACACTTACTTCTCCCAAGACCCCAAAAGTTTCATCCAATTCCAGGATTTTCTTATCAATAATCATATCCAGAGGCAGCGTCTCAGATGGTGCTTTTATTATTCCAGAGACCTATGAACTGTAAAACACATTGCATTAGTAATGTATTGCTGTGTCACAAGTGATCCTGGCACTTAGTAGCTTAAGATAATAACAATCATTTTTTATCTCTCGTGGTTTCTGTTTCAGAGACGGCATAGAGGATATAGCTTGTCTCTGCTCCATGATGTCTGGTGCTTCAGCTGGAAGACTTGAGTTGGAGGCTGGAATATTTTAAGGTTTGTTCACTCACTTGTCTAACAATTGATGCTAGCTGTTAGCTGGGAGCTTATCTGGGATTGTCAGCCAGAACACCCACACTTGACCTCTCCATGCTGCCTGGACTTTCTCATAATGTGATCTGTATCTGGATTCCAAAGGCAAGGAGGGCAGGGAAGAGAGAGGAATTTTCATCCCCACTGGGCAGTAACAAGTGCCCCCTGCCCCCTGCAGTGTCAGTGGAGCTTGTATTTTCACCCCCACTTGGTGGTAACAAGGTGCCCATCTTCTTCCCCACTTTAGTGGTGTCAGAGGAGGTCTAGTGGAGAGTTAGGACTTTCAACACAGCCTAGTAGTAATGAGGCCGCTGCTCCCAGTGTTGGTAGAAGACATATGGGGAGCAATAATGAGACACCCCTCACACTTCCAGCCAGGATGGTATCAACAGAGGCTTAGTGGGGAGCTTGAACTCTCACACCTGCCCAAGAGTAACAAGGAACAACCCCCCCCAAAGGTAAACCCAAAACATATCATAACTAAACTTCTAAAGACTAAAGACATAAAAAAAATTCTTGAAAACTGTCTCAGTTATCTAGTGCTGCTATAACAGAAATACCACAAGTGGATGGCTTTAACAAACAGAAATTTATTCTCTCACAGTCAGGAAGCTAGAAGTCTGAACTCATGGTGCCAGCACCAAGTGAAGGCTTTCCCTCTCTGTCGGCTCTGGGAAAAGGTCCTTGTCATCAATCTTCCCCTAGCCTAGGAGCTTCTCAGCACAGGGATCCCAGGTCCAAAGGATGTGCTCTGCTCCCAGCATGCTGTCTTGGTGGTATGAAGTCCCCCTGTCTCTCTGCTCACTTCTCTGTTTCATATCTCAAAAGAAATTGACTCAAGATACAACGTAATCTTGTAGATTGAGTCCTGCCTCATTAACATAACTGCCTCTAATCCTGCTTCATTGACATCATAGAGAAAGGATTTTACAACACATAGGAAAATCACATCAGATGACAAAATGGTGGACAACCACACAATACTGGGAATCACGGCCTAGCCAAGTTGACACACATTTTCTGGGGACACAATTCAATCTGTAACAAAAGTGGTCAGAAGGAAATGACATATTACCTGTAGGGGAACACCAATTAGAATGACAGAGGAATTCTCATCTGAAACCCTGGAGGCCAGAAAGAGCTGGCACAGCATTTTTCAAGTGCTGAAAAAAAAAGAACCGTCATTGTGAATTCTATAGTTAGCAAAAATATCCTTCAGACTGAAGGGGAAATAAAGACATTCTCAGACAAAGGAAAACTAAGAATTTGTCACTAGCAAGCCTACAATGGGCTCACACATAGCAATGATTGTGAGGATGACCCAGAACCTGGCAATATTTTGTTCTGTTATACATACAGTTGTTACGAGTCAGAGCTGACCCAGCAGCACCTAACAACAACAACAAAGGAAGTTCTGTAAACAGGAAATATAACAGAAGAAGGCTTAGAACGTCAGAAACGAAAAAAATAGCAACAGAATTGGTTAGAATGGGGTAGATATAATAGACTATCATGTTTTTATGAAAACACTGGTGGTATAGTGGTTAAGAGCTATAGCTGCTAACCAAAATGTCGGCAGTTAGATTCCACCAGGAGCTCCTTGGAAACCTTACAGGGCAGTTTTACTCTGTCCTGTAGGGTTGCTGTGAGTTAGAATCAACTCGATAACAACAGATGTCATCTTTTTATCTGTTTCTTAAATAGTATTTGAGGGTTGAAACAAAAATTATAACACCATCTGGTGTGCCCAATGTATGTAAAGGAAAAATTAAGGCAATTATATTTTAAAAGTGGGAAAGGTAAAGGGACCTAAATGGAAGTAAAAAAGTTTCTCTACTTCACATGAAGTGGTAAAATATCGATACCAGTAGACTGTGGTAAGTTATGTATGTATATTGTAAATCCTAGAGCAACCACTAAGTAAACCATACCAAGTGATATACTCAAAACAAATAAATCAAGATGGATTCTTAAAAAATGTTCAAATAACTCACAGGAGGGTAAGAAAAGAAAAATAGGAATCAGAGAAAACAGAAAACAAATAATAAAATGGCAGACTTAAGCCCTAACATAACAATAATTGTCTTACATGTAAATGATCTAAACACGGTAATTAAAAGACAACAGATTGGCAGAGTGGATGAAAAACATGATTCGACTACATACTGTCTATAAAGAACACACTTCAAGTACAATGACATAAGTAGGTTGAATATAAAAGGATGGGGAAAGGTATTCAAAGCAAATATTAATTTAAAAAAAGCAGGAGTGGCTATTATTAATATCAGATTAAGTAGACTTCAGAGCAAAGAAAATTGCTAGACACAAAGCTGGGCGTTACATAATGACAAAAGGCTCAACCCACCAAGGAACATAATGGTTCTAAATGTGTATTCACCAGAAAACGGAGCCTTAAAATACATGAAGCAAAATATAGACATGAAAGGAGAAATAGACAGCTACACAATTATAGTATGGGACTTATTAAATGTCTGTCAATCAGAGATTGAATAAATAAAAATTATGCTACACTTATCCCTACACAGCACTTTAAATGAAAGACTTGGAGCTACACTTATTAACAAGTATACCTCAAAAACATAATGTTGAGCAAAATCCTGCATGAAAAAGAGAAAAATAAATTTAGGATAGGAGTAGCTCTGGGGAGAAAGGGAGGTGAATGAGATCATGAAGGAATATGAAGGAGACTTCAACTTCATCTCTGATATTTTATTTCTTAAAACCGTATCTGACTCTTCCTTTCCCCGTTCCTGTTCTTTTCCCTTTTTCCCTTCCCATTTCTTCTCAAACAATTCAGTCGTAAAGTCAATAGGTATGGCAGAACAAGATAGGCATCTGTGCAGAGGGGTGCAGTGCTCAAGCGGGATGAGGAGGGCAACCACGCCTAAAGGCAGCCTGGAGTGGAGTCAGAGCCTGAGGAGAGTGAAAAGGACGTTCCCTATGAAGGTATGAAGGTCAGTTTAGCACAAAAAATTACAGCCCCTGAAGAAGGAGGAAGGAGGAAGGCATCCATGTTTATGGGCACCCCTATGTGTGTGTCAAAGCCCAAGCCGGTCAAAGAGGGCATTTACGTGGAAGGGTGGTCTAGCATAAGGATTCAGACCGTGAGCAGGGTGAGGGGGGCATCCACATGGGAGACAGCGTGAGATGTCAGAGACTAAACAAGGTGAGGACAGGCTCTTTGTGTGTGGGCAATGACAAGCTGGATGTAGGATCTGGAGGGAGGAAAAGGCAGCAGGCAAAAGCCAGCGAGCTTTGCTAGAACGTGCATATATATTGGACGCAGGCCACACCCCGAGGAAACTCCCCTTACAATTGATTGGTTGATCACATCAGATCACATTATGGAGGTGATTACATTATATCACAAAATGGAGGATAACTACATCATTATATATGTGCCAAATTACATCATCACATAACTGCCAAACTGCATCATTATATAATTGCCAAACTACATCATTATATAACTGCCAGACCACTGAGAATTATAGCCCAGACAAATTGACACGCAACCTTAACCATCACACTGAACTTGATGGGATATGCTTTTGAAGGGATGATTTTTTTAAAGTTAAAATCACATAGGTAATTTTCTTTCACTTTTAGAGGAAAAGCTGGAATTGCTCAAGTTAGTGTGTCCTGACTTAAAAAGTCCCTGTTCACTTGTAAGTCGTTGTTGCAGTCACTAGAGGGCGGACTCATATCAAAGACCATACAAAGTTCTGCAGATAAACTACTGTAACAGTTTTGAAACCTGAAAAAAGAACAAAAGAGCTTCAAATAAACTCCCATAGATCTTTTAAAACACCCACATGGTATTACCTGGTATCCTTTTATTTATTTTTTTATCTGCTTACCTCTTTGCCCTAGGTAGTAGCATGAACCTCTTGAGGGTCTATGGGTTCTCCCTACAATTTTCTCATACTCCACAGAGGACTTGCTTACACAACTTTACAAAAGCATGTACATACATATAGGCCTAAATTTGGAGGGAAAAAATCCATAGGGTTAGAAACAACCTATTTGGCCATGTGGTTTAATGATTATAAACCAAAAAAACAAACCCACTGCTGGTGAGTCGATTCCAACTCATAGTGACCCTAGAGGGTAGAGTAGAACTGCCCCGTAGGGTTTCCAAGCACCTGGGGGATTCAAACTGCCGACCTTTTAGTTAACAGCTGTAGCTCTTAACCACTACGCCACCAGGGTTTCCTTAATGGTTACAGACATTAATAAAACCCATAAGCTCTAGAATATTTTCCTGTAACTGTGGTTCCTTTTAATGTTAATTAAAAAATGCCATACTGTCACAAACAAAAAAGAATACATGCCTGTCATGGTTATCTAGTGCTGCTAAAACAAATATCACAAGTGGATGGCTTTAACAAAAAGAAATTTATTCTCTCACAGTTTAGGAGGCTAGAAGTCCACATTCAGTGCGCCAGCTCCAGGGGAAGGCTTTCTTTCTTTGTCGGTTCTGGGGGAAGGTCCTTGTCATCACTCTTCCCTGGTCAAGGAGCTTTTCAGCACAGGGACCCCACGTCCAAAGGATGCGCTATTCTCCTGACTCTTGTTTCTTGGTGGTATGAGGTCCCCATGTCTCTCTGCTGGCTTCTCTCTTTTTTATATGAAAAGAGAATGATTTAAGATACAACCTAACTTGTAGATTGAGTCCTGCCTCATTAGCACAACTGCTGCTAATCCCACCTCATTAACCTCATAGGGATAGGATTTACAACACATAGGAGAATCAATCAGATGACAGAATGGTGGGCAAGCACACAATACTGGGACTCATGGCCTACCCAAGTAGACACATATTTTGGGGGGATACAGTTCAATCCATAACAATGCCCATAATCCAACCATTTAAAATTTATTATATACAACTTATAAAGAGGAAAAAGTCTTTCTACCCTCCAGAGGTAACACTTCGATGAATGCCCTCACCAGCTTTTTTCTATTATTATACAGAGTTTAGTGTTTATTTATTTTTTAGATAACAAAACTTAAGTAATTGTAAAAATTCAAACAATGCGGAAAGACCTATAGAGTGTAAAAAGTGAAAGTTTCTCACATCCTCACCCTGAGTCCCAGTCCTTGGGGGTAGTAATCATTAACATTTTGCTGCTTATTTGGTGTGAATGTCTTCAGATCCTTTTCTGTGCATTTACAAACACACACACACACACACACACACACACACACACACACACACACACGCAAGCTAAAGGGACCCTTTACATTTTGTGTTTTAAGCCAGCCGTGGTTGGAAGTTTAAAGTTCAGAAGGTGAGGGTACATTCTTGTGTTTTTAATTTTTTACAAGTAGAACAATGCAGCCATATGCCAGTCCCTCTCTGGATTTAGTACCCAATGTTTGGAATGTGAGCAGATGCTGAAGGCTATTAACTAAGCCCTTGAAGAGAGGCCCATTTGTGTATGTTGTAGACAAAAGGCCAAAGTTGAATGTAGTGGCCAACTGAGCAGCTGGTGAGGGGGTAGGGAAACGAAGAACACGCAAACATTGGTTGTAAGTTGATGGACCATGGGAACCACATCATTTGTAGTGTCCTGAAATTCCTCTCATTCTGAAAATGAAGGCAGTACTTAGAGCCTTAGAGCCTTTTAACTAATAGCAACGCAATAGGACAGAGTAGAACTGCCCCATAGGGTTTCCTAGGCTGTGACCTTTATGGAAGCAGACTGCCACGACGTTCTCCGAAGGAATGGCTTGTGGGTTCAAACCACCAACCTTTCGGTTAGCAGCCAAGCACTTTAAGCACTGTGCTACCAGGGCTCCTTAATTGTTAAGTTAGTGTGTTGCAAATACAATAGGGAAAGAAGAACACATCCAGAAAAAAAAAAAAAAAACCTGATGTGGTCTAAATGAGACTGGTTTCTATCATGCCAAAAATTGGACTCCTTTAAGAAATTGGAAAGCTCAAAGATTTTTATTTTTTTAATTTCTCAGATACACAGAATAAGCCATAGTAATGCCAACTGCCTAAACTCTTTAAGATCAACCAGCTACTCTTCATTACCAAATACCCCACATGCCCTTCTTTCAGCTTAGGTATACTGGCTCAGCTACAGAAGACACGGTAGTGATCTCTATCCTGCCAACTGTCAGATATTTGTCATAATAGCCTTCTAATCAGATTGTGTAAGAAACCTCAATGAAGTCGTTATAACCAGACATGAAATAATTAACCTTTTCTAATTTAAAAGGCCTAACAGGGAATGGTCTCTGTGACAGGTGTAAAATTCCATTCCTTCCAGAAAATTACTCACCTAGCAGATGCTCCTTCTAACTGAAAAAGAAATTTCATTAAAAAAAAATAGTTCCCTTTTATCATGAATATTGTACAAGCACATCCTATTAAGGCAATGGCTTTCCATGTAGCAATTCATGATCTTGACCCTCTGATCGCTAATATTCAATGTTCACATATCAAAAAAAAAACCAGATTATAAATATTCACCTTATCCATTCTCCATCAGTAAATTGCAAGAACACTCGAATTCTAGTGCTTAGGACCCCTGGAAGTCTGATAATGCATCACAGTATTAGGCTTTCTCAGAGAAGTAAAGTCAGTTAGTACGTCAAAGCCTTGAATTGACAATTGAGATTGTTCTGGGAAAAATATTCTACTTCCACTGTCAAAGAGAAGAATCAAGATCAAGAGAAAGAGGCTGTTTTTAACCTTTGACTTATCATTTGATTGTGACCCTTGACTTACTTTAGTACAACTTGAAGCAATTTTTTGAAGTTCCTGTCATTCTTCCCCTACACTGACCCATACACATACATACAAAATTTCTTCAAGTCAAGCCCCACATGAATGTTGCATGAATTCAAAAGAGAACTCTGGGTGTTAAAAGGCAGGACCCAGTGTCCTGAGATGATTTTTGAGAAGGCAGAGACAGTTTGCACAGAGATCTAGTTTTCAGGGCGAGGAGTTGGGTGGGTAATGGCAATGGGAGAAGTGAGAGTCCAGGCCACTTTTGGGCTGAGGCTGGTTAAGTTTGGGAGGAGATTAGCGAAGGTGGGGCTGCTGATCTTGGGTATGTTAAGCTTTCTGAGTGCTAACTGGGAGGTAGCATGAAGGTGGCAAAGCTGTAAGGGGCATAGGAATAAAGGCGTCTGAAAACAGTGGCTGATATGGTCAGGCAGGGTGTGCTGGCTTTCTTTCTACTTTTTTTTTTTTTTCTCTCTCTCTCATCTCTGTTTCTCTCCTTCTCTCCCTGGCTTGATTTTATTCTCTTTCCCTCTTCTTCCTGGGGTAGAAACGCCAGGGATGGGCTTCAGAGAGTCTATGAATTTCTTGAAATTTCAACAAAGGAAGTGTACCTGTAGTTTGTGTAAACTTCTCAGAGTGGTCCAGATCCAGAACTCCCAAAAGACTAAGGGCTGCTTTTCCTCCTCTCTGCTCTGCCTCCCGTGTAGTCTGAGGTCTCTCAACCGGCATCTTTACAGTCCTCTTCTCCCTCTTTGAAAGTCCCCCTTCCTTTGAGTCTTTTCTTTCCCTTAGTTCCTCTCTCCATTATTTAGACATAAAATGGAATTAAGGTTTTCTTTATTCACTTTTATTTATTGAGCAAAGCTTTACCTTCTATTTAAAAAGCAACTTATATTTCTTGCCCATGAAACCTAACCTTGTTAAATTTTTTTAAGTTGGTTTATACTCCCTTTGGGTCAGTTGCCCTTAATAGAAAAAAAGATTACCCACCCCTTCTGTGGGGGATTTGTAGTTTGCAGACCTATTGAGGAATGATATTCATAATAATAACTAGCAGCTAGTAAGCTATGTGCAAGGAACTTAATATACATTATCTCATTTGATAATAGTACCCACCCCACAGGGTTGTTGTATTGAGTGAGCTCATGTATGTATTAGTGAAGCACCTGGCATATAGCAAGCACTCAATAAATGTTTAAATGTTAGTTATTATTACTGTCGCTACTACTACTATTACTATTAATGAGTTACTAGAATAAGACACAGTCAATGGCTTTAAAAAATAAAGTTCTAAGTCTAGAACCAAGATTCTTGCTAGATAGCAAGATAGCTGGGCATAGGATAGTACACGATTCTTGGGATATGGCAGAGGAACAATGGTCTGGAAGCAGTAGAAGGAGTAAGGAACAGGCTGACAACCCTCAACATTCGCAGCCCTGGGGGTAAGAAAAAACCAAACCCGTTACTATCCAGTCCTTTCCTATTCATAGTGGCCCTATAGAACAGAGTAGAACTGCCCCACAGGGTTTCCAAGAATTGGCTGCTAGATTCAAACTGCCAACCTTTTGGTTAGCAGCCTGAGCTCTTAACCACTGTGCCACCAGGGCTCCCTGGGGATAAGGCGTGGCTACTATTGAAGATGGTCTCTAGCAACGCTGACTACTGTAATGAGTAAGGTAACACCTAGATTTGGGTTTCAGTCCTAGTGCTGCCATTCACTAGCTGTAGAATAGGACTTAACTATCCAGAGCCTCCATCTTCTCATCTGTAGAGTGAATGAGCTAATAGAACCTAGCTCAGAGGGTTGTGTGATAATACATGTGCGATAATTATATGAAGTAACTTTAGAGTGCTTGTAACCTAGTAAATGGTGGTGTTATCCTTCCAATCACCCTGCAAAGTAGGCATGATTACCCATATTTTACAGTTGAGAAAACTGAGGCTTAAAACCAAAAAAAAAAAAAAAAAAAAACAACCCCAAATCCCATGCCGTTGATTCCAACTCATAGCAACCCTATAGGACAGAGTAGAACTGCCCTATAGGATTTCCAAGGAGCACCTGGTGGATTCGAACTGCCGACCTTTTGGTTAGCAGCCGTAGCTCTTAACCACTACACCACCAGGGTTTCCAACTGAGGCTTAGAGGGGTTAAATAACTTGCGCAAGGTATAGAAAGTAAGGCCAAAGCTAGAATTTGAACCCAGATCTGTCTGCTCCAAAGCTTGTGAGCTTTCTACCACTCCATGATATCTCCCAGAAACATTATCCTAATTCCAGAAATGAGAAGCATAAGGTTAGCTATTGCCTTAAAATAATAACAATAATAAACTACAAATATGCTCCCTTCCCCGTAAGATACTCTGACTGCTCATTCCACTCGCTTTCAAGTCCAGGGAAAAAGAGCTGCCTGTTACCTACGGTTTGGCAGAGTTTTTTTTTTTTCTTCTCCAAAGCCAGCTTCCCCTTTTCACTAAATTAGTGTTATTTTTGTGAAACAAAGGTGTTCACTGATGTCTCAGCCTTTTCATCTTCTGCTAATCATCTGCTTCCTGGCAGCTTTTTCTTTTCAGGTAGATCACTGCTCCCCCAAACACAAAGGCCTCATATCTAAGCATTTGCTGGAGCTTCAATATCGTTGTGAAAATTATGCTAGTGCTGGGCTTGGGTTATATAGGAAGTTCTGTTGTTGTTGTTAGGTGCCATCGAGTCGGTTCCGACTCATAGTGACCCTATGTACAACAGAACAAAACGCTGACCAGTCCTGCGCCATCCTCACAATTGTTGCTGTGTTTGAGCCCATTGTTCCAGCCACTGTGTCAGTCCATCTCGTTGAGCGTCTTCCTTTTTTTCTCTAACCCTCTACTTTACCAAGCATGATGTCCTTCTCCAGGGACTGGTCCCTCCTTATAACACGTCTAAAGTACGTGAGATGAAGTCTCGCCATCCTCACTTCTAATGAACATGCTGGTTGTACTTCTTTCAATACAGACTTGTTCGTTCTTCTGGCAGTCCATGGTATATATTCGATATTCTTCACCTGCATCATAATTCAAAGGTGTCAGTTCTTCTTCGGTCTTCCTTATTCATTATCCAGTTTTTGGATGCATATGAGGCAATTGAAAATACCATGAAAGTTCTAGACATCACATTTTCAGAAGACCTATATGCTTTTCTCATCCCCTGCATGATGCTGCACCCACACCTTTGGCTTCAATATTTTGGCATATGGCATTATTGGCTCTGGCACCTGGTAATCTCTATGGCTTTGGTATTGCTTCTTTTTCTGAAATACCATGCATGCCCTTTTAGGTGTTGCTCACACATGCCCTGTTTAGTACTGTTTGACATGGTGCTCCTAGAGCCTCACTATTCTTATCCAGCAGAGGGGTGAGAACGGACACATTTATCTTGCTGAACTTGAGGGGAGCAAGGATTCAGTAGAATTAAGTCACCGGGAAATTACTGGAATTGTGACTGGGAATTACTATTAATTGCCTGGTATGAATTTATTTGACAGAAAATATTGAATGTATATTATGAAGAATGTGTTGTGGTGAGTACTGTAAGAAATACAAAGACACAGTCTGCCCTTACCGATCTTAAAACCAAAAACCAAACCCGTTGCAGTCGAGTCAATTTCAACTCATGAGTTACTAAAGGGCTAGAACAACCTTTAAAACTCCACAAGGGAGAAAAAAAAAGGTGCTATGGGAATCCAGTGGCTGTAGGACCAGGGAAAGCTTCACAAAGGAAGTGACATGTGATCTGGCTCTGGTACACAATAGGTGCTCAAGAAATATTTATTAAATTGATGTTGGACAGATGAAATATGAGAAAGGGCACTGGGAGGACAAGGAATGGTAAGAGCAATTTTGTGGCGGCTAGGATGGTCACAGTGTGTACTGCAAACAAAGTGGTCTCCTGTTGCCATTGCTGTCGAGTCGATTCTGACTCAAAGTGACCCTACAGGACAGAATGGAACTGCCTCATAGGGTTTCCAAGGAGTGGCTGGTGGATTCAAACTGCCAATCTTTTGCTTAGCAGCTGAGCTCTTAATCACTGTGCCACCAGGGCTCCGAAAGTGGCCTAGACCAGAGTAAAAAATCTATGTCAGGGAGGAATGGAAAGTGAGGCCAGGAAGAATTGTAACCTGGAATGCCAGGGTAAGGAGTTTACAGTTTTATTTAGCAGGCACTAGTTAGGGAGCGTTGGCAGAAGAATGGTGCCATAGATTTATTTCCTAAGATGACACTGATGGCAGAATTGATGAAACAGAGCCTACAGCTGAGGAGGATGATAAGGAGGTGACTGCAACATTCTAGGTGAGAGGTAATTAGAGCCTGAGCTAGAGTGGAGGCAGGGAGAATGTATTAGGGAGGGTTGCAAGAGATGTTGGTGAAGAAGAATTGGCAGGGCTTGACAATTGATTGGATGCCTGAGGAGAGGAGGCATTAAAGAATACCCTGAGACTTCGGGCCACAGAGATGGAGGGACTGGGTGTTCCCTTCACAGAGTGGAGTACTTGTCTGAAGGGGGCAGTATGTTTGGTTTTTACATATTCGGTGTGTAGAGAAATTCAACAGGTGACTGGAAATTAGGAGCCCAGAGCTTAGGAGAGAAGCCAAGGAAGAGATCAAGATTTGGGAGCTAGCTGTATAAATGGAGGAGATAAAGCCATAGGAATGAGTGACATTGGCATGGGCGAGAGAAAATACACATGATAGTTGATATACATTGTGCCGTATATAAGCTCTAGGCCCTTTACATGCATTAAGTCACTTAATCCTCAAGGCAACTCTATGAGGTAGGTACTATTGTTTGTATCATATTTTATAGATGAGGAAACTGAGGCACAGAGAGGTTAAAGTAATTGTCTAAGGTCACACCACCAGGAAGTGATGGGGCCAGGATTTGAATTTAAGTAGCCTGGCTCGTGCATTTTGCTCATAACCACTAAAGGTTAAAGAAGTATTTACACATAATGGGCAGAAGGAGGATGAGACCCCAGCAGAGAAGGAGCAGTGAGAGGGACAGGAGGGGAGTGAAGGGAAACCAATGTCACAGAAACCTTCGGGAGGCGTGTTTTTTTCCCCCTCTTGCATCAGCTTTTCCCACTTTGAAAAATCTAAGCATGACAGACATAAAGAAAAAAGCATAAATCATATTGTACAGCTTAATGAATTCTCACAAAGTGAACACGTCTGTGTATCCAACACCCAGCTCAAGAAACAACATTACCAGCACCCTGAAGTTCTTCTCATGCCCTCTCCCAGTCACTACAGTGTAGAGAGTTACTTTTTTTTCTTTAACTATAATTGGAGAGAGGTCACAATAATGAGCTTGAAGAAAAAGGTCAATTTTTTTTAACAACAATTGGAGAGAGGTCCTGATAATGAGCATGAAGAAAAAGGCCACTATATTTGGTGACTAGGATACAGTCAAGGCCTCCCCAAAGAATACTTTTGGTAGAATGGTGGGAGTAGAAGCCAGATTTCCAAGATTTAAAGGAATGAGTGTGATGGTAGAAGGAAGGTGAGTAAGCCTCAGCACCTCCAGGGCCCAGGGGCCTGAAGGAAAGGCTCAAGGAGTCCTGGGCATCTTTGAAGGCAGAGAGGAAGGGGTCTGTGGAGAGGGAGACATTGGAAATGCAGGAGAGACTGGCTATTTCTCACAAAGAGATTGTGGAGGAGGAAGGCAGAGATGGGAATCAGTGAAAGAGTTTACCTTGGAAAGGAGGATTTTTTTCTTTTTTAGAGATGGGACTAAAGGAAGAAAGATGAATGGAAATGTTTTGAGGAAGAGAATGAGTCACAAGCAAAGGTTGTTGTTAGTTGCTGTCGAGTGGACTCTGACTCATGGCAACCTTGTGTGTTACAGAGTAGAACTGCACTCCATCAGGTTTTCAAGGCTGTGACCTTTCAGAAACAGATTGCCAGGCCTGTCTTCCGAGATGCCTCTGGGTGGGTTCGAACCACCAACTTTTCAGTTAGTAGTCAAGAGCTTAACCGTTTGTGCCACTCAGGGACTCCACAAGCAAATGAGAGTGTAGCAAAAGTTTGTTTGGGGCTACAGATAGAGACATGCTTTCTCAAAAAAAATGCTGAGAACACCCTTTTTCAAAGCCTGCACATCACCCAGGCTTCTTCCAAGAAATTTACGACTTGATTGATTCTCTTCAGCTTAAGTCAGAGACAACCTGACAGCTGCAGTCTGCTCAGCCCTTCTTGCAGCGAGTTGACACTATTTCTGGTGGGTTTCAGAGACAGTTCAAATGGCTCTCCCGTGAGAGCAGGCTACGCCCGGCACCTGGGCAGCCTCATTACCCAACCAATTAAACCGCTATCACTTGAAAGGAATCAATGGCAGTTCAAGGTCTGCTTTAGTAGACTTTGCGTTTCCATGTTCACACATATCAAACTCTTAGAGTCAAGGAGTTCCAGACCACTGCAAGGGGAAGATGTAAACATGACCTTAGACAGAGTAGATTCTTTCACTTTCTCTAGGAAGGAGTCCCAGGTGATCTTACTCACTAGATGGTAACCAAGATCCCTTTAATCTTTCTGGATAGAATCTTTCTTCAACAGTGGAAACTCAAGCTTTTTGCTCTCTTGCAACCATCTGGACACAAGTGTGTCAGCTGCTCAGTATCTATTCTTCTTGGAGATCCCTGGGTGTTGAGCACAGTGAGCCAAAGTCTGGGCTTTCCCACACAAAAGGGCTGCAGCCCTCTTGTAAATACATCTTCCAGAAACTAATTTCACTGGTTCCACTTAAATGAACTGGGAAATGACCCAACAGAAGGAGTGGAGTGGGGGCAGAGGGACGTGTGCCAGTTCTACCACTGCATTAGGAGAGGCCACATTGAGCCTTTTACTTCTGGCAAGAGAATGTTGGCTTTCTGATTGCAACACACTTTCCCATCTACTAAATTGTGTTATTTGAATAAATTGCTTTGCTCTTGAGGGACCTTCTACTCTTTGGCTCAGTGAGAAGCTGGTAGATTGGAGTCAGAAGGAGCTGTCAATGTGGAATCTAACAGAGTTTCAGTGTGGGAATATTAGGGGTCAGGAGAAACCTCACATTAGTTATCGCATCTTGTCATTAGATGACATGGATATGACTATAAAGAGTAAATCTGTGGGGAGCACAAAGATGAAAGCTATAAAGTGGCTGGAAGAACTTGTAGGAGATTTCAATGTGAAAGTGAAGGTTTCTGTTCAAGATGTGACCACCAAACCAGACACTCTCCAGACTGCTGAGACTCCCTGTTGCACTCTAACCTCAGATCACCTTTTACTCTTGCAAGTACTGTCATGTTTGGATTATTCAGTGGTTCTTTTAAAACAAGGTCAGGACTTACTCCTTTGTGCTCCCAGCTGATGAGAGTTCAGCACCAGCAGACTAATTTCCGTGCTGGCCTAAACAAACTTAACTAGGGAAGCATTTCTGCTGCTAAAAATCGCCTACTGCATTCCAAAGCCAAATCTAAAGGGCTTGTGGCTTTTCTGTTGTTTTGTGTCACCTGTGTTAACTGCTTTCCTTCCTTCATGCAGGGCAAGGCACACAGGAGCTTTTTATTACCCTGGCGCTACTACCACTGTGTGACCTTGGCGGAATTGCTTAACCCCTCTGAGCTTCAGTTCCTCACTGTAAGATGGAAATGACAACGGTTCTTACCTTTGAGGATTGTTGTGAATGTTCAATAAAGTAATGCATTTGTAGTGCTTAGCACAGTGCCTGACAAACACATAGTAAGCACTGAGTAACTGTTGTTTAATGATAATAATAACAACTGCTTAAAGCAAATATGTAATGAGTTGGGTGTGTATGTGCTTGGGAGTTGATTTATTGTATTTTCCCTGATTTAGAGTGTGAAAAGGAAAGGGTAAATGTGGGGTCAGAGGGATGATTAAAGAAGCGTATGTCCCACATGCCCATTTTCCTTGAACCCGAGGGTTTCATAATTAGGATTTTAAGCTAAGTTAGAATGAAAAGGGTGCAATAATCTGCCATCGCTAAAATCCTCAAAACTAAAGAAAACAAAACAAAACCATAAAGAACCCCTGTGTTTTGTCACCCATAACTTACAACATCACTATTACTATTGATAATAATGCATATTTTTTAAAATATCAAGTGCTGATATATGCTGGGTATTAGCTGAAGTATGCAGAATCCCATTTTTCTTTGATCCATCATTCTTTCTGATGGACACATCAGAATTGGCACCTCGATATCCCCTTAAAATGCAGTCTCCTGGGTCCCCATCTCCAGAGGCTTGGGTTCAGAAGGATTGGAACGGGGCCCAGAAATCTGTACTTCTAACAAGTCCCGCAGGTGATTAAGATGCTAAAGGTCCAAGAGTCAGGTCCTGAAAAATGTGGGTTAATGGGACCCAGTCTCCCACTACCCAAATGGCAGCCTGGCCATCCCATGCTGCCCAAATCCCTCTATGATCTGAGATCCCTTAGTATCTGTTACAGGTTGAATTGTGTCCCCCAAAAATGTGTGTCAACTGGTTAGGCCATAATTCCCAGTATTGTGTGGTCATCTACTGTTTTGTGATCTGATGTGATTATATGTGTTGTACATCCTAACCTCTATGATGTTACTGAGGCAGGATTCGAGGCAGTTATGTTAATGAGACAGGACTCAATCTATAGGATTAGGTTGTATCTTGAGTCAGTCTCTTTTGAGATATAAAAAGAGAGAAGCAAGCAGAGAGGAGAGGGACCTCATTACCACCGGTGCAAAAAGAGCCAGGAGTGGAGTGCATCCTTTGGATCCAGGGTCCCTGCTCTTAGGAGCCTAGACCAGAGGAAGATTGAAGACAAGGACCTTCCCCCAGAGCCAACAGAGAGAGAAAGCCTTCCCCTGGAGCTGGTATCCTGAATTTGGACTTCTAGCCTCCCAAGCTGTGAGAGAATAAATTTCTCTTTGTTAAAGCCATCCATTTGTGGTATTTCTGTTACAGTAGCACTAGACAGCTACGACAGTACCCTTTAGTTAGCACAGCTTTAACACTCCAGTTCACCTCTTCTTATCTTCTGCAGAGTGGGGATGAGACCTTAAGCAAGGATTGCTCTCTCTTCCTGATATGAGCCCCCACCCCCTACAATATTATCATAATTGTCTCCCAACTTCTGATTAGACGAAAACATGACAGCACCAATCATGTTTCATCTTCAGCTTGTAATTGAATGCAGTATGGTAATTATGCATCCTGATGGAAGGTCATTTCCATGGGATAATAAGTGCTCACAATAGCAATCTCCTTGGGATGTTTTTGCTTTTGCCTTATAGCTGCGTGTCCTGTTCCAACTTCCCTCCTCCCAAAGGGAGAGCCGGACTTTAGCGTCTGCTTCTGATTTTGCTTTGATTTTTTGTTACCACACACACCGTCTCATTTGGTGTGTCTCTTGTTAATTGGCTATGTCTCATGGCTAGTCCCCCTTCCTAGGCTTTCCTTCCGCCAACAATCCCTCTAATCCTCAGTCACTTAGAATGGGATTGAGAAAAATTATCCTTGAAGCACTTCTCTCTCTCTCTCTCAATTTTTTCACCTGTAAATGGGAAGTTTCCATGGTGTAGTGGAAGGAGACCAGGCTTAGAACTGAGGTAGTCCAGTTCTGTCATTTACTAGGTATGTAAAACTGGTCAAATTAGCTCACCTTTCTGTGAGCCTAAGATTCTTCATCTGTAATATGGAAATCATTGTGCTTATTTTGCAGTGTTGCATGTGCCAGGCTCAGAGTGAGCCCTCAATAAATGTTGGTTATTATTTTTAATACCTACCATATAGGGTTTTTAAAAATGAGATATTTTGTGTAAATGGCTCAAAGCAGAGTATGGGTAATTACACAATTAATTGCTCTCTCCTGTTTGCTTTTTTTGGAAAATAGGATTCAGAAATGGGGAGGAGGAAGAAACACCATTAGATCCAGAACCAAGGATTTAAGGATTTCTCATAACCAGGCCACCCTGTATTGATGCAGCCAAATTGTCAAATGTTTCTGGGGTACCTGACCTAATTAGTGCAACAGACAACACTTGCCACTACTCCCGATGCTTCCTCAAAGGCTCTTTGTCTTCCCCACTGTATGGTACAGGCCCACTTCTGGCAACCCTTACATTATATTCTATATCGACTTTTACGTGCCCTGCTCCAGTGCTTGGTGACAGTTGACAAAAAAAAAAAATTGTCTTTGGGAATCATTGTCCACCCTCTACCTTTTTCTTTTCTTATCCTTGCCTCACTTTACATAACCCCACTGGTGACATTCAAGACTAGAGAAGGTACTAAACCAAGGACTGTGTTCCTAGGCCACCCATCATGTATTTTATTGAATTTGATTTTTACTTTACTTTTCTCTAATTGAAAAAAAAAAAAAAAACCCATAGCATTTCAGTTTGAAGGGCATTTAGAGACCATAAATCCAAGCCACTCATTTTAAAGTTGAGGGAATTGAGACTCAGAGATGTCAACTTATTTGTTCAGGGCCAGGCAGGGAATTCATGACAGAGCTGAGGCTAGAGACCAAGTCTCCTGACATCTAGTCAAGTGCTTATTCCTCTATGTCACACTCCTTTTTTAGATCCTTTTGTTTATTAAGCGATAAGTTATAAACAGTTCTTCTCTTTTATCTATCCCAAAGTTCTCCCATTTTATTTATTTTTAATTTTTATTTGTTTTATTTTTTCTAGCTCCCCTACCTTGGAAAGCTTTGCAGTCCCCAAAGGGTAAATATTATTAAAGCCAAAGAGAGAGATTTGTCAAAAGAATGAGCGTTTAGCACACAAGACTTGTCTGTTTTAGCTTACATTATACTTGTACGCTTGGAGCCCTGGTTAAGAGCTCGGCTACTAACTAAAAGGTCAGCAATTCGAATTCACTAGCCATTCCTTGGAAAGCCTATGAGGCAGTTTTACTCTGTCCTTTGGGTCGCTATGAGTTAGAATTGACAGGAATGGGTTTGGTTTTTGGTTTTGGTATACTTGTACTTGGGAACCAAATAAAACATCCAAAGTTGTCAGTGTTGTGATTGTTGTCCATACCTTCTACTGAACCTGTAAGATGACTTTGTTGTTGTTTTGCTACTTGTGCTTATTCTGAACTTGGAAGATTTTTGAGGACTGTGTTTTGATTGGTGGCTGCATCAGGTAGGTGTGCTGGTCAGCAGTGTTCTTCTAGGCATAATTATAGTGTTTGAGGATTGTTATAGGCACCTTACTTGTATGGTGCTCCCAAGATACGCCTTTGTTCGCTCATCTTCCTTTCAAGACAATGCATCTGGACAATGCTAACATAAGGTCCTTTATATTATTGCCTTGGTGACACAGCTGTGACTGCAATCTCACAGGACAGTGACAGGATCCAGGGATGATGTGTTTTTGCCAAGCATCAAAGCCAAGAAATTCATACTGATAACTACCCTCTCCCCCATCCTGGCACCAGTGCAGTTACTAAGAATTGTCAGTGTGTATGTACTGCTAATCTACGCTAGGACATACCCAGACCAGACTTCCTGACAGATGTTTGGTAATTTTCATAAACAGGGATTGTTGCTTTTAATTCTCTTGATGGTGTTTTCCTAGGGCTGTGTTTATAGTGCTGCTGAAACTTAAAGGGACAACCAAGTGCTACGAAGACTGCCTTGAGGTCAAGGAGAAGAAACGGGGGTTATCTGGCAAGGACTAAAGGAATCAATGATAAAAGTTAGTATAGCTTTATTGTTGTTGTTTTAACTGTTGTCAAGTTAACTCCCAACTCATGGCAACCACATGCACAAAGGGATCAGGTTGTTGTGATCCATAGGGTTTCTACTAGTTGATTTTTTGGAAGTAGATTTTCAGGCCTTTCTTCCTAGTCTGTCTTGTCCTGGAAGCTCTGCTGAAACCCATTCAGCATCATAGCAACATGCAAGCCTCCAGTGACAGATGGGTAGTGGCTACATTTGAGGTGCTTTGGTTGGGAATCGAACCTGGGTCTCCCACATGGAAGGAAAGAATTCTACCATTGAACCACTACTGTCCAAATGATATAATTTTATAAAGGTGCATTATTAGTAGGTGCTGTGGGGCAGAATGAAAATAGCATGGGCTTTGGCATCACCCAGACTTGGGTTTCAATTCTGCATGACCTTGGAAATATGACCTAAAATTACTGAGCCTCAGGTTTTAAAAAAAATATGAAAAAAATCTAAATAATCCAAAGGTAAAAAGAATACTATAGTACTCACCACCAAGTTTGAAAAAAATTACGTATTACGGTTGTAGCCTCATGTGTATCCTTCCCCAATCACATTCCCTTCCCTGCCACCCATCCTGCCACTCTCCCCACAAGCACTCAAAGTAATTAATATGAAAATGCAAAAAGGCACTATAGAAGGTAAAATTGCTTCATGCATGCAACGGTTGGTAGAGACTTTGCAGGATTAATTAATACATTTAAGCCAAAGAATAGTAAAAGGGCTTGTTTAGGAATATCATGGAAAGTATTTCTCCTTTTTAGATATAAATTAGAATCTTCCAGGAAATTTTTAGATTTCTGGTAGACTGCATGGTTTTCTGAACGAGACCAAAAGAATTAGTCTCTGCAGCGAGTCTCGGTGTACATTGGTTCTGCATGGGTTAGGCAGCCCCTCTTTTGTTTTCCAAAGTGTGAAATGGTGGGCTCTTATTAATAATACTGTTGGCTTCTTTGCTTCTAATATATATGCACAGCTGTACATACCTTATTCCTTATGTTATTCTTCAGCACAAAAACTCTCCATGGCTCCCTCTGCTTACTAGGTTGGTAAAAAAATGCCTGTACTTGAAATAAATGGTATCAAACACTGATGCATGAGACTTCTCTTAAACTTGACTAGGTATATTCCTCTACCCCCAGCATATCCCAGACTTAAGCACAGAGAAACCCTACTATATTTGAGGTTCTCTTCTAGGAGCTGAAAATTTGTGGGGAGTAAAACAGATAAGGTCCCGTCTTTCATGGAGCTTACATGCTGGTGAGGAAGACAAACAACACACGAATAAATGAATATGATACTTTCAGATAATGATTAGGACTTTGAAGAAACTGAAACAAGGTAATATGTAAAGAGTAACAGGGAGTGCTACTTTAGATTGGTGAGCATGGATGGCCTCACTGTGGGGGGGGGGTTACATTGGAGCAGCTACTATGGTCCCTGCCCTCATAGATCTTACAATCTAGTTGGAGATACAGGGAAATAAACAGAAGTTATAACTCAGGGGCATGAGTGCTACCGTGCGAGAATACAAGGAAGGGGTACCTAACGTGGACTGGGGTGAGGCAGAGAAGCCATCTGGGAGGAAGTAACGTTTAGGCTGCGATGAAAAGCATAAGTAGGAGTTAGGCAAAAAAGGGAAAGAACATTCTAAGCAGATGCAATAGTTTGTGTGAATATCCAGAGGTAAGAAAGAGCCTGAAATTTGGGAAACTAAAAAGAGTTCAATAGGCTGAAGCCTAGATATGCACATAGGAGAGTGAGCAGTGAAGCTGGAAAACGAAGCCAGGCCAGATCATAAAGGGTTTTGTAGGTCCCACCACTACAGACTGAGGTCCTATGGTAGGCTTTAATGTCACTATTGTCTTCATTCTACTTGTGAGGAAACGGAGGCTCAGAGAGAGTAAATACCTTGCCCATTGTGTCAACAGCTAGTAAGTGGCAAAGCTTAGATTCGAACCCAAGTCTGTGTACTCTATTATGCCATGACACCTTGTTTGAATTTAATTTAATTATTCAGTTCTTCATAGGGAACAGTTAATAGTTATAGTCTAGTTTGGCTTGAACATAGGTTAACATAGGGTAATAGTGGGACAGGAAAGTAGAAAAGTATGCTGAAACCAGATTATGGGGATGGGGGGCATTAAGTGTCTGTTTAAGGAATCTATACTTAATTATCTTGATATTACAGATGAGGAAACTAAGGCTCAAAGAAGCTAAGAAAGTTGCCCATAGTTGCCAGGTTAGTAAGTGGTGGAACTGGAATTTAACTGAGGCTTAACTGATGCCAGAGTCTGAGTTCTGTACCATTTAGTCAAAATTATCTCCCTACTGTACCTCCAACTGCTTCCTCTCCACTGGCTCTATCTACTCAGCCACTGCTCCCCCCCCCAAAAAAAAGGTTACTCAAATATTGAGCACTTACTGTGTACCACAAACTATACAAATCACTTTGCGTTCAGTAGCTCATTTAGCCCTCACAGCAGTGCTAGGAAGAGGGTACTATATTTACTCTCCTTTTATAAATGAGGAAACTGTGCTTTAGAGAGATAAAGTAACTTCCTTAAGGTTGTACCGAGAGTGCATCACACAGTTGTGTACTGTGTGATGGTGGATAGTTGGCAGGTGATTGTTGAAGTTCCAGGAGTAGATGAGATCAATGAGAAAATGATGGGGTGGGGGAGAAGAGAGAGAGAGAGGAAGGAGGAGGAGGAGGAGAAGACAGAAAGAACTGAGAATAGAACCTGGAAGAATGCCTACATGAGAAGAGAGAAGGCAGAGGAGCCAGTGGAGACAGAAAAAAAAAGTCAGAAGAATGCAGTGCCCTTGAAGCTGAGGCAGAATAGGGGTTTATAGGAGGTTGGGGCCCAAAATATTAAATGTTGCCGAGTGGAATAGTCATATGAAAGTACCCAAATGTTGACTTTGGTTGTTCAGGAGGTTTCAGAGTTGTTGCAGCAGGCAGAGTGGTGGGAGCTGAGGACAGATTGCAGAGGATGAAGGAATGAGAGACCAGAGTGCAGGTGAGTACAAAAGTTTGGGGGTGATGGGACATGGAGGAAAGGAGAAATCTCTGGTTAAGGAAAAGAAATTTGGGATGGGGCATACTAAGTGCTTTTTATTCTGAAG
The DNA here is from genome assembly GCF_030014295.1 of Loxodonta africana. NCBI lineage: Eukaryota > Metazoa > Chordata > Mammalia > Proboscidea > Elephantidae > Loxodonta > Loxodonta africana. Next base: position 152,563,886 of record NC_087369.1, read on the forward strand.
GATTGACAGGAAGGGGAGAATAGAGGAGAGACTGATGATTCAAGCAAATCAGTGAGTGTGGGGTGGGGGTGGTAAATAACCACCTGGAGCTCCTCGGCTTTGGACAGGAGGACATGTGTGGTACAATGGACACAGCACAGGTTTTAGAGTATCACAGATTTGGGTAGTGTAGTGGGTTGAATAGCGTCCCTCCAAAATTCAGGCCTACCTGGAGCCTCAGAATGAGACCTTATTTGGAAATAGGGTTTTTGAAGGTGTAATTAGTTAAGTATAAAATCATCCTGGATTTAGGCTAGGCCCTAAATCTAATGAACGTGTCCCTATAAGAGACAGAAAAGGACACAGAGAGATAGAAGAACGTGGTGTGAAGATGGAGACAGATTAGAGTGATGTATCTACAAGCCAAAGAACGCCAAGGGTTGCTGGCAACTACCAGAAGCTAGGGGAGAGGCATAGAATGGATTCTCCTGAGCCTTCAGAAAGGAACCAACCCTGCCAACACCTTGATTTTGGACTGTTGGCCTCCTTAACTGTTAGAGAATAAACTTCTATTGTTTAAGCTACCCAGTTTTTGGTAATTTGTTATGGCAGCTGCAGGAAATTAAACTAACACAGGTGGCAATCTTGGTTCTGTTAGTTTTGAGTTGGCTCTGACTCCCAGCGACCTTACATATAACAGAACAAAATGTTGCCCAGCCCTGAGCCATCTCTATGATCTTTAATATGTTTGAGTCCATTGTTGTGGCTATTGTGTCAATCCACGTCACCGAGGATTTCCCTTGTTTTTGCTGACCCTACTACTGGTTCTACTACTTACTAATTTACGACCTTGTTCAAGTCACTTAATCTCTCTCTGTCTCAGTCTCAATAATTGTCGAATGGGAATAATAATAGGACCTAATTCTTAGGATAGTGGTGAGAATCCAATGAGATAGTGGGTAGGAAAGCTCCTAGCATAGGGTCTTGAACCTAGTAGGCACTCAGTAAATGCTAATTGTATCTCCTCTCCATTGTGTCTTTTCTTTTTTTGGAGACCTGATTGAAGAAAGGGATGATGTAGAAAAATGCAGAGATATTGTGAGGAATGAAATTTGAGTGAGCATATTTGAACTGGGTTCATAATTCAAGAGGTAGCCTAGGGGAAGTTGTTTCTTGCCTAGACTGGGTTCGATTGTGCCCCACTGTGCTAGATGTTAGTGCTGTTTACCAATATTGCTGGTCCTTTATGAGTTGAAACCAAACAGGTATGGTTTTGGTTTGTTTTTGTGCTTCTGGACACCAAGTAAGACCACACTTTTGTCCCTTTTGAAGTTGGATGTGGTCACGTGACTTGCTTTGGCAAATGAAATATGAGCAGAAGTAACACAAGTCATTTCTGGGTAGAAATATTTAATTGTTGGTTCTCAACTCTCCAGTGCTGTCTTCTGTCTTGTCAAATTAGAAAGCACTCGCTAATAATAGAAGTGTAACACTAAGCCATCAAACGGAGGACAGCTGCCCTAGACAGTCACCCAGGCCCGCAGGAGACTTTGTATGCAGAAGAAATGAACTCCTGCTGTTTTAAACCACAGAGGAGATCTTGAAATCATTTGCTATGGCAGCATGATCTAGCCTATCTTGATTTATATGCCCAAGAAAGTAAAAGCAGAAATGTCCCCTAACTTTATACCTACTAGTATCTTCGAGGACACAGTATAAAAAGTGAGGATAAAGTTAATATGACTGATTTTTAACAACTTGCCAGAATTTATAATCCCCCAAATTAATGTTCTTGCCTTCAAAGTAGTCACTCTGGGATTATATAATAATTTAAATGTTAAAAATAGTTGTGAAATTCCTTTTACAACCCAATTTCAAAATTGATTAACTTAGTCATTTACTGTGTGCCAGACACTGGAGATACAGAGATGAAAAGACATATTCCTTCCCCTTCAGAAGCTCATAGTGTTGTAGCAGAAAATATGTAAGTGGTCTAAAGTGTTCCAGTGTATGGGGGAAGGGCATAGAGTTTCAGAAAGGCTTCATCACTAGACAGATAGACGGATGGGGGCAGGGGCAGATTAACCAGTAAGCAAGGCACACACAAGCTTAATTGTGTTTTCTTACTAATCTGTGTTATACAATTTCATATAAGTTTTACCACATCTTTGGGTAATCCATTCCTGGGTGGGGCTGAGGTCATTCCAGGCAGAGGGACCAACAAGTGCAAAGGCCTGGAGGTTTGAAGTAGGATGGCACATTTGGATAAATGCAAATGCTTCTGTATGTCTGGAGCCTACGGTGAGAAGACAGCACTGGAAGACATGAGGCTGGGAAAGCAGGTAGGGGGCAGAATACAGAGGGCCTGCGATGCTGTGCTAAGGAGTTTGTACTTTATTCTGTAAGAGAATGAGGACCAATTGAGTTTTCAGCAGGGAAGTCACATTATTATTGTTATTATTTTGCACCACAACAGGAAAATGTAATTAATATTGTGGTAGGAAAACTTGGTCTCATTAACTTCTAAGGATTGTGGATCCCAATCACCAGAGAGTCCCCTATTGATGCAAGTTTGAAGCAGCCTGGAGATTGCTCGCGTAAGGAAGGAGGAAAGAGAGAAATTGGTTCATGGGTGAGGGAAGAAAAGGAAAGGGAAGGAGGGTGATGGAGAAACTCGAGACAAAGAAGAACTTACAGAGAAAGAGATGTCTAATGGGGACTTTGTAGGAAGGCATTTGCTGTTTGATGTGCTATATAAACCCTCTTTTCTCCACAAAATTGACAGTAAAACCTGCATTGCTCACCTATGCTTTGTAGAGGGGAATTCGCTGTTTAGAGATTCAGTCAAGTGTTACTTCAAGGTTGGTGTGGAGCAAAAAATAGAGGCTGCATATGGAGGTAACCAATGTCCAGGTTATCTTTCTACATTTTAGAAAGGTTCTGCCTGCTGTGAGAATACATAGAGGGAAGCAGCTTGGAGGTGAAAGAGTATTCAGTAGCCCGGGGTAGATGTAATGAGGACATGGCAGAGGTAATGACAGTGAGAGGAGGGGATGGATTTGAGAGATGCCGAGGAGGAGAATCAACAGTACTCACTCAACCAGCATAATCCTACCTCACAAACTTTGCACTTGCATTTCCTTTAGTACAGAACACTGTTCCCTAAGCTATTTCCAAGGCCCATTTTCTCTTAATTCAGGTCAACTCCTCAAAGAGGGTTTTCTGGACTACCATGTTTGAATAAGGGCTCAGTTACAGATAACAAAGTTACGTGCAGAAAGAAATCTAATACGGGGAATTAGGTGGTTATGATATTGAAAGGCCCACAAGAGCAGGGTCTAGACAAAGCTTCCAGGTACAACTCATGTAACACTCTCTGGTAGATTGATTGCACTAATAGCCCCAATTTTCCCACCTCCCTATGTCTATTCCCTTTGGTAGTGCCCTCCCACACTGACTCTGGCTTTCCCTTGTGACTTTCTTTGGCCAGTGAGACAGTAACAGACTTGATACCAACAACCTGCTGCTGTCAAGTCAATTTCAACTCACAGTGACGCTATAGGACAGAGTAGAGCTGCCTCATAGGGTATCCAAGGAATGGCTGGTGAGTTTGAACTTGATACCAGCAGAGACTTGGAAAAACACTTGCACCTGTCCACTTTCCCTCCTGCCTTTTCCGTGAGAACATACTTGGGCTAGACTTTTGGATGATGAGAAGCATGTGGCCCAGTCACCCCTGTTCCCTCAGCTGACAACCAACCAACTGCTAGATACGTGAAGTGAGCCTCAGACAAGATCAGAAGTGCCCAGCTAACCTAGAGACACATGATAACAAATAAACGGTTATTGCCACTGAGTTTTGGGGTGGTTTGCCACACAGCATTATTGTGACAATGGCTAGCTGATATACATGTTATAAAAGTGACCCACCCAAAGAGCTGTGCCTCTGCCACAATCACGAAACTGGAGAATCAGGAAGCTCCCACTTCAGCCACTGTCTCCTGGTCCCAGTTTTTAAAATCATAGGTGTCAAAAGCACAACACAGGTCTTCCATTGTACTAGCAAAGATCATAGCATAGGCAGTGTGACCTGAAACCAGTGGTACAAAATCCTCTTCTGCAGAAGAAAAAAGACAATGGCACCTGTGTTTGTTCAGCTGGATAGTGATGATGGATATCTTGGTTTTCAAATGCCTCAAAGTTTCTCACTATTTCTGTAAACTGTTACCTTGATATTTGTCTCCTTAGGTTTCTGATGAGAATGAGTCTCTATACTTCCTTTATGGTCTCTGTTCTGATGTCATATTTTTGTCCTATTTTTGCATTTTCATCTTAAAACTCATTTAGTTATTTGGAAAGTATGGATGAATACCAAATCAGAGAACCATAGAAACATTGATTTCTAGAGCTTGTAGATAATTGGGGGCAAGGTGTATGAAACATCAATAGAGCCTACTCTTAGAGGTGGGGCTTTGTCCTAAGGTCCTCCTGAATATCTTCACTTTCCTATGTTGTAAGTGTGTGTGGGTGGAGGGTGGGTGGGTTGGGGCTTGGGAATCCACCTAAAAACCATACTCTAGTTTCAGATCTCTGAATCTAGGAGTCTAGTTCTCAAATACAGCGTATGGGTGAATGCTTGGAGCAACCAACCCCAAATGTCCAAATTAGATTTCAGTTCAGATGCTTGCTGTCCTTGCTTTTACATTTTGTAGAGTTTACTCAGAGCTCTTTTCTTGTACTATATACGTAAGGATGGGAAAAATGTTCTTGACATTTAAGACAGAATAGTAATTTCAAAAATCATTTTAAGCATGCATTGGGTCAAGTATCTTAATGCCCAAATCTTAGTGAAAAATGCCAGAGGTTTTGCCATTAGTTCATATGGCAAAAGCATTGCAGTTATCAGTGGCTGCTTAGGATACCCAATATAAGAGTTGAGTTAACTTTCGCAGTGTCTTCGTTGCTGACATGCTGTGTTCGTAAATCAAGTGCTGGGAGCTCAAGTGTCACATGATAGGAAAGGGGTAATCCCCCATTAGAAACCTCATTGTAAAGATTAAATGTTAATGTAAGTTCTCATCTTCAGAATTATATTTGCATATCTAGGCACAATTAAAATTTTGATAAAGAATATGCTGTTCTTAGTGATGGTCAGTGCAGTATTTTTTATAATTCTGAAAATTTGGGATCAAGTTAATGACATATAATAGGAGATTTGTTAAATAATTTGTGGTATAATAATAGAATGAAATATTATATAGCTGAGGCTGGCAGAATCCTAGAATGGCTTCCAAGATTCTAGCCCCTAATGTCCACACCTGGCATAATCCCCTCCCCAAAGTGTGGGTCCCAAAAACCAAATCCATTGCCGTCGAGTCAATTCCGACTCATAGCAGCCCTATTGGACAGAGTAGAACTGCCCCCATAGGGTTTCCAAGGAGCGGCTGGTGGATTTGAACTGCCAACCTTTTGGTTAGGTAAGATATATAAATATGATAATTGCTCCTTTGATTAGGTTATGATATATGGCAAAGGAGATGAAATAGTCACTCCTGAGATTATATTACATAAAACTCTGTTGTAGCAGCCTGGAGAGAGATTCTCTTGCTTGTTTTGAAGAAGTAAGTTTCCATGTTGTGACAGGGCTACATGCTAGGACCTGGGGAGTGGCCTCTAGTTGCTGAGAATGACCCCTGGCAGACAGCCAGCAAGAAAACCGCAAGGAACTCAATTCTGCCAACAACCTGAATGAGCTTAGAAGTGGGTCCCTAGGCTTAGATGAGATCACAGGCCTGGCCAACATCTTGACTCCAGCCTGGTGACATCTTGAGCAGATCACTCAGCTAACCCATGCTTGAACTCCTGATGAACAGAAACAGTGAGATAATAAATTTGTGCTGTTTGAAGTCACTGAGTTTGTAGTGATTTGTTATGCAGTTAATAGAAAACTAACAGAATAACTATTTAAAAACAATTTTTATGAAAATTTTTCAATGATTTTAGGAACTGTTTACAAGATGAAAAATCAATAGCAAAATTTTATACACAACATGCTCTCAGGAGTGCCAAGGAAAATATACAGACAAAAGACTGGAAAGAAATAGTCCAGTTTGTCAGAAGTGGTTGTCTCTGGGATTTTGGCTGATTTCTTCTTTTGCCCTTTTTACATGTTTCTGTGTACATGTATAGAGTGCGAATAGATTCCTTTGATACCAGAAATAATTTTTTTTTATGGTGTATTATGGACCCCTGGCGACATAGTGGTTAAGAGCTCGGCTGCTAACCAAAGGTTGGCAGTTCAAATCCATAGGGTCCTTGGAAACCCTATGGGGCAGTTTTATAGGGTCCTATAGGATCTCTAAGAATAGGAACCCTTGACGGCACCTAACAACAACGGTGTATCAGAGTTCTGGGCCCACCGTGACAAAGTACCACAAACTGGGTGGCTGAACACAAGAGAAATTTATTCTCTCACAGTTTTGGAAACTAGTAGTCTGACTTCAGGGTATCAGCAAAGCTACCCTTCTCCAAAGGCTCTAGGGGAAGATACTCCCTTGTCTATCCTAGCTTCTGGTAGCCTCAGATAATCCTTGTTTTGTGGCAGCATAACTCCACTCTCTGCCTCCCTCTTCACATGGCCAGCTTCACTCTGTGCCTCTTTGTCTCTTCTCCTTAATCCACCTACTGGTCAGGCAGAGGACCCATAGACCCCGGCCTCTCAGTACCATAAGGCCCCATCTCTGAGCCAACAGGGCTGAGGCAGCCCCAAAGCCTCCTCCAAGGGTAGCCATTCCTTCTGGAACCAAAAAGGTGGTGGCCCAGCCCCTGGGATCCAGTAGGCCGTGACCCCTCCCCTGGAGGCCAGGAAGTGGTCGGCAGCCTTGTCTTGCTCTAGGAGGCAGTGACCCCACCATCTGGAACTCAGGAGGCAATGGCTGAGACCCCTGGACCTTAGGAAGCCGTGACCCCACCCCTTACAGATCAGAAGGGCTTGGCCCTGCCCTCTGGTTCTCAGGGAGGTGGTGGCCCTGCCCCTGGGACCTAGAAGCCGGTGGCCTTGACCTCTGCAACCCAAAAGGCCTTCTCCCTGACTCGTAAATCAGAAGGGCTTGGCCCCGTCATTTGGTACTCAGGTAGGCCTTGGTCCTGCTCTTTGGAACCCAGGAGGCCACGTCCCCAAGTCCTGGAAATCGAAGGGGATTGGCCTTACTTTATGGTACTCAGGGAGGCCGTGGCCATGCCCTCTGTAACCCAGGAGGCAGTGGCCACACCCTCCGGAACCCAGGAGGTGATGGCCCCGCCCTCTGGAATCCCGGAGGCCGTGTCCCCAACTCTTGGAGATATGAAGGGCTTAGTCCTGCCCTCTGGCACTCGAAGAAGTGGTGGCCCCACCCACTAGAATCCAGGAAGTAGTACCCCCACCTATGGAGCCCGGGTGGCACAATGGTTAAGTGATATGGCTGCTAACCAAAAGGTCGGCAGTTCAAATCCACTAGCAGCTCCTTGGAAACCCTATGGGGCAGTTCTACTCTGTCATTTAGGGTCACTATGAGTCGGAATCCAATGATGGCAAGGTATTTTTTATGGCACCTGGGAGGCATTGAACCCTCACTTTGTAACTCAGGAGGTAGTGGCCCCGCCCCTGGATCCTAGGAGGCAGTGGCCCTTCAGTCCGGAATCCAGGAGGCCACATTCCCACCTCTTGGAGATCAGAAGGACTTGGCCCAGCCCTCTGGTACTCGAAGAGGCAGTGGCCACGCCCACCAGATCCCTGGAGGCAGTAGTCCCACTCCTTCGACCTAGGAGGCAGCGGCCCCTATGTCTGGAACCCAGGAGATCATAAATCCACCTTTAGGAGATCAGAAGAGCTTGGGCCCGCCCTCTGGTACTCAGAAAGGCAGAACGCCTACTAGATCCTGGGAGGCGGGGGGCCTCCTCTCTGGAACCAAGTAAGCTATGTCGCCGCCTCTGGACCTGGAAGGCCATGTTCCCACACCCTGGAAATCAGAAGTGCATGGCCTGGCTATCTGGTACAAAGGGAAGCAGTGGCACAGCCCTCTGGAACCCAGGAGTCCATGGCTCCACCTCTTTGCAATCACAGCTGATTGGAGCAGCACTCTAGAGCCCAGGTAGATGATAGCCCCACCCTCTGGAACCCTCTCCCAGGAGCTTGTTACTTTTGCCCAGGGAAAAGCCAGTCCCAGCCAGCAGAAAATGTCAGTTGTTACGCAAAAGATGGAGCTGCTTGCAAAGGGATTGGCTAGTTTAGTCCAGAGATGGGGTTGTTCAGTTATTATGCAAGTATGGTGCAAAAAATCCACCCAATAAGATTAAGCCACTTGTCTATATAAGCACCCAATCCACAGTTTGGTGGGACCACACTATCATCAAGCAGAGCCTGGAGGGGAGTGTGTTCTTTGGATCCCGGCTCTGGTTCTCTTGCTGACAACGTCCTAGACCCAGGAGACAGTGGTTAAGTGTTCGGCTGCTAACCCAAAGGTCGGCAGTTTGAATCCACCAGCCGCTCCTTGGAAGCCCTATTGGGCAGTTCTGCTCTGTTCTGTAGGATCTCTGTGAGGAGCACTCCAGGTGACAGCATCGGGTTTTGGGCATTTTGGGCCTATGCTTGGTCAGGTACAAAAGACAGAAAAAGAAAACAGCTTGGCATCTTTTCTTCCCGCCCTGGGCCCTGAGGAGTTGCGACAATTGCCCTCGTTACGCTGGCCCTAGTCCTTGGAGACATTTGTTACTTTTGCCCAGGGAAGAAGCCAGTCCCTGCCAGCAGAAGACCTCAGATGTTATATAGAAAATGGGGAGCCACTGGCAAGGGGATTGTCCAGTTCAGTGCAGAGAGGGGATTGGTGGGGTATTATGCAAATGAGGCGCAAAAATCAGCCCAACAGGATCAAGACACTTGCCGAAATAAGCACTCATCCCCACAGAGGAGGTAGTGAACCTCGCTGTCCTCCAGAAGAGGAAGCTAGGGTGGAGCATGTCTTTGGGCAGGAGGTTTCCTGGCTGAGAACGCACTGCCCCAGGGAGACAGAGCTGTAACACTGGGGTGGTGGCAGCTGAACCAGGATACTGGCGCGAGGACGGCCTGGTGGGCTGCCTCGCAAACTAGCGAGCGAGTCGTCTACAGTAGGCTTGAAGACTCACAGACCAAGAGAAGGCGAGCACCTTCTTACCGGAGGCTTGCTGGTGCAAGCGGGTTCCCCCGCGCCTTCGCACAGGAGGCTTGCTGGTGTAGTCGCGTGCCCCCGCGCCTTGGCACCAGAGGATTGCTTGTGCAGTTGTTTGCTCCCCTGCCTTCGCACCGGAGGCTTGCTGGTGCAGTCGGGTGCCCCCGCGGCTTCGGACCAGAGGCTTTCTGGTGCAGTTGTGTGGCCCCGCGCCTTCGGACCCGAGGCGTTCTGGTGCAGTCGAGTATCCCCGCGCCTTCGCACCAGAGGCTTGCTTGTGCAGTCGCGTGACCCCGCGCCTTCGTACCGGACGACTGCTGGTGCAGTCGGGTGTCCCCTCGCCTTCGCAGCGAAGGACTGCTTGTGCAGTTGTGTGCTCCCGTGTCTTCGCACTGGAGGCTTGCTGGTGCAGTCGGGTGCCCCCGCGCCTGCGGACCAGAGCAGTTCTAGTGCAGTCGGGTGCCCCCGCGGCTTCGGACTACAGGCTTTCTGGTGCAGTTGTGTGGCCCCGTGCCTTTGGACCCGAGGCGTTCTGGAACAGTCGGGTGCCCCCGCGCCTTCGGACCCGCGGCCTGCAGGTCCATTCGGATGCCCCCGCGACTTAGGACTGGAGGCTTTCTGGTGCAGTCGGGTGCCTCGTGACTCCTGTCCGCTGAGTTCAAAGAGATGGGACACTTGCCTGAGCAGGGCAGGACCCGAGAGGGAGCCTCTCTCCCCTCTCCTGGAAATCACGACCGCTTGGATCTGGTCTCCGGTACTCAGAATGGCGGTGGTCCTTCCCTCCGGAACCCAGGAGGCCTTGGCCTTGGCCTTGCCTCTGGGCCTTGGGAGGTGCTACTCCCGCCTTCTGGAACCCAGGAGGCCAGCTCAGGTCCCCCCTTCCCTCCCCCCTCCCCCGTGTTGGGAATTGAGTGTCTTTCTGTGGCCTTTTGTCTTGGTTCTGTGAAAAAGAGAGAAGGGCTTGGCAGATTTCTCTCCCCCTGGGCCTTGAAGCCTTCTGACAATTGCCCTCCTTACAGGGGCCCTACCCCATGGAGGAGTTTGCTATTTTTGCCCAGGGAAGAAACCAGTCCCCAGCCATTGGAAAACCTCAGTTGTTTTGCAGATAGATGCAGCCACTGGCAAGGGGATTGGCCAGTTGAGTGCAGAGAGGGGGATCCGTCAATCAGTATCCAAATAAGTTGCAGGGAATCAGTCCCATAGGGTTAAGCCACTTACCCGTAAAAGCAGCCATCTCAGAGATGTTGGGGTTGGGGGGACCGCACTATCCCCAAGAAGAAGAGCCTGGAGCAGTGTGTCCTTTGGACCCGTGGTCTTTTGCTGAGAACCCTCCTCATCCAGGAGACAGAGAGCTATAGCAGTGCAGTGGCGGCAGCAGAAGCAGGACAGCATTGTGAGATGGCGTGGTCGGCTTTCTGGCCCATGGGGTGAGGCAGCTAAAGTGGGCTTGCGGACCCACAGAGCAAGAGAGTTGAGTACCTTGGGCCGGAGGCTTGCTGGCAAAGTTGGTGCCTTCGGGATCACGTCAGCAGAGCTCAAGGAGCTGTAGCACATGCCTGAGCAGGGCAGAGGCCAAGAGAAGGCCCGTCCTGAGGTGCTGAGAGGAACCTCTCCTGCGGGAGCAAGAGAACCCTGTCGTGTGGGGTGTGAGAGGAGGCCTGTCCTCAGGGCCCAAGAGGGGGTCAGTTCTGCGGGGGCAGAGGGAATGCATCTCCTGATGGGGCTGGGAGGAGGCTGTAAGGTCTGCTAAGAGAGAAGAAAGAGAGATGGAGGGAGCGAGGGAGCTGTCCTACACCGAAGAAGGAAGAGATGTGCTCTTCACTTTTGGGCAGTCCTGCAGAGGTTGCCTGCGTGGTTCTGGACATTGGTCCTCTTGCTCTTACTTCCGTAAATCCTGATCCCATGTTACTTCCCTAATAAACCGTGTAACTCTGAGTATGTTCTGTGAGTTGTGTGTGGCCATTGCAAGGAATTATTGAACCCAGCAGAGAAGTAGAGAGTGCCAAGCGAGGAGGGCAGCTGGTGTCAGAATCGGTAGGAAGATTGGAGAGTGGACGTATGCCTGACCTTCACCTCATAGGAGTCAGCTTGGGCTAATGGGGATTCCCATTCTCCTGGAAGTCAGACGAGGCCCAACACTATTGCTACTGCACCTCACCCCGCATCTTGGAACTGAGAAGGGCTAGGGCCCCCCCCTCTGGTACTGGAGGAGGCGTGGCCCGGCCCACTGAATCCGGGGTGGAATAGCCCTGCTGAAGGGACCCGGGAGGTTGGGGCCGCCCTCTTGAGGCCAGGAGACCGGGTCCCCGCCCTTGGAAATCCAAAGGGCTTGGCCCTGCCCTCTAGTTCTCCGGGAGGCGGTGGCTCCGCCGTCTGGCCCCTGGAGGCCGTGTCCCCGCCCCTGAGATATCAGTAGGGCTTGGCCCCGCCCTCCGTTACTCAGGGAGGTGTTGACCCCGCCCTCTGGAACCCAGCAGGCTGCAGCCCCGCCTCTTGGAGATGACGAGGGCTTGGCCCCGCCCTCTGGCACTGGAGGCGTGGTGGCCCCGCCCGCTGGATTCGGCGGCGAAGGTGGGGGCCTTCGGGGAGAGCGTGGCGGGACAGCAGCGCCGCCCATGGGACCTGGGAGGCGTTGACCCCGAACTCTGGAACCCAGTAGGCAGCGGCCCGGTCCCTGGGACCTAGGAGGCAGCCGCCCTTGGGTCGGAACCCAGGCGGCCACGTCCCCACCTCTTGGAGATCAAGAGGGCTTGGCCCGGCCCTCTGGTACTCGACGGGGCGGTGGCCCCGCTCACTGGATCCCCGGAGGCAGTGGTCCCACCCCTTGGACCCAGGAGGCAGTGGCCCCCGTGTCTGTTACCCAGGAGATCCTAAATCGGCCTCTAGGAGATCCGAAGAGCTTGGCCCCGCCCTCTGGTACTCAGGAAGGCGGGCCTGTGAACTGGATCCCGAGAGGGAGGCGGAGGACCTGCTCTCTGGGACCCAGGAGGCTGTGTTGCAACCTCCGGACCTGGGAGGCCTTCTGACCCGCCCTCTGGAAGCCCTGGGGCCATGTGCCCACACCCTGAAAATCGGGAGTGCTTGGACCTGCCAGGCACCCTGGCCCCCCAGCAGGCTGTGGACCCGCCCACCAGAGACCAGACGGCAAAAACCCCTCCCGTGGGACCTGGGAGGCGTTGGCCCTGGACTCCTCAATCCAGGAGATAATGGGCCCCATCCTGAGACCGGGGAGACGCAAGCCAGGAGGCCATATTCCAGGCTCTTGGAAATCAGAAGGGCTTGGTCCCCTCCCCCTTTTGCTTCTCAGGAAGGCCATAGCCTGGCCCAGGGGACCTGGGAGGTCTTGGCCCCTGCCTTGGGACCAGGGAGCAGGCGCCCCACCCTCTGGAGGCCAGGAGGCCATATCCTGGATTCCTGGAAACATCAGAAAGCCTAGGCCCCGTCCTCTGGTACTCCAGGAGTCGGTGGTCCTACCCATGGGATCTTGGAGGCGGGGGCCACCCTCTTGAACCAAGAAGGCCCTGTCCCCCTCCTTGGAAAACGGTAAAGTCTTGGCCCTGCCCTCCAGTACTCCGGGAGGCAGTAAGTCTGCCCTCTGGACCCCAGCAGGTCTTGTCACTGCCTCTTGGAGATGAGACCGGCTAGGCCCAGCTTTCTGGTACTCGAGGAGCTGGTGGCCCTGGCCGCTGGATCTCGAGTGGCAATGGTCCCTGCACTCCTGAACCCAAGGGGCCCTGTCCCCTCTCTCAGAAATCAGAGGGGCTTAGCCCTGCTCTCTGGTACAAAAGGGAAGCGTGGCTCCGCCCTCTGAAACCCAGAAAGGCCATGGCCTCATCTCTTTGAGTTCAGAAAGCCACTGGCCAAGCCCTCTAGCGCTCAGGTAGGTGGTGGCCCCCTTCTTTGGATCCCTTTCTGAGAAACGTTTTACCCTTGCCCAGGGAAAAGCCAGTCCTTGCCTGCGGAAAATGTCAGCCGTTATGCAAATAGATGGAGCCACTTGCAAGGGGATTGGCCCGTTTAGCCCAGAGAGGGGGACCGGTCAGTTATTATGTAGCTACGGTGCCAAAAGCCCACCCAATAGGCTGAAGCCCGTTGCCTGTATAAGCACCCATCCCACAGAGGTTGGCGGGACCTCCCCAGGATCACAAAGAAGAGCCTGGAGCAGAGTGTGCCCTTGGAACCCGGAATCCCTCGCTGACAACCTCCTAGACCCAGGAGACAGAGAGAGCGGTAATCCTGGAGTGGTGGCAGCAGAACCAGGAGAAGGGTGCCAGGTGGCACGATCGGGTTCCTGGCCCCCGGAGAGAGGCAGCTCTGGTGGGCCTGCGGACCCGTGGCCCAAGAGAGCTGAGCGCCTTCGGGCAGGGGGCTTTCTGGTGGAGTTGGCACCTGCCAGGAGCCTCGTGTCGGTGGAGCTGTTACAGTTGCCTACACAGGGCAGGGGCCCGAGAGGAGACCGTGTCCCTGCCTCCCGGGAATCAGAGGGGCTTGACTCCGCCCTCTGGTACTCAAGAAGACAGTGGCCCTGGCCCTGGGACTTGAGAGGTGTTGGACCTGCCTTCTGGAAGCCAGGGGGCTATGGCCCCATGTGGCGATGTGGTTTTCTTTATTTGGGGCCCCGGTGGTGCAGTGGTTAAGTGTCCGGCTGCTAACCCAAAGGTCGGCAGTTTGAATCCACCAGCCGCTCCTTGGAAGCCCTATTGGGCAGTTCTGCTCTGTTCTGTAGGATCTCTGTGAGGAGCACTCCAGGTGACAGCATCGGGTTTTGGGCATTTTGGGCCTATGCTTGGTCCGGTACGAAAGACAGAAAAAGAAAACAGCTTGGCATCTTTTCTTCCCCCCCTTGGGCCCTGAGGAGTTGCGACAATTGCCCTCGTTACGCTGGCCCTAGTCCTTGGAGACATTTGTTACTTTTGCCCAGGGAAGAAGCCAGTCCCTGCCAGCAGAAGACCTCAGATGTTATATAGAAAATGGGGAGCCACTGGCAAGGGGGTTGTCCAGTTCAGTGCAGAGAGGGGATTGGTGGGGTATTATGCAAACGAGGCGCAAAAATCAGCCCAACAGGATCAAGCCACTTGCCGAAATAGGCACTCATCCCCACAGAGGAGGTAGTGAACCTCGCTGTCCTCCAGAAGAGGAAGCTAGGGTGGAGCATGTCTTTGGGCAGGAGGTTTCCTGGCTGAGAAGGCACTACCCCAGGGAGACAGAGCTGTTAACACTGGGGTGGTGGCAGCTGAACCAGGATACTGGCGCGAGGACGGCCTGGTGGGCTGCCTCGCAAACTAGCGAGTCGGCTACAGTGCGCTTGAGGACTCAGAGACCAAGAGAAGGTGAGCACCTTCTTCCCAGAGGCTTGCTGGCGCAGTCCGGTGCCCCCGCGCCTTCCCACCGGAGGCTTGCTGGTGCAGTAGGGTATCCCCGCGCCTTGGCACCGGAGTCTTGCTGGTGCAGTCGGGTGCCCCCGCGCCTTCGGACCAGAGACGTTCTAGTGCAGTCGGGTGTCCCCGCGCCTTAGGACCGGAGGCTTTCTGGTGCATTCGGGTGCCTCTGTGCCTTCTGACCAGAGGCTTGCTGATGCAGTCGGGTGCCCCCGCGGCTTCGGACTAGAGGCTTTCTAGTGCAGATGTGTGTCTCCGCGCCTTCAGACCCGAGGCGTTCTGGTGCAGTCGGGTGTCCCCGCGCCTTTGGAGCAGAGGCTTGCTGGTGCAGTCGGGTGCCTTCGCGCCTTCTGACCAGAGGCTTGCTGATGCAGTGGGGTGCCCCCGCGCCTTCGGACCAGAGGTTTCTGGTGCCGTTGTGTGCTCCCGCGGCGCCTTCGGACACGAGGCGTTCTGGTACAGTCGGGTGTCCTCGCGCCTTCGGACCGGCGGCCTGCAGGTCCATTCGGATGCCCCCGCGACTTAGGACTGGAGGCTTTCTGGTGCAGTCGGGTGCCTCGTGACTCCTGTCCGCTGAGTTCAAAGAGATGGGACACTTGCCTGAGCAGGGCAGGACCCGAGAGGGAGCCTCTCTCCCCTCTCCTGGAAATCACGACCGCTTGGATCTGGTCTCCGGTACTCAGAATGGCGGTGGTCCTTCCCTCCGGAACCCAGGAGGCCTTGGCCTTGGCCTTGCCTCTGGGCCTTGGGAGGTGCTACTCCCGCCTTCTGGAACCCAGGAGGCCAGCTCAGGTCCCCCCTTCCCTCCCCCCTCCCCCGTGTTGGGAATTGAGTGTCTTTCTGTGGCCTTTTGTCTTGGTTCTGTGAAAAAGAGAGAAGGGCTTGGCAGATTTCTCTCCCCCTGGGCCTTGAAGCCTTCTGACAATTGCCCTCCTTACAGGGGCCCTACCCCATGGAGGAGTTTGCTATTTTTGCCCAGGGAAGAAACCAGTCCCCAGCCATTGGAAAACCTCAGTTGTTTTGCAGATAGATGCAGCCACTGGCAAGGGGATTGGCCAGTTGAGTGCAGAGAGGGGGATCCGTCAATCAGTATCCAAATAAGGTGCAGGAAATCAGTCGCATAGGGTTAAGCCACTTACCCGTAAAAGCAGCCATCTCAGAGATGTTGGGGTTGGGGGGACCGCACTATCCCCAAGAAGAAGAGCCTGGAGCAGTGTGTCCTTTGGACCCGTGGTCTTTTGCTGAGAACCCTCCTCATCCAGGAGACAGAGAGCTATAGCAGTGCAGTGGCGGCAGCAGAAGCAGGACAGCATTGTGAGATGGCGTGGTCGGCTTTCTGGCCCACGGGGTGAGGCAGCTAAAGTGGGCTTGCGGACCCACAGAGCAAGAGAGTTGAGTACCTTGGGCCGGAGGCTTGCTGGCAAAGTTGGTGGCCTTCGGGATCACGTCAGCAGAGCTCAAGGAGCTGTAGCACATGCCTGAGCAGGGCAGAGGCCAAGAGAAGGCCCGTCCTGAGGTGCTGAGAGGAACCTCTCCTGCGGGAGCAAGAGAACCCTGTCGTGTGGGGTGTGAGAGGAGGCCTGTCCTCAGGGCCCAAGAGGGGGTCAGTTCTGCGGGGGCAGAGGGAATGCATCTCCTGATGGGGCTGGGAGGAGGCTGTAAGGTCTGCTAAGAGAGAAGAAAGAGAGATGGAGGGAGCGAGGGAGCTGTCCTACACCGAAGAAGGAAGAGATGTGCTCTTCACTTTTGGGCAGTCCTGCAGAGGTTGCCTGCGTGGTTCTGGACATTGGTCCTCTTGCTCTTACTTCCGTAAATCCTGATCCCATGTTACTTCCCTAATAAACCGTGTAACTCTGAGTATGTTCTGTGAGTTGTGTGTGGCCATTGCAAGGAATTATTGAACCCAGCAGAGAAGTAGAGAGTGCCAAGCGAGGAGGGCAGCTGGTGTCAGAATCGGTAGGAAGATTGGAGAGTGGACGTATGCCTGACCTTCACCTCATAGGAGTCAGCTTGGGCTAATGGGGATTCCCATTCTCCTGGAAGTCAGACGAGGCCCAACACTATTGCTACTGCACCTCACCCCGCATCTTGGAACTGAGAAGGGCTAGGGCCCCCCCCTCTGGTACTGGAGGAGGCGTGGCCCGGCCCACTGAATCCGGGGTGGAATAGCCCTGCTGAAGGGACCCGGGAGGTTGGGGCCGCCCTCTTGAGGCCAGGAGACCGGGTCCCCGCCCTTGGAAATCCAAAGGGCTTGGCCCTGCCCTCTAGTTCTCCGGGAGGCGGTGGCTCCGCCCTCTGGCCCCTGGAGGCCGTGTCCCCGCCCCTGAGATATCAGTAGGGCTTGGCCCCGCCCTCCGTTACTCAGGGAGGTGTTGACCCCGCCCTCTGGAACCCAGCAGGCTGCAGCCCCGCCTCTTGGAGATGACGAGGGCTTGGCCCCGCCCTCTGGCACTGGAGGCGTGGTGGCCCCGCCCGCTGGATTCGGCGGCGAAGGTGGGGGCCTTCGGGGAGAGCGTGGCGGGACAGCAGCGCCGCCCATGGGACCTGGGAGGCGTTGACCCCGAACTCTGGAACCCAGTAGGCAGCGGCCCGGTCCCTGGGACCTAGGAGGCAGCCGCCCTTGGGTCGGAACCCAGGCGGCCACGTCCCCACCTCTTGGAGATCAAGAGGGCTTGGCCCGGCCCTCTGGTACTCGACGGGGCGGTGGCCCCGCTCACTGGATCCCCGGAGGCAGTGGTCCCACCCCTTGGACCCAGGAGGCAGTGGCCCCCGTGTCTGTTACCCAGGAGATCCTAAATCGGCCTCTAGGAGATCCGAAGAGCTTGGCCCCGCCCTCTGGTACTCAGGAAGGCGGGCCTGTGAACTGGATCCCGAGAGGGAGGCGGAGGACCTGCTCTCTGGGACCCAGGAGGCTGTGTTGCAACCTCCGGACCTGGGAGGCCTTCTGACCCGCCCTCTGGAAGCCCTGGGGCCATGTGCCCACACCCTGAAAATCGGGAGTGCTTGGACCTGCCAGGCACCCTGGCCCCCCAGCAGGCTGTGGACCCGCCCACCAGAGACCAGACGGCAAAAACCCCTCCCGTGGGACCTGGGAGGCGTTGGCCCTGGACTCCTCAATCCAGGAGATAATGGGCCCCATCCTGAGACCGGGGAGACGCAAGCCAGGAGGCCATATTCCAGGCTCTTGGAAATCAGAAGGGCTTGGTCCCCTCCCCCTTTTGCTTCTCAGGAAGGCCATAGCCTGGCCCAGGGGACCTGGGAGGTCTTGGCCCCTGCCTTGGGACCAGGGAGCAGGCGCCCCACCCTCTGGAGGCCAGGAGGCCATATCCTGGATTCCTGGAAACATCAGAAAGCCTAGGCCCCGTCCTCTGGTACTCCAGGAGTCGGTGGTCCTACCCATGGGATCTTGGAGGCGGGGGCCACCCTCTTGAACCAAGAAGGCCCTGTCCCCCTCCTTGGAAAACGGTAAAGTCTTGGCCCTGCCCTCCAGTACTCCGGGAGGCAGTAAGTCTGCCCTCTGGACCCCAGCAGGTCTTGTCACTGCCTCTTGGAGATGAGACCGGCTAGGCCCAGCTTTCTGGTACTCGAGGAGCTGGTGGCCCTGGCCGCTGGATCTCGAGTGGCAATGGTCCCTGCACTCCTGAACCCAAGGGGCCCTGTCCCCTCTCTCAGAAATCAGAGGGGCTTAGCCCTGCTCTCTGGTACAAAAGGGAAGCGTGGCTCCGCCCTCTGAAACCCAGAAAGGCCATGGCCTCATCTCTTTGAGTTCAGAAAGCCACTGGCCAAGCCCTCTAGCGCTCAGGTAGGTGGTGGCCCCCTTCTTTGGATCCCTTTCTGAGAAACGTTTTACCCTTGCCCAGGGAAAAGCCAGTCCTTGCCTGCGGAAAATGTCAGCCGTTATGCAAATAGATGGAGCCACTTGCAAGGGGATTGGCCCGTTTAGCCCAGAGAGGGGGACCGGTCAGTTATTATGTAGCTACGGTGCCAAAAGCCCACCCAATAGGCTGAAGCCCGTTGCCTGTATAAGCACCCATCCCACAGAGGTTGGCGGGACCTCCCCAGGATCACAAAGAAGAGCCTGGAGCAGAGTGTGCCCTTGGAACCCGGAATCCCTCGCTGACAACCTCCTAGACCCAGGAGACAGAGAGAGCGGTAATCCTGGAGTGGTGGCAGCAGAACCAGGAGAAGGGTGCCAGGTGGCACGATCGGGTTCCTGGCCCCCGGAGAGAGGCAGCTCTGGTGGGCCTGCGGACCCGTGGCCCAAGAGAGCTGAGTGCCTTCGGGCAGGGGGCTTTCTGGTGGAGTTGGCACCTGCCAGGAGCCTCGTGTCGGTGGAGCTGTTACAGTTGCCTACACAGGGCAGGGGCCCGAGAGGAGACCGTGTCCCTGCCTCCCGGGAATCAGAGGGGCTTGACTCCGCCCTCTGGTACTCAAGAAGACAGTGGCCCTGGCCCTGGGACTTGAGAGGTGTTGGACCTGCCTTCTGGAAGCCAGGGGGCTATGGCCCCATGTGGCGATGTGGTTTTCTTTATTTGGGGCCCCGGTGGTGCAGTGGTTAAGTGTCCGGCTGCTAACCCAAAGGTCGGCAGTTTGAATCCACCAGCCGCTCCTTGGAAGCCCTATTGGGCAGTTCTGCTCTGTTCTGTAGGATCTCTGTGAGGAGCACTCCAGGTGACAGCATCGGGTTTTGGGCATTTTGGGCCTATGCTTGGTCCGGTACGAAAGACAGAAAAAGAAAACAGCTTGGCATCTTTTCTTCCCCCCCTTGGGCCCTGAGGAGTTGCGACAATTGCCCTCGTTACGCTGGCCCTAGTCCTTGGAGACATTTGTTACTTTTGCCCAGGGAAGAAGCCAGTCCCTGCCAGCAGAAGACCTCAGATGTTATATAGAAAATGGGGAGCCACTGGCAAGGGGGTTGTCCAGTTCAGTGCAGAGAGGGGATTGGTGGGGTATTATGCAAACGAGGCGCAAAAATCAGCCCAACAGGATCAAGCCACTTGCCGAAATAGGCACTCATCCCCACAGAGGAGGTAGTGAACCTCGCTGTCCTCCAGAAGAGGAAGCTAGGGTGGAGCATGTCTTTGGGCAGGAGGTTTCCTGGCTGAGAAGGCACTACCCCAGGGAGACAGAGCTGTTAACACTGGGGTGGTGGCAGCTGAACCAGGATACTGGCGCGAGGACGGCCTGGTGGGCTGCCTCGCAAACTAGCGAGTCGGCTACAGTGCGCTTGAGGACTCAGAGACCAAGAGAAGGTGAGCACCTTCTTCCCAGAGGCTTGCTGGCGCAGTCCGGTGCCCCCGCGCCTTCCCACCGGAGGCTTGCTGGTGCAGTAGGGTATCCCCGCGCCTTGGCACCGGAGTCTTGCTGGTGCAGTCGGGTGCCCCCGCGCCTTCGGACCAGAGACGTTCTAGTGCAGTCGGGTGTCCCCGCGCCTTAGGACCGGAGGCTTTCTGGTGCATTCGGGTGCCTCTGTGCCTTCTGACCAGAGGCTTGCTGATGCAGTCGGGTGCCCCCGCGGCTTCGGACTAGAGGCTTTCTAGTGCAGATGTGTGTCTCCGCGCCTTCAGACCCGAGGCGTTCTGGTGCAGTCGGGTGTCCCCGCGCCTTTGGAGCAGAGGCTTGCTGGTGCAGTCGGGTGCCTTCGCGCCTTCTGACCAGAGGCTTGCTGATGCAGTGGGGTGCCCCCGCGCCTTCGGACCAGAGGTTTCTGGTGCCGTTGTGTGCTCCCGCGGCGCCTTCGGACACGAGGCGTTCTGGTACAGTCGGGTGTCCTCGCGCCTTCGGACCGGCGGCCTGCAGGTCCATTCGGATGCCCCCGCGACTTAGGACTGGAGGCTTTCTGGTGCAGTCGGGTGCCTCGTGACTCCTGTCCGCTGAGTTCAAAGAGATGGGACACTTGCCTGAGCAGGGCAGGACCCGAGAGGGAGCCTCTCTCCCCTCTCCTGGAAATCACGACCGCTTGGATCTGGTCTCCGGTACTCAGAATGGCGGTGGTCCTTCCCTCCGGAACCCAGGAGGCCTTGGCCTTGGCCTTGCCTCTGGGCCTTGGGAGGTGCTACTCCCGCCTTCTGGAACCCAGGAGGCCAGCTCAGGTCCCCCCTTCCCTCCCCCCTCCCCCGTGTTGGGAATTGAGTGTCTTTCTGTGGCCTTTTGTCTTGGTTCTGTGAAAAAGAGAGAAGGGCTTGGCAGATTTCTCTCCCCCTGGGCCTTGAAGCCTTCTGACAATTGCCCTCCTTACAGGGGCCCTACCCCATGGAGGAGTTTGCTATTTTTGCCCAGGGAAGAAACCAGTCCCCAGCCATTGGAAAACCTCAGTTGTTTTGCAGATAGATGCAGCCACTGGCAAGGGGATTGGCCAGTTGAGTGCAGAGAGGGGGATCCGTCAATCAGTATCCAAATAAGGTGCAGGAAATCAGTCGCATAGGGTTAAGCCACTTACCCGTAAAAGCAGCCATCTCAGAGATGTTGGGGTTGGGGGGACCGCACTATCCCCAAGAAGAAGAGCCTGGAGCAGTGTGTCCTTTGGACCCGTGGTCTTTTGCTGAGAACCCTCCTCATCCAGGAGACAGAGAGCTATAGCAGTGCAGTGGCGGCAGCAGAAGCAGGACAGCATTGTGAGATGGCGTGGTCGGCTTTCTGGCCCACGGGGTGAGGCAGCTAAAGTGGGCTTGCGGACCCACAGAGCAAGAGAGTTGAGTACCTTGGGCCGGAGGCTTGCTGGCAAAGTTGGTGGCCTTCGGGATCACGTCAGCAGAGCTCAAGGAGCTGTAGCACATGCCTGAGCAGGGCAGAGGCCAAGAGAAGGCCCGTCCTGAGGTGCTGAGAGGAACCTCTCCTGCGGGAGCAAGAGAACCCTGTCGTGTGGGGTGTGAGAGGAGGCCTGTCCTCAGGGCCCAAGAGGGGGTCAGTTCTGCGGGGGCAGAGGGAATGCATCTCCTGATGGGGCTGGGAGGAGGCTGTAAGGTCTGCTAAGAGAGAAGAAAGAGAGATGGAGGGAGCGAGGGAGCTGTCCTACACCGAAGAAGGAAGAGATGTGCTCTTCACTTTTGGGCAGTCCTGCAGAGGTTGCCTGCGTGGTTCTGGACATTGGTCCTCTTGCTCTTACTTCCGTAAATCCTGATCCCATGTTACTTCCCTAATAAACCGTGTAACTCTGAGTATGTTCTGTGAGTTGTGTGTGGCCATTGCAAGGAATTATTGAACCCAGCAGAGAAGTAGAGAGTGCCAAGCGAGGAGGGCAGCTGGTGTCAGAATCGGTAGGAAGATTGGAGAGTGGACGTATGCCTGACCTTCACCTCATAGGAGTCAGCTTGGGCTAATGGGGATTCCCATTCTCCTGGAAGTCAGACGAGGCCCAACACTATTGCTACTGCACCTCACCCCGCATCTTGGAACTGAGAAGGGCTAGGGCCCCCCCCTCTGGTACTGGAGGAGGCGTGGCCCGGCCCACTGAATCCGGGGTGGAATAGCCCTGCTGAAGGGACCCGGGAGGTTGGGGCCGCCCTCTTGAGGCCAGGAGACCGGGTCCCCGCCCTTGGAAATCCAAAGGGCTTGGCCCTGCCCTCTAGTTCTCCGGGAGGCGGTGGCTCCGCCGTCTGGCCCCTGGAGGCCGTGTCCCCGCCCCTGAGATATCAGTAGGGCTTGGCCCCGCCCTCCGTTACTCAGGGAGGTGTTGACCCCGCCCTCTGGAACCCAGCAGGCTGCAGCCCCGCCTCTTGGAGATGACGAGGGCTTGGCCCCGCCCTCTGGCACTGGAGGCGTGGTGGCCCCGCCCGCTGGATTCGGCGGCGAAGGTGGGGGCCTTCGGGGAGAGCGTGGCGGGACAGCAGCGCCGCCCATGGGACCTGGGAGGCGTTGACCCCGAACTCTGGAACCCAGTAGGCAGCGGCCCGGTCCCTGGGACCTAGGAGGCAGCCGCCCTTGGGTCGGAACCCAGGCGGCCACGTCCCCACCTCTTGGAGATCAAGAGGGCTTGGCCCGGCCCTCTGGTACTCGACGGGGCGGTGGCCCCGCTCACTGGATCCCCGGAGGCAGTGGTCCCACCCCTTGGACCCAGGAGGCAGTGGCCCCCGTGTCTGTTACCCAGGAGATCCTAAATCGGCCTCTAGGAGATCCGAAGAGCTTGGCCCCGCCCTCTGGTACTCAGGAAGGCGGGCCTGTGAACTGGATCCCGAGAGGGAGGCGGAGGACCTGCTCTCTGGGACCCAGGAGGCTGTGTTGCAACCTCCGGACCTGGGAGGCCTTCTGACCCGCCCTCTGGAAGCCCTGGGGCCATGTGCCCACACCCTGAAAATCGGGAGTGCTTGGACCTGCCAGGCACCCTGGCCCCCCAGCAGGCTGTGGACCCGCCCACCAGAGACCAGACGGCAAAAACCCCTCCCGTGGGACCTGGGAGGCGTTGGCCCTGGACTCCTCAATCCAGGAGATAATGGGCCCCATCCTGAGACCGGGGAGACGCAAGCCAGGAGGCCATATTCCAGGCTCTTGGAAATCAGAAGGGCTTGGTCCCCTCCCCCTTTTGCTTCTCAGGAAGGCCATAGCCTGGCCCAGGGGACCTGGGAGGTCTTGGCCCCTGCCTTGGGACCAGGGAGCAGGCGCCCCACCCTCTGGAGGCCAGGAGGCCATATCCTGGATTCCTGGAAACATCAGAAAGCCTAGGCCCCGTCCTCTGGTACTCCAGGAGTCGGTGGTCCTACCCATGGGATCTTGGAGGCGGGGGCCACCCTCTTGAACCAAGAAGGCCCTGTCCCCCTCCTTGGAAAACGGTAAAGTCTTGGCCCTGCCCTCCAGTACTCCGGGAGGCAGTAAGTCTGCCCTCTGGACCCCAGCAGGTCTTGTCACTGCCTCTTGGAGATGAGACCGGCTAGGCCCAGCTTTCTGGTACTCGAGGAGCTGGTGGCCCTGGCCGCTGGATCTCGAGTGGCAATGGTCCCTGCACTCCTGAACCCAAGGGGCCCTGTCCCCTCTCTCAGAAATCAGAGGGGCTTAGCCCTGCTCTCTGGTACAAAAGGGAAGCGTGGCTCCGCCCTCTGAAACCCAGAAAGGCCATGGCCTCATCTCTTTGAGTTCAGAAAGCCACTGGCCAAGCCCTCTAGCGCTCAGGTAGGTGGTGGCCCCCTTCTTTGGATCCCTTTCTGAGAAACGTTTTACCCTTGCCCAGGGAAAAGCCAGTCCTTGCCTGCGGAAAATGTCAGCCGTTATGCAAATAGATGGAGCCACTTGCAAGGGGATTGGCCCGTTTAGCCCAGAGAGGGGGACCGGTCAGTTATTATGTAGCTACGGTGCCAAAAGCCCACCCAATAGGCTGAAGCCCGTTGCCTGTATAAGCACCCATCCCACAGAGGTTGGCGGGACCTCCCCAGGATCACAAAGAAGAGCCTGGAGCAGAGTGTGCCCTTGGAACCCGGAATCCCTCGCTGACAACCTCCTAGACCCAGGAGACAGAGAGAGCGGTAATCCTGGAGTGGTGGCAGCAGAACCAGGAGAAGGGTGCCAGGTGGCACGATCGGGTTCCTGGCCCCCGGAGAGAGGCAGCTCTGGTGGGCCTGCGGACCCGTGGCCCAAGAGAGCTGAGCGCCTTCGGGCAGGGGGCTTTCTGGTGGAGTTGGCACCTGCCAGGAGCCTCGTGTCGGTGGAGCTGTTACAGTTGCCTACACAGGGCAGGGGCCCGAGAGGAGACCGTGTCCCTGCCTCCCGGGAATCAGAGGGGCTTGACTCCGCCCTCTGGTACTCAAGAAGACAGTGGCCCTGGCCCTGGGACTTGAGAGGTGTTGGACCTGCCTTCTGGAAGCCAGGGGGCTATGGCCCCATGTGGCGATGTGGTTTTCTTTATTTGGGGCCCCGGTGGTGCAGTGGTTAAGTGTCCGGCTGCTAACCCAAAGGTCGGCAGTTTGAATCCACCAGCCGCTCCTTGGAAGCCCTATTGGGCAGTTCTGCTCTGTTCTGTAGGATCTCTGTGAGGAGCACTCCAGGTGACAGCATCGGGTTTTGGGCATTTTGGGCCTATGCTTGGTCCGGTACGAAAGACAGAAAAAGAAAACAGCTTGGCATCTTTTCTTCCCCCCCTTGGGCCCTGAGGAGTTGCGACAATTGCCCTCGTTACGCTGGCCCTAGTCCTTGGAGACATTTGTTACTTTTGCCCAGGGAAGAAGCCAGTCCCTGCCAGCAGAAGACCTCAGATGTTATATAGAAAATGGGGAGCCACTGGCAAGGGGATTGTCCAGTTCAGTGCAGAGAGGGGATTGGTGGGGTATTATGCAAACGAGGCGCAAAAATCAGCCCAACAGGATCAAGCCACTTGCCGAAATAGGCACTCATCCCCACAGAGGAGGTAGTGAACCTCGCTGTCCTCCAGAAGAGGAAGCTAGGGTGGAGCATGTCTTTGGGCAGGAGGTTTCCTGGCTGAGAAGGCACTACCCCAGGGAGACAGAGCTGTTAACACTGGGGTGGTGGCAGCTGAACCAGGATACTGGCGCGAGGACGGCCTGGTGGGCTGCCTCGCAAACTAGCGAGTCGGCTACAGTGCGCTTGAGGACTCAGAGACCAAGAGAAGGTGAGCACCTTCTTCCCAGAGGCTTGCTGGCGCAGTCCGGTGCCCCCGCGCCTTCCCACCGGAGGCTTGCTGGTGCAGTAGGGTATCCCCGCGCCTTGGCACCGGAGTCTTGCTGGTGCAGTCGGGTGCCCCCGCGCCTTCGGACCAGAGACGTTCTAGTGCAGTCGGGTGTCCCCGCGCCTTAGGACCGGAGGCTTTCTGGTGCATTCGGGTGCCTCTGTGCCTTCTGACCAGAGGCTTGCTGATGCAGTCGGGTGCCCCCGCGGCTTCGGACTAGAGGCTTTCTAGTGCAGATGTGTGTCTCCGCGCCTTCAGACCCGAGGCGTTCTGGTGCAGTCGGGTGTCCCCGCGCCTTTGGAGCAGAGGCTTGCTGGTGCAGTCGGGTGCCTTCGCGCCTTCTGACCAGAGGCTTGCTGATGCAGTGGGGTGCCCCCGCGCCTTCGGACCAGAGGTTTCTGGTGCCGTTGTGTGCTCCCGCGGCGCCTTCGGACACGAGGCGTTCTGGTACAGTCGGGTGTCCTCGCGCCTTCGGACCGGCGGCCTGCAGGTCCATTCGGATGCCCCCGCGACTTAGGACTGGAGGCTTTCTGGTGCAGTCGGGTGCCTCGTGACTCCTGTCCGCTGAGTTCAAAGAGATGGGACACTTGCCTGAGCAGGGCAGGACCCGAGAGGGAGCCTCTCTCCCCTCTCCTGGAAATCACGACCGCTTGGATCTGGTCTCCGGTACTCAGAATGGCGGTGGTCCTTCCCTCCGGAACCCAGGAGGCCTTGGCCTTGGCCTTGCCTCTGGGCCTTGGGAGGTGCTACTCCCGCCTTCTGGAACCCAGGAGGCCAGCTCAGGTCCCCCCTTCCCTCCCCCCTCCCCCGTGTTGGGAATTGAGTGTCTTTCTGTGGCCTTTTGTCTTGGTTCTGTGAAAAAGAGAGAAGGGCTTGGCAGATTTCTCTCCCCCTGGGCCTTGAAGCCTTCTGACAATTGCCCTCCTTACAGGGGCCCTACCCCATGGAGGAGTTTGCTATTTTTGCCCAGGGAAGAAACCAGTCCCCAGCCATTGGAAAACCTCAGTTGTTTTGCAGATAGATGCAGCCACTGGCAAGGGGATTGGCCAGTTGAGTGCAGAGAGGGGGATCCGTCAATCAGTATCCAAATAAGGTGCAGGAAATCAGTCCCATAGGGTTAAGCCACTTACCCGTAAAAGCAGCCATCTCAGAGATGTTGGGGTTGGGGGGACCGCACTATCCCCAAGAAGAAGAGCCTGGAGCAGTGTGTCCTTTGGACCCGTGGTCTTTTGCTGAGAACCCTCCTCATCCAGGAGACAGAGAGCTATAGCAGTGCAGTGGCGGCAGCAGAAGCAGGACAGCATTGTGAGATGGCGTGGTCGGCTTTCTGGCCCACGGGGTGAGGCAGCTAAAGTGGGCTTGCGGACCCACAGAGCAAGAGAGTTGAGTACCTTGGGCCGGAGGCTTGCTGGCAAAGTTGGTGGCCTTCGGGATCACGTCAGCAGAGCTCAAGGAGCTGTAGCACATGCCTGAGCAGGGCAGAGGCCAAGAGAAGGCCCGTCCTGAGGTGCTGAGAGGAACCTCTCCTGCGGGAGCAAGAGAACCCTGTCGTGTGGGGTGTGAGAGGAGGCCTGTCCTCAGGGCCCAAGAGGGGGTCAGTTCTGCGGGGGCAGAGGGAATGCATCTCCTGATGGGGCTGGGAGGAGGCTGTAAGGTCTGCTAAGAGAGAAGAAAGAGAGATGGAGGGAGCGAGGGAGCTGTCCTACACCGAAGAAGGAAGAGATGTGCTCTTCACTTTTGGGCAGTCCTGCAGAGGTTGCCTGCGTGGTTCTGGACATTGGTCCTCTTGCTCTTACTTCCGTAAATCCTGATCCCATGTTACTTCCCTAATAAACCGTGTAACTCTGAGTATGTTCTGTGAGTTGTGTGTGGCCATTGCAAGGAATTATTGAACCCAGCAGAGAAGTAGAGAGTGCCAAGCGAGGAGGGCAGCTGGTGTCAGAATCGGTAGGAAGATTGGAGAGTGGACGTATGCCTGACCTTCACCTCATAGGAGTCAGCTTGGGCTAATGGGGATTCCCATTCTCCTGGAAGTCAGACGAGGCCCAACACTATTGCTACTGCACCTCACCCCGCATCTTGGAACTGAGAAGGGCTAGGGCCCCCCCCTCTGGTACTGGAGGAGGCGTGGCCCGGCCCACTGAATCCGGGGTGGAATAGCCCTGCTGAAGGGACCCGGGAGGTTGGGGCCGCCCTCTTGAGGCCAGGAGACCGGGTCCCCGCCCTTGGAAATCCAAAGGGCTTGGCCCTGCCCTCTAGTTCTCCGGGAGGCGGTGGCTCCGCCCTCTGGCCCCTGGAGGCCGTGTCCCCGCCCCTGAGATATCAGTAGGGCTTGGCCCCGCCCTCCGTTACTCAGGGAGGTGTTGACCCCGCCCTCTGGAACCCAGCAGGCTGCAGCCCCGCCTCTTGGAGATGACGAGGGCTTGGCCCCGCCCTCTGGCACTGGAGGCGTGGTGGCCCCGCCCGCTGGATTCGGCGGCGAAGGTGGGGGCCTTCGGGGAGAGCGTGGCGGGACAGCAGCGCCGCCCATGGGACCTGGGAGGCGTTGACCCCGAACTCTGGAACCCAGTAGGCAGCGGCCCGGTCCCTGGGACCTAGGAGGCAGCCGCCCTTGGGTCGGAACCCAGGCGGCCACGTCCCCACCTCTTGGAGATCAAGAGGGCTTGGCCCGGCCCTCTGGTACTCGACGGGGCGGTGGCCCCGCTCACTGGATCCCCGGAGGCAGTGGTCCCACCCCTTGGACCCAGGAGGCAGTGGCCCCCGTGTCTGTTACCCAGGAGATCCTAAATCGGCCTCTAGGAGATCCGAAGAGCTTGGCCCCGCCCTCTGGTACTCAGGAAGGCGGGCCTGTGAACTGGATCCCGAGAGGGAGGCGGAGGACCTGCTCTCTGGGACCCAGGAGGCTGTGTTGCAACCTCCGGACCTGGGAGGCCTTCTGACCCGCCCTCTGGAAGCCCTGGGGCCATGTGCCCACACCCTGAAAATCGGGAGTGCTTGGACCTGCCAGGCACCCTGGCCCCCCAGCAGGCTGTGGACCCGCCCACCAGAGACCAGACGGCAAAAACCCCTCCCGTGGGACCTGGGAGGCGTTGGCCCTGGACTCCTCAATCCAGGAGATAATGGGCCCCATCCTGAGACCGGGGAGACGCAAGCCAGGAGGCCATATTCCAGGCTCTTGGAAATCAGAAGGGCTTGGTCCCCTCCCCCTTTTGCTTCTCAGGAAGGCCATAGCCTGGCCCAGGGGACCTGGGAGGTCTTGGCCCCTGCCTTGGGACCAGGGAGCAGGCGCCCCACCCTCTGGAGGCCAGGAGGCCATATCCTGGATTCCTGGAAACATCAGAAAGCCTAGGCCCCGTCCTCTGGTACTCCAGGAGTCGGTGGTCCTACCCATGGGATCTTGGAGGCGGGGGCCACCCTCTTGAACCAAGAAGGCCCTGTCCCCCTCCTTGGAAAACGGTAAAGTCTTGGCCCTGCCCTCCAGTACTCCGGGAGGCAGTAAGTCTGCCCTCTGGACCCCAGCAGGTCTTGTCACTGCCTCTTGGAGATGAGACCGGCTAGGCCCAGCTTTCTGGTACTCGAGGAGCTGGTGGCCCTGGCCGCTGGATCTCGAGTGGCAATGGTCCCTGCACTCCTGAACCCAAGGGGCCCTGTCCCCTCTCTCAGAAATCAGAGGGGCTTAGCCCTGCTCTCTGGTACAAAAGGGAAGCGTGGCTCCGCCCTCTGAAACCCAGAAAGGCCATGGCCTCATCTCTTTGAGTTCAGAAAGCCACTGGCCAAGCCCTCTAGCGCTCAGGTAGGTGGTGGCCCCCTTCTTTGGATCCCTTTCTGAGAAACGTTTTACCCTTGCCCAGGGAAAAGCCAGTCCTTGCCTGCGGAAAATGTCAGCCGTTATGCAAATAGATGGAGCCACTTGCAAGGGGATTGGCCCGTTTAGCCCAGAGAGGGGGACCGGTCAGTTATTATGTAGCTACGGTGCCAAAAGCCCACCCAATAGGCTGAAGCCCGTTGCCTGTATAAGCACCCATCCCACAGAGGTTGGCGGGACCTCCCCAGGATCACAAAGAAGAGCCTGGAGCAGAGTGTGCCCTTGGAACCCGGAATCCCTCGCTGACAACCTCCTAGACCCAGGAGACAGAGAGAGCGGTAATCCTGGAGTGGTGGCAGCAGAACCAGGAGAAGGGTGCCAGGTGGCACGATCGGGTTCCTGGCCCCCGGAGAGAGGCAGCTCTGGTGGGCCTGCGGACCCGTGGCCCAAGAGAGCTGAGCGCCTTCGGGCAGGGGGCTTTCTGGTGGAGTTGGCACCTGCCAGGAGCCTCGTGTCGGTGGAGCTGTTACAGTTGCCTACACAGGGCAGGGGCCCGAGAGGAGACCGTGTCCCTGCCTCCCGGGAATCAGAGGGGCTTGACTCCGCCCTCTGGTACTCAAGAAGACAGTGGCCCTGGCCCTGGGACTTGAGAGGTGTTGGACCTGCCTTCTGGAAGCCAGGGGGCTATGGCCCCATGTGGCGATGTGGTTTTCTTTATTTGGGGCCCCGGTGGTGCAGTGGTTAAGTGTCCGGCTGCTAACCCAAAGGTCGGCAGTTTGAATCCACCAGCCGCTCCTTGGAAGCCCTATTGGGCAGTTCTGCTCTGTTCTGTAGGATCTCTGTGAGGAGCACTCCAGGTGACAGCATCGGGTTTTGGGCATTTTGGGCCTATGCTTGGTCCGGTACGAAAGACAGAAAAAGAAAACAGCTTGGCATCTTTTCTTCCCCCCCTTGGGCCCTGAGGAGTTGCGACAATTGCCCTCGTTACGCTGGCCCTAGTCCTTGGAGACATTTGTTACTTTTGCCCAGGGAAGAAGCCAGTCCCTGCCAGCAGAAGACCTCAGATGTTATATAGAAAATGGGGAGCCACTGGCAAGGGGATTGTCCAGTTCAGTGCAGAGAGGGGATTGGTGGGGTATTATGCAAACGAGGCGCAAAAATCAGCCCAACAGGATCAAGCCACTTGCCGAAATAGGCACTCATCCCCACAGAGGAGGTAGTGAACCTCGCTGTCCTCCAGAAGAGGAAGCTAGGGTGGAGCATGTCTTTGGGCAGGAGGTTTCCTGGCTGAGAAGGCACTACCCCAGGGAGACAGAGCTGTTAACACTGGGGTGGTGGCAGCTGAACCAGGATACTGGCGCGAGGACGGCCTGGTGGGCTGCCTCGCAAACTAGCGAGTCGGCTACAGTGCGCTTGAGGACTCAGAGACCAAGAGAAGGTGAGCACCTTCTTCCCAGAGGCTTGCTGGCGCAGTCCGGTGCCCCCGCGCCTTCCCACCGGAGGCTTGCTGGTGCAGTAGGGTATCCCCGCGCCTTGGCACCGGAGTCTTGCTGGTGCAGTCGGGTGCCCCCGCGCCTTCGGACCAGAGACGTTCTAGTGCAGTCGGGTGTCCCCGCGCCTTAGGACCGGAGGCTTTCTGGTGCATTCGGGTGCCTCTGTGCCTTCTGACCAGAGGCTTGCTGATGCAGTCGGGTGCCCCCGCGGCTTCGGACTAGAGGCTTTCTAGTGCAGATGTGTGTCTCCGCGCCTTCAGACCCGAGGCGTTCTGGTGCAGTCGGGTGTCCCCGCGCCTTTGGAGCAGAGGCTTGCTGGTGCAGTCGGGTGCCTTCGCGCCTTCTGACCAGAGGCTTGCTGATGCAGTGGGGTGCCCCCGCGCCTTCGGACCAGAGGTTTCTGGTGCCGTTGTGTGCTCCCGCGGCGCCTTCGGACACGAGGCGTTCTGGTACAGTCGGGTGTCCTCGCGCCTTCGGACCGGCGGCCTGCAGGTCCATTCGGATGCCCCCGCGACTTAGGACTGGAGGCTTTCTGGTGCAGTCGGGTGCCTCGTGACTCCTGTCCGCTGAGTTCAAAGAGATGGGACACTTGCCTGAGCAGGGCAGGACCCGAGAGGGAGCCTCTCTCCCCTCTCCTGGAAATCACGACCGCTTGGATCTGGTCTCCGGTACTCAGAATGGCGGTGGTCCTTCCCTCCGGAACCCAGGAGGCCTTGGCCTTGGCCTTGCCTCTGGGCCTTGGGAGGTGCTACTCCCGCCTTCTGGAACCCAGGAGGCCAGCTCAGGTCCCCCCTTCCCTCCCCCCTCCCCCGTGTTGGGAATTGAGTGTCTTTCTGTGGCCTTTTGTCTTGGTTCTGTGAAAAAGAGAGAAGGGCTTGGCAGATTTCTCTCCCCCTGGGCCTTGAAGCCTTCTGACAATTGCCCTCCTTACAGGGGCCCTACCCCATGGAGGAGTTTGCTATTTTTGCCCAGGGGAAGAAACCAGTCCCCAGCCATTGGAAAACCTCAGTTGTTTTGCAGATAGATGCAGCCACTGGCAAGGGATTGGCCAGTTGAGTGCAGAGAGGGGATCCGTCAATCAGTATCCAAATAAGGTGCAGGAAATCAGTCGCATAGGGTTAAGCCACTTACCCGTAAAAGCAGCCATCTCAGAGATGTTGGGGTTGGGGGGACCGCACTATCCCCAAGAAGAAGAGCCTGGAGCAGTGTGTCCTTTGGACCCGTGGTCTTTTGCTGAGAACCCTCTCATCCAGGAGACAGAGAGCTATAGCAGTGCAGTGGCGGCAGCAGAAGCAGGACAGCATTGTGAGATGGCGTGGTCGGCTTTCTGGCCCACGGGGTGAGGCAGCTAAGTGGGCTTGCGGACCCACAGAGCAAGAGAGTTGAGTACCTTGGGCCGGAGGCTTGCTGGCAAAGTTGGTGGCCTTCGGGATCACGTCAGCAGAGCTCAAGGAGCTGTAGCACATGCCTGAGCAGGGCAGAGGCCAAGAGAAGGCCCGTCCTGAGGGTGCTGGAGAGGAACCTCTCCTGCGGGAGCAAGAGAACCCTGTCGTGTGTGGGGTGTGAGAGGAGGCCTGTCCTCAGGCCAAGAGGGGGTCAGTTCTGCGGGGGCAGAGGGAATGCATCTCCTGATGGGGCTGGGAGGAGGCTGTAAGGTCTGCTAAGAGAGAGAAAGAGAGATGGAGGGAGCGAGGGAGCTGTCCTACACCGAAGAAGGAAGAGATGTGCTCTTCACTTTTGGGCAGTCCTGCAGAGGTTGCCTGCGTGGTTCTGGACATTGGTCCCTCTTGCTCTTACTTCCGTAAATCCTGATCCCATGTTACTTCCCTAATAAACCGTGTGAACTCTGAGTATGTTCTGTGAGTTGTGTGTGGCCATTGCAAGGAATTATTGAACCCAGCAGAGAAGTAGAGAGTGCCAAGCGAGGAGGGCAGCTGTGTCA
This sequence comes from Loxodonta africana, assembly GCF_030014295.1. Lineage (NCBI taxonomy): Eukaryota > Metazoa > Chordata > Mammalia > Proboscidea > Elephantidae > Loxodonta > Loxodonta africana. Next base: position 152,596,274 of record NC_087369.1, read on the forward strand.
GAATCGGTAGGAAGATTGGAGAGTGGACGTATGCCTGACCTTCACCTCATAGGAGTCAGCTTGGGCTAATGGGGATTCCCATTCTCCTGGAAGTCAGACGAGGCCCAACACTATTGCTACTGCACCTCACCCCGCATCTTGGAACTGAGAAGGGCTAGTGCCCCCCCCCCTCTGTACTGGGAGGAGGCGTGGCCCGGCCCACTGAATCCGGGGTGGAATAGCCCTGCTGAAGGGACCCGGGAGGTTGGGGCCGCCCTCTTGAGGCCATGGAGACCGGGTCCCCGCCCTTGGAAATCCAAAGGGCTTGGCCCTGCCCTCTAGTTCTCCGGGAGGCGGTGGCTCCCGCCCTCTGGCCCCTGGAGGCCGTGTCCCCGCCCCTGAGATATCAGTAGGGCTTGGCCCCGCCCTCCGTTACTCAGGGAGGTGTTGACCCCGCCTCTGGAACCCAGCAGGCTGCAGCCCCGCCTCTTGGAGATGACGAGGGCTTGGCCCCGCCCTCTGGCACTGGAGGCGTGGTGGCCCCGCCCGCTGGATTCGGCGGCGAGGTGGGGGCCTTCGGGGGAGAGCGTGGCGGGACAGCAGCGCCGCCCATGGGACCTGGGAGGCGTTGACCCCGAACTCTGGAACCCAGTAGGCAGCGGCCCGGTCCCTGGGACCTAGGAGGCAGCCGCCCTTGGGTCGGAACCCAGGCGGCCACGTCCCCACCTCTTGGAGATCAAGAGGCTTGGCCCGGCCCTCTGGTACTCGACGGGGGCGGGTGGCCCCGCTCACTGGATCCCCGGAGGCAGTGGTCCCACCCCTTGGACTCCAGGAGGCAGTGGCCCCCGTGTCTGTTACCCAGGAGATCCTAAATCGGCCTCTAGGAGATCCGAAGAGCTTGGCCCCGCCCTCTGTGGTACTCAGGAAGGCGGGCCTGTGAACTGGATCCCGAGAGGGAGGCGGAGGACCTGCTCTCTGGGACCCAGGAGGCTGTGTTGCAACCTCCGGACCTGGGAGGCCTTCTGACCCGCCCTCTGGAAGCCCTGGGGCCATGTGCCCACACCCTGAAAATCGGGAGTGCTTGGACCTGCCAGGCACCCTGGCCCCCCAGCAGGCTGTGGACCCGCCCACCAGAGACCAGACGGCAAAAACCCCTCCCGTGGGACCTGGGAGGCGTTGGCCCTGGACTCCTCAATCCAGGAGATAATGGGCCCCATCCTGAGACCGGGGAGACGCAAGCCAGGAGGCCATATTCCAGGCTCTTGGAAATCAGAAGGGCTTGGTCCCCTCCCCCTTTTGCTTCTCAGGAAGGCCATAGCCTGGCCCAGGGGACCTGGGAGGTCTTGGCCCCTGCCTTGGGACCAGGGAGCAGGCGCCCCACCCTCTGGAGGCCAGGAGGCCATATCCTGGATTCCTGGAAACATCAGAAAGCCTAGGCCCCGTCCTCTGGTACTCCAGGAGTCGGTGGTCCTACCCATGGGATCTTGGAGGCGGGGGCCACCCTCTTGAACCAAGAAGGCCCTGTCCCCCCTCCTTGGAAACGGTAAAGTCTTGGCCCTGCCCTCCAGTACTCCGGGAGGCAGTAGTCTGCCCTCTGGACCCCAGCAGGTCTTGTCACTGCCTCTTGGAGATGAGACCGGCTAGGCCCAGCTTTCTGGTACTCGAGGAGCTGGTGGCCCTGGCCGCTGGATCTCGAGTGGCAATGGTCCCCTGCACTCCTGAACCCAAGGGGCCCTGTCCCCTCTCTCAGAAATCAGAGGGCTTAGCCCTGCTCTCTGGTACAAAAGGGAAGCGTGGCTCCGCCCTCTGAAACCAGAAAGGCCATGGCCTCATCTCTTTGAGTTCAGAAAGCCACTGGCCAAGCCCTCTAGCGCTCAGGTAGGTGGTGGCCCCCTTCTTTGGATCCCTTTCTGAGAAACGTTTTACCCTTGCCAGGGAAAAGCCAGTCCTTGCCTGCGGAAAATGTCAGCCGTTATGCAAATAGATGGAGCCACTTGCAAGGGATTGGCCCGTTTAGCCCAGAGAGGGGGACCGGTCAGTTATTATGTAGCTACGGTGCCAAAAGCCCACCCAATAGGCTGAAGGCCCGTTGCCTTGTATAAGCACCCATCCCACAGAGGTTGGGCGGACCTCCCCAGGATCACAAAGAAGAGCCTGGAGCAGGAGTGTGCCCTTGGAACCCGGAATCCCTCGCTGACAACCCTCCTAGACCCAGGAGACAGAGAGAGCGGTAATCCTGGAGTGGTGGCAGCAGAACCAGGAGAAGGGTGCCAGGTGGGCACGATCGGGTTCCAGGCCCCGGAGAGAGAGGCAGCTCTGGTGGGCCTGCGGACCCGTGGCCCAAGAGAGCTGAGCGCCTTCGGGCAGGGGGCTTTTCTGGTGGAGTTGGCACCTGCCAGGAGCCTCGTGTCGGTGGAGCTGTTACAGTTGCCTACACAGGGCAGGGGCCCGAGAGGAGACCGTGTCCCTGCCTCCCGGGAATCAGAGGGGCTTGACTCCGCCCTCTGGTACTCAAGAAGACAGTGGCCCTGGCCCTGGGACTTGAGAGGTGTTGGGACTGCCTTCTGGAAGCCAGGGGGCTATGGCCCCATGTGGCGATGTGGTTTTCTTTATTTGGGCCCCGGTGGTGCAGTGGTTAAGTGTCCGGCTGCTACCCAAAGGTCGGCAGTTTGAATCCACCAGCCGCTCCTTGGAAGCCCTATTGGGCAGTTCTGCTCTGTTCTGTAGGATCTCTGTGAGGAGCACTCCAGGTGACAGCATCGGGTTTTGGGCATTTTGGGCCTATGCTTGGTCCGGTACGGAAAGACAGAAAAAGAAAACAGCTTGGCATCTTTTCTTCCCCCCCTTGGGCCCTGAGGAGTTGCGACAATTGCCCTCGTTACGCTGGCCCTAGTCCTTGGAGACATTTGTTACTTTTGCCCAGGGAAGAAGCCAGTCCCTGCCAGCAGAAGACCTCAGATGTTATATAGAAAATGGGGAGCCACTGGCAAGGGGATTGTCCAGTTCAGTGCAGAGAGGGGATTGGTGGGGTATTATGCAAACGAGGCGCAAAAATCAGCCCAACAGGATCAAGCCACTTGCCGAAATAGGCACTCATCCCCACAGAGGAGGTAGTGAACCTCGCTGTCCTCCAGAAGAGGAAGCTAGGGTGGAGCATGTCTTTGGGCAGGAGGTTTCCTGGCTGAGAAGGCACTACCCCAGGGAGACAGAGCTGTTAACACTGGGTGTGGTGGCAGCTGAACCAGGATACTGGCGCGAGGACGGCCTGGTGGCTGCCTCGCAAACTAGCGAGTCGGCTACAGTGCGCTTGAGGACTCAGAGACCAAGAGAAGGTGAGCACCTTCTTCCCAGAGGCTTGCTGGCGCAGTCCGGTGCCCCCGCGCCTTCCCACCGGAGGCTTGCTGGTGCAGTAGGGGTATCCCCGCGCCTTGGCACCGGAGTCTTGCTGGTGCAGTCGGGTGCCCCCGCGCCTTCGGACCAGAGACGTTCTAGTGCAGTCGGGTGTCCCCGCGCCTTAGGACCGGAGGCTTTCTGGTGCATTCGGGTGCCTCTGTGCCTTCTGACCAGAGGCTTGCTGATGCAGTCGGGTGCCCCCGCGGCTTCGGACTAGAGGCTTTCTAGTGCAGATGTGTGCTCCGCGCCTTCAGACCCCGAGCGTTCTGGTGCAGTCGGGTGTCCCCGCGCCTTTGGAGCAGAGGCTTGCTGGTGCAGTCGGGTGCCTTCGCGCCTTCTGACCAGAGGCTTGCTGATGCAGTGGGTGCCCCCGCGCCTTCGGACCAGAGGTTTCTGGTGCCGTTTGGTGTGCTCCCGCGGCGCCTTCGGACACGAGGCGTTCTGGTACAGTCGGGTGTCCTCGCGCCTTCGGACCGGCGGCCTGCAGGTCCATTCGGATGCCCCGCGACTTAGGACTGGAGGCTTTCTGGTGCAGTCGGGTGCCTCGTGACTCCTGTCCGCTGAGTTCAAAGAGATGGGACACTTGCCTGAGCAGGGCAGACCCGAGAGGGAGCCTCTCTCCCCTCTCCTGGAAATCACGACCGCTTGGATCTGGTCTCCGGTACTCAGAATGGCGGTGGTCCTTCCCTCCGGAACCCAGGAGGCCTTGGCCTTGGCCTTGCCTCTGGGCCTTGGGAGGTGCTACTCCCGCCTTCTGGAACCCAGGAGGCCAGCTCAGGTCCCCCCCTTCCCTCCCCCCTCCCCCGTGTTGGGAATTGAGTGTCTTTCTGTGGCCTTTTGTCTTGTTCTGTGAAAAAGAGAGAAGGGCTTGGCAGATTTCTCTCCCCTGGGCCTTGAAGCCTTCTGACAATTGCCCTCCTTACAGGGGCCCTACCCCATGGAGGAGTTTGCTATTTTTGCCCAGGGAAGAACCAGTCCCCAGCCATTGGAAAACCTCAGTTGTTTTGCAGATAGATGCAGCCACTGGCAAGGGGATTGGCCAGTTGAGTGCAGAGAGGGGGATCCGTCAATCAGTATCCAAATAAGGTGCAGGAAATCAGTCGCATAGGGTTAAGCCACTTACCCGTAAAAGCAGCCATCTCAGAGATGTTGGGGTTGGGGGGACCGCACTATCCCCAAGAAGAAGAGCCTGGAGCAGTGTGTCCTTTGGACCCGTGGTCTTTTGCTGAGAACCCTCCTCATCCAGGAGACCAGAGAGCTATAGCAGTGCAGTGGCGGCAGCAGAAGCAGGACAGCATTGTGAGATGGCGTGGTCGGCTTTCTGGCCCACGGGTGAGGCAGCTAAAGTGGGCTTGCGGACCCACAGAGCAAGAGAGTTGAGTACCTTGGGCCGGAGGCTTGCTGGCAAAGTTGGTGGCCTTCGGGATCACGTCAGCAGAGCTCAAGGAGCTGTAGCACATGCCTGAGCAGGCAGAGGCCAAGAGAAGGCCCGTCCTGAGGTGCTGAGAGGAACCTCTCCTGCGGGAAGCAAGAGAACCCTGTCGTGTGGGGTGTGAGAGAGGCCTGTCCCTCAGGGCCCAAGAGGGGGTCAGTTCTGCGGGGCAGAGGGAATGCATCTCCTGATGGGGCTGGGAGGAGGCTGTAAGGTCTGCTAAGAGAGAAGAAAGAGAGATGGAGGGAGCGAGGGAGCTGTCCTACACCGAAGAAGGAAGAGATGTGCTCTTCACTTTTGGGCAGTCCTGCAGAGGTTGCCTGCGTGGTTCTGGACATTGGTCCTCTTGCTCTTACTTCCGTAATCCTGATCCCATGTTACTTCCCTAATAAACCGTGTAACTCTGAGTATGTTCTGTGAGTTGTGTGTGGCCATTGCAAGGAATTATTGAACCCAGCAGAGAAGTAGAGAGTGCCAAGCGAGGAGGGCAGCTGGTGTCAGAATCGGTAGGAAGATTGGAGAGTGGACGTATGCCTGACCTTCACCTCATAGGAGTCAGCTTGGGCTAATGGGGATTCCCATTCTCCTGGAAGTCAGACGAGGCCAACACTATTGCTACTGCACCTCACCCCGCATCTTGGAACTGAGAAGGGCTAGGGCCCCCCCCTCTGGTACTGGAGGAGGCGTGGCCCGGCCCACTGAATCCGGGGTGGAATAGCCCTGCTCAAGGGACCCGGGAGGTTGGGGGCCGCCCTCTTGAGGCCAAGGAGACCGGGTCCCCGCCCTTGGAAATCCAAAGGGCTTGGCCCTGCCCTCTAGTTCTCCGGGAGGCGGTGGCTCCGCCGTCTGGCCCCTGGAGGCCGTGTCCCCGCCCCTGAGATATCAGTAGGGCTTGGCCCCGCCCTCCGTTACTCAGGGAGGTGTTGACCCCCGCCCTCTGGAACCCAGCAGGCTGCAGCCCCGCCTCTTGGAGATGACGAGGGCTTGGCCCCGCCCTCTGGCACTGGAGGCGTGGTGGCCCCCGCCCGCTGGATTCGGCGGCGAAGGTGGGGGCCTTCGGGGAGAGCGTGGCGGGACAGCAGCGCCGCCCATGGGACCTGGGAGGCGTTGACCCCGAACTCTGGAACCCAGTAGGCAGCGGCCCGGTCCCTGGGACCTAGGAGGCAGCCGCCCTTGGGTCGGAACCCAGGCGGCCCGTCCCCACCTCTTGGAGATCAAGAGGGCTTGGCCCGGCCCTCTGGTACTCGACGGGGCGGTGGCCCCGCTCACTGGATCCCCGGAGGCAGTGGTCCCACCCCTTGGACCCAGGAGGCAGTGGCCCCCGTGTCTGTTACCCAGGAGATCCTAAATCGGCCTCTAGGAGATCCGAAGAGCTTGGCCCCGCCCTCTGGTACTCAGGAAGGCGGGCCCTGTGAACTGGATCCCGAGAGGGAGGCGGAGGACCTGCTCTCTGGGACCCAGGAGGCTGTGTTGCAACCTCCGGACCTGGGAGGCCTTCTGACCCCGCCCTCTGGAAGCCCTGGGGCCATGTGCCCACACCCTGAAAATCGGGAGTGCTTGGACCTGCCAGGCACCCTGGCCCCCCAGCAGGCTGTGGACCCGCCCACCAGAGACCAGACGGCAAAAACCCCTCCCGTGGGACCTGGGAGGCGTTGGCCCTGGACTCCTCAATCCAGGAGATAATGGGCCCCATCCTGAGACCGGGGGAGACGCAAGCCAGGAGGCCATATTCCAGGCTCTTGGAAATCAGAAGGGCTTGGTCCCCTCCCCCTTTTGCTTCTCAGGAAGGCCATAGCCTGGGCCCAGGGGACCTGGGAGGTCTTGGCCCCTTGCCTTGGGACCAGGGAGCAGGCGCCCCACCCTCTGGAGGCCAGGAGGCCATATCCTGGATTCCTGGAAACATCAGAAGCCTAGGCCCCGTCCTCTGGTACTCCAGGAGTCGGTGGTCCTACCCCCATGGGATCTTGGAGGCGGGGGCCACCCTCTTGAACCAAGAAGGCCCTGTCCCCCTCCTTGGAAAACGGTAAAGTCTTGGCCCTGCCCTCCAGTACTCCGGGAGGCAGTAAGTCTGCCCTCTGGACCCCAGCAGGTCTTGTCACTGCTCTTGGAGATGAGACCGGCTAGGCCCAGCTTTCTGGTACTCGAGGAGCTGGTGGCCCTGGCCGCTGGATCTCGAGTGGCAATGGTCCCTGCACTCCTGAACCCAAGGGGCCCTGTCCCCTCTCTCAGAAATCAGAGGGGCTTAGCCCTGCTCTCTGGTACAAAAGGGAAGCGTGGCTCCGCCCTCTGAAACCCAGAAAGGCCATGGCCTCATCTCTTTGAGTTCAGAAAGCCACTGGCCAAGCCCTCTAGCGCTCAGGTAGGTGGTGGCCCCCTTCTTTGGATCCCTTTCTGAGAAACGTTTTACCCTTGCCCAGGGAAAAGCCAGTCCTTGCCTGCGGAAAATGTCAGCCGGTTATGCAAATAGATGGGAGCCACTTGCAAGGGGATTGGCCCGTTTAGCCCAGAGAGGGGGACCGGTCAGTTATTATGTAGCTACGGTGCCAAAAGCCCACCCAATAGGCTGAAGCCCGTTGCCTGTATAAGCACCCATCCCACAGAGGTTGGCGGGACCTCCCCAGGATCACAAAGAAGAGCCTGGAGCAGAGTGTGCCCTTGGAACCCGGAATCCCTCGCTGACAACCTCCTAGACCCAGGAGACAGAGAGAGCGGTAATCCTGGAGTGGTGGCAGCAGAACCAGGAGAAGGGTGCCAGGTGGCACGATCGGGTTCCTGGCCCCCGGAGAGAGGCAGCTCTGGTGGGCCTGCGGACCCGTGGCCCAAGAGAGCTGAGCGCCTTCGGGCAGGGGGCTTTCTGGTGGAGTTGGCACCTGCCAGGAGCCTCGTGTCGGTGGAGCTGTTACAGTGCCTACACAGGGCAGGGGCCCGAGAGGAGACCGTTGTCCCTGCCTCCGGGAATCAGAGGGGCTTGACTCCGCCCTCTGGTACTCAAGAAGACAGTGGCCCTGGCCCTGGGACTTGAGAGGTGTTGGACCTGCCTTCTGGAAGCCAGGGGGCTATGGCCCCATGTGGCGATGTGGTTTTCTTTATTTGGGGCCCCGGTGGTGCAGTGGTTAAGTGTCCGGCTGCTAACCCAAAGGTCGGCAGTTTGAATCCACCAGCCGCTCCTTGGAAGCCCTATTGGGCAGTTCTGCTCTGTTCTGTAGGATCTCTGTGAGGAGCACTCCAGGTGGACAGCATTGGGTTTTGGGCATTTTGGGCCTATGCTTGGTCCGTTACGAAAGACAGAAAAAGAAAACAGCTTGGCATCTTTTCTTCCCCCCCTTGGGCCCTGAGGAGTTGCGACAATTGCCCTCGTTACGCTGGCCCTAGTCCTTGAGACATTTGTTACTTTTGCCCAGGGAAGAAGCCAGTCCCTGCCAGCAGAAGACCTCAGATGTTATATAGAAAATGGGGAGCCACTGGCAAGGGGATTGTCCAGTTCAGTGCAGAGAGGGGATTGGTGGGGTATTATGCAAACGAGGCGCAAAAATCAGCCCAACAGGATCAAGCCACTTGCCGAAATAGGCACTCATCCCCACAGAGGAGGTACGTGAACCTCGCTGTCCTCCAGAAGAGGAAGCTAGGGTGGAGCATGTCTTTGGGCAGGAGGTTTCCTGGCTGAGAAGGCACTACCCCCAGGGAGACAGAGCTGTTAACACTGGGGTGGTGGCAGCTGAACCAGGATACTGTGCGCGAGGACGGCCTGGTGGGCTGCCTCGCAAACTAGCGAGTCGTGCTACAGTGCGCTTGAGGACTCAGAGACCAAGAGAAGGTGAGCACCTTCTTCCCAGAGGCTTGCTGGCGCAGTCCGGTGCCCCCGCGCCTTCCCACCGGAGGCTTGCTGGTGCAGTAGGGTATCCCCGCGCCTTGGCACCGGAGTCTTGCTGGTGCAAGTCGGGTGCCCCCCGCCGCCCTCGGACCAGAGACGTTCTAGTGCAGTCGGGTGTCCCCGCGCCTTAGGACCGGAGGCTTTCTGGTGCATTCGGGTGCCTCTGTGCCTTCTGACCAGAGGCTTGCTGATGCAGTCGGGTGCCCCCGCGGCTTCGGACTAGAGGCTTTCTAGTGCAGATGTGTGTCTCCGCGCCTTCAGACCCGAGGCGTTCTGGTGCAGTCGGGTGTCCCCGCGCCTTTGGAGCAGAGGCTTGCTGGTGCAGTCGGGTGCCTTCGCGCCTTCTGACCAGAGGCTTGCTGATGCAGTGGGGTGCCCCCGCGCCTTCGGACCAGAGGTTTCTGGTGCCGTTGTGTGCTCCCGCGGCGCCTTCGGACACGAGGCGTTCTGGTACAGTCGGGTGTCCTCGCGCCTTCGGACCGGCGGCCTGCAGGTCCATTCGGATGCCCCCGCGACTTAGGACTGGAGGCTTTCTGGTGCAGTCGGGGGCCTCGTGACTCCTGTCCGCTGAGTTCAAAGAGATGGGACACTTGCCTGAGCAGGGCAGGACCCGAGAGGGAGCCTCTCTCCCCTCTCCTGGAAATCACGACCGCTTGGATCTGGTCTCCGGTACTCAGAATGGCGGTGGTCCTTCCCTCCGGAACCCAGGAGGCCTTGGCCTTGGCCTTGCCTCTGGGCCTTGGGAGGTGCTACTCCCGCCTTCTGGAACCCAGGAGGCAAGCTCAGGTCCCCCCTTCCCTCCCCCCCTCCCCCGTGTTGGGAATTGAGTGTCTTTCTGTGGCCTTTTGTCTTGGTTCTGTGAAAAAGAGAGAAGGGCTTGGCAGATTTCTCTCCCCCTGGGCTTGAAGCCTTCTGGACAATTGCCCCTCCTTACAGGGCCCTACCCCATGGAGGAGTTTGCTATTTTTGCCCAGGGAAGAAACCAGTCCCCAGCCATTGGAAAACCTCAGTTGTTTTGCAGATAGATGCAGCCACTGGCAAGGGGATTGGCCAGTTGAGTGCAGAGAGGGGGATCCGTCAATCAGTATCCAAATAAGGTGCAGGAAATCAGTCCCCATAGGGTTAAGCCACTTACCCGTAAAAGCAGCCAATACTATCTCTCTATG